>NC_140588.1:558073615-559369071 GCF_964204655.1 Triturus cristatus
GCTCGGCAGCCGTGCTGGGGTTGCGGACAGGCGTCATCAGCCATGGCATGTTGGGATAGCCAGCGTCCCCTACAAGGAAACATCATGGACAGAAGTGTGTCAGCACAGGCAGTGAGATTGGAAGATGACGCCAAACACTGAACTGCCAGAGTCTACCCACCAACAATACATGCTCGCTCGTTCCGCAGCTGCAGCATCATTTCAGGCAGCCTGCTACGCCTCATGATGAAGGCATCGTGTGCTGATCCTGGAAAGCGAACACAGACATGTGAAATCACCATGTTGGACAGACACACCACAAGGGCATTAATGGAGTGATAATGTTTGCGATTCCTATACACCACCTCCTGTGCCTGTGGTGGTACCAACGCAACATGTGTCCCATCTATGGACCCAATGACATGGGGCATCCCTCCCAGGGCATAGAACTCACGCTTGACATCTGTCAACTGCTCACGAATTGGGAATTTTATGTACTCATCCAGGTGAACCAACATGGCCTCTAAGAAATCATGCAGAACACGGCTGAACATCGTCTGGGACATGCCCCCGACATCAGCAATGGTATGTTGGAACGTACCCGTAGCAAGGAAATGTAGGGCTGCCATCACCTTCAACTTGGGTGTCAGTGCACTGGGATACCTGTGGCACGGGAGGAGTTGTGCTTCCAGCCGGCCAGTCAACTCATCAATCAACCGTTGGCTGAATCTGTAGCGGCGTATACAGTCCCGTTCATGCAGGGCAGCCATGTCTGGCATACGTCGAGGGAGAGGCGGAGCCCTGCAGTGAAATGGAAGGAACACCGAAGAGTGAGCACTGTACAACGACATCGTCAATGCACTGAGCACATGTTACACAGCCAATACACATATGCCACGTTGTGAGTCAGGTCTGTGCCACATTTCCTGGACACGTACGCCAGTCAGGTGACACTCCTACCAAGGGACAGCCACTAACGGAGGGGGGCAAGATCACGATGACATGGCATGAGACTAGCTGTGGGCCAGTGTGAGTGAACATGCACACGCATCACAGGATTCACAGACATCCACACATGTGCAGAAGTAGTATGCGTATGGTACAGACAGGTAGTTGGATGCGATATGCACTGGTCACATGTCATAGGAATAGGACAGGCCACACACATTGCCTTTGAGGAGTACATGTCGAGACAGAACATACATAGGGAGCATGTGGATATGTACTTGTGTTGATACTCCGTGTAGTTGCATACATACACACCTCATGGCAAATCACATATGTGGGCTGGTGTGCGGAACAGTGTGCCATGCCCATCGACACACAGACACATGTTGGCAGCAGCAACTGCTGATGCATTGAACCACACACCTACAGCAAAATCATGGAAAGACATGCCACACACATGACATGGTTGCAGCGTGCAACGCAGCCATACACATGTCATGTGTAATATTCCGTGTACCTGGCATCAGGGGACAGGTGCGGGTGTCCGTGACTGGGACATGCAAGTGACTCATGGCTCCACTAGTGTGTACAACATGCACACATGTCAAAGGAGTGCAGGGGATGTGTTGTACAATGCACACCATCACACCCGACATGTGTACACAGCTCATCGTACATGTGCTTTGCCCACACCTCAGGGGTAAAGTGCCACATCACATCCTGACACACCTGTGTCACACACATGTGGTATTGCACAGACAATGCATTGGTGTCCACCCTTGGCAATACCTGTCCGCTCCATTCCTGTCTGTGTGCCGCCTGTCACCACTGACAGTTGTGAAACGCACCGTACATACGCTCGGAGTGCGTGTATAGGGTCCCTGGGCCAATATTGCCGCTGGCGTATGCGTACGCCACAGTAGTACGGCCCGTACAAGCGCTTGTGCGGTCCGGATCACAATATGGGCGCTGGCGTATGCGTACGCCACAGTAGTACGGACTGTACAAGCGCTTGTACGGTCCGGATCACAATATGGGCGCTGGCGTATGCGTACGCCACAGTAGTACGGACCGTACAAGCGCTTGTACGGTCCGGATCACAATATGGGCGCTGACGTATGCGTACGCCACAGTAGTACGGACTGTACACGCGCTTGTACGGTCCGTACTACTGTGGCGTACGCATACGCCAGCGCCCATATTGTGATCCGGACCGTACAAGCGCTTGTACAGTCCGTACTACTGTGGCGTACGCATACGCCAGCGCCCATATTGTGATCCGGACCGTACAAGCGCTTGTACAGTCCGTACTACTGTGGCGTACGCATACGCCAGCGCCCATATTGTGATCCGGACCGTACAAGCGCTTGTACAGTCCGTACTACTGTGGCGTACGCATACGCCAGCGCCCATATTGTGATCCGGACCGTACAAGCGCTTGTACAGTCCGTACTACTGTGGCGTACGCATACGCCAGCGCCCATATTGTGATCTGGACCGTACAAGCGCTTGTACAGTCCGTACTACTGTGGCGTACGCATACGCCAGCGCCCATTTTGTGATCCGGACCGTACAAGCGCTTGTACAGTCCGTACTACTGTGGCGTACGCATACGCCAGCGCCCATTTTGTGATCCGGACCGTACAAGCGCTTGTACGGTCGGTATCACTGCTTGTGGGGTGCCCTAGGGCGTGGAACGCACCGTACCTGTGTGTAAATGTATGAAAACACATAGGGGACACATGAGGGACAAGTATAAGGGCCTAAATGCATGATGGTTGCCATGGAGTTAAATTTTTGAATTTGAGCACCAGGTGCACAGCAGAAGTCAGTTTGAAAGAATCTACATTGTTGCAATGTGGATGTTGACTTGACATCATTATCAAAACTGAAACCATGCAAAGCCACACACTGGGGTAGGTTTGAAGGGATTGGATGAAACGTAGGATGCTAATGTGACTGACCAATCAATCTGTACTCCTATACATGAACAGGCCAGCCAGGCATATATAAGGCAGCCAGGTCCCATGAGAGAGCACTTGCCTGCACATCCATTCATCCATGACCACTGCTGCTGATAGTGATTCCTCTGGCACCATGTCCAGGACTGTGGAGAGGTCACAGCCATTCACCCAGGAGGAGAACCTTGCCCTGATAGATGTGATCCTCCCACAGTTCCAGAGCCTGTATGGTCGACCAGGGGTTCAGGTGAGTGCAGACTCCACTAGCTTAGACTGTGCCCCTTTTGTGTGACAGTGACTTCTGGCATTGTGTCCATGTGTGACAGACATGCACTGTTGTTTGGAGTGGGTCCCAGGGTGTGGAAGGCCTCATGTCACCCATGCAGAGCATGCTGTGTTTCCTGTGTGCACTCCTCACTTGCATAGTGCCTACTGTGACAATGAATGCAAGGTGCATGCCACATTCTGCCTGCATACTCCTCCTGGGGATGTTGTTTCCACAGTCCTGATGTGATCCTGTGTTCCCCCCAGTGTGACAGGTGTCAGTACCCATGGATGTGTGTTTGTTCAGTGTACCTGTGCTGTGAGTGTCCAAAGGCCGTGTTCGTCCCCTGCACATTGGTGTGTGTTAGTCCCCTGTCATGTGGGTGAGTGCATATGGGGAGTGTTGCACACAAGCAGCATGAGGGATGGATATGGCCTGGCCATCCGATGTGAGCAGGGAGCAGTGCTGTGTGCATGCCGTGCTGAGCCAGCCCCACACCTGTGACACCCCCGTCTACTGGCACATGGGCAGAGTGAGGTGTGTACCCGCAGTTGGCAATGCCATGTGATTGTCCTGTACCTGTGTGTGTCTGTGTACTCTGCTGAGGTAGCATCAGTGTGCTGGGGCAGGTGACTGCTGTGAGGTGCTGTACATAATCCTGGTGTAGCCTGTGAGGCACAGTGTGATCCCTGGTCATTGAGTGTGTGGTACCCCTCATGCCACCTGTGTGCTTTCACTGGCACGTAGTGCATTTGGCCTTCCACAGTGGATAATGTCCCTATGACAAAGGTGCAATTAGTTGCATGCATACCATGGCCTGTTCATAATGAGGATTGTTCTATATGTGTGTCTCTGTGTCTTTGCTCATGTGGATTAATGTATTCTCTCTTTTGCATCCTCACAGGTAGGCGCCATTGCCAAGGGGGAGATCTGGAGGGAAGCCGTCAGTGCCGTGAGGGGTACAGAGGGTCGGAGGCGGAGCCTGTCTCAGGTGAGGAAACGCTGGCAGGACATCCGGTGCTGGACGAGGAGGATTGCACGGCTCCTGCTGGGGGACTCACCTGTGAGCCGTAAGAACCGTGGGCGCCGTCGTCTGACCCACATCCAGAAGCGTGTGCTGGCGGTGGTCTTCCCCGATATGGACAGGCGCCTACAGGAGAGGCAGCAGCAGGAAGGGGGTAGGTACATGTGTGTCAGTTGTGTGTCCCCAGCCAATGTAAGTGTGCAGTTGCATGGATACACTGCCAGGGTTTGATTGTGCAGTGCGTCAACTTCTCCACAAAGTAGCACAGTGCTGTTCTCACTCCCTCCCTTCCCCTCCTTGCAATGTGTTCCCTGGTCTGTCTGTAGCCACTCTTGCACAAGGTTATTTAGGCAGGCAGGTCATGCAGGTGCCCTATGCTATCAGCATCATATGTGGGGGTGATGTGCCACAGGTATGGGGACCTTGCGTGTGCCATGGCCAATTTCAGTCATTGTGGTGTCCATGTCACTTGGCACTGATTGTGAATCACGACATAGGGGTGTGTCTCCAAAATGTACAGCCTTCCAGCATGCATGTCCAATTGTGTGCCCTCTGACATGATGTGCCTGAGTGGGAGGCCTGCTAAGTGCAGGGACGGTTGCTTAATTTGCAGTCATGTCCATCCTGGACCATGGAGGAGTGTGGGCACTACTGTGCCCTGGGGCACCTCTTCCTAGGTATCATGTGCGTCATCCAACAATATGGCCATTCACTGTGTCTTCACCATGGGTTGGGTAGGGTGGCATTGTACCCTGGGCTCAACTGTTAGGACCTACAGGTTGCTACATGTGTCCACTGTACAGGGGGACCCATTTTGCTTGTGCATACTCACAGTGGGCATTACCTGTGTGTGTTGTTGAGACAATCTGATGATGTTTGCCTGTCAATGATGTGTGGACATGGCCACCAGGGGCTGTGTGTGTACAGTCATGAATTAGTGGAGGCCATGTGTTTCCATCCCAGAGTAAGAGGTGTACATACTTTCTCCGTCTCAATGAGATTGTCTCAGGTGTGGGTTGTTTGTGCGTACAAGGCCTACATGTCAGAAGCTTCATCCTCCTTGCTGGGTTTAGCCTGTGTGTGATGTTTGACTGGACATACGCTCAAGGTGCAGTGACCCTGTCATGTGTGGCCTGGTTTCATGTATTGCCTTTGCAGCATGCGGCAAGAGTAAATGGATATGATTCATGCTCATCCCTTTTTGACGACGCAGTGTGGTGCAGGTGCTGTGCACATTTGTCCCCAGAGGCTGGCTCCTCTCTAAAATTTCAGGTGCAGTGATTTGCTGTTGTGTCATGATCTCCATTGTGTCTCAGTGGCATGGTGGGTCGAAAAACTGTGTGTTCCATGGCCTACATGTGTACATTGTTTTGTAGGTGTTACTCCTGTTGCTTTTCAGGCTATGCAATGTGACCTATGTATATTTGACTCATGTGACATATGTGTACAGGTGTCTGATTTTCTCCTGTCTCTTCACCTTGCCCACAGCATCGCCGGGGGACACGGAAGGAGACACTAGCACGGACCGGGAGGAGGGATTGAGCACCAGTGCCAGCAGTGCTGTCCTGTCTGGCACATGGAGTGGCACGGAGGCCGAAGGGAGTGAGGCAGAGGACCTGTTGACTGCCAACACAGACTATGACGCAGACGGGTCCGAGGCTGAGCGCCCAGAGGTGGCGGAGTCTGCCCCCCCAGCTGATGGCAGCCCTCCACATCTCCCCGCCACCTCAGTTTCCATCACCGGCCTCCCACATGCTCGTGGCCCTTCCCTCCGTGCTCGGTCCCCACATGTCTCCTTCCTGCCAGGCACCGCACCCCCTGCCCCTGTCACCACTGCTGCGGTGAGTGCGGAGTCTGTGGACATCCTGAGGCAGTTGCAGGTTGGTCAGACTGCGATGCTAAATGTCCTCCATGCCCACACCCAGGTGCTGACCCAGATGGAGGCATACATGGAGGGCATGTCGGCTGCGCAGTCTGACCAACGGCAGTTGCTGAGGTCCATAGACTCCACACTGACTGCAGCACTGGATCTCCTGCAGCGCTGCGTAACACCCCCTACCCCTGCCCCATCCACAATTCCCACTCCCGTGCCTGTCCCACGCACATCCAGACGTCAGCGTGCACGCACCCCAACAGACACAGGCACCACACCACCAGGGAAGTCGAAGCGCACACCTCCTGTCACGCACACACAGGGTGAGGAAGGCACACCCACTGGGTCGGGGGGGAAACGTAGAACACGCAGCCACAGTGGGAGTCCGCATTCCACACAACCCACTCCCTCCAAATCCACTCCCCTTAGCTCTCCTGGCCAACAGTCAGTGACAGCATCATCCACTGCGAGTGTGCCCCCCAGCCCCAGGATGACACCACCCCGCAAGCGGTGGAGGCGGGACCCGGCCAGGGGAGTTGAGTCCCCCACCCTGTCCACACCCTCCCCCAGTGGCGCTGCGACCCATCCCTTTGCCCCCCCCCCTCCTTGGGGCCTGTGGCAGAATCATCCCTCCCTGCACCCACAACACCTACCCTTTCCCCTCCTGTCCCTGCGGTGCCTGTTTCCACCCTCCCCCCTGATGCCCCCTCTTCTGTGGATGAAATGGACTTGTGAACTGTGCAGGCAAGCTAGGGGACACACGTCCCGATGTGTACCCCCCCCCGGACTTTGCTGCTGGGCTGGCCCATGGCCCTTGTACATAGTGGACATTTTCTCAGATATATTTTCCTGCTGAATAAAGCCTTTTATTTTGGTTTTGCACACTGATGCTTTCCTGGACTTGCTGTTGGTGCTGGTGCTCCCTGCGTTGGGGTGGTGATAATGTGTTAGGGGTCTGTGAAATGTTGGAGTGTGCTGCTCATGGGGTGTACCCTGCCATCTGCGTGCCATCACAAAGGTCTCTGCCAATGGTATTTGGTCATGTTTGCTCTCACTGTATGGTGACATTGTCCCAAGGTGTGTTCCATCCTCTGTGGAGCAGGCCATTTTCCCTGCAGGGTGTCTCCCAAATGCTGTGCTGTGCTGTGTCTACATTTCCTGGATGTGTGAGGGTTGCCGTTCAATATAGCCATGCTGGCTCAGCGATGGCTCCGCCTGCATCTGGGGTATCACCCTTGTAGGTCACTGAACTTGTTGATGGGGTATATTGTCCTATGTCTGGGCACTGCTGGGAGGACTCTGCACACACCCCTCCTGTGTCTGGGCACTGCTGGGAGGACCCTGCACCCACCCCTCCTGTGTCTGGGCACTGCTGGGGGACTCTGCACCCACCCCTCCTGTGTCTGGGCACTGCTGGGAGGACTCTGCACCCACCCCTCCTGTGTCTGGGCACTGCTGGGAGGACCCTGCACCCACCCCTCCTGTGTCTGGGCACTGCTGGGGGTGTTTGGCACACCCCATTCTTATTGCAGGTTCGGTGCGTACATACACGGGTGAGGTTTCGTTGCGTACATACACGGGTGGCCGGGTGGCGCTTGGGTGCGTACATACACGGGTGAGGTTTCGTTGCGTACATACACGGGTGGCCGGGTGGCGCTTGGGTGCGTACATACACGGGTGAAGTTTCGGTGCGTACATACACGGGTGGCGCTTGGGTGCGTACATACACGGGTGGGGGTTCGGTGCGTACATACACGGGTGAGGTTTCGGTGCGTACATACACGGGTGGGGGTTCGTGGCGTACATACACGGGTGAGGTTTCGGTGCGTACATACACGGGTGGGGGTTCGGGGCGTACATACACGGGTGAGGTTTCGGTGCGTACATACACGGGTGGCGCTTGGGTGCGTACCTACACGGGTGGGGGTTCGGGGCGTACATACACGGGTGAGGTTTCGGTGCGTACATACACGGGTGGGGGTTCGGGGCGTACATACACGGGTGAGGTTTCGGTGCGTACATACACGGGTGGGGGTTCGGGGCGTACATACACGGGTGAGGTTTCGGTGCGTACATACACGGGTGGCGCTTGGGTGCGTACATACACGGGTGGGGGTTCGGTGCGTACATACACGGGTGAGGTTTCGATGCGTACATACACGGGTGGGGGTTCGGTGCGTACATACACGGGTGGGGGTTCGGGGCGTACATACACGGGTGGGGGTTCGGTGCGTACATACACGGGTGAGGTTTTGGTGCGTACATACACGGGTGGGGGTTCGGGGCGTACATACACGGCTGGGGGTTCGGTGCGTACATACACGGGTGGGGGTTCGGTGCGTACATACACGGGTGGGGGTTCGGGGCGTACATACACGGGTGGGGGTTCGGGGCGTACATACACGGGTGGGGGTTCGGTGCGTACATACACGGGTGAGGTTTTGGTGCGTACATACACGGGTGGGGGTTCGGGGCGTACATACACGGCTGGGGGTTCGGTGCGTACATACACGGGTGGGGGTTCGGTGCGTACATACACGGGTGGGGGTTCGGGGCGTACATACACGGGTGGGGGTTCGGTGCGTACATACACGGGTGAGGTTTTGGTGCGTACATACACGGGTGGGGGTTCGGGGCGTACATACACGGGTGGGGGTTCGGGGCGTATATACACGGGTGGTGCTTGGGTGCGTACATACACGGGTGGGGGTTCGGGGTGTACATGCATGGGTGGGGGTACGGGCCGTACTTCTACGGGTGGGGGTACGGTCCGTACATACCCCTGCCCACACTCTGCGTGCCTGGGTACGGGCCGTACCCATGCCTTTGGTGGGTGGGTACGGTGCATCCCCCCATTGTTGCGGTGCCGTGGGGTCCGCACCGTACACAGGCCTTGGGGGCGTGGCTACGGGTCATACCACGCGTACCCCTACATGACCCCAGCAATGCTGGTACGAGCTGTACCAAGGCCTTTCTGACGTGGGTACGGGCCGTACCGCCATTGTTGGAGTGACGTAGGGGGACGCGTGGTACGTTCCGTACCCACGCTCTTGCGGCCTGGGTAGGGTACGTACCGGTTCGCGTGACCATCCACTTCCGTTGTGGCGGACGCTTGCGTTGCTGGCCTCGCCCCCACACCCTGGCAGTGTCCAGGCCCTGATGGTCAGGTATGTCCAGGCCATGTGTGATTTGGTACCATGTGTTGGTGTTGTGTGTCCTGCCCCTGCCCCCCCCTTTGCCCCTGGTTGTTGTGCTGACCTTCTGCGGCGTCTGCGTCGGTTCCTGTACGCCAGGTGGACTGCTAGGAGGGCAGGGATGGCACGTAGGTTCGGGTCCATGTCTGTTCGTCGCGTCCAGCTGCTCCTTGCGTGTCTCGTCCTGATTTCCCGGCAGTTTTTGGCAGCCGGTAAATATTTGCCGTGCGGGATGACGTCGGTTCGATTCGTACTTCCTGGTTCGTGAAACGTAGGCTGGATGCGTACCGACGTCACGTCGGCGCCTTTCAGGATCGGAATTGTGTTTAGTTTCTGTTCGGTCGGTGTTTTGTTCGATTCGTACGGAAATGGTGTTTCCGTATGAATCGTACTTGCATTTTCGGATGGATTTCGCACCGGGTACGAGTCGGACGGAGAAAAGGCTCCGTCCGACGGTTCGTACCCGGTTTTTACCGGATCGGAATTGGCACCTATATGTAGAAGATCCAAGATTTCGACAATGTATCCCTTATATGTTTCATCTTCTGTTTGAAAGTGACTTGTCTCTACTTTCATATGCAGTAAATCACATTTTAAAAACTGGAATGCATCTTCAAAATGTAACTGCAAAGGATTTTATGGATAAAGTGTATCAGAGAGATGATCATTTAACATCTCAGTTGATTAATCTGATGGCATGTCAGCGTGGGACTAATGAATATTGGTACCGTCGACATGGAGAACTGAAATGTATGCTATGGAACTTGGGAACTCCTACATGGTTTTTTACACTAAGCTGTGCTGAGTATGCTTGGGATGATTTACTTGAATTTCTTCGAGAGGCAAATTCCAATATAAAAAATATTGAATACAAGACACCTGAAGAATTGTGCTCTTTGGATCCTGTCAATGTATGCAGATATTTCAATCATTGATTTGAAGCTATGATGTCTTTCATCTGCAATAAAAAGAATCCTCCTCTTGGAGAAGTTGTGGATTTCTTTTGGAGAAAGGAGTATCAAGCAAGAGGTGCTCCTCACATACATATGTTGTTATGGATCACGGACGCCCCCAAATTTGGAACAGAGTCAGATGAAACTGTTTTGTCTTTCATTGAAGATTATGCTACATGTGCTCTTCCCAATAGCAGAGAAGATAAAAACTTAAAACAACAAGTGTTACGATTTCAAAGCCACAGGTGTGGAAAATACTGTTGACGAAAGTACAAGTCAAAGGATAAGTTCTATACCAAATGTCGTTTTGGATTTCCGTGTCCTGTATTATCCAAAGGAAGAGTGAACAGTTTTATGTCAGCTATGCGACATACCATCACAAGAAAGTCTCTGAAAAACACCTACAACTTAAGAAGAAGCGAAAAATCGAAATACATAAATGACTACAATCCAGTTATTTTATCCATGTGGAATGCTAACATGGATATTCAGTATGTTGCGGACAATTCCATTGCTGTTGCTCGATATGTAATGTCTTACATTACTAAATCAGAAAAGACTGAATTGAAAGAAATGTGGGTAGAGAATTCTCACGAGAAGACTCTAAGTAAGAAATTATACAGTTTCAGTTTGAAGATGTTGTCGCATCGTGAAATTGGAGCATATGAATGTTCAGATCGGTTATCATCTGCAAGTCTATATTCCAAAAGTAGAAGAATCATTTGGGTGAGTCTAGGTCTTGCAGGAATGCGAAATCGGGTACTGAAATCTGTTCAAGAAATTGAATATTTAGCAGAAAATGAAGCAGAAAGTACAGATATTTTGAAAACGAATATGTTGGACATATACTACCCAAATAGAAGTCATCATCTTGAGAACATGTGTCTCTATGAAGTGCTGCAAAACTACACTTTTAAACGGAATACTACAGAGAACATCAACAATGGAAAATATGCAGTGATTTGTTCCGAAGGATGTCTGGTGAAACAGAGGAAAGGAAATTTAATTAATCACAGGAAACTGAGTTGCAACACTGCTGACAAAAGGGAATTTTACTATTTAGCCCTTTTGCAAATGTTCAAGCCATGGCGTTCAGAACTGGAATTACTTGGAGATTTTCCCAGCTATGAAGATTCATTTAATGCTTCTAAAGATAGCATACAATGCAGTGCTTTCGCAAATTATGTCAAAATGTTGAATGATGAAATTGATCAAGAAGCTACGGAGGAGGAGCCTAGCGTGCATCCAAGATGGTCGCGTGAGCACAGGGCTCCCCGGACCCTCGCTGCTCCTCGGAATTTATCCTGGCAATATCCTGATTTGGTTTATGGAATCTGGGAGATGACGACCGGCTGAGCACGTATCTCCTTTCAGAAATTTAATCGGACCCGGGAATCCTGAGTTATCGTTGTTTGAACTTTTGGGACCCACCCGACGGAGGTGCCCGGGGCGAAGGTGAGCCGTGGGGCCGTGTCGCAGTTGAACAACAACGGCTGCGGCGCGGTGCCAGGGGCCGCTCGGCCACTTTCGGTTTCACTTTCAGACCTCAGGGGGCTGGCCGGTGGAGCGATTGAGGTGGCGGGGTGTTTCCCTGACCTCTGCACAAGCTTTGTCACCACCTGCCACTAGAGTGCCTATCGCCTTGGGTCCCCCCGCACCGTCGTACTGTGGCCTCGGGTGAGGCGCTGGTTTCCAGGGCCGGTATCCCAACTACTTTTGTCCGGCGGTCCCCCTCGGAGTCCGTGGCCTCATGGGGGGCAAGGGGGGCCCCGAGGGGCGCAAGACTAAATCCTCCCTCCGTGGAGGATCGGTCCAGACCAACAACATGGACCGCTATACTCAGGGCAGAGGCTCTCCTGGAACGGCCGGTCCCCCCTCAGACGTCGCCGGTGGTGGCACATCCGTCTCTTCGGAACTTTCCCTACAGGACATCATGGGCGCCATTGATGGCATCAGGGAGACCATCGCCACGCAATACGAGGCCCTGGCCCGCAAGATCGATACGGTGGCGATTGATGTCACCTTAATACGGGCGGACCTCTCCAAAACAAACGAGAGGGTTCAAACTCTCGATGCGCGGACCTCTGCCCTGGGTGCGGATGTGGCGGACCTGCAGGCCGCGCTCGGCGACATCAAGGTGGTCAATGAGCAGATGGCCCGGCGGCTGGAGGACTTCGAGGGACGGGCCCGACGCAACAACATCCGTGTCATCGGTGTACCGGAGTCCTCCGACGACCGCCCGGTTGACCTCCTGGTCGAGGAACTCATCCTCCAACGGCTGACCCCTGCGGGCTTGAGTAAATTTTTTGCCGTTGAAAGGGCTCATCGAGTTCCGGGCGGGCGGCCACGGCCGGGGGCCCCCCCGAGGCCTATCGTGGCCAAACTGTTTTACTACAGAGACCGGGATGCGATTCTGCAGGCCTCGCGGGTCCATGGCCCGGTTCGATACGAGAACTCATCCATTAACTTTTATCCGGACTTTACTCAACTGGTCCAGAAACAGCGGATGGGATTTCAGGGGGTGAAACGTCGTCTTTGTGAGCTGGGCCTAAAGTACTCTATGCTCTACCCTGCCAAACTCCGAGTGGAACATGAGGATCGGACTGCCTTCTTTGACTCTCCTGTGGCCGTGAGTGACTGGTTGGACTCGCTGCCGGACAGAGGTGGCCGTCCCGGGCCCTCTGCGGGTGCCAACGGTAACGGGTCCCCTTTGGAGTGACTCTTGGTCCTTGATTTTGCCAATTTGCACTGCTCAGCTGGGTTGTACTTCTTTGGTTCAGTGTGTTTTGCTAGTACCTGTATGGGGGGCGGGCGGGGACGGGTCCCTCTCCTCCTCCGGGGTCTTTTTGTAGACTGGGGTTAGTTGGGCGACAGGCACACTGCAATTTGGGGGGGTTTTTTGGCCCGCAGGGGTGCAGGGTGGGGGGAGTTGGGTGTTGGGGGGGGTGGGGGGGAAGGAGGGGTTGTTTTGTAGTGTGGTTTTTGTTTGCAGGGCGAGGTATTGATTTTCTGCCACCTTTGGGACTTGTGCTGCTTGCGGGGGGACCTCTGAGCTATTGGAGGGGATGGGGGGGGACGGGTTGAAGCTGATGTCATGGAACGTCAATGGGTTGGGGGACCGTATCAAACGGGGTGTAGTTCTGCAGTATTTGCGTCGTCTGACTCCTGATGTGGTGTTTATCCAGGAGACGCATTTGGTTGGCAATGTCTGCCATGCAATGAACAGGGGGGGATACCGCCTCGTGGCTCACTCTGGTTTCACAACTGGCTCCAGGGGGGTGGGCATTCTCCTGCGATCCTCACTTCCGTTGGAGATCACGAGGGTGGTCTCAGATGACAGAGGGCGTTATGTTTGTCTGACTGGGAGGTGGGAGGGGCATCCCCTTGCCCTGGTCTCAATTTACGTCCCACCGGGCCTCCAGAACTCCACCTTCGCGGACTTGGGTCGAATGCTGCTTGAACTTCCGGATGGCCTTTTGCTTATGGGCGGGGATTTTAACTCTGTGGTTTCGGGGGACCTGGATCGTCACCCACCCAGGGCCCTCCCCGCTGCCCAGGCTTGGCTAGGCGGTCTGTTGGAGACCTTCGGCCTGGTGGATAGTTGGCGATTAATGCACCCGACCCAATGTCAATACACCTTTCACTCTGGGGCACATGGGAGTCTTTCTAGGTTAGACTATTTCCTTATGCCCGCGGCGCAGACGGGTCGAATTCGAGAGGTCAGGCACCTGGCGAGGGGTATCTCCGATCATTCCCCGCTGTGGCTTCTCTTTGACACCGAGTCGCGGTCTGCAGGGCGGATCGCTCCCATTAACCCGTGGTACCTGCGAGACCCCACGACCCGCGAGAGTCTGGTTAAGGCTATGGACCAATACTTTCTTGAAAACGAGGGGTCTGTGTTGTCTGCAATGTCCCTGTGGGAAGCCTTTAAGACCGTAATCCGCGGACACGCCCTCTCCCAGATAGTAGTGGCCAAGAAGCTCAGGAGTGAGGCGGTGGTGAAGCTGGAGACTGACATCTCGGGGCTGGAGTCGGCCTTGGAGGAGGGTGTCACTCCGGACGGGCTCCATGCCCTCAGCCTGAAACAGTTTGAATACAGATCTCTTGTCACCGACGCTGCCAAAACTATGTATAGGGAGCAGCAGGGTCGGTTGTATGATGCCGGGGACAAGGCGGGAAAGCTGATTGCGTGGCTGGACAAGAAGGAGAGAGTGAATCGTGTGGTCCCGGAGTTGCGTGTCTCGGATGGAGTGTGTGTGACTGAGCCTGGTGAGATTGTGGAATGTTTTGCCGACCACCTCCGGACTGTGTACTCCCCGGTGACTGATAGGGATGAGGAAGATTCTCGCCTTCTCCTGAGGGACATTGCTTTGCCTGGCCTTTCTGCCGAGGACCGTGAGCAGCTGGACGCTCCCTTGTCGGTGGATGAAATCGCGACTGCGATTCGGTCCCTTCGCTCGGGCAAAGCCATGGGTCCCAACGGTCTACCTATCGAATTATATAAGTTGCGCCCGGATAAACTAGCTCCCTTCCTCAGTCGTATGTTTCAGGAGTCCCTTGAGGCCGGTTCCCTTCCGGTCGACCAGCGACTGGCCACGATAGTCGTGATCCCCAAGGAAGGTAAGCCACGGGACCGCTGTGCCTCTTACAGGCCTATCTCACTGCTAAATGCAGAGCCTAAAATCCTGGCTAAAGTCCTTGCCAATCGTTTGTTGAGCGTTATCTGCGATCTGATTCATCCTGATCAATGCGGCTTCATCCCACATCGCAACACCGCCCTCAACTTGCGGCGACTCCATGGCGCCCTCGCCAGGGCAGAGTACCTCTCCGAACCGGCCGTGCTGGTTTCTTTAGATGCCACGATGGCCTTTGATACCATCGAGTGGCCATTCCTCTGGGCTGTCATGACCAAATTCGGCTTTGGGGAGGGATTTCTTGGCTGGGTGAAGCTTCTCTACACGGGACCCATGGCTCAGGTGGTGGTTAATGGGCGGGTCTCCCGGCCCTTCGCTCTCGGTAGGGGTACGAGGCAGGGGTGCCCGTTGTCCCCTCTGCTCTTTGCTCTCGCCCTGGAGCCACTCGCCGCTTGGCTCCGCTGGGAGCCCTCGATCAGGGGGATCCGGTGGGCCCCGGGCTTTGAGGATCGGGTCTCGTTATATGCTGACGATATCCTCCTGTATCTTACCTCGCCGCGGCAGTCGCTTAACGTTCTATTCGATGTTCTGACTTCCTACGGGAGAAATTCGGGTCTCACGATTAACTGATCTAAATCCTGTGTCTATCCTTTCTCCGGTGGCCCCCCTCTCCTGCCGCCTCGGCTTCCGATCCAAATATCTCTGTCCGGCTTTAAATACCTGGGGATACACATCTCGCTGGACCCGGTAGCTCGCTATGAGCACAATCTCCTGCTTCCACTTCGGCGTTTGAGGGAAGACACGGCTCGGTGGGGTAGGCTGCCCCTGTCCCCACTGGGTCGGGCCGCATTGTTTAAAATGATGTCCCTTCCCAGGTTCCTCTATGCACTTCAGAACTCCTTCGACATCATTCCAGTGGCCTACTTTCGGGAAATAGAGAGCCTGCAGAGGAGACTGGTGTGGGACGGACGGGCGCGTATCGCCCTAGCCAAACTCACTCTCCCCTGGTACGACGGGGGCATCGCGCTTCCCGACATTCGCAGGTATTATTGGGCCTCACAGCTATCAGCCATTAACCATGCCACGTATGCGCCTGGCTTGAACCCGGCGTATGAGATGGATAAATTCCTGCTTCCCGGCGGTAACTATAACAGGGCGCTTTACTCCCGCTCGGCTGGACGGACCCTGACGGGCCCCACTAAGATCGCGGTACGGATTTGGAAGGCGGCCAATGTAGCCATGGGCTGGAGTGAGCGACTGACATGCGCTACTCCTTTATTTGCCTCCGACCGACTGGGAAGCCTCTGGACAACGAAGGGGTTTGACCGTTGGGACACGATTGGCATCAGTAGAGTGGGAGACTTATGGATGAAGGGCGCGGTTAAGACCTTCGCGGCGCTCCAGAGTGAATACGAACTCACGGAAAAGGAGTTCTTCCGATACGCCCAGGTTCGGCATGCCCTGCTCTCTGTCTTTGGGGAGGGGACCAAGATCCCGGCCTCTTCGCCCCTCGAGGACCGCATACTTGATGGTCATGTTCCCGACAGTACTATCTCCTTAATCTATAAAAAACTCATTAATAATCGGGCTGACCTATTGGTTCGCCTTCGGGAGGCGTGGACGGGGGACGGGGTGGAATTAGACGACGAGGACTGGCAGTCCGCACTATCGTCCCCCAAGGAAGTCGCCATTCCAGCCCGTCTCCGCCTGGTCCAGTTAAAGATTCTCCACCGGGTGTATGTGACGGGCCCCCGTCTGGTCTCGATGGGATTCTCGGAAGATGGGCTCTGCAAGCGGGGGTGTGGGCTCAGTGCCACCTTTCTCCATATCCTTTGGGAGTGCCGGGAGGTGGCGGAATACTGGCGTCGGGTTCATGGGGTCATGGGACAAGTCACCGGGGTGGCGCTGCTGCCGGAGGTGCGTCGCTGTGTCTTGAATGTGTGGGAGCCTAATGATTATAATGCGGCGCAGACTCGGTGGGCGGCCCTGGGCTACATGATTGCTAAGAGGGATATAGCGCAGCTTTGGGGTTCCCAGCGGCCACCCACCGTGTCAGTATGGAAGGAAAACATGGACTGGTGTATGTTCAGGGAGAAGACGGTATATGTGGCCCGCGGTAAACCCGGGGCATGGGGTAGAATTTGGGGGCAATGGAACGTGTATCGTGGGGGTATCTGTACGCCCCCCCTAGTGGACACCGATATTGCCTTGTCCCCCTGACCCTTGATGGTTCCTTGCGACTGATTGTAATAATCGAATATAGATGTTCCTTTCCCGTTACCCCCCCCCGATCTTTCAGTACTCCCTCCTGTTGATAGCTAATTGCAGGTTTGGAGTAAAAGTCCCCCGGATGTAGCCTGACACACGCTTTTTGCCCGTATGCCTCGCCTTTTGCTTTTTGTTGTTATTTATGTTAAATGTATGTCTCCTGCTTCTCTCGAGCTATCCTGAGCCATTTACGGGGCTGGGCCCCAGGTGTCGCCTACTGCTTTAACTAATGTACGATCCTTTCTGAGTCTAGCGGCCGGCCCTGGTGGTTGTAGGCCCATGCTTGTAACTGCTTTATTGTTTTAATAAAATTTTTGGAAAAAAAAAAAAAAAAAAGAAGCTACAATTGCAGCTGAGATTGCTAGAGACAGTTCTCAAGGCAGTCAAAGTTCTGCTGCACTGAGTCAAGATCCACTAGGACAACCAATTGTTGAAAATGAAGCAGCGATTGCAATGAATGAGGTGGAAACAGCAATGTATCAAGCTCAAGAAAATGCAATACAGTTAGGAAACTTGGAAGAACAACTAAATGTTGAACAGAAACAAATATATCAGCAAGTGAAAGAGCAGATTGACCATGGATTACTTCATGAAAAGAGAGGGTGCTCATGTACATCATTTCAACCTATCTGAATGTATGTGAGTTGTCAAGCTGGAATAGGAAAAAGTTTCTTAATTAAAATAATTACAAGTTATCTGCAGAAAACAACTGATTCGCATTTGTCTTGTGTTGTCACTGCTCCAACTGGGTTGGCAGCACATAACATTAAAGGAATTACTTTACATCGTTTACTAATGCTGCCAGTAGAGCATGAGAACAAATTGGAATACCACAAGCTATCTGGAGAAGCTTGTTGTGAAGTTTCAAGAGTCCTGAAGAAAATGAAACTTCTCATTATTGATGAGGTGAGCATGGTCTCAAACTTGATGCTTGCCTTTGTGCATTTAAGAATGCAGCAAATTCTTAAAACAGAGTATGACGTGTTATTTGGAGGAAAACACGTCATCGTTTTTGGAGATCTACTACTACTGACTCCGGTAAAAGGACAACCGGTATTTAAAACACTAGCCCATGAAGATACCAGAAAGTCTCTTGGCAGTGTTGGTAATGTGAACATTGGGACTCATTTTAAATACAAAGAGTGACAACTAATATGCAACAGGCAAATGATGCTGAATATGGAAGTATTCTTCAAGATATAAGAATTGGAATTCTTTCAAAACAAGGCAAACAAGCTTTGGAGAGTCGATTACTTTGCAATGTCTTTCCAAATGAAAATGCAGTTCCTGCAAAAGTGTACGTGGAAATTGCTAAAAATAAATCAGTGATTTGTTTAATGACAACACTGCGCGAGTATTCCATATTCAACGAAGAACTATTGAAACTGGAAAATGAAGAAATTGTAAAATTGGAAGCTATCGATAAAATACAGCATGAAGGAATCACTATTATTTTGACGGGAAAGTTGAGATCAAAACTGGATTGTTTAAAAAAAATATATATAAAACTGCTGGTTTAGAAAAGACACTATAAGCGTGTATAAACTGTCGGATAACTTTAAGGCGTAATTTGGATGTAGAGAAAGGTTTAGTTAATGGTGCAATGGGTAAAGTGGTGGATTTTGTGAATTATCAGAAAAAAGAAGTAATTTAATTTTTAAAAATTAAATTTGATCAGATTGATAAAGTTAAAGAAATTGGTCATTGTTCAGTTCGTTTTTTGCTTGTTAAAGATTTATATGTCCGTAGGAAACAATTTCCATTTTTTCTGGCATACGCAGTGACTATTCATAAATCTCAAGGATTAAGTGTAGACAGTGCATTGGTGAACATTGGATCTACCATATTTAAAGAGGGTATGGCATATGTTGCATTGTCACGAGTCAGAACATTATCTGGTTTGTTTTTGATTGATTTTGATGAGATGAAGGTTACTGCAGATGCAAACTGTGTAAAAGAGTATAATAGGTTAAGAAGGGTGTATGCTCCCAATTTAGGTCAATATCCTGTATTTGAAAAGCGTGTGATTGGTCGAAAAAGAAGGTTTGAGAATATCTGTACTGAAGATGTCAAGAAGGGAAAATAACAAGATAATGTTGTGATTGCAGGTAAAAAGAAATTGGACACTGTTGAAGAGATTGTTGGTTATCAGTTTGAAAATAGTTCAGGTGTCAACTGCTATGCTAATGTAGTGGTCAATGTTGTTTTTTATCTGGAAGGTTTGCGAGAACAAATTATGCAGAATCGGCAAAAAAGATTTTGTTCTCTGTTGCATTCTGTTTATGAAAAGTTGACAACAGATACAAGTAAAATACAATCTGTTTCAGATGTTCGTAGTGTTTTGGATGTGTGTTCTGGCTCTACACAATTTTCACAAAATATCCAACAAGATGCTCAGGAATTTTTAATGTATATGCTTACCATTTTTGAAAATGAAGGTGTAGAAATAGAAAATATTTTTGGCCTTTCTTACAAATGGGAACATCATTGTGAAAATTGCATGTATACATGTAGCACCAATGTAGACACTGAGAGATTTCTGTATTTAACATTACCAGACTGTAAATCAGTGTCTTTCAATAAATTAGTTAAAGGTGCAAATCAAAACATGGAGTGTAGCCAATGTAAATCAGAAATGTTATCCACATTATTCTTAACAAAATATGGAAAATACATAATTTTGATGATGCAACGTTGTACAACTGAAGGAAAAAAATTGGATACTTTAATAAAGCAATTTGTAGCAGCACAACTATCAATATCAGGAAGGACTTTTGTAGCAATTGCTATAATTTTCCATGATGGTCCTTCCACCACATCTGGACATTACACTGCCTATCTAAAATGTGACAAAGGCTGGACACTTTGTAATGATTCTCAGTTGGTTTTTAAACAACGTTTGCCTATGGAATTACAAAATTCCTACCTAATATTTTTAAAGTCAAAGTTTTAGCAAAATAATTCATTCTCTGAGGAATTTATTATTATAATTTAATAGGACTACCATTGGACAATATACATAAAGAAGGAGTGCAAAAATACCATTTGGCCTCAAGGAAAGTTACATTTTTGAATTATGGACTTTTTGGTGGTCATTGATTCGGTGAATATTTTAAAGCGGCAATATTTACAGTTTTTATAAGTTAAAGTTATAACATTTTATAAGCCGTAAGCATTTCATATATGTGTGATTTGTATTTTCTGGTACTTTACTGAGAATAGCATGTTGTTTTTTTTTAACAATCTTTCTGATTGTTTTTTTTTTGCCCGCTGTTAAGTGATGAGTACGATTGAAATCACTATTTCTAGTGAAATTCAATATATTCCGAGAACAGCAAAAAAGGCAAACAAATTACTTTGTGGAAATTATGCTGTGTTGTAAAAAATGTATTATTACATGTTATAATTTTTTTTTCTTTTCTTTCACAGATCCAAATTTTAGAATAAGCAATTTATATCAATTTAGATTGCAATGAAAATCTGAAAAAAATGTATACAATTTTTTATTCCTTTTACTGTGAAGATAAGTTTAACTAAGTCTCAATATGCAGACTGAGGAGGTCTGCAAGAAGCTACAAAGTTGAAACACGTTTCTAAAAACACTAAAACCGGAAATTTGTCAGTTTTTGTAACATAGTTATTGCGCAAGACATTCTTTCATATTTACAAAGAGAGGAAAAGGCACTCTGTGTACTTTTTCTACTCCATGTAAATACAACCTCATCATACACACCACTTTGCGTTGTAAGGGTGTTCTATAAGTGTTCTTGTGCATGATTGCACTGAATACTCATATTACAAGACACATCTCTAGATTTATCAGAAATCAGAAATCTCGATATGTGTGTGAATGCTGCACCATTCTAAAATTCGTGTAGGAAAGCACAACAAGGAGAATTGTTTTCATTTCTCCACATTTTTATGCATGCTAAAATGTTCAGCATACATTGAAGGAGAAAAATGCATTTTCTCATTGTTTTTGTGCAGGAAGGTGTGTCTTCCTGCAGAAAAACAGCACATGACACAGATATCCTTGCACTATGGTGCAAGGGGGCCTGTGTCACCACATGGCTGCAGTTTAAGCAGCCGTGCAGAGAGAAGCATAGATTTGCAACATATTTATGTACATATGTTGCACCCCTGTGCTTCGGAAGTACTACAGCAAACTGCAGTTAAAGAGGTTACTGTGTGATGCTGCAGCACTTCCTCATAGTTCTGCACTTATACATTCACCATATGCTACTAATGCATTCATTCAGTCAATTACGTACTACACATACATTCATCTGAACTTTCACACACTAACAAAGAAATTTAGCTCTTTTTTTAAACCAGGAAAGTTAGTTCTTAGAAGAACTTTTTTTTTTCTTCTTTCTTCTTTTATATTTTTTTGGGGGGGTTTCCAACAATTTTGTGATTTTTTTGGTTTTTCTGGAAAAAAAACAAAAAAAAAACTGGAGGAACCAAACAATGAACTCCAGGGAACCAAAAAAAAACAAAAAAAACCTAGCAATCGTGACTTTCTTGCCGGCGGCAGATCAGATCGATCGACTGCTCCCCGTAGCACAAAGTCGCATTGCACTTAGTGCAGAGCACTTTTAAAAATTGAAATTGAGGACGGATGTCCAAGTTTTGGGCTGACGGATGCACTCTTGAAGTGCTCGGCTGCAATGAGGTGGAAGGCACAGGAGCAGGAATGTCTCTCATCCGTCGGCATTCTTCTTGTGCAAGATTGACAGGATGAAGGGTCTGTAGGTGTTTCAGCATGCTGGCTGGCCCGCATGTGTATTTCTTTGTCAGATACCCTCGAGACAGCACTCTTTTACAAATCTTGCACGTGACAAAGCTGGCATTGGTCTTCGTTTGCCCCTCGGGAAAAGTAAAAAATGTCCACACCACTGAAGAAAAACGTGATGTGTGTGCTGGCTCCTCCAAAAATTCATCCTCAGATGTATGAGGAGATGCAGGTGATGCCTGCTGCCCTGAAGCCATTTTTAGGAGAAAAAAGTTAGAGCTAAGGGTAAACTTAGTCCAAAAAATCTTCTTCTCTGCAAAGAGATGCTCCTCCAAAGAAGGTGAAAGAAGAATGATTGAAATGGGTGGGGTCTTTCAATAGTTAGAACAGGAAGAGTGTAATGAACCAATAAAATCTCTTTGTTTGCAGGTCACATGGGATCCACGCACCCTTCGCTTACGCAGCACGCACCCAGCGCGCATCCGCGAAATTGAATTAAAAAGAAATATAGGATTAGATGTAAAAACTATATTACTTTTAAGACTAGTTTACAGTTTGTCTTCAATTAATATTCACATGAAATACATATATATATGTTTTTTTAAATCTTAAATATTTCGCGGGATCCGCGCACCTACCGCGTCTTGCACGCACATGACGCATCGCGGAACCACGTAAACGTCGCGTTACATACATCGAACTTGTCACGTATAGGCTGGGAGTCGCGTACCGGTCACGTTGCGATCGCGCACTAAACACGTACCCAACGCATACCATGTGCAGATGCTACCACATAGGGATCGAGAACGGTGCGCATAGCGCGCGCGAATCCAAAAAACATGGAAAAAACAAATATAAAATAAAGTTTTGAACATATAGTTAAAAAAATATTTTTAAAAATATAAAAAAATATGTTTGAAAAACCCAATAAAAACAAATAATATTTTTTCATTTTGAAAAGATTTAAATGAAAAAATAGGTTAAAAAAATAGTGTTAAAAAAGAACTTCAAAAATACATAATTAATGAAATTGACACACTGAAATTGAAAAATATAGAAATCCAATGAAAATCATTAAACATGATATCTTTAGAGATAAGTTATAGATAGGAATTAGCATTTAAAAAACCTTTGAAATTCACTGAAAAAACCATAGGTTTCATGCACGTTATAGTTGGGAATTGGCATTTAAAAAACGTTTGAAATTCACTGAAAAAACCAAAGGTTTCAGGGGCGTTATAGTTAGGAATTGGCATTTAAAAAACCTTAGAAATTCACTGAAAAAACCATAGGTTTCAGGGGCGTTATAGTTAGCTGGACATTTCCCTCGTACAAAACCCTAGAAATTCCCCTGTTATAGTTAGTTCTGCTAACTATAACTCGCGCCCCCGCAATGCACTGCTGATGACGTCACATATTACATCACTCATGACATGGTCAGTGACATCACTGATGACATCACTGATGACATCTGAAATGACATCACTGATGACATTACTGATGATGTCATCCAGTGAGTGTGTGTTTCTGTAAATTTTAAATATGTTTAATATATATATAGGGAAAAACCTATGGAAGAATGAGTGGGTGTATAAGTGAGTGACTGACTATAAGTGAGTCATTAAACGTATCTTACTGCAGACTCGTGACTAAACTGTGTGAATGTCTGTATCTGTCTGTCTGTTGGTGTATAAGCAGCTGCATGGTTTTGTGAATAGCTATATGAGAGTCTCTATGGGTTATTGATTGCTTGTCTGAGTATCTGTATGGGTGCCTGAGTGTTTGAGTGGGTGGGGTGTGTGTGACTCTGTGCATACATGTGTGAGTGGGTGATTCTATGGGAGCATGGTTTTAAGAGTGCATCTGTGATGGACTGTATGGTTGGGTGAGTGTATGTATGGGTGTGTTAGTGATTGAATGTATATCTCAGTGGTACATGTGTGAGTAACTACATATGTGAAAGGCAGTATATATGTGTGTAAGAGTATATAAGTGGGTATATGTGAGAGTGTGTGATTGTGAGAGTGGCTGTATGGATGAGTGTGTGCTTGTATCAGTGATTGCATAAGAGCATAATAATGTGGTACTATTTTTATGAGTAAGTTAACTTGTGTGTGTATAACTGCATAGGTGAGTAAATGGGAGTGTGATTAATTATTTGCATGACTGACTAGGTGTGAGAGTACCTCTACGGATGATTGGTGGTGTGTGAGTGTCTATGTAGGTGTATAAATGCATATGATAGTACTGTACTGAGTGACTGTAAGTATGAGCGACTGTACAGGTGAGTGAGTGAATGTGTGTAGACCTAAGAGTCAATGAGTGGGTATGTAGTTATTGGTATTGGAGTATCTATGGTTTTGAGAATGGACGTCTGAAATTTTGATTGAGTATATCAAAGGGTGTGAGAAGATACACTAATTTATCACATGGATGACGTCATCAGTGATGTCATCTGTGATTTCATTTCAGATGTCATCAGTGATGTCATCAGTGATGTCACTGACCATGTCATGAGTGATGTAATACGTGACGTCATCAGCAGTGCATTTTGGGGGATTAATCCCCCAACTTAAAACACGCCACAGGGCGCGTTTGCACAGTGGTGAAGGTAGGGGGCGGGGCCTGAGATGATATGTGTGCAAACACGCCCTGTGGCGCGTTTTAATTTAGGGAATTATTAATTCCTCTTCAATCCAGAGGTCCCCTAAGGGCCAACTAGCCCACCAGGTACCTCCAGGAAGCACCACAGAGCTGCGTTGCAGAGTGTTGTAAAAAGGGGAATGGCCTCTGAACACTGCTTTGCAACGCAGCTCCCTGACGCATACTGGAGGTACCTGGTGGGCTCGTTGGCCCCCAGGGGACTGCAGGATTGAAGAGGAATTAATTCCTCAACTTAAAACGCGCCACAGGGCGTGTTTGCACACGTCACCTCAGGCCCCGCCCCCTTCCTTTACCATTGTACAAATATTCCTCTAAAATCAGCCGAACTACGAATTCCGATTCACTCACCTGTTATCAGGAGAGAACCCAGGGCTGCATCTTTTAGCCCAGCACTGACCCAGAAAAATAATTCTAAGCGTACTTACCAGTAACTTGTATTTCCTTCCATAGGAATCCATTGTGTGGTTTTCAGCAGAAAAGTTTCTAAGTGTCCATTTTTGAAACATACAAATATTACTCTAAAATCAGCCAAACTACGAATTCCGATTTGCTCACCTGTAATCAGGAGAGAACCCAGTGCTGCATCTCTTAGCCCAGCACTGACCCTGAAAAGTAATTCTAAGTGTACTTACCAGTAACTTGTATTTCCTTCCATAGGAATCCATTGTGTGGTTGTTTAGCAGAAAAGTTTCTAAGTGTCCATTTTTGAAACGTACAAATATTCCTCTAAAATCAGCCGAACGACGAATTCAGATTTACTCACCTGTATAAGAACGGCAACCAAGTGTGTCAATTTTTAATATGTGTAGATTGAATACGGATCAAAAAGAAAACAGTCATTATGTATTCGTACCTTCAGCAGAACCTATCATGTATATATGCTTTAATTGTGATATGGTATGAGAATAATTATGGGTTGGTGATAGGCTATGAGGTAAAATGAATAAGGAGGTTCCACATTGTTGAGAATAATTTATTGAGATATCGGACCATATACAGATGGTCTAATGGACTGGTGGATATTAGAATCCAGGGTGGCAGATTGGGCAAGAGAACGGGAAACATCCATCACAACGCAGTCATTACAATGACTTACCTTTACAACGCAACTGTTACAACACAACTGTTACAACGCAACTGCCTTTAAATCGCATGCCATTACAATGCATGCAATTACAACGCATGTCACTTCAACACATGCCATTACAATGCATACCATTACAACGCATTACAAGGTAAGTAATGGAGATTTTTTTTAGTATGGGGGTATGGGTTTTGGGGTACATGGGAATAGTCATTTTTACCCCTACACTATCCAACACTTCCCTACTGTTGCACTCACTGGAGTGGGAATAGTAATTTCTACCCCTATACTATCCCACACATAGTTATGTTTACCCCTACACTATCCAACATTTACCCTACTGTTGCATTCACTGGAGGGGGAATAGTAATTTTGACCCTTATACTATCCAACACTTACCCTACTGTTTCCCTAAAAGTATTATGTGTTGTAATGGTATGCGTTGTAATAGAATGCGTTGTAATGGTAGCTTTTTAAATGTGTTGTAAAATCATGCAATGTAATGGCAGTTCCGATGTAAAGGCTGCATTGTAAAAGCATGCGTTGTAATTCCATGCATTGTAACATCATATATTCGAGAGAACACACAATTATGATGTTCAGAAAAAAGCAGAGTTGTAAATAAGCTTAATATTAATAATGAATTGGGATGCCAGACATGTACATAGGGTCAAATGGATGATTGTTCTTGGGATTCAATGTAGCTGATTTCATTTTCCTCTTATGAGAGGTGTCAGTGTCACAAAGTTTTTCTGTGTTAGTTGAACACTCTGATGTTCATTTAGTTAGTTTTGTTCTGATGGCTCTCCCAAACAACAAAGTAGGTGGGTTCTCGCAAATTGTGATGTGAGAAAGTGATCGATAGTGCCAGAGGGCCTGGCACACATCCTGGGTTAATTTGATTACTGTCATGGACACTCGTTGAATTACCCTTTTGAGGGTGCCAATAAATCTTTCAACTACACCATTGACTTCGAGTCAAAGGGGCATACTTTTTTAGTGTTTGATGTTCAGCCGCACAAGAAACTCTTCGAACTCTTTGCTGTTGAAGGATAAACCACTATTGATCTTGAGGGTCTCAGGGTAACCTTAGATTGCAAAGATGTCATCCACCCTTTTTATGACTTTATCAGGAGTTGTCGAGGACGGTGTTTCCACCAAGGGGAATCATGAATATTCATCTATGAATACCATGCAATGCTGTCCATTTCTTAATGGTCCGAAGAAGTCAGCTGTGACTATCTCACAACCATGGGTGGGAAGATCAGACATTTTTAGTGGGTGCTGAGTCACCTTGGGGAACTGGCAATTGCAGATGTGTCATGCCTTCAATTTCTTTTCTACTTGCACATCTAGTTGAGGGATCCACACTCTGTCTCTCAATGCTCGTCTAGTGGGTACAATGCCAAGGTGTCCATCTATGGGCAAACTCTATGAACTATTGCCTCAGGCTCTTAGCTATGACGATTCTTTAGCCTATTATTATTATTCTTTTTTGTGTGACCACTAACTCATCCTGTAAGCTTTTGAACTTTTGGAATTCAACATTATCTGCCAGAGGCTGTGTGCTTCATTTACATGATTGTGTTTCAACAGGTTCTTTTACGACAGCCATGTCTGTGTCTATATGGGTGGCAGCAATGATTTGGTCCACAAACAGAGTCACTGGTGTACTGGACCTCACAATAAATTGAGATATTCTTTAGAAGTTCTTGATATCTAACCATGACAATGTAGTGGTGCTTGTGAAAAATAATCTGCTGGGTTTTGATCTTTCCCAGGTTTGTGTACAATCTCCTAGTCATACTCTTGCAGCCTCACACCTCATATTTCGATGCGAGGAGGCATCTCTGCCTTCGGGTATCCAAAAACAGTGAGCAATGCCTAGTGGTCCATGATGACAGTAAATCATTTACTATAGAGGAATGCATGAAAATGTTCGCAGGCCCACACCACTGCTCGACTTTCCTTCTCTGGCTATGAGTAGGCACGTTCTGTTTCAGACAGGCTTCGACTAGCATTGGTGACAATATGTCTTTGAGCAATTGGATGGCCTCTATGTCGAGTAAAGAGTGCCCCCAGCCCTACCGGGCTAGCATCTATCATAACTGCGGTATGTAGCCTGGGGTCAAAGTAGGCCATTCCAGTTGCATACTTTGATTGGATTCAGGATTTTACTGAATAGGAACATTCTGCTTTCTCAAGTCTCTCACTGGGGACTCACTGTGGTGAATTCCGAATGTATCTTGAGCATTAACTGGCCATGGCTAGAAAGGACAGATACCTGGCAACACCTTGGGGAGTGCAAGCGGATGACAATGCTTCCGCCTTATCTGGATCTGGATTCATTCCCCATCAGAGAATAGGTGCCATAAAAACCTAAGTTTGGTTTTAAGGAATTCACATTTCACAGCATTCAAAGTGAGAACTGTATCAGCAAGTAGCTGGCAAATTTGAATAAGTGCTTTACCATGTTCCTCCTAAGTGTATCCAAAACCCAGTCTGTCATCTCTGTAATTAAAATCATTTGTAACAAGTAGAATTACTCTACAGATAACATCCTGAAATATCTCAGTGCATGAAGATACTCTAAATCTCACTCTCTTTTAACTGAACAAAGCAACATGAGTGGGAAAAGTGTGCAGTTCTCTTCCAGCTGCATTTGGTGGTATTCTTTGTTTAGGTCAAGAAGGGAAAACACTTTAGCTCTGTTCAGTTGCATGATCATGTCCGCTATGTCAATCCTTCTCAACGGCCATTTGGCTGTCGCATATAATTGTGTATAATACTGTTATGGACAAAACCCATTGGTGTTGGACCTGTGGAATGTTCAATGATGTAATGTTTCAAAAGTGTTGTCAACTCTTTCTCTACAGGTTCTTGAAAATTGTAAGTGACTCTTCAGTGCCGCTCGGCAACAGGACAAATATCTTCATTGATTTGAAGCTGTACTCTCATTTTCTTGAGCTCTCCCAAGCCATGAAATAACTACGGTAATTGGTTCATAATATAAGGCTGAGATTAGAGTTGGTAGTTGAGGGTTCTTAACCCCATGTCAGCCACTGTGGCAAAACTGATGAAGCATGCACTAGACGAGGTTCCTCGTAGAACATAAATGGTGGCTTGTACTGATATGGTTTGGTGATAGATTGCTTTAGAATGACCCATGGCTTTGTAACGGTTTGGAGCTGCCCAGGTATATACTTTCATGTCTGAAGGAGTGAGACAGGGCACATGCAAGAGGCTATTGAAATTTTCCACTGGCATGATATTAGTCGAAGTCCCACTGTGGATGATGAACATTACGGGGTGACCGTATACCTTTAACAAAATTCTGGGACAGTGTCCGATTGAAGTTTGGTATTTTGCTTAGTGATCTGTTCTTGAGCTTCGGTCTTTTTCACAGGCAGCTAACCCCACGTGTGCATGCCGTCTTTCTTTGGACATCATTAGCAAGCACCCATGTTCTTCACTGGTACTCTATACCATCATTGAACAGCTTGAAGATGACGAACTTGACAGCGTTTGACTTTGCTTGGTCTCTACTTGAGGTAGTTGATGTTGCTTATGATTTTGTGGGAGTGGCGAGTGCTTCTAGCACATTCTCATGTCATCTTTTCTTTCTGTTGTGACACACTTGATTTTTCTTTAGCTTGACACACAGTTATGAAGTGGTTCTCCTTCCAACAACCTTTACGGATTTGAGAAAACAAAAATTCACGTTGCAAACATAGTTTTGTTTTCTTTGAGGACTTCGATTTATGGGCATCTCTTTTGTTCTTGCTTTTCATTGTCAATGCTGATTCATTGTTCTTGGTTCCTTCTTCCATGTCAGTAGCATGTCTTTGCGCTCATTCCTCCGCTCTTGCAGCCATCAGTATTTTGTCCTGTTCATCTATAAAATCGCTGAACTTGCAATATTTAATGAGTGCAGCAAGTCTTTCAACAAACTCATCCATTGTTTCAAAGTCTGTTTTCTTGCTTTGCTAAAAATATTCCTTTCATAGACAACATTTGGCATTGGATTTATCTGGCTGCCAGTGCTTTTTTCACTTTTGGTACATTCAGCAGCCTGTTAAACCTTCTTTAGCACTTCTTTTACTCTATCCACTGCAAGGTTTTTCAAATATTTCCTCATGTCCATCTATGAAGTCATCGAATGTTTGAATATGTTCAGTCCACCTGGCACCAATATTTTGTGTCTTGGCTGGGTCGAATGGCAGTGGTGGCTTTAAGAACATGGCTGCATTGTATTTTGCGCTCCCTTCTGTCACCATTGTGTTAGCATGGGTCGTTTGATTGGTTTTGTTGTGCAGGTTGGTTTAAACAACTTCTGCAAGCACCAGCCACATGCAGGAACATGTGTCGCAGTACGCTCAAATTCCTTAGGGATGTAAGTATGCTCTCTATGTTTTCTTATTTTTTTTACTTTATCAGTGCTATAGTTACTTTTCCTATGTTGTCTGAATGGTTGCTCCATTGGCTTGTGCTGATACTTCAGCAAGTGAGTGGTTGTTGTGCTTCTCCAGTGTTCATCACACATGCTTCACATAACTTCATTTCTCAGGACACACATGCATGCATCACCATGCAGAGTTAAGCCTGTTTCTGTAATTGTTGGCATGTTTAGAGCAATGCATAGTTTTAGGTCAACCCCTAGTCGCTATATGTTTGAGGCACAGCGTCCTAGCCAACAACCTCCTAATCAGTATTGGCGGGTGTTTTGAACACGCTCCTCCAAAGGGTCTCCAATTGCTTCTGCCGACATGTATGGTCTGGAGCGGGGCTTTGACTCCATGTGTTCAGATTTCAGATTGCTTGGCATCAACTCTGGAATATGCAGCATGCACGAGCAGTTTGCGGTACTGTTACAAACTCCCAGTGAGAGCAATCTTGTACTTTACAGGCATGTATCCCTTACTGTTCACTAGATGTAGTGCCTTCTCTAGCCCTGGGGCTTCAAATAGATTACACCACACACAGGAGCTGCCGTTGAGCATATCTTTATTCTCCAATGTTCCTTCACACTCTGCACATTAAGTTATACATTCCTATAACCACACCTTAACGCCTCTCTTGCATATCCTATAGTTCGTGTTCAGATTCCGCCCAGGAACGCGAGGGTCCTAGTGTGCATAGCATCAATGTGGTACACTTTGCACTAGAAAAGAAAGAAAGTGAAGAAAGGAAAAACGAAAAAAGAAATAGATGTGCATAAAATAGGGAGGGGTAGGGCAAGTGAGAAGATAGGAGCAGTAGAGAAGGTATTATTGCGGAAGGTGTATTGAAAGAGAAAAACAAGAACATAGTAAGTAGAGAACTGAATGGAAGAGGGAGGGTAGGAGAGGATGGAAATACAACCGAATGACAATCAACAACATGGAAAGAAAGAATGGTGTACTACAATTTTTTTAATAGGGAGGGCACATTATTAGAAGAGTGAATATCAGAGGAAGCATCTAAAAAGAGAAAAAATAAAGAAGGGAAACCTTACTGGTGAAGGTGTGAGAAAGGGAAAATCATAGGTGGGCAGAGAGAGGTGAGGAAAGAGTATGTATAAATGACAGAGACAGAAACAAAAGGATATATAAAGGAGGAAGTAGAATGGAGAGACCGCTCATTCTCCTTTAAAACTGATCTGCCCAGTTTGAACTGAAAATGTTGTAACTCTACAAATAGCATGTATTTTATTTTACATGATGCCTTCTTGACTGCCACTGTCACCAAAGAATAGATATGAATCACATTGTAGTTAAAGCAGATAGTTTCTCCAAGCTAATAGTGTGACCCAAGTATAAGTCCAATCAAATCTTTCAATTATACCAGTTATTTATTTATACTGACTATAAGAAAGCCAAGAGGGTTATTCTGCCTTTTGCTGTGATCTGTGTTCTCTGAGTGCTTCCTGCGGTTCACAGATTTGAATCATCTGATGCGTCTTTTACCCTGCTGATGTTGATATATTCACTACAATTGAGTAATATTAGTACCTGTGACTTACACCTCTTGTGTACCTGTGCTGGCTTTTGGATATGCAAGCCAAGTTATCACATTCTGAATACATTATAGAATTTTTTATACAGGTCTTAGACAGCTAAGGTGTGTTGCAGACCCCTTGAGAGGTGAATCTCTGCATTGCACAGCCTTCCCTTGTGGTCACCAGACACCCAGAGAGTGTCCCATAAACTGGGTCAAGACACATAAATAGACCAATGGAGAATAAACATATATAATGAGTTACCTATTCTGTACCTGTATCAGGTCCATTCAGTTTCTTTTAATCATTCCATAGCTCAGTTCTGGGTAGCTGTGGTATAGAGTAGCCAGTCTTAGCTAAGAGAAAACCAAATGTAAATCATTTATTAGTAGCAAAAAAAGTTAATAAGTAATCAGCTTTACACAATGAAAATCTCACTCCAATTTATAAAAAAGGTACTTATTTTTTTCTTTAAATTGACACCAAAACGACAAAAATCTGAAGAACTGATCCAGAGTTCTGATTTTTGGCAAGGCTTTGATGAATCGTTGTTTTTCACTCTTAATGGTAGTCTATGTGAATGTGAGGGCCTGGGGCAAATTAAAGTTTTCAGACTGACCATGATGGAGCACCGGATAAGATGCAGATGCCGGGTTGGTCCTGGTCAAGACTTTACTTCGCACTTTCGTGGTTCCTTTTCTTGATGGTAGTCTTGTTGAGAGGTTCCTCAGGAGCTTGAGTCCAGTGTTATGTTCAACATCGGCAAACATGCGAAGTCCAACGGTCCAGTGACTTGGTCTTGAAGGGGTTCAAGGCTACCTAGAAACCGGTAGTGGTAATCTTTGAGCTTCGGACTCTATTCCTAAATAAAGGTCTCTTTTGATTTAGGCTTTCAAGTTGCCATTCTGTGGGGAGAAAGAGTATACTCTAGCAGCAGCCGCCAAGGGTCCAGGACCGGTGTTGACACTTCATGGGGCTTAGGACTCAATCTCACTGCTACACCAGTGGAATGTAGGACAAGTCCAATAGCAACTTGTGAGCTACGTACTGTGCATGGTTTCTTTAGCTTTTCTCTACCTGAATCTTAAGAAGTATAAATATGCCAAGTCTACAACACCACTGCTCCTTTATTCTAGCACCTTAAAGGATCACTGCTATCCCAGCAAGGGTTTAGATGTTCATGCATCACTTGGGAATGACTTATATAGTTCAGTACAGAGTCCAGGGAAGGGTGTTACTGTTGATTTTTCAAAATGAGACAAGCTTTGCAGAACAAGTCTGTACCAGCAGGTATAGAAACTACAATAGTCTGAGTAAAAGATGCAGGAACAGGGTGGATTTATAATCTACAACATATCGACCATGATCAAAACAATGGATGCTGCAACTTTTTCTAAAATCCTGACTTGGAAAATAAGGGAAATGAGGGACGTAACCAAAAGACACATGCTCACTCCCCTTAACATGGTTTGATTGGCTTATATGTGATTGCCATATTTAATTTTCCTAAAAGTGCCTTATAGAGTGGCATACCATATACCCAGATACACAGGGCCTGAAATAAATGCTAATAGTGGGCCTGCAGCACTTATTTTGCCACCCACTTAAGTAGCTCTTTAAAACCTGTCCCAGGCCTGCAATTGCAACCTGAATGCCAGTTTAAACTGCCAATTTGACTTGACAATATAATCCCCTTTCTAGGCCTTATACTCCCCTTTGATTGCTTATAAATCACATTCTATGGTAGACCCTAGGCAGCCCATAGGGCAGGACTTGTTGTAATTAAAAGGATGGACATGCCCTTACAAGTTTTACATATCCTGGTAGTGAGAACTCCTAAAAAAAAAATTGGAATACTGTGAGGCCTACAATAGAGAGATTAGATATGCCTCAATGGGCCACCTGCTGGCAGGATGTGGGGGCGAAGCTGAGCACAGCTCCACTTGCAAGTGAATAAGGTGTGCTCTTGCTTCACACAAAGCTTCTAACACTTCCAAATTGTTACTGCAGCCAGATTGGAGCCAGGGCAGGAGAGGCAGGAAATTTCTTGCATTTCTAGAAGCTTTTCCCACCTTCCAGAGGAAGGACATGAGGGTGCAAAAATAGGACCTTCAGACCGACTCTTCAATTTACTCCTAGACCTATGGAAGGACTCTCGGAGTACAGCCTGCAGTTGTGACCTGCTGTGTACTTTGTAAGACTGCTTTGCTGTACCTGGAAGGACAGCTTTGCTGCCTGGAGCCAGCCTTGAACCCTTAGAGGCCAGTCCTGCTGTTGAGCCCTGCATCCTCACCTGCACCCAGGACTACCATAGTGACTCTAAGGGCGAGTTTTCTGGCTTCCTAGTTCAGAGCCACATGAACACAAAAGGCTCCTCCCATCTGGCACCCAAATCTGGACTCCGTCTGAGAGAGACCTGAACCCACGAGAGGGGTACCACCAGTCCTAGATCCTGGGCAAATCGCAACACTGAGGACTAGGAAATATTTCTGTCAAAAACTGCTAGGAGAACTAGGAGGAAACAAAGACCAACCTGCTTACCTATCAGTCCAAGGAGCATCGCCGGTCTGATCAACTATGCAGCTTCTCCCTTTATGTTCTTCTCTGCAGTAGCAAATCCTATTCAGCTGTTCTTGGCCAAAGGAGTATTCGGCCGTGTGAAATTGTCTTCAGCCATAGCCCTCTGCCTCATACAGTAGGAGAATTCGGACTTCCATTTCAGAGACTAAATCTGAACGTAGAAATCTTCACCCTGGCTTTGACCCAAGGCTAGCGGATGACAACATTTCCTCCTCAGACATCGTCTGCCTTGCTAGGCTGAACTTTACCTCCTCAGAACAATTTTTCTCAGAATTTCTTCTAAGTCAGAAGGTAAATGCTAACAGGGCATAATGAACTTCTTGTATCCAAACCATGCTCCCCTGCTGTCAGCCATAATTTTCAACTTTGATCAAGTCTCACAGGTCTAGATGTCCTCAGTTGGCACTTTGATCTTTTAGGAGCTAGTCGCTAGTTTTAATTAAAACTTTGTGTGCTGCATAAACTCTTTTCACATTACCTCTAAGTTTAACCTGACTGCTTTCTATGCCAAGCTACCGAGGGTTAAGCACAGGTTTGTCTCTGGGAGGGATTGTGGCTGTTGCTTGACCAGGACTCTCTTCCTAGTGAACCAACAAACCAATTTCTCACAGAGATATATTTAACCAAAAAAATAAAATGGATGGGACAAACATTCTTACCATATACTCATCACATGAGAAGAGTACTCTGATATGGATCAAGCAAGCATCACCTTACAAAGTATTTAAAAACAAGCTGTATGAGGAGGAGCCTAGCGCGCAACCAAGATGGCCGCGTAGGTGCGAGGCTCCCGAGGACCTCCGCGACCTCCTACGTTTATCCTGTCTTCATCCTGCATCGGTTGACGGGACTGTGTCGGTGAGCCTGAGCCGAGGTGGTACCCGTTTCCCGTTTTTGAATCGGACCTCGGGTGCCGGAGTGAGCACCGATTGAAGTTTGCGGCCTCCTTCGCTCCTGACCCCGGACTCGCGTTTGGGGGCGACCCGGTGGCAAAGTGAACAACAACGGCGGGCTGGGCCTGGCGAGTCGCGTACCCCGCACTTTCACTTTCACTTTCGCGCCCCCTTGCCATCTTTGCAAGTGGGATCGCGGCGCTCTTTGTGTTGGGGTGGCCTCGCTGGGTGACCCAGCCTGCCTGCCTGCTGTGGCCCGCTCCGCCGTCCTGGGGTGACCCCCCGGAGCCCGTGGCCTTGATTGCTTGCCTTTTACTGCGTGGCTGGTGAGGGTGTGAGACCCGCGACGATGGCCACGAAACAAGATGGCGATCGGTTGAAGGCCAAGTCGACCCGGCGTGGCGCCGCACATCAGGCCAACATCATGGACCGCTACACCCTCCCGAAAGGATCTCCCGGTGGACCGCACAAGTCCTCTGAGTGCCCCCCGGATGCCCCGGATTTGCCCACAGAGTTGACTCTGCAAGACGTCGTGGGCGCCATTGCTGAGATGAAGGCCTCGGTGGGCCAGCGGTTTGACACCTTAGCCCATAAAATCGACGCGGTCCTAGTTGATGTCAACCTGGTGAGGGCTGATCTCTCCAAGACCAATGACCGGGTCGATTCTTTGGCCCACACCGCGTCGGGCCTCACGACTGAGGTGGCGGCCCTCCAAACGGAGGTGCACCGACTTCGTCAGGCGAGTGCGCTTATGGATCGGCGCCTGGAAGATTCCAAGAGTCGGGCCCGGAGGAATAACATCCGCATCATCGGAGTACCCGAGGGACGGGAGGAAGCGGCGGCGGATCTTTTTGTAGAGGACCTGATCGCTACCCATCTCCAGCCTCGGGGACTTAGTAAATTCTTTGCCGTGGAGAGGGCCCACAGAGTTCCCGGGGGAAGGCCGAAGGTCGGAGCCCCTCCGCGGCCTCTCATTGCCCGGATTTTTAACTTTCGGGACAGGGACGCGATCTTGCAAGCCTCCAGACTGCAAGGGCTGATTAGGCTGGAAAATATGGAGGTGAACTTTTATCCCGATTTCACTCAAGCGGTCCAGAAACAGAGACTGAGTTTCCTGGGTGTTAAGCGCCGGCTCCGGGACATGAACTTAAAATACGCCATGCTCTTCCCGGCCAAGCTGCGGGTAGAGGTGGATGGTCGCACGCACTTTTTTGATCGTCCCGAAGCGGCCGGGGACTGGCTGGACACTCTGTCTGGGGGTAGTGCTCGAGATGGTGGGGGGGGGCGGCGGGAGGAGACGGCCCACTGGATCGGGACTGAGGGGTTGATATTGGGCCTCACTCTGGACGACTATGATGCCACTTTCGACCAAGCTTCTGTCTTTGTTCTTTCCCCTCCCTTGGAGGTTGTGTGGGGTCTAGAAGGGGTACTCTTTCCTCCTCTAGGGGGTCTAGCTAGTTTCACTATATAGGGGCGACAGGCACACTGCAAGTTGGGGGGGCTGTCTGGGCTCATGCAGGGGTGCAGGGAGGGGAGAGTTTTGTTGGGGTGGGTGGGTTGGGGTGGGGTGTTGTTCGTTTCTACCACAAGGCAAAAGCATTGTTGTGTCATTTCTGAAGTGCTCTCTGGGGGACGAGTGATGGCTTCTGTTTATGATGGGGGGTAGGGGACTGAGTCTGTTGTCCTGGAATGTTAATGGATTGGGGGACAGGATAAAACGAGGTGTGGTCCTGCAGTTCTTGAAGCGAATTTCGCCCGATATAGTTTTTCTGCAGGAGACACACCTCATTGGCAACTCCTTTTGTGCCATGAATCGACGGGGCTACCGCCTTGTGGCCCATTCGGGCTTCACGTCTGGTTCAAGGGGTGTGGGCATTATGGTTAAGAACTCGCTCCCGTTGGAGATTGATGAGGTGCACCATGACGACAGGGGACGTTACACGGTTTTGGTGGGTAGAATGGAGGGCAGAGTGGTCGTTTTCGTGTCTGTTTATGTCCCGCCGGGGCTGCAGACGACCACCTTTGCGGATCTGGGGCGCCTCCTCCTTGGCCTTCCGGAGGGGATTCTAGTGGTGGGGGGGATTTTAATGCTGTGGTTTCCGGAACTGTGGATCGTCACCCCCCTAGGGATCTCCCCCGTGCCCAGGCATGGTTGTCTGGCCTCTTGGATACCTTGGGGCTGGTGGATTGTTGGCGTTTGAAACATCCCACGCAGCTACAGTACACCTTCCATTCAGGGGCTCATGGTAGTCTCTCACGGCTAGATTATGTCCTGGTTCCGGCGGCGCACGTTGGGAGGATAGGGGAGGTGCGCCATTTGGCACGGGGTATTTCGGACCACTCCCCACTCTTGTTGCACTTTGATATTCTTTCGAGGGGAGAGGGTAGGGTGGTCCCGATTAATCCCTGGTACCTGCGCGACCCCACCATTCGCGCAGAGCTGGTTAAATCCCTTAAACGCTACTTTGACGAGAATGTGGGGTCTGTGTCATCGGCGATCTCATTGTGGGAGGCGTTCAAGACGGTACTCAGGGGAGAGGCCTTGTCCCTTATTTCCCATTCCCGGAGGCGCGAGCGGGAGGAGGTGACTCGTGTTGAAGCTGAGATAACCGAGTTGGAGGGTGATCTAGAATGTGGGGTGACGGATGACAAATTACATGTTCTCCGACTCAAGCAAGCGGCTTATAAGGCCCTCGTCACGGAGGCGGCCAGGGGCCTCAGTAGAGAGCAACAGGGGAGACTGTATGATGTGGGTGATAAGGCTGGTAAATTGATTGCATGGCTGGACAAAAAGGAGAGAGCGAGTCGAGTTGTCCCGTTGATTGAGAAACAGAATGGTGTGTGTGTCACTGAACCAGAAGAAATTGTCTCCTGCTTTGCAGACTATTTCCGTGGGGTGTATTCCCCGGTGTCCTCCCGCTCTGAAGAGGATTCCCACGCCCTGCTCAGGGATATCGCGCTGCCTTCCCTTTCGGAGGAGGACAGAGTGTCGTTGGACGCTGCTCCAACTTCCGAGGAAATTGCCCTCGCCATACGTTCGGTCGCTTCCGGCAAGGCCATGGGTCCTAATGGTCTTCCCATCGAGTTGTATAAACTGCGACCGGATACGCTGGCACCGCATCTCCGTGCTATGTTCCTCACGGCCCACTCGGCGGGTTCCCTCCCGCTAGACCAGCGTCTAGCTACTATCGTGGTTATCCATAAGGAGGGGAGGCCACGGGACCGGGTCACATCCTATCGGCCTATTTCGTTATTGAATGCAGAGCCCAAAATCCTCGCCAAGGTGTTGGCCAATCGGCTGGTCGGCGTAGTGTGTGACTTGATTCACCAGGATCAGTCCGGCTTCATCCCTCATTGCAATACAGCGCTTAACCTGCGGCGTTTGCATGGGGTGCTCGCACATGTCCCGTTCATACGAGAGTCGGCCATTTTGGCGTCCTTGGACACCACTATGGCGTTTGACACGCTTGAATGGCCTTATATTTGGGCGACGCTCGTGAAGTTTGGGTTTGGCCCAGGATTCATCAGTTGGGTAAAATTGTTGTACTCTGGCCCGCTGGCGCAGGTCGTGGTGAACGGTAGAGTGTCGGCTTCGTTCGAGCTGGGCAGGGGCACGCGGCAGGGCTGCCCGTTATCGCCGCTCCTTTTCGCGCTCGCCTTGGAGCCCCTGGCGGAGTGGCTGCGGTGGGAACCTTCTATTCGTGGTCTCCGCTGGACCCCCGAGTATGAGGACCGCGTATCTCTATACGCTGACGATATTCTCCTGTACCTGGCTTCCCCATGTAAATCACTGATAGTACTGGTTGATGTATTGCATTCATTTGGTCTTAACTCCGGCCTTGTCATCAACTGGGCTAAATCGTGCGTCTATGTTCTCTCTGGGGAGGACCCTATCCTTCCGCGGGGCTGTCCTATCCAGATCGCCCCGCGGGGATTCCGGTACCTGGGTGTCTTCATTGCCCTGGACGCAGAGGCCCGATATAGTCAGAACTTGCTTCCCCCCCTCCAGCGCCTGAAGGAGGATGTTGCGCGTTGGAGGCGCTTGCCGCTCTCGCTGCTCGGCCGGACGGCATTGTTTAAGATGATGTCGCTGCCGCGTTTCCTGTACGCTCTGCAGAACACAATGGACGTCGTCCCGGCGCGCTACTTTCGCGAGGTGGAGAGTTTGCAGCGCCGACTGTTCTGGGAAGGTAGACCGCGTATCGCCCTGGCGAAGCTGACGCTCCCGTGGTATGACGGGGGGATCGCCCTCCCGGATATCAAACGGTATTATTGGGCCTCCCAGCTGGCTGCGATTAATCACGGCCTGTACGGGCCCGCTCTAAGCCCGGCCTTTGAAATGGATAAGATGTTACTGCCGGGTGGTGATTATAACCGAGCGCTTTACTCCAGCTCGCTTGACGCACGTCTGACGGGCCCCACGCGTGTCATGGTATGAGTGTGGCACGCGGCTAATGTGGCGATGGGGTGGAAAGGTCGTTTGACCCGGGCGTCGCCACTATACGCATCTGAGCAGTTGGGCTCCCTGTGGACCTCGAAGGGCTTTGAAAAGTGGGACATGATAGGCATCAGCAGGGTGGGTGATCTCTGGACGAGGGGGGGATTCAAAACGTTCGAGATGCTACGGACAGAATTCCAGTTGCAGGACAGGGAGTACTTTCGGTATATGCAGATCCGTCATGCGCTATGCTCCGTATTCCCGGACGTTGCCTCCATCCCGGAGTATTCCCCTCTGGAGGATAGAGTGCTAGATGGACATGTACCGGACAGCACGATTTCATTAATCTATAAAAAACTTATCAATGACCGCTCGGGACTGCTGACTAACCTTCGTGAGGCATGGGTGGCCGATGGATTGGAGCTGGATGACGAGGACTGGGTATCGGCGGTGGCCTCCCCGAAAGAGGTGGCCATACCGGCCCGCCTTCGCTTCGTCCAGCTCAAGATACTCCATAGGGTCTATGTTACGGGGCCAAGGCTACTGCGTATGGGATATGCTGTGGACGGGTTGTGTAAGCGTGGGTGTGGTTCTTTGGGGACCTTTCTCCATATTTTGTGGGAATGCCCGGAGGTGGAGCGATTCTGGCGTGGTGTGCATGAGGTCCTACGGGTGGTTACGCGTGTGTCGCTGCTGCCCGAAGCGAGGAGATGCCTGTTGAATGTGTGGGAGCCAACCGACTACTCGGTGCCGCAGACGCGGTGGGTGACTCTGGGATATATGGTGGCCAAACGCGACATTGCTCAACTGTGGGGTTCCCAGAGGTCGCCGACTGTCTCGGCATGGAAGGATAACATGGATTGGTGCATGTTTCGGGAAAAGGTGGTGTATGTTGCGAGAGGTAAGCCTGGGACATGGGTGAACGTATGGGGCCCCTGGAACGCCTACCGCGGGGGAATCTGTACCCCGCCGTTATTGCCCGATCCGTCACCGGCCCCGTCCCCTTAGCCAGTTTATCTCCCCGGTCCCGGGCACTGAGTCCACCGAATCCCAGTCTTGACCTTTTTCCCCCCCTTGCTACTCCTATGGATTGGTAGGGTCCCCCCCGCTAGGGGAGCACATGCTGCTGTTTCCGATTGTGGGTTGCCTTGTGGATTTGTTCTTTTGTTGTTATTTATATTAAAATGAAACCGTTATGTGGGCCCGGATGGTGTGGCTACCACCGCTTCTAACTCCTGTGTATTTCCTTTTGCCGCGGCATGCGCGCTATTGTTTGTATCACATGCTCCTCTTGCTTGCTAGCGGCCGGCCTGAAGGTTGTAGGCCCATCTTTGTATATTTTTTTAATTTTGTAATAAACGGTTTAAAAAAAAAACAAAAAAAACCCAAGCTGTATCCTGAGGGTAAATATACAATTGTGAATGGGACCCTAGAGAGGCACTCTTGGCAATAGCCAGCATATCTGCTCACACAACCTTGCAGCTGGAGTATATTGAAAATTTGATTAGCACAAAACAGAATTGACTCAAACCCTACTGTTAGGGCTGGAGACTTGAACTGCATACTAGACCTGGCACAAGACAGATCCTGCCGCTGATACTGGGCACCCAGAGATTAGGAATACAGAAGGCCTTAAGACTTTGCTTCATGACTGGAGCCTTATAGACATATGGAGAGAATTTCACTCAACTGAAACAATTTACATACTATTTGCATTATTTGCCCATCCATGATCGAGACTCTAGGCTAGACTTGATAATCCTACCTGAACACCTACAAGGAGCCATAAAAGTGCTGAACACCTTAGCTGGACAGCATGAGATCACAATCCTGAGTTTGTAGATTTACGATGAGGCAGTTATGTCATACACATTTCCACTTGTAGACTTTAAACCAAAGCTCTACTCAACATCCTGTTTTTGCGAAAGAAATAGGGCACACATTGGACAGTACTTCAAAATCAACAACTATAAAGGCTTTCCCCTTACCTTGCCTGTTCCATGGTCCAGCGCTGGTTTACATTATAAGACTCAGGCGTGGTCATTTTGCTCTCTCAGACGCATGTTGTTGGGTCATTCGAGCCTGCTCAAATGATTCTGGGGCAATCTCTCTCGCATGTCAGTTTGTAAATTACACTACATGCATGAGAATTGCAGTTACCTTAGCGCAGTAAGGGGCATATTATCAAGACCAGCGATAAAATTATCGCCGCTTTAGCGGAAGAAAACTGTCGCTAAAACGGCGATAATGGGCTTGATAATATGCTCTAGGGAATTCCAATAGAAGCCCATGTTAGATGTGAAGGACATCTAACCTGAGCTTCAATTGGAATTCCATAGAGCATATTATCAAGCCGATTATCGCCGTTTTAGCGGCAGTTTTCTGCCGCTAAAGCGGGGATAATTTTATCGCCGGTCTTGATAATATGCCCCTTAGTTGTAAATTCACTAAAGTATATATTATACTGTTTGTTCTGTGATTCCCTGCAATGTACCTTACAGTATATTATGTTTTTGGCATCTTTTTCATATTTTCTTTCCCATTCCGAGATGGCTGAACTACTTCCTGAATCGTCGATTCCTACTAGTTCACTATAAAAATGAGAAGCATATTGAGTCCAGTTAAACTACCACAATTGTGCTAGTTTAATTGCATCACAATTGTGCTTGTTTAAATGCTCGCTCACTGGATTTGAGGAGTCTCCTCCCTTCCTCAGTTTCTGCTTCTTAACTCTTTGCGTTTTGACATGTTACTTTGCCTGTAGGTTGGAAGGTTTTTCTGGTGTCCAACTTTTCTTTCCTGATGGATATTATTTTCTGGAGTCACACTAGACGTCCAGTCACATTCTACCATTTGGGTTGTTTATGGAGGTATTATGCCATTCCTACACACCGAAAGATACTAGTCCTGCAACAAGAATACTGGTTCTTGACAACAATGGCACAACCTGTGACACCAGGATTGAGTGGGATGCATTCCAGGTTGTAGTAATCAAGACGAAGGTGAGTAGAGTTGAATTGAGGTTTATTAGAATAAAACTGCACAGCAGACAAGAGCCAGGACAACTGCCTCCCACACCAACCGCTTCTCCTCTCTTCTCAACTCCCCACAGTTCTATACCTCGTAACTAGGCAACCCAACATTCCACACTATTAATACAGGCAAAGATAAACAGCTGTAAACAGGTGATAGATACAGGTGTAGAGTATAACATATCCTCCTTTCTCAATAATAACAAAATATACATTGTACTTAAGAACAGACATACCACAATCAACCCAGTAAACAAAAGGGAAAAAGAAAAGGGAAAATAGGAAACCAAGAAAAAACACAGAAAATTAATACAATTAGTACTACATTCCCATTTCTTATCAAAAAAAACGATAGTTCCATATAATTCTATCCATAGAGGAGATAACAGAAAATCTCCAAAATGTTACACTTAAAGCGATAGATAAAGTCTCTGTAAGAAAGAACAAAACATTACACAGCAGTACGGTATCTCATGGGAATCACCCTAGGTCTTGAACTTCTCCTCAGAGCAAAAGAAGAAGAAACAGCACTCTTGCCATTACCTAAACCAGCAGGAGTAATACTCCCACCGCTGCTGTAAGAATGTGTACCAGTAGAAGAAACATCATGAGTAATTCTAACTTTAACAATTTTGCTGGCATTCCACCATTTACCTCCTTCCACTTGCACAGAGTTCCTACCCAACCTAGTGACAGATATAGGAGAACCGAATTTGCTTTCCCCCTTTCTTACGTGCACTGGCGATCTAACACGAACAAGATCTCCAACCTTTAGAGGCACACTTTTCACACCTCTCTTGCTGTCGAACCAGGATTTTTGTTTGGACTGAGAGTTGGAAACGTTCTCTTTGACTAACAACATGAGACTGTCAATATCCGGCACAGTTTTAATCCACTTGTTCATCCAAGCTGGCTTAAAACTAGTATTAGGCTTCCTTCCTCTCAGTAGGTCGAAAGGAGAAACTTTAGTCGTTGAATGCGGAGTGGTCCTGTAGAACCACAACATACTATTAAGGGAATTCAATATATCACAGTTACTTGACTTAGCCCATTTGATGCAATCACCCAAAACCCTGTTCAGTCTCTCAACCAAACCATTCGACTGGGGATGATAAAGTGAGCTCCTAGTGTGTTGAATGTTGCACGATTTTAGAAAAGAATCAAATTCACTGCTAGTGAATTGTGAACCATTATCTGTAACCATACAACCAGGAAAACCCTCCCTCAAAAACAAATCCTTCAAAAATAGAATAATGTTCTTGGTGGAAGCTTCTTTAACCAGTTTTATCTCAGGCCATTTCGAAGCATAATCAACAAGGACCAGGATAAAACGACATCCACCAGGAAGGATTTCTAGAGGTCCCATAACGTCTAAGCCAACCTTGGACCAAGGTTCTGAAGGACATTCAATAGGCAAAAGAGGAGGAGTAAAAGTTTTTAAACCTTTGTCAGCAGACCTACAAATGTGACAGTGACTGACCACACTATCAATATCGCTATCCATAGCGGGCCACCAAAAAAATTCACGAACACGTCTTTTCGTGAGAGTGGAACCCAAATGTCCCTCATGAGCCTTAAGAACAATGTCATTCCTAAGACTTTGAGGAGCTATGAGCTTCTGCCCCCTTAACAAAATACCACCTTCAAGAGAAATCTCTGTTTCAATTTTCCAAAAGGGCTGTAAAGAATAAGGAAGAGACCGTTCCTTAGGCCAACCTGATTTAACAAAACCACACACACGTTGGAGGATATCGTCATCTGAAAGAGCTCTAATCCAACTTTCAGCAGATTGAACCCCATGTTCAACTAAATCAAGTGAGGCTACTAAGCAATCGTCGGAATCTTCTTCACCAATTTCAATAGAAGACTTCTCATGTTCCACATCTTTAACAGGGAAACGAGAGAAAAAATCTGCTCTGAGATTCCTACCTCCAGCGATATGTACCACATCAAAATGGTACTGCATAAGACGTGAAACCATACGGAGGATCCTCGGGGAACAACATTTATTACTTCCACCCCCGAGAATAGAAATAAGCGGTTTATGGTCAGTTCTCAATAGGAACCGCTTACCCCAAATATATGTTCGAAATTTTTCAATTGCCCACAAACAAGCTAAAAGTTCTTTCTCTATAACTGAATTCTGGAGCTCGCCATCTCTCAAAACCCTTGAAGCAAAGGCGATAGTGTTCTCCCCTTTTGAACTATTCTGTGTGAGCACAGCGCCTAGACCAACTTGACTGGCGTCGACCGTGATACAAGAGGATAACACCGGGTCAAAAGGCTTCAAAGCATTACTCTTAACGAGGGATTCCTTTACAAACTGTAAAGCCGTTTCACATTGAGGCGACCATTCGAAAGAACAACCTTTTGAAAGTAAGGAACTAATGGGCCTAACAATGGTCGCATAATTTGGTATAAACTTTGAGTAAAATTCCAATAAACCAAGAAGCGACTTTACACCACTTTTATCACACGGCGTTGGAGCGTTACTTATAGCATCAAGCAATCCTTGTCTTGGTTTGATCCCCTCACCTGAAATGAGATGACCTAGATATTCAATTTCCTCAGTAAGAAACATGCACTTCTCTGGCTTGACAACAACACCATGATTTTGGAAAGTCAACAATACCTTTTCAAGAATAGAGTTGTGAGTTATACTGTCTTTAGAATGTATCAGGACGTCGTCCTGAAAAACAAGTACACCGGATATCCCTCCTAACATGTTCTGCATGACCCGCTGAAAGACTGAAGCCGCAGAGGCCAGACCAAAGGGCATTCGTTTGTACTGAAAAGTACCTAGTGGAGATACAAACGCAGTAAGTGGACGAGATTCAGGTTCCAATTCAACCTGGTGGTAAGCACTTGCTAGATCTAGTTTCGAGAAAAACTTGGACCCTCTAACACTAGCAAACAGATCAGAGATCTTAGGTAATGGGTGAGAATCAACCCATATTTCTTTGTTAAGGGATCTCAAGTCAATGCAAACACGCAGTTTCCCACATCTCTTGCGTGCAACGACCAAAGGCGAAAGCCAAAGAGACGATTCAGTGGGCTCGATGATTCCATGATCGCACAATGACTTAAGTTCCCTCTCAAGATCTTCTCTCACACTGAAGGGCACACCTCTTAATTTATGTTTGATAGGTAGTGCACCATCTTTTACTAAAATCTTGTGCCTGAACCCTTTAATAGTACCTAATCCCCCACTAAAAACCGAGGGAAAACGTTTACTCCATTGACACAATTGTGAATCATCAGACACCAGGAGCACTTGCTCAGAAGCACCAGGCCTGAGCATCATCTTAAAAAGACCCTGATGGTACCACCCCAAAATATTGAGACCTTTTACTGCCACATACACCTTTCCGGTAATTGACCTATCTTTGAATACCAACTCATCCTCAAAAAACCCCAAGAGATCTATTTTCCGTCCCTCATAAGAGACAGGTGAACGGTCTGGAGGTTGGAGAGGTCTTTCTCCCCAAGTTTGAAGAAAAAGATCTTGCGTGATCATGGTAATTTTTGCACCAGAATCGACTAAGAGATTGAGTGTTTTTCCCCCCACAGTGATTTCAGCAATAGGATCTACACATTCCTTTGATTCATCAATGGTGCCTACAAATTCATTAATGACGGATACCACAGATACAACTTCAGGATCTGAGTCTTGATCTGACTCCATAACACAAGCGACTGACCTTCTGCTAAATTTACGCTTCATGCATACTTTTGCGAAGTGTCCAATCTTCTTGCAATAGTTGCAAGTTACATTAGCTCCGGGACACTTAGCACCCTTAATGTGGGGTGGATTACCACAACGATAGCACATATGTTTTTGATTTTGAAAATCAACATTACTTTTACCAGAATTTTGAAGCTTTTGAGCACTGCTCTTGGGCTTATTATCAATAGTTTTGACTTTACTATTAGAAGAAACAACATTAACAGCATCAGTGGGTTTATCTTCTAGCTCCTTCAAAGATGTTTGCGAAGTTTCAATGCTCTTCGCAATCTTCACTGTCTCATCCAGAGAAGGATTGGCTAACGAGAGTAGCTTTTGACGAATTTGCTTGTCTCTACAGTGGCAGACAAATTGATCACGTATGAGTTGATCAGTGAATGCTTCAAACTGGCAAACGGAAGCAAGTCTGCGTAAAGCAGAGATATAAGAGTCAACGTCTTCACCTTCATTTTGGTACCTTTTCAGAAACTTATGACGTAGAACCATTAAACTGGGTTGTTTGTCGAATCTTGTCTTTAACTTTGTTAATGCATCTTGATAAACATCGACTGGTTCATCAGGCACATAAACAATTTCCGGCAAGTGTTTGAAGATGGAGCGCCCCTCAAAACCAAGTGAATGAAGCAATAGCCATTTTTTCCGATCATTGCTAAATCTTGAAGCACCTATTGCTCCTAAATACGTTTCAAACGCATCAAACCAAATTTCCCATCTTACTGGTGGTTCACCTGGAGATTCAAGGAAAGAGGGAGGAGGAGCAACAGATTGCATGGTGAAAACAGTGAATAAAAAAAAAACATAAAATAACTTTGAGCTAAATGCTGATCTGACCAAAATGTAAACGAAGGTGAAAACACCAATGCTTAAAGAGGAGAAAACTAGGAACTAGATTCAGCGCGTGTAGGTATATATAAAAAAAAAAAATAAATAACCCTGAGCACTAACGCACTTAAATGAATACTTGTTTACTAGATTGTGAATTGTAAGAAAGGTGTGCGAATCACCGTAGATCGGTTAACCCACAACGAAATGTCTTAGTGTTGTAGAAAGGTGTGTGAATCACCGTAGATCGGTTCACCCACAACAAAATGTCTTAGGATTGTAGAAAGGTGTGTGAATCACCGTAGATGGGTTCACCCACAACAAAATGTCTCACGATTGTAAACGTAGACACAAAGATCAGCTGAGCGTTGAGTTGAAGAGATGTTGCCTGGTAGAACTGTGACTGGTAGAACTGTGACTCTATTGAACGAAACGTGGTTGGCAAAACCCTCGGGGATGGCAACTGTCTGTAAAAACAAAATGGCGGCACGTTTAGCACGTCGTACCGGGTGGCTCTCGGCACGCAGAAACAGCTTGAAGAACAAACAGCAGCAGAGAGGAATGCACGGACTGATGCGGAGGACGCGATGCGTTGTCAGGCAACCACAAGAGTAACTCAGCGGTGAAGAATGCACGGACTGAAAGGATTCTTTGGAAGGACGTGATGCGTTGTCAGGCAACCACAAGAGTAACTCTGCGCATGCACCTGCGCGTGATGGTGATTTAAATATGAAAACTCCTTAAAACAATAATAAATGACTTATATCTGCACCGATGGGACTGCTGGCGCTTCTGCGAGACATAAGAGCATGTACAAACGAGAAAAAAAAACAGTGTTCTTGCGATGAGACGTGAAACACCCTTTTCGTCCAAACGGAACAGTTTTAAATTTTTTCCCGAGAAAGACGCGTACAGCAGCTGATTTCCGTTTAGATTAAAACGAAAAACTTGAAGAGTCTTACCGCCAGGCAGGTTGAAAACGAGGGTACATGGCCTTCAAAGCTTCCGTTGCACGCAGGGTAGAGCGTGTTGCTGTGCAGTAGAAACGATCGTCGCCAATAAATTGTGGTAATCAAGACGAAGGTGAGTAGAGTTGAATTGAGGTTTATTAGAATAAAACTGCACAGCAGACAAGAGCCAGGACAACTGCCTCCCACACCAACCGCTTCTCCTCTCTTCTCAACTCCCCACAGTTCTATACCTCGTAACTAGGCAACCCAACATTCCACACTATTAATACAGGCAAAGATAAACAGCTGTAAACAGGTGATAGATACAGGTGTAGAGTATAACACAGGTCTACCTGAGTGACATGTGCTTGCAGACTTCATATGGGTTGAAACCCATGTTAAGTAGAGATGCAATAAGGCAAGGGAAAGTGATATGTCATCTGGAAATTGCAGAAATCAATTCAAAACAGATGGGTCCTCACCTAATTCACACTAGAAAGACATACAATGACATGACAGAATATATCTGCCTACATGACTATAAAGAATTCATAACCAGACACACAATGAAGCAGACATGACAGGCAGGTTTTTTTTACATGGTTATATAAAAATTAAACTCCACATCAACCTATACTGATGTTACAAGTCCAGAAGAATGAGATAGTCTAAACTCAAACGCACATAAATGACGTAATGCACACATTGTATAGTAATTTATATGCAGTACAACACCTTGTCTTGTCCCAGGCGCTAATCAAATACATATAACACACATCTCTAAGTACACTAACTTCAGCACAAAATGCTACACATGATGAACGTCTCCGATTGAAGGAGATAAAAATGGTAATCTGGAGAGTGGCACCAGAAAATGTCCTATAACTCGCAGGCTCCTTTATTGCCACACATAGTGGTATACCGGCTTGGAAACTGCTGAAACTTTACCAGAGAGCCAAGACCAAGGGTAGGCTGCCACACACCACCAGTGAGGCATTCCTAGTTCCACAACATAATCAACAGAATAATCCACTGGGAGTGAAATTATATAGCCCTCTATATTGAAACCATTGATACCGGTTGTAAGGTATTGGAAAAAATTCTAGCAAACAGAAAAATGGCTTTGCTGAAATAACTGGTGCGCCTCACCTAGTCTGGATATATACCACTACATTAAATTGCAGAAGCCCTTTATTCAAATGATGAATGGGAATACCAGCTAGTGCAGCCATAGATGTGAGTTTAAAGATGTTTATTGAGAAAACAATATTGAAAATAAGTTAACATTGCAACTTATGCAGGTAAAGCTGTTAAAGTATAAACACATAGAGCAAATTATGCAAATCATGAAACATAGTAGTATGAGCAAGGGACAGCAAAGCAAGTTTTGTGGAAATGAATTTTAAGAAAGAAAAGAAGGGCAAGAGAACAAGCGAGAAAGAGAAGAGAAGCAAATAATATATAGAATGAGTCCATTTATAATAAATAGGAGTAAACATATGCAAAGAATAATAAAAAAAACAGTAGAAGAAACAGCAGATACTATAAGAATACATTTTGAATATAATAATAGACTAAATGCAACTGGAATGAGAAGCAGCATTGTTGCATGCAGTAAGGGACAAATAGGTGATATGGGTCATCCATAACCGATCACGTTTGGATGATAACTGCAAAGAGTTGAGAGTATATCTATCTAGCCTATGATGGTAAGATACTAATTCCTACCAACATTTCAAATTGATATTGTCAATGGACGTCTAACTGGGAGAGATAACATGCATGGCAATTGAAATTATGAGGTCAACAAATTTCTCAACGATTATGTTAGAAGACCGACTGTCATTCAGGCTTCCAAGATACAATAAATCATGTGAAAAGGATATTTGAACCTGAGTGATATCATTAATGCATTCCCACACCATAGACCAGAAAGTGGAAAGAGCGTGGCATGTAAAAAAAACATATGAAATGATGCTCCAGGAAGAGTAATACAACTCTAGTAAGTGCCATTGTGTGCAAGCTTAGCCTTGAAAAGACAAGCAGTAGTGAAAAAATGGAAAAATATAAAGTTTGAGTGAGACTTGCAGTATGTACTGTGGAGTGTGTTTGGCACCAAATACAATCCCCCATTGAGATCGACAAAACAGTGTGAGTCAGATTCCCACAGTGTTTCTTTGGTTGTTTTGACCCTGTCCATGTCGGGTGATCTAAGCAGTGTTGGTCACAGCCTTAGAGGATATGGACAGTGCAATCCGGTGAGGAGGTGAGCCTAGATAAAAGAGTGCAAGAGAGGATTGTTGTGGGAGAGCATCAGGTACCAGATCCGAAAGCTCAGTATACTGGGTGCACAGGATACAGGAGAGGTTGTGTGAGGAAGATAACTCAGCAAATGAAATGAGAGAGCCTGAGTGGTATAACTGTGAGATGAGGAATATGCCTCTTTTCGACAATATTTTTGTCCATCCGTGTTGTCTTTCCATTTTTCTTGAGCAAATTGATATTCCAAATTGGACTGTTCCAGAACTTACTGATATGAGTTAGAAGAGAAACAAGAAAAGGTTAAATGAAATGGATGCATGGACACAGTGATGGACAACCAAAACTTAGGATTGTTGGAAATTAATGAAATATGGTTGTGAGAAAAAGGAGCCAGAGTGGCAGCTTCTAAAGAGAGAACCATAATTGTCAAAAAGTTGGTACACAAAAACATTGTATTTCCTTAATGCCAAAAGCCATGTGATAGTTAATAAAATCGGAAAGGTTTATGCTGCCTAAAATCTTAAGAAGTTTTAATTTTGGCAAAGAAATTTTGGGTGGTCTACCATTCCAGAGAAATTTGGAAAGAACAATGTGAAAAGAGCCAAAGAATCCCTTCAGGATCTTAATAGGTAACATCATGAGGATAAATAAACTAATGGGAAAAGCAATAATAAATAAATCTTTATTAGGAAGTGATCACAACCATAAAATATAAAAATATACTATAAAACCATCTTTACAGTTATAACTCATTAAAAGTATTGTGCAAATTCACAAAGTCAGAGCGGCCATCAGTCACATTTAGGGTTTCTTGATCTAAAAGCAGCCCTCAGGAAGATTGTGACAACAAAATGAGTATGGTTGTTGGGCAGAAGCTGCAAATACATAAGTGCAACACCGGTTTGTCTAAATGTTATAGATTTTAAATAAACAAGCTCCTGTGATAGCTAAAATATTTGTATAAGCAGACAAAGTGTAAGCTGTCCTGTGGAGACATATGGCCATATTCACAAGGAGCTATCGCCGAATTAACAGCACTTCATCGCAGCCTAAGTCGTGATAAATGTACCTCCCCATTCACAAGCTGGTACCCATAGCCTACAGCACCAGTTTACCCGCGATAGCAGCCGCAAAAATAATCGCCACAGAGGCCCCCCGCAACTATCACTAATGAGACGTAGAGTGGGTGTTCTTGTGCCAAAAGCCACGACCACACCGCTCCTCACCATTCTCAATGACCAGACAGAACTGCGATCAAAAAAACAAACCATGCGATAAGGCGCATTAGCACCAGGAAATCTACACCTGCTCTGACCTGGTGTTAAATCGGACAGCAGCCAGCACCATAAAAGGGAGCACAGCCCAGGGCCACATCGGAAGTGCAACAGATGTCAAGGAGCCACTCATCATGCGGCCCGGACACCCAAGAGGGCCACAAGACCCACCAATACCACACCCAGGCCCGCAACACCCCACCCCCCCAGGACCACCCCAAACCCCGGACAAAGAAGCTGCACACCAACACCACAAATCCCAATACAAACATTTTGCCTGATGTCGCACAAGCAGGAAATTCAACAGACCTGCGTGGCCAGACAATTGAGATTCAGTCAAACAGCAATGCAATCGCCAACACAAAACACCATACAAAAAAAGGGCGAGACAACCCTTAGGATGAGTCCTAGCGGCTCCTTACTGGACAATCCGTAGCACACAGCCTGGAAGACCAAATCCAAGAGAAGAAGGTGTGCGATGCGCCCACCAAAGGAAAGAGAGGGAGAGAGACAGAGTGAGATAGCACAAGCAGTGCAAGGCCTCTCGGCCATCTGGCTCCATATGCCAACATGTGTGTGTGTATCGCCATCCGTACACCATGAGCCCAAGGCCGGGTCCCAATCTCAGCGCCAAAGCCACATCACATCCCAAAAACACAAGTAGTATTCGGACAAACATCAGGGATGAAAGCTCCCTTGTTACAATGCAGAAGGCAAGAGGACACCTGCACCTCTGACCTTGGCCCAAAATGCACCTGGAACACCCTGAGCGAGATGCCATGGTATACAGTTACAACTCCCACACCATGCATTCTGCATATGAACTATCCGACTCATCCACACCCCACACACAGAAGCCCCTGCCTGTGGTACCCACGCATGGGATGCCCTTGACACACACGGAATCAGAAAGCCACTCTCCCCAACATTGCACACACATTTGAATCTTTGCTCAGAGCTGTGGCATATCCTCCAAACAACTGCAGCAGTTCAGAAGAGTGCCGGTTCCACGAGACGCACCAAGGCAATGCCTATGTCACCTGCGACCAGCCTTGGTTCCACTGCCGAACATGCACATTTGAGTGTCCCATGGATGTCTGGTTATCCAACACAACTGGACTATGACCTGTGTCTGCGCCCCCTGTTGGATAACAAACAGGAGTGTAACCGAGACAGCCGTGCATGGGATGCCCTGACATACTGCGTATGTATTGGTAGTTGTGCATGGGAGATTGCACAATTCCTCGTGTGCAGTGACCACTTCGAGGCACTCCCCTATTGGGCTGTGATGCGGATTGGTGAAACGGCGTGGGCTGAGCACACCTGCCCAGACAACTTAATGGATTGGCTCATGCTGGTGTTCCTTGAACACTACAATGACGTACTGTCGGAACACATTGGACATGAAGCTGCACGGGCATTCATGGAGGAGTGACTACGTTCCTGCAGCCACATCCGATTGTCACCCACAGCACATGTCCCAACAACTTGTTGCATCATGGGGATTGCTCACATATCCCACCACAACATGGAACGTCTGCCTTTGTCCGGGCTCTGGATGCATGTGCGTGGTACAACGCCGATGTACACACACCTGTGCAAGGTGATGCAGGTCCATGCCCGGTGCAATACAGCGCCGTTTGGCAAAGTTGCCAATTCAGACACACTGCTGGGGAGAGCACACACATGGCAATGTAGAACGACATGTGAACCCGTTGGACCCTCACACCTGATCACCGTCAGCGGAGCAGACAATCGGCACACTCCAGAGGCAGAGCACCATGCAGATCCCATGGGCAGTGAGTCGTGCCCCCTCACACGGGGAAATGGGCACACACCAAACAAAACATGACTCATCCAGCAAGGCAAGGTGGACTGAGAGCGTTGCCATCCGTGATGAATGTTGCCCATTTTAGCCCCAACATTTCCTGAACCTCGACATGTACCCATGCTGCGTGTCAGTGTCTCAAGCATGTCCCTGTCTGTTGTGGCCGTTGCCTCATCTATACCGACATGCGCATGCCAATAAAGTCAATGCAACTCCACTGGTGTCTAACTGTGAGGTTTGTTGTTTGGATTGTCCACTCATGTGCCACAATGATCATCGTCCCTACACAGGGAGGAACTGTCTGATGCTAATGTAATGGGGGGTGTCCCTTTGGCAAGCTCCACCTCTGTGAGCCAGACAGTGTTTTTGGATTGGTGCTGGACGTCATGTGCACTTACATGACTACAGCAATGTGAGCATGATGTCCAACCTCTGCCCATGTGGAGCAATGTCATATAGCACAACAGAATGTGTCCACACAGCTGTATGTGAGTAGGTATGCGACGTGAACTTCTAGTGTCACATGTGGTGCAGGACACCATTCCTGGCCTGCATTAGTTTGGGTCAGTCCTACACACAGCCCTATTCAGTACATAGATGTGTGCCTACGTTGGGGGTTGTGAGATTGTTGTTGATGTGCAATGGGGACAAAGCTAGAACTCACCTTCACAGTCAGCCAATTGACCATGTGTCTCAGGGATACACATGCGCATAGATGTCAGTTACCAGGGTGTAGCTTCATGTGCAAACATTGTTCCTACATCCAGCCACAACTCCATACATGAGTGAACATAGTGATGACACATCTGTGTGATTTAGAATGTTTTATTCACATTCAGGTGATTGACGGAGCTGGGGCTGTACATGGCCATCCAACCCACATCACATGGAAGCCCAGTGATGTGCCAACCAGAGTCATTTGGGGATTGCACAGTGATTGGGAAGAGGGAGAGTGCAGTCCGCAGCAGGATAGCTATGTAGTTGGCCTGCGGTGACGAAATGGCAGTCCATGTCGGGGTATGGGTGAAAGCCGCAGAGTGTTCCGGGGGTAACTAGGAGGAGTTTCCCAGGCCATGATGCATAGATCATAACCAGGCAGTGACAGGCCATACGGCGGTGATGGCTGCTACTGCCTCCTTCCTCACACAGTAGTTCACATCCCCTTCTTACTCCCCTGATAAGGGTTCTGTGTGCGCTGTGTCCGGTGTGTGTGGTGGGGTGATGGCTGCATCACTGTGTGCCACTGGCATATCAGACTGCGAAGGTGATGGGGCAGCATTACTGTGTGCCACGGACACATCAGGGGTTGGAGCTGTGGGTGCCAATGTTCCAGCTTCAGTCATCTGTGGCTGAGCATGGTGCGGACAGGGGGTGTCTGATAGGGTCTTTACATGGTCCCTGATGGGACTCAGACACCCACGTATGGCATCAAGTTTGGCTGCCATGAGCTCGAAACCCACCCGCAGCTGTTCAGCCAACTCCACACACACTGTATGTGCTCCATGTATTGGTCAGGGGTCCTGTGAGACAGCCGTGGTGGTGTGTGTTTCCTGCTGTGTGGTCTGTGCAGGTGGTGGGGTCGCCTCGAGGCAGCTGGCCTGCCCTGTTCCTGGGGGTGGGGTGTAAAGGTTGTCCAGTATCCGTTAGAGGGTATCTTTACATATGTGCAGTTGTCGTCTACATCATCAATGATCGGGATTGTGTTCTGCTCTGCAGTAGGTGGTGATTGTCCCTCTGAAATGTTAAGGGGAGATGCAGGTTAACAGAGTTTCACATGTCTGTTGTTGATTTTCAGATGTTTACATTCAAACTGCATGCCAATATACATTGTGACTGTTTGGGAGGAGCTGGCTATTTGATGTCAGTCAGTGTGTTTTCCGAATACATGACGGATGTGTGGTAGTACGCATTCATTATCATCACACTGTGTCAGGCAATGCCAGATGTGAATGGACAGTTACTACGCACAAGCGGAACCTGTTGTGAGCTCTGTCCTGTGGTGCTGGTGTTGCACATTTTACCACATTGCTGTCGTTGCTGATATCCTGTGATTGCTATGTATGTGTGCTGCATTGTGGGGAAGTTGCCCATGCAGCTCTGATTTTATGTGGCCTTCTCCCTTAGAGGCCTAGTGCCTTAGAATTGTGTGCTTATCAGGGCCTGACTTGCTTTTGATTTGGGTCATGTGTGCTCTCTGACAGATTTTGTGGCCTGGTGCATTGTTCGTCTGCTGAGTGTATTGTACGGTATGGGTTGTGGGTGCATGTGTACATGTCAGAGTGTGACCTGCTCCTTTACGGATGTGATCCGCACTGGTCTACCTCCATGTCGATTCGTGGGCCATGTCATTTTTTTGGCCTGCTGCCATGCTATCGAACATTCAGTGCTCCTTACATAGTCAGTGTGGGTCACAGAGCCACTGCTTTGCTGGATTCAGCACATGAGCATGGGTCACTTGTGATGCTGGTGATGGGGGGGCCCTCTGTGCACATTGTGGGTGGGGGTCTACTTGGAATTTCTATGTGTACTGCAGTGTGACAAGCCAATCAGGGACATGTTCCATGGTCATTGTGGATGTGCAGTGTGCTAGACTTGATTGTGCATGTGTGCCATTGTGCCGATCTCCCCCTGTCCCCCGTCGCTGGTCGTTACTCACCCTGTTGCTGTTGTGTCAGGTTGTATCGTGCTATGTCCAGGCCCCCAGTCCTGCCACCATCTCTTCACTGCTGACTGTGGCCACCATTTGCTCCAGCTCATCCAACTCCTCCTGTGTCACAGGAGGCCCACCTCCAGTCGCCGTTGCTGCCTCCCTGTTGGCGGTGAGATTATGTTTGGTCTGCCTTTCCAGTTCATGCCAGCACCTCTTGATGTCCTCCAGTGACCTCCTCAACAGTCCGACTGCATTCACGTTGGTGACGATGGCCTGCCGTATTTCTGTTTGGGTTGCCAGTGCCGCATTGGAGGTGTCGAACAGTTGTTGATGGTGTTGGGTCATCTCCGTGACGATGATCCGGTCTTCCTGCGGACTGGACCCCGTCTTTCTCTTCCTCTTGTCCTTGCCCTTCCCCGGACGTGGGATTCCTGGCTGGTCCACCGTGGGGCTTGTGGTGTTCGGCTTGTCCTCTGCACTCGGTCCGGGTGCATCCATGTTGCTACGCAGTTTGAATTATTTTGTGGCTTTTTTTTCTTGCTTTTATAGTGCATTGTTCCACCAGACGTGTGGGATTTGCAGGCCTGTGGCTGGTCTTTGCTGATTTCTGTACCGTGATTGGCCTCATCACATGTTTTTTCGCGTTCGCGTTTTGAATTTTTGCGGGCTGGCATTGATTTTGACGCTGACATTGTCTGTGTACTTGTGAATATACCCTATAGTGTTAAAACCACATGGCCCTCTCTCTTTTGCAGCTAAAAAAATAGATGGGGACACCAGGAGATGATGGAGCTGATTGAATCTTAAACCGGTTACTAAAAATCTATCAGAGGCGCTTATAAGGGTAGATAGGTATTTCTCCATGCCCTGCACTGATTTTAGGAAGACACGCCCTCTCACAGATTGTTTCATAAGCTCAATATTTTCGTGTTGAGCAGTGGCATTTTTAAAGAACAGCTCCTTTACTATACTTGGGTTCTGAGGCCTTCCTGTGTCACATTTCAGAAAAATATCTGCCCTGCTTAGATCCATAAAGGACTTCTTTACATACCGTAACCAGATGATTTTAAGAGCAGGATAAAATGACAAGCGGTCTAAAATAATAGAGCGGTTACACCCAGGCTCATCCCTAGACCATATTTTCACCCAACACAACAAGGGCTTCACTGCCACCAAATCAGCTATGTAATTGACTCCTAGTTCTCCATGTATGGTAACCGACAGGGTGCCTGTGGGACCTTCAAGATTTGTCTCAGAAATTTGTTTTGAGTGAGCTGTAGCTTATTAGCCGATGTCCTTTTAGATACATATAGACTGGTATGATTTTGAAATCACTCATGGAGACCAATAACCCAATCAGTGGGCATAGTTGGCAAAAGCTCAGATAGATTTACTCATGTTGCACAACTTTTCCTCCATCAGTTGTTTCGAGTTAAGTTTTGGATCAAATAAGATTCCCAGGTAGGGGAAAGCCAGGAACTTAGCTGAAGTGTGGACTCCTGCCTTAAAAGTTTTAGACCGAGTTGCCGGAGGGCCAACTTCTAAAACATACAATTTTGTGAAGTTGGCTGTCGGGTCCAGCACGTTCACAAAGAGACAAACCCATTGATCAGAACATGGAGGTCATCAGCACCGCATTGTTGGTGTATAATATAACTGGCAATGCTTTCCTGGCCACATGAGGGCAATCAGACTATAATGAGGACAGGGTGGCTCCTAAGCCATTAATATATATGGTAAATAAAAAAGGGGCTAGAATGCAACCTTGGCGGTCCCCACTAGTGCAATTAAATAATTAGTAAGGCCCGTCCTCTGTGAGTATCTGACTGCTGCTGTAGTGTGGGCATGAAGGTTCATTAGTAAAGTTCCAATGACGGGCTCGACTCCCAAGGAACTAAGAAGGTCCCACAGTTTCCTGTGGTTCACCCGATTAAAGTCTGTTGTAATGTCCATAAAACCCCAAAAAAGGGCACCAGGCTGAGCTACTGTGTATTTGGACACTAATAAATAGAGGTTAAGGTATTGCTCGGTGGTTGATTTTCCCGAACGGAAACCAAACTGCACCTCAGAGTTTAGTCAATTCATGTCAGCCCAAGAAGCAAGCCTAGTCAATAAAACTCGACTCATAACCTTAACTGTGAAGTCAATGAGGGATATGGGACAGTAACAATAGGGGTTATCCTTATGCCCCTTCTTGAAATTTGGAATAATGTTGGCAGTTGATCAAGAAGGGGGCATCCCTTTCCTTGCTGCTGCATTTAACACCCTGGTCAAAACCGGGGCCCATACGTCTATGTTGTCCTGTAGAAAATCTGCAGGGATCCTATCGGGTCCTGGTCCCTTTTTCTGCGACAATCCCTCAATGCCCAGGCATACTTCCTTCAAGTAGAAAGTAACTTGTGTATCACATGGGCAGGGTTCTATCTCATTGAGGGTCCCTTCACTTTGTTCAAAGTTCTACACTCCTTCAAGGTGGTCAATCAATTGTTCCAGGGTAATATGATGGTATAACACAGGCCTTGAAGGCTCCGAAAAAAAAGATCTGTTTATGATCTGCCAGAAAAGTGTGCTATCCCGCTGCTCACATGCTTGGGCTTGCTCGTCCCATGCCCCACTTTGCAACAAATGCCTCTGTTTTTTCAGTGCCCCATTGTAATTACTACAGCAATTTGCTGCCCATGCTCTGTCCCGAGGGGCCTGCTTCAGCGCTATCTTTAGGAGGTGAAGGGCCCGAGAACACACAACATCAAATAATTTTGGGTGTTCAGGGACAAGGCCGGCCACGGGCAGAGGCTAAGGGGTCTAAGCAGGTTAGTATTTCCTGCTGCTGAGTTTTAAATAGGGTGCGGTTAAAAACCTCGCCATCTATCTGCCACCAGTGTAGGTGCCTTCCCTGGTCTGTTAAAGATAATGTGCCCGGAGGCATGCGAGAATGCGCCGACTGGTTTCCCTCCCCTTCTAGCACTAAGCCCAAGGGGTTGTGATCGCTGAATGGGCTGCGTAGAATATTAAAAGGAAATGAAGGCCATCCCAAAAAGGCTGTAGCAAAAATAAAATCAATAATCATTGCACTTCCCCTTCCTTTATAGGTTGGGGAAACATGAGGCTTAAAAGGGTTAGTCATCTCATATAAGGTGAATATGAGATTATAAATGTGTGAAAAACTGTTTAATTCAGCACTTTCTAGGGAGTGCTCCATATGCGCGCCCTCATTAATCATGCACGTTTGGTCGCTATGCAAAGAGTGTGATGAATTTGGGCACAAGTGGCAATTAAAATTCCCTGCCAGGATAAGATTCTCTTGGGTAAGGCCTTCTCCCCTTAATGAATCAATAGTGCCATCTAAGTGCTTCCCCCTTTTTGCATTGTAAAAATTGATTAACACCAAGCAAAGATCTCTCCCAACTACCAAATTGAGGCCCTGAAACACTTTGGAGTCCAACTTTATTGTCTTCAAGGACCCATAATGCTCGCGGGCTAGAAAAATAATTAAGCACACACTCGCTCTTTATGCTCTAGAGTCCATGGATGGGCAGAAAAGGTTTTGAATCCCTCGAGAAAGAAATTGTTCTCAACTTCTCATGTTTCCTGAAGCCAAATAATATTAAAGAACTTAATAAATAAAATCCCCCAATCATCTAAAAACTTTGCTGATAGGCCTGACACGTTCCAAGAGACAAGGCTTACATATTTCCCAGTATCCTGGTTGTGGCTTATGAAGGGGATTATAAGCCTACAGAAGAGTCTGTGGTCCAGTGGGAAGGTGACCTGCTAAATTGGTGCTCTAAATCTGAAACAGGTGAGTCCTCGATATCTACCGCATCCAGTAAGGGCGGCCCTCGGGGGAGGCCCTGAGGTGTGCTTCTGTTGTCTCTCTCTGGGAGTCAATTCAGATTGTTCAGATCTGCCAGAGTGGCATAACAGTTTGAAGGTCCCTGAAGTCCACCTGGGGGGCATTCTATCCCACCACAGGCAGAAGGCTGAGCCCCATTGAGAATGCTCTGAAAGGGTCTGTAAAAAAAAGCCCAGCGGTAGTGGTTTGATACCAGTTTTGGGAAAATAGGTCTGGGAAGGACACCTTAAGAAGTTTTTTACCATTTCTGGGTGTCTGCTGGTGATGATCACGCAGTCTCCCTGAAAAGATTTCCTGGAGGTCCCTACCTAAACCCTCTTGGCCATCAAGATATGCCTGTGGTCTGCAGCATTATAGCTAGTGTGTTTGCCCAACCAATATGAGACATTGTTGATCAATTGCTTTGTAGTTTCCTGGTTGGGAGGCAAGCCCTGGAAGCCCTGTCAAGACTAAAGTTTAAGGTCAACAAGCTGGGGGCAAGTCAATTATCGGTGAGAGGGGTCTATTATTGACAGGGCCTGGAGTTTGCGTAGCTACTACAAGGGTGCATGTTGGGAGATGCTGACTAGCAAAGGCTAAATCCTTACCACAGGAATGAGAATCAATGGGCCGGGTAAGGGCATTCTGACTTGTGGCTGCCAGTAGGATGGGTTTACAAATATGAGCCTGTCCTCAGCTCGATTGATCATTGGGGGGCCAATCGGTGAACATGGTGTGAATCTGCAGGGGTAGGGAAGGGGAAACTTTGTTAATGGAGGACATGATTCTCTCAGATCTATCAAGCATGTTTTTTTAAATCCATCACCAGTTTTGCAATTTTGTCAAGGAGTGGTGCCATTAGACCGGTAAGCGTGCCCGTAATTTTTTGTTTTCAGAGAGCTCAATAGTCCTCCATGTCCATGAGTGTGTTTCTTGCATGTTCACCCCCAGAACCCTTCCGAGTGCCCTGCAGATCATCATACTTTTTGGCTTTATGCTTCCATTTAGGGGCAGGAAGCATCATCAAGCCAGTGATAGTGGATAAAGCTAAGGCGGCCATGCTGTTAGTTAGACCAGAGAGAGGAGCCTTGAAATTAGGGGTGGGCGGAATTTGCGTAATCGCTTTACGCAAATCTCCGCAAAACGGTAAAAAATCTCCGCGAACATGCAGAAATTCCGCGAACACGCGGAATTGCTTGTTCGCGATGCTTTATTCCTGTTCACAGTTGCTGTTTACGTGCTCGGGGAGAAATATCTCGCGAACACGCATTTTGAGAATGCGAACAAGAAAAAATTTCGCGAAGTCGCGAAAAGCAGAATTTTGGGCAATTTCGCGTTCTCCGCGGAACGCGAAATTACCGAAATTCCGCAAATTCCACGAGCGGAACGGAATTTACCGCCCAGGCCTACTTGAAATCCCTGTTAGGGTTGAGGCCATCTGGGCCTATCAGTGATACCTGTGTCTCTGACTCCTGAACGTTCAGGACAGCCGAGTGAGGGGCTTCCAGGGGCAAGGGCAGGAGTGACCCTCCAGGACCTACAGAGAGCCTCCTTTCCACCTAGTCAATTTCTTTTGAGATGGCCCCCACTGCTTTCACAAGAAAAAAATCAATAGTTGAGCGGTTTGACCCCATGAGTGTTGTGGTGGGCACAGCTTCCCTTTTCCCCATAGTCACTGTGTCGCAGAAAACTATAGGGGGACAAAAGCACCGGACCGTAGCACTATAGAACAGCTACTAACTGCAGAATCTTCTTTTGGGTCCTGCTGTCAAATATACCGCAGTTTTTAACTCGGCCCCACAGGATTTGAAAAATTGAGGTTTGCTGGGAAACCAAGAGAGTAGGCCCAGCCTGCCCTCCTCAGGCTGCTGATGGGTGCAGATAGGCCTGCCCTTGGCTTGGGCCCACCCGCGCACATCCTGTGCTGCGGGAGACCCACTTCCATTTTGCCGGTGTGAGTTCCCTCCCAGTCATAGGTGCAGGCTGGGGGACTGAGTCCCACCCAGGGGGAGGCTACGCACAGCCTGTTTTGGGGAGAAGCAGCAATTTAATGGTATCTAAACAACCACACCAGGTGAGGGAAAAAGGAGACCATTTCTGAGAGAAGTGATGAGGCTTAGCTGAAAGGACATTTTAAACCATTTACTATGTATCCTTGAGGTTAGAACAATACCAGATACCTAAACAATTGATTTTTGAGGAAGTCCATGATAAACCAGCCTCTATGAAGGGTTGTTCAATACAGTATTTATTACGTGGCATAACTTTTGATTTGCTCATGTTCAGTTTGGATCCTGATACAGCGGAATACAGGTTGAGTTCCTGAAAGAAAGGTGGGAGGGAACATTCTGGGTGGGGCATAAAAAGAAGAATATTTTATGATAGGCAGTGAATTTAATGTATTTTAAATCTAAATCCAGGAAATTTATCTGATATCCTTAGTTGATGAGGAAATCCTTCCAGGGCTAAAACAAAGAGCATAGGGTATAAAGGACAACCCTGTCTGGTTCATCTATTAAGAGAAAAATAGGGGGATTAAATGCCCTTGACTATACCTGAAGAATATTGAAAAGAACATTCTAGGCATATAAGTTGTAAGAAATAGGGACCAAAGACAATGCTCTAAAGAGTCCTCATTAAGAAATGGCAATTGACTCTATCAAAAGCGTCCAGAGATAGTGCTGGTAAAGAGTTTCTCATCTTATGAGCTTTTTAAATAAAATTTGGAAAGATTCAGGAATTGTCAACTATGTACCTATGGGGTATGAAGTCAGATTGTTCGAGATTGATAAAGTACGGCATCAGAGAAAGCAATCTGAGAGAAAAGTCCTTTGCAAATATCTAACAATTAGTGTTAATTATTGAAATAGGTCTGTAGTTCTTATATTGGGTCAACTTATGAGCTTTCTTAGGAAGTAGATATATCATAGCCTCTGTACAGGATCCAAAAGAGGATTTCAAAGCAGTAAAGCAATTAAGTGATTTAAAAACTTTGGAAAAAGGTAGTTTTGCAAAATGAAGGTAAAATTCAATAGTGAAACCACCTGGGACTGGTGCTTTGCCCTTAGGGAGGTGAAGTACAGCTGAATAAAGTATCTCAATATGTAGCAGTTGTCCCAGAAGAGAAAGAAATGACGAAAGCCTGTGTTTAAATAAAAATAAAAATATTATTGAGATTTTCCTCCAATGTTTTGGTTTCAGGATTATAAAGATCTTTATAGTATGAAGCAAAGCTTGCCGCAATATCAGCGTCACTGAACATCTTATCTCCGGAAGTGTTTATAATGGTTTTAATAGAAGACTTTTCTCTTTAACACTTTAAGTAACGAGCTAGTAGAGCACCAGATCTGTTGTTTCCACCATAATATCTAGCATTAATTTGAAGAAATGTACCCTAAGCCTGTTCAGTTGTATACTTGTTAAATTCAAACTTGGCTGTTACTAAGGCATCCAGATATGATTTAATATTTGTGGATGTTAAGTAGTTATTGTTGAGTTGCTTTATGTGTGCCAAGATGGACGCAGACTTCATTTCCATATTTTTCTTTGTAGTGTGAACAAAATCTACAATGAACCCTTTGAAGCCAACTTGAAAGCATCCTATACAAAGGGAAATGGTGTTTGGCCATTAACGTTGATTTGGACAGCCTTTTCCGACTCAGACCGTCCAACACAAAAAGGCTGTCAGAAACTGACTTTGGGGGCCCCTAGCAGGTCACCCTTCATTCTGAGGCCTCTGGTTGGGGGCTGTGGGGTCCGCCACAGGGTGCAAGGTTTTCCAAAACCATCCCTTTTTTTCAATGGGAGCCTGTGTTGTCATTCAGAACACAGCCTTCCATTGAAGTCACTGCGATAGTTTCCAAACGGATGCATCATAATTGGTCGGTCGGAACCTTGAACTATGAGTCGGTCCGAACAGATTCCAACAAGGAGTTGGGAGGTTTAGTGTCCGATCGACATTGTAATCAGGCCCTCAGTGTCCAAGAGCAAAGAGCTGCTAAACCTCCAATAAGAATTGTCAGGCCTACCAGCAAGAATATCCAGGTCTGTCAAAACTGAGGCATCATCTGAAATTAGCTTTGAACTTATCTTCATGTTGACCAAGTGCTGTAATCAACCTTACTGAGAAACACATAGTCCAGACGAGATTGAGAGTGATAGGTATGTGAATAGCATGAAAATTCCTACAGATCTGGGTTATAGAATCTCCAAGAGTCAGAGACTGAATGTTGAGAAATTACATTTTTATAACCTTTGTGAGAAGCATGAAGAACAAATCGTGATGTGGATTTCTGATCCAAAAATGGATCCAAAATTTGATTAAAATTGACATCCACCAGCAGTTTATCATTAACACATTCAGAAATTGTGCAAGATACTAAAAAATTAGGTCCAGGTGAGTTGGACCATGAATTTGTTCATAATGTATAGTGATGTTGAGAGATTTATTACAGAGAATATCACACCATTTCTGTTGGTTGTAGAAAGTGAGTGAAAGAATTCTCCAGCCCATTGTTTTCTTAATTTAGCAATATATGACTCACCAAGGAGTGTCTCCTGTAATAGAGCAAGATACTATTTCAAGGCAGTTAAATGAGCCAAAACACACTACGTTTAACCACATTTTTCAGCCTCTTAACATTCCACGTTACTGTTCTAGGTTGTAAGACATTGATAATAAATGAACATCTGAGGAATCATAAAATGCATAAGATAACATTAGTAGAAAGAGAGAAAAAAGAGAGGAGACAAGAGTGGAAAGAAAAAGAACATGGAGGAAAATATCCTCAAATATTTCACATGAAAAGATGTGGCATCACAGAGACTGGGGGACTGGGGTCCACAGAGGCTGACAGTAAAAAAGAAAGGAAAGGAAAGCACCCCTAAATGTGCAGGGACAGCAGAACACCTTAGAAACACAGACAGTCCATGTCTCTGATGAGAGGATGAGACGAGGTAAGAATAACAAGAGTGACATATACACATAAAGCTACTGTGGTTTAGAGAATAATACATGACTTACCACTAAAGACAAACAAGGGATCATTTGGGATGGTGTACACAGAACATGGAGGAGAGAAACGATACAAGGGATCCACATACGGTCCATATCTATAAGAAGATGGGAGGGAAGGGAGAGGAAAATCTATAAAACATTAATGTAATAGTCATCAGAGAATTCTGCACCTGAAAAGTAATGAAAAGCATTAGGTGTCAACAGTACATTTGTTGGACCTGGCCTTTTTTCAGGTTCATCCCTAGACTTTTTGCTCTTTGTCTCCTATTTTTATGACTCTGGTTTTGTTGGCTTTAGGACTCTGGGCACTTTACCACTGCTGATCAGTGCCAAATTGTGAATATGATTTATTATACATGATTGGCATATTTATGGTAAGTAAGGTGCACTGTGGGTGCCCATGGCCTGTAAACCAAATGCTACAAGTGGTCCTTCAGGACTGATTGTGCCACCCACACCAGTATCCTTGCAAATGTGTCTCAGACCTGCTACTGCAGTGTCTGTGTGCGCAGTTGTTAACTGCCATGTCAACCTGACAAGAGTATCCACTTGTCAGACCTTGACCTTCCCTTTTCTTACATGTAAGTCAACACTAAGGCAGGCCCAAAGTACCACCATGGGCAGGGTGCAGTATATGTTAAAGGTAGGCCATGTACTGGTGTGTTTTACATGTCCTTTTAGTGAAATAGTGTGTATTTTGTTTTTCACTATTGCAAGGACTAGCTCTCTTATAGGCTCTCATTGAAGCTGCCTTTTAACGTTTTACAAGTGTAACTTTCAATTGGGAACAGCTAGAGATTTGGAGTATAGGCTCTCTGAACTCATAATTTTAGAAAAGGTTGTTTTCAAATTGTGTGTTTGAAAATGCCACTTGTAGAAAGTGGCCATTTTCTTGTTTAACCATCCTGTGTTCCTCTGCCTGCTCGTGGATTCACAGTCTGCTTTTAGACTGAAAGACTGTTTCTGCATTCACTCCTGACACTCACACAAAGGGAGCTGAGGTGTGCCCTGCATATGCTGATGGGCCATCCTGGGCTAGAGTGGTGGGAGGAGTTGTCACTGACACCTGAACAGGCTGAGGCTACTCACACAATTCTGTCTCTACCTCCTGTAGTGAAACTGGACCAGGAAGGACTGGTTTTACTAAGCAAGAGAGATTTTCTGAACAAAGACTTCAAAGGGAAAAGGGGTGTAAGTATTAGACCTAAAACCCCAGAACTTTAGTCTGCTTATGGACAAGGAAGATCCTGCCAGGAAGAAGAGATGGAGAGCTACCAGGACATGTTCTGCCATCTTTGCTGAGTGTTGCTTTGCTGGGTGGACATGTGGTTGCTGCTTCTGTCTGTGGGCTGTGGAAAGGATTAAATGTTTGCCCTGCTGTGGTATCCTGCAGAAAAGAAATCTCCAAGGGCTTGCCTCCTTGTTAAGAAGCCACAGGGACACAAAGACTTCACCTGCAGCTTCCTTGAACTCCACTGCTGGGAGTTCTGACCTCTCTTGTTGTGCCCAACCCCATTCTGGGCCCTTGGAGATTGTTCCTGCTGCAAAGAACCTGAAGAAACTGAAGAAAATGCTAAATGGATGCTTCACCATTCTTGCAGCTAAACCTTCTGATGCAGCGCCATCGTGCGGGCGAAATTCCCAACGATCAGCCCCATGCGGCTGAAGAAGTCCACGAGGCCAGCCAGCGGCCCGCAGAATCACCACACGTCGAGTGCGGCTACAAGAAATGACACATCAGGGAACCACAGCTGAATAAATCAATGCAGAGCCTACTTGCCAGCACCGCATCAACCTCCAGCGTGCCCCTAATTACCACCCATTGTGCCAGTCTGCCACACATAGCCATCGCAGCACCTGCAAACAAGAACCATCTTGGTATTGACACCTCAATTTCCCCTACAAACAGGATTCGATGCATCACCTCTCCTGCAGGCAGCAGAACTTTTGCATCACCTCCCCAAGGACTCAGGAAATGACACATCACTGTTTTCTGACGCTTACCTCCTCTGTGGCTGTTTGGGCTTTTGGATTTTTAATGCATTTGAGGTACTTTGTAAAGAAATCAGACACCCATAGTTTTCTATTGGAAGAATTGCTTGAAACTTTTTAATAGTCATATTGTGGCTGTTTTTCATTTTGGTCTTGTTTGGTTTAGATTGTGACTCTTTATTTTTCTAAACTAATGTGGTGTCCATTTGTAGTGTTTTCACTGAGTTATTGTGTGTGTTATGTACAAAAACATTGCCTCTGGGGTAAGCCTGTCTGCTTGTGCCAAGCTACAAAGGGAGTTATGAGGGTCATCTAAGTGTGTAATACTCTTATCCTGACTAGAAAGAAGGGTCCCTACTTGGACAGTGTGCATACCACTGCCAACTAGAGACCCCCATTTCTAAAAATATTAAACAAGATCAACATGGAGCAGACGACCCTAAATTCCATAGAGTCAGGTTTGTGTTAGTTAATTTAAGGTTTCTGAGTCTGCAGGTTCCTCAAATAAAAATGAGTTATCCTTGAAGGTAATTTTGACCCATATTGGATGTTCATAGATCTCTTCCTATGAAAGTAATTTTTACCCATATTGGATGTTCATAGATCGCATTTGGGGGGGTAAAGAGCAAGGAATTGCTTCTGCCAAGCTGCTGTAACAGTGGAGACATCCTGCATGAAGAAAACCTTATGTCTAGACCACTGAAGAGTCACAGACTTTTTTGCTGCTGGAAGGAATTGCATTAGCTTGGTAAATTGAAGAAATAGGAGAGTGATTTTTCTCGAGTGCATCTTTGAAGCAGAGGAGGGTCTAGGACCAAGATGGTGATCTCGTTGTAAAGTGAGAGAAAGAATGGTTGGCATCTGCAATATATTAGGAATCTCTGTTTGCAAAATGTGATCATGTTGTGGCCCTGTGAACTTTCTAGGATACCAAAGAGTTTAAGGGTAATGCTTCTGTTCCTGTTTTCCAAATTATCTGTACGTGTTTTAGTTGATCAATGTCTTTCGTCATTTGAGAAATAGCAGGAATGGAACTCTAAACATTGCTCACTCTTTGCTACAGGATAATAATAAGTTGGTCATTGGAGTTATCCTTAATTTGTTGCAGAGAGGCATTGGTGTCGATAATAAATGGTTTCAAGGTCCTAATTTCTTCCATAATGTCCTCCAAAATTAGGGGGAAAGGATTTTGAGGTTAAGTCTAGATCCTTTTTAAGCCGCTTAACCGAAGAAGAATTGAGAGATTTGTATTTAAATGGCACCATTAGCCTGTGGAGAAGTAAGCATTCCCTCCCGGGCTCTAAGACACTCTCCATGATATCTGGATGGGCAGATAAAGTAGTGATTGACTGGATTTGTTGGGCACGTAAAGTGTTCAAATATTTAAACAAAGAGGCTGACTTTCCACTAGGGGTGTCGGCGTAATTTGCGATATTACCTTTCGCAAATTATCGCGAAAATGCTAAAAATCCCCACAAACACGCCGGAAATATCGCGAAGACGCAGAATTTTTTTTGCCGCCTGTTCGCGGTATTTTTTGCGTGATCGCGGGTCGCCAACTTACCCATGCGGTTGCTCAAGGGCGCGGCCATCTTGTTTTCACTTGTCCCGCCCTCTCGCGATGCTTACTTCCTGTTCCGGGTCGCGCAATGCATGTTCGCGCCCGTTCGCGGTCGAAATTTCCTGTTCGCGACCGCTTTTTCTTGATCATGTTGCTTTTTGCTTGCTCGGGGAGACAATATCGCGCGAACTTGCGAACGTGGTCGCAATGGGCGCGGCCATCTTGTTTTTCACTCTATTGCATGGTTCTGGGGCCTGATTTTCAATCCTCCCAAAATCCGTTCAATCCTTTGTTTATAGCCACTTTTTTGGGATCTTTATTACTTATTATTTCTCTAACTATTTTCCTGCTTCTATATTTTTGTTTTTTAGCTACTTTTTCTCTTTCTATTGCCTGCTATTTATTTCCTTTACTCCTTTATTTATTTTACCTTTTCTTTCCCGCCCCGTCCCCAGAACCATGTCCAAGGGCAGGGCTGTTCGCCGGCGCAGCCAGAGCCGCGACCGCCTTCCTTGCGGAAGGCGGCGCCCACAAGGGGTGCAGGCACGGGCCTTATTTGGGGAGGAGGAGTTGGCTGCACTAATTTTCTTTGTGCAGCGCCACCTCCCCTCAACCCTGGCAGCAGGTGGCAGGCCTTGGTCCGGGTACGGCCTCCGGGAGCGTCGGCAGCGGTGGGGGAAGGTGCGCCGGGCAGTGTCGCGCATCTCTGGGGTCCGGCGCACCCAGGCACAGCTGACGCACCGGTGGTGAGACATCCTGGACCGTGAGCAGGACCTGCTGGACCTGCTAGGAGTGGAGGTCCCGGGGCTTGGTGAGTACATATTTAATTACTACAACTTTGTGTCTGTTCTACCACTCTGTGTTATATATTGCGAATATTTTTTTTCCTTCCAACCAGCTAGAATGTTGCTGCTTACAATACATTCCAGGTTAATAACGTTTAAAAGTCTTCTGTGATTATGGTGCTCTTCTGCGCTACTACTAATCTTACTTGTTTGCAGCTTTGCGTTTGCGCTTGCTTAGCGTGATTCTTTACGAGTTTATTTTAGAGAAATTAAGTTACGTAATGCTACAGTGACTCTAGTCCACTCCTTACTTTGTCCCGTCACTAATAGATAGGGGCGGATTGATGTTTAGGTACACTACTTTGTATGAGCTTCTAATTTGTTAGTGGTATGCGTGATGCCCCCTCACTCAGTTACGTGACGTGCTGCTAGTACGGCAGTCTTTAGAACCTTTTCTAGTTTGTTCAATGAGTGGTGGTAGGCTTAGCAGTTACTTAGCAGTAGCAGATCAGCATCAATCAAACCAAAATTTGGTGTATACAAAAAATGTAGTCATGTTCATGTGTCCTCCATGATTTGACCATACGCATTGTTGAGGAATACAGTGGAAATGCATACTTAATGTACAATTGGAATGCCTGGAATAGGTGGGCTAGGTTGGGTGGTACGTTGTACTTAGGCTTAGTTGTAACTTAGTTTTCTGGAATCAGAATGGAAGACTGGATTACTGTTGATAAATAGTAACTTAAGTAGTCGAACTGCGAATCCCCCAATATTACATGTTGACCAGATGAGATCGGTCAATGTAGTTATTGCAATTGTTGTTTACATAAGTGTTTTTTGACCGTTGTTGAAAAATATTGTATTTGTTTGACACCATCCATCAATGTTTGTCTCTTTCTTATATCTTTCCTGTTCATCAGCACCCAGGGGCAGACCGACAGGGACTGGGCAGTCGGCGGGACAGGAACAACACCACCAGGAGGACACCGCTGAGGGCTCCTCTGCTGGCCCCAGTAAGTCTTCTTGTTTTTAATAATATTTCTTATTCCATAACTTTTACTGCCCCATATTTTTCCTGAACTATTGTTGGTTTCCAAATGCTATTTTTTTACCACCAATTATCCTACTATCTGTACGGTTTCAAAAATCTTATCCCTGCCTCCGCTATGATGACTCTGAGTACTACTACTACTACATACTATCAGTCTGTCTGTACTGTAGTAGCTAGTCTTGCCCAGTTGGCCAATGCCACTCTTTGTGAAAGGTTGTAATATAAAACTCATATTCACCAGTAGCTCGAGCCATGGAGTCCAATCCGTTGGGTCGTCGTCTTGTACTACTTTTACTCTTATTGATCTTGAGGCTTTGAAAATTCACAGCAACAACAGCCCTACCAGATTTATTACTATTTTGATATGATGCCCTATAGGACATACTACTGTTGTAGGGATCTTGCACATACATTTACACCAGAAAATAGGATGTTGGTGATGGTAGGTTGGACCTTCCTTGCACACCTCAATCAGAAATTCCGCACCCACCACAATTCCACTGCTTGTCTATAGTACTGTCTTGTCATAAGTATTAGGTCTCGGAACCCTCCCCCCAAGATACCCAACAAGTAGACAACCCAGAACATAACACACCCAACCTCTCAGTCGTGGAAGCAATTCACATGCACATCCTTACTTTAATTTGCTCACTCGTGTAAGTTAGTCCACACCAAATACCACCAAGTCTATGTAAGTTCAAAATGTTTATTTCAATTTGAGAAGGTCTGTACACTGTTTTCTTAGCAGCACCAACCGGAAAATCAATAACATTAAAACAATATACATTGTTACACTTATACAGTTGGGAATTAAATCATGATAACTGAACAGTGGTGGAAGGCAGCACCACCATCCCATAGCAATTTAGTTTATTTAAATTTATAAAAGAAGATGTGAGTGAAGGGACCCCTCACCTTAGAAGAACCTAGTACTGGTAGTTGTTGCATCATTCAGAAGCTCTGGTTCGTAGAAGGGAATCTTGCGTCTGTAATGCGAAAAAAGAAATGGTGTGCGTTAGTATATTGCAACTTGCAAGCATTTCTCAGCCGTGCCAAAAGTGTAGCATCTATGGATAAGCAATATGGACACCAGTACTTCCTAAAAAAGTGGCTTGTTAATGTTTGTGGACCGCTTGTACGCAGCGCGTAGACTAGACAGTAGCAGTGTGAGGCAGGTCATGTGGACTCAAAGGTGTCTTAAGAAGCTGCAAGGTAAAGGTAACGTCACATGTGCAAAAATAAAAGCCACAAAGGTAAAATGGTAGCATGGCTAGGGCTAATTAAGCAAAGGCTACAATGATCATATATAACTATTAGTGTCTACTCTACTACTACCTGATTTGTACTAGTGATGTATGTTAGTATTAACTCATTTTTCAACCTTGCAACTGATCAATAGGGGGGAGGTGTATATGACACCTAATAAATGTGTAATGTTTTCTAGGTGCACTACCGACCACCAGTGCCGGGGCCAGAGAACAAGGCGACGCGGAGGGAGAGGATGCGGCTGTTGCTGCCGATACCGACGATGGAGCGGTAGGGGGAGTGGCAGCACCAGTGGCAGGCGGTGGTAAGTTAGATTCATAATCCTTAACTATTGTTGAACTTGACAGCACACTCACTGCAAGGGTGTACTGTATGTATATGTATACTGTACAGTTGTGACTTAGGGCCTCATTAGGATGGTGGGCGTATTGCCCCCGCCGGGCCGGCTGGAATTCACTGCCGACACCGCAGGGGCAAACCTCCGCCATCCCTGTAGAAATTATTCAGACCCCCCCACATGTCGACCAGGCGGAAAAGGGTTCAATATGCCAGTGGTGTCTCTCTGAACACACTGCCAGCCATATAATCTGCATTTTGGAATGCTTTTGCGTGGCGGCATTGCCGTCTGCCACGGAAAGGCATGCAGACATTGCAGAGTATGCTTGGGTGCCCCCATGGAGGGTACCTACCTATGCTATGGTACCCCCCGCCTTTCCAAGTAAAACGTGACAGGCTCCGTGTGGGGCCCATCATGTTGTGCTTGGAAAAGCAGCACAACATGTATTTTTAGCATTGCTTTCGGCACCGCCAACCAGAATGTAAAAAAAACAGGATGCGCCAGCCACTGTGCCGGGCGCATCATCCTAATTAATTGTCCCCACGGGACCCCCACCCTTTTTAGCATGAGGATGGTGGGCGGACAAAGTCCGCCCGCCATACGATGTCGTAAGTAGTAAGTATGAGTTGTTGTGAACTTTTGAAGTGTGAACTATAAGACTAGAATCCCTTTAATTGGCATAGGAGCGGGAGTATTGAGTAACCAATAGCCTCATCTATCTAATTTCAACTCGGCTTTGAAAGTTTTATGGAGAAGAGCACCTGGTGCACTGTTCAACTAAAAAGTGAAAGACGGGTGGAAGGAAGAAGGACGGGCGCGATTTAAAATGTTATGTACTACTGTGCTTTATAGTGCTACTCTACCATGCCACTATGTGTATAAATAATTAACTTGTCTTACTGTTTTTCTAAGAGTATATTTTACAATTGTCTTGTTTTTTTCTTTTTGATACACAGCTACTCCTAAACTAAATCGAAGGGAGTTGGCTGCCAAGGCACGGCGCCGGAAGCTGGAGGCAATCTAGAGAGAATACCGGCGGCTGGTGGTCTTAGCCGAGGAGGAGGAGGAGACTGCGGCTGCAATTGGGGAAGCCTCCTCCCATGGCCCGGGCCCCAGCCACCACCCTCCAGCGGTACGGCGCCACCGTCTGGCAGCTGCCCGCCGCCAGCGTGCCATCTCCGGTGCCCCCCCCACTGTGGCTGCAACTGCCGCACCCTTAGACGCCGCGTCACCCGTTTAGAGGGCGAGATGCGCCAGATGCGTGTCCTCCTCGAGTCCCGCCCCACCAGTTAGTCCCTGTCATCCTGTTCTGCCCCTTTTTTAATTCTTGTTCTTAACTCGTTTGGGTGTTACAGACTTTTTTCTACTATGGACAGTGGTTGGGGTTAGGGAGGGGGTTGCTTCAGCTTTTATGGGTTTAGTTTATTTTTGTTAGGGTAAATTAAATATATTTGTCTATGTTACATGCAATGTTGTTAATGTTTTGTAGGTGGGGTAACTGTTTAACATCACACTGTTTCCTTGCTGGTGCATGGCCGCCCATAGCCTGTGTTTGATTTCAATAATTGGCTGACTGTATAAGACACAAACAGATAGATGAGAGACACACCTCACTCATTGACTGGTCCTTCTAGTACTTTGTCTGTCCTCTAGTCTATGCATTCTTTGTACTGGTGTGTGAAAACGAAATCATTGACATGTCCATTATTAATTCTGCCTGCCCCAAACTTGTCGCTTACCGGTGCTTGATGTTTATGTCCAACTGTGTCACAGCACTGGCTGGATGGTGAAGATGGTTTCCTTTTTCATACATGCCATGATTGGGGTGGTGGTGGTGGTAGTATAGTAGTAGTAGTAGACACTGGCAGGGCGGCAGCATTTCCAAAAAAAGAAAAGTAGACAGTCAATCGCCTTTGAGAGACTGTTAGAGGAGTAGTTGAATGAAGTACAATACAGAACTTACCGAGCAACAATAATATGCTCAAATATTTGACAAAAAAACTGAATGGTGGTTAGGACGATAGCCTACTAGACAGAGTTACAAACTATAGTTGTGTCGAGTCACTTGACTATGCCTACAGTCTAACAGTTAGTGCTGTATATGAGGAATGACAACAAACAAATCCAATCAATGCCGGTAATTCATGATGAGGTATATGTTCCTTTGTTAAATAAAATAACCTCTGAGATATCCTACTCATGGGTGGCCAAGCAGAAGAAGATCATCGCTCTGCCTTGAAATTGAAGTAGTGTTGCTTTCACCACATCCGCCCCAGCAAGTGTGTGATTAAGTATTGGTGTACATTTAATTTAGTTACACCTCGACAATAAGTCACACAGCCCGGGGGAAGAGGGTTAGGGTTTGTTGAATGGATGGGAAGGGGGTTTTTGGGAAAGGTTTGACATAGAAAAATAGTATGCATACATAGACAAACAAACGACAATCATTGAAGACTACCATATCCATATGTTAAGGGAGAAAAAGGCAATGCATGCATGATGATGAGAGACCCGGATTGCATACACTTCTAGTTCTTGTTCTGTTGTTCCGGCCTTAATACTTTAACACATAGCAAATAGAAATTTTAAATATTGGTAGGGAAGAAACGTAAACACAGAGCAAACCTAATGATGATAACAACTCCAAAAACACACTGTTGAAAAGATTGTGTACAAGATATTAATCAAATTATTTAAAAGAAGATAAAAGTGGATACTGTTACTGTCTTATCCCGGTCAAAAATGTGGACTGGATTTGCATCTCGGCATTCCTCTTGCTCCTCTCGTCCATCAATCTTGGGTGTGTCGCCTCGCCACTGCCCGGCTGGAAAAAAAAAGGTGATGGATTGGTAAGGTAATTAATATGCATTGTAATGTTTTACAAAGTTTAGGGCAAGGCCCGGCCTGTAATTGTAGATGGAAAACCAAAGGGGATATTGAGAAAGAAAGTGAAAACAAATGCACAAGTGATGGTGTAGTGCAACAAGAACACTTTCCGAGGTGGCATGTATGCATCATCTCTACTCTAGTCTGTTTCCAGCATTGACCTTCAACAGTAACAGGAGAGAGCAGGCCCACAGTGCTTAGCATTAGCACATCCTACGTTAACACTTTAGAGTCCTTTTTTTTTCTCTCAAAGAGTTGGACAAACGCAAAGCACATTATCCATTCCAAACATAGCAGTTTACAGTTTAAGTTAGTAAAATCAATGCACTGCAGTCTTCCCACCGCTACGCTCTATTCAACTTCCACACAGAAATTTGGGTCTGCTGTGGTTGTTGTTGACGTGTTTACCTTTAGGCTTTTCCGTTTTATGCCGCTCCTGAAACATCCTCCTGACTTCATCATCATCTCTGATACTTTTACTGACTGACTGTGAAGATCGGCCTGCAGTATAACTAAAATTTTTATGACACAACAAGAGTAGAAATATAAATATTACTGACTTGAGTCATTCTTTATTGTGTACAGAAAGATAGATTACTACTAGTACACTTTGACATCACTTTGTGCACAACAAACAAACAACGCAAACACAAAGACCAATAGCTCAGAGTCAGGTGTCCAATGCATGCCATTAATTGTCATCATTCATTACCTGTTCCTTCTCATCTTAAGTTAACGGGCCATCTTTTTCGCCATCATCATGATGGACGGTGCTGTTGTGTCACAGTCATTTGCATTGCGCAGATTGAGTGAGTCCCCTTCCTGTATTGAATTAAAAGCAATGTATCACCAAGATGCAGGAGAAGTACACATTTCTTATTTGCAAGAAGGGGAAAAATAGTGTGTTCTGTAGGAAGTTGATTAGTGGCAGTGCACAATTACATAAATTCATGCACAACAAACACAACAAAATCTAAATCATTCAGTCTGCGACTCTGCGTCCAATGCATGGCATCAATCATTACCTGTTCCATCTTATTTTCAGTTAATGGCCAGTCTATCTCGGCTCTGAAAGGAGGATAGCTATAGTAGTCATCTGATTCATGGTCCACTTGTTTTGGAAGGACGAGGAAAGTTTGAATTTGTTGTTACCATCATCCAATCATCATTCATGAGGGAAATGGAATTGAGCAGGAGATTCAGTATGATCGAGCGGAGGAGCTGGATTCGGAGGACTGTACTGTCAAATGGCAGACACCTGAAACTTGTATATTAAATTAGAAGAGTAGAAGACGGTGATAATGGATTTGTTGCGATTCACAAGTTTATAACCGGAACGACAGACACATAAACAAAGGGGGAAAAAAGGGAGGAAGACAGTAAGTGTGAGACTAATTGTCAGGTATAGCTCGTCCTCAAACTCTGGGGGTTCTTCCAGTAGTAGGTAATCATCTGACACAATACTTCCGTCACCTGAGCCGCTGTCCTCATCTTCCTCTGTTGATTCATGTATTGTGTAATTCGGTGGTATGAAGTGCTGATTTATTTTGATCATTGTTAACCTCTCCACGTTTTTTGGAGATAGTCTGGTCCTTCTCAATGTTACAATGGAACCAGCAGCACTGAAAACACGTTCAGAAGAGACACTTGCGACAGGGCAAGCCAGATAGCTTATCGCCAGCCGGCTGAGCTGTGGCCGTTCAGACCTTTTCCTATACCAATACTGCAATGGGTTTTGATCAACGTACACCTCTGTTGGGTCGTCCAGATAGGCCTGGACCATCCGCTCAATGTTCAGGGTTGCTGATGGTAAGCTTTTGTGCTGTTTTTTCAGTGAATCAGCACTGTGCTTGCAATAGCCCATCTTTACATACCAATCCTGTAATGATAATGATTGTACTCGGCCTAATGATCCAGTTTTTGTTTCTGTAGTCGATAGTGATGGTGAGTGTTGTGATTGTGAGCCAACCGCACTGCCCTCAGCCGACGAAGTTGCACTTGATTCTGCATGGCCTGCTTCAGTATCAGTACTTGTTGTGGGTTGATGTGGCGGGCTTTTAATTAGCAGCCCTTCGTTTTCAAACTTAATGGCTGCTTCAGCTTTACAACTTTTGTAGCGGGCAACATCATTGTCGGAAAAAGCAAGGAATGTCTTCACTAGTCCTAATTTTGCACATGGATCCAGAATTGTGGCACAAATGTAATGTTCTTGTGACAAAATTTTATTTTGTATCCTTACATTTTCAGTTAAGCGCCTGGATAAGCTCTCCACCAAGTCATGGGCTTGCCTTCTGTCCTCTACACCTTTGTACGATTCAGGCACATTATTCAGCTCATGCTCTAGCATTTGCAACAATGGGATAGCTTGGCCCATTGTACAGTCCTCCTTGCTGACTTCACGTGTGAAGACCTCAAAAGGAGACAGCATCTCAGTCAGGCATTTAATTAGGGTCCATTGCTCCCTCTGAAGGGTCATGCCTTTAACACTAGCATCACTGCTTCTGTACCAGACATGTTCATGGAGTGACCTGTGCTGTTTGTACAGACGATCAAGCATGTAATACGTTGAGTTCCAACGTGTTGCCACCTCCTGGATGAGTGCCTTGACTGGCATCCTAAATTCACGTTGGATGATCCTCAGCTGCTTCCGAGCTTTAAAAGAATGGCTGAAATGAGTGCATATTCTTCGGCAGATGGCCAGTAAATTGCTGACTATGGGTTCTTTTTTCAGAAAGTCTTGTACTATAATGTTTATGCAGTGTGCCAAACACGGAACCCTGAAATAGGAACCAAGTTCCATGGCCTTAAGTACATTACTGCCATTGTCTGTGGCAACAAAACCAATACCAAGCCCTCTGGGCCGCAGCCATTCCAAAACCTTGGTGCGAAACTCTTCTAAAATGTTTTCAGCCGTATGAGATTTCTCCATGGCGAACATGGCTACAGTTGCATGTTTCCGAGTACCTTCAAAAATCGCAGCTGTGTCAACAACACCTCGTGCAGATAGTTTATCTCTAACCCCCACAAAAGAGATCCAGTGTGCAGTGATGCACATGTAATCGGTGGCTTGGCAACTGCTCCACATGTCTGTTGTCAGGTGGATATTGTGCACAGCACTCTGCTGCAAACCGTGACCAACCAATTCCAGCATATCATGATGTAGTGCCGGAACAGCAATTCTTGCGAAATAGGACCGGCTGGGAACTTTCCATTTCGGGCAGATGGCAGACACAAATTCAAGGAAACCCACCCCTTCCACAAATGAAAAAGGAAGAAGGTCCAGCGCTAACATTTTAGCCAGCTTCGCATTGTACAATCGTGCCGTTGGGTGGTTTGGTTGGAACTGCCCCTCCAACCTAAACATGCTCTCAATGGTAGGCTGGCTTACTTTCCTTAGTGGTGCTGTTTTCATTAACCCACTAAGGCTCAACGACACAGATTGTCTCATTGAGGCACTCGCCGGTCGCCTTGGTGTCTCACCCACACTCTGAGTATGGCTCTTACTGCGGTGCCACTCTGATGTTACTGAGGAGGATGTGGGCATTACCACTGCAGTGACTGCACTACTGGAGACAGGGCTAGAAATGCCTCCCTGTTGTTCACCTGCCACCACAATAATATCGCTCCCTGATTCTGAATCCTGACCAACTTCAATGGGTTTAGTTTTTCTACTTTCTTTTAACTTAAGTAGGTGATCCTTCCACACGATAGTGTGGTGTATTCTGAGATGACTTGCTTGTCCTCCGGTACCATAGTTTGTACCAAGCTTACCACGCCGAACACCTTGCCGACAAATTGAGCATATAGCAACGTTCTCCTCCTTGGCGCTAACAGAAAAGAAGTCCCAAACTGGGGAGGAGAACTTTCTGGCACTGCTGGATGTGCCACTTTCAACACCAGATGAACTTGAGGGGGTGCTTGAAAATATGTGACCCTGTCCACCTACACTGTGACTTTTACTACCACTTCCTACTGAGATGGTTGAGCTGGATGTAGGTCCCTGCCGGGCCTTGGAAAATATGGTAGCTGGAGGTAGTGGTGGTGTAACCTGTGTTGGTGAGATCCGTGCTACATCCCGCTCAGTAGCAGCCTTTCTGGATAGGGTGAGAATGTCGGTCTCCAATCCCTTTGGGGCAGGAGTAATGTGCGTGATGACTGGCTCGTCTTCATCAACATCATCACCCCCTCTTCTACATCTACCTCCATAACTCTAAGTTTTTCTGGGACCTTCCTTTTCAGAAGCATTGTCTTGTGGCGTATATCACTCTCAGACCGAGCTGGTGGGACCCAAGTGTCATCACGATCATCAGAGCGGGGCTTGAAGAAGAAGATGATGGACTAAGCCTCCTTTTCCTTGCTGGTGGTCTGGAAGACAATAGGGGCCCGATTCACAGAACAAACTTAAGACTAAATCCTAAACTTAGTATCATTCTGGTATTCACAGAATGCACCTAGTACTTCTGGTATTCACAGAATGAACTTACTACTTTTGCTATTCACAGAATGAACTTAGTACTTTTGCTATTCACAGAATGGATTTACGACTCCTAAACTTACGTCCGCACTCGGGCCGGAAATTCCGGCCCGGAGGCGGAGCTTCCGGCCCGGAGGCGGAGCTTCCGGCCCGGAGGTGGGGATTCCGGCCGATTTAGCTATGGCTGAAATCTCCACCTCCGGCCCGGAAGCTCCGCCTCCGGCCCGGAAGCTCCGCCTCCGGCCCGGAAGCCCCGCCTCTGGGCCGGAAGCTCCGCCTCCGGGCCGGAAGCTCCGCCTCCGGGCCGGAATTTCCGGCCCGAGTGCGGACGTAAGTTTAGGAGTCGTAAATCCATTCTGTGAATAGCAAAAGTACTAAGTTCATTCTGTGAATAGCAAAAGTAGTAAGTTCATTCTGTGAATACCAGAAGTACTAGGTGCATTCTGTGAATACCAGAATGGTACTAAGTTTAGGATTTAGTCTTAAGTTTGTTCTGTGAATCGGGCCCCAGATCTTCTGAAACAGTGGTTTGACTTTGCTCCACTTTGTCTGCAGGAAGCTCGATTTCCTGAAATGCCCCTACGTCAGGAGCAACAACTACTATGGTGGGCTGTTGCTGCAGCTGCTGCTGTTCTTGTTGCGGCGGCTGCTTCTGTTCTTGTTGCGGCGGCTGCTTCTGTTCTTGGTGCGGCGGCTGCTTCTGTTCTTGTTGCGGTGGCTGCTTCTGTTCTTGTTGCGGTGGCTGCTGCTGTTCTTGTTGCGGCGGCTGCACACTGATCTGCTGAGTTTGCGCCTGCGTTGAACTTGATTGTGTACTACTTTGCGGTAATGACATTTCTTCAACATCGCTGCTCGTTAGTAGACTGGCTACCTCTGCGACACTAAAGCCCTTGGGCCTAGGTTGGTGGGGTTGGACTGCTGTTCTGCTCCCAGCTTGGTTCCCGGACAACGCTTTGGTGCCAAAAAAAACATTGGCCGACACACCACCAGTTGTGGTTACTGGCACTTCCTTTTTCTGTTCCTTCTTCTCACTGGCAACTTTCTTGGTACTGGATCTGGTACCTTTCTTTGGGGCCATCTTCTTCAGATGTCAGGCAGGATGCAGATGCACAACAAGTTCTGGTCACACGTGGACGTGATGCGCAGCAGGACTTCTGTCCGGCTGGCAGTACAACAGGTAGCCGGGTGATGCTGCTGATGACACCTCCTACTCTGTCTTTTGTGCACCTAAAAGCAAATAAGATAGGAAAAGAACATCAGTGAAATGTTGCATTTGCTGTTGTGGTTCAGTTACTTAGTACTGTACTAGTGCAAACAAAAGATAGTCTAGCCATTTATGACATTTTTTTTTACTAGAGCTATGTTATACTACTGTGTACAGCCACACACTACACTCTCAGGAAAGATAGGAAAGTTAATAATAACCACCAAAATAAAAATGTATTGAAAGTGGGGTGGACCATTAAATTATTTGAGCATCTCAGCATCCATGGAGCTGCTGTTGGCAAAGGGGGAGGATTGATGGAAGCAGTAAGCCAAATAGCCAATAGGAAAACCATGCAGGCCTATGGAAAAAGCAGGACACTAATAACTCACAGTCAAAACACCAAAAAAGGCCACCACCCACATGGACACTCACAAATCACAAACAAGCCGGGGGCCTCGGAAACACCAGGAGCTGACAAAAGGCCTATAAAAGCCAGGTAAAGGATGCATGCTAAAGCACACTGCTCTGCCTTTTTAATGCAACAAAATGGAAATACGAACATTCACAGGCCCCAAAAAGGTCTGCAGGGTGCATGCATTGCACACCAACACACCAGACACATACAACAAAAGCATGTCTTTAAGACAACCAACATCAGAAAGGCCACCCCAAAAAACACACTTCCCCAACTCAATCCAATGCCATCCATGCCCTAAATGATGTCTAAATTCAACAGATCACTCAGAAAACACTTGATTAATAAAGCTGTGGCTACCTGCTCTGATCCTAGTGGATGAAAAAGCAGGCCTGTTGGCAGACAAGGCCAGGCAAGCTTGCAGGCCTAGGCTTCAAAATGGCCACCAGCCACATGGCCAGGCCCAACAACATCACAAAGGCCACCCCAAAAAACACACTTCCCCAACTCAATCCAATGCCATTCATGCCCTAAATGATGTCTAAATTCAACAGACCACACAGAAAACACTTGATTAATAAAGCTGTGGCTACCTGCCCTGATCCTAGTGGATGAAAAAGCAGGCCTGTTGGCAGACAAGGCCAGGTAAGCTTGCAGGCCTAGGCTTCAAAATGGCCACCAGCCACATGGCCAGGCCCAACAACATCACAAATGCCGCCCCAAAAAACACACTTTCCCAACTCAATCCAATGCCATCCATGCCCTAAATGATGTCTAAATTCAACAGACCACACAGAAAACACTTGATTAATAAAGCTGTGGCTACCTGCTCTGATCCTAGTGGATGAAAAAGCAGGCCTGTTGTCAGACAAGGCCAGGCAAGCTTGCAGGCCTAGGCTTCAAAATGGCCACCAGCCACATGGCCAGGCCCAACAACGTCACAAAGGCCACCCCAAAAAACACACTTCCCCAACTCAATCCAATGCCATCCATGCCCTAAATGATGTCTAAATTCAACAGACCACACAGAAAACACTTGATTAATAAAGCTGTGGCTACCTGCTTTGATCCTAGTGGATGGAAAAGCAGGCCTGTTGGCAGACAAGGCCAGGCAAGCTTGCAGGCCTAGGCTTCAAAATGGCCACCAGCCACATGGCCAGGCCCAACAACATCACAAAGGCCACCTCAAAAAACACACTTCCCCAACTCAATCCAATGCCATCCGTGCCCTAAATGATGTCTAAATTCAACAGACCACACAGAAAACACTAGATTAATAAAGCTGTGGCTACCTGCTCTGATCCTAGTGGATGAAAAAGAAGGCCTGTTGGCAGACAAGGCCAGGCAAGCTTGCAGGCCTAGGCTTCAAAATGGCCACCAGCCACATGGCCAGGCCCAACAACATCACAAAGGCCATCCCAAAAAACACACTTCCCCAACTCAATCCAATGCCATTCATGCCCTAAATGATGTCTAAATTCAACAGATCACACAGACAACACTTGATTAATAAAGCTGTGGCTACCTGCTCTGATCCTAGTGGATGAAAAAGCAGGCCTGTTGGCAGACAAGGCCAGGCAAGCTTGCAGGCCTAGGCTTCAAAATGGCCACCAGCCACATGGTCAGGCCCAACAACATCACAAAGGCCACCCCAAAAAACACACTTCCCCAACTCAATCCAATGCCATCCATGCCCTAAATGATGTCTAAATTCAACAGACCACACAGAAAACACTTGATTAATAAAGCTGTGGCTACCTGCTCTGATCCTAGTGGATGAAAAAGCAGGCCTGTTGGCAGACAAGGCCAGGCAAGCTTGCAGGCCTAGGCTTCAAAATGGCCACCAGCCACATGGCCAGGCCCAACAACATCACAAAGGCCACTCCAAAAAACACACTTCCCCAACTCAATCCAATGCCATCCATGCCCTAAATGATGTCTAAATTCAACAGATCACTCAGAAAACACTTGATTAATAAAGCTGTGGCTAACTGCTCTGATCCTAGTGGATGAAAAAGCAGGCCTGTTGGCAGACAAGGCCAGGCAAGCTTGCAGGCCTAGGCTTCAAAATGGCCACCAGCCACATGGCCAGGCCCAACAACATCACAAAGGCCACCCCCAAAAAGCACACTTCCCCAACTCAATCCAATGCCATCCATGCCCTAAATGTGCTTGAAAATGAAATACATTCAAAAAACAACAAAAGGAACAGCTGCTTCATCATGCACACACACACCCATGAGGCCATGCCCATGGCTAGCTCGGGCCTACTACTACTACCCACAAAATAAAAAAAATAAAAAAAGGAATGATGATAATTAATTATCAAAAATAAATTGAGTTACAACAACTGCAATGCCCACAATCAAACAAACACAACAACCACTTACTTGTAAAATATCCTATTCCAAAAATCCTCAAATCCAATTGCAATGATGCAGCAGACAAAAAGAGTGATCTTTCCAGCTCCAAATCCAAAGGCAGAATGAGCAGGAGATGGACAAAGCACTGGGAGGAGCCTGCTGGACAGGAACAGGAAGTTGGAGATTCTGTGTCACTTCCTCCCTCTCTCCACCTTTTAAAAAAATGACTCCTTGCACAAAAAAGGAAAGCCAAATGTCAATGTAAGGAGTTGTTTTCATCCAAAATCAGCATTTGCAGAAGGTTTCATGCTGCTAGAGCCGATATTCCTCTCCAGATTGAAAATTTTACGTTGTTGAGTTCTCGAGCTTCACATTACTTCCGCCGGCGTGTCGAAAACGACATGATCGCGTTCTCTTCTTTGACCCTGTCGCGTTGGATATGACGTGTTCGGGGTCTCTTTCTCCTGTTCGCGTTCGATTAGACGTGCCCGCGTCCTCATCCTCTGGCTCGCGATGTAGAATGACGTGTTCGAGATCTCAATCTTCTCATACTTGCGCGGTGCATGATCGCGAGAAGAAAGACGTGATCGCGCGACAAATGACGTGATCGCGCGAAACATGACGTCAATGCAGCCGCGGACTGTCGCGAGACAGCGCAAAATGGCTACCAAAATCCAACATCTCGTGGAGAACGCGACCGGGTCGGGAAAACTTGTCGGCGAACGCGGGGATTCAGGTAAGGCGATCGCGCGAACGCGAGAATGTATTTTTTTACAGCGCGAGCAAGAAACAAATTATCGCTAAGCTGCGGAATGCGAAAATTTTGACATTTTCGCGCTTTCCGCGGAACGCGAAAATGCCAAAATATCGCAATTTCCGCGAACGGAACAGAATTTTGGCCCAGGCCTACTTTCCACCACCTTATGCCTTACGAGACCTTCCCACATAAAGGCACAAGTTGATCAATGTGAAATTGGAGGGAGGAACCAACCACTTGGGTACCCCTGAGTGATATGGCAGGAAATGAAACAAACCAAATAAGAATTCTGAGTTACTGATGCCTCAAATTGAGACTGCAATTGTTGACGGAAAGTGTAAAGAAAATTGTGAGGCAATCCTAATTCAGCCAGCAAGCTGAAAGTAGCCAATGATGAAATATAGTTACTATGATTTTCTCAATAAATCGTAGATAAAATAATCATTTATAAAAACTAAGGCAGACATTAAGGGCCCCCTATGTAAAAAGCATTCTTGTGTACATGAAGCAATGTTGAAGAAATTACCTCAGGAGGAGACAAAATGGCAGCCGCTGGAACATGCACTGAATCTGGAGACTAGAACAAGTTTGGAGAGCTGTCAAAGACAATCAGTGGCACCTTCCCTTGTAGCACCTGAGCTCCAGTACTGCTGTATACAAGTTATCATGTGGAGTACGCTTGAGTCTGCATTCCTCCTGCATTCATTGTCAGAGCCGCATGGAGCTCTAAAGAGCAACATACTGCACAGTGTCCAGCCATGTTGGACTTGGCCCTTCTGGCAAGTTAACCCCTAGAACATTTTGCAGTACCCTAGCCTTTTTCCTGTGTTGTACTAGTGGTTTTAGACCTCTAGGCGCTTTCACACTGTGTCCCAGTGGAAAGCGCGTGCACTCTGTGTGGTTGAATGAGACTGACCTGCCCTCCCTTAGGAATGCATGGGGGATCTGAGTGACCGTGCTAATTCCTGATACGTGGGGAGTGCAGGGTCGAGTTTGATGTGTGCAAACTCGTGAGAGTGAATGCTGCGCAATGATGTGTGCGGCGTTACTGTAGCTAGTATAGAAGCGCCACTTCTAGACACTGGCATAAGTGTGCAGTGTCTGTCTGGCATGTGATTGGCTGGTGTGCCTGGCTCCAGGAGTCAGGGTGGGTCTGCCCCAGTGGTGGGTGCAGAGCTCTGCAGGTTTATGAGTGGGAGGAGTACACCTAGGACCTGAATAGGGCTGGGCTTTCCCCACACAATGCTGGCTCTGCCCCCTGTGGTGTGACTGATGTCCCTGGCCTGTTCTGTGAATAGGGAGAGGGGCTGAGCAAAACAAAGTGCTCAAGAACCAGTTGTATCTGGTTCACCCCTTCCCTGCACCTTGAGACAAAGGATTTGGTGTATAAAAGAGGGGCTGTGACCCCATGAAAATGTTCTTGTTCTTGTGCTTAACTTGAAACAACCAGGGGCGTGCTGCTGCTGGGGCCCAGGGGAAGGCTTGCCTCCCTGGGCCCTGCCCAGCCCCTGGATGCCTGATGGACTTTGTGGGACATTTTGTTTCTGTTCCTGGATCTATCAATGACTTTGTGCTGGTCCTCCACATAGCGCCTGGAGAGCGCTTTATTCTAATTTCCCCCAGAGAGATCAGATCCTGATTGAAAAACGAAGAAACTCTGCCTGACCAGAAGGACCTGGAAGAAGCTGAAGGAGGAGTAACTTTCCCTAACCTGGGGGATTGGCCTGCAGTTGGTGCCTTGCTGAGAAAGGAGAGGAAAAGACTAAAAGAGACTTTGCACTGTGTTTCAACAATCTCCAAGGGCTTGGAAGAAGAGCTGGCCCCCTGAAATGAGTCTCAGGACCATTGGACTCATCTGCCTTCCAAAACTGAGTTGCCTGGACAATTCTTGCTTGTTTCCAGCTGGATTTGGCCCCAGTACGACTCGTACCCCATCCGCCGCAAAGCCGTGTCTTTGCCGCCCTGCACCGTGTGTCTACGCTGATTTAAAAGCGTTAGTACGCACAGTATCCCTCCCGGCCGCATCGCACCTAACCTTCCCCGCCGATTCGAGTCGTACAGCCCTGGCTGACGAACCCTGTACGCCGGACCCAAGCTTCGTTTTCCCGCAGGTACGGTCCGTACGCTGCTAACGTACTGCACCATGCCGTGCTCAGAGCCGAGACGCCGCATCGCACCGATCCACCCCCGTACGCTGTACGGCGCCGAGAAGTGTCGCCACCTATCCGCACCGAAGGGACGGCTCGAACTCCGAACGCCACGGACTCTGCAAGCTGATCCGGGCCATCCGCATGTATCCCTGAAGGTCCCGCACCAACGCCGCGTCCCGACGCCGCAACCCAACCAGCATCTGAATACGCTGCCGAACTACGACCCGGACCCATCAACTTGTCCCGCACTGTCCATCGCGGACCCTACAAAACCAAGGTACTTTGTTCTGTTTGCACCGCAGCGTGCACGCTACGGGCCCCAGAGTCCGCAAGGATTGTTTGACTTGTACTTTACTTGTTTTTAATGTCAACGAGTCACACATCCAGGTACGAAATGTACAAAGCCTGAAAAGAAGTGTAATTGACTAAAAGAAGCCTATTTTTGTATTTTAAGCCTTTCTACAAGATCATTGAACTTTAAAATAATACTGTGGCCATTTTATTCGTTATTCTGGTCTTGTGCTAAGCCTTATATAAAGAGAACTTTTTGATACAACCTTGACTGGTGTCCATTTGTGGTGTGTCATTGCATTACTGTATGTGTTCACAAATGCTTAACCTATGACGCCCTGAGAATAGTCTTGACTGCTTGCGCCACACTACCTAAAGGGTGAGCAGGGGTTATTTGAAAGGGTGATCCCCTTACTCTGACTTAGAAGTAAGAGTTCCTGCTTGTCACAAGTGCATACTTGTGCCAACCAGAGATTCCCAATTCTAACATTGGTGGTCAGCGGTGAGGATTTGAATTTGCATTTGTGATTCATGTACAGTGATTGAGTGAACGCCACGTAGTGAGTTCAGACCGATAACGCAGCCACACAGTATTGATTTTTGTTTTTCGGAAGAATCTCCACTTTAAGAAACCATGCCTTGCTCAGTCAATGGAGGCAGGGTGTCCTCTATATTCTCTGGGGTTAATGACATAGATTGGGAGGAGAGGGCACTGCTGAGGTGCACAAGTGAAGTCTTGAAAGGATACCTCTCCAAGTACAGAATTAACCAAACTGGATTGAAAAACAAGGAGCAGTATACCAAGGCGCTGAGGGCCTGGTACGAATCCAAGTTCCCAGAGAATGTGCTGGAGGTGATACCCCCAGAAGGTGCTTCTGAGCCTGGCAGAGGCCTGTCGCCAGAGGAGATGGCCGACAGGAGTGCTGCAAGAGCACATGAAGTGGAGATGGCAAAGCTTCAAATGGAAAGGGATTATTGTTCCAAGTTTGTTTTTAAGTGTCATTTCTGTGGAAATGTGTTTCTGGATTCACCAGTAAGGGTGGGATCCAGTGCTGGCAGCAGATGTGTGTCCAGTGCATGTATTCCCATTCCCGGGGTAATGGTACCTGTGTCACGTGGTGGTCAGGTTGAGAAATCAGGGGCGGTAGAAACTGTCTTACCAGTCTTGGGAGGGGTGGGGATGAATGTGTAATGTGCTGGATGAATGTGAACGTCCCATTCCCAGTTCCCGGAGTAATGGTACCTGTGTCACGTGGTGGTCAGGTTGAGAAATCAGGGGCGGTAGAAACTGTCTTACTAGTCTGGGGGGTGTGTGTGTGGATGAATGGTGTGAGTTCTCTGAAATCAGGAGCTTGCTGAACACTTTGGCGTGAGTTCTCTGAAATAAGGAGCTTGCTGGTTGATTGGGTGTGAGTTCTCTGGGATAGGGAGCTTGCATTGGGGAGTGATTCCAAAAGGAGTGGCTGAGGTGTCTTCCAGCCCAGCGTGGTGGAAGAGGTTCAGAGTAGCCCAGCTAGGTCTCGGTGTAGGGGCTCACGTCCTGTCTCTGCGGAGAAGGAGTGGGTGAGACTGCGTGTCTCCAAGTGTCCGAAACCCAGTCTCAGGGCCTGGATGGTTTCTTTAGGGAACATCAGGTCGGGGGCCTAGGCTGTACCAATAGGTCATTTGAGGAGGATCTCCAAGTGTCTAGAGGACGTGGAGTGTCTGTAATCAGAGCTCCAGTAGTCCTGGTGTCTGGGGGTACCGCTCCAGTTGGGAGGGTGCGCAAGTCCAGAGGGAGGGGTGAGAGGGGGAGGGATTCCCCAGTGGGAACCAGTAGGTCAGGGACCAGCCGGGAGGGCTGAGTCACCACTGAGTGACCGTGGTGTCGCCACTTCTGTCCTGGGGGGTCTGCACGCACTGTCAGATGGACAGGAGGTTGTGAGATCAGCGCCAGGCAGACTGTCCCATTAGTTATGGGTCACCCTCGTTAAGTCCTGGTTCGCCAGGCATCTGACCAAAGGGTACGTCCCTTGGTTGGGGAGCCAGTAGTCGGTGTTTCCGGATCTGGACATAAGGGCAGCTGTAGTCCTGAGGGCAGAGGAGGCTCATCTTGGGTGAAGAGACCCTGCTCTACAGTGGAAGTGGGTGCAGAGGGAGGGAGTCCTCGCCTCTGACCCCCGTGGATCCCAGGTGGTAGACCAGTTGGTGGAGAGAGGTCCTGAACTGGTGGGAGAGTTGTGTTCTGGTGGGTGCTTCCCTGGGAGGGTGAGGAACCTCAGAAGTAGAGGTAGGGTGGGGCATTCTTGCCGTGACCTCTGGTCAGCCTGAGGGTGCGGACCCTAGGTTGAAGGATCAGTGGTAGTTGGGAACTACACTGAGAGGGAGAGTGGAGAAAGGCTTGTATGCCAGGGGTTTCTACCCCCCACTCTGGGTTTGGCAAGAACCAGTGGTATCTGGGTGGCCTAGGGCCTGGTCCTGGCCGTGGACAACTAGGTAGTACCAGTGGGGTAGCCTAGTTGGGCCTGAGTTTTTTCGGTTGTTTTTTTTTTCAGATGGAACCATGTTGATTCAGAATGGCGTAGAACCGGAGAGTGTCCCTGCAGTGCGGGCCTGCATCCGTGTTCTATCGCCCCAAGCAGGGAAGACCATCACGGTGGTTATTGGTCTGCCCTGCATTTTGGCTGGAAGGGGGTTGTGTTGGACTTGGCCCTTCTGGCAAGTTCACCCCTAGAACTTTTTGCAGTACCCTAGCCCTTTTCCTGTGTTGTACTAGTGGTTTTAGGCCTCTAGGCGCTTTCACACTGTGTCCCAGTGGAAAGCGTGTGCACTCTGTGTGGTTGAATGAGACTGACCTGCCCTCCCATAGGAATGGATGGGGGATCTGAGTGACCGTGCTAGTTCCTGATGCGTGGGGAGTGCAGGGTCGAGTTTGATATGTGCAAACTCGTGAGAGTGAATGCTGCACAATGATGTGTGCGGCGTTACTGTAGCTAGTATAGAAGCGCCACTTCTAGACACTGGCATAAGTGTGCAGTGACTGTCTGGCGTGTGATTGGCTGGTGTGCCTGGCTCCAGGAGTCAGGGTGGGTCTGCCCCAGTGGTGGGTGGAGAGCTCTGCAGGTTGATGAGTGGGAGGAGTACACCTAGGACCTGAATAGGGCTGGGCTTTCCCCACACAATGCTGGCTCCGCCCCCTGTGGTGCGACTGATGACCCTGGCCTGTTCTGTGAATAGGGAGAGGGGCTGAGCAAAACAAAGTGCTCAAGAACCAGTTGTATCTGGTTTGCCCCTTCCCTGCACCTTGAGACAAAAGATTTGGTGTATAAAAGAGGGGCTGTGACCCCATGAAAATGTTCTTGTTCTTGTGCTTAACTTGAAACAACCAGGGGCGTACTGCTGCTGGAGCCCAGGGGAAGGCTTGCCTCCCTGGGCCCTGCCCAGCCCCTGGATGCCTGATGGACTTTGTGGGACCTTTTGTTTCTGTTCCTGGATCTATCAATGACTTTGTGCTGGTCCTCCACTTAGCGCCTGGAGAGCGCTTTATTCTAATTTCCCCCAGAGAGATCAGATCCTGATTGAACCACAAAGAAACTCTGCCTGACCAGAAGGACCTGGAAGAAGCTGAAGGAGGAGTAACTTTCCCTAACCTGGGGGATTGGCCTGCAGTTGGTGCCTTGCTGAGAAAGGCGAGGAAAAGACTAAGAAAGACTTTGCACTTTGTTTCAACAATCTCCAAGGGCTTGGAAGAAGAGCTGGCCCCCTGAACTGAGTCCCAGGACCATTGGACTCATCTGCCTTCCAAAACTGAGTTGCCTGGACAATTCTTGCTCGTTTCCCGCTGAATTTGGCCCCCGTACGGCTTGTACCCCATCCGCCGCGAAGCCGTGTCTTTGCCGCCCGGCACCGTGTGTCTACGCTGATTTAAAAGCATTAGTACGCACCGTATCCCTCCCGGCCGCATCGCACCTAACCTTCCCCGCCGATTCGAGTCGTACAGCCCTGGCTGCCGAACCCTGTACGCCGGACCCAAGCTTCGTTGTCCCGCAGGTACGGTCCGTACGCTGCTAACGTACTGCACCGTGCCGTGCTCAGAGCCGAGACGCCGCATCGCACCGATCCTCCCCGTACGCTGTACGGCGCCAAGAAGTGTCGCCGCCTATCCGCACCGAAGGTACGGCTCGAACGCCGAACGCCACGGACTCTGCAAGCTGATCCAGGCCATCCGCACGTATCCCTGAAGGTCACGTACCAACGCCGCGTCCCGACGCCGCGACCCGACCAGCATCTGAATACGCTGTCGAACTACAACCCGGACCCATCAACTTGTCCCGCACTGTCCGTCGCGGACCCTACAAAACCAAGGTACTTTGTTCTGTTCGCACCGCAGCTTGCACGCTACGGACCCCGGAGTCCGCAACGATTGTTTGACTCGTACTTTCCTTGTATTTAATGCCAACGAGTCACACATCCAGGTACGAACCGTACAAAGCCTGAAAAGAAGCGTAGTTGACTAAAAGAAGCCTATTTTTGTATTTTAAGCCTTTCTACAAGAACATTGAACTTTAAAATAATACTGTGGTCATTTTATTCGTTATTCTGGCTAAGCCTTATATAAAGAGAACTATTTTTGATACAACCTTCCCTGGTGTCCATTTGTGGTGTGTCATTGCATTACTGTATGTGTTTACAAATGCTTAATCTATGACGCCCTGAGAATAGTCTTGACTGCTTGCGCCACACTACCTAAAGGGTGAGCAGGGGTTATTTGAAAGGGCGATCCCCTTACACTGACTTAGAAGTAAGAGTCCCTGCTTGTCACAAGTGCATACTTGTGCCAACCAGAGATTCCCAATTCTAACAAGCCACACGCCCCTTGTAGCAATAGATATGGAGAAGGCCCTTGATTTACTGGACTGGAGCTATTTATATACTATGATGCAGAAAATGAGATTCCGAACCTAAATACATGATTGGTAATTTTATACCAATTCATTTGCTAGAGTCAGGTGACAAAAGGTAATCTCCACACAGATTCAGATAATGAGAGGTATATACAAATCTTATTTTCTCTAGTTATAGTACTGCTGTATTCACTCACCTTCGCACTGCCATCAGTCACTTTAGAGGCATCTAGGGAGTCCTTGTCCCCCGGTCCGTCACGGCTTGTTGTGCCGATTGAACGGAGGGGACATGGCTCCTCCCCCTGCACCTCCCCTCACTTCCTGCCGCCTGCCCTGACCCGCATAAAGCTGAGGAGGTCAAGGCCGTGCAGCAGAGAACCGTGAGCGCCGCAAAGTTAAAGCCAAAGTTAATGCTTGCCTAATATGTGCTGAATCTTATTTGCATTGCGCGGTATACAATTGATTACTAATTGTGTTATTGTGTGAGCTCAGTCGTCGCTTTTAAAAAAAATTCTTTTATCCACACTTGTACTGCTGTATTCACTCACCTTCGCACTGCCATCAGTCACTTTAGAGGCATCTAGGGAGTCGTTGTCCCCCGGTCCGTCACAGCTTTTTGTGGCGATTGAACGGAGGGGACGTGTCTCCTCCCCCTGCACCTCCCCTCACTTCCTGCCGCCTGCCCTGACCCGCATAAAGCTGAGGAGGTCACGGCCGCGCAGCAGAGAATCGTGAGGGCCGCAAAGTTAAAGCCAAAGTTAACGCTTGCCTAATATGTGCTGAATCTTATTTGCATTGCGCGGTATACAATTGATTACTAATTGTGTTATTGTGTGAGCTCAGTCGTCGCTTTTTAAAAAATTCTTTTATCCGCACTTGTACTGCTGTATTCACTCACCTTCGCACTGCCATCAGTCACTTTAGGGGCATCTAGGGAGTCCTTGTCCCCCGGTCCGTCACGGCTTGTTGTGCCGATTGAACGGAGGGGATGTGGCTCCTCCCCCTGCACCTCCCCTCACTTCCTGCCGCCTGCCCTGACCCGCATAAAGCTAGATGAGGTCACGGCCGCGCAGCGGCCGCGCGCAGCAGGCGCGCCGCCGGCACGCCAAAGGCAAGCCCGTCTGCGCCCGTCCGCGGCCGGTCGGGCCCAGGGACCAGTTCCCCTGTCTCTCCCCTACAATACTCCATGCTCGTGCTCAGAGAGCTGCATGGGAAACGGGAGATCGCTATCCACACCCGCCTCCGCATGGCTGAAGCTGGAATCCTACGATACAGATCCTCCTTCCCTGAAGTCCTCCTCACTCACGACTCTGACTCTCCCACTAACGGTATTTCGCCCAACACCCTCAGGACTCAGAGCCTCGGGGGCCTCTCTGTTATATACTTAAACACTCGATCCATGGTGAAACACCAACTTGAGATCCTCCAACTTTTACAGTTGGAGAGGCCTGATCTCCTTCTCCTTACCGAAACATGGCTCACAGATGAATCCACACCTGACATTCTGGCAGCTTTGCCAGACAATTATTATATTCTTCAAACCAACCGCCCCTCAGGGAAAGAGGGTGGCGGTGTTGCAGCCATTATCCTTAAGGACCATCAGTTTAAGACTATGGAGATTAAGGGTGTACCCTCCATTGATAGCCTAGTCTTTAAACTAGAATCCTCCAAGTCATCCTTTACCTGCGCCCTTTTTTATAGACCCCCTGCTGTATGCCCACTTTTCCCCAGGCCTTAGGAGAAATGATCTCTCACCTGGCGATTGTTCATGCTAGACTCCTTATCATAGGGGACTTCAATTACTGGCCCTTAGACGCAATGGAGAGCGTCAGCTCTATTGAACTAACGGATCTTCTGTCAGGCATGAACTGCACCCAACACGTGCAGGTACCTACCCACACTAAGGGACATATCTTATACCAGGTCTGGACAGCTAATATGACTCCCTGGACCCTTCTGATCTCTCCATGCACCTGGTCGGACCATCACTTTGTGTCCTTCACCTTACCGGAAGTTCAGCTCCCTAAACCTAAACCGACTACAAACTTTAAGTCAAGGAGCTGGAAAAATGCTAACATTGATCTTCTCTGTTCCCACCTTACCCTTACGGCCCCTATTGACTAAGAGTCAATCCATGCTCAGGCCACAAATCTCAAGTCTTGGCTTGAATCCGCAAGTGAGCACGTCGCTCCGCTTAAATATATTAAAAGCTGCAGACCACATGACGCTCCGCAATGGTTCTCCATGGACCTAAAACCTAAGAAACTTGCACTCAGACAAGCCGAGCGTAAGTGGAGACTCCACTATCACTCAGTCGACAAAAATATTTATACCACCCTATTAAAGGAATATAAAATTACCATTCTCCAAACTAAAACAGACTATTTTTCAAAAAAGGTCGTAGACTCAGCTAACACAGCCAAAGACATTTTCTCTATAGTCAGTGAGTTGTCTAAACCTGACAGAATAGTACCTAAGCTAACCCCTTCTCAATCTCTCTGCGACTCACTCAACTCCTACTTTATAGACAAGATCACTGACATTAAAGCCAGTATTCCTCCCTTCAGCCCCCCCCCCCATCCATCCTAACACCAAGGACTTGCCATTTCTGATGACCCAGATCCTCCTAATTTCCTTGGAAACCTTTTTAGGGTTACTAAATAGACTCAGCTCAGGGTCCCCAACAGATTGCTGCCCCCCTCACATTTTTCAGCAGACCTTCTCTAGGTGTCCTGACCATCCTCTTTCTCTCTTAAATAAATCACTTGAAGAGGGTATAGTCCCCGACCTCTTTAAATCTGCGGAAATCATCCCCATATTGAAGAAACCAGGTGCTGACCCCTCCATTCCTGCCAACTACCGCCCCATTTCACTCCTACCTTACCTTGGAAAAGTCCTAGAGGCTCATGTCTCCTCACAACTAAGCTCTTTTGTTGAACTGCATCATATTCTGGACCCTCAACAAGCCGGCTTTCGGCCCTCTCACTCCACTGAATCGGTCATTCTGATAGTTATGGACGAGCTTGGAATACTGGTCAGCAACGATCTTTCGATGAAGGCCCAGATCAGTTCTGTGGTCTCAGCCGGCTTCTTCCAACTGCGCCGAATCAAAAAAAATTTGCAGATTTCTATCTCAAGAAGCCTTGACCTTAGTAATCTTAGCCCTGGTCATCTCCCGACTGGACTTCTCCAACTGCCTTTACGTAGGCATCCCAGCTTATCCACTCCAACTTGTCCAGAACCAGGCGGCCAGACTGATCTTCAATCAGCCTAGATGGCACCACATCCAGCCTCTAATGAAGGACCTTCACTGGATACCTGGGGCCAAGCGAGGTCTCTTCAAACTGGGGTGTACCATCTTCAAATCTCTTTATGGAAGCTCACCAGCTTTCATCTCATCAAAAATCATACGCTATGTCCCCAACCGTTTCCTCCGATCTATTCACCACAACCTGCTAGTCATCCCTACCTTCAAACGTAAAAAACTGGGCGGTGCTCGTTTTGGAGTTCTGGCACCACAGTTCTGGAACTCACTCCCCTTGGAGATAAAACAGCTACCAACTATTCCCTATTCAGGAAATTATTGAAGACTCGGCTATTCTCTCAGGCTTATGACAACTAGCTCTTGACCCTCTGCCGCCTCCTGTTTCTCTTAGCACCAAGAAACCGTTTGGTGAACGTGCGCTGTACAAATCCATGTAACATAACATAACATAACATGGAGCAGGGGTATTTCATTTGATGGTCCCTGCTCAAGGTATACAGGAATGCAGGGAGATTCATATTATATCCATGTATATTATAGTTCCATGACATGCAGGCCAACTTAGGAAGTGTTCAGCAGGCTCTAAAAGCTTTTGGTGAGGACTCATGCTCTACATAAGTCCTGTCTGCTCCTATTAACAGCTGTACATGAACTGGGGGAATCACAGCTGCTTCAATTTCAACTGATATGGAAACATGATATGTTTAGGGGTGTCATGGGTGACATACACCACCATACATGATGCTTGTCGTGATGTGCATACCTGGACTGGCACTGTGCGATCTTGGAAGATGTGCTCTGCATAAACCCACAATTCTAACCCATGTGCATCTGTGTGGCATTTCTGTGTGCTTTCCATATGTTCATCTGACTATGTGTGTGCTCTTACCCCATATAGATTGTGTGTAGATGGTGTGTTGACACCATTATGTTATGGTCTGGGCATGATGATTATACAATCAGGAAATTAGTCACCCAGACTGGGCCTGAGAATTATACAATCAGGAAATTAGTCACCCAGAAAATCATGGTACTAGCCTGGTAATGATACAATCAGGAAATGAGTCACCCACACTGGGTCTGATGATAATAAAATCAGGAAATGAGTCACTCGGAGTGCATCATAGTATCAGCCTGGAGATTATACAATCAGGAAATAATTCACCCACTCAACTTAATTGGACCTGGACTATAAATACACTCCCCGACTGCATCTGGTTGCTAAGCAATCGGGAATCGGTATAGCCTCGTCTCATCTTCCGAGCAGCTCCGGTTCCTGTTGGACTTCATGATGACAGCATCTAGTGGATCCTGAGTCACAAGCCTGCAGAAGACATGGGTGCATCATTCTGTGTCACCATTCTGCCATGACATCGTCATCCTGTGTCATGAGTCGGCAGTGGATGTCAGCATGCCATCCTGTGTCACAGACCTTCAGCGGAGAAAGGTGCATCTAAAACTGTATAGTAAGTCACACTGCAAGTCAAGCACACCCAATGGGATATATTTAATGCCTTACAATAGAATCTCACCACAGCACCTCTCGGCAAAGGTAACAAGACAGTACATACAGGACTACAACTGCTAGCGCCTATGACACCGTCCTCAGCATCTGATGCCCAGCTTGCTGCAATGATTAAGGATAGCTGGTAGGGAAAGTTGAGGGGTGAAGTAATCCAAAGGTTTCCTGGTTCAGGCCTGGATAGTTCATTATTGTGGGGCACAGGTGAAAGGTGCCTTACAGCACTTTCGTATCGGAGAAGGGCTCAATTCCTTCACGTGATTCTTCAGTGACTTAACTTAAGGCAATAGCCTGCCATCTTCCTGCAGAAATTACTAACATAGGAGACTGATAAAATGATACTGACTTTCATACTCAACAAACCCTACAGTAGGAACACCCTATGCCAACATGTAACGTCCTAATATTTAATGCGATAATATGCACCTTAAAGGAAGATCTGGCCATAACATACTGAACGACCCCAACTTACACAGTCCTAGATACTATGCTTGACATCATCTGTGTCAGGAGGGCACCTATGAGGTTATACATTGCACTAATACAAATGACAAAACCGGACTTTCAATGTCCGAGGAAGTACAGGACAGCTGATTCAAACATGGGCATATCAGTCAATCAGTTGGAGTATTACAGAGCATTTCTTAGGCTTGAAGAGTACATGAGCATTTTTTAACAAGGAATGCTATTGGTTAAAAATTATAGTTTTTAAAGCCTTTCTGAAGCAAAGTGGAGAGATTTGCTTACAAACAGTAACCAGAAGAGCATTTCAGGATTAAGCTACGGCTACTAAGAAAGTTTTATTCCCAAAAATAGTAGTAAATATTTTGATAATATATTGTTAGGAAAAATAATCTGATTTAAAGCTTCGAGAAAGTCAATACTAGAGGAATTTCATGGCAATGAATTCTGGCATATTGGAACATGTGACCCTATGACCTATGGTCATAGCCGTAACATGATTCTGCTATGCACCAGTAGCCAATGGTAATTTTTTCTTGCTTCTGTTACCAAATCAAATTCATTAAGGCCACATATTAACAGTTTTGGGCTATGGCTCTATTTTAGAACCGCTCGGCCAATATGTAGACTTCTTCATTAGGGAATTTGTTCCGGTAACTGAATGTTACATCCATGACAACATGGCAATGATCAATTTTGTTGAAAATTACCCATTTGACTGAGCCTCTGACACTCTATGCACTCTTGATGTAGAGTCGCGTTACACAAGCATCCCACAAAATGATTCCTTACAGGTCATTGAACAAGTCCTCAATACACGTCCCCGCCCTCATGTGGTACCCACCATCTTTATATTGCAACTATTGGAAATTTGCCTCACGAGGAATTTTTTCCTCTTCGAGGCCAATATTACGAGCAAACTAAAGGGAAATCAATGGGGGCTGTTTTTGCCTCCAACCTGGCCATACTTTATACGGACTCCCTTGAGACCAGATCAATTCTGTCTCCATTGAATCCTTTCCGCACTGACATTTTAGTGTGGAAGAGATACATTGGCGATATTTTTATGATTGCCAAGACTCTGAAACTACTATGAAACTATTCCTTCATTGGCTAAACAATAACTGTAAGGGGCTCAATGTCACGCTATCACACAGCAAGACCACGGTTCTATTCCTTGTCATCAACATACAACCTAAGGAAGGTAAACTTATCACAAGTCTGTTCAGGAAACCCACCGAACGTAACATGCTGCTGAGATACGACACCAACCACCCTCGTGCTCTCAGAGACTCACTAACCTACTCACAGTTCCTACGCATTAGAAGGAACTGTGCACTGAAAGAAGATTACTTCTGTGAAGTCAAAGTCCTAGGTAAAAAATTGACAGCAAGAGGTTATACTGCAGTTTAGCCCGCAACTCCCTGAAAACAGCCTGGTATTGCCCAAGGGATTGCCTCTTAGAACCCAAAATTAAACACTCACAGAACCGCATTGTATGTGTTACAACCTTCTCCCCCATTTCACATATCATACGTAAAAGCATTCTCGGACATTGGGATGTCATCAATGCAAGCATATTGAAACTGGAATGCCCATTATTTGCATTTAAAGAGAACAAAAACATAAAGGACCATTTGGTAAGAGCAGTCTTGCCAAATTTAACACACACAGGTATACTCAATGACCATTGGGACTTGGCCCCACTGACTGGGTATGTCAAGTGTGGGAACTGTATTGCATGCAAATGTACTATTGAATTCAAGGAATTTGTCTTTGGCAAAATCAAAATTGGATTGAAAGAGTTTTCGAACTGCAACACTTGCAATGTTATATATGCAATTTGATGTCCGTGCAATAAAATCTGTATTGACCAAAGCACACAAAAAGCACGAATAAGGATCTGCCAACATTGCAGCCGATTACATTGCAGAACACCAAATGCCCCTCTTGTGGAACATTTTCTGGCATCAGGCCATACAGAGGACGACATCCGTTGGACCATCATCAGCGTGATCAAGCCACCTCCAAGAGGCGCGGATCTCTCACACCTCCTCAACAAGGAGGAACTCAAGTGGCAGCATACACACTGCCCTCAATAGTCTTGAGGATGGGACTACATTAATTTAAACTGTCTCACTGTGCCGTTTTGTCACCTCTCTCTGATAACTCCAAACTCTCTGTACAATACCGGTAATTGTTCTGTAAACCCCCTGGTGGTTAATTATTTTTCCTATATCTTTCTTACATATCTTTCTGACTCTTTTATGTAATGTCTCGCATAAATCTAAGCATAATATCACTTCCTTAACATTCACGCTTTACTAGTTCCTTCTCTCATTCACCACTACAAAATGGCTGCCTCCTTTACGTAACCTTGTCTGTCCTTTATTTTCCTTATTTTCTTGATTCTGTCACATGACCACATCATCCAATTAGCTCCCTGCCCATTTAAACTGCCGCCTCACCGGCAACTCGTTCCTTCTTATCCCTGATCCCGACAGGCAAGACATGCTGTAACAGAGGTTGTTCACATGTAAGCGCGCCCTGCACACAATTCCCCTTTCTTCATCTCCTTAATACCTAAATAGTAAATCTCCACAAACCTTTGTTTAGATTGGCCTTGACGTCATTCCTTGTCTCTAAAGACCGCGGACGCGGCTCACAATTCTCAGGCTTGCTGTCCCTGATTTACTGCAGCCCACTGCAATAGGTAAGCCTCGCTGCACCTGCAATTGTTACTGTCCCGTCCACCTTGGACTCACCCTTCTTAATTGGCCACTCTCCTTCATTTAGGTTACGCGAACTTCTCAATGCCTTCTGGTAGCTTAATTAAGCGGTTACAGCCTTTTATTAGGTAAGCTCCATTTCTCCTTCGGCGCCCCGCCAATCTCTACGATCTTCTCTTAGATCCACATCACTTGTTTTTTTTTCACATAGGTCGACTCTGAGCCAGTATCTAACTGCACAGACCGCGGCTGTCAGCATCTTTTACTCTCTTGCACTTGGCCTGGACTTCTACTCCGTCTTCACCTGAAACAAACCTCCTCCAAGTCACTCTGACCGGGATCAAGGTATTGCTTTTACTATCTTTCGCTCGCTGCCCTCAAGCACTCTACCTACTGGCACTGTTTTCACACGCGCTTCACCAGTGCATGCGTTTGCCACTGTAGTCTTTAAATTATTCATTGTCTCTCCTACACAATCCCACGCTCATTTTGCTTTCAACACTGGCGCTTTACTGGCATTCTGCTAGTTTCGCGGATTTTATCACCACTCACCAAGCTCACTACCGGTTTGCGCTTTTTATCACTGCACGCGTATGACTATGACTTTTAGCAAACATTGCTTGTTATTGCGTAATTCTTTTACTCTTGCTTAGCAATCGTATATGTTCTGTTCACTTCTCGGGTATCATTGCACTCACGTGCGATCCTCTTACGTTGGTCTAACAGAAACTGCCCTCACCAGCACCCAATTTGTTTTCAAATTGTTTTCTGCCCGAGTTAACTTACATATGTCTCTTTTTCTTTTTTCATCCTTTATTCCCTCTAACGGTTTTATTTATTACAGGCAAAATGTATACAGGCATACCATTGTTAATGTCCTGATGATGATCGTATTTCCTTTGTAATGATCAAAACGCCGTCGACTTGTTGTACGCCATATACACCTCCTTATATAATACTTATCATGTGTAATGGTGTCTCCACTATAATTTGTTTATCCTACCGAAATGTGTCTCATACAAACAAGCTACTCTGCCTGAGCCTTTTTGTTTCATGTTGTACGTCCTTCCCACTAATTTGGATACAGGCTTGTGTTCCACTTTATTTGTTTCTTGCTGAATTTTGTGTATATTTAAGGAACTATAAATTAAAAACACCTGTCCAGCTGGACAGCTGTAAAATATAGTACTGATTGGGTCTATATTTATTGTTTGCTCTCATTAATCCTAGTCTAGGGACCACTGTCTTTAGAAATAACATATTAACAGTATAGCAGCATTTGTACTAGTTTGAGACATCATATGTTTTTCTTTGGAGCAGCCACGAATAATGAGTTACCACAGTCTGCACTCAATTGATTGACAGCATCCAATACTGGGATGTTTGTGTAGAATTGATAAGATATGCCACAGCATTTTAGATGGAAAAAGCAAGTTTAGATGAATTACCTATTTAAGTGACAGGTCCAGGCTGGAATCAATATGGATATCAAGATTGCGAATCAATTGTACTGGTGGAGATGGAGGTTTCATAACAGTGGTCTAAAGAGCGGTCTTCAGTCCTAATGTTTGAAGAAATTGGCAAGGGTTACACTTTGTTAGGAATTAGTTTTTTAAATCATTGCAGACATCCACCATCACGTTACAGAGATACAATCTGCTTGTTAGCTGCATAAACAATTTTCTTAATAGTTGCTGCAGAAAATGTGTGAGAGGACATATGGGTTTAGGCTCTGAGAAATATTGCGCCATAGACACAATCTGTTTTATGTCTGCTGAAAAGGACTTTAGCTAGGAGAAGGGTCGGACCTTGATCCCTCTTTCGGTGAGCCTCGAGGTTATGGTGTTTTCTGGTGATCACCAATTGATCGGCTTTCCCCTTCTAATCATGTTGTTAGCTGCCTATTCCAGTGCTTCCATATGAGCTAAGCCCCAGCCTTCCATTTCAGGGTAAGTAGTCTTTTAGTCAATATGAGTGCTATCTCTTTAAATCTGTTCTCACATTCGTGTTTTGTGGGATCTGGCAGCAGACCCTGTATGTATGTTTTGGGGGTCCCCCTAGATTTATTTTAGTTACTCTGTATTGTTTGTGTGATGTGACCCAAAATTGATTCTGGTTTACCACATGTTGTTCAAAACATATCTTACTAAATGCATGGGTCAGTGACTAAACTGTGTGAATGTCTGTCTGTTGGTGTGTAACCAGCTATATGGGTTTGTGAATAGCTACATGAGTGTCTATATGTGTTATTGATTGGTTGTCTGAGTATCTGTATGGGTGCCTGAGTGTTTATGTGGGCGGGGTGTGTGCGACTGTGCATAGATGTGTGAGTGGGTGAATCACTGGGTGCATGGTTTCAAAAGTGCATCTGTGATGGACTGTATGGTTGGGTGAGTGTGTGTATGGATGTGTTAGTGAGTGAATGTATATCTCAGTGGTACATGTGTGAGTAACTACATATGTGAACGGCAGTATATTTGTGTGTTGGAGTATATAAATGGCTATAAGTGAGAGTGTGTGATTCTGAGAGTGGATGTATGGATGACTGTGTGCTTGTATCAGTGATTGTATAAGAGTGTAAGGATGTGCTAGTATTTGTATGAGTGATTGAGCTGGTGTGTGTATAACTGTATAGGTGAGTAAATGGCAGTGGGATTAATTATTTGAATGACTGACTAGGTGTGTGAGTACCTCTATGGATGAGTGGTGGTGTGTGAGTATTTATATAGGTGTATGAGTGCACATGATAGTCCTGTACTGAGTGACCATAAGTATGAGTGACTGTACGGGTGAGTGAGTGGATGTATGTGTAAACCTAAGAACTAGTGAGTGTGTATATAGTTATTGCTGTTGGAGTGTCTATGGTTTTGAGAATGGCAGTCTGTAATTTAGTGTGGGTGCATCAAAGGTTATATTAGGGTGTGAGAAGATGCATCAATGTATCACATGGATGATGTCATCAGTGATGTCATTTGAGATGTCATCAGTGATGTCATCAGTGATGTCACTGACCATGTCATGAGTGATGTAATATGTGACATCATCAGCAGTGCATTGCGGGGGAGCGAGTTATAGTTAGCAGAACTAACTATAACAGAGGAATTTCTATGGTTTTGTACGAGAGAAATGTCCAACTAACTATAACACCCATGAAACCTATGTTAAATGTTAATTTCTAACTATAACATGCCTGAAACCTATGGTTTTTTCAGTGAATTTCAAAGGTTTTTCAAATGCTAGTTTCTAACTATTCCTACAGAGGTAGGACATGTGAAGAAAGAAGAAAAAAAGCACAGAAAGAAGCAAAAGAAATGCAGAAAGAAGCAACAGAAGTCCGCCAGTAAGCACCACAGAGCTGCATTGCAGAGAGGTGTAAAAAGGGACATGGCCCGGAGCACCTCTCTGCAACGCAGCACAGTGGCGCTTACTTGAAGCACCTGGTGAGCTAGTTGGCCCCCAGAGGCCCTCAGAATTGAAGGGAAATGAATTCCCCAACTTTAAACGCGCCACAGTTACGGAAGACACCTTTAAAAAATCAAGCCCAAGTATGGGTATAGTGCCGCTACTAGGAATGGTGGCGGTTTCTCTTTGATTTTGTACGGTTAAGCAATGGCGGGGGTGGGGTGGGGGAGGTGGGTATGTTGGTTATTAAAACACAGAATTTAGTAACGTGCAGATGTCTAGCTACTAAAGGTGATGTAGTACCACTGGGACCATTTATAAAGCGTCCTATGGCATGGTATATGTTTTACCCGCAAATTTGCATGTTTTAAGACGTTTTGCTGATGAGTGTTTCGGGAGATATCTGTTGAAATTAAGCCTCTGTATGACTAAAGTGGCGCTTCCAGGTTTGCTGGGGCTTTTTGTTTTATTGCGCAAAGTTAAGCAAGGGCGGGTGTGGAGGTGGTGTAGTGGTACTGGGACTATTTATAAACCGCCTTATGGTATGGTGTATGTTTTACTTGGAAAATTGCAGGTTTCAATATCTTTTGCTGATGAGTGTTCCGGCAGACACCTGTTGAAACTGAGGCTATGTATGGCTATAGTGGCTCTAACGGGAGTGCTTGGGCTTGTTGTTTTGATTTTGTAAGGTTAAGCAAGGGAAGGGGTGGGGGTGGGGGTGGGAGAGGTGGGTATGTTGCTGATTATAACACAGACATTTGTAACGTGCATCTGTGTAGCTAGTAAAGGTGATATAGTGCCACTGGGTCAATTTATAAAGCACTTTATGGCATGATACATGTTTTATCTGGAAATTTGCATGTTTTAATACCTTTTGTTGCTGTGCGTTCTGGCAGAGACTTGTTCAAATTAAGTCCCTGTATTGCTATAGTGGCTCTACCAGGTTTGCTGGGTTCTTTCGTTGATTTTGTAAGGTTAAGCAAGAATGGGGATGAGCGTGGTGTAGTGGCACTGTGCCCATTTATGAAGCGGTTTATGGTATGGTATACGTTTTTCTCGCAAATTTGCATGTTTTAATACCTTTTGGTGATGAGTGTTCCAGCAGACAGCTACGCAAATCACACAACATTTCTATTGATAACAAATCTTCATGCTGATAGACACTCTTGCACAGTGGTAGAAGGCTGATTATAAAAACGTAGTGCCATTGTACATTTAAATGGAAGCTTGGATCATTTCTTTGTTACTATGGTGCAGTGAGGGCTTTAAGTGGGAAAAAAACTGGGGGTGCTGTAAAAGGGGTGGGGCAAACCTGTTAAAGGGGTGTGGGCTATCCAAGTAGGGGCTTGGTCTACATGAAGATAACTAGCATTGTGTGCTTAAGAAAATTCCCTCAAATTATCCAACGGGGCATATTATCAAGAACGGCGTTAAAATTATTACGGCTTTAGCAGCAGGAAACTGCCACTAAAGCGGTGATAATGGGCTTGATAATATGCCCTTGTCAATTCAGGTTGTGGTGTGAAGCTGGGCTTCTATGGAAATTCACAAGGGCATATTATCAAGCTCATTATCGCCGCTTTAGCGGCAGATTCCTGCCACTAAAGCAGCGATAATTTTAACGCCGTTCTTGATTAGATGCCCCTACGTTCAGGAAACACGCTCTTTAAAGGATTGCTTTTCATCCTACAACGTGGCTCACGTAGCATGATGTCTCCACTTCTCAGTAGTGAGCAAAATGAGCAAGTGCACAACGATGTGCATGCTCTGACTGCAGTGCAATAAAAAATAAAGAAAACTTGACTACCTTTGAGAGGGCCGAAAATGGAGCCCGATAGAGACCCGTTTCGAGTTTTTCTGAAAATAACTGCTGGTGCTCAGAGACGGCCCACTTAAAGCCCTGCATCCATTCATCCTAAGCACTGCGCCATCCAACCATCTTTCAATTCATTCAGATATTCCTACCTACATACATCTGTCCCTGCAGTTATTCTAAGTATCTATGAGCCCACTCGCCTATGGTAAGCACTGTGCCATCCATCCAGTTATACGCACATATATTCATACATACATCTGTCCCAGAACCAATCCTACGCGTCTATCAGCCCACCCGTGTATCCTAAGTACTGGTCCATTCATCTATTTATCCTTCCATTCATCCATATATCCATCCATCCATCCATCTAGCTATCCATTCATCCATCTGGCCATCCATCCAGTTGCCCTTTATTCAATTATGAATCCTTATTTTCGTGCACTCTCCGCCGCCGATCCTCAATACTGCGTATTATACTCATCCACCCAGCCTCTTAAGGGGCCGAAAAGGCTGGCGATAATCATTGAGAGGCAGATGAAGTTTCTGATAAGGACAAGAAAGCTTTGAGTTGCTCTTTGTGGACCAGAGTTCACCACCCTTCTCTGGTGGTGTTTTAAACAAAGGTTGATGTAGGGAAAGAAATGTAAAGCAGCTTTTCAGTGTAAGACTTTTATTTAGAAAGATAACAGGGCATATTATCAAGAACGGCGTTAAAATTATTACCGCTTTAGTGGCAGGAAACTGCTACTAAAGCGGCAATAATTGGCTTGATAATATGCCCTTGTCAATTCCCATAGCCGGCCGGGTTGTGGTGTGAAGCTGAGCTTCTATGGGAATTCACAAGGGTATATTATCCAGCTCATTTAACGCCGTTCTTGATAATATGCCCCTAAATGAGCCAGGCAAAGCGTGTGTTTTCGTAGCTCTACAACAACACCATGTAAAAGATGAGAGCAGGGTTGTGTTGGAGTTGGCTGCATGTGATCGTCTCCAAAGGCACAACCAGAGCTAAATTTTGGGGAGGTTAGTTTTTTCAGCAATAGGCAGAGTGGGGTTGTAAGGGCTCTAAAAAGGGGTGGAAAAAAACAGAGCATCATTTGCAAGCAAATGGTCTTTTGAAGACCTGTGAAGTACTCGGGTGCAGCTCTGTGTGTGCTATTGGGAAGCTGTCTCAGGGAGTCCGGGGCAATGGGTGTTGTGCGCCTGGTGGTCTCTCTGCTAATCACGCCACGATGATGTTGCTCCTGCGCTGCAAAAAGAGAAGGGAAATCGTGAGAGAAAATGGCTCTCTTTAAAGGATTTCTTTTCTCCTACAACGCGACTCACCTGGCATGATGTCTCCACTTTTTAGTAGTGAGCAATATGCATGGTCTCACTGTCTCACTACAGTCCAATAAAAAAAAAAACAACGGACTACCTTTGACAGGTCCGAAAATAGAGCCCCATAGAGATCCGTTTCAAGGCCCCCAAAAATAAACTACCGGTGCTCAGACTCCCTCCCCTCCAATTAAAGCTTTGGGTGCAGTGTTATGTTTGTGAAGTTGTAGATAAAATTGTTAGGCTAATAATGGTCCTTTTTCTGTGTGCCGTTTGGTTGGTAATATCATCCTAAGTATATAGATTACAATTTTTACAAATCTTATCTATAAAGTTGTCTGCGGTGGGTTGCAGAGGGAGTGTGTGGGGTGGTGGGGTGCAGTGGAGAGGTGAAAAGTACGAGGTAGTGCAGTTACATGTAAATTGTAAAGGTGTATCTAAATAATTAAATAAATACTTGCTGTATGTTCTATGGCACTACCCGTCATCCTACTGCTCGGCTGCCGTACTCCATCATGTTGCAGCACTGCCTCTGGAAGCCGTCAGTAGAATTTATGTAATTGTATTTTATTATTGTAATATATTGAACTGGTGTAAAAAATAATTGAATCTATTTTTTTTTTCTGAAAATTATTTCGTTTGGATAAAAATGTGAAAATGCCTAGAAGAACTGAGAAAAAAATACAAGGAAAGAAGCATTTATATTTGCAGAAAAGAAAAGATTTGGAATTACAAAAAAATTAGATCACTACACAAACAGTTATTTCTGGTAAAAACACTAGACAATTTCTGAAAAAAAAATGACGAACATTTAATGAAAATAAAATCACACAAAGGAAAAAGAAGAATGTTTCAAGTAAGGAGATGAAGACTTCAATTTCAAATGCAAGGAAAAGAAAACATGCTAAAGAAACAGTATATGTTACCCGGAGACAAAAACAACTTAAAGAAATTCGTCAGAGACTTTTTCGAACTAGAGTTATTCAGAATTTAATGAGAACATGCTGCAAATATAAAAAGAAAGTGCTGCAATTCAGACAGAAACAGCATATCGAAAGTATAGTGGATACTGCTTTTACTTTAAAACAGATGTTATTCATTGTGATTTTGAAGAGGATCAAAGTATTAGATAAAGTAATAGGAAAAGTAGAAGAAAAAGACTTGTGAACAGAACCAACTTTTTCAAAATCTTTAGTGGACATTGAAAACATACTTCTAGTAGTGAGCCTTTTTTTAATGAGGAAAGTTACTGGCAGGAAAATAGTTTACCATTTGCAGTTGATACTGGAGGTCGTCGCTATGAAGTTCAGGATGGTTCTCCCCTTCCAAAAGAGGAATTGGTTGGTAAAAGTGCAGAAGAGTTAATAGTTGAAGAAGTGCAAGGGAAACGTACACAAGCTCCTGTGTATAAGTGGGGCTGTAGCAGTATTTGTAGTATTCGACTGGAATCTATTGATGTAATGCGAACATTTCTACGAGAATATGCACAGAAAAGTATTAAACAGAAGATTAAGTTGTTGCAAGGACTAGATCCATGCAATGTAAGAAAATATACTGAGAAACATGGGCATTCTCTTGCTTGTCTTTCAAGTAAAGTGTGTAAAAGTGTTTTTCAACACTTGAGGATGTTAGCAGTACACCATTCAGAAATGCGGAAGTTTGTAAGGAAACTACTATGTAAAAAGTCCTCCACTATGTTTAAGTGAACTGAATACAGCTCTTTTATATGGTGCTTTGTCAGATGTTCAAAAAAAGTGTGATGATATTGAAATGCAATATTTTGGTTCAGAAGAGCAGTCAATAGAAAGTGAGAGTTTGACAATTACAGATGTTGAAGGAGATGGGAAAGTGATTAGCACTGATCAGTTTGAAGAAGAAATTGGAAGGTTTAATGTAGTGTGCTCTGAAATACCAAACAATGTTTGTGTATGTTGTCGACGTAGTCATTATAAAAGTCAAACTAGGAATGTTGATTTGTATTTGAAAACTGAAAAGGAGAACAATAGTAAGTGGGAAGAATTTGCAACTTACTTGTTGGTGGAAGGTCGATTTGAGTTAGGTAGTGATCAACGTATATGTAAAAATTGTCACAACAAATTAGAAGAGAACAAAATGCCTGCTAGAGCAGTACATAATAACTTAGAATTAGTAGCTATTCCGGAGGAACTGGCAGAATTGAATACATATGAGTCGGTTCTAATTCAATCTGTTCATCCTTTTCAAACTATAATTTGGATGGAGCCTAAAACAGGTAAACGTCCACCAATAGACTTGCAAAGAGGGCTGAAAGGAAGAGTGGTGTACTTACCTTTGGATTTTATGAAAAAAATTGAAACTATTGCTGGAGAGAAAGAGAAAAATGAGGCAGTAGTCATTCTAGTAAATGGTGTACCAACAAAGAGTCGGAAAATATAGCAAGAATTTGTGGATGTTAATAAAGTTGAAAAGGCTGCCTTATATCTTATAGAGAACAATATTTATTACAAAACTGTAAATGTGGATGAACAGGTAATAAGTTTAAAAGATGAATGTGAAATTTCAAGTGGTCAAATAGAGAAAGTGGACAAGTCAAGGACTGAAGAGATTTAGGAACATTACACAATATGTCCTTTGCATTCAAAAGAAGTCATAGGAAGCAGCATTGAGTTATTTCAAATGAAAAAAGCACAGGGAACTCCAATGAGTGTATGGGAGAAGGGCTTGGAAGCTCATTGTTTTCCACAGCTGTTTCCTACTGGAAAAGGTAGATGATATGATGACCGACCTGTACGTATTCCAGCTTCAGAATATCGGTCAACAAGATTATATTCTGAAGATCCTAGATTTCGACAGTGCATTCCATACATATTTCACCTTTTGTTTGAAAGTGATTTATCTTCTCTGTCATATGCAGTGAACCACATACTTAAAGCTGGAGTTCATCAATCACTTCTTTCTGCGAAAGAATTTGTGGAGAATGTTGAAAAAACAGATGAAAATTTAGAAGCACAGTTAATCAATTTGATGGCATGTCAACGTGGAACAAATGAGTATTGGTATCATCGTCATGGAGAACTCAAGTGTATGTTATGGAACTTAGGTACACCAACATGGTTTGTCACTCTTAGCTGTGCAGAGTATGCATGGGAAGATTTGCTTGAGTTTCTAAGAGAAGTGAATTCCAATATTTAAAATGTTGAAATAAAGACTCTTGGTGAACTGTGTTAATTGGATCCTGTAAATTTGTGCAGATATTTTAATCATAGGTTTCAAGCTATGATGTCTTTTATCTGCAATAAAACGAATCCACCTCTTGGAGAAGTTACCGATTTCTTTTGGAGAAAGGAGCACCAAGCAAGAGGTTCACCTCATATACATATGCTACTATGAGTCAAGGATGCACCTAAATTTGGAACTGATTCTGATGAAACAGTATTGTCTTTCATCGAACAGTATGTGAGATGTGAGATTCCGAGAGAAGAAGGAGATAGAAGCTTGAGACAGCAAGTTTTACATCTCCAAAGTCACCGTTGTGGAAAGTAATGCAGAAGAAAATACAAGCATAAAGGAAAATTTTACACCAAATGTTGATTTGGTTTTCCACGTCCAGTCATTTGTAAAGGAAGAGTAAATTCTTTTTTTTTCTTCTGTAAGGCACACAATAACTCAGAAATCTCCAAAGAATACCTACAACTTAAAAAGAACAGAAATGGCAAAGTATATCAATGACTACAATCCAGTCATTTTAAAAATGTGGAATGCAAACATGGACATCCAGTATGTTGCAGACAACTCAATTGCTGTTGCCCGTTATGTTACATCGTACATAACAAAATCAGAAAAAACAGAGCTAAAACAAATGTGGGAAGAAATTGCCCAAGAGAAAAGTGTTAGCCAAAAATTGTACAGCTTTACTTTGAAAATGCTTTCCCTCTGAGAAATTGGATCCTATGAATGTTCAGACCGCTTGTGCTCTTCAAGTTTATATTCAAAGTCTCGAGGAATCATTTGGGTAAGTTTAGGTCTTGCCTGCTCATGGAATAGAGTGTTGAAATCATTAGAAGAAATTGAATACTTAGCAGCAAATGAACCAGACAGTACAGACATTCTTAAAACTGGAATTGTTGGACACATACTATCCGAAAAGGAGTCGACATCTGGAACAGCTATGTCTGTATGAAGTACTTCAACATTAGAGCTTCAAAAGAAATGTTAAACAGAATTTAAAAGAAGGAAAATATGCAGTAGTTGGATGTCATGGTTGCTTAGTAAAACATGCAAAGGGTAATCTTATAACCCACAAGAAACTCAGTTGTGAAACTCCAGATAAGCAAGAATTTTACTATTTAGCACTTCTCCAACTCTTTAAACCATAGCGTAGTGGAAGTGAATTACTTGGAGACTTTGACTGCTATGAAGATTCTTTTAATGCATGTAAAGATAACATTGCATGTACAATTTTCCCTACATATTTAAAAATGTTGAATGATGAAGTTGAACAGGAAAAGACTTTTACAGCTGAAATAGCTAATGAAAGTTCTCAAGATAGTCAAAGTAGTGGTCAATGTAGTCAAGATCCTCTTGGACAACCAATACTGAAAAATGAAGCAGTGATTGCTATACATGAAGTCGAAATTGAAATGTCACAAGCACACAAGGAGAATATTACATTGGAAAAGTTAGAAGAACAACTAAATGTTGAACAGAAAGAAATATATGTACAAGTGAGAGAACAGATAGAACATGGTTTGTTGCATGAAAAAAAAGAATGTGTGTGTTCATCTTTTAAACCTCTTCTGATGTACATCAGTGGTCAAGTTGGGATAGGTTAAAGTTTTTTAATTAAAGTTTTGACCAGTTATTTACAAAGAACTACTGGTTCACATTTATGTTCTGTGCTAACAGCTCCAACTGGATTAGCTGCACATAATGTTAAAGGAGTTACTTTACATAGATTACTGATGTTACCAGTTGAGCATGATAGTAATACAATATCAGAAGTTGTCTGGAGAAGCTTCTCATGAAGTGTTAAGAGTGCTGAAGAAAATGAAACTATTAATTATTGATGAGGTGAGCATGGTCTCAAACTTAATGCTTGCTTCCCGGAGGGTCGATATGTTTTAATCCGGGGACTTTTATGTGGCTTATGGGTAACGATTGTGGCTGTCTACGGCCCGAACGTGGACTCTCCGGGGTTCTTTCAGGACGTCTGAGCGAGGGTGCGGGGAGCTGGATGCAACACTGTTCTCTGGGGAGGGGATTTCAATGCTGTACTTGACGACACACTGGGCAGACAGGGTGCCGCCCGCTGCCTACACCCTGCGGCGAGTGCCGCGCTGGGGGCGATTGTTGAGGAGGAGGGCCTGGTTGATGTGTGGAGGGCCAGACATGGTGAGATGAGAGAGGGTACCTGCCTCACTGACCACCGATGCGCCTGGTCGAGGCTCGACTATTGGTTGCTATCTAGGGACGCGGCTCTGTGGACGGTGGAGGCTGAGCACATGCCGCGCTCGCTCTCGGACCACGCGCCCTGCATGTTGAGACTGTCGCTACCCGGTCTGCCCCCGAGGGGTTTCTCTTGGCGCCTGCCACGGCATGCGCTGCTGGACGAGGTATTTAAGGAAGAGATACGTGAGGACATTGTCGGCTACTTTGAGCTGAACTCGGGCTCGGTGGACACTGAGGCATCCCTGTGGGAGGCCTTTAAAGTGGTAATTCGTGGACAGTGTATTGCGCGTCAGGCAGGAGTGCTGAGGGCTATTAGGGGTACGCTCGCATCGTTGGAGGCAGACATTAAAGATCTGGAGAGCCGCTTCTATGCTGCGAACACCCCAGATATCCTGGGCCTACTTAAGACTAAGCTACTGGAATACGATGCGGAGGCGCAGCGGGAAGTTAAATTTCTGGGTAAGAATGCGGAGGCCAGGAGATACGGGGAGGGAGATAGGCCGGGGCGTACTCTGGCGAATATGATACGGCCGTCTAGGTTGGCGACGTTTGTTCATGAGCTGCGCTCGAAAACTGGGGACATGATACGGGGACAAGAGGACATATTGCATGCCTTCGCGGGCTTCTACTCTGACTTGTACACTGCCACGCAGGGGGACTGCCCGGAAGGGCTGGACTCTTTTCTAGAGTCCATAGTCCATAGCGCTAGTCTGGTTCAATAATAAACATAGAGAATATATGGACCTCCCGATAACAGCTGCGGATGTGGCCCAGGTGATCAAAGGTTTGCCCCTTGATAAGGCCCCTGGCCCAGATGGGCTGACGACGGCCTTTTACAAGACATAGGAGGAACTGGCTCCCCGGCTGTTGGCAGTGTATGAGGAAGCTTTACAGGTGGGAAGGCTTCCCAGAAGGATGCGTGAGGTGTCCATTATCACCCTGTTAAAACCGGACAAACCAAAAGACGAAATAGACTCATATAGACCTCTCTCCTTTATAAATGTGGATGTGAAAATACTGGCCAAACTACTTGCCGATCGAATACAACCGATGCTACCCCTGATAGCTTTGCCGGACCAATCTTGATTTATCCCGGGGCGGTCCACGTCCCACAATCTCCGTACGATCTTTTCCATACTGCACTACTTGCATCCGGATGTGCACGCTGCGGTGGTATTCTTAGATGCCACCAAAGCTTTCGACACTCTGGAATGGCCATATCTATTTGCAATATTGAGCCGTATGGGCTTTAGTCAGCTCTTAATAAATAAAATCCGCCTAATGTATATGATGCCCTGTGCCAGAGTTAGGGTGAATGGTATGATATCGGACCCGTTTCCGATATCGCGGGGTACGCGTCAGGGTTGCCCGCTGTCCCCGCTCCTTTTCGCCATTGCGATGGAGCCGCTAGTGGCACGTGTTCGGCAGCATCACAGGCGCGTGGAATCGGGCTTAGCGCGCGAAGTCTGTTGATATCGCTGTATGCAGACGACGTAACGCTTTATCTTACTAAGCCTGAGGAGAATTTGGACGTAGTACTGCGAGAATTCATCCGCTTTGAAGGGTTGGCCGGTATAGCGATAAACTGGTCCAAGTCGGTGGTCTTCCCGTTGACAGAGAGTACCCCGAGGCGGATGTCAGAGTACCCCTTACGGTGGGAGATGGATGCGGTTAAATATCTTGGCATCTGGGTGAGTCGTTTGCCTCAGGACCTTTGGACTCTTAATTTTGGGAGGGCAGTCGCGTGGCTGGAGGAGAAGATAAAGATATGGGGGCGGCTGCCCCTGTCGCTGACAGGTAGGATAGCCCTGGTCAAGATGGTGGTTCTGCCCAAATTTTTATATCTGTTCGAGAATATTCCGATCCCTTTGACGTCGCAGTTTTTTGCCACACTGCGGTCACACCTGATTGAGTTGGTGTGGGCTGGTGGCCAGGCGTGCGCTTCTTGGGACGTGCTGACTCTGCCGCTCACGCAAGGTGGGCTGGGAGCGCCTGATATGCGGTTATATGCTTTGTGCGCACAGGCCCAATATTTGCACTTTTGGGTGCATCCGACGCCCTTTCAGCCGCATGTGGCTGTAGAACAGTACACTGTGGCGCCGGTCCCGCTCAGGGTGGCCATCTGTGCGAGGGCACGCCACCCCCGGGGGGATGTGGACACGGCGGAGATGCTGCGCTGGGTCTGGGCGGAGCTCGGGCGCAGGGCTGGTGTGCCTCTCCTGTACGCCCCGTCTTTGGCCCTGAAGCGTAACCCGCTGTTGCCCTGTGCCGATGACGGAGCTAGCCCGCATCTGATGCGGCGGTTGCATCTGCATACGTTTGCGGATCTTTTTCCGGATGATGTCTTCATGCAGCCGCCGGTGGCAGCGGAGGGACAGGCGGTGAATTTTTCTGAATTGTTTTTATATCACAAGCTACGGGAGACATGCCGGGCGTTGAGTGGGGACTTTCCGACGGCCCCACCGGTGTTCAGGGCGCTAGAGGGCGTTGTGGGTTCCCCGTCTCCTCGGAGATTGGTCACTAGACTATATAAATCCATGCAGACTGACGCGCCGGTGGTGCGTCCTCAGTCTCTCCAGCACTGGAACGAGGAGCTTGACTCTCCCCTGTCGGAGGAGAAGTGAGCCTTCTGTTGTGGGCAGCTAGCTGAGCTCTCCCCCAATTATAAACTGCGGCTCATACATTTCAAGTATCTGCATAGATTCTACAGAACACCGATTGCACTGCATAAAATGGGAATGAGGGAGGGTGCAGGTTGTTGGAGGTGCGGGGGTGAACCCGCCTCATTTTTACACATGGCGTGGTCATGCCCCAAGCTCACGGAGTTTTGGTCCCGGGTGTTTGAGATAACCAACCAGATGTTGGGTCATGTTGATGCTCCTGCCCCTGAGCTGGGGATACTGGGATATTTCAAGAGCACGCCCCCTGCGACACGCAAATTGTATGCCATGCTTCTTTTGTTTGCTAAAAGGCAGGTGGCGATACACTGGGGCAGGAGCCGGGAGCCCTCGGTGAAGGGATGGCTGTCAGATGTGGCGTATGGTCATGGGCAGCTGAGCATGTTCTGGGATTTGATGCCATCCGCCTCCCGTCCTCGGGATATTTGGGAACCCTTTGTGCGGTGGACTCAGGAGCAACGTGCGACAGAGACTTCACTGGATGACTGAATGTGGATGGTCCGGTGTGTGCCCCGGGGGCGGGGGAGGGGGGAGGGTGGAGTGCCTGGGTAGGAGGGGAGATACTCTGGGGGATCCCTTGGTTAATGGTCGCCCAATTGAAAATACGAGGACTTGGGCCTGAAACTGTATATTACTGGACGAGCGTACTGGCAGGCCTGGCCTCGTTGTGTGTGGATGGGTTTTTCCATTGTTGATAGATCACGATGTCAGGAATACCACGGGAGGTGGATGTACATGAACGACTACATGAGCACGTATTACAGATATAATGAAAATGTAATGTTGCTGGCTTTTGTTGTTGGTTGTTGTTCTAAGTTGTATCAACTTTAATAACGATTTAATAAAAATACAAAAAAAAATTAACAAGCGTTGCCGCTAAACTGAAAGTGGACTGCGCTGCAAATAAAAATTAAAAAACTTAATGCTTGCTTTTGTAAGATTGCAGCAGGTATTAAAAACAGATTATGACGTTCTCTTTGGAGGAAAACATTTAATTGTATTTGGAGATCTGCTACACCTAACACCTGTAAAAGGAGAGCCAGTGTTTAAAACTCTTCTACATGAAGACACAAAGACATCTCTGGGAAGTATAGGAAATGTGAATCTGTGGTTACATTTTGAATATAAAGAACTCACTCAGGATATGCGACAAGCAAGAGATGAAGATTATAGAAATATTCTAAAAGATGTAAAAATTGGTGTTCTAAGCAAACATGGTAAAGAAGCTTTTCAAAGTTGTCTACTAAAGAACTTGTTTACAAATGAAAACCCACATGCAGAAGTAATGTACAAGAAAATGAAAGACAAAAAGTCTATAGTTTGCTTAATGCCTACAGTGGAAGAGTGCTATACATTTAATAGAGAGGTTATGAAATTGTAAAATGAAGAAATAGTTCACATTGAAGCTATTGATAAAATCGAGCATCAAGGAATAACAAATATTCTTTCAGAAAAACTACAGACTAAATTGGATTCTTTGGAATAGTCTGTATCAAAAACTGTGGCTTAGAAAAAAATGTAGATGTATGTTTAAACTGTTGGGTAATTTTGAGGCGCAATCTGAATGTAGAAGAAGGTTTAGTGAATGGAGCAATGGGGAAAGTTGTTGAGTTTGTGAAATATCAACATGGAAATGGAATTGAATTCTTGAAAGTTAAATTAGATCAGATTACAGAGGTAAGATAGATTGCACGTTGTGCTGTCCGTTTTTTGCTTGTAAAAGACTTGTATGTTTGTAGAAAACAGTTTCCCTTCTGTTTAGCATATGCAATAACTATTCGTAAATCTCAAGGTTTAAGTGTAGATAATGCTTTGATAAATGTAGGAAGAACTGTGTTTAAAGAGGGAATGGTATATGTTGCATTATCTCGAGTTAGAACATTGTCTGGTTTGTATTTAATTGATTTTGATGAGAACAAGGTTAGTGCTGATGTTAATTGTGCAAGCGAATATAATTGTTTGAGAAGGTTTTATGCTCCAAGTTTAGGTGAATATCCTATTTATGAGAAATGTGTTGTGTGTTCAAAACTAGGCCTGGGCAAAGCATAGTTTGCGCTACTTCGCACTACGCAAATTGCACGTAGCACAGTGCAAACATGCGTAGCGTAGCATTGCGTAGTGCAGCGGTCAATTTTTGCTTGCTCGCTGTCCTCAACATCAAGTTGGCGACCGCGAGCAAGCAAAATGACATCCCAGCTTGACTTTTTCCTTGTTCGCGATCAGCAACATAAAGTTGCCAATCGCGAGCGTGGAAAATAAACATCCCAGTGAGATTCTCAATGCGAGGAGGTCAGGTTTCTCATTGCGAGTGGTCGCGTATGCTCGCGACCGCTCGCAATGAGAAACTACCAGTCCGCGTTGAGAAAGCTGCCGCTCGAGTAAAAATCTACTCGAGCGGCAGAAAACTACAGCTCGCACTGTGCAAGATGCCGTTTTCAATGATTGCACAGTGCCGGATGCTTGTCCGCACTGTGCAATCATTGAAAACTGCATCTTGCACAGTGCGAACAGGGTACTACGCAGTACGCAAAGTGCTATGCGTAGCTCGCTTAGTGCGAAGTGCACTTTGCGTAGCTTCGCGTAGTGCTACTTCGCGAACTACGCCCAGGGTTATTCAACACGCAAACATGATGAAGAATCAACTATGGTTGGAAAGCAGAAACAAAATCAAGAGAAAAGAAAAGAAAAGATGTATAGAAGCAGAAAATACAAACAAGTGATGATGTTGTTGGATTCCAATTAGAAAATGCTTCTGGTGTCAACTGCTATGGTAATGGTATTCTAAACATTATATTTTATCTTGAAGATGTTTGTGGTGAAATTATGGACAGTCAGGAAAAAAGATTATGTTCGGCACTTTATACTTTATTTCAAGAATTGAGAACTGATAGAAGTAAGATCCATTCTGCTTCTGGTATTCACCAACTGTTGGATACATGTACTGGATCTTTAATGCTCAGTGCTAATATACAACAAGATGCACAATAATTTCTGATGGTTATGCTTGGAGTACTAGAAGATGAAGGAATTCAGATTGAGAGGTAATTTGGACTCAGTTACAAATGGGAACATAAATGTGAACAGTGTTCGTTAACTTCAAGCACTATAGTTGACAGAGAACGATTTCTATATTTGACAATACCTGACTGCAAATCTGTACTATTTTCCAAATTGCTAAAAGAAGCAGATCACGAGATTATCTGTTCTCGTTGTAAATCAATGATGCTATCTACATTATGCCTACAAAGATATGGAAAATATTTGATTATAATGCTACAACGCTGTAGACCAAATGGAAGATAAGTGGAAACCAAAATAAAAAATGTTGTTGCTAGTCAAGTATCTATTTCTGGAAGAACTTTTGCAACAGTTGGTATTGTTTTCCATTCTGGAAGTACTACCACAAGTGGACATTATACACTTTATTTAAAGTGTAATAATGATTGGAGTCACTGCAACGATACACACTTGGAAATAAAACCGAGATTGCCTCATGAATTACCCAACTCATACTTGATATTTCTGAAACAAAGATTTTAGATACACCATTCGGCCTTGTGGGAAGGTGTAAAGATTATTTAAGGAATTCATACTGGATGCTTTCAAATCGAAATTTTTGATAGATTATTTGGTTTATTGAGAAAATATTCACAGAAACTACGAAGTAAAGGTAAGATTTGAAGATTGAAAATAGTATTGGATGTGTTATTTGTGTTGATTTTGTATTATATTTGTGAGAATGAGGGATTTGTTTTTTTTAACAATCTAGTTGATTGTTTTTTTCCCCTGCTGTTTATGATGAAACTCCTCTGACATCACTGTGAATAGTGAAGTTAGGTAGTAGCTGATGACAGCAAAAAAAGGGAGAAAAATTGTTTTCTGAATGTTAAATTATTTTGTATTATTTAAAAACTCACTGTAATTTGTGAAATATATTACATTACATAGTAGTTTTGCAGTTTATTTTATGTAGTTGAAAAGTTAGAAAAAACAGTAGTAATGACAAAAAGCACAATAGTAGTTTGATATTTAAAAAAACCTTTGAAATTCACTGAAAAAAACATAGATTTTACAGACGTTATATTTAGAAATTTGCATTTAAAAATCCTTAGAAATTCACTGAAAAAAACATAGGTTTCAAGGACGCTATAGTTAGAAATTAGCATTTAAAAAACCTTAGAAATTCACTGAAAAAACCATAGGAGACGTTATAGTTGGACATTTGACTCATATAAAACCAGAGAAATTCACCTGTTATAGTTAGTTGAGCGCACGCTCGCAATGCACTGCTGGTGACGTCACATATCACATCACTCATGACATGGTCAGTGACATCACTCATGACATCACTGATGACATCTCAAATTACATCACTGATGACATCATCCACATGATAGTCTGACACACCTCTTCACACTCTAATATAACCTTTAATACAACCACTCTAAAATACAGACTACCATTTTTGAAACCATAGACACACCAATACCAGATACCAGATACTAGATACCCATCCACTGATACGTGTAATGATACTTTTAAAGACACAAGATCAGCGCTATCGGCTAGAGTGCATGTTACCATCCAGACCCCGTGACCTTGTATATTTAGACACACTGCTTCAATATAACAGATTATCCCCAGATGAAGGCCGTTTCTGGACATAATGCATTGGGATTTGTAAAGTTATGATCATGAGAAGCACCAATGATGCATTGTGGGAAATGAAGTGTTGAATTTTCCATGAAATCGTGCATTGTGAAGAAACTTTATAAGGAAAAATTGCATTTAAACTTATGGTGAGATATCGTCTTTCTTAAGAGTTGGAGCCCAAATTGGAGGACCTTTCGACCAGTGCCCTTGGGACATACCCCACGTTCATGGGGACGCTATTAAGTGCATAGGAGAAAACGGCATTCTCTGACATGTGATCTGGCTGTACTTGAATGATCAAATGAACCTTGCTTGTTGCCATATATGAATTGATGGTAACTTGTGTTATTAGTATATGCATGAAATTTGATTTTGATATGCTTTATGTCGCCCAAGCTTACTGATGAATTGTATTTTTAATATTATTATTCCGATGTGTTACATGTTGTATGTCATGTACTTTTATGGTTTTTATTAACCAAATAAAGTGGTTTTGACTGACTGACTACATATTTACAAAAGCAGAGTTACTCATTTTGCCAATAAGAGAGAGAAAAGGGCATGTAAATATTCAGTGACATAAATCACTTATGTATGAGCAGCAACAGAGGCAGTTGCATACACATTTATAAACCCAACAGTCAGTAAAAGGTTGAGCTGACATTAAAAACTCCACACCAAGCTTTAAGCACCCCTTGTACTACAAATATTTCACCTCTTATGTGCGTTATACATAGGCCACAGAGCAGGGTGTTATGTGCTTAAGAGGTAGGATAACGTTTATGGTATACAAGTAAAAAGCTGAGAACAGAAAAAAGAGAAAATGAAATGTTTTACTATAATGTGATGTACTATTACAACACAAACAATGTGTACTGTTTTGATTCTGGAATTGTTTAAATGTAATACTAACTTATATTTACATTCTTTTTATTTTTCAACTGTGCTTGGAGTGGTATGTCTTTAGATATTTTAACATACGTGTTGAGCCACACGATTATTTAAAAGATGTACCCCTGGAGAGAGTCTTTTCACATAAATAGCACCTCACATGCTTTGCCAGCACTTTATTTTGCCTGGAGGGGATGGTGAAAAGCTCTCATGCAATATATTGTAGCTTTGCTTGTGGTTGCTCCTCCAAAGATCTATGTTCAACAGGGTGTGTCAACCGATCTTCACTGCCACAAGATACATTTTTACTGGCAAATGATGCAAAAGGCAGTGCAATTTAACTTAGAAATGAAAGAGAGCAGGTGTTCAAATGAGAAATTTGTTTTTACAAATTTTATGATTTTCCCCACTGTTCAAGGATGAAACATTATACACTACATTGATTACGGTATACAAGCATATAAGATGAGAACAGTAAAGAAGGGAAAAGAAAATTCTTTACTATAATCCAAAAATACTATTACAGCATAAGAAATGTATGCTGTTTGGTTTATATTATGATTATTGCATGGAAGGTTATGCAGTTCCTATATAAAGAAAGAAGGATAGCAATAGCCCATGTATCGGCTAAAGAGAGTAAGGTGTGTCTCCAAGGTCAAGGTGAGTGTGTAGAGTGAGGAGAGGGTACTCCTTGTTGTGATACTGAGTGCCCTCACACACCCTTGCGGATGTTTAGCATCATCATTGGGCACAATTGCTCCTCGTGGGGGTGGCGCTGCAGTCCCTCACGGGCCCTTGATTAGGGGCTCTCTGTTGGAGTTCTTTTAGGAGTTGCCGCATTTGTGAGTGTGGGTGTGTGGGTCAGAGTGTGCTAGTGAGTGCAGGTATTAAAATTGAGACAGGGTCCAAAAATAATTTTTAATTGGGAGGTCCCTGGTTCAAATTAAAAGATTGACGGGGATGGAGATGCACGGTAGTGCTTATTATGAGAGGGGAAACTGAACAAAATAATGTCCCACTTCTCTCAACCCGTATGGTGTGATAACAAAAAGTGCTATTAGAAAAGTTAGGTCAACATGTTTCGCGCTTTTAGATGGTCCCTATTGGATCCAGGAGCGCTTCGTCAGGACCAAAAGAAGAAATTTTATAAGGGTGGGTTCGGGAAGAGACAGCCCGTAATCCCATCCGTTACCTTGGTCTGGTACGCTTGACAATTCGTGGACAGAATCCGTTTTTATACGAAATTCATGTTCTCAGCCCCCTCCTATTCAGTGGTGGGCTCCGTCAGCGTGAGCCGCGTGGTAAGGATCGTCGTATGCCTTACGGAGCGGGAAGACCTACCCGTGCGGTGGTTCAGCCGGTAACCACCGCACGGGTAGGTCCACTGAATAGGAGGGGGCTGAGAACATGAATTTCGTATAAAAACGGATTCTGTCCACGAATTGTCAAGCGTACCAGACCAAGGTAACGGATGGGATTACGGGCTGTCTCTTCCCGAACCCACCCTTATAAAATTTCTTCTTTTGGTCCTGACGAAGCGCTCCTGGATCCAATAGGGACCATCTAAAAGCGCGAAACATGTTGACCTAACTTTTCTAATAGCACTTTTTGTTATCACACCATACGGGTTGAGAGAAGTGGGACATTATTTTGTTCAGTTTCCCCTCTCATAATAAGCACTACCGTGCATCTCCATCCCCGTCAATCTTTTAATTTGAACCAGGGACCTCCCAATTAAAAATTATTTTTGGACCCTGTCTCAATTTTAATACCTGCACTCACTAGCACACTCTGACCCACACACCCACACTCACAAATGCGGCAACTCCTAAAAGAACTCCAACAGAGAGCCCCTACTCAAGGGCCCGTGAGGGACTGCAGCGCCACCCCCACGAGGAGCAATTGTGCCCAATGATGATGCTAAACATCCGCAAGGGTGTGTGAGGGCACTCAGTATCACAACAAGGAGTACCCTCTCCTCACTCTACACACTCACCTTGACCTTGGAGACACACCTTACTCTCTTTAGCCGATACATGGGCTATTGCTATCCTTCTTTCTTTATATAGGAACTGCATAACCTTCCATGGAATAATCATATGACTTTCAGGAGCACTGGTACAGGACCTTTTTCATTTGCTCCTAGTCCCCTCTCTCATTGATTGGTTGCAGTGGTTTATATTATGAACTTATTCATTGAAGAAACTAAAGGTTAATTGGTGTAAAGTAATATCCTAATTACTTATTTTTGTGTAGTTCTACAAGGTATGCACAAAAGTACAGTGACATACAGCCACTGAGACATCCAGACACATACTGACAGAACAACTCATATCCCCAGTCACTCACACATTCAGCCAATCACACAGCCACTAACTCACTGAAATAGTCAATAACATACCAAGTCACTTACTAACACATGAACTATCACATGTACTCACTTACTCATACAGATATTCACACAACCATTTCCTCACCCATACAACTGCTAACTCATGCACTTACTCACCCATACAGTCACTCATACATCCAATCAGTCACCCATACAATCACAATATATCCAGTCACCTCCCATGTAACTACTGGCACACCCAATCACTCACACACACAGCTACAAACATATCCACTCACCCACAGAAACAGTTACTGATACACCCACTTAGTCACCTATACAGGTACTAACACAGCCATCACTCCCCTGTACAGCCAATGATGAACACACATACCCAGTCTCTCATGCAGGCACTGACACACTCATTCACTCACCCATACAGGCATTCATACATCCATTCACTTACCTATACAGCTTCTAACATATGTACTGACTCACCCATACAGCAACTCACACACCCATTCACTTACCTATATACTTACTGACATACCCACTCACTTACCCATGCAATCACTAACATACCCATTCACTCACCTATACAGGTACTAACACAGCCACTCACTCACCTATATAGCTACTAATACATGCACTTACTCAGCCATAGCCATATAGCCTATCACAAACCCAATCACCCATACAGTCACTGACATATCAACTCACTCACCCATACAGTTACTGACACACACACACTCACTGATCGATACAGCTACTAACACACACACTCACTCACCCATATAGACACTCATGCTTCTACTCATTCACCCAAACAACCACTCCTTCACCTATTCATACATCTGTACACTCACTCACCAATACAGCCCCTGATGTACACATTCAGATACCCATACAAACACTTAGACAGCCATTCAGAGCCAATACAGAGACTGCTACACCCACTCCCTCACCTACATACCCACTCACTCAAACACATACACATCCACTAATGCACTCGTAGACTCACTCAATAATACAGAAACTCACTCACTCATATGCCTTCACACACAATTAATCTTTTTTCTAACTAAGAAAGGTGGTTCTAACAAGAACTTTTTTTGAGCTTTTTAATAACTTTTTAGTTTTTTTTATTTTGTGCATTTTTTTACTCATTAGATGGCAACTGAAAAAACATTTTAAGAAAAAACTGAAAACTGGGGAAACAAGTGCCACTAAAAAACCAAAAAACAAATAATTAACACTTATGCTTTTTTTCAGCGTCCAAAAGTGAGGCAAAAGATTGTTCCACTACATTTAGGACTTTTTTGCAGTCCAAAAAAAAAAATGTCAATACTTTGGAGTGCTGGTGAGTTGTTTGATACCTGTTGCTGGACATTAGATGATAGAGGGTCTCCAGGAGCAATTGGTGTTGCAGCGAGGTAGATGGATACCGTGCACTTTGTTGCTTCTGTACTCTTCTGAACACCTTAGAGTGGTACATCTTCAGATGATACAACATACTCATTCTGCCACACAAATACTTCTTGGGCATACCTCTGGAGAAGGTCTTCTTGCATATTGAGCACATTAGATGCTTGGCAAAAAAAAAGTTCCATGCAACTGATTGCCGCTTTGGCAGGGTCCCTCCTCCAAAGAATTGTCTTCATCAAGGTGTGTCTCCTGATCTTCACTGCCACCAGATGCCATTTTATTTGTAACTAATTTTACCAAAAATAATCAAAATCAATATTCAAAGTGAAAAATCCCTTTCTTCTATTGTCATGTGATATTTATAACGTCATCGCGAATGCTAACTTATACGTGATTACAGGAAACAGAATAAAACAGTGTTCAACCATAAAATTCTTTAGGAAAATCTCACTTTATATGTTTTATTAGTAAACTACATGTCACAATTATTAATTGCAATATGTATATATATATATATATAGATATATGTTTTTAAACTTTCTAAACATCACGTCGATTTTGCAAATCACTGCAGTAGTTGAATATTCGTATTGCTACTGCTCATGGTAAATTTGCGTATATAAAAAAAAAGAAATTGAAAAAAGAAAAGCCTTCTGAGGGACATTGCTTTCTTGATGCCAAAGCTATTGATGCTGCGTTTCTAAAGGCCCAACAAAATTAGGTCATCTCCACCAAACAAAGAAGCACTTGCTTCATATAATCAAGATAAAGTACACATTTTGGTGGAGATTCACCCATTTGTAGTCTTGTTGTCTTCTGTATATCATGATTAATGTTATCACAGATTTCTGGATAAAGACACACTAGGAAAAAAAAGGTTGTCAAAACACACAGAAGATAGTTGGTGACATTTCTTTGTGAACCAATATTCAGCTATACTGTAAAATATGCACCTGGCATTTATCAAATAAGGCAGCACTTACAAATTAACCAGCACAAACTACTCCAGCTGGGTAGACATTTTATGCAAAACTGTGGACTCTTGTTGGATAAACAAGCAGGTGATGTTCCTTTGTTGCCCTGATGCTCATTTCACATAAATTAAACCACAACGGAACGCACTTACAAATATAAACATAGCAGGTACCCCAGTTGAAGCTCCACTTCTGTAATGGACAAATGATCCAAACGTCTTGGGTTTCGCAAAGGCAAACAAAGTGTGTTTTCCCTACAATTCCACATTGAAAAACAATATGATCTCTTTGGTAAAGGCAAATGCTTGATTCATCCATCAGAGTACAATCTGTAATGACTGTGGTGATTGGGTTCTTTCTTGACCTCTCCCGGTGAGAGCAGAGTCCATTCTTCTCCTTTCAATGACAATAAATATGCAATAGCCCAAAATTTCCTGGTGGCATAGCCCATTTGGGGCCGCCCCTTCCACTTTAGTAGTATGCAACTAAGACACGAATACACCAACAGACACAACAACTCAAACACATCACACACCCACTTACACATCCATACAGCACTTACATACCCAGTCACCAACCCCTGAAGCCACTAAACTACCCACTCACAGATGCATAGTCACTCAGACACACTCACAAACCCATACAGCCACTCACACCCATAAAACCCCTCACACACCCACTCACAGACCCACACAGCCACTCACACACCCACTCTCTGAATTATACAGCCACTCACATACATATTGTCAAAAGTTACAGGTTACACTTCGGAAATAAAATGTAAAAAAACCTTAGAAATACACTGTAAAAAACAAAGGTTACTGGAACGCTATAGTTAGGGTCAGATTTCACTCATACAAAACCAGTGAAATTTGACAGTTATAGCTGACTGAGCTAACTATAATGTAAGCCCCTGCAATGCACTGCTTATGACATCACATATTACATCACACATGACATGTTCAGTGACATCACTGATGGCAGCGCTGATGACATCATCCACAAAACCACTCACACACCTACTCAAACCCCATACTACCTCTTGTAAGCCCACTCACTGACCCATACAACCACTGACATACTCATTCACAAACCTATACCAGTACTCACATACCCACTCACTCTTCTTTAAAGCCACTCATACAATCATTCACTCACCCATACTGCCACTCATGCAAGCAGTTACTCACCCTGTGTTGCCCCCCAACCAGGCCTATTTCCAGTGGGGGCTGGCAAGGCTCACGGGTGGTGGGAGACATGGGGGTTAATGTGGGAGGGGAGTAGCAGGGGGGTTGAGCAGTATAATTTTTTTTCAAAGAATAAACTTGCTGCTGGGTCCCGCATCCCTGCTCCTGCTCTCCTCGTCAAACTAGAAGGAACAGGTAGCAAAGCCAGCCCCCCTGACCAATCAAAATACTCTAATGCAACTTTGTGTTTGGTGAGCACCCAGACTCTCCTGACCAATCACAACGCCGTAATGCTGCATTGTAATTTGTCTGAGCGTCCTAGTTGGATGCTCAGCCAGGGAATGGGGGCCTGGGCATGCTCTCAACACAGACTGTAATGCAGATTGCATGGCGAACAGGGAAAGTGCGCATGACTGTTTTGGGTGTGACCCGAGAGGCCCGGCACACAGTCATGTGAACTTAGGAGTGGGCAAACTCCCCTGCCCTGCTCTAAGAAAGGAGCTGCCCACCCACCCACCCACCCACAAAGCAACATGGAACACAAAATGATAATAACTCAAAGTTATTATCATTTTATATTTCTACTTGCACTTCTTAAAAGCAGTGCGGTGATGCTCCTTCGCCACAGCGGAAGAGCCACCACTGCCTATTTCAGCATCATTTTTTTTTTTTTTTATGTGGAGGGGGGCCCACATGGTTGGAACTCAGATGAAGATAGTAAGGCCTGAATAGGAGGGCCAGCAGAGGTCAGAAGTCATGAGAACAATGAGGTGGACTGGTCAAGGGGTCAAGGTGCAATGATGACCGTGATCCAATTTTATCTAATGTACTTAAGCCATTATTGATCGAGTCGCACTGAATTCTACACACCATATTGTATATATTTATCCTGTAATTTTGACCACTTTTTAAATTTTCCTTAGACCTTGCGCCGTTCAAGCTGTTATCTTTCACCCCTGTGTCACTGCTCCGCTCACCTTCTCTAGCACACCAGTGCTCCCTTGTGTGTTATGGTCACTGTATAATAAAGTGTACTGTAGTGCTGACATAACTACTTACAAATAATAACTTCTTCACCCTACCTCATTTGTTGTGGTCTCCCTTTCTTTGTTCCCCTACCCTATGTGACTTATCACACTGTTTTTATTGCCCCGGTCAATGATTTCTAGATGAGACATTGTTGTATGATACAAACGGCGCCCGGTCTCACCTAGGTTAATGGGTTTACTCCTGTATTTTCTATTTGGGCGCTATTTTAGGCTGTTCGAAACTGATTTAGTTTAATTCTGAGAAAAGCACCTCCCTTAGTTTTGTTTGCTCTCTTTGGTTTTTGTTTCAGTAATGACCACACTGTTCATCTCAGCACATAGCTTTGTCATTAGATAGAGGACCTCTCCCCCTTGTCTGGTGGCAGGCTTTGGATGGAACGACCTTGAACTATGTTACTTTGTGTAAAATATGAGCGCTGAACCTATTTTTCTGTATTTTGCTGTTTAACTGCACCTGCTTGGAAAATTCTACAGTGGGCGTGTTTTCGGCAAGTTACAAAACAAATTTAATGTATCTTTATGCTTGTAGATTTCAGTTCCCTCTGTAGCACTCCTAGCGACTGGGCAGATGGGGCTCCATTCTGAGTATATATGAATAAACAGTTATTGGATTGTATTCTCTACTGTCTGACCCACTCTTCATTTAGTACGGAAGGCTGTGAGGTGGTCATTAGTTACCCAGGTGGCTGTAAACGGGTTACTTCCTTCACCCGGGCCGGTTTCACCCTAGGGTCCCCATTCCCTGGGGAATGGCCACCTTGTTGGGGAACGTGGTTGGTCTGAAGGCCCCTGCAGTCCCTGCGCCTCCCAACCTCCTTGGGGAGCTGGCATTGCTTTTGGACAGAGGGAGCTGATAACATGCAACTCCCTCTGTCCAAAAGCAGTTCTGCTCTGCTTTGTGGAAGCAAGGGCATTTTTAATGCTCTCGCTTCCACAAAGCAGAGCAGTGTTGGCTATGGCTTGGCGGGAGCGGTGCTCACAAAATATATGTATTTAGGTATAGTTATAACTTAGTTTTCCTATGATATAGATTTTGGACCTGTCTAAGTCATTGGTCTTGTTTGACAAATCTTAACAAACTTTTCCATAAAAAGTGAGTCGTTGGGTTTTATCGTGCATGGAAAGTTTCGGGGTGATTCATCAAGCTAAGGCTGAGAAAAAGGGGGGTCAAATATGTGCTTTTCCCATAGGAATTTTGAACACAACAACCGCCCCATGTGCCATACAGAATTGCACCAAATTTGCCAGAAAGGTAGCTCTTGGACCAGAAAGAGCCCTTTTTATTATATGATGAAAATCCGTTCAGTATTTTTTAGATATTAAAAGAAAGCCAAATATGTTTATCTAAAAGCACGACCCATCTGTAAACCCTCCCGATTTCATGCAGAGATTTGATTGGCTGCCAACACTTCAACCAGGAAGTTTTGGCAGCCATCTTGGAACTCAGACTCAGCCAAGTCCCAAGAAAAACATAACAAATAAATACAAGGGGCAGGATAGGAATACCTTGAACCCATAGGCCCTGTGCTGTAGTCCCTCAGGGACCCGACAAGCACCAAAAATATTTTTTTTAAAGCAATTGCAGTGAAAATTGCAACAGATTACAAATTTGTGACAAAAAAACCCAAGTGCGGGGGTATTTTTTATACTAGGCAGAGGGGGCACGTGGGACCCTCCTCCTAGGGCTCGTTTTAGAACCGGGGACCACCACCTCCTCTGTCTGTAATTAAATATATGAGGGACCACACGGACCCCCCTATCAGGCTCATTATGTCCCAGTGAACACCACCTTCCTTGTGCTTTTCAAAAATGGTGGAGGAGGGCTGTGCGGACCCCTCTCCTGGGACTTTAATATGCCCCAGGGACCACCACCTCCCCAGGGCTAAATAAATAATGATGCATAGGGTTGTGGGGACCCCCTGGACCCTGGGGACCACATCTACCTGGGGCCAAATACATATTTAAAAATGGGAGGGGAACTGTCACACCCCAGGGCCAACTCCTGCTACCTCCAAAGATGCCCACCCTCAGGTGGTAGCTGGTTTTGTTTGGTGGGAGGTGTGACAACTCCCGCCAAGCAGGAGCAAAAACTAACTCCGCTTCCAGCAAGAATGAGCTGTCAAACTGCTCCAGCTTGCTGGGAGTAGAGTTTTTATCTGTTTTTTGTCCGCTGCCATGCGGGCAGGAAAACAGATGAAACATTGCTCCTGCACTCAGGGAGCTGTGTATTTAGCAGCTCCATGCATGCAGGATCATTGCCGTCTCCCGCAGGATGTGGGGAGCCATCTGGGACTGTAGGGTCATTGATGTTCCCCCCGCGGTCCCCATCAAAGCAAATTGGTTGCCCTGGGGGGGGGGCAGGTACCAGGAAGACATGGCCAGACCATGGGGGATTGGGTCCCCAAGGCTGCGATTTGCCCAGTGAGTGTGACCATGTGGTCCCTTCCAGGGGTGCTTTTTTAAGAGGCCCCAGGGAGGTGACGGTCCCGAAGGCCGAGGGGGACCACAGGCCCCCCTGCTTGTTTTTAAATTTAGCTCCAGGGAGGTGGTGATCCCCGGAACATGGTAAAGCCCCAGGAAGGAGGTCCATGCAGCCCACCCCTCTACTTTTGTTGCAAAGCCCCTGAGAGGTGGTGGTACCCAGGGCTAAATGAACCCAATGGAGGGGGCTCTGTGCAGTCCCCCTCACATTGTTAAAGGAATCCCAGGAGAGGTAGTTGTTCCCAGGACTAAAGAGAGCCCTTTGAGGAGGGCCCCATGCCCCCTCGTTCTTGTATGACATACCCTCATGCCACTGGGCCTGGCCTACCCAGGAGCTAATCTGAAATTAAGCACAGGAGACCACACTTGTTGATTTTAATATACATTTTGCCTCAAATCGTCATGTTTTTCAAAACAACATGTTTAAAAGAATGCTTTTTGACCCTGGCGGTGTCCCTGGGGGACCCCAGAACCAGGCCTAGGGGTCAGGGTATACCTACCCTAACCCCTTTTCTTTTCTTCCCCAAGACCATGCGTGGCACAGGGTTGCCTTGTTAATGGGGTTTAGGACACGTGGCCTGGCTGCAGACTGTATAGGTGAGTAAATAGGTGTTAGTATCTGTATGAATAAATGAATGGGTGTGTCTATAACTGTATAGGTGAGTAAATGGTTGTGTGATTGACTCTATAGGCGTGTGAGTAGATGTGTCAGTAGATCTATGAGTGACTGACTGAGTGTGAGTGGCTATATTGGTGACTGAGTGGATGTGTGTGTGCAGTCCTATGAATCAGTGAGTGGGTGAGTCAATGGTTTTGAGAGTCCTAGTGTGGAAGTTGGAATGGGTATAATAGAGGTTATATTGGGGCAAGAGTAGGTACATCAGAAATTCTGTAGATGATGTTATCAGTGATGTCATCAGTGATGTCATTTGAGATGTCATCAGTGATGTCACTGAACATGTCATGAGTGATGTAATATGTGAGGTTATAAGCAGTGAGGTGTGAGTTATAGTTAGCTCAGCTAATTATAACTGCTGAATTTCTCTGGTTTTGTAAAAGGGAAATATCAGCCAAACAATAACATCCCTTTTGTCAGGCCCAGCTCCGTAGGATCCAGTCGCAGCAGAAAAGAAGGTCCACCTCCTCATCTTACCAACACCCAGATATGAGAATGTACACAGGGTGCTCGAATGATCAGGCGAGGGAAAGGAGAGGGAAGGGACAGCGTGGTAATAGAACCTGAAACAATAAACACACAGGGTTAACAAATAGAAATAGTCTACTCTCATTTAATCTCTCTAGAGCATTGCTTCGATATACCTGGATATAATTACAGCTGTTGACACCTCCCTTGGTCATCTTAAATCGTTATGAAGACACGATATTTGGTCTAAAGAAGGAAAACAATCAAAAGCATTATCTCCAGCCACGTCAACACTACACATCCACAATGTTCCAGCTATCTCTCATACATACCCAAGGATAGTGTTCTACACGGGCCAGTAAGAAATCCACAGGAACACAAGACTCTTAAAATACCATAGCGATTGCATTAAAAGCTTAAGGAATAAGTTGGGCAGAGTCTCTCTCTCTCCGTTGCATGGCCAAGAGCACAGGAATAACCTGGGCTTCCGAGGTTGAGTTCACCTCCCTAAACAATGAAGGGTTAATTCCCTATGAGTGCTTAGCTCCAGAGTACTGTTCGCGGAGATGTGCAGTGGTATATCCAGGAAAAAAAGAACAATAAACCATACAGCATACAAACGGTAATACGCGGTTAAATATCACCGCCATACTCCGCTGTATGATATCCAAGCTGAAATATTCAGGACCAACGATAATACACGGTTTCACTCACTGCCGTATTCCGGTGTGCCGAAAGTTCTAGTAAACGAAGAACACACAAATGGTAATACGCGGCAATGCTTACCGCCGTACTCTGCTGTGTAATCCAATGAGGCACAACCAACTTAAAAGGGACAAGAGCTCTCAGGCAACTGTGAGAACGGCAATACGAGGCTTTGCTCACCGCCGTATTCCGCTCTTGAAACAAAAAACGAGGAAGCCTTCCTCCCAGGACTCACGGACTTCCTAGGGGCTTATAATCCAGCCGACGCCCTCTCAAACACAAGGGAAACCCAGCGATGTCTCCCTGATTCCTTGCTCTCTCAGAGAGTGAAGACGCCAACAGAATCTGAATTGCGCGCAACTTCCTGAGTGACGCTGACGCCTAAATCCCCCTTCCTCCAGCAAGCCTTCTGAGAGTTGTAGTTCTTTGGGCGATTAGTAGGCGCTGCACGCAAGAACCCTGACAGTAGGTCCCCTCACCTAGTGCCTCCTAGGCCCAGGTTTCAACGGGAAACGCCGATGGAATGAATGAACCGCCGAAGGAGCATGTACATTCTGCCAAGGTTCCCACAAATCATCCTCAGCATTATACCACTTCCATGAAATCAGATACCACAGCACCCCACGTCACAATCCCAGAGCGTACGCCTCCCACCCTTCCTATCCAAAGCCACCGACATCATCTGCGGCGTCCCCCCAGGGCTCCTCCCTCAGCCCAAAGCTGTTCAACATCTACATGGCCCCCCTCGCACAAGTGGCCCACCACCATAACCTCAACATCATCTCCTACGCCGACGACACTCAGCTCATCCTCTCCCTCACCAAGGACCCACGCACCGCCAAAACCAACATCCACGACGGAATGAAGGCCACCGCCGACTGGATGAGGAGCACCTGGCTGAAACTGAACTCGGACAAGACGGAGGTTCTCATCCTTGGACCCAACCCCTCGACCTGGGACGACTCCTGGTGGCCAAACACTCTCAGGACAGCACCGACACCCATCGACCACGCACGCAATCTAGGATTCATGCTCGACTCCTCCCTCTCCATGTCCGAACAGGTCAACGCCATCTCCTCCTCCTGCTACAACACCCTCCGCACGCTTCGCAGGATCTATAAGTGGATCCCGACCGAAACAAGAAGAACGGTGACACAGGCCCTCGTCAGCAGCAGGCTGGACTACGGCAACGCACTCTATGCCGGAATCCCAGCCAAACACCTACGACGACTACAGCGCATCCAAAATGCCTCCGCCCGACTGATCGTCAACGTCCCCCGCCGCAGCCACATCACCCCCCACCTGAGAAACCTACACTGGCTCCCTGTCGACAAGAGGATCACCTTTAAACTCCTCACCCATGCACACAAAGCACTCCACAACACCGGACCAGCCTACCAGAACAGCAGACTCAGCTTCCACACCCCCACCCGCCAGCTCCGCTCCGCCAGCCTCGCACTCGCCACCGTCCCCCGCATCCAACGAACAACCTCCGGCGGCAGATCCTTCTACTACCTCGCCGCCAAGACCTGGAACACCCTACCTACCCACCTGCGACAGACAGAAGACCTACTCGCCTTCAGAAGACTCCTCAAGTCCTGGCTCTTCGAGCAGTAGCGAAAGTCCCCCCCCTCTCAGCGCCTTGAGACCCTCACGGGTGAGTAGCGTGCTTTACAAATACCATGATTGATTGATTGATTGATTGATCTTGGAATCCCGTATGCATTTGACCTTGTATTCCATACCCCCATTGCAGATCACCGGAGGCGGAGCAGTCTACGCGCCCCCATAGCAGGTTTCAAGAGATTACAATGGAACACGGTGGATTCGAAGGGTACCAGGCAATTTCAGCTTATAGGTGACAGGGGTGAGTTTCTTCACTATGGCGTAGGGACCAATAAACCTTGAATGGAAAATGCTGCGCAACTTGAAACGTATGTTTTTGGTGGAAAACCACACCTTGTCCCCCACCTTGTACTGCGGCCCCTCCTGCATATGACGGTCCTCCCATTTTTTATAGGTCTGTTTGGCCTTAATCAGGTGGTTCTTGACCTTACGCTGTATCGAGTGGAGCTTCCGTACTTTTGACATCACCACAGAATGATTGACCACTTCATCAGGGATGTTAACAGGTAGTATCCTGGCATCATACCCAAAATTAGCACGAAAAGGAGACAGTCCGATGGAACTGTGCGAAGCATTGTTATAGGCCAATTCTGCCATCCACAACATGTCTACCCATGACTCCTGGGCCTCATTCGCGTAACCACTGAGGTATTTCTTTAGAGTTTGGTTCAATCGTTCAGTTTGCCCATCAGTCTGTGGGTGAAAACTTGTTGACAGTGATGGTTCAATGTGCAGGGCCTTGCACCATAATTTCCAAAACCTGGCTACGAACTGGGGGCCCATATCAGACGCAATGATCTCAGGCAGTCCATGTATCCTGACAATGTTAGATAACAACAACTGAGCTGTTTGACTGGCCATAGGGAGATTCACACAAGGGATGAAATGCCCCATCTTGGAGAGCCCGTCCACTACCACTAAAATAGAAGAAAACCCTTTCTCCGTGGGCAAACCAGTAATAAAATCCAAACTGATATATTGCCAGGGATAATGCGGTGTGGGCATGGGGATGAGTTTACCTTTTCTTCCTATGGTTTCCTCCTTTGCTCTGGAACATTCCTCACACCTGGCCACCCAAGAGACAATGTCAGGATTTAGGGAGTTCCACCAGAAATGCCTTTGGAGTAACTGCTGTGTTTTCCTTACTCCCGGGTGACCAGCTAATGGAGATATATGAAACCACAAGAAAGCCTTTTTTTGTAATTTGACCGTGGGAAGAAACAATCTGTTTCTATGGAAAGGCAGTCCTTGTCTCACTATGTGTTCCGTTTCCTCTGCAGCCCATTCTTCCCATACGGAAAGAGGTTTATGTTTTCTCACTTCTTCCAAAAAGGTTTCTACTTGGACTACACACAGTACTTTAGATGGTTCAATGATAGCCTCTGTTTTGACTTCATGAAGAGGAAACTCATTGGTTTCCTGTCAGGACAATAAATCAGCATTGCGGTTCTCCACTCCTGGCCAAAAATCATACCCCGCAAAAAACAACATCCATCTCATTTGCCTCTGAGATAGGTGTCGCGCGGATTTCATGTACTGCAGATTTCTGTGATCCGTATATACGGTGACAGGGTGGCTGGCCCCCCACAATCCAGCCGGGGCTCTCTCGAACACAAGGGAAACCCAGCGATGTCTCCCTGCTTCCTTGCTCTCTCAGCCGAGAGAGTGAAGACGCCAACAGAATCAGAATTACGCGCAACTTCCTGCACGACGCCGATGCCTAAATCCCCCTTCCTCCAGCAAGCCTTCTGGGAGTTGTAGTTCTTTGGGCGATTAGTAGGCGCTGCACGCAAGAACCCTTACACCTTTAACCTTTTTTTTTAGTAAATATATAAAGTTTTTAATCCTATTTACTAACTATAATAGCCCTGTAACCTTTGTTTTTTTCAGTGAATTTCTAAGGTTTTTTAAATGGTAATTCCTAACTATAACTTACCTGTAACATTTGGCTTTTTCAGTGAATTTCCAGGGTTTGTTAAGTAGCAATGGTCCTTACAGAATGGAGTGGAAAGGGAGCGGGGCCTTAGACCAGCTCTCAGAAATCCCGCTGAGTAGGACTCATAGAAAGTACCAAGAGAGCTTCTCGGTCCCTAAGGTCCTTTAGCATCAACCGTCAACAATAACATTTCTTGGAGAAATCAATTCATTTACCTCTTACATACTGCACTTCTTATAACCCATGTATTCCTTTACACCTGTATTGAAAGGGGCCCACAGACACTACTTAGCAATCAGTTTTTAATATATGAAACCACACACAGCAATTTGTACATTTACATAAAATTCAATAATAAAAAAATATTGCACAAAATATCACAAATACATTTTAACAAGAGAGACAACACATAAGACATACACATTTGTCATTAAAAGTTCGTTAGTTTGAAGTAATCAATAGAATAGTTATCTGAGCTTTTTTGCAACGTATAACACATCGTTCCTCAAATTTAACAGAGATGGGCGTTGACGCGTTTCAGTGGATTGGCAAAGTAGAGCCACCTTCTTCAAGACAACATCAAATATTTGTAACCCTCCTAGTTAATATGCAGTGTTTGCCTACACACAGAAAAACATACATCTAACAAAATCTCATAGGCTTACAACATAACCTTACAACCCTACCAGTTTAAAAAAAAGAGAGAATATACTCATCATTACCTCCCAATTATAATCAAATCAACCCACTGGTTCATATCTCAGTTAATTTCAAACCATGTTTTTTCATGACAGGGTTTAACACCAAAACATACTTTCTTGCAAAGGGATAATTGGCCTAAAGGCCCAATTAAGATTAAGGTGCATGAACTCACAGCAACCTTCACTTCACTGTATTCCCACTCATTCATACTCAGATTCAAAAGAAATTCAGTCACCTCCTTCCTTCTGAGGTGAAGTACACTCGAGACTGAAAAGGCTGGTCTTAAAGACTTTAGATTGAGCTTTAAATTCTAATGAAAAGCTCTTTAAATTCTTGCCGCTTTATCCATTCAGAATCAGTTGTATTGGATACAGATATTTGTACGCCATACGATGGTGTTCAGTGGATGCACTTCCACTCAGTAGAGTCCTATATCCAAAATAAATGGAAACCCACCCTCTGGGTATAAGTACCATAATTATTAGAGTCAATGGTGCCCTATACCCCAACTAATTTCTGATGAGGGGGACAAAACCCACCTAAAATGCACCGATTCAGCGGACTGGTGATTATCATGGCAGTAGTACATAAAATAGGGACTTCTTGTAGTCCGGATCTTATAGAAGTCCTATATATGATAACATGAAAAAGAAAACTATAAGTATAATCATAATATATATATATATATATATATATATATATATATATATATATATATATATATATATATATATATATATATTACCTACTGTCGCCAGTAGGTAGTTATAGTTAGGACCTATTTTCCATAGGAAATCCGCAACATTCTATTTGGAATAACGTTGGCGTCGATTGATGAATCTTCGCGAAATTTTTCAAACTTTTGGCCAGCTCCGGGCTGCTCCTATCCTGAAAATTTCACGGTGATTCGTCAAGCGGGGGCCGAGATAAAAGGGGATCCCAAAACGAGTTTTCCCCATGCATTTTCCCATAGGACCTGTTGACGCAGCTACAGCCCGAAGTGCTGACCGGAACTACACCAAATTTGGCAAACAGGTAGTCCTCAGTTCAGACTCGTGCCTTTTGCTTAAATGGTGTAAATCCGTTCAGTAGTTCCTGTGAAAATCAAAAGTAAATTCACATATATATCTGGGCGGAGCCTAACCACACATCTCATCGTGAGATCTGATTGGCTGTCAGCAGTTCATCCAAGAAGTGTTGGCAGCCATCTTGGGACCAATATACATGATAGCACCTCATTAAAAAGCATTGCAGTTAATAGAAGGTTTTAAGGGCCCGATTCACAGAACTAACTTAAGACAAAAGCCTAAACTTACTACCATTTTGGTATTTACAGAAGGCACTTACTCATTTTGGTATTCACAGAAGGCACTTACTCATTTCGGTATTCACAGAAGTTAGGAGTCCTAACTTTAGGACTCCTAAATGCCTTCTGTGAATACCGAAAGTCTTAAAATTTGGATTTTTCGCAGTTTAGTAGTAGTATAGTTAGGACTCCTAACTTTAGGACTTCTAAATGCCTTCTGTGAATTCTGAAAGTCTTAAAATTGGTATTTTTCTCAATTTAGTAGTAGTAAAGTTAGGACTCCTAACTTTAGGACTCCTAAATACCTTCTGTGAATACTGAAAGCCTTAAAATTAGGATATTTCTCAGTTTAGTAGTAGTATAGTTAGAACTCCTAACTTTAGGACTCCTAAACTGAGAAACATCCTAATTTTAAGACTTTCGGTATTCACAGAAGGCATTTAGGAGTCCTAAAGTTAGGACTCCTAACTTCTGTGAATACCGAAGTGAGTAAGTGCTTCTGTGAATACCAAAATGAGTAAGTGCCTTCTGTGAATACGAAAATGGTAGTAAGTTTATGATCTTGTCTTAAGTTGATTCTGTGAATCGGGCCCTAAGACTTTAGTTACATTATAAATCATTTGTTGATGGTACCATACTCATTTTAGGAATTGTGGTGTGTTCTAAGGTGATTTTACCATGTGAAAAAGCCTTCTGCTGTGATATCATGAATCATGTTTGAGAGAAAACTATTTTCTCATGCTTTTCCCACAGAGGTTTGGAAGGTGATCTATAAGCTAAACTGAGAGCATATTTTCTGTAAATTCACATTATCTTTCTCAGTCATGTGAGAATGAACTTTGACATTCTCAGTAAAACATGTACATCCAACAAGGGCAGAGACTGTCAGTTGATTCCTTTGTGTTCTACTGCAGCTTACCAGAGTGTTCTAAAGAACAACTAGAGCTCTAACAGTCCTACTTATGACAAACGTATGGCACACCTGAAGCCATCTTGGTTGGAATAAAGTGGTAACTCTTAAAACATTTAATTTAAAAAGGAACAAAATGAGGGGGTTCATTTTGCCATAGAAAGTATGATTAGTGCTGCAGAAAGAAAAATTAGGGCACATTTTGAGTGACTTCTCAAATCCTCTTCTATTTCATTAAAAAATTCTGACATGCAGACTGAAACATGCACTTTCAATACCAGCAACAGACTTCCCTGGTGAGCAGTAGCTTTACTACAGTGATCTAATAAGCAACTAGAGTGCTAACATTCTGAATTTATGGCAAATGTGTGACACATCTGAATGCCTTCTTGATGGAATCAAAGTAAAAAACTGAAAGTATTTCCTACTGAGGAGACTGTAGTAAATGAGGAAATTAGGAAACATCATAACAAATAAGTCTCCCAAAATGGCCACCAGAGACAAAAGAGCCCAAATGTAGCCCAAATATCACCCAGATGTAGCCCAAGTATAGCCCAATGACAGAACGTCCCAGAATGTTCTAACGAACAACTAGAGTGCTAACAGTCTTACTTATGACAAAAGTATGGCACACCTGAAGCCATCTTAATTGGAATAAAGTGGTAACACTTAAAACATTTAATTTACAAAGGAACAAAATGAGGGGGTTCATCATGCCATAGAAATTATGATTAGTGCTGCAGAGAGAAAAATTAGGGCACATTTTGACTTCTCAAATCCTCTTCTATTTCATAAAAAAATTCTGACATGCAGACTGAAACATGCACTTTGAATACCAGCAGCAGACTTCCCTGGTGAGAAGTAGCTTTACAACAGTGATCTAATGAGCAACTAGAGTGCTAACATTCAGAATGTATGGCAAATGTGTGACACATCTGAATGCCTTCTTGATGGAACCAAAGTAAAAAACTGAAAGTATTTCCCACTGAGGAGACTGCAGTAAATGAGGAAATTAGGAAACTTCATAACAAATAAATCTCCCAAGATGGCCACCAGAGACAAAAGAGCCCAAATGTAGCCCAAATATCACCCAGATGTAGCACAAGTGTATCCCAATCACAGAATGTCGCAGAGTGTTCTAATGAACAACTAGAGTGCTAACAGTCTTACTTATGACAAAAGTATGGCACACCTGAAGCCATCTTGATTGGAATGAAGTGGTAACACTTAAAACATTTAATTTACAAAGGAACAAAATGAGGGGGTTCATTTTGCCATTGAAATTATGATTAGTTCTGCAGAAAGAAAAATTAGGGCACATTTTGACTTCTCAAATCCTCTTCTATTTCATAAAAAAATTCTGACATGCACACTGAAACATGCACTTTGAATACTAGCAGCAGACTTCCCTGGTGAGCAGTATTTTTACTACAGTAATCTAATGAGCAACTAGAGTGCTAACATTTAGAATGTATGGCAAATGTGTGACACATCTGAATTCCTTCTTGATGGAACCAAAATAAAAAACTGAAAGTATTCCCACTGAGGAGACTGCAGTAAATGAGGAAATTAGGAAACTTCATAACAAATAAATCTCCCAAGATGGCCACCAGAGACAAAAGAGCCCAAATGTAGCCCAAATATCACCCAGATGTAGCCCAAGTATAGCCCAATGACAGAATGTCCCAGAGTGTTCTTATCTTTCTCAGTCATGTGAGAATGAAGTCTGACATTCTCAGTAAAACATGTACATCCAACAAGGGCAGAGACTGTCACTTGATTCCTTTGTGTTCTACTGCAGCTTACCAGAGTGTTCTAAAGAACAACTAGAGCACTTACTGTCTTACTTATGACAAAAGTATGGCACACCTGAAGCCATCTTGATTGGAATAAACTGGTAACACTTAAAACATTTAATTTAAAAAGGAACACAATGAGGGGGTTCATTTTGCCATAGAAATTATGATTAGTGCTGAAGAAAGAACAATTAGGGCACATTTTGAGTGACTTCTCAAATCCTATTCTGTTTCATTAAAAAATTCTGATATACAGACTGAAACATGCACTTTTAATACCAGCAGTAGACTTCCGTGGTGAGCAGTAGCTTTACTACAGTGATCTAATGAGTAGCTAGAGTGCTAACATTCAGAATTTATGGCAAATGCGTGACATATCTGAATACCTTCTTGATGGAATCAAAGTAAAAAACTGAAAGCATTTCCTACTGAGGAGACTGCAGTAAATGAGGAAATTAGGAAACTTCATAACAAATAAATCTCCCAAGATGGCCACCAGAGACAAAAGAGCCCAAATGCAGCACAAATATCACCCAGATGTAGCCCACATGTCGCCCAATGACAGAAGTGTGCAAAACACTTATTTTTTGTGTATTTGCAGTTTTATATAGTGCATACTTGTCAGGTATTGGAGTGCTTTAAATGAGCATTGGTTACATCACACAAGATCAAATTCATTTTGGTTGTAGACATGGGGAGATTAAGTGATTTGACCAGAATCACAGAATGTTGAGCTGAAGCAGAAACTCCAACCTGGTTCCCCAGTTGCAAAGTCTGCAGCTCTGGAAGTAACACCACATCCTCTCCCCTAGGTGCGACATTTAATCAAGTGGTCAACTGGATAAAAAAACATAAAGATTACAAATAATTTAAAAGTTCTTTGTCGCTATTTGAAAACTCAGAAAATATGTCCTCATTTTAGTTTTTTAGAGCACTAACCATAATTCTGATGCAAATAAGACCCTCTCATATATGTAATTTCTTAAGGAAATACTCAAGGTATTACAGTTTTGATTACATCAAGATGACGTCAGGCGTTCCACACTTTTGTAATAAATATAGAATGTTAGCAGTCTAGTTGTTCATTGGGATAATGTTGAGAGGCAGAGGCCAGGGGCACGGACTCTGAAAATTGAAGGCAGGTAGGAGAGTGCAGATGAAACAATTTGACCACACTGGGCAGGCAGGAAGGGCAGTGGCAGCACAGCAGACTATGGAGGGCAGTGGAAAGGGGGGCAGGGGCAACAAACCAACAATACAGGACTGGCAAGAGAGGCTGTGGCAATATAATAGACCATTGAGGGCAGAAGTAAAAGGCAGTGGTAGTACAACCATACATGCCAACAGACCCGTTTCAGCCAGGAAACGTCCAATGTTTTTAAGCTCAAATGGGCTTTATTTGATCTGTCTCCTGTCTACAATCTCCTCTTTGTCAATGTAACTCAAAGGGGAAAATCAATACCCCAGTTTTTTTTCAAAATCTCCCTCTTACCAAGTTCAAAATGTTTGCAAGTATGGTACATTGGATCATGGTAGGCAGGAGGAATTGGGGTAGGGACATGGACTCGGATAACAGAGGACAGGAGGGACATGGAGAGGTGCACCAAACTGACCCTACAGGGCAGGCATCAGGGTTTGCAGCAGCACAATACACCACACAGCGCATGCGGGACGGGAGTGCAGCACAACAATCCATAGAAAGCAATAGGGAGGGGACAGGACCATGCACATGGACAACAGAGAACAGAGGGGAAAGAGGCAATGGTAGCTAGCTGACCATAATGGACAGACAGGAGAGAAAGCTGCAGCATAACTGACCATAAAGGGCAGGAGGGACGGATCAGGGGCATTACAATGGAACAGACAAGCCAGGAGGGAGGGAATAGGGGTCTGCACATTGAAACAGAGGGCTGGGGACAAGGGGGCAGGGAAGGAGCAGCAAGCTGACCATGGAGGTCAGGCAGGATGGGCACTAGAAACAAGACACACCATGGAGAGCAACAATGAGACTATGATGGCATACACACAGACCAAGGAGGGAAGGTGGGAGGGGGTCAGGGGCAGCTAGCTGACCACACAGGGAAGGTGGGAGGGGGCATGGCAGCACAGAAGACCATGCATGGCAAGCGGGAGGGTTAGTGGCAGCACAATGGCTATGATGGGCAAGAAGGAGGGTGCAGGAGCATGCACAAAGGACCATGGAGGATAGAAGGGAGGGTCAGGACCTGGACACAGACAAGAGAGTTCAGGGAAAGGGGCCTCACAACAGACCGTGCGGGGCAGGCAGGAGGAGCAGTTGCAGCACAACAGACCATGGAGGGCAGAAGGGTGTGGCAGTAAAATGGACCATGGAGGACAGGAGGAAGGGGATAGGGGCATGGCATGTGGAGAGGCAGGGTAGAGGTGGCAGGGACAGGTTACAGGCATCTGACAATGCTAGGCAGGTGGGAGGGGAGTGGCAGCTCAACAGAACACTCAGAGTAGATAGGAGTGGCAGGTCCTTGGATCATGGTGGGCAAAAAGGATGGAGCAGGGGCATGCACAAAGACATCAGAGGGCAGGGGGAAGGAGAATAGGGGCAGCAAGCTAAGCACAGAGGCTAAGCAGGAGGTCAATGATGGGCCATAGAATTGGGCAATGGAGGGCAGGAGGAGTGGACTGGTACATCATGCTAAATGTAGGGCAGTGGCAGCACATCAGACCATGCATGGCAGGATGGAGGAGGCTAGTCCATGGATTCAGACAACAGAGGATAGGGAGGAGGTGGATGGGGCAGCAAGCTAACTGTTCAGAGAAGGTGGGTATTAGGAACTTTATTGTTTTTAAAATGTGTGTCTGTGCGAACTACTTAAAATATGAACAAGTGTGCAGCATAATCTCACTTTTATTCAGGAAGAAGAGGACGTTTGTGACTGTGACTCTGGGCTCACTTGGCAGAAACACCCCCTGACCCTCCACACCCCATCGCAAAATGTAATGCCCGTGAAAAGGGTAGGTGGACGCAGTGTTATATTGAACATAGTCCTGAGAGCACGATTGAAAATGAAAACTAGATATAGTATATGGTATAAAGTATGCACCAAAAAGTGTGATATAAGATGAACCGGGGCGTGAAATATACTATGCAATACATTGTGCGCAATGACAGATTCATCACATTTAACATCACATTTATCAAAAGTAACAGTTTAAAAAAACAACAACATCTGAACTCACAAGCAGAACATAACTACCAAATACCCATCAAACTACCCATTGTTACCCAAACTCATGGGGAATTAAAAACTGCTGCAAAACTAGTGCAATGCACAATCTGCACACATCACATGACCGGGAAAGTAAGGAATATCATTGGATAATATACTTTCCAGTAAAATGAATAGGAAGTATACACCCACTCCTCCTTCTTGAATCTTCTTTTCTAGAAGTTTAATATGACCATGTGGTAGATTTTGGCGGGAGAATTTTTGGCCTCAAGTGGGACGACGTTCATGTTATATCATCTTAAAACAAACATAGAAAACATCTCCAACTGCTGATCAAGCAGAAGGAAGCTGGAGGACCATCTACATCAGTGGCAGCAGCAACAATTCCCGCCCTGCCAGAGAGTCCCTTCATAGGTACTGGCAACTAGAACAGATATGGCTCCAGAGTTCTCAAGAATGGCCATGTATTGCATGGACTGTAGTATTGTTAGAAGGTTTGGTGAGCAGTGTATTATAGCTATTCGCAATGTTGCCAAAAATCATACATGGTGATTGTTTTCCCCTTTCATGTTTTTTTGCACATTTCATACGTTGAGTTCATAGTGAGCAGTTAGAAGGCAACAAAAAGCTGAAGGACCATCAACTTCAATAGCAGCACAACAACACCGAAGCAGAGAGTCCATTCAAAAGTCCAAACTAATTTTCAAGATTTGGCTCCACAGTTTTGCCTGATGGCATCATACTGCATGGACTGTGGAGCTGCAGTGAGTGCTGCAGAGCAGTTCATAATGGCTCTTCACAATGCTGCAAAGAACAATAAATGTTGATGTTTTTTGATTTTTGGCCCTTCAAAGTTTTTCTGCATTAGCAGGCATTTTTTTATCTTACAGAATTCGTATCTAATATCTATGTTTTGTTCATTTTATTATCTTCAAATTTATAGTAACACTACTTGCATATAATTTGCCATTTAGACAAGTCAAACTGTCCCTCTAGAAATACATACAGAGGTAACTTTTGCCAGTTATCATAATTTACTTTTTTACTTTTTAAATATAAGTCAACAGTCTGTGTTTAATTCGTCTAGTAACTGCATCAACAACATATACAAACATACTCAGGTTTTTTTAGACAATACTGTGTTAAATTTTGTAATTTCTTCTTTAAAACTATCAACTGTAATATATGTGTCTTGTACAACTCCTCCTCTTAACAACTCTTCATTTTCCGTAGAATCCAGCTCAGGACCAAAGAAATGAAATTGCACATCACCACAGACCTTTTCACCATCTGCCACACTGCCATGCAAAAGTGCTCTACTTATTTCTCCTAAACATAAAGCAAGAGTTTTCACATAGCACAGCCTCCTACCTAAAGTTCTCATTGTTGAGTGGTATAACTTACTTTGTGTTTTGAACTTCACCTTGGAAAGATACATAGGAATTTTCCTAATATATCAATGGATTGCTGTCTAATAGTAGAAACACTAGTACAATTCCATTTGTTTACAGTACCCTGACAACACCTTCCTTGCATCTATTCTGCAATACCTTCTCCTATATTTCTAGGTACCATCACCTCTTTTCCTATAGGACTACCATTCTTCATTTCATAACATTGCCCTCTTTAATCAATAGCATGAACTAATCTGTTATCCTGGAGATACCTTTCTTCTTTAAAGAAAGGATCTGTACAAGAAGTATGAATCCATTCTTTACTAAAAACTATACAACAGTTACTTCTATTTACTAATCTTTCTTCTGAATTTGCCTCCTCATGCCCAGCACTATTTTGTCACGCGTCTTCATTCTATTTACAAAATGAAAAGCTTCGTTTTCAAAGCAAAGGCCTCATCAAGTACTCTCTCAACTCGTTTAAATGTATCTCTATATTTCAAAGGCTGTAACTATGCAATCATTTCAACATTTGTGCAGAACCTATGCAACCATCTAAACACCCATTTACAACCCATTCAGTCATTGAAATACTGAGGCACACAAGTGCACTGATGAAACACTCAGGCTCTTCACATGCACTCATCTAATTGAAAGTTTCACTAAAAATATTAGAGAGAGGGACCTGACTATTCCAGAGTAGGCAAAGTACAGAGTGTAAACCACTATGAGGAGAAAGGGTTCAGATATTTGCAGAAAAAGGCCGCCCCTTTCCAGCAATGCAGATGTCTAACACAACATGAAGGAAATGAGAAATGTACTCAGGAAAACACAATTTATCAATTACAGAAGGTGTGAATCAAACATTTTCCTCCTGGTTCCTAATGCTGCAGCTTACAGTGGTAGACCACATTATTAACTAAGGGCTAGGTGTACGAACAATAGTAATAGCGGTTACCAAATAGTGATTTTTTGCAAATCGCTATTTGGAAATCTCTATTGCTAATGTACCAAGTGGTCATCTAGCCCCTATTCCCTAAATAGCGATTTGTATTGGGTCACAAATAGACCTACCTCATTAATAGTAATGAGATAGGTCACACTTTGTGACAGACTAGGATTCGCTGCCATCACACAGCTGGTGGCCTGCTGGTGTCAGCAAACCACCATGTCTGTGATTGCTCTTAAATAAAGCTATCATTTTTTTTTAATGCAGCCTGTTTTCCTTAAAGGAAAATGGAATGCATTTAAAAATTAATATTTCCTTTTCTAATTGTAGGCAGGACCACTGCCTGCTCTTCAAAAATATTTTTTTCAACGTTCCTAAAGGGGAATGTGTTCGCCATCAACTTTGAATTGGTGGTAAATTGCTAATGTTTTGCGACTGCATTTGAATCGCAAAACATCAGTACATACTATTCAAAATGCCTGAGAATGCCCTGAACACACTCCTTCCAAATAGCAATTCTGTATTGGGTCGCACACCCAAACTGCAATTCATCACAATTTGGTGTTTGAACATATCAAAAAGCATTTTCGCGGGCCATTTGCGAATGTACAAAAAATGCATTGTACATATATACCTAAGAGTGTGATCTAAACGGAATACCAACAAAAGACCTAGTGAAAGCATGTGCATTGACCACCAAGAGAGGGGAGATCAAATTAACATTGAGCCTGAAAAAATCATGATAAGGACAAAATGATTTGAATTTCTAAAACAGGGACTTTATCTGTCCCAGGCACTGAACAGGCACCCTCCAAACACTGATTCTTTTACCATCTCTTCAGCACTATGAACTGTTACATGTAAAAAAAATACTGCAGCCCAAAAGAAGATAAAATGCATTCAACAGTGAAGCTTTTCTCAGATTCCACATGTAACTTCCATGTTTGCATGTTTAATTATCCATCTCATTTCCAGGAAAGTGGCATCAGCTCCAGAAATAAAACAGTGGCCCAGCAGCTTTATTAGAAAAACCACCCGGTGCACTGAATAGGGTTGCTAAGGATGACAAATGCTGTTTCTTAAAAGGAAATGAACACTACTATTAGAGAAACGATATCTCTTGGGGTCCCTAGCAACCATGGAAATTCACTGAAGCCAGGTGCTATGCACAGAAAGAAGCACCTAACAGATGGGGGTGAGGGAGGGAGGCTCCACAGCATCGACCCCTTGCAAGAGCAGAGAAGCATAAGGGTAGACTGAAGTTTTTCAGTGACAATGGCAGGGAAGCCATAGGTGTGAGATATTGTTCCTCTAATAGAAATTAACTTGACTATTAGAGAAATCATACTTTTTACATGCCTAGCAACCATATGACATTTGCTGAAGCCAAGTTCTCTCCATTGAGAGAGCGCCCGGTGTGCCTTGATTATCGGAGGATGCACCAGGGATGCCGGTAAAAACTACATGGAATAGGATTTGAAGGACACAGCAATGTGTAGAGAGAGAAAAAGAATTGTGTTATCAAGCTAAACCCGCAAATTAGAAATAATAAAGAGCATCCAATCGCTGTTTGAAGCCCCACCTGCACAAAAATATAGACACCTCCGAAATGACCTGCGACAGATAGCTCACAAAAAATGCCCTGGAGCCAATTACTCTATAGCAGAGGTCTTCAAACCTTTTGATCCCGAGACCCCCCCTGTCAAAAAATGTCAGCGTAAAGACCCTCTCCTAACAAAAATTCCTAGAATTTGGTCCTCCTCATCATTGCCAACTATCCACAACTATAAAAGTTCCCAATTCCAAAAGCAGAAATAAATTAAATAGTGTTTAGCAAACCAAAGGTCTGTGAGCGTGGGGGGTGGTGGTCAAAGGTGTGGCTAAAAACAAAAGGCCTCATTAATGAGAAATTGGCATAGGGCAGTGCCACAAGTCTTCTTGCTGCACTGCCCTACACCAATGTGAAAGGGCAGGTATGCACCTTATTTATGAAATATGGTGCATTCCTGTCCTTTACCCCTGCTTAGGCACACAAATTGCTGCCTAGTGCCAGCATTGGCAGGACTATTTTTGTACAGAAAGAGGGACATTCCTGCACAAAAACAATCCTGAGAGGGTTTTTCCTTTTTCTATGTGTGCTGCAGAATGCAGCACACAAGGAACGAGGAAAAAATCTAAACATTTCTCCTCCATTATGCCTGCTGTGGGGAGGCGTAAGGTTTTGGTGCTGCCCCAGGTTTACATGGTTTTTCAAATCTGGGGCAGCGTCAAAATCCTTGGGTGTTGTGTGGGAACACCCACCACGATGCCTATGGAACGCCTCCTTGACATAGAGTAATGCAACGCAGCGACTTGTGCTCCTTTGTCTTACTCCATATCTATAAGGCCATCCAAAGCCATGCAGGGTGACTGTGCCTCACCTCATAGATATGAGTGAGATGCTTGTGCCGCCGAATCTTCAAACAAAGAGACTCTCTAGTGGCGCTAGCCTATCACATGTCAGCCCCAAAATATTTTGTTCATTTTTAGGTCCTTCACCATCAGGTAGCTACATATAAATTAATGGGTAGCTTAAATGAAAAATAAATCTAAAAAGTTGTTACTCAGTGGGAAATACACTATAGTACATTATGAAGCCTCTATTATTTAATGCACTGCAGAGGTCTGTATTTAACCAGAAAGCCACAGAATTAAATTTGTTGGTGCAGTGGAGAATGGTGACTCTTGTAATTTTAGTGCTATGAAGTCACAGCCTGGGACAGAAAGCACTGTGAATGTGTAAGTCATTATTTTATACTTGCATTGCATACATTATAAGCTTGACTGCTACAAACTGTGCAAATAGTTTTAGGATAAAATGGAGCTTCCAAAATGTACATTTGAGTAATATTAGACCATAGGTAAAGCATTTATTTTTGCATAACTGTCCCTTCAACACCTCCTTAGGGGTACTAAGCATTTTGTAAATACAGTTATGATTAAAAGCACGCACTTCACAACCCAGTTGTTAACACTTTGCAGACAAAAACACATCCTTGCCATCACAATGCTTGGAGTGATTTGAGCAGTTAAAGCCAGAACCGGCTCTCAGACGCCCTTAACACTTGCAGATTAACTCCTAGGGCACATTTGCATTTCATTCAGGCAAGCAGGCACCCTGGGCTAAAGGCTTGTTTGAAGGATTGTTTTACCTGTCTCCCGGGCCTCTTCGTTTAACAGCACATGGCTCAATTAACTTCAGCTTAAGCATTTTAATTATTGGAATGCAGGGTCCGGGCCGTTGTCTTTGACCAAAAGGAAGAGCACATGTTTTTTATTCCAGGCGGAAGTTAAGCCTGGAAATGAGTGAGCCCCTTCCCAGCACTCCAAGGTCCCCCTGGGGGTCGTGCGCCACAGATTCAAGACCTCTGTTCAATAGTGTATGCAGTATAGTTGTTTGTATAGTCAGGGCCACTGGCATTATGTGGCAGGGGAGGGCCTAATTATGCGGCAAGAAAGGCCAAATTATGTGGTCTAATGCTGCACTTTTTATAATAGAACTACATCATTATTTTGTTATTTTTACACTTCTTTACACTGTATGGGCATTAGATGCACCTTATTTGTTCCAGTTCATCACTCATATATAGCAATACGTAACAGAAATATGAGCAGTCAAGCTTTGGAAATGGCCTTTACACATGTTGCTGCGCTCGTAGCTTTTGAGCTGATTGAGTTAGAAACACTCTTTGTTAAAATCTGCAGATTATGCAGCAGATGGTGCACTATAGGTCAAATGCAGCAAATTAATAATTACGTGAAAACAGCCACAGCTGCAGAATTTCATAATTCCAGTGGCCCTGTGTATAGTTTGTGTTGTTGTGTGTAAAAGTAACATGAGGGTCTTTCCAGACAAGTAAGGCTGTCTGTAGTCAGACAATAAAAAGAGCAATTGGCTAACATCTTATCCAGAACTACATGCAGCATTTAGTGAAAGCGCCTGTTGTGTGACTAGAAGCAGAAGAATAACTGTGATGATCTTGCCTCGGAGCAACAAGAATAACTGTACACGTTTGAATACTTAATAATGGTGGTGCCCATATAGCTCAAATTGCCTGACCATTGCTTTGACGACTTTCAATGACTGCAACAAGTAGATTTTTAACATGAAAGATACATAAATATCACATAAAGCTGTATCACAGAAGGAGAACCAAATGAGTGTGCACCGCGTCTGTAAAATAGATAGGCACATGCATAATGCCAGTGCTTTCTCAAGAATGTTTTCTCTTAATTTGCGTGGGGGCATGGGTGCTTGAAAATGAGGGAAACTCTATGCCTCTGTGCCATATTTTGGACGTGAGAGCAGACTTAACAAATTGCATGAAAAGACACTGACAAAGCACCACAAAAAGGTTGTGCATATTCAGCATGCCCCTGAGGGAGTCCCTCCTGAGAGGGAATGTGGTCCCCTAATCGCCTCCAACCATACCCCTGCAGGCAGGTGCAGTCACTCTCTGCAATTGCTTCCAGGTCAATCTGTATCCCACTTTTGATATGTAAGTGGGTGCCATCTGCATAGTGAATGACAGAGCTGCTGCCTCAAGCAGGGAAGCGGTGAGTAAACAGCTGCACTGAGGACAGTGCATTGATTATGATAGGACACACACTTTCCTGATTTAAGCCTAGCATGCAAGTCTAAGGATGTGGACGGATGCAATCAGGGACAGTGTTCTTGTTACATAATAGGGGCCCAGATGTGTTTGCTTTAATAAAGTCAGTGATAAAATCAATTGATGAATAGGTTTTCTGTCAGGACCAGCCTCTGATCCCTCTTATTCATTCCTCCATGCAATAGCACATCTGCCCTTTGTTTCTCTCCCCTGGGACAATGGCAGCAGGCAGAAGGCTTGGCTGATTTGTTTGCCATTGCTGTCGCTTCCACTGGTCATTGTGCAATGTGGTGCTGCCTGTATCAGTGATAGCATTAAGCCCCCTGAGCTTCCCAACTCCTGGTGTCCTGTCCTGCTCTTTTGAACAGCAATCCAGAGTTCTCCTGGGAACTGGAGAGCAGTAGCAGCACCCATGTTCATGTTAGGTATCACTGCATCAAGATTACTCCTGTATCTTTAGGACCCGACAAGGCTACTTCAGATGGAAGGTAGGATTGTGTATACATCCCTGGGGGCTTTTTGGGGTATTTGTCTATCATTGCTGGGCTTGCGAGTCGTGCCATTAGCCTAACTGTAATGTGAGCATATTTGTGATATTTAGTTATTGAAAATGAAAACACCTATTGGACACAACTGTAAGTAATGTGTGGTATAGAACATATCAGGAAATGTAAGCCTAAAAGAAAGCTACATTGGTCAAAGAAAAACTTATAAAGACACCTGCCTGACAAATGGCTTGTTGTCTCAGGTAACCTGTTGCATAGTTTGAGACTATCCAGTGTTTCCATGGTACGACACAGAGGGGCTATGGGAGACCAGCTACAACACATTCCTGATGTAAGGCATGTTGTCCTGAACAATAATACCACACTTGGGATTCAAAGGAGTAACTCCCACCAGAGAACGTATCGCTCCCTATCTGAATGTACAAACTCACAAAAGATACGTTCTACTAAAACAGGGGTTGTGTACTAGGTGCCAAGAGAAAGAATCCTTTTTAAGGACGAGAACCCTCACTCACCCAAGGGTGACATGCGTCATCATTAGGCTCCCTCCACATCAGGGCTGCAAGGTCCCAGATGTGGGCTATGACTCTCCACCTAATGTAGTGGGTAGAGAGGAATTGTGCTGTTTTCAGACAAGGGGATGCCACAAAGAAGTAAAGGTCAGTGAGGGGCAGAGTGCAGTGAAAGGTGTGTGTGATAGGTTAAAACTATCTCAAGGGCTCAATTTATTTATTCAGTAGTGTCCTTGGATAGGATTAAAAAATAAGAGGACTGGAGGTTCAAAACAAATATACCTCCTTAAAGATCAACATGTTTCTGCCTTTGCTTGACTCCAATCAGAGTTCATCGGCATTCTACAGGACCAAATATTCGTACAAGTCACTCTATAAATATATACGACACTCGTATAAAACAAGATGGCTGTACTGGCCATAATCAAATATAGACACCAGAAACATGGGTAGTTAATACACCATCTCCATCTGTAACAAAAGAAAGAGCATGATACACTTTGTTTGTAGTACTTATGTGGCACACGGTGTGTCCCAAAGCACAATCACAATCCCCCTATAGACATTTCATAAAACACAGGGTGCATTAGTGAAAAAAGGTGGGATCAAGGTTACCTGCTGGAGGAGACAGACTTAGGCTCTCTGCAGCCATAAAATACCCACAGCCAATTCGGGCTCACAGAACTACAAAAAAATGAATTAAAAAACAATGGCAGTATGGAAAAGCATTCAACATCATATCCTTTTGTGTTTATAAAGTTTCTCTACTTATGAATACTTGGAGGGAGATGGAAAACGAGATCTACCGAGACACTCATCCACTGAACAACATATGTAGAGACAGAGGAGCACATAGATGGGCGGCTGCTAAAATGAGGGCAAGGTTCTAGTACAGCACCCCCAAGGTCCCTCTAGTTGGTGTAATTATGATTGTATGTCTCCTTGCAAGAATGTAGGAGCCTGCCACAATGAATCCAGCTGTAATATGACAAGTACACAGAGGGAGCACATAAAATAACCCTAATAAAATGCCATAACCCTCTGAGAAGGTGCACGAGGAGCGTGTCTTGGTCAGGTTTAATGATGCGGTGCTTGATCAGGGCCATGGGACAACCCCTGAAAGAGCCGGATGAGAATCACAGGTACGGTACCCCTTGCTCTCTCTTTCTCTCGACTAGGTCCTAGTGTGCAGCTTGAAAGTGGAAACTCAATCTGGTTGCGCACCCAAACAGAGAGGAGACATCAATGGATCCTCGTGAAATGTCTTAACCCTCTTAGGTGGAGGGCGAGAAGCGTATCTTGACCATGCTCAATAATGCGGCACTAGATCAGGGTCATGGGAGGGCTCCAGAGAGAGCCAGAAGGGAACCACTGGTACAACAACACTCTCTCTCTTTCTTTGAATTGCAGTCCGAGTGTGCAGCCAGAGAGTGAAAATATAATTCCGTTGTGCACCCAAACACAATTAAAATAAAAAATGCTCTGTCAACACTAATTACATCTAAACACAGAGGTTTCAATATACACAGCACTTACCACAGTCCTCAGCCGAGTGTACTGTGTAACGCATCGAACGGAAGTGATGTGTGACATCACTTCCGGTGAAAGTGCTCGGCATCAAGGGAAATGTAGTCCTGGCACAGGTGATGTATTTGTGTCAGATGTAAGCCACTGGCTAGAAATCTCACAAAGGAGAGGGAAGGGAATCCTACTGCCACCACAAGTGGTGGTGGTAAACTTGCCGCGTGAAGAGAAAAAGACGGCATCAATAGAAGTCTTAAGTGTTGTTCCACGACCGGCTTCATGGAAAGTGTAGTCCTCCACTGAGACGATCAGCAAGTATGGGTCTCCCTGACAACCAGGACGCGCGCGTGTAGAAATGGCGCATCATGTCTGCACAAGGCTACATAATCAAAGATAAAAAGGAATATTGTCAAAGGTAGGGTGGTGGTCATTAAACCCTGGTCAAGGGGGTGGCAAACCATCTTGCGGGACCTGTTGCCACATAGTGCAGAGATATAAGTGCTGTGGCACTCCATGTATTAATCACGGAGGTCAGGTTAAAAAGACTTAAAATCCCACAGAATCAAAGGCAAGCCCTTGTGAACAGGACAAGAGTGTGTCCTTTGTGTCATGCAGGCACCACCCGAGGTCAGTTGGCATCCCTATCATTCAGTGAGGCTATGGGTGTGAATTCATATAGTTGGGAGTTGGATGACACCAGAAGTCTTGCCCTATTGTGGTGTTGAAGGTGTAGACCCATCAAACGGGGGAACACACATAAGGTCAAATGTTAATTCTACAGATTCTATGGATAGAGAACAGATATATAAGTCAATTGCAGGGAAACCTCATTAGGTTCATCTACCCAGAATGTGCCAAGGGATCTCGTCATTAAGACCCTGGGTGTCACATCTAAGCCTATATATCCACCTCTGTTCCCTGTGGAACAGAACCGATTCATGCGGACCCATCTCCTTTACATATCTCGGTCTGTCAATGATTTTCCAGTAGATGTCGTTCTCAGAGTGGCCTAGATTCAAGAGGTGCCTTGTCAATTTTGTATTGTCCTTTCTACATCAAATGGAGCTGCGGAGATCCACTATCCTCACTTTTACTTTGCATGTCATCATCCCTATGTAGAGAAGGTTACATGGACACTGCAAGAGATAGATCACCCCCTCTGTGTTGCAGTTTGTCAGTGAGCTTAACTGACATGAGGTGGACAGACCCAGATCTATTGTGAGAGGTCTTGATATGAAAGCGCAGAATGAGCAGGAGCCTCAAAGGTAATGTCCCCTAGCAGGAGCAGTTGACCACAAAGTATGTTGTCTGGTCATCGGTGTGGCACTCCATGGGCGTGTGCGCACTACCATGTCCTTGATGTTCTGACTCCGTTTCAATGCGAAGAGTGGCTTCGGGAGCAGTGCAGGGCCAGTATTGAGGATGTGCCAATTTTTATTGATGGACTTTTTTACAATGTCTGTCAGATGGCTAAAAGTGCTAACACAGACCAGCCAGTTCATGGGGCTCTTGGTTATTGCGTCCAGTAGGGCATCATGATTGTTGTTTCTTGCTCGTTTCTGTGCTCCACATATGACACTAGTAGGATATGCGTGTTGTTGTAGATGGAAGTTCAATGTTCATGCATGTTCCTTAAATGTACTTATTTCTGTACAGTTACATCGCAGTCTAAAAAGTTTACCCACTGGCAAGTTGTTCCTTAGCGAGTGGAGGTGGAAGCTGGTGTACTTCAAGAGTGAATTTGGAGCCATAGGTTTAGTATATCATTTGGAATAAATGCTTCCATCCTTTGGATACAGCAATAAGTCTAGAAATGGTAGGGAGACTTTACCTGAGCAATGAGTGAATTTCAGGTGAGAATTCCTGGAATTTAACCAATTGGAGAAAGACTCCAGGGTGGCCAAAGGACCCTCCCAAATTATCAAAATATCGTCGATGTATCTCTTCCAAACCTTGAGGTTGGACAAGTACGGGTTCTCAGCAGGGTAGATATGCTTAGTCTCAAAGTCATGCATATATAAATTTGCCATGCTGCCCTTCGACTTTCCGGTGACCTGTAGATTTAAATATTCACCATATTGAAAGAAATTCACCTTCATGGCCAATGTCACACATTCCAGGACATAGGAGGTGGGTGTCAGATCTTCTCGTTCCCGTACATCCAGTAGAGACCTTATTGGATTTAGGGATTCATCTTGAAGGGATTTTCTTATAGAGATTCCACATCAAAGGTTGTTAGGATGTGAATCTCTGGGTCAAATAGTATATCCTTCAAAGTGTTTAATATGTGCTTTGTGTCCTGCAGATACGATGACATCTCTGCAACGAAGGGACATAGAAACCAGTCCACAAACCGGGATAGGGGTTCTAATAATGAACCTATCCCGGAGACAAGGGTCTCCCCGGTGGTGGTCTTGTCAGTTTATGTACTTTGGGTAGCACATAAAAGTAAGGTGTCTTAGGTTGTGAATTGAATAGAAATTCTGCTTCTCACTTTCTAAGCCAATCAGAGTTCAAAGCATGTGTCATCATTGTCTGGATCTTTTTGGACAAACGTGGTGTGGGGTCGAGATTAAGGCGGCTATAATACTTTTCATCTCTCAATTCATGAAGGCATTCCGAATGGTAAGTATCCTCATCCATAACAACAGTTGCACCGGCCCTTGTACGCCGGATTTATTAATTATCCCAGGGTGTGTTCTCAGGGTGCAGAGACAGTCTCATTCAGTTTTGGATATATTGAAGAACAGAATCTTTTCTGAAGGTCTGAGCTTCTCAAAGTACTTAATAACTGCTTTCACAAAGGTGGAAATCTCTGCTGGCATCAGGTGGAAAGGTGGATTAAAGTTCGATCTAGGTTTAAGTCCAGTGTTGACTTCTTGATCTCGACTCTCATCTCTCTTATTCTGGAAGAAAAAGTTCAATAATATCATCCTGAAAAATTGTGCTAGCTCCATCCAGGTAGGAAAATCATCACCCAGATGTGTGGGCATGAATCCCAGACCCTTATTCAAGACCTCAAGTTCCAAATCGGTTAGAGAGCGAGAGCTCAGATTGATGACCAGGTCATCTATGTACTCATTGACGGTGACGGGTCCCGTGTCATGCTCCATGTTGTCCTCTGTTCCAGCACAGAATCCCTTTGTACCCTCTGTGTGTCTTAGTAGTTGTTGGTTCTGGCTCCTCTTCTCCTGTGTCCTCTGCCCCCTCTGCTTTGCCCTAAAAATGGAAGTGTTGGTGCTCCATAGGGCATCGAATGGATCTGGGGTGGTGGACAACCCCATGTTTGTGGTGGCCACCAAGGACCCGGTGGAAATTGTGCTGGGGGCCTACCATAACCACCTCTGTACTGGCAGTTCCTTGAAGAAGATGGCATGTTGGAATTGCTTGAGTTGTGATCCCCTGAGGTGCTCCACTCATCAGAATTTGAGGTCCACTCATCTGTGCCTTGCCTCCATCCTCTCGTGCCTCTTTGATTATTGTTCTTGTTGGATGCTGGGGTATAGTCATCTTTAGTATAGAGATACAACTTCTCTTGCATAAAACGATCCAAATCTTTCTTCAATTTATTGATCTTGCATTTTAAGATCCCTTCCCTAGTTTCCGCCAATAGTTTATTTACTTCCTCTAACTTTTTTTTGTAGGCAGAGATCTGTACCGTCACCTTGATCTGCGTTTCTAATTTCTGTATCTCCACCAACAGCAGATCTGCAACTTCTTTTGTCATATTAATCAGAGGATCAACCAATTCTGTGTGCACTTCCACAAGATTGGTGACCAATTCTTAGTGAAGACCTTGTTGTCAAGAAATGGACGGGTACATTGGTACCGATCAAGTCTTGTGGTGCTATGTTGCCTCTCGGGTTTTCAGTGAGGATTGCCGCATGCATAGCAGTTCTCAGTTGTTGTTTCTTCAAGTTAGAGAGTTTGTTCCATTCCTCAGTCTGATTGGTGTTAGTTGTCAGTGTGGAGTCTGAAAGACTAGGGGTCTGCAGGATAGCGTGGACCATCACTTCATCAAAAGCCAATCCCAACCCTTCTGCCATGTTTTCCTCACAAAGAAAAAAAGAAGTGAGGAAAAGTAATAATTCAAATTAATACGTTGGGGAATTATAATTACGAATCTACAGTCAGTTGACTGTTCAATACAATAATACCACACTTGGGACCCAAGGGAGTAACTCCCACCAGAGAACGTATCGCTCCCTAACTGAATGTGTACAAACTCACAAAAGATATGTTCAACTAAAACGGGTTGTGTGGTAGGTGCCAAGGGAAATAATGTTTTTTAGGACAAGAAACCTCACTCACCCAAGAGTGACATGCTTCATCATTGGGCTCCCTCCTCACAACGGGCCGCAAGGTCCCAGATGTGGGCTACGACTCTCCACCTAATGTAGCTGAGGTGTTTTCAGACAAGGGGATGCCACAAAGTAGTACAGGTGAGTGAGGGGCAGAGTGCAGTGAAAGATGTGCGTGATAGGTTAAAACTATCTCAAGGGCTCAATTTATTTATTCAGTAGTGTCCTTGAATATGATTAAAAAATAAGAGGACTGTAGGTTTAAAACAAATGTACCCCCCTATAGGTCAACATGTTTCTACCTTGGAAAACCGGCTGAGAACCTGGGCGCTTCACTCGTCCGTCACAAATTACTGGTTAGCCGCAGTGTTCCCACTTGCCTCCCAATCCATTCTCTTTCACTTTGGATAGCCGGACTCTCCGCATCCAGGTCCCGCTTGCCTCCTGAACCATCGGATCCCCACCGGACTTACTACAATCCACGTATTCAGGTCCTGGTACCACGTTACCTACAATCTCCGAACATCAACTTCTCCTGTCGGAGTACACACAGTGGTCCCTCTTGGACCCCCTACTTCGCTGGAGCCTTTAGGCCATTCCCCCCTAACGTCTGGATTGTTGCAGTACTACTGCCTCAGCACTATACTAGATTTAGTAACCATTGTCCTGAAGATAACCTGGAATTGAACAGGTCGAAATGCCACCGACTATTCAGATCAAACTGTGGCATTTTTGTGGTCAAACAATTCAGTCCAAATCGAAATACTTTCCTTGTATATATCTGCATTGTATCATTGACAACATAATTACTTGCTTTTACTGTTTTTCGCCATTCACGCTGTTTCCTCACCCCTGTCTCACTGCGCCATTCACCGTCACTAGCAAGTTCATTGCACACTTATGTGTTATGGTTACTTTACGTAAAATTGTACTGTAGTGCTGATACAACTACTTACAAATAATACTCTATACTCTATGAAACCTTTTTGTGGCCTCCCTTTCTTCTCCTTCTTTAAGTGATTGATACAATCTTATACAATCATATACAATCTTTGTAATTGTCCTCGCTAATGATTACCGGTTGAGACACTGTTGTTTTGTTACATAAGTCCATTCTTAGACAGTGCAGTGCTACCATTAAGAGTATAAGGTGCTGGGAGGTTATCATTACGACCTCCACAGCATCATAATGGCTACAATGAAAACTGAGAAGTTTAGTATCAAACTTCTCAGCACATTAAACCCACCCTGATGCCAGTGTGGGATTCAGTGAAAAATGCACTTAGAAAGCATCTTAGAGATGCCCCCTGAAAAACGACCAGCCTCTGATGGGTTCCCTGACTGGCACACACCAGCCTGCCACCACGAGACATGTTTATGGAGCCCTGGGGTGGGAGCCTTCGCTCCCTGAGCCCAGAAACAAAGTCTTTCCTGGGTGGAGGTGTTCACATCACCCCCAGGCCAAGAAGAGTCATCTGTGGCAGGGGAGCTTCAAAGGCCTTGCAGCCTTTGTAATGCGACCCCGAGCCTCTCCTGCTATCAGAAGCAGGCCCCCTTCATATCTCCCCTCCTGTTCAGCAGGAAGACAGGTGGGAGAAATTAGCCAGCCCAGAAGGTGTGCCCATCTCTGCCAACCCCACCCCTCAGGTGGGGAAGGCGAGGTGAAGCCCACTCTTCAGTGCCCGCCATCTCGCAGAAGGCAGGCCCCCCAATCAGGATTAGGGATTGTGCTCACTAACCCACGTGGTGTTTGCACACCCAGGGTGTAGTCACTCTAAGGACAGCAGCCTATTGTCTACTGACCTCGAGACCTCTAAAATTCCCCCTAAATACACTACTTAGGGGGCAGCTCTAAACCAAGAAGGCAGATTACCTTAATCTAAGAAGAAAAAGGACGAAAGAAGATGCCAAGCAGAGAAGTCTGCAGTTTACAGAGATCCTGCACCACAAACCATCTTGCCCTGCAGCCAGCTACCTCCAGAACACCCTGGGAGGTCTGACTGTCTTCAACAAAGAACAAATCTCCTGTGAACAGCAGCTCTGTTCAGAAGAAACACCAAAGAAAGACTCTGAGCCTGCTGAGGAAAAAGAAACCCGATACCTGGAACCACCACTGCATCTAACGCCTGCGGACCGAGTTCGAGTGGCCCACTGGTCCCAGCAAGGTCCCCCTGCGCTCCACAGTCTGAGTCCAAAGTGGTTTGACCCTCCAGGACTTCTAGACATCACCTGCAGCCTCTACACGGAGGCCCCCCCAACCGTGAGTGGCCCAGTAAGGTGAATTCCGACCTCAAAAGACAACCCTGCATCCAACCGCCCTGAGTCCTGGAGAAGAAAACCCGATGTGCACCTATGTCCCCGACCCCTCCAACTTACCTGCCCAGCTGTTGGTTCCTCTTGGAAGTCTTCCTGGACCAGGACTGCAGCTGAAAAACAAAAACAAAAATCCCCATTGAAAACAACAGGGCACCCAACGTCAAACCAGCACCCAGCCGCCCCTGCGCCGCTGTGGGTGCTCTTTTTGTGCTAAACAGGAGCCCCTTTTGCCCTGAGCCTAACACCAGGAGCTTGGCTCCCACAACCTTTTGGCCTGCTCGCCAGCAGCCACCAACCGGTTGCTCCCTATTCCTCGTTGGATAACATTTGGCCTCAGCACTCTGCACGTGGCGACGATAGTGCCGCTGAAGGTGTAACGAGAGTGCATCCCTGACCCTGGGGGACCCCTGAGTCTACCCCCAGAACCTCAAATCCCACTAACAAATACTTACCCTAAAACCGATAACACTATTTTCCTCCATAGGATAACATTGACTGTTTTTCTTGGAAAAGTTTTTAAAGTGTGGAGTTTAAAAACCTAAAGAAATATTTTAAAACAAAAAAGATTTTACTTACCTGTTTACAGGAAATGTCCCAGAGTAGTATCCAGGTATACTACTCTGTGTAAGAAAAATGATCTAAAAAGTAACTTACCTGGTATTTTAGTGAAAAAGCCCATTCAAGTGTATGTACTGTATTTACAAAGTATTGCATTTCTCTGCAACCATACTGTGAGTCAAAACAAAGTGCATATACAATTACAATTCAATTTATTTACAAACTGCATTACTAATGTAAAGTATGTATTGCTTACCTGTGCCAGGCTTGCTTGGTTCTAGAAAATAAAATAACTAAAAGACTATTTTCATACAAAAGCAATTGGTCTGAAGTTCAGTCTTTGAGTATGTGAATTCATTTGCTGACTGAGTGTGTACAACAAATGCTTAACACTGTCCTCTGATTCTGCCTTACTGCTCAACCACACTAACACAAATAGAGAGTGAGGTGCTTTTGAACTTTACCTCTGCCTACCTTTGGGGTTCCACTGGTATATACAGATTCAGCTTCCTACAGTCGGCAGAAAATTATTACATTCTGCCTTTGAGTATAAAGATTCAGTTTGACATTCAAGGCTTGAGTTTGACATTTTTTCAAACACTCCACCTACATCCAAGTCCTTTTCTCACAGACGCATGATTATGATGTGCTTTTGGCCCAAAAAATACAGTTCTATAGTGTAGCATATTGGTTCCACCTATTAATTCCATCTGGTTTTTTATGCATTTGATTATCCGACTTTTCAACATTTATTGTGAATTGAGTCTCACTACCTGAGTCTCACTCACTGTAAATTTGCGGTAAATGGACTGAGAGTGCCAACCATCAGTGACCACCCTTTAAGATAAGGCCACTGCTTTGCAGCTAGCATAATAGACTTTGGGCTGGTTAGCTGTGAACAAGCGAACACACGTGCACACACAAGTGTAGGCTGCACATGTCAGACTACTGTCTTGCTCAGCCCGGAATCACCAGACAGGTGTCGCAGAAGGGACTCTTCAATGTTTACCACTGACCTGATGTAGGCCTTAAAATGTGATTGGGAATTCAAAGTGTAGGTCTGTAGTGCTTAAGAAAGGTCTGTGGTACTTAAACTGTATTTTTTTTTTTATTGATTCAGCGAGGAAGCATTACATTATACAATCAAAAATATACCGTTATTTCTCCTGTACAGAACAAAAAAAACAAGATAATGCATACATACAAGCATATAAACAACTAATACCGATCATTGTTGTATCCATTTTCTCATTGGCTCCCATATCTGCACCCCTAGCTTTTTCTTTGAGAGACCTTTCAATTTATACAGGGCTGATTCGGTGTTAAATATTGAGATTATCTTGGCCCTCCAACCACAAAAGGATGGGGGGTCCGGATCAACCCACTGCGACGTTATGCATAACCTCAAAACCGACATAGACATAAACTTAAAGCCTCTGTAGGGCACTCGTGATCCAGTCGGATCTGAGATAGATTCAGATTCGATTCCAAACAATACCAAACTTGCTGTAATAGTTATCTGTATCCCCAGATATTGCATCATAAACCCCTCTATCTCTAATAACAGAGGCTGTAGGGCAGGGCAGGAAAAAAACATATGAATTGAGTCTGCAGCATAGAAACCACATCTTGCGCATTTATCACCCCTCCCACCCTTCCATTTTGCTATCTTTGCCGGAGTATAATACAAATTAAACAGAGCCATATATGACTGGCTCTTAAGACCACCAGACAGCAAAATGGAACCGGCAATTTGGGTTACCAACTTTAAATCTAAATTACTAACTGCTAATTTCTCCTTCCATATTGCTTCCTGCCTAGCCATATCATCCCGTTGCATACCCATAAGCTCCATATAAATCTGACGTATTTTAACGTTCTGTTGTATTAAATCCAAAATACGAATCTGTCGAATCTGACATCTACCCCCCGAGACTGCACCCTGAAGAAAACTTCTCAGCTGCAGATATTTAAAAAAATCCGCATTTCTAACATTAAACCTGCCCTTCAAGGCTACAAACGAGATCATCTCACCCTGCAACAACAGATCCCCGATTCTTTTAATGCCATAATGGGCCCACCTCCTCATAACCGCATCCTGAAATATCCCAGGTAAAATACCAATAGAATCTAATGTTGTTACCCATAAAATACTCGGAATATGCAGTTGCTTACGTAACCCCTTCCAAACTGAATAAGCTGCCTGAATAATTTTAAACCTAGTTTTTTCATAATAGCTTGGCTCCAAAATTTTCAACAATAAACCTTGTGCTGAATCCCCAAGACACCATTCATATATTGACGGAGAGAAAGCAACATCCAGACTCGCTATCGGGCCACACACCAACACGCCCATAAATTGAAATAATGTTGCACAGTAATACAAATAAAAATTTGGGAGAGCCAGGCCTCCCCGTTCCGTTGGGAGGTAGAGAAACTTCATTGCTCTTCTTGATCGGTGATAACCCCATAAAAAACGTGTGCACATTTGTTCTATTTTAGTGAACAACAATCTGGAAAAAAGGATTGGAATAGCCCGAAAAAGGTACAGAAATTTTGGGAAAACAGACATTTTTAAAACATTACCTCTTCCATATAGTGATAAATGGAGCCGATCTAACCATTCCAACGTTTTACTAACGGAAGCAATCAACGGTTCCACATTTCTTTCTGGGATAGTTTGAATTTGAGGTGAGATAATTATGCCTAAATAGATAGCCTCCGAAACTACCTCCATCCCAGATACTAACCCGACTTCTGTATGTAACACCTGGGTTTTCCCCAGATTTAATTTGTAACCAGAGACTGCCCCGAACATTTTTGTAATAACCTCAATTCTTTGCAATGCCTTATTCATATCACTGGACAAAACGGCCAAATCATCAGCATATGCCAGGACTTTAACAGAGTATGAATATGCCATTACTGGTCTAATTTCCGGGTCCGCCTCCAGACTGGATATGAGAGGATCAATAAACAAAGCAAATAACAGTGGAGAACAGGGACAACCCTGTCGGGTGCCTCTGTTTATCGAAAACCCCTGTGACTCCTCTCCGGTCAGCCGTATTGTAGCCCCTGAAGCAAGATACATTGAGCGTATCGCCCGTATATAACCATCCGGAAATGATTTCCACCTCATCACTGCCCAGAGAAAGTCCCAAGAGACCCTATCAAACACTTTTTCGGCGTCCAAAAGGGCCACGCCGACAGGTAAACTCATTGCCTGGGCCCAATCAAATATAGAGATAACCCTTCTAACACTGTATTAACGTTAAAGGCACAATTTGCACTAAACCACAGGGTCCAGTGAGGTTTGTATCCACGTGTAAACCAGGGGCGTAACACAGGCCCCCGCATTCCCTGCGGTGTGGGGGGGCCCCCAGCTGCAGGGGGCCCCCTCAGAACAGAACTGCGGTCTGAGGCCTCCGAATAAAATGCGGAGTGGGTGCCCCTCTGTGTACATTGCAGGGGGCCCCTTAAACTTTCGTTACACCACTGGTGTAAACATGCACCCAGAGTGAAGATTTAAAGTCCCTGACATCATACCTACATTCCTTATGGCACTTTAAGAATTGTCAAATTTATTTGCCACAGCTCATAATCAGATTCCAGGCCTTTGCCCCCCCATCCCTGAACTCCATCAAAGCAAGTTAATTGCTCTGCTTTCCAGCAGGCGGATCAAACACCTCCCTACACAATAGAGCAGGTAAAAGTACTTAATCCAGTTCCTGGGAAATAAATAGATGGGGAGAACTCTGTGTCAGCTAATTAGCTGTCACACTGTACCTGGGCTGGGTGAGTCCTGGGCAACAGAAAGAAAGGAAGAGAGCCAGATTGCAGGAGCCAAACACAGGAGGGGCTCGTCCTTTGACATTTTGGTGGAAAGGGAGCTGAGGCTCTCAGGGAAGTTCTTAAACAACTTAAAGTTGCCATTTTGAAATGTCCCAGCATGCTGCGCAGGATGATTGGGCCAGGGGTGGGGGGATGATGTGGCACCCTAGGAGTGGCCAGGGGTGCCGGGATTTTAGACCTTCCCGCCCACCTTAAAAATCCCTGCAGAAGGAAGTGGCAGTTGAGAAGACACTGGATCCAGTAGCGACAATGGTGAAATATTGCCCATCTGGAAAGAGGAGCCACCTGACGCCCTGCAAGGATGGACTTTGAGACTTTGATTGCAGCTGACCCCCAGGACTAGGATGGTTTCTTTCAGAATCAGTGGTGTTGGTCTCCTTATGCCCTCTAAGGACCATCTGGGGAAGTAGACCTTCTGGGGGGCCCTAAGGGGTTTCCCAGTGATGTCTGTGGCCTGGCCCTTGACTCCGCTAATACAAAGTTGTCCTTCAAGAGGTCAGGAGGATTTGGAACCTGGGGAATGCTGAGTGAGGGTCTTCTGCTGTCTGGCAACAAAGGGCTTTGGAGGAGCACCCCCAGAGCAGAAGAGAGCAGCAGCAGTCCAGGCAGAGAACAGGTGTGGAAAAGGGATCAATATAAATTCATTTCACCACAAAAATCACCACAGGCTCGGATGCCTGCAGTAAATGAACCTTGTGCCTAGGGCTGGCCACTAGGAGAAAAATAAGCACAAAAGCATTGAGATGGACCCTACAGCACTCAGGAAACTAGCCTTCAAAATTCTGTTTCCCTGGGGAAGGGAGCGACGTACAAAGTGCATAGCTCTCTGCTGCCTAAAGAGAGAATACCCTGGGAAGGAAGAAGCCCCAATGGGTTGGCATAACACCACTGATTTATTTTCAATAGGGAAGGGGTGTGTGGTGGCTCCTCCACAACTACAGTTTTACCAATGAGGGCTGGAGCATTAACAAATCATAACAGGGACCCATCCCCTGGGATTTCAACTTGACAACCTGGCGCATTGCCCACCTCTATGCCCATTTCTGATGGATGGGATGCACCAGCATCTCTTCCCCATGTTCAAGTCCTCCACACTGCTCCCACTGGCCGGTTAGAGCAGAAGAGAAACTTCTCCAACCAGGTGGGAGCAGAATAAGAGATGTGCCAGCTCATCTATGAGGAGTCTGTTGTGGTCGCAAGGACCTTCAGTCTCCCCCGGGTATAGCACCAAAAAACAAAGCTGTGGGCACCCCGTGTGAGACTAACGCAACCCTAAAAAGCTGAAAAGAACCTGGCACAAAGCCACATTGCGAAAAGTCACAAATGACAAAGTCGCTCATTATTTATGCAAGGCCACATGCATGGAGCACCACATAATCCTCTGCAAGGGGGTTAAAGATTTGAAAAACTGCTCTTTGTTGGGCCCCAAAGAGCGGCAGGGACACCACCGATCACTCTTAAAGCGTGATTGGGGGTATGCGTGATTTGCAGCAACATCCCAGTTGCTTGTAAATCTAGCCTAAGTCTCCCAGAAGTTGTATTTATGCCCTTGGGAGAGGTTTTGCTAAATTGCAAGCTTTCCCTGATACTGTGCTTTTGCATACAGTCCTCTAACTGCTGGTCCTTACACGATGTTTTTTGTCTGATAAAAGATAAATAAATATTTTGAGATATATGTAAAGGAGGCAATTCTTCATTCATGATGTCAATGCTGACAATATAAGGTTTAAGAGTGTAATGAATGCAATTGACTGTTGGTTCAATTCCACTTGACTTCAATGGTAGGTCACAACATGTATTACATATTGGTACTGTCCCAATTGGCTTCAAGATGATTACATAGGTCAATTGTGGCTGTTTTTACTGATGAGAAGACACCGTGACAAAGCTAGTAGCTCTCTTATTGATAATGACATCACTTTAAATGGTGTGTTGCATCTAGTATAAGTGGGCGATATTGCGTTCACAGAGTTTAGGACTCACTAGGGATGTAACTTGAGATGACGGTGTCACCAAAGGTATTTCAATTGACCTTATGTATCTCTTTGTACTTTAATGTGCTGTTTGTAGCAATGTTTGTGTAATAAAAGTACTTTTCCTTTTCAAAGAAAAAAGTATTGACAGGACAATTACAAACATATTACTTGTGAAGTTCTCACATCCTTAGAAACTAATAACCCAGTTCCAATTTCTTTTGTTGTACATTTTTATTTTTTATGCATGTTGTACCGCTCAATAAAGTGTTCATCTGTAAAAACATAAAACTTCCACGAGTTGCACAGGAGTGTGAAACTGCAGAGAAGTCGACACTATACAACCTTGGTTTCAGTGATGCAGCTAGAGCTTTTGCCACCCGGGGAGATCCCAGGGACAGCCGCCCAGTGACAGCCGGAGCAGGTAAGTGCAGGATGGGGATGCTGGCAGCAGACGATGACGATCGGGGGGCGTGCTGGTGACAGACGACGAGGGAGAATTTATAAAAAGAAAACTTACCTTGCGCTGCCGCCACCCCCAAAAACAGTGCTGCACGGGGCGAACCGCACCCACCCCAGCTACGCCACTGCCTGACTGGACTAAAAATCGGTATTTTTCGCACTTCTTCACTCTCACAAGCTCCGTCATGCCTGACAGCCATATCATACCTAAAATATTAACCTTGAAGGAATAGGATTATGAATGTTGAATTCATAAAATGCAGGCAGTCAAAAAACATGAATGCAAAGCAACACATGATAAATAAAAGGCATAGGCTATGGAAGAACCCAATTAAAATCTGGAAAATTCCTTAATATGGACGTAGGACAATGTATAAGTAAAAAGCATTCATACAAAGACTATGACGTAAACGGGCTCCAGAAAGTGTTTTAAACAGATGTACTCAAGAGCTTCCTCCTGGTTCAATTTGGCGTCAACAACAATCCCTGAAACGAAGATATGTTGAAGGTTGTTGAGGAATGACCAGGGCTGGAGTCCTTGGAAGGGTGATCAAAAGTACAGAGCTACCAACATTTATATGTTTGAGTTTCCGATCTCTAGTCAGGACCTGTCTGATCATGTGTGATCAAACCAGAATAATTTCCAGGAGCAGCACATTATGGGGATGGCCCCTGGAATGGAAACGGACTATAGGATTTGTGACGCGCATACAGCACGATGCTTTAATAGGTAAATAACTTGCACAGTGTAGTGTCGCGGTCTAGTTGACGCGCGCACTACGTGAAGACGGCGATGTGCGTAGCAGCCGTTAGGACGCTACTGCGCATGCGCGACATAGCGCGCGAGGGAGAGACGGCGATCGGAGCGTGTTGCCCGGCGCTCTCTCGGCAATTGGAGATAAAAGTGTAATAAAGGTTTCTGCAATCACCAGAGCGCCTCCTGACAGTTACTGGGGGGAAAGCTACAGTTGGCCTGGCACCTAGCTTCATTACAGTGGCGACGAGACTGGGACAGTGAGAACCATACGTGCAACAGGAGGAAAGTGCCCCCAACCTGCATCAGAGAAGAGGTCCACCAGGAGGGACACCACCCCACGCGGTAAGAAGACCGGAGGGGTTGAGGACAGACGCCTACACACCGAGAGAGCGCGGCAGAGGCAGATAAACGCCGGGACGTGGCACGTGGGCAGTAAAGGAGCCGGCCACGAGGTAGAGGATATCGCAGGCGGACAGCGGAACCACAGAGGAGACCCTGGCGGAGTCGGGGGACGACGGAGCAACCAGCTCGAACGCAGTCCCAGGTACCCGAAGCAGGGGAGCGGGGACAGACGCACCAGGTAGCCCAAGGAAGCTGGTGGAAGCCAAAATGAGTGCACAGTCATCGACTCTGACGACGCCGATCCCGTTCCTACCACGCCCGGGAGAACCCATAATGAAGTGGGAAGACTGGAGGGAGTACTTCAAAAACTACCTGGAAGCGCTAGAAGATGAGAACGAGGAGGCGTTCTCTAGTGCCAGGAGGAAGAGGATACTTCTACACAACCTGGGACCAGAAGGAATACGGGTGTTTCAAAACCTCACACTGACCATCAGGCAGGTAGGGGACACAGACGTGTTCACCCATGCCATAGAAGACCTGGACAACCACTATCGGCCAGCCGTGTGCACCTCCATCGACCGCTATAACTTCCAGCAGAGGAAGCAAGAAGCGGGGGAATCCGTAGATGACTACGTAGCGGCGCTGCGAAAACTGGCAATGACGTGCAAATATGGCGGACTACAAGATGAATTCATCAAGGACCAGATCGTCATGCACACGACAAGCAAGTCAGTACAGGACAAACTATGGGCGAATGGAGATGCGACGCTGAACGAGGTGATCGCCATAGTGAAAAGAGCGGAACTAACCAAACGCTGTGCGGAAGCGGCCAAGAGAGAACCGGCCCCCAGACTCACAGTCAACAAGGTGGACGACGCGGACCATCAGACACGGGGAAAACCAGCGACGGGGGAGTACAGAGGAGCGACCAAAGGGAAAACAAGACCCGGACAGACATGGAAACAAGAAAAAGGCGAAGCCATGAGATGCTACAGGTGCGGAAGCTCGAGCCATGCTGCGCACGACAAGCGGTGCCCCGCATTCAGAGCCAAGTGTGCGTTCTGCGGCCTAGTAGGTCATTACGAGAAAGTATGCCGAAGGAAAGGGAGACAGCAGGCGGTGAAGTTCGTGGCACAGGACGAGGGGGAAGAAGTGGAAGGCCGTGAAGAAGACGAAGAAGTCCTGTGTATAGAAGACCAGGTACTGGGCATTGAGGGGAGAAGAACGCGCAAACCCCAGTGCGACATGATTATTGGAGGAATACCCATCACCATCGTGGCGGATTCAGGATCTCCATACACCATCGTCCAACGTTCGGTATGGAATGAGAGGTTCAGACCCACGTGGGGCGCGCAACTAGAACCCCCCCGACATTCGACCCGTCACCTACACACGGGAGCCAATCCCGATGGTAGGGTTCAAGACGCTGAAGTTCCAGTTCAAGGAGCGGAGTGCGCTCTGCAAGCTGTACGTCGCGGAGAAGGGACCGTCAGTCCTGGGCTGGATGGACCAAGGAAAGTTGGGCGTACAGCTGAACCCAGGAGGGGACACCCAGGTGATGGTGACTCTGGACGGAGAGGAGTCGACGGCGGAAAAATGGCGGAGCGGGCACCCGAAGGTTTTCGGCGGGAAGATTGGGAAACTAGAGAAGTTCTCCCACAAAATCGTCCTTAAAGAAAACGCCCGGCCGGTAGCGCACAAAGTACGGAACATCCCGATTGCGGTGAGGGAGGCGGTGCAACAGGAACTCCTCCGACTGGAAGAAGGGGGAATCATTGAGCCCATCGACAGTGCGGAGTGGTTGGCGCCTCTGGTGGTGGCCATGAAACCGTCAGGCAAGGTGCGCCTCTGTGTGGACCTCAGGGAGTTGAACAAGTGCATAGTGGTCGAAAGGTTCCCCTTGCCACGCATAGAGGAAATGTTGGCCCGCACGAAAGGAGTGAAATGGTTCTCCACCATTGACTTGCAATCGGCATACCACCAGGTAGCGCTACATCCGACAAGCAAAAAATTGACGTCGTTCATCACGCCGTTCGGCTGCTACCAATTCTGCCGCATGCCCTTTGGTCTCGCCTCGGCAGCGGCGGTGTTCCAGAAGCTAATGGCCCGCCTATTCAAGGACATTGAGGGAGTGCAATACTTCCAGGACGACATCCTAGTGATGGGGACAGAGCTGGAGGACCATGACAGGAAGCTGTCGGCAGTATTGAAGATCCTGGAAGAGAAGGGCCTGACGGCAGAGTGGGAGAAATGTCACTTCGGGATGACGTCAGTCACCTACCTGGGGCACGAGATAGGAGCGCAAGGAATAACGCAGAAGAGAGGGAACGTGAAGGCCATCTGCGAAGCACCACCGCCCACCTCCAAGGAAGAAGTACGGTCATTTCTGGGGATGGCGGAGTACTATAGCAAGTTCGTCCACCACTTTGCCACAAAAACCCACCACATGAGGCAACTCACGAGAGACAAGACGGCGTTCATCTGGACCGAGGAGACGCAGGAGGAGTTCGACACAGTGAAACGGGAAATCGGTGGAGCGATCCCGTTGCAAGGATTCGACCCCCAGGGGCGGTCAATATTGATGACAGACGCGAGTGAGAAGGGGCTTGGAGCGGTGCTCATGCAGGAAAGACCGGAAGGTGGAACGGAGACGATCAGCTTCGCGTCCAGGACGCTGACGGCGTCGGAGCAAAAGTTCAGTGTGATTGAGAAAGAGATGCTGGCGGTGGTGTGGGCTATGGCGAAGTACCGTCAGTTCCTGTGGGGCACCAGATTCCAAGTGAAGACGGATCACAAGCCTCTAGTGAAGGTATTGACATCGGACGGCCATGCCAGCGCCACACCCCGGATTGCAAAAATGACACTGAAACTCCTGGAGTACAGGTACGACGTGGAGTATATCCCGGGCTACAGAAACAAGATAGCGGACTACCTCAGCAGGGCATCCGCGATGGACAGTGCCTCCAATGACAGGGAGGACGACGACGAGATGGTGGCCCTGACTGACGACCCGGAAAAAGCCATCAGCAGGGAGGAATGGAAAAACGCGTATGAGGCGGATGGCGATATGGATGACATCAAGACGTATATCGTACGAGGATGGCCAGAAAGGAGGAGACAAAGACCAAAAATCAGGCAGTTCTACGAGGTCAGAGAAGAGCTGTCGGTGGGAAACGACGGGGTGTTCGTCTACAGAGGTGACAGGGTGGTACCACCGGAGAACATCGTACCGACCCTGCTAACAATACTACACGAAGGCCACCTGGGAATCGTGAAGACAAAAGCCAGGACAAAACAAACATACTGGTGGCCAGGGATGGACACGCACGTAGAGAGGCACGTGAGAGACTGTGTGCAGTGCCTGGGTGCGGACAAGACACTTAAACCTATGAGACCACCCTTAGGGAAGTTCATGAACCCCAGCAACCCATGGGAAGAGGTGGCTGTGGACATACTGGGGCCAATACTGGACGACCAGGGGATCCCCAAATACCTATGTGTACTAGTTGATAAGTACTCGAAATGGCCAGAAGTGCACATCAACGAGGTCATGGACACGGACGAGATACTACGCTTCCTCAAGGTGGTGTTCCTCCGGGAAGGCATACCCAGGAGCATTATCAGCGACAATGGTCCCCAGTTCATCTCCGACAAGTGGGTCACGTTCGCGAACAGAAATGGCATAATACTCAGACACACCTCGATATACCACCCGGCCAGCAATGGACAAGTAGAGAGGTTTAACAGGGTGCTGATGGGCTCCATACAGGCGGCCATCACGAGAGGCAAAGACTGGGAGAAAGAAGTGCAAAGCACGATATGGGCGTACCGTATCACCCCCACCGGTACGGGGTACAGTCCCTTCCAGATCTTACGAGGAAGGCAACCCTTCACCAGAGACAATGTGGCGTGGCAGGAGAAGACCATCACTAGCAAATGGTCTCCAGCAGTGGTGCAACACAACCTGCAGAAGGCACAACGCATCTATACAGAACACTACAACCGCCACAAGAGGACAAAGGAGACGGCGTTAGAAAAAGGGGAGTGGGTCAGAGTGAAGCTGGCAATCCTAAAGCGGAAGGGAGAAAGCAAGTACTCCCCACCCCTCAGAGTAGAAGAAGTGTATGACCGGGCGGCGTTGCTCAGCGACGGAAACGTGTGGTCACATGAGCGCATGGCCAAATGCAATAAGATCTTACAGTGGCCCCGAGAATACACGGAAGGGGAAACCCCGACGGAAGGGCCGATAAGAGACACAGACTCATCCGAGGGAGGCCACGAAGAGAACATGAGCGGAGAGCAAGAGAGAGAGAGAGACAACCCAAGTGGAGGACCCTTGGGGGAAACCACCCGAGAAGATGGCGAGGTAAAAGAGAGAGAGGGCCAGGGCACTCCGAGAGGTACCGACGGAGGCCCGGTCGCAGAGGGAAGCCGAGAAGGACATTCCACTCCGGTAAGACACACCCGGGGGGGAAGAGCAGTGGTGAGACCATCCAGGTTTAGAGACTTTGAAATGGACTGACCACTTGGTCTGGGACATTGTGTTGTGTGGTATGAAAAGGGGGAGATATGTAGTGTTGCGGTCTAGTTGACGCGCGCACTCCGTGAAGACGGCGATGTGCGTAGCGGCCGTTAGGACGCTACTGCGCATGCGCGACATAGCGCGCGAGGGAGAGACGGCGATCGGAGCGTGTTGCCCGGCGCTCTCTCGGCAATTGGAGATAAAAGTGTAATAAAGGTTTCTGCAATCACCAGAGCGCCTCCTGACAGTTACTGGGGGGAAAGCTACAGTTGGCCTGGCACCTAGCTTCATTACACACAGTAGCTGGTGACTCCGTGTTTACTGGCACTTACCATTCGGTTTCAAAAATAGTTCATTAGGCATTTGAGTACCGCCCTTAGCTGGGTGACCTGGTTTAGCATTTTTCAAACAAAGCAGTAATTATGCCAATTACCCATATCTTTCAGTGCATTCCCTGTACCGCGGTGTTTAGCTTATAAGGGTGCGACCGTGCAGCTGTATCCAGCCTTCCCTCTTCTCTTGCCGCCCCAGATGTACCTGATCTGGAGGTGTGCGCAATGCATCTGACAGAATGACTCATGAGAACCAGCTAGTGGAGGTGTAAACAAGAAAATCTGCTTCCGACGGTGACCCAAACGACAAGCTTGCTAATTAGATCAGGATGTAGTGAAAAATACATTATCGCAGCTGTTCAGTGATTACAGCTCGAGATTGATTTCCACCAGTTATTCTGCCTCCTGTCACTTGCACGTAAAGAGAGCTGAAGATACGCGAGGATTGTCCTCGAGGTTTGACAACACACACCTGCGCCCAGGAGCAGAATGCCCCGACTGGCATCCATGAGCAAGAGGGTGCTTTGAAAATGTGATTTAATGTACAGGGTCGACTTACTTGGAACGGGAACAGGATTAGGGGCAGATTCCCCAATAGCAACATTGCGCCAAGATCAACTGCATTCTGTTGTGTGGACAGACAAAGGCCAGATGTACTCATTGTTAATGTTTTTTGTGAAAAAAGGGAGAGTGCATTAGTGCGTCATATCTACAAGGATAGGGCTCTGTGTCTCTTTCCTATTGTGCTGGGGCACGTTGGGCTGCCTTGCTCTTATCACTCACCCTTGAACCATAGTGCAGAGTGTGCATATGATGTCTAGCTCAGTTGCTGTACTGGATGGATACCCCTCCAATACAAACCACAATGCATAGACATAGTTAAAACGTTTCAAAGTTTGTATGTGTGCTGTAAGGTACAGTATAGAAGCAAAGTTGGAAAAGTATGGAGAAATGTTACTTTTGTCTCTAGGAGGCATACATTATTTGCGCACAGCTCTATTTAGCTTTTCTAGTAGGTAGGGCTTTGCCTCAGAAATAGGGGGGTGTAGGGTGGTTTCATGAGAATGTCCATGTACCACCCATGGTATGTCGTCTTGATGCAAAGTAGCACAATGCAGGGAATGATGCTACTTGACTTTACTTTAGTGCTACTTTCCAGAACAAATCTTAATTAAATATTTCATTCAGGTTTGCATCACTTTTGTGAGAAACCAGCCCAAAGTGTGAGGAAATCTAGGGCAAACATTGTACATCGTGTCTTATTTCCAAAGTGCAGCACACTGATGATGTAATCAACCATGCATACACACAAACACAACCCAAACTCCTTCACACTTTCAGGGCACAAGATAACACTAACCCAAAATACTTCATCAATCACATCTGAATTTACAAACCTTCTAGACACCTTTGCTTATCCTGACTCCTACTTGCACATATTCCATGCATACAGAAAACCAGATCTAGCAGTCAAGCCTTCTCCTACAATATCCCTAAAGCATGGAACAACCAGCTTCACCACATAAGAGCTTCCTCCTAACTTTTTGAATTCCGCAAGAAGCTGAAGACCTGGCATTGAGTTGTACCACTAGGCCCTAGGTTAGGCTAGATATCACACCTGCTCAGCGCCAGAATACCCTCGCTAGTGTGCTCTACAAATTAAACTATACATATCATCAGTGATGTTATAAATGATGTCATAGAGCATGTCATGGGTGATGTCATTTGTGAGGTCAGACGAAGTGAATGGCGGGGGTGAAAGTTATAGTTAGTGCTACTAACTATAACTGCTGAATTTCTATGTTTTGTTTTTTTAGTTCTAATCGTTGACGTTGCCACTGAGAAATTCACCTTACTATAGTGTTACTTTCACTTTTGTTTCTTTCAGTGAATACATATATTACCTGCTGGTGATCACCAGTAGATAGTAACAGTTAGGAACTAGTTTCCAAAGAAAAAGCGTTTTTTTTACTTCCTTATAACTTCGGCACCGTTTGACGAATCTTCACTAAATGTCCCCCAAAAAGTGTCTTGTTGTGTCTTGTTGTGCATGGAAAGTTTCGGGTTGATCTGTCAAGCGGTTGCTGAGGTAAAAGGGGGGGTCAAAATAGCATTTCCGTGTTAATTCCCATAGAGTCTTTAGGCACGCCTACCTCCCGAACCGCTGGACGGAAATTCACCGAATTTGTCAGACAGGTGGCATTTGGCAATGCAGCGAGCGCAACGAAATTCGTTTTATTTATTTATTTGTTTATTTACCTCTGTTGGGCCGTAGTCCATAGTTTACTAACCCCCACCCTGCTCCACCCCCGTCGCGCCCACAGCCCCACAGCACTCCCACCATCGGCCGCTACTGCATTGGACAGGTTAAAAACATGTGCACATCGTCTGAGTTTTCCTGCAAACATTTTGGACATTTCGGAATGGCTCCCTCTGCAAATTTGGGGGGTCTTAAAGGGGACCAGTATACCCTGCAGAGAGAAAACATGTGATTTCTCCTTAGGTTTGCAGCTTGAACAGTGGAATACAAGATGTTACAAGATACTTGCCATAATTCTTCTGGATGAAGACCGGGCAAGCATTCCCCCCACAGTTCCGATGGAAGTTTAATATTGCCCTCTGCCAGCTCTACCAGAAGCCAATATAGGTTTGCCACCTCTTTCTGCTTCTCATTTTTCCTCCTCAGGGTGTTCTCCAGTGCATTGGATATACCAACCGTTGTTCCAACAACTTGATGCCAACTTTTGACTTGCAGATACTTACATTTTGATAGTTCATTATCTGTGATGCTCCTCAGATTTCCCCACGAAAGCATAGAACCCTCTGGTACAAGTTTGGCCCAACGTGAAATCCCAGCTGTTTCAAGGGAGTTATTAAAGAATCTTTGGTCCATTCTGGCACACCTGGAGCATTCCAAATAGGAGCCAGTGCATGGTAATAGATCATTTTAAAGTTTTTCTGATTGTGAACCATGTAGAGGCTAACCCATTTACAGTCTTTAAGCGTACCCTTTAAAAAAATCTTGGATCAAAAAATTTATACATGAAACCTTGGTCTCCTCCTTTTAAGTCGGACAGCATTTCCTTAAACATTCTCCCGATATTCGAACTGCCTGGTTCGTACAGGAGCATTTAATATCCATGCATAGAAAACGAAGTCTGGAAAACACAATCCTCCCTTGTTCTTTTTCCTCCATAGTTTTTTCCACAAAATCCGTGTGCTTTTAGAGGCCCATATAAAGCTATTTATTTTTGCCTGTAGTTTTTTTCAGTCCCTCTTCTTTGAAGGCTAGGGGAATATTTTGAAATAGGAAGATAAGTTTTGGAAAGACCATCATTTTTATTAGGTTAACTCTACCAATTATTGTTATGGGTAAGTATGCCCAACTCATTAGAGAGTTACATATCTCTTTGCTAACTTTATGGAGATTTGTATCTATGGTTCTCTCAATACTCTGTCTGATCATGATGCCCATGTACCTCATTTCTTTTTTCATTAGATGTGTGTGAGTATCCATATTCCAAGCCATACATTCCATTTTGGACGCATTTATCTCGTACCCAGATACCTGACTGAACTGAGATGCCAAATTATATATTATTTGGATTGCCATATTTAAGTCAGACGTATACACCATCAAATCATCAGCTTATAACGCCACCTCTTTTCCCAGCTCCTATATTTGAAGGGAGATACTCCGGCATGACGCCTGATCTTACCAGCAAATGGTTTGATGTACAGGTTGAACAACAAAGGTGATAACGGGCACCCCGCCTTGTCCCCCTCTGAATCTTAACAGGAGCAGACATGTTTCCGTTCACTAAAACTCTGGCTGTGGGAGATTGATAAATCAAGCTTGCTGTTCTACAACAATTTTCTCCCAGATTACACAATCTCAATATTTGCATTAGACAGGATCAATTGACTCAGTCAAACACTTTTGTGACGTCCAGAGTGATGACAGCCAGTGATGCGTTATAATGCGTTGCGAGGTCTATTGCCCCAATCAGATTGTAAGTGAGGTCTTGAATTCCTCTCCCTTGGATAAAGCCTTTCTGATCCTCATTTAGCAGACCACCTATCACTCCTTTTAACCTCTCTGCCAAAATCTTGGCAAATATTTTATAGTCAAGATTAAGCGGAGAGATAGGTCTATATGAATCGTTAGGTGATTTTGACGGTTTAAGGATCAGAGCCATTGTGGCTTCATTCCACAATTGCAGCATATTTCCTCCCTCTATAAATATATGGGAAAATAGCTTCTCTATTACAGGGATAAGGGCCATCATCAGACTTCTATACAATAACACAGGTAACCCATCCCGTCCTGCAGCTTTACCTGATTTTCCTGCTGCTGTTGCTTTTTTAATCTCACTTCTTGTTACTGGATTGTTTAGATTGTTAGATTCTGCCTTGTTGAATTTGTTTGGGACATCTTGGTCGAGCCAGGTCTTGATTTCTTCCTTTCGGACAATTTGATATTCTTGGTACACCTTTTCAAAATGCTTCTGAAAAGCCTGTTCAATCTCTAGAGGACTCTTAATCGTATTCCCTGTGGCCTCACATCTTATTTCCTTTATGCTTCCCCTTGCTAGGTCCTGTTTGGTCTTCCAGGTTAGAAGCTTTCCACTGCCTCCCCATACTCGAAGTGAGCAAGCTTACTCGCTTGCCATTTCCTTTTTAACATTGAGTCAATCACACCTGCCAGTCCTAATTTAAGAGTTTGCAGCTCTGCCAAGATGTCCTCTATCGGCAAATTGCTCCCTTAGGTGTTGTGCCTTTGCTTTAACTTCTGGATGCTACGCTCTATCTCCTCCACCTCGGCTTTGCGTTTCTTTTGTTTAACAATCTGCAGTGATGTTATACAACCTCTCAGAAAGGCTTTATATGAATCCCACACTGTTTCTATTGGAGCACTATCAATGTTGTTTAAAAAGAAATCCCTGGTCTCTTCAGTTAATCTCTCTATCACTTCCTCTTGTAGCAGAATTGCACGATCCAAAGTCCATCTCCTAGACAATGGGCTGGCTGGAATTTTTAAAGCTAGGGTTACAGCAGAGAGATCCGATAGATGTTCCCCTAAGTGTTTTACATCTTTCATCCACCTTTCATCCAGTTTTTTAAACTGATTAAAAAGAGATCGTCTGGACTTATGTCCGTATTTCTTATTATGGAAAGTATACCCTCTTCTATTTCCCATGTTGTCTCTCCATACATCAAGCCATCCTAGCTGTTTTATAGCTTTCTTAATCGTAGATCGCATCTTACAATTTTGTGTTGCTCTGCTCTTCAAAGAGTGGTCCATAACTGGGTCCAACACCACATTAAAATCTCCTGCCAAAATTAAAGGGTCTGGAAAATTAAGTAATTCAGAGAGCAGGCCTCTAAAAGGGGCTGGATCGTCTAAATTAGGACCATAGTATCCTGCCAGTGTAAATTAATGAGAATGACATTTTATTTTAGCTATGGCCCATCTCCCCATCTTGTCTACTTTACTTCCTCCCACCTTGATAGCAGGGTTTCTTATAATTAATATAGCCACCCCCTTTGTTGTTAGTTGTTGCATGGTGCAAACTACCTCCTGGAGAGTAGTGGCTCATGGAGGGAGTGCCGTGGTGCAGTGGGGTGGGGCGTGGGAGGGGCAGGGGCAGGGTGGGCGGTAGTAAACTTCGGCTCACGGCCGACTAGAGTAATGTTAGTAAATAAATAAATAAAACAAATTTTATTGCACGTGCTGAAATGCATTTGGTGTTTACTACCCCCACCCTGTCCCTTCTCTGCCCCGCCCGCGGCACTCCCTCCACGAGCCGCTGCTGCTCCTGGACCCAATTTCTGGTCTTACACAGGTTCCTCATCTCAGTATCTGTTAGATGAGTCTCTTGAAGTATAAGGATTTGTTCTGGGGCATCCTTCAGTGATTTAAAAAAGTTTTCCATCCTATACATTGATCTTAGACCATTTAAGTTCCATGACAGAACCCTCAGAACTGCATTTTGATCAGCTATTAGGTGTACCATGTCACTAGTACAAAAACAAGGATTTTTGGGAACCTACTCAGGCGAGTCGTACATATTTTGTTAAAACTTTTCTTCCACTGCTCTCCACCCTGTGCTCCCCTCCCTATCCCTCCCCTTTTCCCCACCTGATCCCTCCCTCGAAAAAACCCCTCTTTCTCTTATCATGGCCCTACCCTGGTCTACGAGCCCCCCCCGGAGTCAGGAAATATACTCATATTTCATACTAGTTTAGAAGAGCGTTTGAAACTAGATTTGAAAACTACTATTCTATTCCTATATTCCGGAATTCTTACTACAGACCAGAGGGATATAGAAGACAATACTATAAGTAGCACAGTAGAATAGATTTCACTTAGCTCGCTCCACCCCCGAGATAAACTGAAGGAAGTTTTCCACTTCCTCTACTCGCCAGAACCATTGCATTTTGTTGTTATGCATTACTTTCAGTGTGGCTGGGAAGTTTAATTAAGCAGTTGCACCCTGTTTTCTAAAGGGATCTAATAGCTTCCCCAGCTCCCACTTCTTGGTTGATGTGATGGATGAAACATCCAACCGTATTTCTAAGGTTATTCCTTCTGCACATAGTGAATTCAGCTTAAGTGCCTTATTTAAAATTTCATCGTTCAGATTATATGTTAAGAAGTGGACTAAGACTTTCCTAGGCCTGGTTTTATTTGGATTCAATCTAAAGGGGTCCCTATGCACCCTCCGAATGTCCAGCATAAATGCTTGCTCTGAAGTTCAATTTGAGTGGCTTGCTTAATCAATTTAATCACAAATTCTTTAAGATTGTTTCCTTCCGCTCCTTCCGGGATCTTGTGCAGACGTATGTTATTTCTCCTTTGGGAATTTTCAAGGGATTCTAGCTTATCCTGGACACCCATTCCCCTCTCTTTTATCCTGCTTATATCCTTTGTAGTTTCTTCTGATTTTGAGACTAGCTCTGCAACAGTGGATTCCAATGCTGTTGTTCTAGCAGCTAATGAGTCTAATTTGTCCTCCAATTTTTCACATGACTGCTTTATTTCAGCTTGGTTCATTTCTGACACCACAAACCTGTTACTAACTTCCATTGCTAACTGTTGCAACAAGTCTGAAACTGAACTGAGAAATAGTCATGGTTACAGGGTCTGCTTAATGTGTCCATCCTTTGACATACCACTCGCTCACTGTTAGTCTCATCTAAAGGATTGTCACCAAAAGAGCCCGTCTCCCCCTGATTCGTCGGGATTTTTTGGTTTGTTGCATCACCTCTATCTCTATCTTTCTCATCTGCAATCCTTGTTACCCCTTCAAGTAAGTGGAATCTATTTGGACTTTGGATTCCTTCCAGGTAATCAGGGTAATCAGAGTATTCAGATAGTTTTGGGATACCACTTAATGTATTGTGTGCTATTGGTTTTAAAATGAACGTACTCAGAACAACCTTGAAATAGCTCCTCAGCGTTGGAGTAAGTTTCACTTTCTGAGGATTCTGAGAGGGTTTTTTTTATTTTCTTGGATCTTTTCTTTTTAGGAGTAATCCATTCTCCTGATATTACTTTAGATTTGGAAGGTAATAGTGGAGGTGGTGGTGGTTGTGGCTTTATATGTTTTCTGGCCAAATACGTTTCTTGCTTTTGTGATGATACCACAAATGTCTTGGTTGCTTAATATTGATTGGTGGCTAGAATTGGATTGGTTTGAAGTTGTGCTCCTCAGGGTATATCTACTTTGTTTCCCTGTACTTATGCTTGTACTTGTGTTTGTGCCACCACTGCCTCTTATCAACACGACTTTAAGATTTTCCTCCACTTCCTTAAAACAATGTATCAAATTGTCCTCTCCCACCTCCTCCACCTTATCCCCCTATAATAAACGTACTCCTTCAATCTCGCCAATCTCGCCAACCTTCTCACTAGCGCTGAGTTTCCTTGATACCTCCGTCTTCCAGTAATTTCTATGCAAGCCCGATGAAACTTGCAGCGTGTTTGTGCTGCCTCTGCCTCTACCACCCTGGATGGGAAAGCGCGCCGTGGCTCTCACCCCTCGATCAACTTCTCGGGCTGCTCTGGACCAGAAAGGCTCCCGGACTACTCCCCCCCCGGGACTGTTCTCCAACGTGTGCCGCCACTGCCGCCCCTGTGAGCCCAGACCAGCTTGCAACTTTCACGGCGCCACTGTGCCGTTGAACTCGAAAAAAAGAAAAAGATCCGAGCGTCAACTAAGGACCGTAACGCCGTCTCCGTAAGTTTCCTCCCTTGTTACTTTTAGTGTGTCAATTTTAAAGCTTATGCTACAATAAAAGGTAGCTTCATGTCCCCCCTGGTTTCTTTCACATTATAGAGCATAACTCCCATAGCTTGTCTCTCTGTCTCGACAGACTCCCGAGGCCTCTGCGACCTGCTACTTGCTGGCCGCCATGTTCTCCCGCATCCTATGCTTGCCGCCTGCACTTGTTTTGCTAGTGGTACACCAATTTATTACATGGGGTCTACTTAGGTGAGGCTTGCGAAATAAGAACAAAATGATGGATAACACAAGTGTAATATATGCAAGCTTATGCATGCTTGTTTGACTGATTATGGGGGGGTGTGAGTGAGAGAGAGCACATGTTTGTGTTTCTTTGCATGAAAGTATGCATGTGTGTGTGTTCTCCACTATGCTTGCCCAAAGCGTGTATGTCTGTGTGTTTAAGCAAGGGTGCTGGCAACATCTGCAGCACATTTTTAAAATTACACAACACTCAGAGCTCATCTCTGAAAGGGTGGAGGATGGTAGGGTAGATAAAAGTCTAACTCGCTCCCCCTCTTTGTCAAGTACAAAGGGGCTCAATAAGTATGCAACAGGCTGCTGACAGAAAAGAGACAAAATATGGCAGGAAAATATAGAAAATCCGAGTAAATGAGATGCACTTGTAATACACAGGGATAAGGAAAACCCTTTTGTTGCAGGGGAAGCACATACATTAGGACCCTCTGACAAGATGACTATGTGGTAGAACTGAAAAGTAAGATGTAAATCAGATGCATTTGAAATTTAGACAGAGACAACAAGGAAACCGCTTTTGTTGCAAAAATGTCTGCATAAACTAAGACACTGGCACAAGGTGAGTCTAAATGAACCCCTTTTGTTGCAAATAGTCTACATAAATTAAGGCCTTCTAGCATAAGTCATCACAAGGGCACTGAAAGTTATTACACTCAAAACACACAGTTGAGGCAGCCGCCCCTTAACAGACAACCGAATGATGGAGAAAGGCAGGAATATCTATCCTTGAGAGACAGCAGCAGAGGCAGCCACATCCCCTGATCGTTCTCAAGACAACCAATCAACATTTCTGGAGGTTAAAAAAAAGATTTATAGATTGAGGTCCGATTTATTGTGTTGTGTTGCACAGAAGAAATGCTACTAAGATATTGCACACTTCTGCTCTCTTATTTAGCTGGTGCACTTCAGGAGGCCTAGTAGTAGAGCAGGTACTGTTGAGCCATGGTGACGGGGTTCCTGCATTATGGGTGTGATTGTATTTGTGCAGGAAGGGATACACTTCCTCCCCAACCTCCACCTCCTCACACTTACTCCCCAACACGCCTCCTCAGGTGAAGATTTAGCAGCTTCCACAAATCCTGCGGGTCACATCTCATTGACCCCGACAGCAATATGGATCGGAATGAGGTTTTAATCCGTACTTCCAAACAGAGTACCGCAGATCAGCTTGCTTAAAAATAGGTGGCAAATACTCCTCATGGTAATCTACGTGGAGTTCACAATCTGTTGACCAGAGATTTGCCAGGTATCAGAATGGCACTAGTGGGAGTGAGAGTAAAGTGGTACTCTGAAGGATTCCTCTAAATGTACACCCAACCCCTTCTCATAGTCACACCACTTTATAGTACAATGTTTTATTGCTAAAAACTGAGCTAGCAATAAGCATCGAAGAGATGCATATGTGTCTTAGAAAGCTAAAATAAAACTGTTGCTCTCAAACTGTAAAACTGTGGAAGAAGCAAAGCAACCGAGTTGATGTCATTTAGCTTGAAGATGATGTATGTGAGATGATCTGCAAACTCCATGACAGTAAAAATGCGACACTAAAAGCTGACTAATCAGCTTCATCAGCCTTGAACCATAAGTCATATTGATGCCTAAAACACAGAGCCCTATCACACCTCTACATTAGATTGTTGAATAGCAACAGACAATAAACACAATATTCAAATAAGGTGTAGGAAATAATTTATAAGGCTCACTGGTTTTTAGGTGAGATTTTGGGAAAACACACAGTAACCTCCCCCACTCCAGATCGATGATGAAACTAACGAATACCTTGCCCGCGCAACCTGAAATCCTCTGCCTAGGAAACCATAACACTAGTTAAAGAGGTGACTAAAGGCATTCCAAATGTTTGAAGCTTTCATCATCTTACAAAGAAAACAGAGCCAGATATACCACAAAAGGATCTGGTGAACAAATATTCTGTTGCAAGTGGCCAAGAAAATGATGAAACTATCATGCTAGATCAGCTTAGCATTGTCAGACTGAAAAAAGGTGGGAAATTACAAAAATGCCCTAGCATAAACATCTACTGTGTGATGTTTGATAAATGGGTGCTAATGGATGACTTCAAAACACTGCTGTATAGATATTGATTGGCATAATCAACTTGGTCCTGCCATGGAAGCCAGGATGGAACACCCATTCTCATGTGATTTGACTGCTCCTTCAAATTGCAGTAAAAGGTATTTAATAACACACACATTTGAAAATGTTCCCAGTGTTTTAACCCAAAGTTCAACCAACATTGTTTGGCTCTACCTGTGCTGGCAAAATCTTTATACAGAACTACCCCTGGAATTTCAATACCTCAAATTTATAAAAGGAACACAGTCTACTTTCAAAGATGATGATTTGTGACCCCTAAGATGCATAAACATGCTAATTTTAGAAGATCTTCTAAGAAAAGGTGGGTATCACCCCGAGATAGAGAAAGCCATCCCACAGTATTCTCACCACCAAAATATAAGCTTAATTTACGAAGTATAAAACTTGTTTTACAAAGGTAAGAGTGGATGTTCTGTAGCTCTAAATGACTCCCTAACTAGAGTTGTTTAAAATCCCACATGACAAACAGCAGATAGCCATTACAACAAAACAAATGTACCCGAGAGACTCAAGGAGTTTCTTGAAGGCCTTTAACAATGCTACAGAGAAACACTATGGATACATACTGGTATGTTTAAAAAGAAACACTCTAGAAGACTATAGACTGTGTACAGGTACTTGTCCACTCGATCTCCCCATTTCCTATACACTCAAAACCAAGTCCAAGACCTATTAATTGAATCGTGAAAGAAATCCTGCAATATTTGCAGAGGAGACCTTATAGTAAAAGGTATCACCCAAGTCAGAGTGTCTATGCCAAAATCTAACCAACAGTGCTGTGTAGTTCCTACTAATCCATAGAAACTACAAAATTGTTGGACAACAAACACTGTGGGTGAGGGGCATAGACTGATTCTAGGCACCCCCTCAGGATATGTTGACCTAGAGACCAGCTAGCTTACAGTGCCACAAAAAGCCCCCCTAACCTTACCAGGAAGCAAATAGTTTCTAGCACCCACTGAACATGACAACCCTGACCCCTCAGGGAATGTGGTAACAGATCAGAACCTTTTGCACAGTCACTCATGCTTACGTGTGCTCAGAGAAATATACAGAATACACAGTGGGATGTATTCAATATATTTCTTGAACAAACGTTATTCTTGTATAGAATGCATGTGCTGCGATAATCAGTAGACAAAAACAGATGAAAGTGATTACAAGCACCAAAAGAGTAAATAATAGATACTGCTCTAAAATGGTGCTAAAACAGTGTGTGTTTGCAGGTATACAAACAAGGCAGTAATCAGGCATGCTCCTACTATGCAAACCCTACTATACGTGTACTTAGAGTGTATGTAGGTGTAGAGCCAAGAATCTCCCCTAGGGATAATCCAACACCATTACGTTGAGGGAGAGAATGAGGGAACCCATCTTGGTTGCAAACTGGACACCCTTCAAGAGATGTCAGACTGCTGTGTGGTGAGGTTTGAGCATGCAGGGACCCTCAGTTTCAGCTGAAGTGCCTCCTCTGCTAATCTATCGGGATGCTCATTATTTATAATAGAAAGCAGCCTTGCTATGTAAGCTGTAGATTAGTGATATTATGGATATGAAGATAGCTTTGTCGCCCCGTGAATCAAGATATGATTGTACATAGTGCGTAAAGAGGCCTTGTACATGATGTTCGATACATCATGATAATGTTATGTGAAGCTAGATGTGTAAACAAAGTAGTTTCATAAAAACTAATCCAACATTGCCATACACTCAAATATGTGCAAAAGGTAACAGCAGAAATGTTATTGTGAAAAATAGGACAATGTAAGTAATGAGCAGCTTCGCTACATGGGCCTAGCTTGGTAACATAACACTAGCAAAGAAAGGTCATCCTGTGTGCTGCTTCTGATGATTTAGAAGCTACACTTTTAGAGTTAAACCTAAACACCCTAAAATGTAATGTAGCTATATCAGAGCACCATTTACATGTAACGACAAAGAAAAGTCACCTTATTAAGAAGACTTTAGACAGTTTTAAAGCTTCAGTGTGCTCCACTCCGACACTGGGTGACTTTAAATCTCTATATGAATCAATTAGCACACAATGAATCCAGTTTCTATTGTTTCACATTGCGGCTCATGAGACAGAACAAGTCTTTAATGCAGGTAAGCTTAATCTTAAAATTGATACACTTAATCTGCAATTTGTCTTTATAAATGAGCTTTGAATGTATACAGACAAGAAGGTAAAACTGTTTACTTCTGTATGCTAAGTTTGCTCTCTTTGCAAAACGTTTATTGTCGCTGTCCAGCTCCTTGTCTTCAAAATGAGTCCTCATAGAAGAGCCTAGCTGAAAGTTCGGTGTCCATGTCATTTTTTCTGCAATTGATAATACTCTTGATATAGGCTCTGTAGGCATACATTTAATTATTTGTGTGATGAGTCAGTTGGCAAATGTAATGTACACTTGGTGCAGCATGGTTGCCATGGGGTAAACAATCTTCACAACTTTAGCAAGAGCTTCTGTGTTGGGGCTGTTTGCTTTTAAGGTTTTACAGACCGGATGCAGTAGAGTATTCTGTAGATCCAGATACATACCTGTGGACCCTGAGACAAAAAACTCTTATGATGCCAGCAAGATTGAAGCACTAGAGGTGAGACTTACATAAATAAGCTACTTATAATTTTAGTTTACACAGGTTTGAGAGAAAATAAGTCTAGGTCTGATTTGGAACATTCTCTGAAAGTGAAATGCACACAGGACGTGGAAACTGTTGTTGAGTTTGAAAAAATATTTACTCAAGTTTCTCTTGTTCTAGGAGGTTGTCTCCCAATGTGTAGATCTTCTTTTGTGAATGACTTTCGAAGCACGCAAAATTCTTTATTATAGAGCGCGGGTTGCCCCCTATTCTTTGATGCTTTTGGCTTCCATTTAGTACCAATGTTTGGCTTGTACACAAGCCAGGTTTTCTCTTTGGGATGATTGTTGATTAATTCAGTGACTGTAGAAGTCACTGACCTCACCGCTTCCTTTGAAATTTTTTCAACAGCTGTTGTAACATGAACATTTGCAATTTCACACTCTATCAGGGGCGCCTTTAAAGAATGGGGGTTCACCATATCTGGCCTGGTCACAGTAATATTTTCTGTATTTGGAAGTTGGGTTTGTCACGTGTTTTCATGAGCACCAAAATTATTTATTTCATATTCAGTGTCACGTCATGGTCTCAAAAAAGAATTGACAATCACTTTCCCGTATTGAAATGCCACTGGCTCGAATGGCAGTCACATATCATGAAGGCCATAGTGCTAGAGCGTTTTTTAGAAATCAATACGTAGTCACGTTTTATCTATTTAATAGTAACCATTGTGCTATTTTCCTCCATTATCTGTACCCATCCTAATGGGAGGGGCTCTATAATATCTGTATTGATTAAAGAGAGTATAGAACTCACTTGTAATATCAGAACACATAGAGTCTGATGGTACAGCACAGTCCCTATAACCCTGCTTAATTTACACATACAGATAAACTCTGTATCAAGTCCAGAGTTCTAAATAAACACCTTCTTTCTGAGGTTATCTAAAACCAGCTGAATATCCGAATACATGTTGGTGTTGCTTAGGGATTTGTTGATGGTCTGGACTACGGCTGCGATGGTGGGGTAGTAGCCAGGAGGAAAAGTTGCCTGGAGGGACACAACCTACTGGTCACGCTTTATGGTAAATTTGGCCTCTGACCTAGTAAATGTATTCCAGGATCAAGGGTATTGGAATTTGGTTAGGGCAACCTCCCAATCCTCTTTTAGGTCAACCAGATTAGCCAGTTTCACAATAGAATGAGAAATGTGATTGTTGTGGAACATTTCCTTTGATGCCTTGGAAGGCAGGGTAATATAAATGTTACCTCTATATTTAGTTTCGTCTTCAGAAAGCGCGATACGCATGATCCTTTAGAAAGGTAACAAGCACCAAATGTTACATTTCTTGGACCAACCCCTCCATTTAACTAATGTCTGCTTATTCATCCCCCTACCTTTCCATTTCAGAATCTTGTCAACCTTTTTGATCTGGTGTGGATTGGTCGGCACCTTTTGTAACCTTTGATTGTAAAAGCTACCAACATTTTGCTTATATCCCCAGCAGCTCAAGTCAGGGCTGAAGTTAACAGCTATCTGTCTAACCGAAGACCATTGTCACTCATGCACCATCCTCCATTGCTATTGACAACCAGCCTGTCATTTTTCTTTGAGTGTATGAACAGTTTGGTTTGAATACAAAGGTTCATAATCACTGCACATAAGACTAATATCACTCTCCCTAGTTGGCCCCAAAGTCTTACATAAGTGCTAATGGGCGACGTGGGGATGTCAGTAATGAGTTGCATGGGGAGATCAATTATGTGAGCAGTTCTCAGGCAGTGTTTAGGTGGATGATCTTCCACTTTTGAGATTCGTCTAGGCTGTATTCTACTTGCAGGTCAGCAAATATTTCAGTTTGTCTAGAGATATATCTTTTATCAGAATGACACCTTTTGCTGGCTAGTTCGACCAGATTGGAGGGGGCACTGACCTATTTTAAGCTTACAGTTTACCGATGGAGATGACCAGCAATATATTGTTGTTTTTAATGCGATGTCAAGCAAGAATCGTAGTCTGCAGTATTTATTTGTTTATTTATTTAAGTAGTTTTCTATAGCACAAACATGACCCATCCAAGTATCAGAGCTGTGTTCAAATAGCAAAACAAGATAAACATAGAAACCATAGGCAATAAACAGTTAAATATACAGCTAGCACTATGTTGTGCAGATAGCAAATACGTTGTAACAGCAATGGCAAGAAAGAACAGGCAAGAAATAAAATATACACGAAGAAAACTGGCAATTTAAAGTACTCACAATACAAAAATGTATGTAGGCAACATAGTCTGAGCTTTGTGAGATCAGGAAATACTGCTGAAGGAATCTATTAAGCAGCAACATTTTTAATTCATTTTTGAAGGAGGTTGCCGAAGGATTAGCTCTTGTTTCAGGGTAAATTTCATTCCATATTTTAGGCGCAAGCCTAGAAAAGGAGCTGTTTTAAGGTTTCTTTTTGTTGAACTTCTGTGGCTTCAACAATAGAGAGGTAGAACTTCTTAGAGAATGGCTCCCACCCAATAGTTCAAGTTTTTTTGCCATGTAGACAGGAGTTTTGTGATAAAGAGCCTTATGGGTCATGCATGCTATCTTAAACTGAATTCCAGCTACAAACGGGAGTCATTTGAGATATTTTGGATACCGTGTAATATGGTCGCATTTACAGGATCCCGTGTTGAACCTAGCAGTTGAGTTTAGAGTGGCCCTTAACGGAGCCACCCTAGCTTTGGATAGACTTGGTACTCTTGTTGTCTAGGCACAAGAGGACTAGAGATAGGACTTCTAGCATAAAGTCATCTGGAGGTAAAACGGATTTAGTTTTCCTTAGAGTGCTCAAACGGTAATTAGCTCCTATGGTTGTTGCACTGATGTGATCTTGCATATTGAGGTATTTGTCCAATGTAATACCCAAAGATCTAGTAGAATCAACAACATGTGGGGCGCAGTTGAGCACTGTAATTTATTTGAGCCATTTATCTATGGGAGTAGGAAGATTGGGTGGGGCGATCCGGAGAAATTTTGTCTTGAGCATATTTAGCATAAGGTGATTGTGGGTTAACCATTTTTGGGTTTTCAGTAGGGCGAGGTTAAGACCTTTGATATCTTCAGGTGAGGAAATTTTCAAATATAATTGTGTATCATCAGTGTACATGCGTTATTGTATATTTGAGTGTAATTTCTGTAAGTGGTTCCATGAGCAAGTTTAATAACGAAGGTGAGTGTGTGGGTCCTTGAGGTACTCCAATCGAGATCGGAGTAATGTCTGATAGGGTTTGATTGACTTTGATTAATTGAGCTCTGTTATGATGGAAGGAGGAAAATTAGCTCAGGACGGGACCAGATAAACCCATTCTTTCCTTCAAAAGGTTTAACATATACTCATGTTTGACCGTATCAAATGCAGAGCAGAGATCAAGAAGTATAAGGAGGCAAGCTTTGTCCTGAACAAATATTCTTAGGGTGTCTTCCACGATGTGTGTCAGAGTCGTTTTAGTGCTATGACCTGTTCTAAACCCAGATTGACAATGGTCGAGTAGCTAAAACTGTTTGATGCAGTTGCAGAGTTGTACGTTTCGCTAGATGTTTTGCAAGTATCATAGTATTAATGATAGGGGGGAAATTGTTGAGGTCAGAAAAGTCAGTATTTGAATATTTTGGGATAGGGGTAACCTGACCTATCTTTAGGCAATGAGGAATCATGCCCTCGGATAGAGAAGCACTGACAATCTTAGGCCAAAGTGGGTGTATGGAAAAACTAAGCTCTTTGATGAGTTTGGTTGATAGAGGATCTTTGAAGTGATTAGAAAGTTTATTTGATACAATTGTTTTAAGAAGTTCAGTTTTGTCAGGAAGTTTGAAGCTAGACCTTGCAGCACTGTTTTCTGTAGTGAAGTCAGAGAGAGGGGACCACATCTTAGGAGGCATAGTGATGAGACTAGATTGGACATGCTTTAGTTGATGTTGAGTGGCGAATTGAACATCTGATTATTTCTCCTCGTTTTTTCAATGAAATGAGCAGAGAAATCATCACTAGTGGTGGGCAGAATTTGCGTAGTTGCGCTACGCAAAACTCCATGAAACTGTAATAAATCTCTGCAAGCACGCAGAAATTCCACGAACACGCGGAATTGCTTGTTTGCGATTCTTTTTTCCTGTTCGCGAATGCTGTTTGCGTGCTCGGGGGGAAATATCTTGCAAACATGCATTTTGAGAACGTGAACAAGCTAAAATTTCGCGGAACGCTGAATTTTGGGTAATTCCACATTCTCCGCGGAACGCGAAACTACCTAAATTCTGCAAATTCTGCGAGCAGAATGGAATTTACCGTCCAGGCCTAATAATCTCCACTTGGGAGTATCACATTATCTTGTAGATGGAGGACAGACCTACTACTAGCTTGCTGTTTGATGACTTTGAAGAGATTTTTGGGTCTGTTTGTGGTGTTGTTCAATTGCGTCCTAAAGTAGTTTGCTTTGTAACTATGTATGAGCTTGTTATAATGACTTCTGATAGACCTCAGGTGCTGAAGATGTGTTATGGAAGGAGAGATTCATTTCTGCCTTACTCTGTTACGGTCACTGCTGAACCATGGTTTAGAGTGTCTACTGGGTATTCTTTTAAGCTGTTTCAGAGAAATTGTATAACAAATGATTGACTTGTATTGTATGTAGTGATCGGTGAGGTCATCCACATTTGTCATGTTTGAGGGTGGGGGAAGGAGGTTGTTGCTAATAGAAGTTAGATCAAGTACGTTTATTTTTCTTAAATCTCTGGCCATTGTTTTGTTTTGCGAGGTTGGCTTTGCCTAGTTATTACATTATCTAAGATGAAGAAGGATATTTGGTAGTGGTCTGACAGTCACAGGGCGATATAGATTCTATATGAAATTTTCCTTGGTGATGATTAGATCAGGGGTGGAGCCTCTATTATGGGTTGGTCCATTCTAAGCCTGCTTGAGGTCAGCAAGGAAGGATTTGAAGTTGTTTAGTGAAGGGTAATTTTGGTTGTTCCAATGAATATTGAAATCACCAAGGAAGGTCTGGTTAGGGGCTTGGTCAGTGTAAGATGAGATGGTCTCCATTAATTGTTCAATAAAAGGTAAGCTATTACCAGTTGGGTTGTAAATCGTGTGGAGTTTGCATAACATCGTATCATTGCCCCAAATTTTGATGCCTAGGTATTCACAGGAGGACATTGGAGCAGATTGTGCATGTTTTAGGGAGAAAATCGAGCCATAGATGCATGCTATACCTCGTCCAACTCTGTTAGATCTGTACAATCTGATGATGTCATAGTTGGGAGGTAACAGAATGTCTAGAATGGTTGCGGAGGTGTCGTTGAGCCAAGTTTTTGCTAAGATCAGTAAATCAAGGTTCTGTGAGAGTTTTAGATCTGCGATGTCCAATGCATGTTTTACCACTGATCTGCAGTTAGGAAGCATGGTTTTGATATGTGATTTAGTTACGACTGCCGATTGCTGTGCTGTAGGGACATGTACTAAGTTATGTTTGATAATGGTTTTAAGATTGAGAATGTGTTCTCTCAGTGGGTTGAAGGGAATAGTTTGGATGCTGACCAGCGCGAGAAGAGAGTCTTGAGTGGTGTTGTATGATTGGAAAAGGGAGTGAATGTCATCATCAGAAAGATGATCTGTAATTATCTTGGGCCTGGATTAGGGATTGCTAAGGGGTTGCCATCTCATGTGCAAGATGGGTGGATTATTTGTGTTCGGTGGTTTAAGCATGGAGTGTCAATCAATTGTGTGGAGATTAGGTTGACTAGTGATTGGGGCTCTGGACGTTCCAGTGATCTTCTTGGGATTCCTAAGCTTCTCAAGCTTCAGGGTTATGTGTATAAGATTCTGTAGGCCTCCCTTGAACAACTGAAATTCGTCTTTGAGATTAGCAAGCTTGTCCTCAAGGGAAGGACCTTCTTCAAAACAACTGGATATGTAGGATGGACTATCGGAGGTGGTTAGAAGAGGAAGGTTAGATGATGATAAAGCGGCTGTGATGTTTGGAAAGGGGTAAAAAGAGGAGGGTATCAGCAACGGGCATTCAAGTTGATGGCAGTTGATGGTAGGTCACTGAGGGTGGGAAGTGGTGATCAAGTGGGGCGTTTCTTGGATACGGGAAGGTTTAATACATGACGTGAGTTCATTAGAAAGAGGGCAATTGTCAGCCACAACTTTGTCCGGATTGCTGTAGTTAATGATTCTCAAGCTATGGGCATTATATCCAATATTCTTTTTAACTGAGGTAGAAGGTAGTTCAGATAAGTGAGTTTCTAGAGAAGGCCAGGAGACATCATATAGAAAGATTGGTTTAGACACAATAATGATGATTCCAACATTCTAAGGAGGTGAGTGTTCTTGCCGAGGCAAACGAGTTGAGGTAACATTGAGAGTAGATGAAACAGGTTTTAAAGTTGTTGCGTGGAGGCGAGATGTTGATTTAGTGTAGTGGTGGAGACATTGTTTGACACTGTGTTTTTAATCCTCAGAAAGATTTCATGAAACGGTTCAACATTGTGGTCAGAGGATTGTATGAGAACATTGCCATTCTTACATAGGGAGATGGTTACTTCAGCATTGAACTCAGGTTAGGGTATTATGGACACTCAAATAGCCTGAGGAGTTTACTATAAGATGTTAATTCAGAGCATTGAGGTTCCGGTTCTCCTCCATTGTGCTCTTCTGGAGGTGAAGAAAATTAGATCATTAACCACGGTTTAGAGTGTCTACTGGGTATTCTTTTAAGCTGTTTCAGAGAAATTGTATAAAAAATGATTGACATGTATTGTATGTAGTGATCGGTGAGGTCATCCACATTTGTCATGTTTGAGGGTGGGGGAAGGAGGTTGTTGCTAATAGAAGTTAGATCAAGTACGTTTATTTTTCTTAAATCTCTGGCCATTGTTTTGTTTTGCATGGTTGGCTTTGCCTAGTTATTACATTATCTAAGATGAAGAAGGATATTTGGTAGTGGTCTGGCAGTCACAGGGTGATATAGATTCTATATGAAATTTTCCTTGGTGATGATTAGATCAGCTATTACCAGTTGGGTTGTAAATCGTGTGGAGTTTGCATAACATCGTATCATTGCCCCAAATTTTGATGCCTAGGTATTCACAGGAGGACATTGGAGCAGATTGTGCATGTTTTAGGGATAAAATCGAGCCATAGATGCATGCTATACCTCCTCCAACTCTGTTAGATCTGTACAATCTGATAATGTCATAGTTGGGAGGTAACAGAATGTCTAGAATGATTGCGGAGGTGTTGTTGAGCCAAGTTTTTGCTAAGATCAGTAAATCAAGGTTCTGTGAGAGTTTGAGATCTGCGATGTCCAATGCATGTTTTACCACTGATCTGCAGTTAGGAAGCATGGTTTTGATATGTGATTTAGTTACGACTGCCGATTGCTGTCCTGTAGGGACATGTACTAAGTTATGTTTGATAATGGTTTTAAGATTGAGAATGTGTTCTCTCAGTGGGTTGAAGGGAATAGTTTGGATGCTGACCAGCGCGAGAAGAGAGTCTTTTTGAGTGGTGTTGTATGATTGGAAAAGGGAGTGAATGTCATCATCAGAAAGATGATCTGTAATTATCTTGGGCCTGGATTAGGGATTGCAAAGGGGTTGCCATCTCATGTGCAAGATGGGTGGATTATTTGTGTTCGGTGGTTTAAGCATGGAGTGTCAATCAATTGTGTGGAGATTAGGTTGACTAGTGATTGGGGCTCTGGACGTTCCAGTGATCTTCTTGGGATTCCTAAGCTTCTCAAGCTTCAGGGTATATGTATAAGATTCTGTAGGCCTCCCTTGAACAACTGAAATTCGTCTTTGAGATTAGCGAGCTTGTCCTCAAGGGAAGGACCTTCTACAAAACAACTGGATATGTAGGATGGATTATCGGAGGTGGTTAGAAGAGGAAGGTTAGATGATGATAAAGCGGCTGTGATGTTTGGAAAGGGGTAAAAAGAGGAGGGTATCAACAACGGGCATTCAAGTTGATGGCAGTTGATGGTAGGTCACGAGGGTGGGAAGTGGTGATCAAGTGGGGCGTTTCTTGGATACGTGAAGGTTTAATACATGACGTGAGTTCATTAGAAAGAGGGCAATTGTCATCCACAACTTTGGCCGGATTGCTGTAGTTAATGATTCTCAAGCTATGGGCATTATATCCAATATTCTTTTTAACTGAGGTAGAAGGTAGTTCAGAAAAGTGAGTTTCTAGAGAAGGCCAGGAGACATCATATAGAAAGATTGGTTTAGACACAATAATGATGATTCCAACATTCTAAGGAGGTGAGTGTTCTTGCCAAGGCAAACGAGTTGAGGTAACATTGAGAGTAGATGAAACAGGTTTTAAAGTTGTTGCGTGGAGGCGAGATGTTGATTTAGTATAGTGGTGGAGACATTGTTTGACACTGTGTTTTTAATCCTCAGAAAGATTTCATGAAACGGTTCAACATTGTGGTCAGAGGATTGTATGAGAACATTCCCATTCTTATATAGGGAGATGGTTACTTCAGCATTGAACTCAGGTTAGGGTATTATGGACACTCAAATAGCCTGAGGAGTTTACTATAAGATGTTAATTCAGAGCATTGAGGTTCCGGTTCTCCTCCATTGTGCTCTTCTGGAGGTGAAGAAAATTAGATCATTAACCACCATTTCCTTTAGATGCTCAGAAGTAAGCATCAGATATGAGAGATTCTTTGTTCTCTTTGAGTAATTTATTTTTGAAATTTTGGTTGTGTTTTTGCATAGGTTAGGGGGTATTTAATCTTGAAAGCATTACGATCAACACAGAAATCAGAGGTGGTGCAATAAGGGTGAAGTGCGTATAGGATCCTATGTGTTTGCAAGCAGACCTCTTTGGTATTCTGTAGGTGATAACGAGGAAAAAAGTTTCAATATTAATGCTGAAAAACTTCCAATGTGACTGCCCCCTTAAAGGTAATCGGTTGACAATGAGCATGGGGTTATTTTTGATTCCATGTGAAGAGTTGTTAGGGATAGCTAAAGGAGCCTTTAAAGTTTGTGGTAGGACGTAATACAATTCAAAGACGGCTGCCCATTTGGAGATGCAGTATTGGGGTTAACATATACATTAATAGTGTTCACAGTACAGTAAATCCATGCTCTCTGGTATAGTAGTGGTTTTCTACATGGATTCCAAAATAGATTTGTATCTACAAGAAATTGGAGCTAGTTTTGTGAGGATTGCAAATTAACTGAGCCATATAGATGAATTCTATATGCGGCATATGCCAACCTCTAGACGAAGTGGTTGCATAAACGTTCAACATTTTAAGTTTTGATTTTGCAGAGTCCTACTCAAACATTTTAATATGGTTATCCAGGCTACCTAGTAGGTGTTTGAATATTTCAAAGGTATAGTACCAGAGACATAATTGGAAAGGGGAGCTATGTTCATCTTCATCATTTGCACCTTGTCTAATACAAGAGAAACAGATGAAACTACCTAAATCAGTCTGCTATCATTCTTTGCATGGGTAGGAACATGTTTTCTAGGTCCATGCCTTCAAGACGGCAGTTCACTAGTATGTCCAAGTGTAAGAAATTATGTTATTTCTTTTGAAGTATTTGAGTCATTCACAAGTGTTAACTTCGCTACTGTTTTTTTACTGGGAACTAAGGACCTGATGTACAAAGCTTCCTAATACAAAAATTCCTTCTGAATAGCAATTTCCAAATAACTATTTGGTATGTATCATCCAAGCACCTCGAAAATTTCTAATTTGTTAGTATTCACATTCACAAATTACTAATTCGGTAATACCAAATTAGTAAATTGAGAATCAGTATTTTAGAATCTTGAATTGCAAAAATTGCATTTGGAGCCTGTTTGATTACATCACAATGAGGAAGTGATTTAACTCCCTCTCCAATGCAGAGGAAAGCATGAATTGTTAGCAGAACCTTCTGCTGCTGTTTTCAGTGCTTTGAGGCATTTAAAAAAAAATGTTCAGCGATCATGAGAAAGTTGGTGGAGGCAGAACAAGAAAGCTAACATTTAGTGAGAAGGAGCTTGAGGTGCTCACAGACAAATGTGTGGTACTTAATGATGAGCTACTTGAGAAAATCGTATTCAATGTCTCGGACAAATAGGAAAAACTAAATATGGAGTTCCATCCAAAAGAAAATAAACTCCATTGGAGTTACCCAGTGTTCTATAGAGGAATTACGCAAAAGGTGGTACAACCTGAGATCCCTGACCAAGGAGGTACATTACGCCTGACTTGCTGATGCACATCGAACAGGTTGCGGACCCTCCACACAGCCAACCCCAACTCCTATGGAAGGTCTATCCAGTACACCCTACAGACAGAAAGCATTGTTGGAGCTACAGGCATTGATACATCTAATCCATCCACCACATCTAAAGGTAAGTGTTAATGTTGTGCAGAAAGGACTCCATATTAATCCTCACATATTACTTCATGATGCATTATGGGCATTATGGTACTACAACTTTACTGTCTTTGAACCAATACGCACTCATTAATATTAGGTAGTAAAAAGCATGTAAATATGTGGAAATGATGACTATAAAACTGTATACCATCAGAACAGAAACATTTCTTAAAAATGTTCTAATTAAAATAAAAAAGGCTTAAAATTCTGCATAATCCATGCATATCTATACATCACAGATATTCCATCACAGAGAGACGAAACAACAGGGCAAAAGGGACCCCAACAAAGTCCTTTGGAGATTGTGGAAGGCATTGACTTACTGGTCCCATCATTTGCACCAGTAGCATCCCAACCTAGACCTGCAGTTTCACCATTGCCAGATTTCCCTGATGTCTCAGATGAGCCAGGTACAACGAGGAAAACACTGAAACCTGCTGCAGATGCACAGGTGGTTTCTACAGCATCAAAGCAGTGTTTTAATGGCAAGACATGCAGGGCGTGTAACACCTGAAGATGGAGAGGAAAAATCATTTTTGTTTGGTAGCTTAGAGGCCTCAATGCTGTCAGTGAAGTGGCTGTAAAATAAACACATACAATCTGTCAATAGGCAGTTAGTAGCCTTTAAAAAAAAGTTTATTAAGGTGAATAACACATCATAATATAGTAAAATAAAGTGTGGTTATAAGGAAGGGAAAAAAGAAAATACATAAGGATAAGCAAGGTCTAGTAGCATATACAAAATTGTAACCTTATATATCTGTTAAACTTGCCTAAATATTTATAGTTATAAAATACGGAATGTCAAGGAGGCTTTAAAACTTCTTGTTCCATGGGAGACGCATAACAGAATGTTTCACATTAATGTCAATAAACTCAGGGGACCATAATAATAAGCGTTTCATAACAAGAGAAACAGGGTGTGCATAAGCTGTATCTAGTCTATGATTATGACAAACTGCATACCACCAAGCTGGAAAGGATGGTTAGATAAATCTTTCCAATTCTTAGTAATTTGTTAAAATGCTACTGCTTTAAGCAAGCCCAAAATTCGTACATTGGAAGAGCAGTTGTCCCAGTCCTCCGATAAAGTTCCTATAAAAATATTAGTAATGGAAAAAGGAGCTGCAAAATCAACTATTAAATTATTCTGACCACAAACCATTTCCAAAAATTATGAACAAAAAGGCAAGTAAATATTACATGTTTTACATTTAAATCAGCATGTATTGAGGAGCAAGCCTAGCAAGTGTCTGATACATCAGCGTTCATCCTGGTGAAAGTTGTAGGAGAGAGAAGATGCCTGTTATATATAAAAAAGAGTGTCTGTGATGTGTTAGCTGCTCTGGAAGTTTTCCTAATTTTGATCCAAATTGTATTCCATGTCTGAATGGACCATTCCCTACCCATGTCTTGCTCCCAGGTTAACTCTACCTTAGTTTTGTCTCTAGTAATACGAGATGTTCGCAAATAAGAATATATGGCAGAATCCTTAGAACCAGTGTTGAGGAAATTATGGATTTGACTAGTAGTTATGGGAGTAGGGAGAAGAGATGACTAACATTGAGCATGAACAAGACACAAAGCATTTTGTATTAATTGATATTTGTTCCGAAAAGAGGAAGGAAAGTCAAACAAAAGATGAGAATGAGAAAATAATATAACAATATTATTGTCGAACAATTGATTTACCCAGATTAGACCTTTTTTTTCTTTAAGCTTTCCAATAAAAAGGTTTACCTTTAGTCAGTAAAAATGTGTTGTGACATATAGTGGATTTAAGAAAGATTCAGAGTCTGTAGGAAGACACGGTAATAATTCTAATAATTTACTTGAATATTTAAAAATGGGAGTGGATAAATAATGAGATTTACGAGTGAATGACAAATTTCTTGAAAAGAGAAAGGAAGGAGGTAAGATTGTTCCAGTGAGACCCAGAGTGGAGAAACCAATGAAGAGACAGAGATCCACTAAGAATATTGACATAGCAAAAACGCTTTTTTGGACAATTATGGAAATAGGGAAAATTGATCCCTCCTTCTAGTTTCGGGCGCATAAGTTTTGATAATGACATACAAGCTTTTTTGTTGCTCCAGAGAAAAGAGTATAGTATAGAGTAGATTTTCTTAAAAGACTTAAAAGGTATAGCAAGTGGTATGTTAGAGATAGTGTAAAGTATGATGGGGGATAACATCATCTTGATAGTATCCAAACGGCCCCACCAGGAGAGATCAAGAGGGTACCGTTGATGAGTTAAAGCAGACAACTTCAGTAGGCATTTTTCTATGTTTATAGAAATAGATGGTTTAATTGATGGGGTGAAATATAACCTCAAGTTTTTTATATGTTGAGAATTCCATATAAAACACAGTAATATCATCATTAAACGTAAATTTGGTTAAGGGTAATATCTCTCAAGTCAAGCCAAGCTAAAAATAAGTTTATTATGACCATTTGGTCTTTAAACTACATAAAACACCATAAAACAGCTAAAATTACAATAGGTTATGATTTTATAAAGGAACCATAAAACCGGGCTAGGGGACTGTTGCAAATTCATTATTTCTTTTTCTCATAAAAACTTGTTTCCCTGGTATCTATTACTGTGAACCAGATCCAGATGAGTAAATGTCCAACGTTTAGTGATTACGTTAAACAACAAAAAATGTCCAATTAGACTCTATTTGTCACTCCCTGGTCCATTCTTTCATTTCTTATTCCATGAGGAATCTCTTTGCAGCTTGGATAAACTTCGCCAATGCAATTGCAATGTCACGGAACTGCATATCAGTGAGAAGCTCAATTGCTTGCATCCTTGACCTTATATCATATTTTTTTTAAACTGCCCGTAAAATAATTGACGTAGAGTTAACAATTGTTGACAATCCGTTACGATATGAACACAGGAACATTTTAGGCCCATCCCATATGTACATTTACCATTCCCATCAATTAATATACTTTTTATTTTTCCATTTGTACATGCAGGATTGATGCCTACTCTCACCTTTAACAATTCCATTCTCAACCAATGATTTGGTAAGGTGTCTAAATACGGGTACCAGTTATCTTTTCTCCAGATATTTAACATAAAATACACAGACTCTTTTTGTTTCAAATAGTCCATATCAATTTGTCTAGACTTTTCTTGTCCCAAAGTTTTTAGAACACTCTTCCGTTCTTCAATGAGTAACGACTCCGGTTGATTTTTACCTTTAAATTGTCACAAATGGAGTGGAGTTTCTTTCTTGCTGCTTTTGCCCACTTCAATTCACTCTGTTGGATGTCCCTCATACACCAACGTGACACTTTATCCTCTTCCCCTGACCCTAGCCGTTTCCAAAATCTACATAGATTTACGTGAACCTGTATGTTCCAAGCTAACAAGTCTTGGTCTATCCTAATGGTCTGTATCATTGATGAGCTGGGCAATGACAGGAGGGTTTTTAGACATTTCCCTTCCTCATTGTCCCAAGAGCATTTCCCCCTAAACACAACATTTCTGCTCCATATTGCAGGTCTGTGCGACATAGCTCCAGAAGTACTGTTAAATTGTTTCAACCCGCAAACTGCAGCTAAGCCTTTTGTTTTCTGGGCCTGTAAGTGCATGCCCCAATTTAAAGATCTGTCAAACCATATTCCCAGGTGTTTGTATTCATTAACAACTTCTAGTTTTGTTTGCCCCAGGAACCAACTGCATTTTTGGTCTCTCTTTCCAAAACACAATATTTTTGTTTTTTCCATATTTACTGTTAGGTGTTTGGTTGTACAATATGTATCAAATGGGTTTAACTTTCTTTGCAGGCCTAGTTCTGTTTGATTGAGAATAACTAAGTCATCTGCGTACAGTAAAAAAGATAGAGGCTTCCCATTTAGCTTTGGGCTTGCACCTCTTTTGATCATTAGAAAGGAAGGCAAATCAGCAAGAAAAAGGAGAGGTGCCAATACGCAGCCCTGTATTAGGCTGTTATTGATTGCTATCTTATGGGTCAAACCCCCTTCTGTATCTTTAATAACCTGTGCCCAATTCTCCCTATGCAGCTCTTGGAAGACTACCAGGAGTTCTTTGGGAATAGTATATCTTTTTAGCGTCTCCCCATGGCATTCTCTATCTACTAAATCAAATGCAGCAACAGTCAACAAAACAGCAGTATAATTTACCTTACTGTTCTACTGACTTCCGGGCTAGGGCCCAAAAGGCAAAGCAATGATCGAGGGTTGAATGTCCCTCCTTAAACCTTCCTTGTTCCACCAGGACAATCGCATGTAAGTCCTTCAAACTGCCCAGAATTATTTTGGAGAACACTTTCACTCCAATATCTAGTAGATTAATTAATCTATAATTCTTTGAGTCCTTTCTGTTCCCTTTTTTGTGCAACGGCCTGATTACCGCTCCCCTACATGATTTTGGGATAGTACCTGAGGCTAGTAGAGCGGTAAACATCTTAGAGAAGAATTGGGCCCACCAGTTTAGCTCTGGTTTTCTTCACATTTTCAAGGGCGCATAAGGGTATTCGATCTTTTGCTACCCGCCACATAGGGATTCTTTCCTCCCTTAATTCTGACCCATCACTAGCCATATATAACTGGCTTAGGTGCTCCTCCCAGGATGCCTCATCGACAGCACAGCTCAAGGTTCCCGGGGATCGACCCGCTGCGACTTGGATCAGCTTCCAGTTTTTTGTTTCAGTAGTCTCCAATAGAGAGTCCCAGCATTTTTCTTTAAAGCTCCTTTTCTTGGATCTCATTAACATTTTATATTCTTTCCTCAATTTTAACAAATGATTGTAACCCTCCTGATCTTATCTTAGCCTCATACTTTTTTCTTCTCTCCTCAGTATCTTTTTTGTCCCTCTACATACAGAGTCAAACCAACCCATTTGCTTTCTACCCCCCTTGTGATATTTTGCTACTCTTTTCCCTCTTCTTCAGGTTGACACAGAGGCATTGTATTACCTGAACAATTTTTTCTTCAAACCATGGGACCCTCAGGTTCCATGCAACCTCAGAAGATAGATTTTGTTGAAAACAAGCTAATTTTGTTATATATTCGTCAGTTAATTTTGTGGTCAATCGTTTTGGGTAATCCATCAGTTGCGGTAGAACTTTTTCACAGACTCTTGGGGGATCTCTCACTATTTCACAATAGAGTGGGTAATGGTCGCTTTCTTTATGCTTAATTAACTTTTTTACTGAGGCACAATTCCATGCATGTACAAAAAAGTAATCTATGGGACACAATTGATTGCCTCTACTAAATGTTTGCATTGCAGGTCTATCAAATTCAAATCTGCCATTTAAACTAATTAACCCCTGTGACCCTAAAAATTACCCTAGGGCTTCATCTTGCCTATTCATATTACAATTGGGAAAAAGAGCCGGTATTATCTCATATGCTTCTAGAATTTCCTTCAGCCAAGGGTCCAACTTTTCGGGATTTAGCTTATGATAAAAATTTCCCGTAATAATTAGAAAATCCTTGCCATGTTTATCATTTAGGGTTCTCATTTCATCTTTAAAGAGCCCCATTTCTTTTGCATATTCTTCTTGGGAACCCCACTGTATATATGTGTTTACCACAATCACATGTTCATTTAGCCTTCCTGGGCCCTGTAAGTGTACCTCACAAGCCAACATCCATTTACAAGAAGTATTTATCAGAGTCACCTTATTTACTGTTCTTGTAGAGGTAAGTGTCATAATCCCACCAGATGGACATCCAAATCTTGTTTTACTTGAGGCTTTATAAATCTGGGTACAGCCTTCAACTATGAGGGTACTGCATAGCCAAGTCTCCTACAGACAAATAATGTCTGCCTGCCGTGAAACATTTTTTACACAATCAATCTTTATTTGCTCTTTAAAACCATTGATTGTTTTACGAAATTATTCTTAGACTATGCGACGACCCATTTCCCTAATCTATTTCGCTGAGATGGCTAGACTCATTTAATGCCAACCAGGATGGGTTTAGGTCACTGTCCTCTATGCTCCAATTTCCCCAACAACTATTTTGATATTTTCTCTTAGCCCACATGCCCCTGCAATCAATCTTGCTTGTCTTTTCCCCAAGCCTGCATGGCAATTCATAAAGACGCTATCTGGCTGTTTTACACTTTCTATATCGGCCTCTGTGATTAGTCTTATTCCTTCCTTTAATATTTCTTTTTCCCCATTTACTATTTAATAATCCCTGAATATACTTCAACATTTATCAATTCCCTGCCTTTGCTACTTGGTGAAAATCCAACCTGCTTCAAATCCTTTGATTCAATTTCACATAAACTCTGGCATGTTGAGAAGGAAAATAAAAGTTGAGATTGATTTAAAGGAATAATTTTCCTTCCCTTCGCTACATCCAGGGGTTCAAAGTATAACCATTTTTTATCACTTGACTCTATTACTTCAGGCTCCCTAACCTTTTTTTCACACATAGCTCTTTTTTATATTCGGAACGTTTACCTTTATGCCCCCTTTCCCTGAAATCTTCGGGTGCATTTTCTCCTCCTGTAAATTTACCAGTTTTTTTGACCATTTCTCCTCCCTTTCTACTTCCCATAGGTTTTTTTGATGGACCTTTTTTTCTTGTATTTTCTCCTGTCTCGCATCTTGGTGGCTATCCAGCTTCTTCCTTTCCTTTTTAGTAACTGAAGAAGAACCTCTTATTACTGTTGTTACATGTGTTACATGAGATTTAACTACTTTACCCTTTGCTTTTTTGCAACCCGTTTGTTTCCCTTTGAGTTTCCCTTTATGCTGGTCCCCCGTATCCCCAGAATCCCCTAGAGTGGAACTATCCAGCACAGGTCTAACCACAGATGGCATTAGGCCCCTAATGCCATGTAGTTCGCACACAGTGTGCTTTAGACTCATCTCCTGGGCTTTTACTGTTTCATTGTTTGCGAGTGTAACCTCTAACAAGCCTTGCAGGATGCTTTGCAACATTAATATCATGTCCAGCATTGATGCCAAAGAAGTTACTGACAAGTCCAAGTTCTAAACACTATTACATAACATATCTTCCAATGACTTGGGACCTTGATTTGCCCTTGACCCAGACTTTTATCTGCATTTGCTCTTTCTCCCGAGTCTGTGCTATCTTTCTGAACTTGCTGCTCTTTTAGATGCTCTCCTCGTACTCTCCATCTGCAGTACCGAGTTCAGAAAAGATCCTAGGTGATGAAGAAAGTCTTGGTTCCAAGTTGATGTTTATTTGACTTACATTGCAATGATTAGAAAATGAATCTTCAATCCATTGGGCACTTTGATCATTTGTTTCATGAATTAGAATTAAGTCCCTTTCCAATTCTTGAGTTTTTTTGGGAGTAGGTTTCTTGGTGAAGTGTTTACCCATGAAGTCTTTTATTGATTTAGATACAGAGCCCCCCCCACCCCTTTCGTACTTGCATGCGATGTATTTGGCATCCGTTTCTTCTTCATTGCTTTATTTTGTCCCCTCATAACATTCTCATCCTTCTTTTCCATACTCTCCACAGGGGTTCTAATTAACTCACTTATTTTGTTATTTGTAGTCTGTGGGTCTTTTCTTATTTTAATAATTTTTTGCTTTTTAGGTACCATTTATAAAAGTTCTGTTGCCAATATAATTTTAAAATGCTAAATTCAATAAGATATGACAAAATAGTGTTGAATGTAGTCTGAGGGAGAGGTCGCAATAGGTCCAAACTAAAATGCTCCGTCTCCACTCCTGCACACCTGCATGCAGTTGCTCTTCTCTACTACTTAATAAATCCAACGCTGCTTCCACTTACTAAGACCAAACCAGCGCAATAGAAAGGAGTTTTTACCAATTAATCGCCAGGATCACTTTCACTTACCTCTGCTGTGACCTAGTGTGGTGCATCTGGCTTGCCGCAACAGTATCCTCCACTCCAACAAGGTAATATCTCTCACTTATCATTATTTAATTTGTATCCAGAAACATGAATATGAAAATACTTCTTGTAGAAATGCAGGAAGGGAAGATTGTGGTTGGAAAAGAAATGAAAGAATATCATCAGCATAAACTGCTAATTTAATTTGTAAATTATTAGATTTGAAACTGTGAATTTCTGAATTTTGGCCTATTTTAGATAAAAATGGTTCCAGTGCTAAATTAAAAAGTAAAGGAGACAGGGGGCATCTTTGTCTGACCCCTCTGCCTAGAGTAAAATATGAGGAGGTTAGGCCATTAGCAAATATTGCTGCTTTAGTGTTCGAATAAAGAAGAGGGATCAAAGTTATAATTTTTGACCAAAACCAAACCATTTAAGAGTGTGGAAGAGAAAAGGCCAATAAACCCTATCAAATGCTTTCTCAGTGTCCAGTGCATTTACAGCTATAGATACATGCTTATGAGAGGTTTAAAAGAAACGGGTATTATCTGTATTGTAACCTCCTTTAACAAAGTCAGATTGTTCCTTGCCAAGAAGATCAGAAAGAAGAGATTCTAACCTCAAGGCCAAAGCTTTGGAGAAGATTTTGTAATCAATATTTACAAAAGAGATGGGCCTATAGTTTCTACAATAATGGAAGTCTTTACCTTTTTTGGGAATGAGGCAAAATAAACCATCCAGAAGATCCACCAGTATGTGAAATGGAAATTATGAGAGTAGTACATTTTGGAAAGAGCAACTGACAAAAGTGTATGAAAAATGTTACAGTAAATCCATCTGGGCCTGGAGCCTTATCTTTTTTTGAGTGTATGTAAAGCCATGTGTAATTCGCCATGTGAGACATCACATTCTAATGGGTCATGGCTTAGCTGTGTGTCAAAGGAATTTTTTATAGTAGAAAAGTAGTCTATAATCTCATTATCCAAAGGTAAGTTGTCCGGTGTGTATATAAAGATTTATAAATTGAAGAAACACCTCTAATATTTCTGAATCTTTGTACTTGGAAGCCTGTTGAGCATCTATAGTTGATTCATTTTAAAGCTTATTGTGTTTAATCTTGAAATAGTTTGCCAGCTATTTCCCTTCTTTATTTTGACCTCCATAGAATTTTGCACTAGCTTTTAAGAAATATAATGAAGCATTATCGTTGGATTCCTTATTAAATTTAAATTTAGTAGCTAAAAGTTCAGGTAAACATTCTTTCGATTTGGTAGCATAATAGGAATGTTCCAGTCTTTTTATTTTTGCAAAAATTTCAGTGGCATGTTTGCGAGCATTATGTCTTTTTTTAAAAGCATAGTTAATAATAAAGTTAAGAGCAGCCACCTTAAAAGCATCCGAAATAATATGAAAAAATAAATTACCCAGTTCATTAGAATGAAAATATTCATTAAAAGAAGAGGACAAGGAGGAAGTAAATGTAGGATCCAGGAGTAGGGAGGTATTAAAATGGCAGAGTCCAGATACATTTGGTTTATTAAGTATTTTTAGTGAAATGGAAATGGGGGCATGGTCAAAAATTTATATAGAACCAATATCAGTAGATTGAGAAAAGTTATGGGACACACAAAAGTAGTCAATACATGGTTGGGTTTGATCCGCAGGGGAAAAATAGGTAAATTCTCTTAAAGTAGGATTACAGAGTCTCCAGGTGTCTAATAGTTTTTGTTGCTTAATGGTTTGTACAAATAACTTATGAGCTTTATTTGGTGTGAAGGAAGTCAGGGAGTTGCAATCAATAAAGAAATCTATAATCTGGTTACAATATCCCGATAAAATTAAGTTCGCATGAGAACTCTGTAAAAGATTTTTTTTAAGGTAAGAACAAAAAAAAGAGTAACCAGTAGTTGGGGCATAAATGTTAACTAAAGAAAGTGGAGTTTTTCCAATCAACAGTTCAGTAAACAACCAGCGGCCCACATCATTTGATTCTTGAGAAACCAACTGAACTCCTAGAGATTTATGACGCAAGGTAGCAATTCCATTTATTTTCCATTTCCCGGAGAACAAAATACTGTACCTACCCAGTCTTTTTTTATTAATTTTAAAGATTCACTTTCTATGATATGCATCTCTTGTATTAAAGCTATGTCAGCTCCAATCTTTTAATAAGAGGATTCAAGCCTCGCACATCCCATGTAATAATTTTCAACAACATAACATTTTCATTATAAAGAAGAAAGAAACTGAGCCAACCATATTATAAAAACAGTACAATGAAAATCATATAACTACAAATATGAACATAAAAATATAAAAAATCAGAAGGAATAGATAATGAGCAAAATAGAGGAAAGTGAGCAAGAGAGAAAGTGGAAAGGGGAAGTATAACAGGGATGAGAAGGAGGGTAGAAAATCAGGAAGGAAGAAGAAAAGAATAAAAAGGGAAGAAACATAAAAGAGGACACACATACCTAAAAAAAAAAAATCCAACAAAGATGGGGGAGGAGACCACATTGATAGATGGCATATCCAGACTCTGCTGAAGTCGCACACGGACAACTGTGGTCTACTTGACATGAGATATCAACAAGCACATATAGTAGGATGCCTAAAAAGGATATACAGAAGAAAAATGACAATTGCTAAAAGATAATAACAACATAAAGAATGAAGCAACGAAGATACCACGTGGATGAGCAATAACATAACATATGAAATTCAAAGAGAAAAGCACCCCTGGATATCAACAAGATCATAAAGTTAACCAGAATGAGATGGCAAGGTTCCAGAGGTGTCCATATTTTCTATTTTGCAAGAGTTTATAAAACTTTTCAATTTAATAGGATTTTCATAGGTGGTCGTATTACACCTGTAGGTAATTTTAAAGAAGCAGGCGAGAAAGAGACTATAATGAGCACCCAAAGAGAGAAGATCTGGCCTCATACTTAGGAATTCTCTTCGTCTGTCAGCTGTACTCTTGGCATAATCCTGAGAAAAAAACAAAGCATGACCTGACCAAGAGATACCACATATTAACCTAGAAACTAAAAGAACATTAAGAAGATCTGTATATTCCGAGAAATACAGGATTACACTTCTTGGACGTCTTGGAGAAGAAGCAGCAACTAGAGGATGCCCTAGTCTGTGTGTGCATTGAATGTTTAAAGAAGTGCCTTTAGGTAACCTTAACAACTCAGGAAGAATTTTTTTAAAGAAAGTGAGAGGGTCCAATCCCTCCATGTTCTCTGGAAGTCCATATATTCACAATTTCATTCTTCTATTTCTGTTTTCCAAATCTTCAACATGCTTTTGCAGAGAGAAGACTTGTTGAGAGTTTATTTTAGTTTCAGTTGCAGCAGAAGAAGAAATATTCAGCTCTACTGCAAGCAAACGTTCATCCATTTGGGACTATCTTTCAGTAAGGTGCTGTAGCTTAGTATTAGTATCCTCAATAAAAGGGAGTAGTGCGTGGATTTATTCAAGCAGTAGGTCCAGAGAGGCAGGAGGAGGTGACTTTGTAGAAGAAGGTGGGTATTTTTGTAAATGTTTCATGGAAGCTGTCCCAGAAGTCGACGGCACGGAAGGTGCAGTTGTGGAGGCATCATTTTTTGATAAGGATGATAGGGGCACTTCCATGGCTGCAAATTTAATGAAAACCGTATAGTCTTTAACAATTTTACACTTTGGAGAAAGTACAGAGAAATCAAATCTCTTTACCCTTCCCATATGCCAAGCAACAGATCCAAAAAGCCTTCAGCGGTATCACTGTGGCTCATGAGAAATTGGCAGGATATAGCAACCACAAGTGGAGAAGCAAGAAGGAAGTAAAATAATATAAGTTGCAGTAGAAGTATGATATGGTAAATACGGTTTAAGATGTCTTATCAAATAGAGAAGGAAAAAATAATGAGGGAGATGAGTGCATGTCTTATCCAAAGGCACCAAAAGGAAATGCGTGAGGCATACCTTAAACTTAATGCCTTTGGTGAGGGCTGTTGAAAATGTTTTCCTGTAGCACCTCACCTCAGCGCTCTGCTATGCTGAAGGGAAGCGTCCGCATCCTAAAATGGCAGCCAATTCTGAAGAGAAAAAGGGCGACCGAAAGACTGCAGAAGTTCCGCCTATAGAAAAGAGTTGAAAATGCTCCAGAAGATGCGCGCTGCTCACCACATTCTAAACCAATGTGCATGCTTGTCGAGAGGTCCTTGAGAGCACAACAGCCGCCATTAGCCCGCGTTGCTCAGACGAGAGCTACATGGGTGCTGCCATCTTCCTTGGGTGTCAAGCCACGCCCCCACAGTTAGTAGCCTTGAATGCTGACATGGCAAATATGATTGCTGCCCATGGAAAAATGAAAGAAACTGCAGAGGAGGGACATAGGTTTCCTGACAACAAGATGCTGTCACAACACATTGCACTTTCATGAAGCAAGACAAATTTTAGTCAGAGATGCAGGCATCATCACCAATGTATGTCTTTTCATGAAGGCTCTTGAGCAGCTCAGTGAATCATCTGGCTGATGCTACTGCCACGTTAGCTCGCAGTACAGTCAGCATGCAGGTGGAGATGGGCCACTAAAGCAGGGATGTGGCAAGTGGGCTTGTGCAAGTCACAAGTGCATTGGAAAAAATTCAAACCAGCCAAAGCTCTGCAAGTGGTGATATCATGGGGGGAGGTGAAGATGGTTTAAGACTTGGTAGCCACTCTGTTACGGATGCCAGTAACATGTGGCACACATGCAGGCAAACATCTTATGCTGGTGTGCTAACTCCTCTAGTTCCTACCCCTGAAAAACAAGTGCCAATATAGGCAGTAGAAAGAATTAATGATTTGTTTCCTCTTTAAAATTGTTTTCGTCATATTTTGACAAAAACGAGTTAAAAAAATAATCCTACCTATAAACAGCTTGTTATCTTTATTAAGTTAAAACAACATGATCCAAGTATCCTAAACCTGTTGCAGGGATTCTGCACAAATACAGAACTATGCGCAGAAAATGGGACCTTGGTGTATAGGGACTGAGTCTTCCCACCACTTTAGTACCCACGAACCCAGGACCGACCAGCTATAGTGTCTCACTTGCTCTCCTACTCACTCACAGAGAAGCAAATGATTAGACACCCCAGAACACAACACTCCCAGATCTCTCAGGAATCGCTGTAACAACTCACTGTCTTGTACTCATCCACAATAAGTTGTGACGGAGACACAAAACTGTTTAAAATATTTATTTTAACTAAAGTGCCCTAACATGCAGTTTACGTGACACAACAAGCAGGAAATGCATAATACAAATAAAGTCCGCATAGCAGCTTGTCCTTAAATCATGATGGGAGATGTCATCATAAAAAGACAAGGGAGAAAGGATTATAGTGCCTAACCTCCCTCCCCTTGCTAAGAAGAAGTATTATTATATAATAGAAGATATCTGGGCTTTTTCAGCAGACCCTTTACCTTAGCCTATAGATGGCAGATCTGCATCATGGGTGCTCCCCACTAAAAACCCAAGTACGCTGTCCAAATGCTGTCCAAACAACAGCTGCATCTGTATATTTTGTCTCAGGGCTAAGGACTGGCCAGAACAAAATAACAAGGGGCACTGTTGTTTGACCTTGCACATAATGTTCAGTCTAAATCCCAAGAATATGCAGAGAGTGAACACAGCAGTGAGTGCTCACGTGAAAGTAGTCTTTGAAAATATTGCAAAAAATAAAGACGTGTAGTAACATGTGCAAGGCAGCAGGCAAGCTGCAAAGTGCTCATGCTAAGTTAGTGAAAAACGATAATGTCCCTATGGGTCACGTGACAAACCTTAATAAAATGTAAATTTAGATTTTTGGCATAGAAAGAATTTTGCCTTGTATTTCCTTTGAAATGTTTACCTTAAAAGTAATGTGTTGTTATGTTGCACAACATGTTTATCCTTCACCAGCATTAGAGTCATCTTGGGCTAACTGGGGTTTATCCTCATCCTCAGAATAAGATTCGGAACCAATTTGAACATTAGGCTGACCTCTCCTTCTCACTAGGTTATGCAGCACATGTGGCTATTATTTTGCATCAGATGGCTCGGCTTTACTGCAGTGCTCCCTCACCTTTGCGAGGACACCATAATCTTTCTTTCAGGATGCCAAATGTGTGTTCAATATTTGAATGTGTGCACATGTGAGCTTGGTTGTATCGCCACTCACTGCCGGTGGTAGGATTTTGATATGGGGTCAATATCCATGCCCCTAAAGCATAAGCACTGCTCCTTGATATTACAAGAACACTTACCAAACAAATATCAATCTCCAAAGTCACAGCTAGAAAGAGGATTATAAATTACACTGTCTTTAAAGATGTGTGAGTCATGAGTGCTGCCTGGAAGACGGGCCACCAGGTCTACCATGAGCTATCACTCAAAACCTGTGACTTGAGAGAGTGGCAATTTTTACGACTGCGTTATAAGAACTCAGTTGAATATGGTGGGCATATTGCAATATAATTTTCATGAACACACAACACAACATGTGCAAATTCACACAACACAACATGCGGAAATTGGGAAATATGATGAAAAAAGTTTACTTTGTTGTAACTTCTATTTTGAGCTAGGATTATATCTTTCCAGCCATATTTATATACTGATGAAGCTTTAAAAACATAACTTTTAAAAATGTACAAAAAAATGGGATGAGGCACTTTGTGAAACTCCTCCTGTTACTCCAATTACTACCTAGTAACTCTGAGAAGTGAAAATGTATAGAGAATACAGTACTTGGACATGCGTTAGTCTTCCATTATTTCTCTCTGTTTGTCTTTCTAAAATGAGCTGACTACTAAGGCTATATCTTTCATAGATCTCTTCCTCTATCTGTTCTAAAAGGGTTATCCAACCATAAAAATTCTCTCTGTGCCAACTCCTCCGCATACCAGCTACAATCCTCATTTTCCTCACAAACACATACAAAGCTGCCATTGTGAAAGAGCCTGATGCATTTTGGTTTATGCAGGTTGCACCTGATTAGTACCTGGTTTGAGTTTGTGGTAAATTGCACATGCAAAACTTAATTCTGTGACTAGTTGTAATTTGTGATTCACTATTTGGAGTTGCTAAAATAGCAATTTGGGATTCTTTGGCATTGCAAAAAATAACGACTGACTATGCTTTCGTACATATGATATTCCTATTTTAGCAGTCGGTAACCAGTTTGCGAATGGTTGCCGAATCGTTAAACGTTCGTACAGTTGGCCCTAAGTGACCTATTATAGCACTTGACTCTCTCAAGGTAGCAAAGCATAGAAGTCCAAGACCCACACAGGTGAGGTGGTCATGGTTAGTAAACACAGCTTGCAGCTCCCAAGGTTTCAGATTGCTATGTGTGACATTTTCATAATTTCAGTGTAAATATGAATGACATTTCAACTACTATGCGTGACACTTTCTTACGAGCAAAATTAAGCAATGAAGATGAGGGAAACATATAAATATCCTAAATTACACCCATTTTTGGACCCCAGTCAAATCTTTAACAGGGCGTAAAAGGTCCCAACACAGATATCAGCAGTCAGCTGACTCTTGGATTCCGGCAGCCACAGTCACAGCACGGCATGATTGCGCAGTCCCTCCTAATATACTACAAGGGTTACCAGGGAGTGGCAGCAGCAGTCTCCCCCGGGAAGGTTTTTATTTTGTATTTATTTTCGGATATTTATAAAGTGTGAACGAGGCCTGAGGGAGTCAGAACGCCTTGTATTAAACATTTACTATCACAAGAGCTATACAAGAAGACATACACGCAGTATAATACCTCCTTGATGTACAGATATTAGTAGTGGGGTACAGTGGGGTACAATGCCAGCTGTACAACAGACGAGCATCACCACAGATGTCAAAAATACCCCCAGTGAGATTGCCGCCTCCAAGAGAGGACATTTCCTAGGTTAAAGGTCATTTTGTTAGAGACCAATAATTAAGGGGGCAGCAGCGCCATCAACGGAACCAGGGGCTGAATGATGTGAGATGGATCAGGACATTTCAGTCATTACCCCTATTCTGAGTGAATGAATACTTGTCTCGTGTGTAGTGCCTAGGATCTGGTGTGTAACATGCAAAGCGCCTCAGGTCTGAACCACAGTCTTCAAAATAGTGGTTCTTTGTAGGTCAAAAGTTATGCTCTCTCAGGCCCGCAGGCCTTGAATGGAGCCCAAGCATGCAGATGTGTAATGCATGGCACTGACACATCACAAGCACAGACACCAGCGAAGGAGATGTGGTCTCTCACGCCATGAATGGAGGACAGCATGGGGGTGTGCAGTGCATGACACTCATGCACCATGATGAGCACAGACACAAGGACAGTGGTAGCGCTCTCTCAAGTCCTGAATCAAACCTCAGCACGGGAGAGAGTGTACCTTCCACAACACCCCACACAACAGCCACTTAAAGAGACATGAGGGCAGCCTGTACAGGGACATCAAGGGGTGGGGTTATGATTGATGTCAATATTTATTTAGATACACACTAACCTCAGTGGCCAGTATGAGCCTGCAGACCTGAAGCTGAGAGAGTGATTGAAACCCACGACCACGACAAGGAGTCTCCAGCAGCCTGGTACGGTCACATGGCATCATGATGAGAGGCACACACTGGGGTGTTAGCAGTGGCAGACTGCAGCTAAACAAACAAACTTCTGGACACTCGTGTCATCCACTTAGTCGACTCAGGCGGAAAATGGACAATGTTGTAAATGTCGGCGCAGTGCTGGATGGTGCAAGGGTGCCTGCTTTGGCGCTAGGCAGCGAAATTTGTTCCAGCATAGGGGGAAACTCAGAGCTGCACCATATTGTTGTAAATATGGTGGAGCTCTGCGTTTCAGAAGTGGCGGAGCATGGCTTTAAGCCAAGGAGACAACCACCATCCTCTGCCACATCCTTGTGACTATACCCCATATGGTCAACTTCAAGAATTACTTCTTGGAGGACCACAGTACTTCTTGCAGCACCCCTTTCTCCCAATTTGTTAAACAGCCTAGGTGGTGCCCTTACCCCTCTTTGGGACACCACTAGCAACAATATTCAGATTCTAGTGCCCTTTCAGGACATTATGCATTGCTCCTTGACCATTTTCTGAATAAAAGACGAACAGAATTCCCACTCTGGCCTCCTTTGTTCTAGGGCCTTCTGCATTGCTATTTCTTCTATCTTGTTCTCCTCTCCTATTATGGGTGGTCCAGTCCCACATGGCAACCCACAAACTCCATTTACGTTGGGACTATGGGGGGGTCCCAGTCCAGCTCCCTCGCCCATAGCCAAAGTCCAGCAGAGGGAGTGGGAGCTAGTCATTCTTTCTCCCACCTTCGTGGAGCACAGGTGGGGTGTAGACTGCATTGTGCTCTTTGCTCCTCCAGACACGGGGATGGAGGAGGCTCAACACACTGCTCCAAGGGTTCTGGTCTCCATTGGAGCAGTTGCACTGGATCATGGTGACATTCAGAGTGGTGCCTTCCTCAGGCTTAACATCTTCCTTGTCCCAGGGGATGGGATCCCTTGGACATTTTAAAGAAACCCTGGTGGTTGTGGCGGTGCAATGGCAGTCTGACTGCTCAACTTGTAATGGGGTGGTTGGACCACCTGTGTGGCGGTGGCGGGACCGCCACCACTGCACCACTGTGAGCCTGGTGGTCTGTGGGCTCCCAGTCTCATAATCAGGCCCCTAATGTTTCCCTGATCAAAATGCAAGATGAAAACCATATCAACTGTGTAAAATTCTAGTTACACCAGATCTGGAGAAGGAGAGAACATATCTGTTCTCTCCGTAAAGCAATGGCCACTGATCCCTGAAAATGTCAGAGGCCACTCTTGATTAGTGCCTCCAGTTATCTTAATTGTACCTGAAAGTGAAAGTTTTTGTGATGGTGGATGTTGAAGCTGTATATAATGGTTTATTAGTCCTTTGAAATGGGAAGGCAGCACTTGTTTTCTAGAACTTCAAAAAAGCATTATCATTCCATGTGGTCAAATGCTTTCTCCTCCTGGTTCATATTCCACTGGTGGTATGGTGGATATGGCTAAGAAATCAAGTTTCAAATGTATGTAGAGCTAGTTGCAAAATATTGGTTGCAATTTGAGATCAGTTTTTTGCGGCCAGTGAGAAATTGCAAGCAATCTATGTACTAACGGTCAGTTTGCAACTCACCCAACCATAGTGGGTTGGAATTTCACCTACCTCATGAATATTAATGAGGTAGGTCGCAAATTTTAGACCTCTATGAATCGCAGATCATCAACGGAATGTTAGCCTGCTGAGGTCAGCAGACTACCATGGCTGTGATTGCTTTTAAATAAGGCAGTTTTTGTTCCTCCTGTTATGCAACCCGGTTTCCTTAAAAAAAAATGGGAAGGGTTTAATAAAAAAAATATAAAGTATAATTTCCATTTTTTAAGAGTAGGCAGCCGTGTATTGGACCACTGTCTACCTTTAAAAATATTATTTTCAACATTCACGAAGGGAAAGGGGTCCAATGGGGATCCCTTCCTGTTTGCAAATGGCTTGCATTTGCAAATGGCTTACCACTCCCTTTTGCGGAGGTTGTAAAATATGACTATTTTGCAACCAGAATTCAGTCGCAAAATGGTAATTCATATCATTCCAATTTGGTATATGGAAGGGACACCATAAACATTACCCTTCCAAATATGGATTTAAATTCAGATGCAAACCCAAATTGCAATTCAGTAACGTGCTACTTAATCACAATTTTTGTTTGATCCCTCAGAAAAGCCTATTGGGGATCTCAAATGAGCTGATTCTGCAATTTGGACTACTTGCGACTGCAAAAATGCTTTGTTCATCTGGCTCTAAATGTCTTCATATTAATAAAGTGCATCAAAGTATGTACTATAGGGACAAGTCTACCAGCTAAGCTTCTGTCAATATTTTATATCACTGTTAAAAACTGTTATAGATCTGCAGGATGAGGGGCTTTCTCTAAGATTCACTGGCATCCAGAAACCAACCAAAAAATCTGAAATAAAAGTAGAAGGAACATCTTTCACTATCAGAATGTGTTTAAAGAGGTTGGGAATTGGGTTAATCAGGCAGTCTGAGAATGTTTAAAAGAATTTGATTGGAAATCCATCTCACCACATGCTCCCTAACATGAAGGTTGTCTATGACCGGTCCAGTTTCGTATATACCTTTATTATTATTCTGGGGATGTTACCTCTTATCGATAAATTCTCTTTTATGTTATATATGTTGATCATTTAGATGTGAATGATTAATATAGACTACACAAATATATTATGTAATTTATCTCTTTAACTAAAAAAATCAAGTCTGGACAAAGGTTGCTCAAGTCTAATCCGAAGTTGACTTAACTTTTCTAAATAATTTTTATTAAGATGTGAACAAAGTTTATTGGAACTCTGAAAAGTAAGGTTCTCACTAATTGTTATTTTTCAAAGGGCAGAATGAATAAATAAAAAGGAACCAGATCCCTTTCTGCTTATTGTGTATCCTGAAAGATTTGAAAACAACCAAATAGTGTTAAATAAGTTAAGCGCTGGGTGTGAAGAGTTAGAGAGGAACTTTGTACCAACTGACCCAGATGAGACAGCCCATGGAGAATCACAGCACCTACCTTTGCTGAAGGCTAATGGAAAGCATTCAGCCTTCTCTTGGTGAGTTTATCAGCCTCTATGCCAGCATTGAGAAAAATAGTAGATTCTGCCAGTATTTTTGAACAATACCCTTATAGTTCAAACAGGTATCAGGTAAACAATCTCTGAAACGGAAATAAATTGTTTTTTTTTTCCTAAGGTTAGTTTTGTATGTAAAATAAAGAGGGTGGGATTTCCATTCAGTAACACTATCATAATGTTGGAGTTTTTTCTATTGCTCATGCTTTTGGTAAGAGTTGCATCTATCATTCTGTTTACTGTTATTGTAGTTATAATTCATAGTGTGTGCACTGGCATAGGATTTTGATTTTAAAATAAATCTTTCAAATATATTAATTGTTTCCTAGTGTGCTTGAGTCTGCCATTCCTTAATCAAAAAAGGCTTTGATTCCACTAACTATCCCTGTGATGTCTCATAGGATTGATCATTGCCTGTAACACATCTCACTCAAATATTGCCAGATGGGTTGTGGGATGGTTGCCATCCATATGACTTTCTGTCTCAGCTTGGCACACAAGAAAGTCCTGAGTGCCAGAGGATCTAGGAAGCCGAATCGTGGGCCTCGTTCTATAGAATCTAAAAAATGTATGAGCCTTGCAAACTGTTGATATGGTAGCAGACTTTGAATTCCCGGCCTTGCTTTACAGAAACAAGAACATGTATCAGCCAGGTGATGAGTTGAGCTTTAATAATAATGATATTTGGTTGCACTTGTTTGGTCTGTAATAGCCCACACCCGCATATATTTTCCTTCCTAGCTGAATAAAGTCCATGCCCATCTGCCTAGCTGGTTGATATCAAGGCAATTATATCTACTTTTAGCTATTTCTGAACAATTAACTGTGTTAACTCCAAAATATGCTTGACAGCTAGGGCACATCAAGCCTCAACAAACTAAAGTAAAAGCTGTAGAAAATACGACTGTTGTATGTCAGAATAGCGTTAGCAAATACATCATCTGCCAAAAATATTGAGATCCAAATGTAATGTAAAATAAAGAGAGTGGGATTTCCTTTCAGTAACACTGTCAAAATGTTGGAGTATATTCTATTGCTCACCCTTTTGTTTTTTCCAGTGAGTGTGTGTATATATATATATATATTGCCTACTGGCAGATGCCAGTAGGTTGTTATAGTTAGGACCTATTTTCCATAGGAAATCCGCAACATTCTATTTGGAATAACGTTGGCGCCGATTGACGAATCTTCGCAAAATTTTCCAAACTTTTGGCCAGCTCCGGTCCGCTTCTATCCTGAAAATTTCACTGTGATTTGTCAAGCGGGGAATGAGAAAAAAGGGGGGTCCCAAAACTAGGGGTGGGCGGAATTTGCGGAATTAACCTCCGCAAATTATCGCGAGAATGCAGAAAATCTCCGCAAACACGCTGGAAATATCGCGAAGATGCGGAAGTTTTTTTGCCGCCTGTTCGCGGTATTTTTTGCATGTTCGCGGGTCGCCAACTTACCCATGCGGTCGCTCACGGGCGCGGCCATCTTGTTTTCACTTGTCCCGCCCTCTGGCGTTGTTTACTTCCTGTTCCGGGTCGCGCAATGCATGTTCGCGGTCGATATTTCCTGTTCGCGATCGCTTTTACTTGATCGCGTTGCTTTTTGCTTGCTCAGGGAGAAAATATCGCGCGAACTTGCGCACGTGGTCGCAACGGGCGCGGCCATCTTGTTTTCCACTCTATTGCATGGTTCTGGGGCCTGATTTTCAATCCTCCCTAAATCTTTTCAATCCTTTGTTTATAGCCACTTTTTTTGGATCTTTATTACTTATTATTTCTCTAACTATTTTCCTGCCTCTATATTTTTGGTTTTTGTGTACTTTTTTTTTGTTTTTTAGCTACTTTTTCTCTTTGTATTGCCCGCTATTTATTTCCTTTACTCCTTTATTTATTTTACCTTTTCTTTCCCGCCCCGTCCCCAGAACCATGTCCAAGGGCAGGGCTGTTCGCCGGCGCAGCCAGAGCCGCGACCGCCTTCCTTGCGGAAGGCGGCGCCCACAAGGGGTGCATGCACGGGCCTTATTTGGGGAGGCGGAGTTGGCTGCACTAATTTTCTTTGTGCAGCGCCACCTCCCCTCAACCCTGGCAGCAGGTGGCAGGCCTGGGTCCGGGTACGGCCTCCGGGAGCGTCGGCAGCGGTGGGGGAAGGTGCGCCGGGCAGTGTCGCGCATCTCTGGGGTCCGGCGCACCCAGGCACAGCTGACGCACCGGTGGTCTGATATCCTGGACCGTGAGCAGGACCTGCTGGACCTGCTAGGAGTGGAGGTCCCGGGGCTTGGTGAGTACCTATTTAATTATTACAACTTTGTGTCTGTTCTTCTGCTCTATGTTATATATTGCGAATATCTTTTTTTCCTTCCAACCAGCTAGAATGTTGCTGCTTGCAATACATTCCAGGTTAATAACGTTTAAAAGTCTTCTGTGATTATGACACAGGTGCTCTTCTGCGCTACTACTAATCTTACTTGTTTGCAGCTTTCCGTTTGCGCTTGCTTAGCGTGATTCTTTACGAGTTTATTTTAGAGAAATTAAGTTACGTAATGCTACAGTGACTCACGTCCACTCCTTACTTTGTCCTGTCACTAATAGATAGGGGCGGATTGATACATAGGTTTAGGTACTTTGTATGAGCTTCTAATTGGTTAGTGGTATGCGTGATGCCCCCCTCACTCAGTTACGTGACGTGCTGCTAGTACGCCAGTCTTTAGAACCTTTCTAGTTTGTTCAATGAGTGGAGGTAGGCTTTGCAGTTACTTAGCATTAGCAGATCAGCATCAATCAAACCAAAATTTGGTGTATACAAAAAATGTAGTCATGTTCATGTGTCCTCCATGATTGGATCATACACATTGTTGAGGAATACAGTGGAAATGCATACTTAATGTACAATTGGCATGCCTGGAATAGGTGGGCTAGGTTGGGTGGTACGTTGTACTAATTCTTAGGCTTACTTGTAACTTAGTTTTCTGGAATCAGAATGGAAGAATGGATTACTGTTGATAAATAGTAACTTAAGTAGTCGAACTGCGAATCCCCCGATATTACATGTTGACCAGATGAGATCGGTCAATGTAGTTATTGCAATTGTTTACATAAGTGTTTTTTGACCGTTGTTGAAAAATATTGTATTTGCTTAAGTTGACACCATCCATCAATGTTTGTCTCTTTCTTATATCTTTCCTGTTCATCAGCACCCAGGGGCAGACGGGCAGGGACTGGGCAGTCAGCGGGACAGGAACACCACGAGGAGGACACCGCTGAGGGCTCCTCTGCTGGCCCCAGTAAGTCTTCTTGTTTTTAATAATATTTCTTATTCCATAACTTTTACTGCCCCATTTCTCCCGAACTATAGTGTGTTTCCAAATGCTATTTTTTTACCACCAATTATCCTTCGATCTGTACGGTTTCAAAAAGCTTATCCCTGCCTCCGCTATGATGACTGAGTACTACTACATACTATCAGTCTGTCTGTCTGTACTGTAGTAGCTAGTCTTGCCCAGTTGGCCAGTGCCACTCTTTGTGAAAGGTTGTAATATAAAACTCATATTCACCAGTAGCTCATACAATCCGTTGTGTTGTTGTCTTGTACTACTTTTTACTCTTGTTGATGTTTAGGCTTTGAAAATTCACAGCAACAGCCCTACCAGATTTCTTAATATTTTGATATGATACCCTATAGGACATACAACTGTTGTAGGGATCTTGCACATACATTTGCACCAGAAAATGGGATGTTGGTGATGGTAGGTTGGACCTTCCTTGCACACCTCAATCAGAAATTCCGCACCCACCACAATTCCACTGCTTGACTATAGTACTGTCTTGTCATACCTATTAGGTCTCGGAACCCTCCCCCCAAGATAACCAACAAGTAGACAACCCAGAACATTAACACACCCAACCTCTGTCGTGGAAGCTATTCACATGCACACCCTTACTTTAATTTGCTCAATCGTGTAAGTTAGTCCACTCCACACCAAATACCACAAAGTCTATGTAAGTTTCAAATTTTTATTTCGATTTGAGAAGGTCTGTACACTGTTTTCTTAGCAGCACCAACCGGCAAATCAATAACATTAAAACAATATACATTGTTACACTTATACAGTTGGGAATTAAATCATGATAACTGAAGTGGTGGAAGGCAGCACCACCATCCCATAGCAATTTAGTTTATATACATTTATAAATGAAGATGTGAGTGAAGGGACCCCTCACCTCAGAAGAACCTAGTACTGGTAGTTGGTGCATCGTTCAGAAGCTCTGGTTCGTAGAAGCGAATCTTGCGTCTGTAATGCGAAAAAAGAAATGGTGTGCGTTAGTATATTGCAACTTGCAAGCATTTCTCATCCGTGCCAAAAAGTGTAGCATCTATGGATAAGCAATATGGACTAACAGTAACAGTAGTACACCAGTTCTTCCTAAAAAAGTGGCTTGTTAATGTTTGTTGACCGCCTGTACGCAGCGCGTAGACTAGACAGTAGCAGTGTGAGGCAGGTCATGTGGGCTCAAAGGTGTCTTAAGAAGCTGCAAGGTAAAGGTAACGTCACATGTGCATGGCTAGGGCTAATCAAGCAAATGCTACAATGGTCATATAACTTAGTGTCTACTCTACTACTACCTGATTTGTACTAGTGATTTATGTTAGTATTAACTCATTTTTCAACCTTGCTACTGATCAATAGGGGGGAGGTGTATATGTTGCCTAATAAATGTGTAATGTTTTCTAGGCGCACTACCGACCACCATTGCTGGGGCCAGCGAAGGCGACGCAGAGGGCGAGGATGCGGCAGTTGCAGATAGCAACGGAGGGGGAGTGGCAGCACCAGTGGCAGGCGGTGGTAAGTTAGATTCATAATCTTTAACTATTGTTGAACTTGACAGCACACTCACTGCAAAGGTGTACTGTATGTATATGTATACTGTAAAGTTGTGAATTAGGGCCCCATTAGGATGGTGGGCGTATTGCCCCCGCCGGGCTGGCTGGAATTCACTGCCGTCACAGCAGGGGCAAACCTCCCGCCATCCCTGTAGAAAATATTCAGACATGTCTAGGCGGAAAAGGGTTCAATATGGCGGTGGTGTCTCTCTCACCACACCGGCAGCCATATAATCTGCATTTTGGAATGCCTTTGCGTGGCGGCATTACCGTCCGCCACGGAAAGGCATGCACACATTGCAGAGTATGCTTGGGGGCCCCCATGGAGGGTACCTACCGATGCTATGGTACCCCCCCCGACTTTCAAAGCAAAACGTGACAGGCTCCGTGCGAGGCCCGTCATGTTGTGCTTGGAAAAGCAGCACAACATTTTAGCATTGCTTTCAGCAAAGCCAACCAGAATTTAAATTTAAAATAACAGGGTGCGCCCGCCACTGTGCCGGGCGCATCATCCTAATTAATTGTCCCCACGGGACCCCCACCCTTTTTTAGCAGTCGGATGGCGGGCGGACAAAGTCCGCCCGCTATCCGATGTCGTAAGTAAGTATTAGTTCTTGGGGACGTTTGAAGAGTGAACTAGAAGACTAGAATTCCCTTTAATTGGTATAGGACTAGGAGCCAGAGTATTGAGTAACCAATGGCCTCATCTATCTGATTTCAACTCCGCTTTGAAAGTTTTATGGAGAAGAGCACCTGGTGCACTGTTCAACTAAAAAGTGTAAGACAGGTGGAAGGAAGAAGGACGGGCGACATTTAAAATGTTATGTACTACTGTGCTTTATTTTATAGTGCTACTCTACCATGCCACTATGTGTGTAAATAATTACCTTGTCCTACTGTTTTATTAAGACTATATTTTACAATTGTCTTGCTTTTTCTTTTTGATACACAGCTACTCCGAAAATCAACCGGAAGGAGTTGGCCGCCAAGGCACGGCGCCGGAAGCTGGAGGCAATCCAGCATGAATACCGGCGGCTGGTGGTCCTAGCCGAGGAGGAGGAGGAGACTGCAGCAGCAATTCAAGCCTCCTCCAGTGCCCCGGGCCCCAGCCACCGCCCTCCAGCGGTACGGCGCCACCATCTGGCGGCTGCCCGCCGCCACCGTGCCATCTCCGGTGCCCCCCCCCACTGTGGCTGCAACTGCCGCGGCCTTAGACGCCGCGTCGCCCATTTAGAGGACCAGATTCGTGTCCTCCTCCAGTCCCGCCCCACCAGTTAGTCCCTGTCACTGCCCCTTTTTTAATTCCTGTTCGTTCTTGACTCGTTTGGGCGTTCTCTATTTCTATGGACAGTCGTTGGGGTTAGGGAGGTGGGTGGGTTAGCTTTTGTGGGTTTAGTTTATTTGTTAGGGTCAATTAAATATATTTTTCTATGTTACATGCAATGTTGTTAATGTTTTGTAGGTGGGGTAACTGTTTTACATCACACTGTTTCTTTGCTGGTGCATGGCCGCCCATAGCGTGTGTTTGATTTCAATAATTTGCTGACTGTATAAGACACAAACAGATAGATGCGACACACCTCACTCATTGACTGGTCCTACTATGCATTCTTTGGAGTGGTGTTTGAAACTGACATCATTGACAACATGTCCATTATTGATTCTGCCTCCCCCAAACTTCTCTCTTACCGGTGCTTGATGTTTATGTCCAACTGTGGCACAGCACTGGCTGCATGGTGAAGATGGTTTCCTTTTTCATACATGCCATGATTGGGGTGGTGGTGGTAGTATAGTAGTAGTAGTATACACTGGCAGGGTGGCAGCATTTCCAAAAAAAGAAAAGGAGATAGTCAATCGCCTTTGAGAGACTGTTAGAGGAGTAGTTGAATGAAGTACATCACAGAATTTACCGAGCAACAATTATATGCTCAAATATTTGACAAAAAAACTGAATGCTGGTTATTATGAGGATAGCCTACTAGACAGAGTTACAAACTATAGTTTTGTCGACTTGGCTATGCCTACAGTCTAACAGTTAGTGCTGTATATGAGGAATGACAACAAACAAATCCAATCAATGCCGGCAATTCATGCTGAGGTATATGTTCCTTTAACCTGTGAAATATCCTACTCATGGGTGGGCAAGCAGAAGAAGATCATCGCTCTGCATTGAAATTGAAGTAGTGTTGCTTTCACCACATCCGCCCCAGCAAGTGTGTGATTAAGTATTGGTGTACATTTAATTTAGTTACACCTCGACAATAAGTCACACAGCCCGGGGGAAGAGGATTAGGGTCCGTTGATTGGATGGGAAGGGGGATTTTGGGAAAGGTTTGACATAGAAAAACAGTATGCATACATAGACAAACAAACGACAATCATTGAAGACTACCATACCATATCCATTCCATATGTTAAGGTATAAAAAAGGAAATGCATGCATGATGAGACCCGGATTACATACACTTCTATTTCTTGTTCTGTTCCGGCCTTAATACTTTAACAGATAGCAAATAGAAATTTAAAATATTGGTAGTGAAGAATCGTAAACACAGAGCAAACGTAATGATGATTGATAACAACAACTCCAAGAACACACTGTTGTAAAGAATGTATACAAGATATTAATCAAATTATTTAAAAGAAGTGAAAAGTGGATACTGTTACTGTCTTATCCTGGTCAAAAATGTGGACTGGTTTTTTGCATCTCGGCATTCTTCTTGCTCCTCTCGTCCATCAATCTTGGGTGTGTCGCCTCACCACTCGCCACTGCCCGGCTGGAATAAAAAGGTGATTGATTGGTAAGGTAATTAATATGCATTGTAATGTTTTACAAAGTTTTGGACAAGGCCCGGCCTGTAATTTTAGATTGAAAACCAAAGGGGATATTCAGAAAGAAAGTGAAAACAAATGCACAAGTGATGGTGTAGTGCAACAAGAACACTTTCCGAGGTGGCATGTATGCATATGCATCATCTCTACTGGAGTCTGTTTCCAGCATAGACCTTCAACAGTAACAGGAGAGATCAGGCCCACAGTGCTTACCATTAGCACATCCTACGTTAACACTTTAGAGTCCTTTTTTTTTTTCTCTCAAAGAGTTGGACAAACGCAAAGCACATTATCCATTCCAGACATAGCATTTTACAGTTAAAGTTAGTAAAATCAATGCACTGCAGTCATCCCACCGCTACACTCTATTCAACTTCTACACAGACATTTGGGTGTGCTGTGGTTGTGGTTCACGTGTTTACCTTTAGGCTTTTCCGTTTTATGCCACTCATGAAACATCCTCCTGACTTCATCATCAGCTCTGATACTTCTACTGACTGAAGATCGGCCTGCAGTACAAGTGTAATTTTTATAACACAACAAGAGTAGAAATATAAATATTACTGACTTGAGTCATTCTTTATTGTGTACAGAAAGATAGATTAACACTAGTACACTTTGACATCACTTTGTGCACAACAAACAACGCAAACACAAAGACCAATAGCTCAGAGTCAGGTGTCCAATGCATGCCATTAATTATCATCATTTATTACCTGTTACTTCTCATCATAAGTTAACGGGCCGTCTCTTTCGCCATCATCATGACGGACGGTGCTGTTAAGTCACAGTCATTTGCATTGCGCAGATTGAGTGAGTCCCCTTCCTGTATTGAATTAAAAGCAATGTATCACCAAGATGCAGGAGAGAAGTACACATTTCTTGTTTGCCAGAAGGGGAAAATTAGTAATTACTAGTGTGTTCTGTAGAAAGTTGATTAGTGGCAGTGCACAATTACATCAATTCATGCGCAACACACCACAAAATCTACATCATTCAGTCTGCTATTCTGCGGCCAATGCATGGCATCAATCATTACCTGTTGCATCTCATCTCGTTAACGCTGCAGGCCGTCTCTTTCGCCATCATCATGATGGACGGTGCTGTTAAGTCACAGTCATTTGCATTGCGCAGATTGAGTGAGTCCCCTTCCTGTATTGAATTAAAAGCAATGTATCACCAAGATGCAGGAGAAGTACACATTTCTTGTTTGCCAGAAGAGGAAAATTAGTAATTACTAGTGTGTTCTGTAGAAAGTTGATTAGTGGCAGTGCACAATTACATCAATTCATGCGCAACACACCACAAAATCTACATCATTCAGTCTGCTATTCTGCGGCCAATGCATGGCATCAATCATTACCTGTTGCATCTCATCTCGTTAACGCTGCAGGCCGTCTCTTTCGCCATCATCATGATGGACGGTGCTGTTAAGTCACAGTCATTTGCATTGCGCAGATTGAGTGAGTCCCCTTCCTGTATTGAATTAAAAGCAATGTATCACCAAGATGCAGGAGAAGTACACATTTCTTGTTTGCCAGAAGAGGAAAATTAGTGTGTTCTGTAGAATGTTGATTAGTGGCAGTGCACAATTACATCAATTCATTCATGCGCAACACACACAACAAAATCTACATCACTCAGTCTGCTTTTCTGCGGACAATGCATGGCATCAATCATTACCTGTTGCATCTTATTTTCAGTTAATGGCCAGTCTCTCTCGGCTCTGAAGGAGGATAGCTATAGAAGTCATCAGATTCATGGTCCACTTGTTTTGGAAGGACGAGGAAAGTTTGAATTTGTTGTTACCATCATCCAATCATCATTCATGAGGGAAATGGAATTGACCAGGAGGTGCAGTATGATCGAGCGGAGGAGCTGGATTCTGAGGACTGTAGTGTCAAATGGCAGACACCTGAAACTTGTATCTTAAATTAGAAGATTAGAAGACGGTGATAATGCATTGGTTGCGATTCACAAGTTTATAACCGGAACAACAGACACAAACAAAGGGGGAAAAAAGGGAGGAAGACAGTAAGTGCGAGCCTAATTGTCAGGGAAGTATAGCTCGTCCTCAAACTCTGGGGGATCTTCCAGTAGTAGGTAATCATCTGACACAATACTTCCGTCACCTGAGCCGCTGTCCTCATCTTCCTCTGTTGATTCATGCATTGTGTAATTCGGTGGTATGAAGTGCTGATTCATTTTGATCATTGTTAACCTCTCCACGTTTTTGGGAGATAGACTGGTCCTTCTCAAGGTTACAATGGAACCTGCAGCACTGAAAACACGTTCGGAAGAGACACTTGCGACAGGGCAAGCCAGATAGCTTATCGCCAGCCTGCTGAGCTGTGGCCATTCAGACCTTTTCCTATGCCAATACTGCACTGGGTTTTGATCAACGTACACCTCTGTTGGGTCGTCCAGATAGGCCTGGACCATCCGCTCAATGTTCAGGGTTGCTGCTGGTAAGCTTTTGTGCTGTTTTTTCTGTGCATCAGCACTGTGCTTAAGGCCCATCTTTACATACCAATCTGATAATGATTGTACTCGGCCGAATGATCCAGTTATTGTTTTTGTAGTCGATGGTGATGGTGAGTGTTGCGATTGTGAGCCAACCGCACTGCCCTCAGCCGACGAAGTTGCACTTGATTCTGCATGGCCTGCTTCAGTATCAGTACTTGTTGTGGGTTGATGTGGCGGGCTTTTAATTAGCAGCCCTTCGTTTTCAAACTTGATGGCTGCTTCAGCTATACAACTTTTGTAGCGGGCAACATCAGTGTCGGAAAAAGAACGGAATAGTCCTAATTTTGCACGTGGATCCAGAATTGTGGCACAAATGTAATGTTCTTGTGACAAAATTTTATTTTGTATCCTTACATTTTCTGATAAGCGCCTGGATAAGCTCTCCACCAAGTCATGGGCTTGCCTTCTGTCCTCTACACCTTTGTAGGATTCAGACACATTATTCAGCTCATGCTCTAGCATTTGCAACAATGGGATAGCTTGGCCCATTGTACAGTCCTCCTTGCTGACTTCACGTGTGAAGACCTCAAAAGGAGACAGCATCTCAGTGAGGCATTGAATTAGGGTCCATTGCTCCCTCTGAAGGGTCATGCCTTTAACACTAGCATCACTGCTTCTGTACCAGACATAATCATTGAGTGACCTGTGCTGTTCGTACAGACGATCAAGCATGTAATACGTTGAGTTCCAACGTGTTGCCACCTCCTGGATGAGTGCCTTGACTGGCATCCTACGGTCACGTTGGATGATCCTCAGCTGCTTCCGAGCTTTAAAAGAATGGCTGAAATGAGTGCATATTCTTCGGCAGATGGACAGTAAATTGCTTACTATGGGTTCTTTTTTCAGAAAGTCTTGCACTATAATGTTTATGCAGTGTGCCAAACACGGAACCCTGAAATAGGAACCAAGTTCCATGGCCTTAAGTACATTACTGCCATTGTCTGTGGCAACAAAATCAATACCAAGCCCTCTGGGCTGCAGCCATTCCAAAACCTTGGTGCGAAACTCTTCTAAAATGTTTTCAGCCGTATGAGATTTCTCCATGGCGAACATGGCTACAGTTGCATGTTTCCGAGTACCTTCAAAAATCGCAGCTGTGTCAACAACACCTCGTGCAGATAGTTGATCTTTAACCCCCACAAAATAGATCCAGTGTGCAGTGATACACATGTAATCTGTGGCTTGGCAACTGGTCCACATGTCTGTTGTCAGGTGGATATTGTGCACAGCACTCTTCTGCAAAGCTTGTCCAACCAATTCCAGCACATCATGATGTAGTGCCGGAACAGCAATTCTTGCGAAATAGGACCGGCTTGGAACTTTCCATTTCAGGCAGATGGCAGACACAAATTCAAGGAAACCCACCCCTTCCACAAATGAAAAAGGAAGAAGGTCCAGCGCTAACATTTTAGCCAGCTTCGCATTGTACAATCGTGCCGTTGGGTGGTTGCGTTGGAACTGCCCCTCCAACCTAAACATGCTGTCAATGGTAGGCTGGCTTACTTTCCTTAGTGGTGCCATTAACCCACTAAGGCTCAACGACACAGATTGTCTCATTGAGGTACTCGCCGGTCGCCTTGGTGTCTCACCCACACTCTGAGTATGGCTCTTACTGCGGTGCCACTCTGATGTTACTGAGGAGGATGTGGGCGTTACCACTGCAGTGACTGCACTACTGGAGACAAGGCTAGAAATGCCTCCCTGTTCTTCACCTGCCACCACAATAATATCGCTCCCTGATTCCTGACCAACTTCAAAGGGTTTAGTTTTCCTACTTTCTTTTAACTTAAGTAGGTGATCCTCCCACACAATAGTGTGGTGTATTCTGAGATGACTTGCTTGTCCTCCGGTACCATAGTTTGTACCAAGCTTACCACGCCGAACACCTTGCCGACAAATTGCGCATATAGCAACGTTCTCCTCCTTGGCGCTAACAGAAAAGAAGTCCCAAACTGGGGAGGAGAACTTTCTGGCACTGCTGGATGTGCCACTTTCAACACCAGATGAACTTGAGGGGGTGCTTGAAAATAGTGACCCTGTCCACCTACACTGTGACTTTTACTACCACTTCCTACTGAGGTGGTTGAGCTGGATGTAGGTCCCTGCCGGGCCTTGGAAAATATGGCAGCTGGAGGTAGTGGTGGTGTAACCTGTGTTGGTGAGATCCGTGCTACATCCCCCTCAGTAGCAGCCTTTCTGGATAGGGTTAGAATGTCGGTCTCCAATCCCTTTGGGGCGGGAGTAATGTGCGTGATGACTGGCTCGTCTTCATCAACATCATCACCCCCCTCTTCTACATCTACCTCCATAACTCTAAGTTTTTCTGGGACCTTCCTTTTCAGAAGCAATGTCTTGTGGCGTACTTCACTCTCAGACCGAGCTGGTGGGACCCAAGTGTCATCACGATCATCAGAAGCGGGGCTTGAAGAAGAAGATGATGGACTAAGCCTCCTTTTCCTTGCTGGTGGTCTGGAAGACAATAGATGTTCTGAAACAGTGGTTTGACTTCGCTCCGCTTTGTCTGCAGGAAGCTCGATTTCCTGAAATGCCCCTACGTCAGGAGCAACAACTACTATGGTGGGCTGTTTTGGCGGCTGCTGCTGTTCTGGTTGCGGCGGCTGCTGCTGCTGTTCTGGTTGTGGCGGCTGCTGCTGCTGTTCTGGTTGCGGCGGCTGCTGCTGCTGTTCTGGTTGCAGCGGCTGCTGCTGCTGTTCTGGTTGCGGCGGCTGCTGCTGCTGTTCTGGTTGCGGCGGCTGCTGCTGCTGTTCTGGTTGCGGCGGCTGCTGCTGCTGTTCTTGTTGCGGCGGCTGCTGCTGCTGTTCTTGTTGCGGCGGCTGCTGCTGCTGTTCTTGTTGCAGCGGCTGCTGCTGCTGTTCTTGTTGCGGCGGCTGCTGCTGCTGTTCTTGTTGCAGCGGCTGCACACTGATCTGCTGAGTTTGCGCCTGCGTTGAACTTGATTGTGTACTACTTTGCGGTAATGACATTTCTTCAACATCGCTGCCCGTTAGTAGACTGGCTACCTCTGCGACAGTAAAGCCCTTGGGCCTAGGTTGGTGGGGTTGCTGGACTGCTGTGCTGCTCCCAGCTTGGTTCCCGGACAACGCTTTGGTGCCAAAAAAAACCTTGGCCGGCACACCACCAGTCGTGGTTAATGGCACTTCCTTTTTCTGTTCCTTCTTCTCACCAGCAACTTTCTTGGTACTGGACCTGGTACCTTTCTTTGGGGCCATCTTATTCCGACGTCTGGCAGGAGGCAGATGCACAACAAGTTCTGGTCACACGTGGGCGTGATGCGCAGCAGGACTTCTGTCTGGCTGGCAGTACAACGGGTAGCCAGGTGATGCCGATGACACCTCCTACTCTGTCTTTTGTGCACCTAAAAGCAAAGAAGACAGGAGAAGAACATCAGTGAAATGTTGCATTTGTTTTTGTGGTTCAGTTACTTAGTACTGTACTAGTGCAAACAAAAGATAGTCTAGCCATTTATGAATTTTTTTTAACTAGAGCTATGTTATACTACTAGTACTGTGTACAGCCACACTACACTCTCAGGAAGGTGATGTCTAAAAATTCAACAGATCACATAGAAAACACTTGATCAATAAAGCTGTGGCTACCTGCTCTGGTAGCAGTGGATGAAAGCAGGCCTGCTGGCAGACAAGGCCAGGCAAGCTTGCAGGCCTAGGCCTCAAAATGGCCACCAGCCACATGGCGAGCCCCAACAACATCAGCAAGGCCACCCCAAAAAACACACTTCCCCAACTCAATCCAATGCCATCCATGCCCTAAATGATGTCTAAATTCAACAGAGCACACAGAAAACAGTAGATTACTAAAGCTGTGGCTACCTGCTCTGGTAGCAGTGGATGAAAGCAGGCCTGTTGGCAGACAAGGCCAGGCAAGCTTGCAAACCTAGGCCTCAAAATGGCCACCAGCCACATGGCCAGGCCCAACAACATCAGCAAGGCCACCCCAAAAAACACACTTCCCCAACTCAATCCAATGCCATCCATGCCCAAAATGATGTCTAAATTCAACAGAGCACACAGAAAACAGTAGATTACTAAAGCTGTGGCTACCTGCTCTGGTAGCAGTGGATGAAAGCAGGCCTGTTGGCAGACAAGGCCAGGCAAGCTTGCAGGCCTAGGCCTCAAAATGGCCACCAGCCACATGGCGAGCCCCAACAACATCAGCAAGGCCACCCCAAAAAACACACTTCCCCAACTCAATCCAATGCCATCCATGCCCTAAATTATGTCTAAATTCAACAGAGCACACAGAAAACAGTAGATTACTAAAGCTGTGGCTACCTGCTCTGGTAGCAGTGGATGAAAGCAGGCCTGCTGGCAGACAAGGCCAGGCAAGCTTGCAGGCCTAGGCCTCAAAATGGCCACCAGCCACATGGCCAGGCCCAACAACATCAGCAAGGCCACCCCAAAAAGCACACTTCCCCAACTCAATCCAATGCCATCCATGCCCAAAATGATGTCTAAATTCAACAGAGCACACAGAAAACAGTAGATTACTAAAGCTGTGGCTACCTGCTCTGGTAGCAGTGGATGAAAGCAGGCCTGCTGGCAGACAAGGCCAGGCAAGCTTGCAGGCCTAGGCCTCAAAATGGCCACCAGCCACATGGCCAGGCCCAACAACATCAGCAAGGCCACCCCAAAAAACACACTTCCCCAACTCAATCCAATGCCATCCATGCTCTAAATGATGTCTAAATTCAACAGAGCACACAGAAAACAGTAGATTACTAAAGCTGTGGCTACCTGCTCTGGTAGCAGTGGATGAAAGCAGGCCTGTTGGCAGACAAGGCCAGGCAAGCTTGCAGGCCTAGGCCTCAAAATGGCCACCAGCCACATGGCGAGCCCCAACAACATCAGCAAGGCCACCCCAAAAAACACACTTCCCCAACTCAATCCAATGCCATCCATGCCCTAAATGATGTCTAAATTCAACAGAGCACACAGAAAATAGTAGATTACTAAAGCTGTGGCTACCTGCTCTGGTAGCAGTGGATGAAAGCAGGCCTGCTGGCAGACAAGGCCAGGCAAGCTTGCAGGCCTAGGCCTCAAAATGGCCACCAGCCACATGGCCAGGCCCAACAACATCAGCAAGGCCACCCCAAAAAAGCAGTGGATGAAAGCAGGCCTGCTGGCAGACAAGGCCAGGCAAGCTTGCAGGCCTAGGCCTCAAAATGGCCACCAGCCACATGGCCAGGCCCAACAACATCAGCAAGGCCACCCCAAAAAACACACTTCCCCAACTCAATCCAATGCCATCCATGCCCAAAATGATGTCTAAATTCAACAGAGCACACAGAAAACAGTAGATTACTAAAGCTGTGGCTACCTGCTCTGGTAGCAGTGGATGAAAGCAGGCCTGTTGGCAGACAAGGCCAGGCAAGCTTGCAGGCCTAGGCCTCAAAATGGCCACCAGCCACATGGCGAGCCCCAACAACATCAGCAAGGCCACCCCAAAATACACTCTTCCCCAACTCAATCCAATGCCATCCATGCCCTAAATGATGTCTAAATTCAACAGAGCACACAGAAAACAGTAGATTACTAAAGCTGTGGCTACCTGCTCTGGTAGCAGTGGATGAAAGCAGGCCTGCTGGCAGACAAGGCCAGGCAAGCTTGCAGGCCTAGGCCTCAAAATGGCCACCAGCCACATGTCCAGGCCCAACAACATCAGCAAGGCCACCCCAAAAAACACACTTCCCCAACTCAATCCAATGCCATCCATGCCCTAAATGTGATTGAAAATGAAATATATTCAAAAAACAAAAGGAACAGTTGCTTCATCATGCATACACACACCCATGAGGCCATGCCCATGGCTAGCTCGGGCCTACTTCTACAACCCACAAAATTAAAATAAATTAAAAAAAAAAAAGGAATGATGATAATTAATTATCAAAAATAAATTGTAGTTACACAACAACTGCAATGCCCACAATCAAACACAACAACCACTTACTTGTAAAATATCCTATTCCAAAAATCCTGAAATCCAATTGCAATGATGCAGCAGACAAAAAGAGTGATCTTTCCAGCTCCAAATCCAAAGGCAGAATGAGCAGGAGATGGACAAAGCACTGGGAGGAGCCTGCTGGACAGGAACAGGAAGTTGGAGAATCTGTGTCACTTCCTCCCTCTCTCCACCTTGTAAAAAAAAAATGACTCCTTGCACAAAAAAGGAAAGCCAAATGTGAATGTAAGGAGTTCTTTTCATCCAAAATCAGTATTTGCAGATGGTTTCATGCTGCTAGAGCCGATATTCCTCTCCAAATTGTAAATTTTACGTTGTTGAGTTCTCCAGCTTCACATTACTTCCACCGGCGTGTCGAAAACGATATGATCGCGTTCTCTTCTTTGTCCCTGTCGCGTTGGATATGACGTGTTCGCGGTCTCTTTCTCCTGTTCACGTTCGATTTCATGTGCCCGCGTCCTCATTCTCTGGCTCGCGATGTAGAATGACATGTTCGAGATCTCAATCTTCTCATACTCGCGCGGTGCATGATCGCGAGAAGAAAGACGTGATCGCGCGACAAATGACGTGATCGCGTGAAAAATGACTTGAATGCGGCCGCGAACTCTCGCGAGACAGCGCAAAATGGCTACCAAAATCCAACATCTCGTGGAGAACGCGACCGGGTCAAGAAAACTTGTCGGAGAACGCAGGGATTCAGGTAAGGCGATCGCGCGCGCGCGAGAATGTATTGTTTTACAGCGCGAGCAAGAAAAAAATTATCGCTAAGCTGCGGAATGCGGAAATTTTGACATTTTCGCGCTTTCCGCGGAACGCGAGAATGCCAAAATATCGCAATTTCCGCGAACGGAACGGAATTTTGGCCCAGGCCTACCCAAAACACGTTTTCCCATGCATTTTCCCATATGACCTGTTGACTCAGCTTCAGCCCGAACTGCTGAATGGAATGACACCAAATTTGGCAAAGAGGTAGTCCTCAGTTCAGACTCGTGCCTTTTGCTTAAATGGTGTAAATCCATTCAGTAGTTCCTGAGAAAATTAGAGTTAAAAAGATAGATATATCTGGGCGGAGCCTAACCACACATCTAATCGTGAGATCTGATTGGCTGTCATTACTTCATCCAAGAAGTGTTGGCAGCCATCTTGGGACCAATATACATGATAGCACCTCATTATAAAGCATTGCAGTTAATAGAAGCTTTTAAGACTTTAGTTACATTCTAAATCATTTTTTTATGGTACCATATTCATTTTAGGAATTGTGGTGTGTTCTAAGGTGATTTTACCATGTGAAAAAGCCTTCTGCTGTGATATCATGAATCATGTTTGAGACAAAACTTTTTTCTCATGCTTATCCCACAGAGGTTTGGAAGGTGATCTATAAGCTAAATTGGGAGCATATTTTCTGTAAATTCACATTTTCTTTCTCAGTCATGTGAGAATGAAGTCTGATATTCTCAGTAAAACATGTACATCCAACAAGGGCAGAGATTGTCAGTTGATTCCTTTGTGTTCTACTGCAGCTTCCCAGAGTGTTCTAAAGAACAACTAGAGTGCTAACAGTCCTACTTATGACAAACATATGGCACACCTGAAGCCATCTTGGTTGGAATAAAGTGGTAATTCTTAAAACATTTAATTTAAAAAGGCACAAAATGAGGGGGTTCATAGAAAGTATGATTAGTGCTGCAGAAAGAAAAATTAGGGCACATTTTGAGTGACTTCTCAAATCCTCTTCTATTTCATTAAAAAACTTCTGACATGCAGACTGAAACATGTACTTTCAATACCAGCAGCAGACTTCCCTGCTGAGCAGTAGCTTCACTACAGTGATCTAATAAGCAACTAGAGTGCTAACATTCAGAATTTATGGCAAATGTGTGACATATCCGAATATCTTCTTGATGGAATCAAAGTAAAAAACTGAAAGCATTTCCTTCTGAGGAGACTGCAGTAAATGAGGAAATTAGGAAACGTCATAACAAATAAATATCCCAAGATGGCCATCAGAGACAAAAGAGCCCAAATGTAGCCCAAATATCACCCAGATGTAGCCCAAGTATAGCCCAATCACAGAATGTCCCAGAGTGTTCTAATGAACAACTAGAGTGCTAACAGTCTTACTTATGACAAAAGTATGGCACACCTGAAGCCATCTTGATTGGAATGAAGTGGTAACACTTAAAACATTTAATTTACAAAGGAACAAAATGAGAGAGTTCATTTTGCCATAGAAATTATGATTACTGCTGCAGAAAGAAAAATTAGGGCACATTTTGTCTTCTCAAATCCTCTTCTATTTCATAAAAAAATTCTGACAATCAGACTGAAACATGCACTTTGAATACCAGCAGCAGACTTCCCTGGTGAGCAGTAGCTTTTACTACAGTGATCTAATGAGCAACTAAAGTGCTAACATTCAGAATTTATGGCAAATGTGTGACACATCTGAATGCCTTTTTGATGGAACCAAAATAAAAAACTGAAAGTATTCCCACTGAGGAGACTGCAGTAAATGAGGAAATTAGGAAACTTCAGAACAAATAAATCTCCCAAGATGGCCACCAGAGACAAAAGAGCCCAAATGTAGCCCAAATATCACCCAAATGTAGCCCAAGTATAGCCCAATGACAGAATGTCCCAGAGTGTTCTAATGAACAACTAGAGCGCTAACAGTCTTACTTATGACAAAAGTATGGCACACCTGAAGCCATCTTGATTGGAATAAAGTGGTAGCACTCAAAACATTTAATTTACAAAGGAACAAAATGAGGGGGTTCATTTTGCCATAGAAATTACAATTAGTGCTGCAGAAAGAAAAATTAGGGCACATTTTGACTTCTCAAATCATCTTTTATTTCATAAAAAGATTCTGACATGCAGACTGAAACATGCACTTCGAATACCAGCAGCAGACTTCCCTGGTGAGCAGTACCTTTACTACAGTGATCTAATGAGCAACTAGAGTGCTAACATTCAGAATTTATGGCAAATGTGTGACACATCTGAATGCCTTCTTGATGGAACCAAAATAAAAAACTGAAAGTATTTCCTACTGAGGAGACGGCAGTAAATGACGAAATTAAGAAACTTCATAACAAATAAATCTCCCAAGATGGCCACCAGAGACAAAAGAGCCCAAATGTAGCCCAAATATCACCCAGATGTAGCCCAAGTACGGCCCAATGACAGAATATCCCAGAGTGTTCTTAAGAACAACTAGAGCGCTTACTGTCTTGCTTATGACAAAAGTATGGCACACCTGAAGCCATCTTGATTGGAATAAACTGGTAACACTTAAAACATTTAATTTAAAAAGGAACACAATGAGGGGGTTCATTTTGCCATAGAAATTATGATTAGTGCTGAAGAAAGAAAAATTAGGGCACATTTTGAGTGACTTCTAAAATCCTCTTCTATTTCATTAAAAAATTCTGATATGCAGACTGAAACATGCACTTTTAATACCAGCAGCAGACTTCCGTGGTGAGCAATAACTTTACTACAGTGATCTAATGAGCAACTAGAGTGCCAACATTCAGAATTTATGGCAAATGTGTGACAATGGTTTTGTACGAGTGAAAAGTCCAGCTAACTATAACGCCCCTGAAACCTATGTTTTTTTCAGCGAATATATATGGTGGAGTGTTGCTTGTAAAATAAACTAATCAAGCACCTATCTGGGTCCTTTCTCGCTGTGTTCCGGCGGAGTGGCATGGAGGCGTAGAGCGAGCACTCATTGATATATATATATATATATATATACATATATATATATATATATGTAATTGCTTGAACTCCTCGAACCTCCGCTACAAGACCGCAACAGCAGCAGCAGCGGCGAACAAAGGAAAACGGACCCCGATTGCTGGCAGGAAGATTTTATTCTGCTCCTTCACTTAGTGACGCGTTTTGGGCACAGCCGGGCCCTTGATCACACACTAGCAACAGGTTGCCAATACAATTTAAATATGCAAGGTGAGTTTCACTTCCTGTGTCACATGATCATAGACATAGGCAACAGACTAGTAAAAAGACAGATAACGTAAAATCAAAAACAATCATCATACCTTTCTTAAAAGCATCAAAAGATTGCTAGATTGTTTGTGCAATATTACTGTATGAATACAGGTGAAACAAACTAAATCAGTTCAATTATAAAATTGAACATGATGTTAAAGCAAATACATATATAAATATATTTACAAATCAACACTGGTAATGGATAAAAAGTGTACCACATTATAAAAACTGTTAATAAATAGGATAAAATATCACTAATAAAACAGTATCAAATTGGTGCCACATAATCCAGTTATAAGCCAGCGGAAGTCTTGCATAGCAGCCTAAATGCTTGTAATTATGTAGTTTTGGCCTGATTGTTGTTGTTATATGTCTAGATACATATCTGAAATAAATATAAAGTGCCATAAACTATGTGCAAAATATAGCAAATGTTATCCTTTCCTCAAATTCATCTCTTTTAGAAAAAGGAATATCAACTGTGAGTGAAACCCCTAAAAAATCCCTAAAGCTTTAAAAAGCCGAGAAATGTGCAAAAAGTGCAAAAGCAGCTGAAGTTCTATAATGAGTATCAGACACTGACAAAAATGTATATAAAAATAACCCATTGTTTACTCTAAAGAACAAATTAGTTCACATATAGTAACAGGAAGGAGTAGATGTCTGAAAAAAAAAAAATATATATATATATATACAAATATAGAGGGAGATGACTAAAAGGCATCAGTGTACAAAGTGTAAAAAGTGTAAAAAGTGTAAAAAGTGTAAAAAATGTAGAAATAACAGATCTCAATTTAGGTCGACATAGTAGTACAGGGTAAACAACAACATATTTCTATAAGAAATTATGTAAATCTTCTGTTGTATTTAGGCCATGTGGTGCTTTACTATCCAATTCCAGAATAATGCGAGATTCTAATTGTCTTAGTTTCTTTTCTTTGTTTCCACCCCTTCTCTGGGGGGGAATCGCATTGATTACAAAGTACGAGAGGCAGCTTAAATCGTTGTCATGTTCTCGTTTGAAATGTCTGGCTACAGGGTAAGATGAGTCATTGTTGACTATAGCCCTGATATGCTGCAATATTCTGACGTGCACCTGTAGCTTGGTACTTCCAACGTAACGCAAGCCACAGGTGCACGCCAGAACATACACAGCATACTCAGTGCGGCAGTTATAGTTCACTTGAATGGTATGTTTTTCTTCTGAGAATGGAGTGGTGTAATGAGTGGTATTGACACAAAACTTGCACGCACGACATGAGGAACACTTGAAAAAACCTTTCCTTGGTTTAAGCCACGTACCAGTGATTCCCATCTCTGGGCAGCTCTTTACTAACTGACTCCTCATAGATTTAGCTCTTCTGAAAGTGATAGTAGGAATGTTGGAGAGACGTGGTCCACATATATATATATATTGCAGTAAACCTTTCTTTTAACAATCCTCTGTGATCAGGATCAAGAAGGGAACGGACTCCACTTAGTTGTGCCAAGTATGATTTATTTTTTTGTATTCGTGCGCTCTGCCGCCATGACGCGTTTCGGGCTTTGCAGCCCTTGATCACATGACGTGCCCCCTGCGTTTATCCCATTTTTAGAGTGCCAGTGCATAGATAATTGCCCGTAGGCATAGACAAAATACTACCATGCCACAACATTTTTATCTCACTTTCTTCCGTTGGTACATGATGTAAATGTAAAATACATTCGCAAAGATTATCTCATATCTCGTGATTTTTGAGCTGTAGGTTCACTTATCATAATGTGCAATTGTTTACGTATAAATACAATAAATAACCAGCACTTATAAAATCAGAGAAATACATATGTTAAAAACGTGTTTAAAATATAATATCTAAACATTATTAACATTTGCATAGGTGTATTAATCAGGTTTAGCAGCATGGTTTTCTGTCTGTGCAGAATTGGCAAATAAAGTGCAAAATTGTGACATAGTATCACCTGTGTAAAATCCAGTCTAGAACAAGAATGTTTGTCCTACATATCAATCTATAAATTTAATATTTATAAAATTGGGAAAAGAGAAGAGAAAAGGATATTGAAAAATATATGTTTATGTGAGTATCGGAGGTCATGTTGTGAGGGCCTTTGTTAGACAGGTCTGTATCGCTAATGTTGATTAAGGAGTACTGGTTCCCCAGTTAGTCATGAACTCCCTAAAGCCACGTATACAGATCTTCTGTCGTGTTCAGCCCATGTGGGCTTTTACTGTCCAATTCAAGGATGTATTTGGTCTCTAGTTTCCTGAGGAGAGCCTCCTGATCCCCACCCCTTCTGAGAGCAGGGATACAATCAATGACAAAATATTTAAGGAATTGTGTGTTGCTTTCATGAAATTCCCTAAAATGACGGGTCACCGGATGTGATAAATCCAAATTGGTGATGGCCCGTAAGTGCTGGAGAATTCTCTTGTGGACCTGCAGTTTTGTGCTTCCCACATACTGCAGTCCACAAGAGCACTCCAGCACGTAAATCGCAAATTCTGTTTTGCATGTCATATTCTTAGTGATTGTATTTGGTTTCTCCTCAAAAGGTGTTGTAAATGATGTTTTATTTACAGCGTGTCGACATGCCTTGCATGTAGAACATTGGAAAAGCCCTTACGTTTTGTCAGCCAATTGCTTCCTGATCTTATTTCTGGGCTGCTGCTAACTAGGAAATCACTAGTTGATGGTGCTCATCTGAATGTGAGAGTGGGATTGGCTGAAATAATCTCATTAAGTTGTGTGTCAAGATGTAATAAATACCAGTTATCTTTTATGATTTTGCTAAGACTGTCCCTTTGTTTATTATATGTCAAAATCAGTCTTATCTCCTCAATCTTTGTTGGGCACTCACCACTATTGCTTGGTTTGACTTTACTATTAGATGCTATAAACAGTAAGTCTTCTCGTCTCATAGACTTGGTTTTCTGTATAGCCGCATTGATGACTTTATTACTGTAACCCCTCTCTAAGAATCTTTTTCTGCTTTCTTGTTGAGCAACCGCTAAGTCAATGTCAGTGCTGCATATTCTTCGGATCCACAGCATCTCCCCATATGGGATGCTGTGGATCGTCTGTTTCGGATGAAAGCTTGAGGAGTGCAAAGTTGTATTACTTGATGTCGGTTTGCGATAAAGTTTAGTGTGCAACTGGTTATTGTCAACATATACCTGAACATCAAGAAAACAAATTTCTTTTTTACCAATGGTACTTGTAAAATGTAAATTGAGATTATTGTCATTGATACAATCAATAAAATTCTGTGCCTCCAACTCACTACCCTGCCAAATTACAAAAAGATTGTCTATATAACGCATCCATTTCATCACATGTTTATCCATTGCTGTAGCATTCTTTACTTTCAAAATTGTCTCTTCCCAAAAACCCATGTGAAGGCAGGCATAGCTTGGTGAAAAGCTAGCCCCCATAGCTACCCCCCTTAATTGCTGGTAGGTTTGTTGATTAAACAAGAAAAAATTGTTGTTTAAACAAAATTGGATGAGACTGATCAACATTTTGTTGTGTTGGTAAAATTGGACTAGGCTAGTGGCCAAAAAATAATCTACAGCTCTGAGTCCATCTCTGTGGTTGATTGAAGTATACAGGTTAGATACGTCCAATGTTATTAAAAGATAATCCTCTTTCCACCGATAGTTATATAACTGTCTCAGAAAGTCTGATGTATCCTGGACGTATGATGGTAATCCTTTCACGAGGTCTTGAAGGAAAGAGTCTATATAAACCGAAATATTTTCAAGTAAGCTTTGTTTGGCCGATATTATTGGCCGTCCTGGTGGATTTTTAATGTCTTTATGGATCTTCGGTATAAAATATATTACCGGCGTGATAGGATGATCTTTTTTCATGAATTTATATTCATCTTGATTTATGAGGCCAATGCTTTTCCAAGCCAGAAGTTTGGTAAACAGTTCGTTTTGTGCCTGTGATATTGCCTGTTTATTACTCAATCTGTAGCATGATCGATCATTGAGTTGGGACAATGCTTCTTCCGTGTATTGTTGCAGGGGCCATAATACAACATTTCCGCCCTTATCTGAATTGCGGATAACCAATTTATCTTGTTCTTTTAATCTTTTCATCAGTTGGTGATATCTTTGTTGTTGGTGGCTATATTTCTTTTTTATTCCCGCTAATTTATAATTCAGTTTCTTAATTTCTGCAACCACAGTCTAATTAAATACATCGATGTTGTCTCTAGGCAAAATTGGGACAAACCTGGACTTGGGTTTGAATTTAGTAGTTGGCCTCTGGCTTGAGTTGAGTTGTTGTTGTGCCAGAATTGATTGAGAGGAAGGTGGCGATGAACTGGGTGGCACATTTTGTTCTAGGTCTTGTAGTACCCCTAATAGATTGACATCTGATATTGCCAGATGAGTAGCCATTTCTGTTGAGCTCTCCCTTATAGAGGTATCGGGTTCTTTGTTTTGTAGTTGTGAATGAAATTTTCGTAATTTTAGTTTCCGTATGAAGTGATACACATCCGCTCTTGTTTGAACATAGTCAAAATTTGTTTCAGGAAAATATCAAAGTCCTAACGCTAGGAGTTGTTGTTCTGCCTTGTCTAAGTTGACATTTGCCAAATTGATGATTGTATTGGAGGACTGGGATTCAAAGTTTTTTATCTGCGCCAGTTCCTTTTCTGTGTTTTGTTGTACCTCCCTTTGTTTTTTCTTTTGTCGTTTCCTTCTTTCATTTCTTTTGATGTTTCTTTTTTGGTTCCTGACGATTGTGGATTTCTCGGGCGCAAGGTTTGGCGCCGCTCGTCCCTTAAAAAATGTAATTCGTCAACTAGAGTAAGTTTAGTATTAGCGCTGGTGGTACCGCCTGTTGCCCCTTTGCTAGATTCTACATCAGACTCGCTATCCATGGCTGAACTGAGATCAGAAACTGTGGACAATTCTTGCTGTGTATGACTAGGTCCCGCTGTGGCAGAGGAAGTAAAGGGCTTGCGGGTTTTGGAAGAGGCTTTTATTGCTCATATTTGCGGGCGAAGGTAAAAATCTGCCCGCAGTCATAATCTTATTTGTCCCTTTGGAATTTGAAACTTTTGCTTTTTATAATAATATCGTCCTCTTTTTTCAGTCTGACCATCATTTCATCTAGCCATTTGTTTGCTCCTTCCCCACTTTCTAGAGCTGCAATGTGTGCGTTTAGTTGTTCAATTTCTTTTACTAGCTCCAATCTGTCAATGTGGGCGTATTTGATTAATACTTTCATTAGTTCACTTGATGCTGTTAAATTACATTCAGCCCACTCTTTTAGCATGTCTGGGTTCGGTTTTTCATAGCTGGGTGCCAAGAAGATTCAAAGCCCTCGTGGGACTCTGTTGACCTCCAAATAACTAGTGAGGGATTTATGCTCCCACCACTTGGCTTGCTCCGCCTTCATCTTTTTTTCCAGCACTTTATATTTATATAGATCCTTGAGACTGTTCCTGCCTTTATTAATCCCTTCATTGTTGGTCGGTTTTTTAACTTGGGTGGGCGTGCTTTCTACAAAAATGTCCTCCGCGATCTCCTCTCTCCCTCCTAACACGTCGGCAGACATTATTAGCGCTTAATCTTGTGTGCGTGTATTCAATAGCAGATAATCCACATACACATCAGGTATACCTCCCACCAATCAATTGTGGCCGCTCGTACCTTGTAGATTGCTGCAGTCGCTCACCTCATCCTCCGATTCGGAAGCTTTCCGCTGCTATCCACGTCTGGCTTCAGCTTCGATGCCCGTTGTGACCGGGGGTAACTCCGACTCTCTCCTCTTGGAGATACAATTCACTTCTGGGCCAAGACCCGGAAACTCAGCTTCTTGTTGATGTACCGCGCTTGGAGGGGGTCCGTTTCGAAAACCAGTGAAGCTGTTTGCTGGTAAATATTGCAGTAAACCTTTCTTTTAACAATCCTCTGTGATCCGGATCAAGAAGGGAACGGACTCCACTTAGTTGTACCAAGTATAAGTTATTTTTTTGTATTTGTGCGCTCTGCCGCCATGACGCCTTTCGGGCTTTGCAGCCCTTGATCGCATGACGTGCCCCCTGCGTTTATCCCATTTTTAAAGTGCCAGTGCATAGATAATTGCCCGTAGGCATAGACAAAATACTACCATGCCACAACATTTTTATCTCACTTTCTTCCGTTGGTACATGATGTAAATATATATATATATATATATATTCACAAAAAAAACAAAGGTTTCATGGGCGTTATAGTTAGGATTTGGCATTTAAAAAACCTTAGAAATTCACTGAAAAAACCATAGGTTTCAGGGGTGTTATAGTTAGCTGGACATTTCCCTCGTACAAAACCCTAGAAATTCCCCTGTTATAGTTAGTTCAGCTAACTATAACTGGCGTCCCCGCAATGCACTGCTGATGACGTCACATATTACATCACTCATGACATGGTCAGTGACATCACTCATGACATCACTGATGACATCTCAAATTACATCACTGATGACATCACTGATGACGTCATCCAGTGACTGTGTGTTTCTGTAAAGTTTAAATATGTTTTATATATTTATAGTGAAAGACCTGTGGAAGAATGAGTGGGTGTACAAGTGTGTGAATGGATGATTTTCTAGCTGCGTGACTGACTCTATAAGTGAGTCATTAAATGTATCTTACTGCAGACTAGTGACTAAACTGTGTGAATGTCTGTATGTGTCTGTCTGTTGCTGTATAAGTGGCTGCATTGTTTTGTGAATAGCTATATGAGTGTCTATATGGGTTATTGATTGGTCATCTGACTATCTGTATGGGTGCCTGAGTGTTTGTGTGGGTAGGGGTGGGTAGGGTGTGTGTGACTCTGTGCATAGATGTGTGAGTGGGTGATTCTATGGGTGAATGGTTTTTAGAGTGCATCTGTGATGAACTGTATGGTTGAGTGAGTGTATGTATGGGTATGTTAGGGATTGAATGTATATCTCAGTGGTACATGTGTGACTAACTACATATGTGAAAGGCAGTATATATGCGTGTAAGAGTATATAAGTATATATATGTGAGAGTGTGTGATTGTGAGAGTGGCTGTATGGATGAGTGTGTGCTTGTATCAATGATTGTATAAGAGTTTAAGAATGTGGTACTATTTTTATGAGTAAGTGAACTTGAGTGTGTATAACTGCATAGGTGAGAAAATGGGAGTGTGACTAATTATTTGCATGACTGACTAGGTGTGAGAGTACCTCTATGGATGATTGGTGGTATGTGAGTGTCTATGTAGGTGTATAAATTCATATGATAGTCTTGTACGGAGTGACTGTAAGTATGAGTGACTGTACAGGTGAGTGAGTGGAGGTGTATGTAGACCTAAGAGTTAATGAGTGGGTATGTAGTTATTGGTATTGGAGTATCTATGGTTTTGAGAATGGACGTCTGAAATTTTGAGTTGGTGTATCAACGGTTAAATTAGGGTGTGAGAGGATGCAGTAATTTATCACATGGATGACGTCATCAGTGATGTCATCAGTGATGTCATTTGAGATATTATCAGTAATGTCATCAGTGATGTCACTGACCATGTCATGAGTGATGTAATATGTGACGTCATCAGCAGTGCATTGCGGGGGCGCGAGTTATAGTTAGCTGAACTAACTATAACAGGGGAATTTCTAGGGTTTTGTACGAGGGAAATGTCCAGCTAACTATAACACCCCTGAAACCTATGGTTTTTTCAGTGAATTTCTAAGGTTTTTTAAATGTCAATTCCTAACTATAATGCCCCTGAAACCTTTGGTTTTTTCAGTGAATTTCAAAGGTTTTTAAAATGCCAATTCCTAACTATAACGTGCATGAAACCTATGGTTTTTTCAGTGGATTTCAAATGTTTTTTAAATGCTAATTCCTATCTATAACTTATCTCTGAAGATATCATGTTTAATGATTTTGATTGGATTTGTATATTTTTCAAATTCAGTTTGTCAATTTCATTATTTACGTATTTTAAAAATACTTTTTTATCACCATTTTTTAAACTTATTTTTTCAATTAATTCTTTTAAAAATTAAAAAATAATTTTTGAACTTAATGGGTTTTTCAAACATATTTTGTTAACTATATGTTCAAAACTTTATTTTATATATTTTTTTCCCGTGTTTTTGGATCTGCCCACCCTATGCGCACCGTTCTCGATACCTACGCGATAGCATCCGCGCATGGTAAGCGTTGGGTATGTGTTTAGTGCGCGATCACAATGCGACCGGTACGCGACTCCCAGCCTATACGCCACACGTTCGATGTACGTAACGCGACGTTTACGCGCTTCCGCGATGCGTCATCTGCGTCTATGACGCGGTAGGTGCGCGGATCCTGTGAAATATTTAACATTTAAAAAAACATATATATGTATTTCATGTGAATATTAATTGAAGACAAACTCTAAACTAGTCTTAAAACTAATATATTTTTACATGTAATCCTATGATTTTTTTTTTAGTCAATTTCGCGGATGCGCGCTGGGTGCGCTATGCGTACACGCAGGGTGCGCGGATCCCATGTGACCTGCAAAAAAAGAGATTTGATTGGTTCATTACACTTCCTCTTCTAACTATTGAAAGACCCCACCCATTTCAATCATTCTTCTTTGACCTTCTTTGGAGGACCATCTCTTTGGAGAGAAGAAGAGTTTTTTAGACTAAGTTTACACTTAGCTCTAATTTTTTTCAACTAAAATGGCTTCAGGGCAGCAGGCATCACCTGCATCTCCTCATATTTCTGAGGATGAATTTTTGAAGGAGGCACCACCCAAAGAACGTTTTTCTTCAGTGGTGTGGAAATTTTTTAATTTGTCCCGAGGGGCAGAATAAGACCAATGCCACCTTGGTCACGTGCAAGATTTGCAAAAGAGTCCTGTTACGAGGGGATCCTAACAAGAAATACTCGTGCGGCAAGTATGATGAAGCACATGAGGACCCTTCATCCAAACAATCTTGCATGAGAAGAGTGCCGACGGATGAGAAACACTCCTGCTCCTGCGCCTTCCACCTCATCGCAGCCGAGCACATCAAGAGTGCATCCATCAACCGAAACCTTGGACATCCGTCCTCAATTTCAATATTTAAAAATACTCTGCACTAAGTGCAATGCGACTTTGTGCTATGGTGAGCAGTCGATCGATCTGATCTGCTGCCGGCAGGAAAGTCACATTTGCTAGTTCTTTTTAGTTTTTTTATTGTTCCCTGAAGTTCATTGTTTGGTTTCTCCTGTTTTGTTGTTTGGGTTTTTTTTGCAGAAAAACCCCCAAAAATTTCAAATTGTTCAGAAAACTAAAAAAAAATTATAAAAGAAGAAAGGAGAAAAAAAAGTTCTTGTAAGAACTAACTTTCCTGGTTTAAAAAAAGAGCTACATTTATTTGTTAGTGTGTGAAAGTTTAGCTGAATGTAGGTGTAGTACGTAATTGACTGAATGAATGCATTAGTAGCGTATGGTGAATGTATAAGTGCAGAACTATGAGGAAGTGCTGCAGAATCACACAATAACCTCTTTAACTGCAGTCTGCTGTAGTACTTCTGAAGAACAGGGATGCAACATATGTACATAAATATGTTGCAAATCTATGCTTCTCTCTGCACAGCTGCTTAAATTGCATCCATGTGGTGACACAGGCACCCTTGCACCATAGTGCAAGGATATCTGTGTCATGTGCTGTTTGTTTTTGTGCAGGAAGACACACCTTCCTGCACAAAAACAATCAGAAAACGCATTTTTCTCCTTCAATGTATGCTGAACATTTTAGCATGCATTGAAGATATAAAAATGTGGAGAAATTAAAACAATTCTCTTTGTTGTGCTTTCCTACACCAATTTTAGAATGGTGCACCATTCACACACATATCGAGATTCATGATTTCTGATAAATCTAGACATGTGTCTTGTTCTATGAGTATTCAGTGCAATCATGCACAACAACACTTATAGAACACCCTTTCAACGCAAAGTGGTGTGTATGATGAGGTTGTATTTACATGGAGTATAAAAAGTGCACAGAGTGCCTTTTCCTCTCTTTGTAAATATGAAAGAGTGTCTTGCGCAATAACTATGTTATAAAAAGTGACATATTTTCGGTTTCAAAATTCCTTGCGAATGATAGAAGGTAAGCACAGAGTTTTGTCTCCAAAGATGTTCAAAGAAGAATGATTGAAATGATTGCGGTCCTTCAATAGGTACAATGGGAAATAATATGAACCCCTCAAATCTCTTTGCAGGTCACATGATATCTCATTATGGTCAGATTTGAAAACTACATAAGCATAAACAGAGTGTTTTTAGAAACATGTTTCAACTTTGTAGCTTCTTGTCATTCTGCATATTGAGACTTAGTTAAACTTACCTTCACAATACTAGGAATAAAAAATGGTATACATTTTTTTCATATATTCATTGCAATCTAAATTCATATAAATTGCTTGTTTTAAAATTTGAATCTGTGAAAGAAAAGAAAAAAAAAATTATAACATGTAATAATACATTTTTTATGACACAGCATAATTTCCACAAAGTAATTTGTTTGCCTTTTTCGCTGTTCTCAGAATATATTGAATTTCACTAGAGATAGTGATTTCAATCGTACTCATCACTTACCAGCGGGAAAAAAACAAACAATCAGAAAGATTGTTAAAAAAAAACAACATACTATTCTCAGTAAAATACAAGAAAATACAAATCACACATATATGAAATGCTTACAGATTACAAAATTTTATAACTTTAATTTATAAAAACTGTAAAAATTTTAATCACCAAAAAGTGCATAATTCAAAAATATACCCTTCCTTGAGGCCAAATGGTATTGTTGCACTTCTTCTTTATGTAAATTGTCCAATGGTAGTCCTATTAAATTATAATAATAAATTCCTCAGAAAGTGAATTATCTTCCTAAAACTTTGGCTTTAAAAATATTAGGTAGGAATTTGGTAATTCACTAGGCAAACGTTGTTTGAAAACCAAGTGGGCATCATTACAAAGTGTCCAGCCTTTGTCACATTTTAATGGCAGTGTAATGTCCAGATATGGTGGAAGGACCATCATGGAAAATTATTGCAATTGCTACAAAAGTCCTTCCTGATATTGATAGTTGTGCTGCTACAAATTGTTTCATTAAAGTATTCAATTTTCTTCCGTCAGCTGTACAATGTTGTATCATTAAAATTATGTATTTTCCATATTTTGTTAAGAATAATGTGGATAACATTTCTGATTTACATTGGCTACACTCCATGTTTTGAATTGCACCTTTCGCTAATTTATTTCTTCACATCTTTCACCTTAGTGTCAAACCCTGACTCATTTTATCAATGCATAAGCAAAGACTAGCTTCTAATGCTACTAAAACTTGACAACATGACCGGTTTTAAAAGAGTTATCTGTCAGAAAATACACGATGTTACCCAATCCTTCTCTCACAGTGGTTCCCAAATGCACACAGACTCACTGTGTGATTCTAGACAACAACCACTATCCCTAGAAGTTTACCAAAACTCATTTACTACTGTGGGAGTGGTAAGGGAACTGCACACAATCTACATATTTCAGGACTGCACTTTTGTGTCAAAGCCTGACTCATTTAATCAAAGCATAAGCAAAGCCTGCCTTCTAATGCTACTAAAACTTGACAACATGACAGAGTTTAAAACAGTTATCTGCCACCAAATACACGATGTTACCAAATGCTTCTCTCACAGTGGTTCCCAAATGCACACAGACTCACAGTGTGATTCTAGACAACAGCCACTATCCCTAGGAGTTTACCAAAACTGATTCACTACTATGGAAGTGTTAATGAAACTGCACACAATGTACATATTTCAAGACTACACTTTTGTGTCAAAGCCTGACTTATTTAATCAACGCATAAGCAAAGACTGGCTTCTAATGCTACTAAAACTTGACAACATGACAGGTTTTAAAATAGGTATCTGTCAGCAAATACACGATGTTACCAAATGCTTCTCTCACAGTGGTTCCCAAATGCACACAGACTCACAGTGTGATTCTAGACAAGCACCACTATCCCTAGAAGTTTACCAAAACTCATGCACTACAGTAGAAGTGGTAAGAGAACTGCACACAATCTACATATTTCAGGACTGCACGTTTGTGTCAAAGCCTGACTCATTTAATAAAAGTATAAGCAAAGACTGGCTTCTAATGCTACTAAAACTTGACCACATGACAGGTTTTAAAAGAGTTGTCTGTCAGCAAATACACGATGTTACCAAATGCTTCTCTCACAGTGGTTCCCAAATGCACACAGACTCACTGTGTGATTCTAGACAAACAACACTATCCCTTGCACTATACCAAAACACATTTCTTCATCTACAAGGAGTACTACATTTTAGTGCAGAAACATAACTCATTTCACAAATTCATAAACAATGACTGGTTTCTAATTCTACCAAAATATAAAAACTGCATAGTTATCTGTCTACAAACACATGAAAAAAACAAATGCTTATCACAGAATGGTTTCTACATGCACACACACTGTCGATAAGATTGTAGAGAAAAAAGTACTCCCTACATTTTAGCAGAAAAAATACATAAGTCTGATTAAAATGAAAATAGTCTACATACATCCCCTCACAATTTCAAGATGTTTTGTAGATTAAGAAGTATATCAGTCACACACCAGATATCAGTCACAAACCAGATTTTCTTATTCAGAATCTCTGCACTGTGCACCTGTCAGCAGAACCAAAGAATGGCAAAGTGTCCCTCTCATTTTCCACACATATACATGTAAACATCGAATCACATTCCTTCCCACTTAAATGCAAAAGCAAACACACATTTCTATTGGTTAAACATTGTCACCCTTTCCAAATGACATAAACTTCAACCCTTCCCCCAATCTGCCTTCTGCCCGTTACCATAGAAACATGTCATGGAACACTGTACTGAGCACTGTACTGAGCACTGTACTGAGCACACAGGTCACAAGTTCAGCACACACAATGTTGCTAATCAAGACAGCAAGTGTGCTTGACTTCCCAAAATATCAGCTTATCATATATAATGTTCCTTACAATCAGTTTTTGTTAACCAATAAGAATCATGCGTTTAAGAAACAGAAATATACACCCTACCTTTCAGTGTAGAAGGTTGTCAAACAACCAATCATTTATTTTCTTTTTTCAAAACTGCATCTTAGCTACCATTTTAGAAACATCTTACTTTCCAAACTGCCATTTCATTTACAGAGACCATCTGAGTGCATCCAGACCTCCTTACAAGATGCTTAGAGTGTGGATTGTGGGACACAGCTACATTTTCTGGAGCCAAAGGTATGCAGAAAACAAAGGCATTCACAAAGACCTAGGTTTGCCAAATGTAGACATTAAATGGATTGGACAGAGAGGGTTAAAGTGGCACTAATTGATGCCATTGGTGAAATCCTTCATGCAAATCCAACATCCTGACCTCATTATAGTGCACTGTGGTGGCAATGACCTAGGTACTTAGACTGGGGTAGGTCTGGAAATGCTTATGAAGGACTCCTTTGCAGAACTGATTTTACTTTTCCCCAAAACTGCCTTTGTGTATTCTAACATATGCCAAAGGCAGAAATGGAACTGGTCTGATCATCTTTGTCCACAGATTGAGAAAGCTAGGAAACATGTGAATAAATCTGTTTCTGCTTTTCTCCGAGACTACAGAATGGGGTCCATTTACAATAACAATCTGCGCTTTCATTTGGAAGGGATGTATAGGAGAGATGGAGTACACTTTACTGATGAAGGAAACAGAGTCTTCCTCAACAACTTTAGACTCTGTATAGGTACTTACTTATAAGTACCAAAAACTCTGAATGAATACAACAGCTCTTTTTAGAGCCACTCAAGAACAAAACACTTAACCTTAATCTTTATCTCCCAACAATTTCATCTTTTTTTCCTTGGATCCGCGAACCCACCGCGAGAGAATCCGTGCATCCAACGCGATAGGATGCATGCACCGTGCGCGCATTTTGCCGTTTTTTTTTTTTAAAAGGGGGGCCCAGGGAGTCCTTCTGGGACCCCCTAAGCACCTCTAGAGGGTCAGAGTATTTCCACTCTGCCCCCTTTATATGTTTTACACACTTATTCCCCTTGCTTCTTCAGCCTCGCTTCTACCGAGGCAGAAAATGGCCACCAACAGTTCCTGGTTTCGAATGTAGACAGACACTTGACAGCCAATTAGCATTCAGCACGTGATCGGGAGGGTGCGCGCTTGGTTCGGGGAGGGTGCGCTTACGGTGCGGGTAGGGTCCGCGGATCCTCCCCGGCCATAGATATTTATGTACTTTTAACTCTAATTTTCTCAGGAACTACTGAACGGATTCACACCATTTATGCAAAAGGCAAGAGTCTGAACTGAGGACTACCTCTTTGCCAAATTTGGTGTAATTCCGTTCAGCGGTTCGGGCTGTAGCTGCGACAACAGATCCTATGGGAAATTGCATGGGGAAAAGTGTTTTGGGACCCCCCTTTTTTCACAGCCCCCGCTTGACGAATCACCAGAAAACTTTCAGGGTAGGAGCGGAGCGGAGCTGGCCAAAAGTTTGGAACATTTCGCGAGGATTCATCAACCGGCGCCAGACTTATTGGGAATAGAATGTTGCGGATTTCCTATGGAAAATAGGTCCTAACTATAACTATCTACTGGCGACTGCCAGTAGATAATATCAATATATTCACTGAAAAAAAACATAGGTTTCAGGGCTGATATAGTTAGGAATTAGCATTTAAAAAACCTTAGAAATTCACTGAAAAAACCATAGGTTTTAGCGGGTTTATAGTTAGCTGGACATTTCACTCGTACAAAACCATTGAAATTCCTCCGATGTAGTTGATTGTATTAACTACATCTCGCGCGCCCGCAATCCACTGCTGATGATGTCACATATTACCTCATTCATGACATGGTCAGTGACATCACTGATGACATCTCAAATGACATCACTGATGACATCGCTGATGACGTCATCCAGTGAATGTGGTTTGGTTCGTTATATAAATATGTATTATATATATGCAATTTGCATTGAAGAATGAGTGGATATATAAATATAAATATCTGGATGGAGGATTTAGTAGCAGTGTGCTTGACTGTTTACTTGACTAATTTATAGTGTCTCACTAAATATATTGGATAGTGACTAAACTGTGTGAATATCTGTATCCCTTTGTCAGTTGTTGTGTAAACCGCTTCTCCAGTTGGTTACTAGCTATGTGAAAGTCTATATTAGTTATTGATTAGTTAACTGAGAGTGCATGTGTCTGTGGTTCGGTGGGGGGTGTGTGACTGCCCAAAGATGTGTCAATAGTTGATTCAGTAGGGATCTGAAGTTAAAACTACATGTTATAACAGTTGTTTGGGAGAGTGAAATATCTTTATGGGTGTGGTGATGAGCAAATACATGTCAATGGTACATGTCCAACAAACTAGAAAAATAAAAGCCAATGTATGTGTCAGTTGTTGTATATAAATAAGTATACATAAGACTCAGTAATTGTATGAGTGACTGCATGGATAACTGTATACTTGTAATAGTGATTTTATAACACACATAGGGCCATATGTAGGTAGCATCACATTTACCGATTCATAAATACCGAATTTTACCGATTCGGTATTTATGAATAGGTAAATGTAATGTAGGTAACCAATCGGTAATTATTACCGATTCGGTAAATATCGGTATTTAAGAATCGGTATTTACCGAATCGGTAATAATGCATCCCTTCCCATTCATTCCTATGGGCCTGGAGGCCCATAGGAAAGAATGGGAAGCCAGTTACCATTACCGATTCGGTAAATACCGAATCGGTAATAGGGGAGGCATTATCATGGGTGGCAGGGTGTCACAATGACACCCTGTTGCACCCCTGATTCGTGCTTGTATGCACATGTGGCGCACATACATGCCCTAAGGGCATGTATGTCTGCCACATTGCACTTTTCAAATAGCACAAAAATGCTTTTTGAAAGGTATTCGTCATTTACCATCAACTAGTAGTTGGTGGTAAATAACGAATCCAGACAGCAATGATGCACTCACTTGAGTGCCCCCTACATAGCATTTCTGGATTCGGTATTTACCGAATCGGTATTTTACCGATTTCTTAATTTCCGAATCGGTAAATACCAAATCCAGAAAATCTGCCACCTACATCGCAAATGCCTAAATACCGGTCGGTAACGGGATATTTACCGAATTTCGGCCGTTACCGACCGGTATTTGGCTTCCTACATGAGGCCCTAAGTATGAGTTACTATCTATATGAATCGATGAACTGGTGTTTGTATAAGTGTGTAGCTAAGTAAATGTAAGTATGATCCATTGTTTGTTCAAGTGAGTAGGATGACTTCATAAGTGATTAGGATGTGTGCTGGTGTGTAATGTCGATATAGGTGTATAAGTATATTTGATAGTGTTCTATTGATCTTTGACAGCATGTATGAGTGAATCTATAGGTAAGTGATTAGATGTGTGTATAGATCTAGGAATCACTGAGTGGGTGTTTAGAAACTTGTATTGGTGTGTCAATGGATTCAAATATGGCACTCTTATGGCACTATTTTACAGTGAGTGATGAAATGTTATACTAGTGTATGATGAGGTGTATCTGATTGTCATGTGGATGATGTAATCAGCGATGTCATTTGAGATGTCATCAGTGATGTCACTGACCATGTCATGAATGATGTAATATGTGACATCATCAGCAGTGGATTACGGGCGCGCGAGATGTAGTTAATACAACTAACTATATCGGAGGAATTTCATTGGTTTTGTACGAGTGAAATGTCCAGCTAACTATAACACCCCTAAAACCTAAGGGTTTATCAGTGAATTTCAAAGGTTTTTTAAATGCTAATTCCTAACTATATCAAGCCTGAAACCTATGTTTTTTTCAGTGAATTTCAAAGGTTTTTTAAATGCTAGTTCTTAACTATATCAGGACTGAAACCTATGTTTTTTTCAGTGAAATTCAAAGGTTTTGTAATGACAATTTTTAATGTATTAATGGTTATACTTATTTTTTTATACTGATTTACTATATTTTTTAAACTATTTATTTTTAGATATTTTATTTTTTTAATTACATTATAATTACATTATACATTACAATACAAAATATACTTTCTCAAAATGAATTACTTTAGTTTAAATACTTTGCAAATAGGCAATAGAATTTTGAGTACAATAGTTACAGTTGTTGCAAAGGGCAAAACAATTTCAAACACAATGCAACATTGAGCTCAATGTGAATTTCTAGTCAAATGCAATTAGTTACTTTAAGGATTACTTTCCTAACCACAGGACTGGATCCTAGATTCAGTCCTTGGACATATCCTGCAAACAGTTGAGTAAAAGCGTTTTGGTTACAGTAGTGACTTTTAAGGAATATTATTGTATTTTAAAAGTTGACAGAATATAATGTTATCCTTCGGCAGAAAATTCACTTCGCAGGTAAGTAATGTTATTGTTAGTTTTTCTTACTCAGTGGTGGATCCTGGATCCAGCACTGGTGCATCTCCTGTAAGCAGTTGAAAGAATGTGTTTAAGTCATACAGACGATTTTTTAGGAATATTTTTAGTTTGTGAAAATAGACACTTTTAGAAACTTTTCTCCTGAAAACCACACAATGGATTCCTATGGAAGGAAATATAAATTACTGGTAAGTATGCTTAGAATTACTTTTCAGGGTCATTGCTGGGCTAAAAGATGCAGCACTGGGTTGTCTCCTGATAACAGGTGAGTAAATAGGAATTCGTAGTTCGGCTGATTTTAGAGGAATATTTGTACGTTTCAAAAATTGACACTTAGAAACTTTGCTGCTAGAAACCACACAATGGATTCCCATGGATGGAAATACAAGTTACTGGTAAGTACGCTTAGAATTACTTTTCAGGGTCAGTGCTGGGCTGAAAGATGCAGCACTGGGTTCTCTCCTGATAACAGGTGAGTAAATCGGAATTCGTAGTTCAGCTGATTTTAGAGGAATATTTGTACAATGGTGAAGGAAGGGGGCGGGGCCTGAGGTGACGTGTGCAAACACGCCCTGTGGCGCGTTTTAAGTTGGAGAATTAATTCATTCTCAATCTTGAGAGTCCCTGGGGGCCAACCAGCCCACCAGGTACCTCCAGTATGCGCTAGGGAGCTGCGTTGCAGAGAGGTGTTCAGAGGCCACACCCCTTTTTACTACACTCTGCAACGCAGCTCCGTGGCGCTTACTGGAGGTACCTGGTGGGCTAGTTGGCCTCTAGGGGACCTCTGGATTGTAGCAGAATGAATTCCCCAACTTAAAACGTGCCACAGGGCGTGTTTGCACACATATCACCTCAGGCCCCGCCACTGTGCAAACGCGCCCTGTGTCATGTTTTAAGTTGGGGGATTAAGTCCCCTTGAATCCTGAGGGTCCCTGGGGTCCAACTAGCCCACCAGGTACCTCCAGTAACCTCCACAAGGCTGTGTTGCAGAGAGGTGTAAAAAGGGGCGCGGCCTGGAGCACCTCTCTGCAACGCAGCCCTTTGGCGCTTACTGGAGGTACCTGGTGGGATAGTTGGCCCCCAGGGACCCCCAGTAGTGAAAAGGAATAATTTCCCCAATTTAAAACGCGCCACAGGGCGCGTTTTCAGGGTGTGCTTGTGAGGGGGCGGGGCCTAGGGACGATCGCGTCTTTTAAAAAAAATAATAATTTTGAAAGGTGGGCTGTATGGCCCCCCTTCCTTTCACTTTTTTCTGGCCCTGGGGACCCCATCCCCCAGGGCCTCACCCCAAATTAAAATTTGAAAATCATTTTAACGGGAAGGGGGCCGCGTGGCCCCCCTCCCATGGCCAATTCTGGGCCCCAGGGACCCCATCCCCCGGAGCATGGCCAACTTTTAAAATATTTTTATGGAGGGGGCTGCATAGCCCCCCTCCTCTGGCCACTTAAGGCCCCGGGGACCCCATCCCCGGGGCCGGCCATTGATTTATTTATTATTATTTTTTTTTCTTAATCGGTGAGGGGGACCGCGTGGCCCCATCCAGGGCCACTTATGGCCCTGGGACCCCATCCCCCAGGGCCTGGCCTCTTGTTGGGGACCATGGGGGGGTCCCCAATCCCCCCACAGTCCCAGCTGGCTCCCCCCTCCTGCGGGAGCTGGCATTGCTTTTCCACATGGGTAGCAGCTAATATGCTGCTCCCCATATGGAAAAGCAATCTGCTTTGCTTCTTTAAAGCAAGAGCAGGTTTCCCTGATCTCGCTGCAATGAAGCAAAGCAGTTTGCAATGAGAAGGCGGGAGCCGCGAGGCTCCCGCCCTGTCATTGCAAACTACAGTGTCCCGGGGTTGGGCACCCCGGGACACTGCAGGAGCTGGACCTGGGGGATGGTGGTCCCCAGGGCCTATACAAGGCTCCAGGAGGGGGGCCACGCAGCCCCCCTTCCACATTTTGAAGTTGCCCCGGGGGTGGCCATGCCCAGGGCTGGGCGGGCCTGAGAGCCCCTCACCCATTTTAAAGAAGCCCCGGGGTGGCAGTTCCCAGGGCTGCGGGGGGCCGTGAGCCCCCCGCCTATATTATGTTAGAGCCCCGGGGATGGCGGTCCCCGGGGCAGTGTGGGGGGATTGGGACCCCCCACACTATTTTTTCATTATGCCCCCGAGATTTGGCCCCCCCGGGGGCAAATTAGCATATTTAGCGCAGGACGCCCGCTCTGATTATTTTTTTCCTATCGGCAGGATGCGCGCATCTAGCTTGCATCCTTGCGTTTTTTTAATTTTTTGGTCCTTGGGGGTCCTTGTGGGACCCTCTAAGCAGGCCTAGGGTCTCAAGGTGTTTCTACCCTGCCCCCTTTTCGCGTTTTGTGACTTTTTTGGGGGGTTTCTTGTGCCTCGGTTCTACCGAGGCACAAAATGGCTGCCAACACTACCTGATTCAGAGTGTTGGCAGCCAATTAAAATTCAGCATGTGATCGGGAGGGTGCGCTCAGGGTGTGCTCAGGGTGCGCGGATCCTCTGATGCCATAGATAAATATGTACTTTTAACTGTCATTTTCACTGGAACTACTAAACGAATTTACACCATTTAAGCAAAATGCACGAGTCTGAACTAAGGACTACCTCTTTGACAAATTTGGTGTAATTCCGTTCAGCAGTTCGGGCTGTAGCTGCGGCTAAAGGTCCTATGGGAAATTGCATGGGGAAAACACGTTTTGGGACCCCCCTTTTTTCTCGGCCCCCGCTTGACGAATCACTGTGAAACTTTCAGGATCGGAGCGGACCGGAGCTGGCCAAAAGTTTTGAAAATTTTGCGAAGATTTGTCAATTGGGGCCTGGGGACCGCCACCCCCAGGGCCAGCTCCTACAGTGTCCTGGGGTGCCCACCCCCAGGACACTGTTGTTTGCTATGCGAGGGCGGGAGTCGTTAGGATTTTGAAAGATAGAGCAGGGAAACCTGCTCTCTCTTTCAAAATCCAAACGATATTGCTTTTCCACACGGGGAGCTGCATGTCAATAGCTCCCCATGTGGAAAAGCAATGCCGGCTCCCGAAGGACGCAGGGAGCCGGCTGGGACCGTGGGGGCTTTGGGGCTCCCCCCACGGTCTCCAATGTTATTTTATAAGCCCCGGGGGATGGGGTCCCCGGGGATAATAAAAATTAGTGATAGGGGCCATGGTATCACACTGCATAGAAAAAAACCATGGCCCAAACGACCTAAAATGGACAGTTGTGCACCATATTCAAGGTAAAAACATTGATGCCTTACTATCCAAAATTGAAGCAAAAACCATAATGTTTCTGGGAACCATCGAAAACGGGCTAAATGAAATGACGGAATTATTACACATCATATAGAAGAAGGGTTCCATCTGTCACTTCCTCCCGAGGTATAAAGAATTAAAGTCAATATGAGCGAATTCACCTTTACCAACCAAAAAAGAACTTTATTGTCCTTCTAAGCCTTACAACTTTAAAACAAGATGAACATCAAGAAGCTTTATTGACAGCCAGGAGCCTCATCCAAGCCTTTTTCAACAATGTGTAACTGATCATTGAAATAAGAAGGGTGTTCCCTTGACTACAACGCAAATTTAACCATTCCACTCAAAAGCATGTGAATGCCACAAAATACCGCTATACTACAGCATCATGACAGTAAAACTTGAAAAGGAATGAATAACAGCAAAAATAACGTACACGGACTGGTCTCACAGATGCAGGTTATTATCCACGATTCAACAACAGAGTTCCAATACACTAAGGAACACCCCCAACGTTACCCCAGCAACGTATCGGGAACAACGCCGAACGTAACCACGCCAGAAGCATAAATGCACCAATCTACACACCTTAGTGAAACGGAGCTTTCCCTTTGCCGAAGTAGACGAAGGATACGCCGAACAAGCCGAAAGCCGGTACCTTACCAACAGCAAGGTATGAATAATCACTATATAACGACTGCAGTCTTCTCACAACATCGAGGTGATATGAATGGTCACTCGATATAAACAATCATTGCCTTTGTCAACGAGCACTTTTGTAAACGCTACGATTTTTTAGATGTGATCGCACAAAGCTCGTTTTTCGCTTTCTCCTTAACACTAGCACCCGAGAAACAAGTGGCGATTTAAGCTCAGATATCACGCTACCAAGGTGTTAAGAAGGGACACCACTTATCAGCAATCACGTGCATGCATAACGAGCACTTAGGATCGCTACGACTCCTCTACTTAAACACACAAAGTTTCGGTTCGCTTTTTACACACCGCCAATCTACGAGACACGGGTGGCTTTTAAAGCCTATTAAATTAGACGTACATGGCAGCACCCTTTGTATAAGTAAACCGTTAAAGTCTTGACTCTTTCATCACAACTGAGTCCCTTCCCTTTGTATTCACAGAGAAACTAGCCGCAATAAGCGAGATTGAACCAGAAATACACGCCATTCCTTCACCCAAAGAACCAACTAAAAGGGTATGTAAAAAACAACGCAACATGGCTTCACAGCGTGAGAAAGATATAAAACCATCAGGGAATCCCCTATTTCATAGATTCGTTTTCCTTTGTGTGTTATAGGCGAAGATGATGACAGCTACCTATAACTGATCGTACGTAAGTTCTTTCAACAAATAATGTTTTTAAGAAAAATAGCTCGTTTTATCACACACATTAAAAATAGGCATATCATTACTACATATGAGCCCTGACGAAGACCTTACGAACAAAATATAGGTCCAATACGACTTAGGTCGAAACGCTTCGGCTAGCAGAGATCTAGATACGTTTGGGATAATAATTAGACATCATTGTCCCCTACAGAGCAAAAACAATAATTCAGTCACTGCTCTCTAGAACTACTATGAAACATCTCTCTCTGACTCTGCTCAGGACCATAAACAAGTAGCTAACGTTGAGGAACCAATAAGTTTAAGTCCCTATGATTCACGAAAGTGGACACCTTAGTACTGTAGTGTAATAATTTCTCAGTTTGTTTAAAGTACTTTATTTATGTTTGTTGATATATCACAAATTCACTGTATAATAATGTAAAGAATTTTCATTGTTTTGTGTAAAGGACATGTGTTTGTCGAAATGAAGAAGTGTTCTCTCTGTTTCAAATAATCGCAGATTGTGATAATTGAATTATAACTCGCAGTCAATAAATAGGCTTGCTGAGAAAAGTTAAAATTGTGATCCATGGTGTCAGAGGCAATTGCATGTTAAAGAAAGCTATTTTTTTTACGGTAAAATTAGGAGTCGTGCATCCTAGCGCGTTGGGTGCACGATTTGTCTCGCGTTGGGTGCGCGGTCCCTAACACGTTGGGTGCGCGGATCCAAGGAAAAAAAAACTGACATTTTTGGGAGATAAACATCAAGCTTAAGTGTTTTATTCTTGAGTGGCTCTAAAAAGAGCTGTTGTGTTCATTGAGAGTTTTTGGTACTTATAAGTAATTACCTATACAGAGTCTAAAGTTGTTGAGGAAGACTCTGTTTCCTTCATCAGTAAAGTGTACTCCATCTCTCCTATACATCTCTTGCATATGAAAGCGCAGATTGTTATTGTAAATGGACCCCATTCTATAGTCTTGGAGAGAAGCAGAAACAGATTTATTCACATGTTTCCTAGCTCAATTTGTGGACAAACATGATTGGACCAGTTCTATTTCTGCCTTTGGCATATGTTAGAATACACAAAGGCAGTTTTGGGAAAAAGTGAAATCAATTCTACAAAGGTGTCGTTCATAAGCATTTCCAGACCTACCCCAGTCAAAGTGCCTAGGTCATTGCCACCACAGTGCACTATTATGAGGTCAGGGTGTTGGATATGCATAAAGGAATATACCAATGGCATCAATTGGTGCCACTTTAACCCTCTCTGCCCAATCCATTTAATGTCTACAGTTGGCAAACCTAGGTCTTTGTGAATGCCTTTGTTTTCTGCATACCTTTGGCTCCAGAAAATATAGCTGTGTCCCACAATCCACACTCTAAGCATCTTGAAGGGAGGTCTGGATGCACTCAGATGGTTTATGTAAATGAAATGGCAGTTTGAAAAGTAATATTTTTCTAAAATGGTGGCTAAGATGCAGTTTTAAAAAAAGACAAGAAATCATTGGTTGTTTGACAACCTTCTACACTGAAAGGTAGGGTGCATGTTTCTGTTTTTTAAACGCATGATTCTTATTGGTTAACAAACACTGATTGAAAGGAACATTATATATGATAAGCTGATGTGTTGAAAAGTCAAGCACACTTTCTGTTTTGATTAGCAACATTGTGTGCTGAACTTGTGACCTGTGTGCTCAGTTCAGTGTTCCATGACCTGTTTCTATGGTAACAGGCAGAAGGCAGATTGGGGTAGGGTTCAAATTTATGTCATTTGGAAAGGGTTGAAATGTTTAACCTATAGAAATGTGTGTTAGCTTTTGAATTTATGTGGGAAGGAATATGATTTGATGTTTACATGTATATGTGTGGAAAATGAGAGGGAAACTTTGCCATTCTTTGGTTTTGCTGACAGGTGCACAGTGCAGAGATTCTGTATAAGAAAATCTGGTGTGTGACTGATATACTTCTTAATCTACAAAACAACTTGAAAGGTGAGTTATTTATTTGTGAGGGGATGTATGTGGTCTGTTTTGATTTTAATCAAACCAATGTGTTTCTCCTGCTAAAGTGCAGGGAGTACTTTTTTGTCTACAATCTTATTGTCAGTGTGTGTGCATGTAGAAACTATTCTGTGATAAGCATTTTTGTTTTTCATGTGTTTGCAGACAGATAACTGTGCTGTTGTTATATTTTGGTACAATTACATAGCAGTCATTGCTTATGAATTTGTAAAATGAGTCATGTTTCTACACTAAAATATAGTATTTGTAGATTAAGAAATGTGTTTTGGTATAGTGGAAGGGATAGTGTTGTTTGTCTAGAATCACACAGTGAGTCTGTTTGCATTTAGGAATAATTTTAAGAGAAGCATTTTGGTACTAATGTGTAGTTGAAAAATTTCTGTAATGTGTGCAGTCACCTTACATCTTGTAGACTAGTATATGTATTTTGTACAAAAGATAGTTGGCTGTCTACAATCACACTGTGGGTCTGTGTGTATTTGGGTAACCATTGTGAGAGAAGCATTTGGTAACATCATGTATTTGCTTGCAGATAACTGTTTTAAACCCCGTCAAGTTGTCAAATTTTAGTAGCATTAGAAGCCAGTCTTTGCTTATGCATTGATAAAATGACTCAGGCTTTGACCCTAAAGTGCAGTACTTAAATATGTAGATTGTGTGCAGTACCCTTACCCCTTCCAGACTAGTGAATGAGTTTTGGTAAACTCCTAGGATAGTGTTGCTTGTCTAAAATCACACTGTGAGTCTGTCTGCATTTGGGTAAGGATTGTGAGAGAAGTATTTGGTAACATCGTGTATTTGCTGATAGATAACTGTTTTAAAACTGGTCATGTTGTCAAGTTTTAGTAGCATTAGAAACCAGTCTTTGCTTATAAAATGAGTCAGGCTTTGACACTAAAGTGCAGTACTGAAATATGTAGATTGTCTGCAGTATCCTTACCCTTTTTAGAGTAGTGAATACGTGTTGGTAAACTCCTAGGATAGTGTTGCTTGTCTAAAATCACACTGTGAGTCTGTGTGTATTTGCGTAAGGTTTGTGAGAGAAGCATTTGGTAACATTGTGTATTTGCTGACAGATCACTGTTTTAAAACCTTTCATGTTGTCAAGTTTTAGTAGCATTAAAAGCTAGTCTTTGCTTATGCATTGATAAAATGAGTTAGGCTTTGACACTAAAGTGCAGTTCTTAAATATGTAGATTGTGTGCAGTCCCCTTACCCCTTCCACAGTAGTGAATCAGTTTTGGTAAACTGCTAGTTAGAGTGTTGCTTGTCTAGAATCACACTGTGAGTCTCTATGCATTTGGGAACCACTGTGAGAGAAGCATTTGGTAACATCATGTATTTGCTGACAGATAACTGTTGTAAAACCTGTCATGTTGTCAAGTTTTAGTAGCATTAAAAGCATGTCTTTGCTTATGCATTGATAAAATGAGTCAGGCTTTGACTCTAAAGTGCAGTACTTAAATATGTAGATTGTGTGCAGTACGCTTACCCCTTCCAGACTAGTGAATGAGTTTTGGTAGACTCCTAGGATAGTGTTGCTTGTCTAAAATCACACTGTGATTCTGTGTGCATTTTGGGTAAGTATTGTGAGAGAAGCATTTGGTACCATCATGTATTTTCCGACGGGTAATTGTTTTAAAACCGGTCATGTTGTCAAGTTTTAGTAGCATTAGAAGCAAGTATTTGCTTATGCATTGGTAAAATGAGTCAGGGTTTGATACTAAAGTGCAGTACTGAAATATATAGATTGTGTGCAGTCCTCTTACCTCTTCCACAGTAGTGAATGAATTTTGATGAACTCCTAAGGATAATGTTGCTTGTCTAGAATCACACTGTGAATTTGTGTGCATTTGGGTAACCATTGTGAGAGAAGCATTTGGTAACATTGTGTATTTGCTGACAGATAACTGTTTTAAAACCTGTCATGTTGTAAAGTTTTACTAGCATTACAAGCCAGTCTTTGCTTCTGCATTGATAAAATGAGTCAGGCTTTGACACTAAAGTGCAGTACTGAGCTATGTAGATTGTGTGCAGTACCCTTACCCCTTCCAGACTAGTGAATGAGTTTTGGTAAACTCCTAGGATAGTGTTGCTTGTCTAGAATCACACTGTGAGTCTGTGTGCATTTGGGAACCACTGTGAGAGAAGCATTTGAGTACTTGACATCTTTGCATATGCATAACTGCTTAAAAACCTTTCCTGTTCTCAAGTTTTGGTAGAATAAGAAGGCAGTCATTGCTTATGTATTCACCCAGGAACTGTCCTTGCAATACTGTAAACATTCAGTTAATATCCAAGTAGTAACGGAGTGAGGCAGGCCTTAGCACATGCATTGATTCAAATGCTTATCCACTATGCATGCAGTTCTCTAATCATCTACACAGTTCTGTTTCACATCTTTAATTCCACAGACAGTATCCGTACACTTCTAGCAAGCACCCTGTCAATCCCCTTGTACTCCTCTAGTGACCCATTCAGCACCATGTACTAATCCATTCTCTGTGCCAAAATGCAAACACTTATAAATTCTCTGAGGCACTCTCCTTGCAGTACTCGAATCATTCAGTCAGTACCCAAGTACTCATCCAGTGACCCAGCCCTTAGTACATGGACTGCTTCAAACCCCTATCCACTATGCATGCAGTCCTCTAACCACCTACAAACTTGTCTTTCACACCTTCAAATCCCCAGTCAGTATACATACACTCCAGCAAACATCCTGTCATTCCCCTTGCACTCCTCCAGTGACCCATTCAGCACCATGTACTAATCCATTCACTGTGCCAAAACTCAACCACTTATAAATTCACCAAGGCACTCTCCTTGCAGTACTCATGCAGTGAGCCAGGCCTTAGCCCATGGACTGCTTCAAATGTCTGTCCAGTATGCGTGCAGGCTTCTAGTCACCTACACATTTGTCTTTCGCTTTTTCAATTAACTAGTCAGTATCTAGAAACTCCAGTAAACACTCTTTCAGTCCACTTCCACACCTCTACTGACTAATCTGGCACTATGTAATAATCTATTCACTGCACCAAAACACAAACACTTAAAAAGATTAACCCAGGCATTCTCCTTACAGTAGTGTAATGATTCAGTCAGTACCCAGGTAATCATGCAGTGTCTGAGGTCTTAGCTCATGGACTGTTTAAACGTCTATCCACTTTGCATGCAGGCTTCTAGTCACCTACACACTTGTCTTTGACTTCTTTAATTAACTAGCCTGTATCTATATACTTCGAAAAAACAACCTGTCACTCATCTTGCACACCTCCAGTGACTGATCCAGTACCATGTACTAATCTTTCACTGCGCGAAAACCGAAAAACTTAAAAGTTTCATCCTGCAGTCTCTTAGCAGTAGTTTAATGATTCAGTCAGTACGTAGGTACTCATGCAGTGAACTGTGCATTACCACATGGACTGCTTCAAAGGTCTATCCAGTATGCATGCAGGCTTCTAACCTACTATACACTTGTCTTTAACAGCTTGAATTCTCCAGTCAGTATGCATGTACTTCCAGCACACACCCTGTCACTCTTCTAGCACTCTTCCAGTGACTTATTCAGCACCATGTAGTAATCTATTCACTGCACCAAAACACAAAAACTTAAAAAGGTTAACCCAGGCACTCTCCTTGCAGTAGCGTAATGATTCAGTCAGTACCGAAGTAATCATGCAGTGTCTGAGGTTTTAGGTCATGGACTGTTTAAATGTCTATCCAGTATGCATACAGGCCTCTAGTCACCTAGGGCCAGATGTATCAAAGGGTTTTGCCCATTCTGTGTCTATGGGGAAATGTGCTGATACATATGGCCCCTACACACTTGTCTTTAACTTCTTTAATTAACTAACCAGTATCTATATACTTCAATAAACACCCTGTCACTCATCTTGCTCTCATCCAGTGACTGATCCAATACCATGTACTAATCACTTCACTGCGCCAAAACTGAAAAACTTAAAAGTTTTACCCAGGCACTCTTTTAGCAGTTTTCTAATGATGCAGTCAGTTTTCAGGTACTCGTGTAGTGAATCATGCATTCCCACATGGGCTGGTTCAAATGTCTATGCAGTATGCATGCAGTCTTCTAACATACTATACACTTGTCTTTAACAGCTTCAATTCCCCAGTCAGAATCCATGTACTTCCAGCAAACACCCTGTCACTCCCCTTGCACTGTTCAAGTGACTTATTCAGCACCATATACTAATCCATTCACTGCGCCAAAACCCAAACACTTATAAATTCACCCAGGCACTCTCCTTGGAGTACCCAACTACTCATCCAGTGAGCCAGGCCTTAGCACATGGACTGCTTCAAATACCTATCCACTATGCATGCAGTCCTCTAACCACCTACACACTTGTATTTCACACCTTCAATTCCCCAGTCAGTATACATACACTCCAGTAAACACCCTGTCACTCTCCTTGCACTCCTCCAGTGACCCATTCAGCACCATGTACTAATCCATTCACTGCGCCAAAAGCCAACCACTTATAAATTAATCCAGGCATTCGCCTTGCAGTACCTTAATCATTCAGTCAGCACCCAAGTATTCATGCATTGAGTCAGGCCTTAACACATGGACTACTTCAACCCCTTATCCACTATGTATGCAGTCCTCTAACCACCTTCACACTTGTCTTTCACACCTTCAATTCCCCAGTCAGTATCCATACAGTTCCAGCAAGCACCTTGTCACTCCCCTTGCACTCCTCCAGTGACCCCTTCAGCACCATGTACTAATCCATTCACTGCGCCAAAAGCCAACCACTTAAAAATTCACCCAGGCACTCTTGCAGTACTCTAATCATTCACTCAGTACCCAAGTGCTCATGCAGTGAGCCAGGCCTTAGCACATGAACTGATTCAAACGCCTATCCACTATGCATTCAGTCCTCTAACCACCTACACACTTGTCTTTCACACCTTCAATTCTCCAGTCAGTATACATACACTCCAGCAAACACCCTATCAGTCCCCTTGCACTCCTCTACTGATTCATTCAGCGCCATGTACTAATCCATTCACTGCGCCAAAAACCAAGCACTTATAAATTCACACAGGCACTCTCCTTGCTGTACTCTAATCATTCAGTCAGTACCCAAGTACTCATGCAGTGAGTCCTGCCTTAGGACATGGACAGCTTCAAACCCCTATCCACTATGCATGCAGTCCCCTAACCACCTACACACTTGTCTTTCACACCTTCGATTCCCTAGTCAGTATCCATACACTTCCAGCAAACACTCTGTCACTCCCCTTGCACTCCTCCAGTGACCCATTCAGCACCATGTACTAATCCATTCACTGTGCCAAAAGCCAACCACTTATAAGTTCACCCAGGTACTCTCCTTGCAGTACTCCTTCAATTCCCCAGTCAGTATTCATACACTTCCAGGTAGTTTTGCCGTGATCCAAGTGTTACTCTATGGACTGTTTCAAATGTCTATCCAGTATGCATGTAGGTCTCTAGCCACCTACACACTTGTCTTTCACACCTTCAATATCCCAGACAGTATTCATACAGTTCCCGCAAACACTCTGTCACTCCCCTTATACTTCTCCAGTGACTTATTCAGCACCATGTACTAATGTATTTACTGCAAATACAAATACTTATAAATTCATCCTGGCACTCTCCTTGCAATACTCAAAACATTCAGTCAGTATCCAAGTACTATTGGACTGAGACAGTCCTTAACATATGGACGGATTCAAACAGGTGTCCACTATGCATGTAGGTCTCTAATCACCTACACACTTGTCTTTCACACCATCAACATCCATGTCAGTATTCATACACTTCTAGCAAACACCCTGTCACTCCTTATAGTACTGTAATCATTCAGGCAGTTATGTAGGGTTTTAGTGAGGCAGGCTTTAGGGCATGAACTGCTTCAAAGTAGTATGTACTATGCATGTAGTGTTTTAACCATCGTCACACTTGTGCTTCAGGGCTATATTTTCTTAGTCAGTTTTTATATAAAATGTGTTTCTACAGTAATAGAATAGTATAAATTTGAAAGTTATTAATATACATTTATTTGTGATTCTTTCTTACAGATACTGTTTTTCAATGTTAAAATAGAGAAATCATGCCAGAAAAAGAAAAGAACAGAGACAGGAGAATTATTTGAAGAAACATCAACCACAAGTGTTGAATGAACAAGATAATGTGGCTAAAAAGAAAAAATCTTCTTGTAAGATCACAAAGCAATTTATTAAAAATGTTTGTAGGACCAAACAGAATGTACAGAATGCTGAAGCCACTGAGAATGCTTCAACTAGAAAATAATTCAAAATAAGAGGAAAAGCAAAATAGCAAATGGACAGTCAAAGGAGACAAAGTATGGTAAAAGAAGGCAACATCAGTATAAGGAATTACAAAAAAAAAAAGTTTACAAGAGAGTAGTCCATAATTTGATGAAAGATGTGAAGAAATATAAAAAGAGAGCTCTATTTTATAAAAAGAAGAAGCATATTGAAAACATTGTTGAAAAGGCTTTTGAAGTAAAAAGGAAACTATTCATTTTAGTATTAAACAGAGTTCGATCACTAGATAAACCAATCCATTTATTGAAGGCCAAAAGTAGGAGGAAAAGAGTAATTCATAGAAAAAAAAATTTGATTTTTTTTGGAAGAATGGAAACACAGTTCCAGTTCAGAGCCTTTCTTTAATGAAGAGAGTTATTTACAGATCAAAAAATTATTGTATGCAGTTGACACCAGTGGTAGAGGCTATGAGGTTAGAGATGGTTGTCCAATTGAGAAAGAAAAAATGGTTGAAAGAAATGCAGAAGAAGTGATAGCTGATGAAGTTCTAGGGAGACGTCCTAAACACCCTGTGTACACTTGGGATCGCAGTAGTATTTGTAGTGTACGACAGGAATCTATTGATAAATTATGTAGTTTTTTACGAGCATATAGTAAAAACAAGTGTTAAACAAAAGATTAAGGTGTTGCAAGGACTAGACCCTTGCAGAGTGAGAAAAAATACTGGTTTGCAAGGTCATTCTCTGGCTTGTCTTTCTAGGAAAGTTTGCCAAAATGTTTTTCACCATTTCAGGATGCTGGCAGTACATCATACTCAAATGCAGAAGTTAGTGAGAAGATTGTATTATGCAAGAAGTCCAGCACTATAGTTTAATGATTTGAACAGTGCTCTTTTGCATGGGTCAGTATCAGATGTGAAGAAGGTTTGTGATGATATTGAGTTTTGTTACTTTGGTCCTCAGCAAGAGAGTGCAGAAACTGACACATTAGTAGAACAAAACGTTGAAGACAATGTAGAACCCATAATTACAAAAACTTTTGAGGATGAAATCACAAAGTTTAGGGTAATTTCAGGTGAAAGACCAAATGTTTCTTGTATTTGTTGTTGGCGAAGTCACTATAAAAATCAGACTAGGGCTGTCAATCTGTATTTAAAAAGTGAAATAGAAGATAATGATAAGTGGATGGAATTTGCAACTTATTTGTTGGTAGAGGATTGTTTTGATTTGGGATCTGAGCAGCGTATTTGCAAATATTGTTATAACAAATTAGATGAGAATAAAATGCCTGCTAGAGCTGTTCATAATAATCTAGAGTTGGTTGCTATTCCTCCAGAGCTCATAGATTTAAATACGTATGAGTCTATTCTCATTCAATGTGTTCACCCGTTTCAGGCTATTGTTTGTATGGAGCCTAAAACAGGTAAATTACCTCCATCAGAGTTGCAAAGAGGATTGAAAGGAAGAGTTTTGTATTTACCATTAGATTTAAGGAAAAATATTGAAACTATTAGACCATGCAGAAAATGAGCCACTAGTCATTCTAGTCAATGGTGTTCCTACTAAGAATAGGATGTTAGAAAAGTGCAAAAGGCATCATTGTATCTGTTAAAAAATAATGAGTACTATAGAAATGTGTTTGTGGGAGAAGAAGAAATAGATTTAGCAGAAGATACTGAAACATTAAGTGGACGAATTGAAAAAGTGGACATGTCCAGATGTGAAGAAATCTATGAACATTACAGTGTACATCCACTTCATTCCAAAGAGGTGATGGGGAATACGATTGAGTTGTTCCAAATGACAAAAGCAACAGGAAGTCCCATGAGTGTATGGGAAGAGAGCTTGGAAGCTCGTTGTTTCCCGCAGTTGTTTCCAACAGGAAAAGGTGGACGATATGATGAACGTCCTGTGCAGATTCCTGCATCTGAATATCGGACAACAAGATTATATGCAGAAGATCCAAGATTTCGACAATGTATCCCTTATATGTTTCATCTTCTGTTTGAAAGTGACTTGTGTGGACTTTCATATGCAGTAAATAACATTTCCAAAACTGGAATGCATCTGCAAAATGTAACTGCAAAGGATTTTATGGATAAAGTTCATCAGAGAGATGATCATTTAGAATCCCAGTTGATTAATCTGATGGCATGTCAGCGTGGGACTAATGAATATTGGTACCGTCGTCATGGAGAACTGAAATGTATGCTACGGAACTTGGGAACTCCTACATGGTTTGTTACACTAAGCTGTGCTGAGTATGCTTGGGATGATTTACTTGAATTTCTTCGAGAGGCAAATTCCAATATAAAAAAACTTGAATACAAGACACCTGGAGAATTGTGCTCTTTGGATCCTGTTAATGTATGCAGATATTTCAATCATAGATTTGAAGCTATGATGTCTTTGATCTGCAATAAAAAGAATCCTCCTCTTGGAGAAGTTGTGGATTTCTTTTGGAGAAAGGAGTATCAAGCAAGAGGTGCTCCTCATATACATATGTTGTTATGGATCAAGGACACCCCCAAATTTGGAACAGATTCGGATGAAACTGTTTTGTCTTTCATTGAAGATTATGCCACATGTGCTGTACCCAATAGCAGAGAAGATAAAAACTTAAAACAACAAGTCTTACGATTCCAAAGCCATGGGTGTGAAAAATACTGTCGACGAAAGTATAAGTCAAAGGATAAGTTCTATACCAAATGTCGTTTTGGATTTCCACGTTCTATATTATCCAAAGGAAGAGTGAACAGTTTTATGTCAGCTATGCGACATACCATCACAAGAAAGTCTCCGAAAAATACCTATAACTTACGAAGAAGTGAATAATCGAAATACATAAATGACTACAATCCAGTTATTTTATCCATGCGGCACGCTAACATGGATATTCAGTATGTTGCAGACAACTCCATTGCTGTTGCTCGATATGTAACGTCCTACATTACTAAATCAGAAAAGACTGAATGGAAAGAAATGTGGGAAGAGATTTCTCACGAGAAGTAAGAAATTATACAGTTTCAGTTTGAAGATGTTATTGCATCGTGAAATTGGAGCATATGAATGTTCAGATCGGTTATCATCTGCAAGTCTATATTCCAAAAGTAGAAGAATCATTTGGGTGAGTCTAAGTCTTGCAGGAATGCGAAATCGGGTACTGAAATCTGTTCAAGAAATTGAATATTTAGCAGAAAAAGAACCAGAAAGTACAGATATTTTGAAAACGAATATGTTGGACACATATTACCCAAACAGAAGTCATCATCTTGAGAACATGTCTCTCTATGAAGTGGTGCAAAACTACACTTTTACAAGGAATACTACACAGAACATCAATGATGGAAAATATGCAGGGATTGGTTCCGAAGGATGTCTGGTGAAACAAAGGAAAGGAAATGTAATTAATCACAGGAAACTGAGTTGCGACACTGCTGACAAAAGGGAATTTTACTATTTAGCACTTTTGCAAATGTTCAAATCGTGGCGTTCAGAATTGGAATTACTTGGAGATTTTCAGAGCTATGAAGATTCATTTAATGCTTGTAAGGATAGCATACAATGCAGTGCTTTTGCACAGTATGTGAAAATGTTGAATGATGAAATTGATCAAGAAGCTACAATTGCAGCTGAGATTGCTGGAGACAGTTCTCAAGACAGTCAAAGTTCTGCTGCACTGAGTCAAGATCCACTTGGACAACCAATTGTTGAAAATGAAGCAGCAACTGCCATGAATGAGGTGGAAACATCAATGTATCAAGCTCAAGAAGATGTAATACAGTTAGGAAACTTGGAAGAACAACTAAATGTTGAACAGAAACAAATATAGCAACAAGTGAAAGAGCACATTGACCATGGATTACTTCATGAAAAGAAAGGGTGCTCATGTACATCATTTCAACCTATCCGAATGTATGTGAGTGGTCAAGCTGGAACAGGAAAAAGTTTCTTAATTAAAGTAATTACAAGTTATCTGCAGAAAACAACTGAGTCGCGTTTGTCTTGTGTTGTCACTGCTCCAACTGGGTTGGCAGCACATAACATTAAAGGAATTACTTTACATTGTTTACTAATGCTACCAGTAGAGCATGAAAACAAATTGGAATACCAGAAGCTATCTGGAGAAGCTTGTTGTGAAGTCCTGAAGAAAATGAAACTTCTCATTATTGATGAGGTGAGCATGGTCTCAAACTTGATGCTTGCCTTTGTGCATTTAAGAATGCAGCAAATTCTTTAATAAAGAGTATGACGTATTATTTGGAGGAAAATACATCATAGTTTTTGGAGATCTACTGCAACTGACTCTGGTAAAAGGGCAACCGGTATTTAAAACACTTGCACATGAAGATACCAGAAAGTCTCTTGGTAGGGTTGGTAATGTGAACATTTGGACTTATTTTGAATACAAAGAACTAACGACAAATATGCGACAGGCAAATGATGCTGAATATGGAAGTATTCTTCAAGATATAAGAATTGGAATTCTTACAGAACATGGCAAACAAGCTTAGGAGAGTCGATTACTTTTCAATGTGTTTCCAAATGAAAATGTAGTTCCTGCAAAAGCGTACATGAAAATTGCAGAAAATAAATCAGTGATCTGCTTAATGCCAACACTGTGCGAGTGTTCCATATTCAACAAAGAACTATTGAAACTGGAAAATGAAGAAATTATAAAAATGGAAGCCATCGATAAAATAGAGCATGAAGGAATCACTATTATTTTGACGGCAAAGTTGAAAACAAAACTGGATTCTTTAGAAAAAAAATATCTAAAACAGCTGGTTTAGAAAAGACACTATATGCATCTGTAAACTGTTGGGTAATTTTAAGGCGTAATTTGGATGTAGAAAAAGATTTATTTAATGGCGCAAGGGGTAAAGTGGTGGATTTTGTTAATTATCAGAAAAAAGAAGGAATTGAATTTTTAAAAATTAAATTTGATCAGATTGAAGAAGTTAAATAAATTGGTCGTTATTCAGTTTGTTTTTTGCTTGTTAAAGATTTATATGTTCGTAGGAAACAATTTCCATTTTCTCTGGCACATGCAGTGACTATTCATAAATCTCAAGGATTAAGTGTAGACAGTGCATTGGTGAACATAGGATCTAGCGTATTTAAAGAGGGTTTGGCATATGTTGCTTTGTCGCGAGTTAGAACATTATCTGGTTTGATTTTGATTGATTTTGATGAGACAAAGGTTACTGCAGATGCAAACTGTGTAAAAGAGTGTAATAGGTTAAGAAGGGTGTATGCTCCAAATTTAGGTCAATATCCTGTATTTGAAAAGAGTGTGGTTGGTCGAAAAAGAAGGTTTGAGAATATTTGTTCTGAAGGTGTCGAGAAGGGAAAAAAACAAGATAATGTTGTAATTGCAAGTAAAAAGAAATCGGACACTGTTGAAGAGATTGTTGGCCATCAGTTTGAAAATAGTTCAGGTGTCAACTGCTACGCTAATGTAGTGGTCAATGTTGTTTTTTATTTTGAAGGTTTGCAAGAACAAATTATGCAGAATCTGCAAAAAAGATTTTGTTCTCTGTTGCATTCTGTTTATGAAAAATTGACAACAGATACAAGTAAAATACAATCTGTTTCAGATGTTCGTAATCTTTTGGATGTGTGTTCTGGTTCTACACAATTTACACAAAATATCCAACAAGATGGTCAGGAATTTTTAATGTATATGCTTACCATTTTTGAAAATGAAGGTGTAGAAATAGAAAATATTTTTGGCCTTTCTTACAAATGGGAACATCATAGTGAAAATTGCATGTATACATGTACCACTAATGTAGACACTGAAATATTTCTGTATTTAACATTACCAGACTGTAAATCAGTGCCTTTCAATAAATTAGTTAAAGATGCAAATCAAAACATGGAGTGTAGCCAATGTAAATCAGAAATGCTATCCACATTATTTTTAACAAAATATGGACAATACATAATTTTAATGATGCAACGTTGTACAGCTAATGGAAGTAAATTGGATACTTTAATAAAGCAATTTGTAGCAACACAACTATCAATATCAGGAAGGACTTTTGTAGCAATTGCAATAATTTTCCATGATGGTCCTTCCACAACATCTGGACATTACAGTACCTATCTAAAATGTGACAAAGGCTGGACACTTTGTAATGATTCCCAGTTGGTTTTCAAACAACGTTTGCCTAGGAAATTACCAAATTCCTACCTAATATTTTTAAAGTCAAAGTTTTAGGAAGATAATTGACTCTCTGAGAAATTTATTATTATAATTTAATAGGACTACCATTGGACAATTTACATAAAAAGGAGTGCAAAAATACCATTTGGCCTCAAGGAAAGGTACCTGTTTGAATTAAGGAGTTTTCTGTGCTCATTGACTCGGTGAATATTTTAAAGCAACAACATTTACAGTTTTTATAAGTTAAACTTATAAAAGTTTGTTAGCCATAAGCATTTCATATATGTGTGATTTGAATTTTCTGGTATTTTACTGAGAATAGCATGTTGGTTTTTTTTTTAAACAATCTTTTTGATTGTGTTTTTTTTTGCCCGCTGTTAAGTGATGAGTACGATTGAAATCACTATTTGTAGTGAAATTCAATATATTCTGAGAACAGCAAAAAAGGCAAACAAATTACTTTGTTGAAATTATGCTGTGTTGTAAAAAATATATTATTACATGTTATAATTATTTTTTAATTTCTTTCACAGATCCTAATTTTAAAATAAGCAATTTACATCAATTTACATTGCAAAGAAAATCTGAAAAAAATGTATACCATTTTTAATTTCTATTACTGTGAAGGTAAGTTTAACTAAGTATTAATATGCAGACTGGGGAGATCTGCAAGAAGCTGCAAAGTTTTAACACGTTTTTAAACACACACTGTTTATACCTATGTAGTTTTGAAATCTCTCTGTTATCGGATATCATGTGACCTCCAAAAAAACAGATTTGAGTGGTTCATAATATTTCCCATTGTACCTAATGAAGGACCGCAATCATTTCAATCATTCTTCTTTGAGCATCTTTGCAGACAAAACTCTGTGCTTACCTTCTATCATTCGCAAGCAATGTTAAAAACTGAAATATGTCACTTTTTGTAACATAGTTATTGCGCAAGACACTCTTTCATATTTACAAAGAGAGGAAAAGGCACTCTGTGTACTTTTTCTACTCCATGTAAATACAACCTCATCATACACACCAATTTGCATTGAAAGGGTGTTCTATAAGTGTTGTTGTGCATGATTGCACTGAATACTCATAGAACAAGACACATCTCCAGATTTATCAGAAATCATGAATCTCGATATGTGTGTGAATGCTGCACCATTCTCCAACTGGAGAAGGAAAGCACAACAAGGAGAATTGTTTTAATTTCTCCTCATTTTTAAATCTTCAATGCATGCTAAAATGTTCAGCATACATTGAAGGAGAAAAATGCGTTTTCTGATTGTTTTTGTGCAGGAAGGTGTGTCTTCCTGCACAAAAACAAACAGCACATGACACAAATATCCTTGCACTATGGTGCAAGGGTGCCTGTGTCACCATATGGCTGCAATTGAAGCAGCCGTGCAGAGAGAAGCATAGATTTGCAACATATTTATGTACATATGTTACATCCCTGTGCTTCGGAAGTACTACAGCACACTGCAGTTAAAGAGGCTACTGTGTGATGCTTCAGCACTTCCTCATAGTTCTCCACATGCATTCACCATACGCTACTAATGCATTCATTCAGTCAATTGCATACTACACATACATTCATCTAAACTTTCACACACTAACAAACAAATATAGCTCTTTTTTTAAACCAGGAAAGTTAGTTCTTAGAACTTTTTTTTTTCTTCTTTTTTCTTTTATATTTTTTTTTTTGGTTCTTTGAACAATTTTTTTTTTTTTTTTTGGTTTTTCTTGAAAAAAAAGGAAAAAAACAGAACTGGAGGAACAAAACAATGAACTTCAGGGGAAAAAAAAAATAGCAATGGTGACTCTCTTGCTTTTGGCAGATGAGATCAATTGACTGCTCTAGATAGCATAAAACAGCATTGCATTTTATGCAGAGCACTTTCAGGGATTGAAACTGTGGACGGATGTCCAAATTTTGTACAGAAGGATCCACCCTTGAAGTGCTTGGCTGCGATGGATCTGAAGGAGCAGGAACAACTCTCATTCTGCGGCATTCCTCCCGAGCAAGGTTCACCGGAAGAAGGGTCCTCAGATGCTTCATCATACTGGCAGTTCCGCAGGATTATTTTTTGTTTGGATCCCCACGGGACAGCACTCTTGGCCGATCTTGCAGGTCACCAAGGTGGCATTGGTTTTCAATTGCCCCTCAGGATAGGTGAAAATTTACACACCACAGATGAAAAACGTGGTGGGCGTGGTGTCTCTTCCAAAAAATCATCCTCAGATGAATGAGGAGATCCTGGAGATGCCTGCTGCCCTGAAGCCATTGTTTGTAAAAAAAAAAGTTTGAGCTAAGTGTCAACTTAGTCAAAAAAGCTTCTTCTCTGCAAAGAGATGGTCCTCCAAAGAAGGTCAAAGAAGAATGATTGAAATGGATGGGGTCTTCAATAGTTACAACGGGAAGTGTAATGAACCAATCAAATCTCTTTTTTTCAGGTCACATGGGATCCGCGCACCATGCGCATAGGCAGCACGCACCCAGCGCGCATCCGCAAAATTGAATTTAAAAGGAATATAGGATTCGAAGTAAAAATATATTACTTTTATGAGTAGTTAAGAGTTTGTCTTCAACTAATATTCACATGAAATACATATATATGTTTTTTGAAATGTAAAATATTTTGCAGGATTCGCGCACCCACCGCGTCATATACGCATATGACGCATCCCGGAACCGCGCAAGCGTCGCGTAACGTGCATCGTACATGTCGCGTATAGGCTTGGAGTCACGTACCGGTCACATTGCAATCGCGCACCAAACACGTACCCAATGCATACCGTACGTGAATGCTTTCGCGTAGGGATCAAGAACGGTGCCCAAAGGGTGCGTGGATCCAAAAAAAAATGGAAAAACAAATACAAAATAAAGTTTTGAAAATATAGTTTAAAGAATATTAAAAAAACTATTTAAAACAAATTTACAATTTGTTTTTTAGAAAACAATAAAAACAAATAATATTTTTAAATTTTTAAAAGAATTAATTCAAAAAATAAGTTTAAAAAATGGTGATAAAAAAAGTATTTAAAAAAACATAATTAAAGGAATTGACACTGAAATAGAAAAATTTAGAAATCCAATGCACTGGTGATGACGTCACATATTACATCACTCATGACGTGGTCAGTGACATCACTCATGACATCACTGATGACATCTCAAATGACATCACTCATGACATCACTCATGACATCATCCACGTGATAGTCTGACACACCTCCTCACACTCTAATATAACCTTTGATACACGTACTCTAAAATACAGACTACCATTTTCGAAACCATAGCCACACCAATACCAGATACTAGATACCCATCCACTGATTCCTATCTATATATTGTAAGCTAGATATACACTCATAGAGTCACTCATTTACGCTGTCACTCATCATTACATCAGTATAATATCCACTCATACACCTATACATACATTCACACAGTGCTACGGATCCATACAGTTACTCACACATCTACTCAGTCGTGCCAAAAATCAATCACACCCATGTACTCACCTATGCAGATATATACACACCACCTGACTTATTTATACACACACCACCTTCCTTATTTATATGGATCCTAACACATACTTGCTCTCTTATACAATCACTAAGACAAATATACATTCATGTATGTAGATACTCTAGCAATCACTCTCTCTCACGTATAATCAAATATACACCCCAACACTCACATATACTGTCTAAAAACATATATAGTTAGTCACATATATACAACTGAGACATCAATTCACTAATCAACACACCTGTACACACAGTCAGCTACCCATGCAACCCTTCTGAGATGCACTTTTGAATGTATACAACCAGTGAATCAGCTATTCAGACATGTATGCACATTCAGACACCTCCCACCCACCCACATAGACACTCAGACACCCATACAGACACTCATACAATCAAGCAATAACCCTTATAGACACTGATGTAACTACTCACCAACCCATGCACCTGCTTACACACCAACTGAGAGACTAATATAGACATTCATACAGTTCAGTCACTAACCCATGCATTCAGGAACATACGTTCAATCAGTGACTTATATAGTCAGTCATGCATCTACTAAATAATCCATTCAGGCACTTCTATATCCACTCATTCTTCAATAGACCTTGGCATAGATATATATGAAAAATAATTAAACTTTACAGAAACACACATTCACTGGATGATGCCATCAGTGATGTCATGAGTGATGTCATTTGAGATGTCATCACTGATGTCATGAGTGATGTCACTGACAATATAGGAATTGTCAAATATATATATATCCAGTCTCACAAGTTGCCTTTATATACACATACACAGTATGGAATTTATATATTAATGAACAATGCCCTTTTTGGTGAAGTCAGCTTTGTCTTTAATGACCGCTTTGCATTGCGGATTAGACTTTGCCATTGTTTAGGAATTGTCCTTGTAATTTTAACATGAGTATTTCTACTGTTATTCAAAAGGAACGGCCTTTGATGGCTCTTGACATTTCTTTCATATTACCTGGAGTCTTCAGGGCAATAGTGTTCTCGTGGGACAGCTTATTATGCATTTTCCTTTATTGGGTGTGATTCCAAAGATTTACTGTACAATTTTACTCACCTATTTAATTAGGATGTATGATAATAATTTGTTATTTATTTCTATATAACATTTTGCAATATTTATATATGCATTTATTTTTGGAATTTATTTGCTGCAGTATTCCTGACACATTATCAGTCTGTTTACTATGTCTGTCATCAGATGACAAGGGTGTAGCACCTTTAAAAATGTATTCCCACAAAGCCAGCCTCATGTGATCAAGGCCGTTTTACCGGCCAAAACGCATCATGGCAGGCAGAAGAGACCAATAAAAACAATTTGCTATTTACCACGAAGAGGAGTTCGCACATTCTTTTTCGCCGAAGTTCTGAGGTTTGAGAGTGCTTGGAGTTGATATATATATATAAGCGTGTTTGCACATAGGCTGGTGGGAGGAGCGGGTTCTCATGGGTACTTTGGCCAAAGTATGTGAGGAGCATGTATTGTACTGGCTAAGATACATTGACAATGTGTTTTTGGTATAGAAAGGTGACCAAGGTAGTGCAGAAGCATTTATAGCGGAACTAAACAATAATAACATCAACCTTAGGATTGCACACATAAGTCAAACACAGGTGGCGTTCCTAGACACCAACATTTATGTATCAGATAACCAGCTTGAATCCACGCTCTACATAAAATCAACTGCAAGGAATGCCACCTTACATGCCACCAGCTCACATCCCAACCACCTCATTAGGAGTATCCCCTATGGGGAACTCCTTAGAATTAAAAGAATATGTAGCACCAAGGAGGAATACACCAAATGCACCCAGAAGTCATTAGCTTGGTTCAAGGCCAGATGATATAGTGACTCTACTCTTCAGCAAGCAAGTGATAAGGCTGCTTTGAGAACAAGAGATTCTCTTTTGGGTGCTCATGGAAAGGACCACAATATCGGGGAAGAGGAAATTACAGCACCTTGTCTTATCACTACCTTCAACAGACAGCATAGACAGTTAAGGGCGATTGTCAACAAAAATTGTCCGATACTCAAAACTGAGGCAGTTTTGGCACCTAGACTACCCACTAAACCTACCATTACTTTCAGGCAGGCACTATCTATGAGAAACCAACTGGTTAAAAGCAGCCCAGAATCCATACCTTGGGGTACATGGTTACAACCCTAAAAAGGATTTCACAAATGTGCTTCATGTAGGGCCTGTAAATTCGGAGTCAATCGAACCCACTATACCACTCCATTTAGTCCTACACAAATACAAATAAAGGGGCATTGCACTTGCCGCATGGAGTATCCGGTTTATGTTTTTACTTGTACCTGTGGCCTCAATTATGATGGCAGTACTAAGCTCTAAGTACATGCCCATATCCTTCAGCACTTGAGAGCAATTGTAAACAACGATGCCACCTACCCAGTGGCACATTATTTTAAAGCAGTACATGGCAATGATCTCAAATGCTTAGCTTACTATGTGATTAATGCCATCCCCAAGTTAAGACGGGGGGCAATAGAGAACGGATGCTGAAGCAGCTGGAGACTCGAATGATAATAGAACTAGACAGTAAGACCCCCTTTGGACTTAACACAACAGAGGACCTTCACATTTTTCTATAATTCAGATACACTGTTGTGACTTTACACTTTTGTAACAGCCAGAGAACTTTTGTAACAGCCAGAGAACGGTATCAGCATAGACTTTTAAGCACACTTAAGCATTTATTTATATTTCTGTACCAGGGTCAATAATCACCTTGTGACCCTCTATTCTACACCAGTCTATATATATGTTCGAACCTCCATTACTACCAATAATATTTTAACAGATTATAAGTAGTTTTTTACACTTTTTAGGCCTTGGCATTATTTTAACATCTTTTTAGTCTTGGCTATTTTGCACACTATTAGCACTTTGCACTTTATAGCTACATTTGCACATTACAATATATCTGTTTATAGACAACAGATTTGCACGGGGGTTATTTTTCTGGCAGACTTAGCAGACTTATTTATTTATATACTTATTTTATCACTGCAGCCTGTTACATTTTATACATACATTATATGATTTCATGATATTATTATTGGGTAATCTTGACACTAAGGTATCACACAATTTTCAACCCTATTCTGGAGCGATCCCATCTATACATGATATGCTTGTACAATATGCATTTAAGCAATAACCTTATAATGAACAATAGCCTTTTTGCTGAAGTCAGCTTTGTCTTAAATGACCGCTTTGCATTGCGGATTAGACTTTACGATTGTTTAGGACGTGTCCTTGTAATTTTAACATGAGTATTTATTCACAAGGAACGCCCTTTGATGGCTCTTAACATTTCTTTGATATTACCTGGAGTCTTCAGGGCAATATTATTCTCGTGGGACAGCTTGTAATGCATTTGCCTTCATTGGGTGTGATTCCAAAGTTTTACTGTACAATTTTACTCACCTATTTATTTAGGATGGATGATAATAATTTGTTATTTATTTCTATATAACATTTTGCAATATTTATATATGCATTAATTTGGGGAATTTATTTGCTGCAGTATTCCTGACACATTATCAGTCTGTTTACTATGTCTGTCATCACATGACGCGGGTGTAGCAACTTTAAAAATGTCTTTCCAGCGAAGCCAGCCTCATGTGATCAAGGCAGTTTTACCGGCTGAAAAGAGTCATGGCAGGCACAAGAGAGCAATTAAAACAATTTCCTTTTTACCACGAAGACGAGTTCGCGCATTCTTTCTCGACGAAGTTCAGAGGTTTGAGAATGCTTGGAGTTGAGCTATATATATATATATATGAGCCTATGGTTTATCGTCTGTGCTGCTGCCTAGATAAACGAAAGTTGCCAATGGGGAGTGCATCCTAAGTGTGGACACTTGTGAAACTTTATAATTAACACAGCAGTCCAGCCGTGGGGATTGCACCACTGCAGGGGAAGCGGGCCGGTGGCCTGGTGATATCCAAGCTGCTATCGGACCTTTGGTATGGCGAGTATATTTGGCAGTACAGCACGTTTTCCATAGAAGGCCCACTAATGGCGAAATTACTCAAAATTATGTTCGAGCAGCAGTGGGGGTTGTACCAGGAATCAGGGCTTGATGCAAAGACTACTGTTCCCATGAGACCCTGGGGTATTGAGGCCCCACCTGAGGCCAATAAAGGTATTGAAGTGATTCCAACAGCAGTTTTTGTACCTTTATTTTCACTGCTGCACGCTGCCTGTGAACAAGGATATATGAAGTATCTGAAACGCGTAAGGCTTTATTGATTGAGCCTATGGTTTATCGTCTGTGCTGCTGCCTAGATAAACGAAAGTTGCCAATGGGGAGTGCATCCTAAGTGTGGACACTTGTGAAACTTTATATATATATATATATATATATATATATGTATATATATATATATATATATATATATATATATATATATATATATTCACTTAAAAAACCATAGGTTTCACACGTGTTATAGTTAGGAATTAGCATTTTAAAAACCTTGCAAAATCACTGAAAAACCCATAGGTTTCACACATGTTATAGTTAGCTGGACATTTCACTCGTAAAAAACCATTGAAATTCCCCCGTTATAGTTAGTGCAGCTAAATATAACTCGCGCGACCGCAATCCACTGCTGATGACGTCACATATTACATCACTCATGACATGGTCAGTGACATCACTCATGACATCACTGATGACATTTCAAATGACATCACTGATGACATCACTGATGACATCATCCAGTGAATATGTGTCTTTCTGAAAAATAAATATTTTTTATATATGTATATCTAAAGGTTAATGGAAGAATAAATGGGTAAATAAGTGTCTAAATGAATGGTTTTTTTTGTAAAATTAATTGTATAACTGACTTATTAACAGTATCTTAGTGAATACAGTGATGTAATATGTGACATCACTGTATTATAAAAAAAAGTTTCCTTTCAAGAAAGGAAAGTCGACGACTTGTCTGTTGCGCTCAGTATTTTATTGTCAGCACAAACGTTAGATGCGTTTCGCCTGTAGAACAGGCTTGTTCACTAACGGTTCACATAAAGTTATCAGCCATTTTTAAACAAAACAATAGTTGCGTGACACGTGACAAACTACAAAATCATAAATAGTGAAAACAGACTGGTAGTTCTTTACGAAAATATCTCGTGTGTCAGCTCTCATGATTGCATTCACGACAGTTAATGTATTATCCTGACAATTTCATGCCTCAAATACATATATATAAACTGTTTTTGATTTGCCAATATATTTGCCGCCGTTTGACGAATCTTTGCGAAATTTTCAAAAAGAACGGCCTGCTCTGTTCAACTCCTGTCTTAAATATTTCAGGGTGATTCGTCAAGCGGGAGCCAAGAAAAAAGGGGGGTCCCAAAACGTGTTTTCTCCATGTTAATTTCCATAGGAACTTTTGTCGCTGCTACAGCCCTAACTGCTGAACAGCATTACACCAACTTTGGCAGAGAGGAAGCTGTTGTTCCAGAGTGCACTCTTTGCTTTAAATGGCATAAATCCTTTCAGTGGTTTCTAAGAAATTTGAAAATAAACAATATCGATATCTGTGACAGTAGTGGATCCGCGAACACTCCCGAGCACAAGCTTTATTCTGATTGGCTGAAACCGGTCCCAGGATGCTTGTTTCTGGTCCAGGGAGGACCTGTCTTTGCAGTTCGGTCTGGACTGTTCCCATGAGGCACAGTGTCAAGAATGATTTGCATATGGCTGGGTCCAAACTGGGGTGGCATGGTGGGCGAATGAATGATGGATTTCACCCAGATCTCTTGACTGGGGGAGAATGTTTGAATCAATGAGCATTCTGTCCATCATTTGTTGCAGCTACACTTTTCGCTCTAAGTGGATGGGTATGCCCAGGTGTGGGTCCCTTGCTCACTGTGCCACTGGATTCAAGCTAGCCTGGCTGATGAAGGGTGACATACCCCGAAACCGGTCCCAGGATGCTTGTTTCCGGTCCAGGGAGGACCTGGCTTGGCAGCTTGGTCTGGACTGTTCCCATGAGGCACAGGGTCAAGACTGATTTGCATACGGCTTGGTCCAAACTGGGGTGGCATAGTGGGCAAAATAACAATGGGTTTAACCCAGATCTCTTGATTTGTGGAGAATGTTTGAATCATTCAGCATTCCGTCCATCTTTGTTGCAGTTACATCATTCTGATTGGCTGTCAACACTCCAAACCATGAACTGTTGGTAGCCATCAAAGGGAATAAAATGATTTTTTTTAAAATGGGGCAGGATAGAAACAACCTGACCACCTAGGCCTGGCCTGGAGGTCCCACTATGAAATATGGAAAATATATGCGGGGGCCCCCACAGCACCGGGGACCACCACCTCACTGGGGCTTTAATAATTATGCACGATGGCACGCTGCCCCCCACAGCCCCAGAGACCGCCACCTCCCTGGGGCATTTTATAACTATGGGCGGGGGCCTCATGGGTCCCCCAAGCCCCCCAGGGACCACGATCTCCCTGTGGCTTTACTTAATTATTTGTGGGGGGCCTCACAGACCACCCCAAGCCCTGGGGACCACCACCTTCCAAGGGCTATTATTAAAAGTAAGTGAGGGGGGGGCTCTCACGTGTTATGACTAAATAGATGGTAGAGGTGTAAAACTCTAGTACAAATGTATTTGTATATTTCTTTTACATATAATGCCACTAGGAAAAGGCACAGGCTCAGGCACATGCATGTTATGTAATCATTCAGACATTAACCATAGATTTGTGCAATCATCTAGGCACTACTATCCCACTCAAGGATTCAATCAGGCACTATCCATGATCTCATCTACTCATTCAGGTACTATTGATGCACTCATAGAATGTCCGAAGCATTACCCTTACACTCATATTTTCTCTCCGGTACTTCACATAGAGTCATACAATCATCCAGTTACTACTACTGCAGTCATACAATCACTCAGGCAGTACCCATGCACTTTATTATTTTTTCAAGCACTACTCATACACTCTTGTCTTTAACCATGCATTAGACTTGCCCTCATGGTTTGTCTGAGGTATTTCCCCTGCACTGATCTAATCACCCCAGTACTGCTGCTCTCATGCAATTACCCAGGCAGCACTCTTGCACTGAAGTATTCATTCAGGCGCTACCCACTACCCATATATTTGCATGTTTCTTTGATATATGATGCCACTCGTAAAAAGTATAGACACATGCATGTATGCTCTCTGGAATATTGTGAGTCTTTTTATAGACATATTGAAAAAGTTGCTGCTTTGTATTTGGCTAGGCACAACACTAGGATTAGTTATTAGGTTAGTTCATATTGGTCTATGGAAATGCATACTTCAAATATACTGCATAATTTTAGGTGTCTCTTTAAAATGGAAAGTGCAGTCTGTCAAGGTCAAGTGACTTTGTATTCTTATGACTCAAGTATGTGTCAACTTGCACATATATTCTCACATGTGTTATTTATATAGACATGGTAGAGCTATAAAACACTGGTATATATGTATTTGTGTTTATTTTACATCTGATGCCACTAGGAAAAGGTTCATAAATATGCATGCTTGTTTTTAGGTATATAGTGAGAATTGAATCTATATATTCTTACGATTGTGGGAAGATGTAACATTATTAAAATGTTATTCCTCCCCCCCAATTTTTTTTTGTTCAGAACAATACCCTTGAAGTTTGATAATATTTGGTTTAAAGAAATGGAGAGAATGATAAATCGGTTCATTTGGGCTCAAGGGAAGACGAGAAGGGCAATTAAATTTATGTCCCTCCCTAGGGAGAGAGGGGGTTGGGCGGTACCCGACTCAAGGGCATATTATTGGGCCGCGGTTTTGCAATATATCTGTGGGTTACTGGGTGACAAGATTACCGACCGGTGGAGGGACGACGATGTTATACCAGATGTTTATGAGTTACTTTTAAATGGTGAAGCCTGTAACTGGCTTCTAAGGTTAAGTTAAATTTAAGACTCTGGGAGCAGCAATAACGGTTTGGACTACTATTAGGAAAAAGCTGGGACTGGGTAGAATGAACAACTACACTCCTTTGTTTATGAATCCATCCTTACCAGAGGTTTTTAGTGATGGCGTTATGAGGCGGTGGGATGATTTGGGTGTTAAAACAATTGGTGATATCACTGACCCCAATGGCATTATTACCTTTGAAAGAGCACAAATCTTGTTTAATCTGGAGCGCAGGGAATTTTTTAAATTTTTACAGATCTGGTCAGCCCTTGTAAGGAAAAGAGGGGGATTAAGATCTTTCGGCAGAGACACAGTTATGGATAGGGTGCAAGACCCTGATGGGTGTTCTATTACACAGATTTATAGCGAGCTAAACCAACATCAGAATGATGATCTGGAAAACATTTCCCGAAAAATGGTGGGGGAAGCTGAACATTGAAGGGAGCGAGTTCATAGCCTCACTAAAGTTAGGTTGTATGGCTTTAAAGGTGGCCAACCTTCAAGCTCAACATTTTAAAACTATTTTTGAACTTTATTTCACCCCAGGAAGAATAGCTCAATGGGGTGGGATTTTGGGCACTTGTTGCCCGCGCTGTCACAGCGTTGAGGCTGACACGGTTCATATGTTCACCTCTTGTCCCATGTGCAATCCTTTGAAAAGGGCGATAGAGCATTTTATGTGACAGACTCTGAGGATCCAAATAAGTTTAACCAATGAGCTAATGGTTTTAGGTGTGGCTAGGGATGGAGTTCAAGTAGCTCACCGCGAGTTTACATTTCTTGCCATGGTCGTCGTTAGGATCTGCATGGCATCCGCATGGAAGGACTCTAATCCTCCTACTTTTCAACAATGGATGTCATGGCTTTTAGTCATATATAGTCAGGAAAAAGGCTTATACGAGAAGAAAGGGTGGAAAGCTAGGAAGCTGGGGAAACTCATCTGGGCCCCAGTAATAGATTGGAAGACCAGATTGGAGAGACACTAGCTATAACCCTTGGAATGTAGGATTTGTTTTGGCTTTGACAGCATGCTTGTTTCTTTGGCGGGCGGGAATACTGAGTAATACAGATTTAATGAATTGTTGTTTGCTTGCTCTTTTGTTGGTTTGGCCGCTGGATGGCTTTGATAATGGCTTGGTTAATTCCTTTCTTTTCTCATTAGTATGTAATGTAATGTGTGTTCCTGTCTTTTTTTTGTTTTGTTTCTCTCATTGAGTTATGTATTGTCAAGAAAACTTGTATAATACTGTATGTTTTTTTCGTTGTAATGATGAATTAATAAAAAAAATAATTAATCTATATACTCAAGCACTGGGGGCCTCATGTAGGTAGCTAAATACCGGTCGGTAACGGCCGAAATTCGGTAAATTTCCCGTTACCGACCGGTATTTAGTCAAGTGAGATGTAGGAGGCCAAAAACCATTTTCGGTAAATATGAATCGGTAAATACCGATTCATATTTACCGAATTCTAAAATACCGCTTCATATTTTCTGAATACATATTTTCCGATTCGGTAAATATGAAGTGGTAAATATGAAGTGGTAAAACGGGAAAAGATATGTAGGTAAATTCGGTAATTAAGAAATCCATGAAATTCGGTAATTAAGAGTCGGTAATTAACACTGATTGAAAGCAGGTGGTAAGCATCAACAGTGCATATAAGCAATCCCAAAATGCAACAGCGTGGACAACATGGCCGCTCTGTATGTCATTGCAAGGCGCCTACGTCTACAGGCAGCAGGACTGAGGATATGGAGACGGGAGGAACGCATTTACAGACAGCGAATCACACTATTTCAACTGACTGACGCTGAGATACATGAAAGGTACAGGCTACACCCCCAAACCATCATGGACCTGATAAGAGACCTGCACCCACTCCTGGACCAGCCAACAAGAAGGGCGCATGCCATACCACCACATGTGCAGGTTCTCTGCAGCCTACACCTACTCGCATCTGGCAGTTACCAGGGGGTGACAGCTGCGGTGGACGGTGTATCCCAGAGTTGCCTGTCCCGTTTCTTCAGGAAGTTCCTGGATGCCATGATGCAGAGAATGCACCACTACATCAGCTTCCCAAACACACAGGCTGAACTGCAGAAAACTAAAACTGACTTTTATCACATGGCACAGTTCCCCCATATCATTGGCTGTATTGATGGCACACACATCCCAATCTGCCCACCAGCTGCCACTGAGCACATCTACAGAAACAGAAAGTCCACCCACTCCATCAATGTGCAGGTAATCTGCGATGCAAGGAACATCATCACTGATATTGTTGCGAAGTTCCCTGGGAGCACCCATGACTCCTACATCTTCCAGAACAGTGGGATCTACACACGACTGCTTGCGGGAGAATTTGGAGAAGGATACCTGCTAGGTAAGTAACAGTGACGCTCCATAGTACTCAGTGCAAATCATAGTGTATTGAGGCATGTGACTGATGTTTCCCTTTTACTCACCTAGGGGACAGTGCATATGCCGTGCGGTCATTCATCCTCACTCCCTACCTACACCCATCCACCCAGAGTGAGAGACGATATAATGTGGTCGAAATGACATATATTGAGGACAATGATGATGAGTCTGCACAGCCAGAGGCCAACGCAGCAGGAGTGCCAACAGCAACAGATGGGAGAGTGAGACGGGCAGAGATCACATGCAACTATTTCTGAATGAGTAAGGGGACACAGCCAGTAGTCGGATGCCATAACGTAGTTTAATCAGGCAGCACTACGCCACGACACAAAGGAAAACTTATTCCATCAACATAAAGAAATAAACTTATGTCAGTTAAGGGTTACTTCACCCAATGGTGTCATTGTTTTTCCTGACGCATTAATGTTTGCACCCACGTGCACCAGTGCGGGATGGCATTGGGTGAGCGTCCTCACTGGCTGGGGTACCAGTGGCACCACCTTGCCGCCTGCTGCTCCGACGTGTGTCTGGGACAGGGGGGGGTTATGCTGCTCCTGCTGGTCGTGTCTTCTGTGTCACCAGCATCCAAAGCGCCAGTTGTTGCAGACTGGCTGGTGAGCAGCACTTCTAGTGCACTCGTGACCCTCACCATGCCCCTGGACACATCTGTGCTGCAGTGCGCAAGGCCCTCCTGCATCGCCACAGAGCGCCTGCAGAGCAGCGATGTGGCAGTCGCCAGCCGGTTCACTGCCCTTGAGGTCAGATCCTTTCTCTGATGTCCCCTGCGCCGTGCTGCCCTGTCCTCATCATACTTTGAGCACAGCAGCATGATGGACTGGGACATGTCCCGCATGCCCGCTGCCATCTCAGCCATGCCCCCTGCCATGGCGCTGATGCCCTTGTCAATGTTTACAAAAGTCTCATTGAGGCCACGCATTTGTCGCTGTACGGACACCATTGCCCTTGCCTGGATGCGTTGGATTTTCACCATGGTGGCCTCAAGCCCTGAGGAGACTCCATGGCCCAGCCCTAGGGGAGGTGGACTCTGCGGCCGAGCCCTGCGGCGCCGTCTGCCAACTGTGTGTGCTCCCTCAGAGTCGGAAGGCACACTGGCATGGGTTACATCCTGGGGTACATTGGACGTTTCCGCCCCCCTCGAGTCTTCAGACGATGAGTCTGTCACATCCAACCTGGCAGCAGGACGCCTCCTCAACCTGTGCAATGAAGGTGGTGAAGATGGTGGTGACACCTGCAGGAGTGGGGATGTTGGCAGGAGCGGCGATGCTGGCTGGGGTGGTGTGACTGCCTGTGGTGCCGTTCCCTGGGCAGTACTGGTGGTGGCCTTCTCCGTGCTGTGTATGTGGTGTGCCCTCTCTCCCTTGTCATGGGCAGTTCTGTGCGCAGTAGTGCCTGTGGACAGAAAAGCGACATCAGCTAAGTGTACCTGAAGCATTGATTTGCTGACATGACAAAACATTTTCTAAACAGTATCTCAATGTCCTCTGCCTGCTTCTCGCTACTGTGTGTCACATGCCCTGTTATTCTGTGCTAATCGTATCATGTTTGGGCTTTCAGGGACTACATCTCCCATGATGCATTGCTAGCATGCACTAACACCTGTACTGGAGTGGGATTCTCATTGCACATTTGGGGAGTTGGGATAGGGGTAGGGGGGGCACATTGCTGTGCAAGCATCTTACCTTGTTTGGAGGTGCCTCTGGCGGAGCTGTCAGCGTCCCCAATCCCCACAATGCTTTCTGGCTCAATGGTTGTCTCCACTAGCTCCTCCAGTTCTGTCAGGGCTGGTGCCCTGTTGCGTCCACCTCCTGTCTGGCTGGCCTCTTTTTTTAATTCTGCCACCTTCCTCTTCGTGATGATACGGATGTCGTACCACCGCTTCTTGAGGACATCGATGTCCCGGGGGGTCACTCCCATGGCATTCACCTGTGCCTGGATTCCAAGCCAGATCTTGCGTTTCTCTGACTCAGGCACTTGCTGTGACTGTTTGCCAAAAAGCTTCTGGTGCTGCTTCACGTCCTCCTCCACCAGTAGTTGCAGCTCCTTTTGGCTGAATTTCAGCTTTCGCTTCCTCTCCCCTCCTTCCCTCTCTGTGTCCTGGCTGGCCATTGTTGCAGTTTCCAGGGCTGAATCAGGCAGTTGCTCTCTTCCTCTCCTCAGCACTCCCAGCCTCTCCAGAGTCTGCTGATTTTGTGCACCTGCCTGGGTGTGGCCACTTCCTGGTTGGGTGGGGTTTAGGTAGCACAGGATTGGCTGATTCAAGTCATGTGTTTTTGAACTACCGATTCGGTATTTACCGATTCGGTAATCACCGAATCGGAAAATACCACTTCGGTATTTACCGATTCGGTAAATTCCGATTCATGTTTACCGAATTTTACCGAATCGGTAATGTTTACCGATTGTTGACCTACATATAACTTACCGATTCTTAAATACCGATTCGGTAAAATTCGGTATTTAAGAATCGGTAAAAATTATTTACCTACATATGGCCCTGGGCGTGCAGTGATGAAAAGTGGCGCATATCTCTTTTTGACTCATGAATTCACTTAGGCATTCTTATTCAGATATGCAATCAAGGATGCACTACTTATTCACAGTTTTAACCACTTAGACATTGACCATACATTCATATAATCACCTAGACACTACTATCCCATTCAAACATTTACTCAGCCAGTACCTATGCAATCATGTATTCACTGAGACACTACATAGGCACTTATGCAATGGTCCAATAATTACCTTAATACTCATACTTTCTCAGAGTTATTTCCCATACATTCATACATTCATCCAGGTAGTACCTCTGCAGTGATAAAATCACACAGGCAGTATGCATGCACTCATGCATTATCTCAAGCTCTACCCATACACTCATGCAATAAACCACGCTTTAAGCTTGAACTCATAGTTTCTCACAGGTATTTTTCATGTACTGATGCATTCACTCAGGCAGTATTACTGCACACATTCAATGATCCAGGCACTACTCTAGTACTGAACTTTTGACTTAGGGAGTAGCCATTTAGTGATCCATTTTGTTAGGCACTACATATGCACTCATCTAATGATCCTATCATTACTCTTATATTCATCCTTTTACTCAGGCACTACCATGCAGTCATACAGTTAAGGAGAAACTACCTATACACATACTACCTCTCTTGCCTCTTTCTGCACTTCTCTTACCTCTTTCTATACCTCTCCTGCCTATTTATGCACTTATCGTGCATCTTTCTGCACCTCTGTTGCTTCTTTCTGCACTTCTCATGTCTGTTTCTGCATCTCTCTTGTTCTTTCTGCATCTCTGTTGCTTCTTTCTGCAACCCTCTTGCCTCTTTCTTCTCCCCTTCCCTCTTTCTGTACCTCTCTTGCCTCTTTCTGCACCGTCTTCCGTCTTATTACATCTCAGTTGCCTGCTTCTGCAACGCTGTTGCCTCTTTGTGCAGTTCTCTTGCCTCTTTCTCCGTCTCTGTTGTTTTTTTCTGTACTTCTTTTGCTTCTTTCTGCCCCCTTCTTCCCTCTTTCTGCACCCTCTTGCCTTTTCTGCTCCACTGTTCCCTCTTTCTGCACCTCTCCTGGCTGTTTATACACCTCTCTTGCCTCTTTTTGCAGTTATCATACCCATTTCTGCACCTCTGTTGCTTCTTTCTGCGCCCCTCTTGCCTCTTTGTACACCTCTGTTGCTTCTTCCTGCATTTCACGTGCTTATTTCTGCACTCCTTTTCCTTCTTTCTGCATTCCGTTTCCCTCTTTCTGCTCCTCTCTTGCCTCTTTCTGGACCTCTGTTGTTTCTTTCTGCACCTATTTTGCCTCTTTCTGCATCACTATTGCATGTTTTGCACCTCACTAGCTTCTTTCTGCACCTCTCTTTTCTCTTTCTGCAACTCTCTTACCTCTTTCTGCACCTCACTTGCCTCTTTCATTACCTCTCTTCCCCTTTCTGCACCTTTTCTGCCTGGTTCTGGATCTCTCTTGCTTCTTTCTGTAGTTCTCTTCCTCTTTCAGCACCCCTGTCCCCTCTTTATGCACCTCTCCTGTCTGTTTCTGCACCTCTCTTGCCACATTGTGCACGTATGTTGCTTCTTTCTGCACTTCTCTTGCTTCTTTATGCAACTCACTTGCTTCTTTCTGCTCCCTTCCTGCCACTTTCTGCACCCCTCTTCCCTCTTTCTGTACTTCTCTTCCCTGTTTCTGTATCCCTTTTCCCTCTTTCAGCACCTCTCCTGTCTCTTTCTACACCTGTCTTGTCTTCTTCTGAACATCTCTTGCCTGTTTCTTCACTTCTCATGCCTCGTTCTGCATTTTTTGCCTCTTTCTGCACTTCTCTTGCCTTCTTCTGTACTTCTTTTGCCTCTTTCTACATTTCTCTTGCTTTTTTCTGGACTTCTTGTACCTCTTTCTGCAACCATCTTGCCTCTTTCTGCACCTCTGTTGCTACTTTCAGCACTTCTCTTGCTTCTTTCTGCTCCTCTCTTGCTTCTTTCTGTACCCCTGTTGCCTCTTTCTGCAGTTCTCTTGCCTCTTTCTCCTTCTCTGTTGTTATTTCTGTACTTCTTTTGCTTCTTTCTGCCCCCTTCTTCCCTCTTTCTGCACCCTCTTGCCGTTTTTTGTGCTCCACTGTTCCCTCTTTCTCCACCTCTCCTGGCTGTTTATACACCTCTCTTGCCTCTTTTTGCAGTTATCATACCCATTTCTGCACCTCTGTTGCTTCTTTCTGCGCCCCTCTTGCCTCTTTGTACACCTCTGTTGCTTCTTTCTGCATTTCTCCTGCTTATTTCTGCACTCCTTTTCCTTCTTTCTGCATTCCGTTTCCCTCTTTCTGCACCTCTCTTGCCTCTTTCTGGACCTCTGTTGTTTCTTTCTGCACCCATTTTGCCTCTTTCTGTATCACTATTGCATGTTTTGCACCTCACTAACTTCTTTCTGCACCTCTCTTTTCTCTTTCTGCAACTCTCTTACCTCTTTCTGCACCTCACTTGCCTCTTTCATTACCTCTCTTCCCCTTTCTGCACCTTTTCTGCCTGGTTCTGGATCTCTCTTGCTTCTTTCTGTAGTTCTCTTCCTCTTTCTGCACCCATATCCCCTCTTTATGCACCTCTCCTGTCTGTTTCTGCACCTTTCTTGCCACATTGTGCACGTATGTTGATTCTTTCTGCACTTCTCTTGCTTCTTTATGCAACTCACTTGCTTCTTTCTGCTCCCTTCCTGCCACTTTCTGCACCCCTCTTTCCTCTTTCTGTACTTCTCTTCCCTGTTTCTGTATCCCTTTCCCCTCTTTCTGCACCTCTCTTGTCTCTTTCTGCACCTGTCTTGTCTTTTTCTGAACATCTCTTGCCTGTTTCTTCACTTCTCATGCCTCGTTCTGCATTTTTTTGCCTCTTTCTGCACTTCTCTTGCCTTTTTCTGTACTTCTTCTTGCCTCTTTCTACATTTCTCTTGCTTCATTCTGGACTTCTCGTACCTCTTTCTGCAACCATCTTGCCTGTTTCTGCACCTCTGTTGCTACTTTCAGCACTTCTCTTGCTTCTTTCTGCTCCTCTCTTGCTTCTTTCTGTACCCCTGTTGCCTCTCTCTGCACTCGTCTTCCCTGTGTTTGCAACTCTCTTGTCTCTTTGTGCACCTCTGTTGAATCTTTCTGCACCTCTTTGCTTCTTTCTGCACTTCTCTTGCCTCTTTCTGCACCTGTTACTTCTTTCTGCACTTCTCTTCTTTCTTTTTGTACCTCTCTTACTTCTTTTTCAACTCCTGTTACCTCATTCCGCACCCCTTTTATTTGTTTGTGTACCTTACTTGCTTTTTTCTACAACTTTTTTCTCTTTCTGCACTTCTTTTGCTTCTTTCTGCACCTCTCTTGCCCCTTTTCTTTACATCTGTTGCTTCTTTCTGCATTTCTTACATTTTTCAGTAGCTGTGTTGTTTGAGTATTTCATTTTGCTGTGTGTAAAAAAAATGTTTTCCTTTCTCTTTTTGGCTGTGTGACCACCTTTTCTTCTGTTTTTGCAGTTGTTTTGCTCATTTTTATACTTTTTTCTTTTTATGTGTTATAAATGCAATAGAAATGTAATTGTAATTTTGCGCTTAGTTGCTATTTCCAAAATTGAAATGTTATTAATTTTAAAATTATAATTGATGTACCAAAATAAATAAACTATTATTTGTTTTTAGGAAGATATTTGGATTGGATTATAAATAAAAGATGGCAAAAAAACATGAAAAGAGAAGAGAACAAAGAAACAGAAGTACTTAATGAAAACTAAAGAGAGTGGAGTAAAAAAAACACCAAAAGGATGCTGAGGATAAAGTGGTTTCTGGTAAGAGAACTAAATAATGTATTAAAAAAGTTGTGGAGAGATTGAACCATCAAAATACCAATCAAAGGAGGAAAGAAATGTTTAGAACAATGGAAAAGAAACACATGTGACAAAAAGGCAGAAATAATTTAAAGACATACGTGTACATATGTTTTGTAATAGAGTAATTCAGAATTGATTAAAAGATTGTAAAACGTATAAAAAGAGATCAGCAGCATATAAAAAGAAGCAACAGATTGAAAGTGTAGTAGATACTGCTTTTGAATTGAAACAAAAATAATTTATATTTGTATTCAAGAGAATGATAACATTGAATAAAACAATGCACTTTATGAAGGAGAAAAGCAAAAGAAAATGACTGGTTAATAGAAGTAACTTTTACAAAGCTTTTTCTGGCGAATGGAAGCGCACTTCTAGTACTGAGCCTTTTTTCATGAAGAAAGCTATTTTCAACCAAATACATTAGTTCATACAGTTGATACCAGTGGTTGTTGTTAGGATATAAAAGATGGTTGTCCAATTGAAAAAGAAAAGATGGTTCCTAGAAATGTGGAAGAAGTAATAGCTGAAGAAGTTCAAGGGAAACTTGCACAGGCTTCAGTGTATAAGTGGGATTGTAGTAGTATTTGTAGCAACAGGAATCTATTGGTATATTACTAGTTTTCCTACTATTTTCTTACGACAATATGCCAAAAAAAAGCGTTAAACAGAAGATTTTGTTGTTGCAGGACTAGATCCATGTAAAGTAAGAACATATACTAAGTTGCAGGGTCATTCTCTGGCTTGACTCTCTAGAAAAGTGTGTAAAAGTACTTTTCATCATTTAAGAATGTTAGCAGTACTTCACTCAGAAATGCGGAAGATAGTAAGGAGATTGTACTGCGTAGAAAGTCCTGCATTATCTTTAAGTCAAATGAAAACAGCTCTTTTGCATGGTTCAGTATCAGATGTAAAAAAAAGTTTGTGGTGATATACAATTTTGTTTCTTTGGTTCACAAGAGGAGTGTAGAGAAGGTGAGAGCTTGATGAGTGTAGGTGTTGAAGAACAAGTGGAAGATATTAGTACTGAGAAGTTTGCAGAAGAAATTACCAAGTTTAAGATACTTTTATGTGAGAAACCAAGCTATGTTTGTATTTGTTGTCAACGTGCTCACTATAGAAGTCAAACTAGGAATGTTGATGTGTATTTAAAAAGTGAAAAGGAATACAATGATGAGTGTGAGCAATTTGGTGCTTATTTGTTGGTCGAAGGTCATTTTGAGTTGGGTACTGAGCAACGTATTTGTAAATACAGTTACAACAAATTAGAAGAGAACAAAATGGCAGCTAGAGCAGTAAATAGCAACTTAGAGTTGGTAGCTCTTCCTCCAGAACTGGCCGATTTAAATACATATAAGTCCATTCTTAGTCAATCTGTGCACCTGTTTGAGGCTATAGTTCGTATGGAGCCTAAAACAGGTAAGCTGCCTCCAACAGATTTACAAAGAGCTCTGAAAGGAAGAGTTGTGTACTTACCTTTAGATATTAGGAAAGATATTGAAACTGTTGGTATATAGAGAGAGGAAAGTGAGCTTGTAGGTATTCTAGTTAATGGTGTACCAACAAAGAGGCAGAAAATATGGCTAGAGTTAGTAGATGTCACCAAACTTCAAAAGGCTACATTATATCTTGTACAGAACAATATTTATTATAAAACGTAAATGTGGAAGGAAATGAAATATGTTTTCAAGATGATACAGAAATTTCAACTAGCCAAATAGAAAAAGTGGACAAGTCCAGGAGTGAAGAGATTTACGAACATTACAGTAAACATCCTCTACATTCAAAAGAAAAGATTGGAAACACTATTGAATTATTTCAAATGGAGAAAGCAAAGGGAACTCCCATGAGCGTATGGTAAAAAAGATTAGAAGCTTGTTGTTTTCCATAGCTGTTCCGCACTGGAGAAGGTGGACGATATATTGAATGAGCAGTACAGATTCCAGCTTCAGAATACCTCCCAACAAGATTGTACTCAGAAGATTCAAGATTTCAACATTGCATTCCATATATATTTCATCTTCTATTTGAAAGTGACTTGTCTGGACTTTCGTATGCAATGAACCACATATTAAAAATAGGAGTTCACCTTACACATGTTTCTGCAAAGGAATTTATGGACAAAGTTCAACAAAGAGATGATCATTTTGAATCTCAGTTAATTAATTTGATGGCGTGTACAAATGAATATTGGTATCATCGTCACGGCAAACTTAGGTACCCCTCCGTGGTTTCTAACACTTAGCTGTGCTGAATATGCGTGGGACGATTTACTTAAATTTCTATGACAAGCAAATTCAAATGTAAAAAACATTGAATTGAAGACAGCTTGAGAACTGTGTTCCTTGAATCCTGTGAATGTGTGCAGATATTTTAATCATAGGTTTCAAGCTATGATGTCTTTTATCTGCAATAAAAAGAATCCACCTCTTGGAGAAGTTATTGATTTCTTTTGGAGAAAGCAGTATCAAGCCAGAGGTGCTCCTAATATACACATGCTATTATGGATCAAAAATGCACCAAAATTTGGAACTGATACTGATGAAAGTGTTTTGTCTTTCATCGAAGAGTCAATAGTTTTATGTCAGCAGTAAGACATAGTATTACTCGAAAATCTCAGAAAAATACATACAACATAAAAAGAACTGAAGATTTAAAGTATAATAATGACTACAATCCAGTGATTTTGACAAATAGGAATTGTCATGTTGTTCCTATAGTACCCATGAAGGACCTGCGCATTTAGATAACATAAACGGTAGGATTGGTGACAGAGTAACTCTGAGCAACCCCACTGAGCATGTTAGCCTGTTTGCATATATGCTAGCTCACAGTGCCACTAGTGTCTCTGCTTATAGGGAAAAGTTTGGTTTCTGGCAGCCTTACAACAAGCAAACTCTGATCCCTCAATATCGTAGAAACAATGTACTACTTTTCGCTCAGTCACTCATGCACATTTAGTTTATCTCAGAGATACACAGAATAAACAGTCTGGTTGTTTCAATAAAGGTTTATTGAACAGTTGTTATGCTCATGTTGGATATATGAGCTGTAACAGCCATTAGACAGTAGCAGAGATATATGATCAGCAGTGCTATGAATATAAAAAGGATAGTACAGTTCTACCATCTTGCAATATGCATGAATAAATACATGAATATAAAATGCATGATAAAAGTGTTTGTACTCCTACGATGCCTATCTAGATGTACCTAGGTGTACCTAGCATATGAGTATGTAAGAAAGCCAAGAATCCCTCTATGATGTAGTCGAATCCCATTACCTTCAGTGTGAGAATTGTCCGAGCCCTCCTTTGTCTCAAGTTGGACACCCCCAAGGGATGTTCAGACCACTGTCAGCTGGAGCGTCTGCATGCAGGAGCCTCAGCATCTCTGGTCATTGTGTCGGCCTGCAAGTCTCGGTTCCCTCTAACTATTGCTAGCAAGAGGTGCTGTATTTATACAGAAAAGTATATGGAGCCCCTTTGTCCCATGTTCTTGTGTTAGCCATTGTTGGGTATGAGGATGACGTGTGTGATGAACCTTGTGCATACATATTAGGAAGGTGGTGTATAGCCCCTGCCTGGTTTTCAAGTAGCCTTATGAATATTCATTCATACTGTGTTATCTAAAGATGAAGTAATAGAACACTATTGTTCAGGGAAAACTCTCCTTCTGCCCCCAGGCCTAGAACTAGGTGAAAGGTTCAGTCCATAAAAGGGGTTCAATCCTTATAAGGCTTGTTACTGTTTAATGTAGGGAAGGTGATGTACGTGAAGGGGTATAATGTTACCTGGGCCTATATTAGGTTACCTACATGAAACATAAAAGACTGCAAACATGGATATACAGTATGTTGCAGATAATTAAATTGCTGTTGCTCATTATGTTACGTCATATATAACCAAATCTAAAAAAGACAGAGTTGAAAGAAATGTGGGAAGATATTTCACAGGAGTAGAGTCTTAGTAACAAATTGTACAGCTTTAGCTAGAAAATGCTTTCCCATTGGGAGATTGGAAATTATGAATGCTCAGAGCGGTTGAGCTCTGCCAGTTCATATTCAAAGTCAAGAGGAATCATTTGGGTAAGTCTAGGTCTTGCCGTCATACGAAATAGAGTATTGAAATCTCTACAAGAAATTGAATACGTAGCATTGACTGAACCAGGAAGTACAGATACTGTTAAGACTAATATGTTGGATACGTACTAACCCAAAATAAGTCCACATCTTGAAAACCTATGTCTCTGAGATGTACTTCAATATCACAGCTTTAAGAGAAATGTATTACAGAAAATATAAATGAAGAAAAATATGCAGTATTTGGATGTGATGGATGTTTGGTAAAACATGCCAAAGGAAATCTTATTAACCACAGAAAACTCAGTTTCGAAGCTCCTGATTAAAGGGAATTTTTTATTACGCACTTCTGCAACTCTTCAAGCCTTGGCGTAGTGAAATGGAATTACTTGAAGATTTTGACTGCTATGAATATTCTTTTAATGCATATAAAGATAACATTCAAGGCACAATTTTCCCTACTTATCTACAAATGTTAAATGAAGAGATTGAACAAGAAACTACTATTGCGGCTGAAATATCTAGAGACAGTTCTCAAGATAGTCAGAGTTCTGCTCCACTAAGTCAAGATCTACTAGGACAACCAATTATTGAAAATGAAGCAACAATAGCCATGAATGAAGTAGAAACAGCAATGCAACAAGCACAACAGGATAATATTGAGTTGAGAAACTTGGAAGAAGAATTAAATATTGAACAAAAAGAAATATATCAGCAAGTGAGAGAACAGAAACAGCATGGTTTGCAGCATGAAAAAAAGAATGCCAATGCACATCATTTAAACCAATTTGAATGTATATCAGTGGTCAAGCAGGAACAGGAAAAAGTTGCTTAGTTAAAGTTTTGACCAGTTATCTACACAAAACTACTGAATCACATTTATGTTGTGTTTTGACAGCTCCAACTGGATTAGCAGCATAGAACATTAAAGGGATTACTTTACATTGATTACTCATGCTTCCAGTTGAACATGGAAATGAATTGGAATATCAGACGCTATCAGGAAAAGCTTGTTATGACGTTTCAAGAGTACTGAAGAAAATGAAGCTTCTAATCATTGATGAGGTGAGCATGGTCGCAAACGTAATGCTTGCCTTTGTACATTTAAGAATGCAACAGATTTTAATTACAATGTTCTGTTTGGAGGAAAACATGTAATTGTATTCGGCAATCTACTACAACTTACTCCTGTGAAAGGGCAACCAGTTTTTAAAACACTTGTCCATGAAGACACTTGGAAATCTTTGGGAAGTATTGTAAATGTGAACATTTGGTCTTATTTTGAATTTTAAAGAACTTATTAAGAATATGTGACAAGCATGTGATGAACATTATGGAAACATTCTTCAAGATATAAGAATTGGTGTTTTGACAAAATGTTGTAAACAAGCTTTACAAAGTCGGCTACTAAGGAACTTGTTTACAAACGAAAACATAGCACCTGAAACAATGTACAAAAAATGGAGAAAAGAAGTCTATAGTATGCCTAATGCCTACACTGCAAGAGTGTTTGACATTCAATCAAGAACTTTTGACACTGGAAAACAAGCAATAGTGAAAATGGAAGCTATTGATCAAATGGAACGTGAAGAAGTTACTATTCTTCTCTCAGAGAAATTACAGTCAAAATTAGATTATTTGATGCACGTCACAGTTCTAAAATCTTTCCAGGATCTCCAGAATGAATTTCAGATGCCGAAAACACAATTTTACAAATACTTGCCGTTTAGGCATGCCATCGTTCCCAGTGTTGCATATTTGGAGTCTCTTCCCGAGTTCAGTCCTGTTGAAGCTAAACTGTTTATGGGTGACTTGCAGGACCATAAGATCTCCAAGATATACCAATCCCTGGTGACAAACTGCCCCACTACATTAGATAAAGTCAGGGAAACGTGGGAGGAAGACCTTAGTCCACTGGATGGAGAGGACTGGACGGAAGCACTTGCTTCCCCTCGAGGGGCGGCAATAGCCATGCGCCTATGGCTGATCGAATTTAATTACCTACACCGGGTATATTATACTTGCGTCAGGCTGTGGAGGGTGGCCTTGATAGCGACCCCGCAATGTCTACGATGTGGCCATGTGAATGGTACCCTGTTCCACACGATTTGGCAGTGTGCGGTGCTTGAAAGGTTCTGGCAGGGGGTTTGGCCTGTATTGCTGAGGTTTTGTGGTGGGAGCTCCCCTATTCCCAAAAATTGGTGCTGTTACATATAATGAAGGGGGTAAGGGGAAATATTTATAAGCACCATTTGATGCTACTGGGATATATGTTGGCTCAACGAGACATTGCTCGGAAGTAGAAGGCTGGGACCCCGCCGTTGCTCTCGGCATTGGAAAAATGGTCTGGATTTCAATATGGGTTTGGAGGTTCCTATCTTTAAAGCTTGAAGGTGCCCGCAGAAGCACTTTAAGATTTGGAGGAGGTGGGCGACCTATAGAGGCTTGGACCTAGAGCCGCAAGCCGTGGGGGATGTGGCAGTTAAGGGTTAATTGGGTATGAATTGTAGTATGGGACATAGAGGGTCCGGCGGACTATGTCATTTATGAGCGGGCAAATAGATGTTAATAACTGTGTGGTGCAAAAACAGTGCATTGGGGGGCTTTGTTTCTTTAATATTTTAGTTTTGTATACTGCATATACCTAAAGTCAACGCAATACTTCTTTTGTATCATGTGGCAGTCCATCTCTGGGTTACAGAGCTCTGCATAGTATTTGACGATTGACACAATAAAAACTGTTGTTAAAAATATGGATTCTTTGGAAAAGTCTGTATCTAAGACTGCAGGTTTAGAAAAGACTTTATATGTATGTGTAAACTGTCGGGTAATTTTGCGGCGTAATTTGAATGTAGAAGAAGATTTAGTAAATGGAGCAATGAGAAAAGTTGTTGACTTTGTAAATATTCAGAACAGAGATGCAATTGAATTTTGTAGATTACATTTGATCAGATTGAAGAGGTAAAACTGATTGGACATTGTGCTGTTCATTTTTGCTTGTAAGACCTGTATGTTTGTAGAAAACTGTTTCCTCATTCTGTAGCACATGCAGTAACCATTCATAAATCTCAAGGTTTAAGTGTAGACAGTGCTTTGGTAAATATTGTAAGTACAGTGTTTAAAGAGGGCATGGCATACGGTGCATGGTATAGGTTGCATGGCTTATAATGCATTGTCTCGAGTAAGAACATTATCTGGTTTGTATTTGATTGATTTTGATGAGAAAAAGATAGTGCTGATCCGAATTGTGTAAGGGAGAACAATCCTTTAAGAAGAGTTTATGCTCCTGATTTTTGTGAATACCCTGTATATGAGAAACGTGTAGTGTGTCCAAAACAGAAATATGACAAACATTCTACTGAGATTCAAAAAAAAGAAAACCATTCAAGAGAACCATGAAGGTGCAAAGAAAATAAAAATAGACACTATTGATGATAGTTCAGGTATCAACGGCTAAGCTAATGTAATTGTGAATGTTGTGTTTTCTCTAAAAGATCATCATCATGAAATTATGGAAAATCGAGAAAAAAGATTATTTTCTGTATCACATATTTTTAAAAAGTTGGTAACTGACAGAAGGAAAATCCATACTGCTTCTGGCATTCGGCATCTTTTGGATATATGTACTGGTTTATTGAAATTTACACTCAATATACAGCAAGATGCGCAAGAATTTTTTTTATGTTTATGCTTGGAGTATTGGAAGATGAAGGAATAGAAATTGAAAATTTATTTGGACTAAGTTACAGATGGGATCATAAATGTGAAGTGTGTTTATTTTCTTCTACCACTGAAATGGACACTGAACGATTCATATACTTGACAATACCAGATTGCAAATCATTATCTTTTAACAAATTAGTAAAAACAGCTAATCAAGTTTTGACATGTTTTCATTGTAAATCAGAAATGTTGTCAACATTATATTTAAAAAGATTTGGAAAATATGTAATTTTAATGCTACAACGTTGTAGAGCAAATGGAAGAAAATTGGAAACCAAAATTACAAATGTTGTGGCAAGTCGAGTATCAATTTCAGGAAGAACTTTTAAAGCAGTAGCTATTATTTTCCATGATGGACCTTTACAACATCTGGACACTATACTATCTATTTAAAGTGCAATAAAGGATGGGCACATTGCTATGATCCCCATTTGGAATTCAAATGTAGGTTGCCTTACGAATTACCAAACTCATATCTGATATTTTTGAGGCCAAAGTTTTGAAAACATCATTCGGCCTATTGGGAAGATGTGAACACAAATTAACGAGTTTATTTAGGACATTTTCAATGCAAAGGTTTTGAATACATTATTCGGCCTATTGGGAAGATGTGAACAATTAGAGTATGGATTATTGTTTGTGCTAATTCATATTGCATTTGTAAAATTGTGTTTAGAAACAAGTAGTTTATATATTTGTTGTCTATATTATACGAGATGTAAATGAGAGTGTACATTTTACAAAATGTAGTTGTGAGAGATAAAAGACTAAATGTAGTTGAAGAATGTAATTAAGAAACTGTAGATAGGTAAACACCAAGGGGGCCATTATGATGGCGGGTGGACCGCCACCACCCGGCTGGTGGTGGGGATCCGCCTGCCATCACAATAACATTAACCCCTGCCACATTACCATTGTGGGGGTACCTCAGCGGACAAAAAATCCGTCTGCCACTTTCCCGCCGGGCCGGCCGGGCGGATCTGGGGCATGATATGGTGGCGGTGCCTAGAAGGCACCGCCATCCATATTATGATGCTGGGTTTTCAGGGCCTTTACATGGCGGCGCCGCCGCCATGGAAAGGCTGACGGGAATTTCTTTGGGGTCCCGTTGCGTGCCCCCGGGTGCGTGGCAGGCTGCACTTGGCATTGCTCAAGGTGGCAAACACTGCACGGAGCCTGCCACGTTGTGCATGGCACTGCACGACGTGCCTCTTTGCATTGCGACGGGTGCTGCTGTAAGCAGCACCCGCTGTATTGTCAAAGATACGGACTGCGACCGACACAGTGGCGGTCGCATCCTAAATTGCAGTTTTCTAAATAATGCTCAACGTTGATGCTTTTTTAAAATAATCTCGTTGATTGTTTTTTTTCCCCGTTGATGTAGATTGATACTATATTGAAATCATTTTGTATGGTGAAATTCAGTACAATCTGAGAACAGCAAAAAAAGGAAACCGAAAATGGTATGTAATTCTAAAATTAGATTGTGTTCTTAAAAGTATAATATCATATTCAATAACAGTTTTTCTTTTTTATAGAAGGAAATGGTGAAGTTTAAAAATATTTTACTTTTAGTTTACAACACAACTACTGTAAAATAGTTCCACTGAGTTTTGTATCTACATCAGTAAAAAAAGGTAAGAAGAAATAATGTAATATGCATGATAATGTAAAATAATGTTTAGAGCCACTTTCACTGCACTCATCAATTCCTTCATACACTACCAATGCACTCATCTATGCACTCAGGCATTATTCCCACACTGATGCAATCACCCAGGCACTACCCATGCACTCATTGATTCTGTCAAATAGTACACATGCACCCATGCATGCCCTCAGGTGCTACCCCTGCACTCATGCAATCACACAGGCACTACCCATACACTCCTTCAATCACCCTTGCACTAGCCATGCAATCACCCAGGCACTACCAATGGACTGATGGGATCACCCAGGCACTACCCATGCACTCATCCATGCACTCAGGCATACACATGCACTCATGCAATCTCACAGGCACTACCCATGCAGTCTTCCAATCACTCAGGTGGTACACATGTAATCCTCCAAACACCCAGGCAATACCCATGCACTTAAAAATATCTCAGGTACTTCTCATGCACTCATCCATGTACTGAGGCACTACCCCACAACTCTTGCAATCACTGAGTCAGTACATATGCACTCCTCCAATCACTTAGGCAGTAGCCATATACTCATGCAAGCACCCAGACAGTACCATGCATTCATCCATTCTCTGAAATTCTACCCATGCACTCATCCATACCCTCAGGTGCTACCCCTGCAGTGATGCAATCACACAGGCACTACCCATGCAGTCCTTCAATCACTCAGGCACTACCCATGCAGTCATTCAATCACCCAGGCACTACACATACACTTATCTGTGCACTTAGGCACTATGCTTGCACTCTTGCATTCACTCAGGCACTACACATGCACTCCTCCAATCACCCAGGCAGTAGCCATGCAACCATGCAATCACCCAGGCACTAATCCATGCACTCATACAACCACCCATACACTTATCCATTCTGTCATATAATACCCATGCACTCATCCATGCCCTTAGGCACTACTGCTGCACTCATGGAATCACACAGGCACTACCATGCACTCCTTCAATTGCCCAAGCACTAGCCATGCAGTCATGCTCTACCCATACACTCATCCATGTACTCAGGCACTACCCTTGCACTCTTGTATTCACTCAGGCAGTACACATGCACTCCTCCAGTCACTGAGACATTACCCCTGCACTCATGCAATCACCCAAGCACATCCCTTGCACTCACCTGTGCACTCAGGCACTACCATTGCACTCTTGCATTCACTCAGTCAGTGCACGTGCACTCCTCCAATCACCCAAGCAGTAGCAATGAACTCATGCAATCACCCGGGCACTACCCATGCACTCATCCATTCTGTCAAATACTACCCATGCACTCATCCATACCCTCAGGTGCTACCCCTGCACTGATGCAATTACCCTGGCACTACCCATGCAGTCCTTAAATTGCTCAGGCACTACCCTTGCATTCTTGTATTCACTCATACAGTACACATGCACTCCTCCAATCACCCAGGCAGTAGCCATGCACTTATACAATCACCCAGGCACTACCCATGCACTCATCCATTCTGTCAAATTCTACCTATGCACTCATCCATGCACTAAGGTACTACTCCTGCACTCATTCAATCATCCAGACACAACCCATGCATTCCTCCAATAATCCAAGCACCACCCATGCATTCATTAAATCACTTAGGCACTTCCCATGCACTCATCCATGCACTATCTATGTACTCATGCAATCATCCAAGCAGTACTCATGCATTCCTCTAATCAGACACTAGCCATACACTGATACAATCACCCATGCAATACCCATGCAGTCATCTATGCACTAAGGCAGTATGCATGCACTCATGCAATCTCAGAGGCACTACCCATGCACTCATCCAATCACTCAGGTAGTACACTTGCAGTCCTGCAAACACCCAAGCAGTAGCCATGCTCTCATGCAATCAGCCAGGCACTACCTATGCACTCATCCATTCTCTCAAATTCTACCCATGCACTATCCATGCCCTGAGGTGCTTCCCGTGTAATTATCCAATCACACAGGCACTACCCATGCACTCCTTCAATAGCCCAGACACTACCCATGCACTCCCAAATCAAACAGGTACTACCCTTGCACTCATGCAAACAGCTGACACTACCTATGTACTCACCAATGCCCTGAGGCAGTACCCCTGCACTCTTGCAAACACTCAGACAGTATAGATGCACTCCTTCAATTAGCCAGGCAGTAGCCATGCACTCATGCAATCACCCAGGAACTACCCATTCACTCATCTATTCTCACAAACACTACTAATGCACTCATCCATGCCCTCAGGCACTAACCCTGCACTCATGTAATCATACACACACTACCCATGTACTCCTTTGATTACTCAGGTACTACCCATACGCTCATGCAATCACTCAGGCTCTATCCATGTATTCATCCATGCACTCAGGTACTACCCATGCATTCTTGCAATCAGTCAGACAATACACATGCACACATCAATCAAGCAATCAGAACATTTGTAAAGCGCACTACTCACCCATGAGGGTCTCAAGGCGCTGAGGGGGGATGATGCTACTGCTTGAATAGCCAGGTCTTGAGTAGTCTTCTGAAGGATACCAGGTCCTGAGTCTGCCGTAGGAGGATGGGGAGGGTGTTCCAGGTCTTGGCGGTGAGGTGGGAGAACGATCTGCCACCGGAGGTCGCTCTTTGGATGCGGGGGACGGTGGCGAGGGCGATGTCGGCAAAGCAGAGCTGGCAGTTGGGCACTATTCCTGCATTCTTGCATTTACTCCGGTATTACACATGCACTTGTCACCCAGGCAGTAACCATGTACTCATGCAAACACCCAGGCACTACCCATGCACTCATGCAATCACACAGGCACTATACAAGTACTCCTGCAATCACTCAGGCAGTGCCCTTGCACTCCTGCACTCACTCAGGCATTTTTTCTATTTATAACCAGTATATGTGGTTCCGTAAGAACCGTTTTTCTTTTCTTTTTAACAAGTTTACATCATTTGTATTTTCTTGTAAATTTTTCTTTTTGAGGTTTTTGACTTTTTTTTAAACTAAACTAAATTGAAGAGTCCATTATAACTATTTGAAAAAAAAGGAAATGAAGATTTGGGACCAGATAAAAAATATATATTGACAGTTGTGTGTTTTAATTACATTGATTACCACATCAATGCATTGCTCCCCAATGCAGAGTTTTGCATCACACTTTTTGAAGTTAATTGTGGCATCCAGAAGCTCAGGAAAAATGTGTGGCTGAGGTAAAGGTGGAACTCCTGCTGATGAAGTTGATGGAGAGTTTGGGTCAACCTGTGCAGCTTCATAATTTCTCTCACTCTGTGAGATTCCTTTGGCCAAATGCACTGGGTGAATGGTCTCCAAGTTTTTCTTCATGGAGGATGTTCCGCACAAGTACTTTTTTCTGGTACTTCTGGATAGTTCTCTTTTGCATAACTTGCAAGTAACCTTCATTGCATTCACCTTTTTCTCACCCTCTGGCACTGTAAAGAAAGCCCATATCACACTCTATTTTCTTTTCTTCACAGGCTCTACCACATCATCTTCCTCTTCCAGTAGATTTTGTTCTGAATGACTGAATGCCATTTTTTCCAAAACAAGGTCAAGAAACACACCTAAAAAAGAAATTGCAAGAAGATACAATAAACAGGTCTTTCCAGGAAGACAGACAAATAATAAGAGACATAAAACAGGTGTTAGTTCCTCCCTCTAACAGAATGAAAAGGTGTTAAATCAATCAGAAGCTTTCTTTTCAGGTCACAAGGAGGAGCGTAGGGTGCGCACCCGTAAAATTTCGTATACATAATTATAAAGTATAAATAGGTGTTTATACAATATTTTAAAAAGTATGTTTCTGAAAGTGTTTAAACAAAACTGATATTTAAACTTTGTACAGTGATATTTCACACTTTACCAAATTACACTGGAGTCGTGCCCCCTGCGTGACCCCAGAAATACATGCCGGCAAGGGTCGCACACCCTACGTGCATACGTTGCGCACTCGTGACATTTTGTACAGCTAATGATAAATGTTAGACCTGGCACCATTGGCATGGGTCTCCCTTCCATTTTTTGCTGTTGCCTCATGTGTGATTGTTGGTTATAGATGCTTTGGGCACTGTGCCACTGCTGTTCAGTGCCACAGTGCAAGTGCTCCCTATGGTAAATTGATGTATAGATTAGTGACTCTATGATTGGCTTGATTGGTTTACGTGTCAGACCCTAGTACAGTGCACTGCGTGTGCCCAGGGCGTGTAACCAATGCTGCTGGTGGGCTTGCAGCACTGATTGTGCCACCCACCAGAGCAACTTGTAAAGTGTGACTCAGGTCTACCATTGCAGAGCCTGTGTGCAGTCTGGTACTGCCATGCTGACTGGGCAAGTGCACCCACTTGCCAGTCCCTAAACCTTCCCTTTTATACATATTAGTCACCCCTATGGTAGGCCCAAGAGCAGGGTGCATTGTAGGTAAAAGGTAGGACATGCCCTGATGTGTGTGGCATGTCCTAATAGTGAATTACAGCCATTTGCGTTTTTCACTCTTACAATGCTACCTGTTCCCCATAGGCCAGAATGGGCAGTTTGATTATTATATTTTATCATCCTACTGACTCAGGGAACATGGTAGGAATTTGGGTTTAGTATGCCTGAACTCAGAATGATAAAATACATCTTTTAGTGAAGTTATTTTAACATTCTGTGTTTGAAAATACCACTTTTAGAAAGTAGGTATTTTCTTGTCAAACCATCCAAACCTGCCTCTGCTAGGCTGTGTATTCCTTGTCTGGAGTTTGAGTGACTGGGGCTGGGGGATTCTAGGAGACAGGGTGAGTCAGCACAAGGCTACATAGAGAGATCTGCATCTAGATGAGTGGGAGGGGTTGCACCTGGGACCTGAATAGGGCTGGGTCTTCCCTCCACAATGCTGGCTCCACCTCCTGTGGTGTGACTTATGTCCCTGCCCTGCAGTGTGAAAGGAAAGTAGGAGACATGTCAGCAAAGTGCTCCAGAACTGACCAGAACTGGTTTGGACTAGGCAAAGGCCTTTCTGCCTTCAGAGAACAAAGAGAAAAGGAGTATAAATATTGGGACCCAGACCCAAGAACTTTAGATCACTTCTGGGAATCAAGACAAACCTCTGCTGAGGAGAAGAACCAGGAAGCTGAAGGAGGAGACTACCCCTGTGCTGTGTGTTTGGGGGTTGGCCTGCAGTGGTTGCTTCATTACCAAAGAGAGGAGACAAGGACTGAGTGTGCTCTCTATCAACTTGAAGAAGAATCTCCAAGGGCTTGAACTAGAGCTTGCCTCCTGCCTGAAGTCTCAGGGATACAAGACTTCACCAACCAGCTCCCCTCTGAATTCCCTTGCTGGGAATTGAAGTGCCTGCTGTTGTGCTGGGCCTTCTGAGAGACTGCATGTCGCTGGGAGCGCGACGCAACAATGAGAAGCGTGTCGCCTCCGGAGTCGCTATCATTGCATCGCCGAGGAAGCGAGCCACTGCTGCAGCTGTCATCATCGCATCGCCAAAGCGCGGTGCATAGCCAGAGAAGCGGGACGCTGCCACAGAGGTCATCGTCGCTTCATGGGAGAAGCACATCGCAGGGCCTGTCGTGGCTCCAAAGATCATCGAGTCACCGCACGGCCATCGGGCGTGCACGCATCACACCAACATTGACGCATCGCAACCAAGATGCCATTTTGTCGCATTGCATCGGAGAAGAGTATCGCATCATGGTGCCAGCGTGTCGCATCGCACAGGAGAGCAGTAAGAAACCGACAGATCAACTCCCCACACAGGAAGGAAGCGAGCATCAACTCCCCTGCGCAGCAGTAAGGAACCGACGCATCCACTCCCCTGCGTGTAAGGAACCGACGCATCACCTTCCCTGCAACCCTTTTGTTTTCTTTGCGCTACGCATCTAAGGTACATTGAGAGTAAAGTGTTGCATTTACAACTTGAGAGAACTGAGCTATTTTATAACATTTGAGAGACTATTTTTGAGTACAGTATTATGGATTTTTGTCGTCTGGTCTTGTGTTAAGTCTATATAAAAATACTTATTTTTATAATACAACCTGTGTGGTGTCCATTTGTAGTGTTGTCACTGTATTCCTGTATGTGTTCACAAATGCGTTACACACTGCCTCTGAGATAAGCCTGCCTTCTCGTGCCAAGCTACCAAGGGGGTGAGCCGGGGTTATTTTAGGAATGTAGCCCCTTACCCTGACTAGACGCAAGGGTCCCTATTTGTCACAGGTACCGACCTATGCCAACTAGAGCCCCCCAAATCTAACAGTAAAGAATACAATCCTGTTTATAATTTGTTTTCTAAATTATATTAGTGAAAGTCTTTAACAAAAACTGATATTTATAATTTCTACAATGATATTTCATACTTTTGAAATTACTCAGGAGTCGCGACTCCAGCAAGACTCCAGAAATATTTGCCAGCAGGCTTCACAAACCCTGAATCTGCATACCCATCATGTAGGTTCACGTAGGGTGTGTGACTCCTTTGTAAACATTTAAAAAAAAAAGAAAAAACATAATACAATAAAACAACTTTCACTGTATTAAAAACATTATTTCAAGTAAATAGAAATTTAAGTTGTACATATATTAAACAGTGTATTTTTTTTAGTAGTGTATGATCTATATATTTTAAAAGAGTGATTTTAATTGCTGAAGAAGATTTTAGAGAAACTAAGTATAATTTAAAAAAGAAAAGTTCAAAAATATACTTCCAATCATTTTGAATTAAAAGGAATTCTATAAAACACTTACAAATATTGTAAAAAAGGTAAGGTTGAAATAATTTTATACTTAAAATTTAGCATTTAAAAAACCTTAGAAATTCACTGAAAACACCATAGGTTGCAATGAGTAAATTGTTGTACAACGTGGTGCTATACAGTGGTACAATGGAGGGGCATAGACTGTTGTTGAGTGGAGTACAGTATTCTTGAGCAGAGCATAGTGAAGTGGTGTGGAGTGGAGTTTGGTAGAGTGGAGTGGCATAGAATGGAGTAGCCTAGAGTGGAGTGGCATAGAGTCGAGTGCTGTACAATGCAATAACATAGAGTTGAATGGCATATAGTGGAGTAGCTTAGAGTGGAGTTGGGTAGAGTGGAGTTATGTAAACTGGAGTAGCATTGAGTACAGTGTCATAGAGTGGATTTGTGTTCAGAGGAGCGTCACTGAATGCAGTGGAGTAGACTGTAGGGGAGTACAATGGAATAGTATAGAGTGGAGTGGGTTACAATGAAGTAGAATAGAGTGGAATGGCTTATAGCGGAGTGGCGCAGAGTGAAATTGCGTAGAGAGGAGTGTTGTAGAATGGAGTGGTGTAGAGTAAGACTGGGCGGTGAACTACGCTCTGTTTGCAGTTTTTGCGTAGTTTTCCACACTCCGCGTTACGCGGAGCTCCGGGTTATTCTGAAAAACACGGCACTGCATAGCGTAGCAGAGATTTTTTCCTCACTCGCGTTTGTCAACGTCAAGTTGGCGAATGCGAGTGAGGAAAATCCACCGTCTGGTGAGATTTTTCCTTGTTCACTATCGTCAACATCAAGTTGGCGTGCGTGAGCATCAAAAATAAACCTCCCGGCGAGATTTCTCAACACCGACGGTCAGATTTTTCATTGCGAGTGGTCCCGAATGCTCGCGACCGCTCATGTTGAGAAACCATCTATTTGCGTTGAGAAAGCTGCAGCTCGAGTAATAACTCTATGCGAGCAGCAGAAAGGAAGCAGCGTCTGCTTGCGCTGTGCATTGTGCCATTTGTGATGATTGCACAGTGCAAACAAACACCTGACACTGAAAATCACAACAAACTGCATTTATCTAACTTACTCTGCCGCTTGGAGGGTTTCTCTTGCACTTCACAGAGTTCAGCGTAGTGGAACTCCGCGAACTTCACCCAGTCTTAGTGTAGAGTGGAATGGCATACAATAGAAAAGCACGCAGTGGCGAAGAGTGGAGAAGTACAGAGTGTAGTGTGATATAGTGTAATAGAGTACAGAGTAGCGAAGAGTGCAATGACGTAGAGTGGAGTGGCATACAGTGGAGTGAATTACAGTGTAGTTGCATCCAGTACAATAGCATAGAGCGGAGACTCATAGGGGGATATTCTCTTGATCGTGTGATACTCACCGCAAAATTAGCTGAACGCAACTCTTCACATCGCATTCTATCATGGGAAAACAATGCTGTGTTAACGTTGTATTCTCAACACGGCGGTACCATGCGATAGTCCCACGATAACACGTCAAATGACCGCGTTAAAATTAATGTGATGCCGAAAAAACGCCAAATACGAACGTGAAAATAGTAGCGATGAGGCCAATCGCGATACAAAAATCAGCGATAACCAGCAACAGGCCTGAAATTCCCACGCGTCATGCGGGAAAATGCACCATAAAAGAAGAGTAAAAAAACAATGAGATGACAATGTACGAGCACAACCCCACATCCGTGACATAGAACAAATGACCATTGTCCTGCATCAAATAGGCATCTCCTCACAGTCACAATGTACACTGACATGCAGTCTGCATGCAAACTGCGCCAATGTGAAAACATGCATGGAACACACTGTGAAACCGCATCTCCCCTTCACATTGCAGAGGGACACTCAACCCCTCCTGCACACAGACGTGTCATGTCCATGATCAATCAATTATTAAAGCATGGACGAATGTAGGGGCAGTGACTCCCACTTACGTACATGTTGCCCATGTTGTGAGACTTGAGTCACAGGGTGCATCCCTGCATCATGGTGGTACATATTTGACCCCAAAGGAAGCCCTGTTGTCACCTGTAGGTCACAAATGACAGCCAAAATGAAAAGATTTGTGACACATGTGAAACGCTGAAGAGTGGGATTCCCTACTAACTGCGACACACAGAACTGGCAGTTTGAATACGTGACACCCTGAACAGCCTCTCTGCACAGAGATGACACACCCACCATCCATGAACAAACTATAAAATTGTTAGCACCACATGTCGCACTCACACTTGTCTGAGTGATGTGCCTGTACAGAAGAGTGACATGCACTCAGGGAATGTGTTTTGGGATGCATTTATTTGCACATGCTGTGCCTGTGGTCATTTTGTACTGTCCCATGATTGCTAAGGACTGTCACAGTGTGATGTGCTCATGTGAAGAAATTGTCAATGATGGTGTTCCTATGGCCTATTCCTGCTGCGGCTGCAGTGGGGTGTGGTCCACCTGCCTCATCTTCATCATCATCGTCCGGTGCATCTGCACTTGCATCCATGGGGCATTGCTGCATACTCATAAGTTGTGCAACACACAACATGCAACGATCATCTTGCACATGATGTCTTGGCTTTAAAGGAGCCTTCCACCTGTGACGTCAAGGCACCTGAAACGTGACTTCAACATGCCAAATGTGTGTTCCACGATGCCCCTGGTGCGTTTGCGGGCCGCATTGTACTTCCTCTGGGCCTTTGTGTTTTCGAGGCTCGGAGGGGCGTCATCATCCAAGCGCAGAGTGCATATCCTTGATCACCTGTGACAATGCAGTGAGACATGAGTCAATAGTTGGTTCTGCATGATGTGTTAGCAGGCTTACTGGTTCATTGGTGTGTGATATGTGTGACTTTGGGATTCCTGTATGACATGTACTGCATGTTGCAAATGAGCGGCATCAATGTGTATTACGTAGCCTCACTGCTGCTCCTCCCTCCCCCGAGCCTATTCACTAGTGTGCGCAGCGCGGTTGCATCACTTGCACCCCTACAGCACACCATTGTCATGCCTGTCTGTGCATGTCCACAAGCCTGACAATGACACTGTGATGTTGTGCACTGAAGGTGGGCGGCCACGTGTGTGTAGGCCTATGGTAAGGAAAGGGCAGACACAGATGTAGAGTTCATGCCTGGCTGAACTCGCAATGCGGTTGAGGGTAGACCTTTGACTCATGCTGCGGTAATAGCGACACATACAACAGTTGGCATATCTGATCGCTGACCCAGAGTAGGCTTGCGCTCCCTCATTTACCCCTCGGCCGAGCCCGCACACAGGGGGCATGCTACATAGCAACATTGTATATTCCGTGACAGGTGGTGCCGACACTTCACCAGAGACACATGCATTGGTTACTTCCTTGGCAAGGCCTAAACCTAACCACACCCAGAGCCACATGTTGAATGACCAAACCCCTACGCCATACTGCCGTAGGCCGGTTCAGTCTGCTTACGCTCACAGGGGGGTACAACACAGCTACATGTCCCAGGTCAACCCCACTGCCTGAGGTGACAAGGTTGCGCCCGCTGTACACAGCACAATGTAATGTGGCATGGCCTGGGGCCCTCATGCATACATAATGACCAAACGGACGCACTGAGATGATTTGTGGAACTGTCTACGGGCACATGCGCCCAGAACCTTTTATTGCCAGGGTCAAATTCACAGTGACACCTGTGCTGAATGGGTGTTGGGTAGTGTAAGCCACCCCTCAGGGGTTGGTTGGTGCTGGCAACAACTACAAAAGTGATCAGACAATCAGAAGTTCAAAGTTCAAACAGCAAGGGTCCATGACTTGAGCTGTTCAAACAGCAAGGGTCCATGACTTGAGCTGCACATAGTGGCCCCGGATGCACTGCGGCCGGCACAGGCACACCGCCACGGGACGGTGACTTGAGATGCACTGAGGTAGGGTCATGAGAGCTGAGCGGGTCCTCATTGATTTCCAAGGAGAATGCCACGGAGTGTTACAGGGGACAGTGGAAGTTGTCCATCCAAGGCATGATGCAGTGGGCAGAAGCAAGCAGAAACAGACAATATGGAGGAGTTGAATGGTACAGTCTCCTTTTTACCACCATGTCAGTATCGGCTACATGATGATGAAGACAACCCCCAGGCCATAGACTCAGATGCCACCAAAGTTCGACCAGAGAGTGTCCATGACTCCTGTGGCACAGAGTCAGTGGCACCAGAGCTGGAAGGGGATGCAGTCTGCGATGAGGCCTGTACAATGATATGATCTCAAAAAAGAGAGTTTCCCAGGGACCAGAAAGGACTGGGTGTCAGATATTTATCAAAAAAGATTCCTTTCTGTGTATTACTCTTTTAGTTGGTGACCATGAGGCCTACACATTTAGATCAATAACCTTTGATTTTTGACTGTGACACTGAACAAATATTATTACTCCAGACTAGAATATACTTTTTGTTACTCTCAAAATTTATTTTTCATAGGAAAACACTTATGTTCAATAAAATCATATTTTAAAATTGCATTCAATATATACTCTGATTGGGTGCTCTGGTACAGTCTTATATATGCTATCTAACAATTCCGTATAACGGTATCTATCTCAGAGTCACACACAGTTCAAATCATGTACTTTCAAAATTGCAAATTAAATACTACACAAATACATTTCATATGCTTTAAAAAGTCCCACTGTCGACGCGTTTCGGTGCATAGGTTACAATAGTAGCACCTTTCTCAGGACGGATGAGAATTTAAAACCAGAGTTTTGTTCTTCTTTCTAAAAAAGAGAATGCATATAATTAATACCATTTTCCTATGGAGAGTTGATTCTAGTTCTGGGCTATGCTGTTAGTGTCACTTATATATATTGTCTGCCCTTACTTTAAGTGTAGGGGTTGAAGTCCTTCTGTGGGTGTTCAGGACGACTTTATCACCTCTCAACTTTTGTGATTTTAGACCACTTGCATCATAGTGAGTGGAGTCATAGAATTCTACAAAAAGAGCATGGAGTTATTTCACCATACTTTTTGAGCCTATTAGCCTATTTTCATGCTGTTAAGCAAAACTCTTACTTTTAAAAAGTCACGTTGACACATGTTCAATGGTGTCTTAAAGCAGGTACGTCTTTCGATATGCACCGCCTGTATTCAATTGTTTAGCTGTGCCTGTAAGGTACATAGATAATGCTATATACTTCAAATAATGATGTCATGGCACTGGTGTTTATTCTCAACAAATACATCCATATACCTACCAATAGGTTTTTCGCCTAATGTTTAAGTTCAGGCTGTCCTTCCCTGCACCTTCTCAAGTGGTGTCCTGATACCTGTACCGGAATAACATGACGTTCAATTTAAGTGTACAGTTATCCATAGATCATGGCTTTAGACATCTACCTATCTCCTACTCCTTCTAAATTAGAAAGGGGTTCAGTACATACCAGTTAGAGCCTGTAATATCTTGTGGCAGCCTGAATCTTGACACCGCTGTCTTCTTTTCTTTAAGCGTTGTCAGCCACACTGTAGGTTTTCTTGGGGGTGTTTTTACTTTTACTCCCAACCTGTGTATTAAAAGTCACATTGGAGGAGGTTTTATTTAGATACTCGCATAGAAGAATCTTCTTATCGCATTCCCCAGATTTTGCCAAATTTGCTAATTACAAGTATGTCCTCTACTCTCATTGTCACTTATGCTGTTTTAAAGCAGTGCTGAGGTGTACTTTAATATTTCTTTATCAGAGGTAACTAACAGAAACCGTGCCCTGTTCGCTTTGCAGTGCTACAGCGTTAAAAGCGATTGTCACAAGCAGCCCCTCCCTAGAGCACTTGCTTAATGACCCTCCCTAGAGCACTTGCTTAATGCAAGCTGATAGACTATGGTCTTCAGAAAAGGAGTACCACAACTTTCCCCCTTTCCTAGGATTTCATTCTTGGAATCCTGCATAGGAGAAAAGATTCTCTCCCTCACTCTACATACATTCGAGTGCCCAATGCTTACTCAAGTCTTCTATCCATCTAGTTTGCACCAAAGCGGTCCTTACCTTTAAAAATCGGCGAGCCTGCTAGTCACAACGTCCTGCTTCCACCACAACTGGTGAATGCAGTCGTTTGTGCAGGCTTTAAATACCCCTAGGCATACTTAATTGGATGCCTATTACCTGCCAAATTGGTATTTAACATTCAATTAAGGTAGCCGTCTATCGGAGCCATTTTAGTAGTTTCTGCATCAATCCTTTAAGGACTACAGGACCATGGGTTCAATCCTGGGTCCTCCTGTTTGCCGAATTTTAAGCTGGTGACTATTATTATTTCTGATTTGTTTATAACACTGTCCCCTTTTCTTTTAATATTGTAAACTTCCTCCTGGGCACACCGGTTTGTTCAGACCGAGTTTCGATCGTTTTCGGCCGCCATTTTGGTAGTTTTTAAGTCTTATTTGCGAAATACAGAACCACGGGTTCGATCCCCGGTCCCCCTGGTTACTTATTTTCGAATTTATCCATATTTGCCGAATTTTCAGCGGGTGACTTGTATTATTTCTAATTTATTTCTAACAATATCCCATCTTATTTTGATATTGTAAACTTCCTCCTGGGCACACCGGTTTATTCAGACCGAATTTCGATCATTTTCGGCTGCCATTTTTGTAGTTTTTTAGTCTAGTTTGCGAACTACAGAATCACGGGTTCGATCCCCGGTTTATTCGTGAATAATGAGAAGTTCAAGGAAAGCTGGACACTAATCGCGAACAGATGTAGTCGCGATTGGATGTTGCTCATAATAGAAACCGCACAAGCCATTATTATAATAGAAAGGGAGGAGATCGAGACCCTTGAGAAACAACTAAACGAAAGCACAGCGCTAGATGACGCGAAGAAAAAATTAGATGAAATAAAGGAAGACATCAGCGGCTATCAAGAATATATGATAAACAAAAAAACAAACAAGCTACGTAAAGACATAGCTAATTACAAAAATGAATCTGTGTATCCATATATTCAGAAAGACTATTATGAGCAACCAGCACCTACAGAGTACAATGGTAAACAATTTACCTACAATAGGAATAGGTACCACAGGAAGAATGTGACATTCTCCGATACGTCATACAACAGTTCTGAATCAGAAGGGGAAAGAAATCAGGAACAACGAAACAGAACTGACACAAGAGAAGGAGGTCAGGCAAACAACAGGGAATACCAACCAGTTTTTTTAGGGCAGCAACAAAGGCGCCAACAGAGAGGATTCAAAGCCCGGGGGAGGGGTTGTCAGGGCAACCAACAAGTAGCGGGAACCATGAGGAGACCCTACATGCGGACCCGCAGCCACAAAGATTGGGAATAGAATTAGAACACCTGACACCCCCGATACAAAGACTAGAAATAGAGGAAGAAACCTTTAAAGCCCCAATAATAAACCTTTCTAACAAAATACTCACAACACATGAGATTAGTGTTTTAGAGAAGGGATTTGGTTTTGCCCCCAGCACAATAGGCTGTAGATTTAACATAGAAAGGGATGTGAGGGACCTATTCAGAAAAGTCAGAATAAAAAAGTTGTTTCAAGGGAAAGAGAGTAGAGAGACCACTAATAAATCGGGCCTCAAACCACCATCCATCTGGACACCTAATACAGCAATGGTAGGACAAGAGGTGGATACCTTTGAGAAAGCAGTGACCACTGGTTTAGAGAAGCTATTAGATACACAAGTATGGACTGAAAACAATTTATCAAAACAGGAAAGGGAGGCACTAAAGTCCTTGTCATCCTGTGATGATATCACCATAAAACCAGGAGACAAGGGAGGGAGCATAGTGGTGTTAACCACTGAAGACTATGAAAACAGAATGCTTAAACTACTGAATAATGAGACACACTATAAATCCAGTAGCGTGAGAGAATGGGACAGTCTTAAGAAAAAAGTTAGAGATGTTGTAACCTTCGCTAAAGAAGACAATATAATATGCGAAGAGGAATATTAATTCCTAATTAATGAGAACCCTAAGGTCCCAGCACTATATGGGCTGCCCAAAGTTCACAAAAACCTGGAAGACCCCCCCAATGCGCCCTATAGTGTCAGGAATTGAATCTTTGACTGAGCCTCTCAGCAAATATGTGGACCACTTCATCCAGCCTTTGGTCACACAACTACCCTCATATATAAAAGATACCACCCATATGATTTCTAAAATTGAGGGTTTAGCATTCAATAAAGACACCCAACGGCTGGTATGCTTAGATATTGAAGCATTATATACCAATATCCCACCAGAGGATACTGTGAGAATGATGGAGGACATTTTGGGAAATGAGGCAGGGGATCTTACTGCACAAAACACCTTCATCATAGAATGCATTGATATAATTCTAAAAAACAACATCTTCTTATTCAAGCAAGATCACTACTGCCAGATCAAGGGCACCAGTATGGGAGCCACATGTGCTCCCAGCCTGGCATGCCTGTATGTTGGGAGATTTGAGACCCAACATATCTACAACGAAATGTGTCCCTTTTTTGAGAATGTAAAGTGCTGGTCTAGATTCATAGACGACATTTTCTTCATTTGGGACGGTCCAGAAAGGGATTTAGACACCTTCCTTGAATGGATCAATTGCGGGGATCCAAATCTTAAGTTTACCTCAAATAAAAGTCAATCAGCAGTAGACTTCCTAGACATCAGGATCCATGAAAAAGAAGGAGTCCTCAATGTAGAATTGTTTGTAAAACCCACAGACCGTAACACCCTGCTTCACCATACCAGCTACCATCCTAAATGCCAGAAAGATGGGATACCTTTCAGCCAATTCTTACGGATTAGGCGTAACTGCAGCGATAGATCCAGTTATGAAAAACACGCAGCCATCCTTAGAGTTAAGCTTGCACAGAGAAGATACCCTAAGCGCTTAATAAAACAAGCTTATAAGCGCGCCAAGTACTATAACCGTGATAGTCTGTTCGAGACATCGACAAAAACGAATGATCGTAATGATGGAATTATAATGGTATCAGACTACAACGGCTTTAGTAATAAGGTAAAAAACCTGATTAACAAGAACTGGGGCATATTGAATAAGGTAGGAGTGATACCAATGGCTAAACCAACATATGCATACAGGAGGAACAAGACCATCAGGAATCATTTAGTGCATACCTTTAAAGAACCAAAGAGTGGGAGACTAAGGAATATTGCAAATAATACTCCTATTAGGGGAAACCTGCCATGTGGGTCTTGCTCACACTGTAAGAGCATCATTAAGACCGACAAACTGGAAATCAACGGTATAACTCATTGGATGAACGAACATGTTAATTGTCGCACATCTAATGTAGTGTACCTATTGCTGTGTCCTTGTAACAAATGTTACATTGGAGAAACCGGACGTGAAATGCGTCTACGGCTCACGGAGCATCGATCCGCAATAAGAAACCAAAGAAAGAATGCTCCTTTGGTTGAACATTGGACATCTGAAAACCGCAATATGGATGACATCAAGTGGTTTATTTTAGAAAAGATCAGGATTTCAGTAAGGGGAGGAGATTTAAACAAAAAACGTAAACAGAGAGAACTGTTTTATATGTCCAAATTTAAATCTTACTATCTAGGACTTAACGGTCGAGAGGAATGGGACAGAATGATTAGATAGTGCTGCAGATTTCTGCCCCACCACATCCAAGAAATACAGGATAGTAATATGAGTCTGTAATCATCTCCCTAATAAATTTCAGGATTAACACGACCCAAATTAAGGCTGGCCCCAATGGGGAGAAATAAGCAAGTATAGGCAATGAAAATGGTATTATGTATTTAGGATGGCATTGTAGCTATAATGCAAATATTTTCTGTAAAGACTATGCAAAAGAATCATGTTGTATTGGATATTGTTAACAAAAAGCACAATGCAGGTATACCCAATGTAACACGGTGACTGTTCTATTTAATTTTTATAACTGAATAAAGCAGACATGCAGTGTAGAAGATGTCCAATAGCAAGGTTGAACTTTATACCTATTCATTTTACGGTAACTGTTTTTTTCTTGTTGTATAGAAGAATACACAAATGATATGAAATGTAGTATATGGTGAATACCAATAGTGAACCGTATGACATTTGTTGTGGAGTATAAATTGTTTTGACCTAGACCATAGGGTGGGATAAGGGGACACACCTCACAATAAGAAATGTGTGAAAATTGGCATGCCCTACAGGTTTATTGAAATATGTGACCATGGAACCACCAGCCGAGTAGAGGAGTAACAGTTGAGCACAGAATGAGGCAGTTAATGAGCCTTGCATCCTAGTACTTCTGTGCACAAAGAGAACTATGGCATAATACCAAGATGCCAGTTGCAAATCAATTAAACAGTATCTTGTGTAATTAGAGAGACTAATACTCAAATTCTGTGAAATATAGGGCTGGGGACCAATTCAGTGACCGTGTAGTTCCTTAACAATGCAGCATAGCGAACTGCAAAAATGGCGTGAATTTAATGTGAACTTGTAACCAGCAAGGTAGAAATATTAACCTGTCTAAATTCGAAAATCAACAACCAGGGGGACCGGGGATCGAACCCGTGATTCTGTAGTTCGCAAACTAGACTAAAAAACTACAAAAATGGCGGCCGAAAATGATCGAAATTCGGTCTGAATAAACCGGTGTGCCCAGGAGGAAGTTTACAATATGAAAATAAGATGGGATATTGTTTTAAATAAATTAGAAATAATACAAGTCACCAGCTGAAAATTCGGCAAATATGGATAAATTCGAAAATCAGTAACCAGGGGGACCGGGGATCGAACCCGTGGTTCTGTAGTTCGCAAATAAGACTTAAAAACTCCCAAAATGGCGGCCGAAAACGATCGAAACTCGGTCTGAACAAACCAGTGTGCCCAGGAGGAAGTTTACAATATTAAAAGAAAAGGGGACAGTGTTATAAACAAATCAGAAATAATAATAGTCACCAGCTTAAAATTCGGCAAACAGGAGGACCCGGGATTGAACCCATGGTCCTGTAGTCCTTAAAGGATTGATGCAAAAAACTACTAAAATGGCGCCGATAGACGGCTACCTTAATTGAATGTTAAATACCAATTTGGCAGGTAATAGGCATCCAATTAAGTATGCCTAGGGGTATTTAAAGCCTGCACAAACGACTGCATTCACCAGTTGCGGTGGAAGCAGGACGTTGTGACTAGCAGGCTCGCCGATTTTTAAAGGTAAGGACCGCTTTGGTGCAAACTAGATGGATAGAAGACTTGAGTAAGCATTGGCCACTCGAATGTATGTAGAGTGAGGGAGAGAATCTTTCCTCCTATGCAGGATTCCAAGAATGAAATCCTAGGAAAGGGGGAAAGTTGTGGTACTCCTTTTCTGAAGACCATAGTCTATCAGCTTGCATTAAGCAAGTGCTCTAGGGAGGGTCATTAAGCAAGTACTCTAGGGAGGGGCTGCTTGTGACAATCGCTTTTAACGCTGTAGCACTGCAAAGCGAACAGGGCACGGTTTCTGTTAGTTACCTCTGATAAAGAAATATTAAAGTACACCTCAGCACTGCTTTAAAACAGCATAAGTGACAATGAGAGTAGAGGACATACTTGTAATTAGCAAATTTGGCAAAATCTGGGGAATGCGATAAGAAGATTCTTCTATGCGAGGATCTAAATAAAACCTCCTCCAATATGACTTTTAATACACAGGTTGGGAGTAAAAGTAAAAACACCCCCAAGAAAACCTACAGTGTGGCTGACAACGCTTAAAGAAAAGAAGACAGCGTTGTCAAGATTCAGGCTGCCACAAGATATTGCAGGCTCTAACTGGTATGTACTGAACCCCTTTCTAATTTAGAAGGAGTAGGAGATAGGTAGATGTCTAAAGCCATGATCTATGGATAACTGTACACTTAAATTGAACGTCATGTTATTCCGGTACGGGTATCAGGACACCACTTGAAAAGGTGCAGGGAAGGACAGCCTGAACTTAAACATTAGGCGAAAAACCTATTGGTAGGTATATGGATGTATTTGTTGAGAATAAACACCAGTGCCATGACATCATTATTTGAAGTATATAGCATTATCTATGTACCTTACAGGCACAGCTAAACAATTGAATACAGGCGGTGCATATCGAAAGACATACCTGCTTTAAGACACCATTGAACATGTGTCAACGTGACTTTTTAAAAGTAAGAGTTTTGCTTAACAGCATGAAAATAGGCTAATAGGCTCAAAAAGTATGGTGAAATAACTCCATGTCCTTTTTGTAGAATTCTATGACTCCACTCACTATGATGCAAGTGGTCTAAAATCACAAAAGTTGAGAGGTGATAAAGTCGTCCTGAACACCCACAGAAGGACTTCAACCCCTACACTTAAAGTAAGGGCAGACAATATGTATAAGTGACACTAACAGCATAGCCCAGAACTAGAATCAACTCTCCATAGGGAAATGGTATTAATTATATGCATTTTCTTTTTTAGAAAGAAGAACAAAACTTTGGTTTTAAATTCTCATCCGTCCTGAGGAAGGTGCTACTATTGTAACCTATGCACCGAAACGCGTCGACAGTGGGACTTTTTAAAGCATATGAAATGTATGTGTGTAGTGTTTAATTTGCAATTTTGAAAGTACATGATTTGAACTGTGTGTGACTCTGAGATAGATACCGTAATACGGAATTGTTAGATAGCATATATAAGACTGTACCAGAGCACCCAATCAGAGTATATATTGAATGCAATTTTAAAATATGATTTTATTGAACATAAGTGTTTTCCTATGAAAAATAAATTTTGAGAGTAACAAAAAGTATATTCTAGTCTGGAGTAATAATATTTGTCCAGTGTCACAGTCAAAAATCAAAGATTATTGATCTAAATGTGTAGGCCTCATGGTCACCAACTAAAAGAGTAATACACAGAAAGGAATCTGTACAATGATATGAACTCTGCCATGAAGAGATCAAGACTTAGTTCCAATTGTGTGACCTACTCGACCGCAATGTTTGCCGGAGGCAGCGGTCAGCAGTGGCCCACAGCCACGTGTCGTTGGCTTGCGATACACAGTCAGTGGCACCAGTGCAGTTGTTGGTAGTGTTCAATCACCTCCGTAACGGAGATCCTATTGTCCTCCGGACTGAACCACGTCTTCCTCTTACTCCTCTCCTTGCATACTGTGATATGAACTCTGCCATGACGAAATCAAGACTCAGTTCCAAATGTGTGACCTACTTGACCGCAGTGTAGGCCGGAGACAGAGGACAGCGCGGGTCAACCGCTGGGCAGACAGCTCCTCCTGAATCTCTAACACACAACGTTGAAATGACATGTGGAGAAGATTTCCAGTTGACTTAGGTGAAGTCACCAGAGCGGAGCGGGTGTGCAGCCAGCGACGATGCCATGTCCTGTCTGGTACAGACTGTATTGGATTGGTGTGAGGCCTGCTGGACCGCAGTGTAGGCCAAGGGCAGAAGTCAGCAAGGGTCCACAGACACGTGTAGTAGGAATGCTATGCACAGAGTTGGTGGCACCACATCGAAGGGAGTATAGTGACATAAACTCTGCCATAAAATATGTACTCTGCCATTGTGTAATCAAGACTCAGTTCCAAATGTGTGACCTACCTGTCCGCTGTGTATGCCGGTGGAGTACGTCAACGAGAAAGGAGTACTGCGGCCTTGCTCGCAGAGGCCATGATGGTCTGTGGAGACTGCCAAGGTCGCGGGCCTCAGGCTTGAAGCTTGCACCGGCACGTGGTGGGCCCTCTTGGAGACACGCCGGTGTCGGCATGAGAGAAGTGAGGCCTGGATGCGCAGGGGCAGACAAAAATGGTTCAGGGACCAGTGGCCCGGGCTGCGGCGGGCACACAGGATCACAGGCACTGCCGCTCACAGGGTCGGCCTAGTGGCGGGGTGAGAGGCGCCGCCCTGGCAGACATGTTGACCATTCCGGAAGAGAACCATGCACAGGGCTACGTGCTTTTTATTCACACCCCTACGCTAGTCTGGCGTACGCCGGGCCAGCCCACTCCCCACACGCTTACAGGGGGGACGTAGCAAGCTACATTTCAGAGATCTTCCCCACTGGCTGTGGTGACATGGTTGCGTCCACTGTCCACAACACTACCACCACCAGCAGTATATGTCGACATGGATATGTCTGTGGTCTGCATAATGCAGTCTGTCCAGCACATCCACTTCACACTTTGCATTGTGTACATTCTCATTCATGGGTCACTTGCCTCCTCCACAAACGCCTGGTTCCCAACTCTCCATACATCCTGCTATTGTGTGGTTGAGGTGCCATGCCGTTGATGGCTAATGTACATGGCTAGCCCAGGTTAACACAGTACATTGTGCTGTCGTGTATTATTATTATTAGTAGGTTTTTGTAAAGCGCGTAGTCACCCGTAAGTATCCCAGCGCTAAGATCCGGACAAGCCAGAGGAAAACAGGGGGGAGAGAAGAGGAAAAGGAAATCAGGGAAACAGGTGAGTTTTTAGCCGCTTCCTGAATCGGAGATATTCTGGTTCTGTCCTAAGGTCACGGGGGAGGGAGTTCCAGAGGCGGGCTGTGTTGACAGAGAAGCGACGTCCGCCAGTGCGTACCCTCTTCACTCTAGGGATAGTGATGAGGTATTCATGGTCAGACCGGAGTCTTGAAGCTTTGTAGGGCCTGATGATTTTTTTTAGGATGGGGGGGCCTTTGTCCTGTAGGAGTTTGTGTGACAGGCAGAGAGCTTTAAACTTAACTCGCTCTCTCACTGGGAGCCAGTGGAGATGTTTCAGGGCAGGTTTGGCCGAGGATCTAGCCGGGGTATTGGTGAGAATCCGGGCCGCGGCGTTCTGGATCATTTGCAGTTTATTAAGGGTTGTATGGTGGGTGGGCATGTTGTTTGGCATGTTGTATGTGAGTCTGTAACGTGTGCATTCCCAGAGTTGTCAGTTGCATGATTGTGGAGTTGAGGTATGTGGTGTGTTCATTTTGTACTTACCAACGAGCAGTGCATTTACATAGGTGCCATCCTGGAAGCGCTGGTTGATGATGGACTGTCGGAAGATGTATGAATCATGCACACTGCCTGGGTAGTTAGCAACGACATTGGTGAAGAGTCTCCGGTGGTCCACTATTGCCTGCACATTAATGTACTGCATGTGCTTTCTGTTGCGGCAATTGCTGTTGCGGAAATTGCATGCAGTATCGGCAGGGGGCACAAGTAGGACATGTGTGCAGTCAATTGCCCTCAACACATGCGGGAAGCCAGCTATGGTGTAGAAGCGTTGCTTGGTCTCCAGCTGTTCCTGAGCAGTGGGAGGGAAGAATAGGTACTGGGGTACCAAGCTGATGATGGCATCCAGGACAAGTGTGAGAAACTTGGATAGGGCTGGCTGGGAGACTCCTTCGACTATGACGGTTGTTGGTTGGAAGGTAACAGAGTCCAACAGGTGCAGCACAGCCAGCAGTTTTGTCTGTGATTGGATGTTGGTTGTCCGCTGTGTTTGTACCATCAGCCTGTGGGCAATTATGTTCAGGATGTGAAGGATGGTTGTCCATTTGAGCCTGTAGTGGGCAATGACATTCTCTGGTGTTAAGTCTGTGAGGCTGGTGTGTTTCCTGAAGGTCCGCTGTCTTTGTCTACACTGCCTTTGTGGAGGTCTGGGGTGGGGTGGGGGGTCTGGTAGGGGGTGGCAGGCCTGGGGGTGGTGGTTGTGGGTGCTGTGGCCCTGTTTGGGCTCTGAGCTGCATGATCAGTAGCTCCATGGCATCTGTTGTTTTTCAGGTGTGGCTGTGGACTGGGCTCCCTTTTCTGGTGCAGGTTGTCGTCCAACTTTACACCAGGTCAGAGCAGGTGTTAATTTCCTGCTGCCAACACGCCTGTACACCAGGTCAGAGCAGGTGTTAATTTCCTGCTGCCAACACGCCTTATCGCCTATTTTGTGGCCTTATCGCCGATCTGGCTGGTCATTGAGAATGTTGTGATGTGGTGTTGTTGCGGCATATTGCACGGTAACGCCTACTCTGCATCTCATTAGCGATAGTTGCCGGGGTCATCTGCGGCGATGTTTTTTGCGGCTGCTATCGCAGGTAAACTGGTGATATTTGGGTGTGATAAAGTGCCAATAACTCAACAATAAATCCTTGACAATATGCCCCATAGTGTGTAGTGGCATAGAGTGTAATACCACCTAGTGACGTGTTATAGAGTAAAGTGGCGTACAGTGTAATATCGTAGAAAGGAGTGAAGTGCAGTGGAATGGCAAACAGTGAAGTGGAATAGAGTGGAATAGCATAGAGTGTAAAAGCAAGTCTGAGTTGCGAACAGGGAAATGGCATAGAGTGGAATAGCATGGAGGGGACTAGCATAGAGTGCAGTGGTCTAGACTGGAGTGGCATAGAGTGGAGTGTACTACAGACAGTGGAATAATATATATTAAATTGGCATACAGTGGAGTGGTGTAGAATGGAGTAGCATAGCATAGAGTGGAGTGCCATAGAGTGCAGTTGCGTACAGTGAAATATTGTACAGTGGATTGGCGTACAGTGTAATGGTGTACTGTGCAGTGGCATAGAATATAGTGTCATAGAGTTGAGCAGCATACAGTGGAAAAGCTTACATTGTAGTTGTGTGCAGTGATTTAGAGTTGAGTGTAATACAGTGGAGTGGTGTACAGTGGAATAGCACAGAGTGGAGTGGCCTACAGTGGAGTATCCTCGAGGAGAGTGGCATTCAGTGAAGTGTTCTAGAGTGGACTGGTGTAGAGTGTAGTGAGGTATTGTGCAGTGGCATACAGTGGAATAGCATAGAGCAGTGGTTTTTAACCTGTGGTCTGGGAATCCGTAAGGGGTCCATAAAGTCTATTCAGGCGGTCCATCACAGCTTACAAAATTAAATAATATTAACACATTACTAAAGTGTGTATAAATAAAGAAGCAAAATGTGCCCTTGAATATTTTAAAACATTCTGTAATGTGAAAGATTTTAAGTTTGAAGCTAAAAACTAAGGTAGTATCCTCAAATTGATTCATGGGAGTAGTGCAAGTGCATCAAAATATATTTTCGGTGATGAGAGGCTCCATTTGAATTAAGAAAAGCTCCAACCTTCCCAGTCAGATACAGATTTTTTTATATTTGTTTGTGAATTAAATAAAATATTTAATCATTAGTATATTTGTTAGAGGAATTATTGTTTCTTTATTTTTTCTCAATTGTTTTTCAGTTCAAATGATCAAACATTCTTATGGCAGGGTCACCGGCTTCCAGTAACTAGTCAGTGGGGGTCCCAAGATTTTAATAATGATTCAGTGGGGGCCCCAGTTTCCAGTAATAATTAAGATTTGAAAAATATCAAATTGAATATGTACGTACATGTAAGGGTGAAATGCAGGACACCGGCAAAGTGTACCTAAAGACAACATGGCTGCCTTTAACTTTTGTAAAGTCAGTCATTAGTCAATCACATAATGATTTGTCATTGCAATGTAATCCAATACTTCCGATAAATATCTCAAAATTTCACAAAAATATGGCAACAGCATACACTACTAAGTTAAAATACGTTATAACTTAAAATGTATTTTCCTACTTATCTGTAGTACCCAAAAAGAATCATTTGTGTACCACATTGTCTAATCCTGCCAAATTTCATGTAATCCATTCATCTGTTTCCACGCTACGTGAGATACAAAAGTCTATGGAAAATCCATTGGTGGAAAAACATGCTATGCGACCAACCTTTTATCTTTGTGCTCCTTTGATCAATCCCAGCAAAACTTTGCATCGTGTGCCAACATAGAAGGAAGAATAGGTCTTAAAAATGCCATGAACATTCATCAAACAGGTGGAAAGTTATTAATGGTGAAAATCTTAGGAATTCCTATCTCCGGTAACCCTAACTTAACTACAGAGTAGCTACTGCCACTCTTTAACATAAATATATTATCTACTGGCGGTCGCCAGTAGATAGTTATAGTTAGGACCGTGTTTCCATAGGAAATCTGAAAATTCTATTTTGAATAACTTTGGCGCCGGTTGACGAATCCTCGCGAAATTTTCAAAACTAATGAGGCGCTCCGCTCAGCTCCTACCCTGAAAGTCTCGGGGTGATTCGTCAAGCGGGGGCTGAGAAAAAAGGGGGGTCCCAAAACGCGTTTTCCCCATGCATTTCCCCTAGGACCTTTAGTCGAAGGTACAGCCCGAACGGCTGAACAGATTTACTTGAAATTTGGCAAAGAGGTAGTCCTCAGGTCAGGCATGTGCCTTTTGCATATATGGTGTCAATCTGTTCAGTAGTTCCTGAGAAAATTGCAGTTAAAAGCACATAAATATCTATAAGCGCGCACCGTGCGCGCACAGTGCACGCACGGTGCGCGCACCTTAACGTGCGCGAGCATAATTCTGATTGGTGGATTCATGTCAGTCAACATTCAAATTGGTCGAAATCAGGAAGTGTTGGCTGCCATTTTGTGTGTTTCGTGTGTGACAGAGAAAAAGAAAGGTGGAGAACATGAAAAGGGGGCAGGGTAGATAGTTCCTGACCCCCTAGCCTTTGTCAGGGGGTCCCTGAAGGACCCTGAAGGGTGAAAAAAACATTATTTTTTTTTTCAAAAAATCGCGAGGTGCGCGCACCGTGAGCGCACGGTGAAAATCCTAAAAAAAAAAAACATTTTAAACGAGCCATTCCATATTACAGGATACAGTCAATCTATAACTATATACATAGGTAGCTTATTGAAAAATAAATATATAAAAAATATAATAAAACATACATAACTTAGCATTTAAAAAACCTTACAAATTCACTTAAAAAACCATAGGTTTCACACACGTTATAGTTAGGAATTAGCATTTAAAAAAACCTTGCAAATTCACTTAAAAAACCATAGGTTTCACACATGTTATTGTTAGCTGGACATTTCACTTGTAAAAAAACATTGAAATTCCCCCGTTATAGTTAGTTCAGATAACTATAACTCGCGCGACCGCCACTCTATGACAAGGATGATGTCATCAGTGATGTCATGAGTGATGCCACTGACCATGTCACGAGTGATGTAATATGTGACATCATCAGCAGTGGATTGCGGGCGCGCAAGTTATAGTTATCTGAACTAACTATAACGGGGGAATTTCAATGGTTTTTTACGAGTGAATTGTCCAGCTAACTATAACATGTGTGAAACCTATGGTTTTTTAAGTGAATTAAGTATATATTTATATCACAGAATATAAATATATCACTAAATTTGAGTCAGATAGAGACAACATGATTTCTGTCTTTAAGAAAAAATTTCCGTAATTCAGCTCAGTAATTTTGGCTATAGAACTGTCTAAACTTTCTAAGGGTAATTTCATGGGGGAAATGTGTTTTGGGACGCCTTTCATGTTCAACCAGAAATGTTCCAGGATGGAACTGAAGTAGGTGTACCTTTTTTGGGAAAGTTTTGTGAAGATTCGTTGAACTGCACTAAAGTAATTAGCAAACCAAAAATCTATTTCCCATGGGAAAATACTTCTAAGTATAAAGTGGCAAGTGCACTATGTAACGTGTGTGTGTGTGTGCACATGTTTATTGCATATACCTTTAATAATATACCTGGGATGTCATAATTATTATGGTTTTTCTCTTATAGGAATCCCCATTTTATGACAGCTTCCTGTATAAAAAAAATTACTCAAATTAGTTGTAGATTTTCTGTTATTAGCTCCACTTGGTGATATTTTTTTAATTGATATGTAGGTTACGACATTCCTCTTGGACAATTTTTTGGTTACACTATGTTAGTTTTATAGCAATATTAAAAGATTTGATAGGGCATTAAAGATTGTTTTGTATCCCAATATTTGCCTTGTTGTAGGAAAGTCAGACTAACCAAAAAATAGCCTGTCATCAGATGACAAAATGGTTATTGCAGACCTAAAGGCTACATTGCATATTGAATCAGTGCTGATGACATATAATTTGAAGGCAACCTACAAATAGCAGATGAATGCATGTGACAAAGAACCCAAAGCTGTTGCAAATGAAAAAACTGGAAATCAAAACCATATATATATGTACACACATATATACACCTATATATATTATATTCTACCGTAATAAACGATGTATTCAATTGTCAAGAAAAATGTTGTAGCCAATAAATTATCTTTCATGTTGTTGCAGAGCTTACTCCTGGGAAACAGGTGTATGCTTATTACAGACCATAACACATCAGTCTGCATGTTAAGGAATGAGCATATTAGTTCACTTGTAATGCACTGAATTTGGGACATTGAGCACTTCTGCCTTGATGGCTGTGTCTGACAAACTCCGTTGAACACTCGCAACTTTTCTGCCTTCAGTATGGCAGTCCATGTCTTTCTCCCAACAGCGATAAATAAGGGAGTATTTGTGTCATGGTGGCTATCATCTTATTCCCCTAGTTTATGTCCTGACCATCCTATTCTATCCTCTACTTTACCTCTTTCATGTGCTGGCCATCCTATGCTACACCCCCTTTTTTGGTTTCTTCAAGGGCCAGCAACATCTCTCAACCTTCAGGCCAGGGGAGTCCTCCTTACCTCAACATGAATGATGGATGGGCCAGTTAAGAAGACAGACATTATTGTGGCTGCAAAACCAATGCAGAAACTGAGAGAAAATATCATTCAATGTCATCTTTGTTGCATTGTATGGCAATACAGAGCTGGAATTTCCTGCCACTTTGTAATCTTTTTTTTCTTGTTTGATCTGTTTATTAGAGATTTGTGGTTGCGAACATATACAGAAAAAAGTACAACACCGTATAGAGCACCATACAAGACTAGTAGAGAGAAAAATAAAACCAAAATCACAAGGGAGCTGTACCCTAACATCAGTGCATTTAACAATTGTACATGGTTGAAATCTGCATATAGTATTGCCCATTATTCAAATAACCTCTACCCACCAATCAGAATGTTGCATCATCAAATTATTGTACAATAAAGAAAATAGTGTTCAAGCAAGTCTCGTCATTCACAAGTATACAACACTTATGGCTTCACTCCACCATATTACATTAACCTCTGCAGATAGCCAAACAATTTTTAGAAAATAAAAAAACACAAGCCCCTAAAATTGTAACCAAACTGCCAGAAAAGGGGCAGGAAAGTGAATAGGGGCTGCAAAGAGGTGTGGGAAAAGACACAGACTCCAGTGAATCCAAAGGAGAGAGCCCATCAGTTAACTCATAGATGCGCATCTAAATTGTTAGGAGAGAGGACCATCCAGTGTGGAGATGGTGTGGCCCAGTTGTGCAGCAATTCAAAACACATGCCACAAACCCACCCAGGTATCACGCTCTATGTATCTGGCGTGGGAATATCTGTGTGGTAATGCGGCAGTAACAGCCCTTGTAATGTGCACAACATTGTATTTCATGCAGCGGAAATAGGGAAATTACACAGTCCCATCGTATCTTCCCGAACCAATGAAACCGCTTCCACTTTCACCCAGTTCAACAAAGACAGAAACCAGGCTTTAGTTGGCGGGTCTACCACCTTCCAACGGCGGGTGATCAATTGCTTGGCCACCATAAAACCCAGATCTAAAAACCGGGTGGATGCTTTGTGTTTTTTTGGTTTCTGTGGAAGACGCCAGTAATGCCAGTCTCCCATGTACACATGGCCAATGCTTCAAGCACCCCCTCCCAGTAAACAAGCAGAGCGGGGCAGGCCAAGAGCATGTGCAGGAGGTCCGTCTCTGCCATCTTACATTGCAGGCGACAAGCATCTTGTCTATGAAAATATCAATTAATCTTGCCCGGGGAAAGATAAGCCCTATGGACAATATAAAACTGTATCAATCGAAAACTAGCATTTCTGGGGACCTGTTTGGGGCTTTCCAAGACCATGGGCCATTCTTTGTCCGAATTAGGGCCTTCCTTGGTCAATCTTTCACTTAGCTCTCAGCGGCATTAAGTCTGTCAAGGTATGTTCCCTAATGGACTCTGTGAACCATTTGACCAAGTGATGCCCTGTACCCAAAACATACACATATTGCTTCATAAGATGCGTCGGAAGTTCCTGCGCAACATCGCCCCACCAGCACCTCATCGTGGCCACCCAGGAGGCATGACTTAGGAATTGGCCTGGAGATGCCCCACCTTCTTCCACAATATCCAGGAAGGTCCGCAATGCACCCTCTCTGTAGAGATCCCCCAAAGTAGATATGCCTGCTCCTTCCCAATCCATCATATCAGAACTGCGTACACGTCCCCGTATGGTCAGCATACCTAATAAAGGCACTATAGGCACATACGGTATTGTAGTGATGATCGTTATCTACCTATGTAAAACGCTAAGTTAGCATGACCGCGTTAAATGTTAGTAAGCCATCTTGCCGCATTTGCTGCTTTTGCACACGACACTGTAGTCACATGTTATTCGAATTGAGAAATGCTTACTCGACTTTGCTTCACATGAGAACTGTTGGTTGTTAACATCTTGAACAGTGAATAGCGACCTTGCTCTGTACACAGTGTAACAGAAACAGTCTGGATCGCTAGACGGTGCATGTTGTTGAGTTCAGGTTGATCGGCCCACTAGTTTAGCCAAAAAAATGCACGCAGCTGCAAATATACCTGAAAGTCGAATGCTTTTAATATTGCAGTGTTGCATGTTTTTCAACTCATTCGGAAGAAGAGCGTTCCTAGGAGCAGAGCATAGCTGATCCTGTGATGTGAACTCTCTGAGCTGATCTATACGGTATGGGGTTCCCCCTTCAAGCCTAGAGACCCTTTATTAGTCTAATAATACTATTAGTGTGTTAGAGAAAGGAAGGTGGCCTAGGGCCACTGTCATTTTAGTATGATTGCTCCTTTCATCTTCTATGGTATTGTAACTATGCTTATGGTTTTGATTTTAATCGTTTGTCTGCTAATGTTAGCCAAACTGCTGCATATTAGGACACGAGGTTTATAAAATAAACTCTTTAAACTTTTCCCGTGTCTCTGTTTATTCTGTTGTGGACTGGTACGAGAATAATTACGAAAAGGTGTTTCTGATTCCCACCATTCCTGAGAAATATACTAAGTCGCTTGTTCTGGGTTGTCTATACATTGGGACTGCCGAGCTAAACCTCGGATAACGAATGGGACACTGATGCTGGCCGGATAGGGGGTTCTGGGTTCTGAGGTGAGTTTTTGGTACACCGCAATTCACTGAGGGCCTGGGTTCCTGCGCATAGTTCTGCGCATAAGCAGAATCCCTGCAACAGTATAATGCGTCTAGTAAGACGCAGCACCCTCCAAAAACACTTCACTGCTGTCGAGACCAGCAAAGGGAGAGGCTCATTTGATCTAGTGCAGGGGTGAAATATGGAAAGAATCCAATCCAAAGAATACGGGGGTCACGCTGCGCCGAGTCCGATAGATATAATTCCGCCACCCATTTTGCCACCCACAGGATTTGTGACGCCAGAAAATAATGCTCGATATTGGGTAAAGCCAGCCTCCCCTTGAGCAAGATAGGTACAACTTTACCAACGCCACCCTGCACCGGGAATTATTCCAAACGAAATAACAGACAATCTTCTCTAGAGAGCGGAAAAAGGACGCAGGTAGGTGGAGTGGCAAATTAGCAAAATAATATAGGGGACGTGGCAACATGGCCATTTTTATTAACTCCACTCTACCGATGACCGAAAGATTAAGCGTTTTCCAGAATTCGATCTGGGATTTTAACGCTCGTGATGTTGCCATCTAAAAGATCTTGATCACTATGGTAGATACGAATCCCCAGATAGCTAAACACCACAGGTTGCCATTGTACTAACGTCCCTTCAACCTCCCAGCTCGGGTCTCCCGTAGCAGGGTGAAAAGGATACAAACATGATTTACCCCAATGCACCCTCAGCCCAGATAATGACACAAAAGACCGCAAAGTTGCGGGAATTACTTGAGGGATCGCAAGAATGTCTTTGACATATAACAGCATGTCATCTGCATAAAGCAACATTGGAAGGCCCCTGTCTCCAAGACCGATCCCCTAGTCAGACACTGAGGCTCGTAGCGCCATCGCTAACGGCTCGATCACCAGAGCAAAAATCAGAGGAGATAGGGGGCATCCCTGATGGGTCCCCCGCTCTATCAGTATAGGATCAGAGAAGAGAGTACCGGATCACAGCCGAACCATTGGAGCCCTAAATAACAACTTGATAAGACTCAGAAAGTAGGTACGAAACCCAAAATGACGGAGCACAGCAAACAGGAAAGGCCATTTGACCGTGTCAATGGTCTTCTCCAGATCCAATACAACACAGCCTGCCCTTGGCCAATCCTTGGTGGCACAGCGCATCACCCTAAACACCCGTCGTATATTAAGTGATGTGCTTCAGGCCGGAACAAACCGATTTTGGTCTTGATGAACTAAAGGAGGGATCAATGGTGCTAGTCTGTTAGCCAGAATGCCCGCTAGGATCTTATAATCCCCATTCAGAAGTGCCAAGGGCCGATAAGCCCCCATGGAGGTGGGGTTCCTGCCTGGCTTAGGGAGCGTAATCAACATAGCTTCCATCATAGAAGCCTGGAGGGCAAGGACTTCAAGCGCCTCTGTATAAACTTCAAGCAATTGCAGGTTGTGAGATTCTGTGTACGACTTGTAAAATTCACGATTGAAGCCGTCATGGCCAGGTACCTTACCCGACGGCAGCGCCTTGACCGTGCCTCAAACCTCTTCTAGCATAAGCAGAGCCTCTAGTTACATTCGCTGTTCACCAGACAAAACTTGGAGCGAAAGACCATCTAAGAATTGATTAATCGCCCCCTCAGAGGCCTGTGGGCCTGCTTTATACAATTGTGCATAGTGCGCAGACAGTTCACAATGAATTTCCCGCTGTGTGTACCAGAGATCCCCATCTGGGGAGCAGAGAGCCGTGATTAAACACCCTGTTTGAGTCTGTCTGATTAACCATGCAAGAAAGGGTCCCAAGTGGTCCGCTTTAGCATGCACCAACGTGGAATGCATGGCAAAATTGAGACAGCGTTGTCGGTCCAGGCGCACCACTTGTTTCTTGTGCGCTTCCTCCAAGTTAGCCAAACCCCAGTATCCACCTCCCCCTGTTTTCCAGCGGCATCAGACTTTGCTCTGCTTCCAGCAGTTCCGATGCCACCTGTTGTCGCAGCCGGCAACCCAGCCCCAAACACTTCCCTCGCAGAGTGACTTTCATGGCCGCCTATTCCACCATCGCGGAGGAGGCAGTGCCCGCATTAAGTGTAAAGTGTTCACCTATAGCCTCTCTGAGTAACTCCCGAAACACCTTGTCTTCGAGCAAAGCTGGCTGCAGTCTCCATGTGTGGATTCCCGGGATCCCGCCCTCCCAGGCCAACACCACACAGTGAGGATTATGGTTGGAGTGTGTACCCCCCCAGTAATCCGAGTTTGAGAGGGACGGAAGAAGGCAGGTGGACCCAAATAACCTATTGAGCCTAAGCTGTAGATTATGAGGTACAGAGAAAAATGAGTACACTCTCTCCCCCGTGTGAAGGTGTCTCCAAACATCTACCAATCCCCAGCCCTGTGCCCATCCGTTCAGTACCACAGAATTTGCCAAGGCAGCCGTACCCCGTAGCGGGGGAAAGGATCTATCAGTCCACACATCTAAAACACTGTTAAAATCACCCCCCAGCAACCAGGGGATCCCGCACCACCTACCGAAAGCAAGAGACAACTGTCCGAAGAATTGAACCTGATCCACATTCGGTGCATTCACATTACCCAGTAATACATGACGTCCATCCAATTAACTTTTTGCCAACACATATCTGGCATCCCGATCCATAAGAATTTCCTCCAGTCTAAATGGCGTCCTAGGCCGTACCAATAAGAGCCCCCTAACAAATGGGGAATAATCCGTAGCATATATTTTACCTCTCATCTATGCTGCAGGCGGGAAACCTCTAACGCATTAAGGTGCGTCTCCTGCAGCATCGCTAATTGCACTTTATGATGCTTTAAATACGAGTACACTGCATAACTACAGGAAGGTGTACAGAGACCACGAACATTCCAGGTAAGTATTATGTAGCCCATAACCAAGTAAAAGAAGGCAAACTCCGGTGGCCATTGGCTCTCTCCACCCGGGTCTCAATAATAAGCGATCGGATATGCATCCCAACAGTTTCAAGTACTCTCACACACACTCCTGCGGCCAAAGGGAGATGGGAAAAGCTAACTAGGGAAAGAAAAAACCATATAGGGGCAACCCCCGAAACAAAGGGGTGTTGTCCATACATACCGTACAGCAACTCAGCCACATGTCCTACCAGCCTTGAAAGTATGGGGAAGACACAGGGTTGTGTAACCATACAGGGTATACCCACTCAGTCCCCCTTAAGCTGCTATCATGGCATTGCCAATGCTGAAAAACAAAGAAATTACTTCCCCCTGTACCAGTGACCCCCCCCAGGAAGTGAAGACATCTGCTGCACATCTACACCCTCCAGCCGGAGACATATTAGACATCTACATTAGGAAAAACACAGAAACCCATACAGCATTATGAGCACAGTATTCAGAGAACTACTTCTGTATCCAGTATGCACATATAAAACCATCTGCCGTCTGAAGTGTAACGTCCGGAATTCTCACAGACACCTTATCAGATGAGTCCACTTTTGAGGAATCCCCCTCCCCAAATTAATGAAAGGAAGTGTCCGCTTTATCCTCCGGTGTCGCTGTCACCACCATTTGTTCCGTGATGTGGACCACCTCCTACCACTCCTTACGGATCTGATCCAGATCTGGCATCGCCACCGAGCCCAAGAACCGCCTACCAGTCCGCTGTCGTTGAGGTCCTTTACCACCAGCTTTGCCAGTCCATTTTGCAGCAGTGCCCACTGGTCTTGGACCAGAATACCGGCACAACGTCTCCAACCAGTCCCAAACATCCTGTGGCATATCGTAGAATCTAGATTTCCCATCTGAGACCACTCGGAGCCGGGCAGGGAACATAAGAGAATAAGATGGGTCAAGCTGCCTGAGTTGTCTCTTGACTGGCAAGAATGATCCCCGCTGGCGTTGCACCTTCATAGTATAGTCCGGGAAGAACAGCACATTAGCATTCTCGTATTGGATATTATCCAGTTTCCTGGTCTCCCGAAGGATTACGTCCTGATCTCTGAAATGTAGGAGTCTGAAGATGAGCAGAGGCGCGCTATCACTGGGAACCGGCCTCCTGCCCGGAACCCTGTGGGCCCGCTCTATGATAAAGAATGGGGAGAATACAGAGCGTGGCAGAATAGTCTGAAGCCATGTTTCCAGAAAGGTAGCTACATCTTGACTTTCCGCACCTTCTGGTATCCCAATCAGGCGGACATTGTTCCGTCGCAAGCGGCCTCCTGCATCTTCCACGCAATCCTCTAGATATTGAAGTCGGACTTCGTGGGCATTCTGCTGCTTCTCCTGGAACTCTGTGGCTGGCTTCAAATCAGCGATCTCTTGTTCCACTGTAACAACCCAGTCTTTCAGATTTCGATGATCTGTGTGTAGCAAATTAAGATCAAGCGCCATCTTATCCTACATAGCTTCCATGGATGCACTGGTACATTCAATGGCCTGTACAATAGCGTCAAAGCGATCATCAGAAGCCGTTCGCTCACTCCCCGGTTTTTGCAGGTCAGCATCACTAGCCTAGCACTCGGTGCCTGCGAGGAGGTCCTCAACCCAGTTCCTCTGGTGCGCCCCATCAGTGCGTATAGTCTGGGCACAGTTCACTATGTCACTAGATTATCCCTCCTGGCACCGCACAGCGCCCCCCAGAGCAGTGCTAGGCCATAGCAATTACAAGCATTGACCACAGCCCACTGTCAATTTGAAACTGTACTTCGGAAACATATCGCTAATTGGTGGGTCTAATAGGTTATTAATTGATCTGGCATGACTCATACTTGGGGAAGCAGATCTATAATTTCACATCTTTCCTCAATTCTCACTTTATAGGGTGATAATTATCCCAATATTTCCAACATAATAGTGTTAGAATGGGGTGGATATATCTCTGCTCCTTCACTTTTAACATAACCAACTTATGGTCTTCTTTAGTCTAAATTGGTTGGTTTGGGATCATTTCACTTTATGGACTCCTTTGTCAATTTCTATAAAAATCTTTTGGCCACATGAGGACTGTTGTAAGTTCTCACCAATTGTAAAAAATGTGTGTAAAAACTTTTTTGTAAAAACAACAAACAATATGTATGGTATTTACTTTCCCGCCTTCAAAAAGTCTATGAGTAGACGAAAAACATGTTGGCAAATGGCAGATTCCTTGCTGGGAGTACCAAAAAATAATACATTGACACATTGAATCCTTTGACTGTCTGGGACTCTGTATACTTTGTGTTAAGTTATCATTGGCCTTCTCTGAATTACTGTTGCAGAAATGGAGTCAGAACACATAACTTATGTTGGTTATATATATCCATTAGACTTTGGATTATTAGAATTACTAAAGGGAGTGCTGAATATTAAGGGTGGGCGACAATTTCCGTTCCGCTTGCGGAAATTGCGAAATTTTTACATTTTCACTATCCGCACGGAATGAGAAAATGTCAAAACTTCTGCGATCCGCGGCGGGATGGAAATATGCAGGGCAGGATTCATTCTGGCCCGATGCTCCTGTCATTTTAAACCTCAGGATATAAATAAAGCAGGTGCCCGAGTTGGAGGTCAAATTCAGTAACGCATTAATCAGCACAAAAGATTCGTGAGCACGGTGGAGGCTAGGCAGGTGTGCTTTTTCCCCATATCTACCGTCAACAATTTACTGTAATCCTTGATGAAGGTCTGTTCATCCATGAGTTTCTCGAGCGCAATCCCCGTGTAGTTCCTGACACCAGGAGGTTCTGTCTCCTCATCTGCTGCGCTGGTCGGTCTCTGACCCTTTATAAATAAGGGGCATGTGAACTGAATAGAAGGCCCGCCGTTTGGCCCCAGCCCACACACCAGTGGTGTGCAACGTCTTCCCACCCTTTCCCCACTATGATGGACAGCTCACTCGAGGGACCCCGGCGCCCATCAGCGCGGTGGCAAAAGTTACAGACACATATGGTCGCTGGACAACTCTTTTGGCCCTTTAAGCAGCTGTAGTGTAGGAAAAGCACTATATATTTACCCACCGAGGTAGCACTTACTGATTAGCCAGTAGAAAGTACTCCAGTTGAGTATTGCACAAAAAAGTGGCATCTTCATGTAAAATATTCCTTCTGACATGATGCTCCTGTCACAAAAATTAAACCTCAACAGGAAGCACTTACAGATATAAATAAAGCAGGTGCCCGAGTTGAAGGTCAAATTCAGTAACGCATTAATCAGCACAAAAGATTCGTGAGCACGGTGGAGGTAGGCAGGTGTGCTTTTTCCCCATATCTACCGTCAACAATTTGCTGTAATTCTTGATGAAGGTCTGTGCATCCATAAGTTTCTCGAGCGCAATCCCTGTGTAGTTCCTGACACCAGGAGGTTCTGTCTCCTCATCTGCTGCACTGGTCGGTCTCTGACCCTTTATAAACAAGAGGCATGTGAACTGCATAGAAGCCCCGCCGTTTGGCCCCAGCCCATTTACCAGTGGTGTGCAACGTCTTCCCGCCCTTTCCCCACTATGATGGACAGCTCACTCGAGGGACCCCGGCGCCCATCGGCGCGGTGGCAAAAGTTACAGACATACATGGTCGCTGGAGACAACTCTTCTGGCCCTTTACGCAGCTGTAGTGTAGGAAAAGCACTATACATTTACCCATCGAGATAACATTTACCGATTAGCCAGTAGAAAGTACTCCAGTTGCGTAGAGGTATTGCACAAAACGGTGGCATCTTCTTGGATAAATATGCAGGGCAGGATTCCTTCTGGCACGATGCTCCTGTCACAAAAATTATACCTCAACAGGAAGCACTTACAGATATAAATAAAGCAGGTGCCCGAGATGAAGGTCAAATTCAGAAACACATTAATCCACACATATTCTCGTGTGTTTGCGGCGATTTTTTGCAGTTTCGCAAAATTTTGCGAATGCCACTTTCGCAAATTCCGCCCACCCTTACTGAATATGGCTCTATGTTTGTATTTATTCTGGTAAATGTAACTACTGACAAAAGTATGTGGGAAAAACTCAAAAAGGAATTCAAGAGGCCCATTCACAAACTGCATTTTGTAGTATGTTTAGCAGTTCTACAATAGTACTACTAAAGTATTAAAAAGCTACTATTCCAGAACTGGAGAGAGTAAATGTTGCTATGTTATGTTAGGTGGATTTGAATGGTGCAACTTATCACCTGTGAGAGTATCCAGGCACTCTCCTATCTTTGCTTTGGGAAGAACCTCACTCAGCAAGGGGATAGTGACTGTAAAAAGGGGCATACTAACTACTGAATGGGAGGGGGTTAAGTAGGATTAAGGAAGGGTTTAGGTAGTGTTAGGGAGAGGTTTTAGGGAGCGACATGCATCCATCCACAAAAGAGTAAGCTCTTTAGTACTCACAAACTGCACTTCAAAGTTTTCAACTGTCAAAAGGTACTTAAAATAGAAATAAATACCCCCTGCTCAGAGACCTACCTCCACTATTTTCTATGGGACGGTGTTCCAGAATTAGTGCTTGGCCATGTGAGGTGCTGGACTTACTACTGTTTCTTTTTTGGTACTAGTAAAATACACTTGTAAATTTGGCTCAACCTCCTATTTCAGGGAGTAGAGAAATGTAAGCCTACACTTTTGAGTAACTTTACCACCAGATTTTGTTAATGGCCAAAAGTAGTAAAGGTACTCAAAAGTGTAAAGGAAACGTATATTTGTAAATTACTCACAAGTGTAAGTTACCTTTGTGAATGTCTAAACTGTGTTGAGGTAAAATATTTATAATAAAAATTGCATTCTCTGTTATAGAGCAGTGCCAGATTTCAGTTGATTTCCACATAAAGAACGTCGGCATCTAGAATATGTACAACCAATATAGATATCCTATTATGAAGCAATGTTAACATGCCTTCTGGAAAAGTTGTTGACATCTATTATATGTATCATGCAAATTATGGTGCTTTCACCCAGCAGGGGTCAGGTTGCAATTTAACAATTTTCTCATAAGAAATGGTGTTCACAACACTATTTGCCACTGAAATTACATGTTATTTCTGGGAAGAGAGTTAAAGTGCAATTTTAAGAGCTTTCCCGTCAGATGTTTTAACTTGTTTATCAACGGCTTGACAGAAAGTATTTTCAACCAGAATACATACAATAACAATAAAAGCTATTACACAGAGCATGTTCATTCAGAATGTGATTATTAAGACCTCTCTTGCATATGATACTGGCATCTGGAATATTTACAACTGAGTAGAAGGTGCTGTCATACAGTATAGACTCTTAATGCATGTAGAAATCTTGAAACTTTACAAAAGACATTTCGATTTCTTCCTAATCTATGTCCAGCAGTATTGCATGAGAAAGAGTAGTACAATGTGTGATGTGAAAATGAGCTCCTTGTGCAGAACATTAGTATATTGGGTAATTAACAAACATTTCTACATCTACCATTCACAAAATGCCCATGGCACAAGATGGGTAAGCAGATGAGAACCCCTCATGCACATAGCCAATATCATTGTTTCTGGATATCAAAAAGCCTTTTCCTATTAAACAAGATTATATTTTAAAATAATATTTTCGCTTTGAGAAGCGAGCACTAGCTGGTTCACAAAAATGGTAACAAATGGTTTCTCCATGAATCACTAAGCTATCCATGTACTTGACTTCCTTCATGTAGCTTTCCCCCATATAAAAACATGACATTGGACCCTCCTTTAAGATTACCATTATGCTTACACCTCCCCTTTGTGCAGCCTACCGTTTTTGCATATGTTGAGTTCATGCATTTGTGGAACATGGGTGAAAAGCTATGACTTATATTGTGCTCATCTGAAAATTGCACATTTTAATGCAATCAAGCTTATTCATGAGCAAAATTTCCTTTAATAAAATGATGCCCTCAGTGCTATGAAGCCAGGTCAGGCTACAATTTTCAACAGCCTTTCCAAACAGTTACTGGTATCTAAAATATTTCGGGTAGCTCCTCATAAATATTCTCAATAGCTAGGCTATTTAAAACATGAACTACTAGCCTACCGGGTATGGTTAGGCTTACATTTTTAATACCTCTCTCATATATGGTGTAGACATTCTGAAGCTTATTCACAAAGGCTTTTGGAAGTATGCAAAGTAGTATAGTAGTACTTCTGTAGCACATACTTACTCTCACATATTCTTGTGAATTAACCCCAAAACTTTGAAAACAGGTACAAAATAGAAACATTCAAGCAATATTCATATACGATCGGTACGAACAGAAAAGATTGTGCACTATGCAATTCCACTATTCGGGAGTTAGACGCTTCAGGGTGTTAGAGTACGTGAAAGAGTACTCCTGTAGTACTTATCATCATCACCGTAAATGATTTTGTGACTCTTCTCATTGTTTTTACAATAGTTATTAAAATGAAGGGGCATATTATCAAGAAACTGCGTTAAAACTTTCGCCGCTTTAGCGGCAGAAAACTGCCGCTAAAGCGGCGATAATGGGCTAGATAATATGCCCTTGAGAATTCCCATAGAAACCCATGTTCTGGTGTCAACATGGGCTTCTATTGGAATTCTCTGCGGCATATTATCAAGCACATTATATCCACTTTAGCAGCAGTTTTCTGCCGCTAAAGCGGCGATAATTTTAACGCAGTGCATGATAATATGCCCCAACGTTTTTTGTGCTGTGTTCAAAATGCGTGTGTTTTATTTATGCTTGTTAAACAGAAAGTAAAATAACCGCACCTCTCTATGTCCCTATCCCATCTATTTATGAAACTATGAATTACTGAAAGTGGGCTATGAAATGCAAAATCTTTTAGACAAAAGATAAGAGATGAAGCTGTCAGGCAAGTGTTAGGGTACCAGGGCCAAGGGGTGAAGGAGTGAAAAGAGCCTTTGCATATTTCATGTTTCATACCACTTTTATTGTGCCTTTCTCAGAGTGATGTGTGGCATCGACATTGGGGGTGTAGAGCACTGCTGAGAAATATTCTACCAGCAAAGCTAAGGGGCCCGAATTCCTGGCCAGTCACTGTTAGAAAAACACTTTCCTTTCTAAGAAATATGTTGCTGATCTGAGCATGTATAAGTGATGAGTTTTTAAAAATATATCTAAAAACAAGCTGAAATTATTTACATTTATAAAGGTGAATTGGTGTGTCAGTGTCTGGAAGAATATCTAGCTGGAACATAAATGTAATTTGGTAACACCCAAAGGATTCTATGCAAATGAGCAGAGGAAAATGTTGCCTCTACCATGAACACACTATGGAGTATATTTACAAGGGGTAGCGCCACCAGAACATCACTTTTAGCAACATACTGTTGGCGCTATGCCCTTCTCCATATTTACAGAGCGGAGCTAAACCACTTTGAGTGGCCTAACGCTGCCTTGTAAATACAGCCCCTTTACATTCATCACTTTGTGTGAAAGAGGCGTGCAATGGGTGTTGCTGTGGGCATTCCACCACAATGCCCATTGCATTTTGACACTGCCCCAGGTTTACAAGGATGTGTAAATCTGAGGCTGCTCCAAAAACTAGTGCCATGCAATAGCAGGAGTTAGAGTGGCACGAGGAGAAATACTTTTGTTTCTCCTCATTTTTGCTTTTTCCATGTGTGCTGCATTCTGCAGCACACTTAGAAAGAGCAAAACGTCATTAATGATTGTTTATGTGCAGGAAGGTGTCCTTTCCTGCACATAAACAATCATTAAATATTGACGGTTTGCTACTTCTATGTGTGCTGCATTCTGCCATTATTGATTGTTTATGCGCAGGAAGGGGAACCTTCCTGCGCATAAACAATCATTCCCTGCAATGCAAGCACCCTTGCACTATGAAGCAAGGGTGCCTGCGTTTGCGCTAGGTAGCTAATTCTAGCACCAGCGCTAGGGAAAACATAGGGGTGTACTGTATTATTGTAAATATGGCGCATCCCTGAGATTTGAAAAAAATGTCAAAACGCAGTGCTGCCAATTTTTGCACAGCTCTGCACTCTGACATTTCCTTGTAAATATGCCCCAATGTGTCATTGAAAGTCAATGATTGGTTAATTCAAACAAATGACTTTTATTCACCTTTTGTCCCCATGAATTACTGTTGAGCACGGCTGGTGCTTCCAAATGAAAATGTAAAGTCATAGGTGCCAGGAGATGTAAGACCTTTATTGGATATAACATTTACCTTTCAATTGTAAGATTTCAGAAATGTCACTTTCCACTGTCAGCTCACACATTTGCTATGTGCAATGAATTATGCATTGAATCCTAGTGGGAGGTTGACTGTGATTGTTTCCATTCTTGATGTTATGTTTCATTATGGAGGACATTGTCATGCATATTTCAGTTTCTGTCACATAATTACATTATATCAGTAAAGCACAGAGACCCAGCCGAATTAATGTTTGCTCAAGCTGTGCGTTCATCATGTAAGTTTTTATAAGTCATGCGCACCATGGCTTGTAAAGGTGTGATTTATGCCATTTTGTCACATTATTATTATTTTCTTCCGAAACAACAGCATGCATTTAGAAGTGAAATTACAAGGCGGTTGCTGTCAGTTCATAGAAAATGCAATGTACAATATACATTGTCATTGTTGAAGGAAAGGATTCCACATCAGGCTATTCAATGTATGTGCCATAATACTTTGTTATATTTATTTTGATGAGGACATGAGGATGATGTTGACGAATAATATTATTATATATATATTCACTGAAAAAAACAAAGGTTAAAGTAAAGTTACAGTTAGATGAAATGTTCAGTTTCAATGTAGCGTTTAAAAATTGGAAAAATAAACATAGAAATTCATTAGCTATAGTTATCTCAACTAACTATATCTTGTGCCCTAAGGTAACTATAACTCGTGCCCCCACAATGCACAGTTTTCTCATCAATAATTTCATTGCAAACATTGCAGTGCTATTACCACTGATGTCATAGAAGATGTTATGAGTAATGTAACATATAGGGTAATTAGCAGTGCATGGTGAGGGCACAGGTTTTTTTTACCTTAGGGTATAAGTCACATATACTTGAGATAACTATAACTATGACTGGTAAATTTCTTTTTAAATATTTTTTTTAGTTTCATATATTATGTTGTTAGTGACCATTTCACTTAACTATTATGTTTGTTTAGCATTTGTTTTTTCAGTGAATACCTGTTTTAAAAAAAATGTAAAGTAATGTTTTATTACCACAAGCAAAGCCAACTCCCCACTGTGCAAGGCATTTGGCCATGTGTAGCGGTGGGTTGGCCACAGGCACCCAACACCACTTTGCAAGATTGTCCGCAGGGCCTGGCCTGAGGCTAAGCAGTGTGGGCAAATTCCCAGAGGCAGCCAACCCCATATATATGATCCTTTTGGGTACCACATGTAAGTATTTTTTAAATTATAAAGCATTTTTTCTTAGTGATATATGTTGTCACAGTATTTTCAAGACATTTGGCTGTATTTCACAGAAATAGCGCAATATATAGTAATGACAAGTCATTATGTGATTGACTAATATATGCCTTTAAAAAAGTTAGAGGCAGCTATTTGTATTTAGGTACACTTTGACTGTGTTCGAGATAACACCCTTAGATGTAGGTATTAGAATTTATTTTTGTCACTACCTATTACCGATTTGTTAAAGTGGTATTAGGTAGGGAAAAATACTTATAAGCTGTGCTGCTTCTTATTGAAAATACACTGTAGTATCCTATGTGTTATAAATATAATTTACTACATTTTATTTTCTATTTTTAACATATTTAAATCGTCACAGACAAGTATACAGAGTACTGAAGTAATACCTACATATTACCATGCTCCTTAAAGTTTTTTTAAATAATTTGCTGTAAAATTACACAGAAGACTATAAATACATTTCTCCTGCTATGAACACTTTAATAAAGTGGTAATAGGTGGGGAATAACAATAAAACCGACTACATACCTGGATGTAGGACTCTAGTGCAGAACACAGCAAATGCAGAATGCAGACAAAATGTGCTGAAAACTACACAGATGCCTTTTAAGTTTGGTAAACACAGCCATTAACCAATCACATGCTGGCTTCCCAAGTCATTTTATGTTAATTTAATTTATAATGTGCACGAATCACCCCAAAAGGGGTATCTCGGCCCAACAACTCTCATAGACAGAGGAGCAAACTGGTGAGGCCACGAATAAAAATATTTAAAGAAGTTTTCTAAATTTGTAATGGTCTGTGCATTGACTTATATGGAGCGGACGCCTGTTCCAGAAGAGGCGGGTGAGGTAGGAAAAGGATCTGCCTTCTGAATGGGATTTGGTAATATGAGCAAGGCTTTGCCACTAGCCCTCAAGGCTCTACATGGATGGATTTTTTTTGTTTCATATGTTATGTTGTTCGTGACTATTTCACTTAAATATTACTTTAGTTTAACATTTGTTTTTTCAGTGAATACCTGTTTTTTAAATGTAAAGTAATGTTTTATTACCACAAGTGTAGCCAACTCCCCACTGTGCAAGGCATTTGGCCATGTGTAGCGGCAGGTTGGTCACAGGCACCCAGCACCACGTTGCAAGATTGGCCACAGGGCCTGGCCTGAGGCTAAGCAGTGTGGGCAAATTCCCAGAGGCAGCCAACCCGATATATATGATCATTTTGGGTACCACATGTAAGTATTATTTAAATTATATGGCATTTTTTCCTAGTGATACATGTTGTCACAGTATTTTCAAGACATTTGGCTGTATTTCACAGAAATAGCGCAATATATAGTAATGACATGTCATTATGTGATTGACTAATGAATGCCTTTACAAACGTTAGAGGCAGCTATTTGTATTCACGTACACTTTGACTGTGATCGAGGTAACACCCTTAGATGTAGACATTAGAATTGATTTATGTCACTACCTTTTGCCGATTTGTTAAAGTGGTATTAGGTAGGGAAAAATACTTATAAGCTGTACTGCTTCTAATTGAAAATACACTGTAGTACCCTATGTGTTAGAAATATAATGTACTACATTTTATTTTCTATTTTTAACATATTTAAATCTTCACAGACAAGTATACAGTTTACTGCAGTAATACCTACATATTATCACGCTACTTAAATTTTTAAAAATAATTTGCTGTAAAACTACACAGAAAATTATAAATACATTTTGCCACCTATGAACACTTTAATAAAGTGGTAATACATGGGGAATAACAATAAAACCGACTACATAGCTGGATCAAGGACCCTAGCGCAGAACACAGCAAATGCAGAATGCTGACAAAATGTGCTGAAAACTACACGGATGCCTTTTAAGTTTGGTAAACACAGCCATTAACCAATCACATGCTGCCTTCCCAAGTTATTTTATGTTAATTTAATTTATAATGTGCACGAATCACCCCAGAAGGGGTATCTTGGCCCAACAACTCTCATAGACAGTGGAGCAAACTGATAAGGCCACAAATAAAAATATTTAAAGAAGTTTTCTAAATTTGTAATGGTCTGTGTATTGACTTATATGGAGCCTGTTCCGAAAGAGGGGGGCGAGGTAGTAAATGGATCTGCCTTCTGAATGGGATTTGGTGAGGTACCATGAGTAAGGCTTTGCCACTGGACCTCAAGGCTCTGCATGGATGACAGTGGACAAATCTTGAGGAAAGATAACTCAGAGCTTGCCATGTAAGGCCTTATGAGTCAGACAGCAAACCTTCAAGACAGTTCTTTTGTGAATCGGTAGCCAATGAAGCATGTGCAGATTGGGGATAAGGCCGACCTGGCTAGAATATTAAGAATGAGGCTTGCTGTTGTGTTCTGGATGACCTGCAATTTGCTTTAGACATTCTCATTTATAGAAGTAAAAAGAGCATTGCAGTAATCAAAGCCGCTGATGACCAGTACTTGGACTAACGTTTCCCTCGCAGAATGTGGGAGGAGGTGAAAAATTCTCCATAGCAGCCATGACATATGAAAACAGGCACCAATAGTGGTAGTGGCCTGGTCTTTCATTGAAAGTGCTTGGTCAAGGCAAACTCCAAGGTTTTTTACAATCAATATGGGAGTTGGAGCTAGCCCCAGTTCAGAGGGCCATCAAAAAGGTATCCAAATATGTTGGGCCTTGCCAAACAGCATGACCTCCATCCTCTTGGCGTTCAACTGGAGACAGTTTTTAGTCATCCAGGACGCAATAGCTGTCATACCTGTTGAAAAACAAGCTTTAGCATTTTTCAGATCTGGATCAAGGATGATGATTAGTTGTATGTCATCAGCATACGTCAGTTGGTGAAAGCGAAACGTTTTTGCTTAGTTGGTGAGGGGGACAAATGAATGTTAAAAAGTATGGAGCTCAAACAGGAGCCCTGTGGCACCCCCATATCAAGTTTAAAAGTGCGTGATTTATAGGAACCAATCCAGCACAAACTTACTGTGGTATACCTTGCCACAATATATACCTAAGTATTTTGAAACTACTACTTACAAAATGCACACATACTATCAAAAATGACCATTTACACCAAATAATCTATTTTTCTGTCACATTACTGTGGAGGGACAATCACAAATAAGTCTTGGGAGGCTTTTTCAGTCTACGTATGGTGGATTTTATTAGCATTGCTCAAGTGAGATATACACAGGGATGCAGCAAGATCTTATAGACAGAGTTTTCTCCATTCATTATTGCTCTTCTAAGTAACATATACTGACTTTGTCTTGGGTGTAGATCATAGATGACACAACCGGACTGACAATCTTTCTCCTGATCCTGGAAAATGGTTGCCACCAGCATTCCTCAAGAGACAGGATGAGTAAGGTAAGTCAGGTAAGTGAAATTATAAGACACTGGAAGGGAGAACTAAACTGCTATTCTAATGACCGTACTTCCCTTAATTCGGTCTTGAACGTTATCTTCTTTGGCACTTTAAGTAATCTTCTGTTACCATCACCCAGTGCATGTTGGGCATGTAAAGAGTAAACCTTTTATTCTTTTAGTGTACTAGGGCATTAATCGTAGACCCACAAGTTACTTTTCTGTCTTTGGGTTTTATCTCCTTCCCCTCCTCCCTAACGTAATAGTCAGGTCTTTACCCATGCCATTATCCACCACTTGATGTCCTTGACCTCTCCTATGCCTGGTAGTGACCTTTTAATAATACACAAGAGTAGCCCTCCCCTTATGAGATCCTCCACCTTCAGGTGTACTCTCCGTCTTTCCTTCCCCTTATGCAGTGGTGTCTGAACCCCGTTTACTTACCGCCATAGCCACAACTCTTCTGAGTTGTGGCAGGCATCTCAGCATGAGCTGGGAGCAACCACCACTTCTCCATCCAGCTTTCATCATCCTTTGTCTCTCAGTCCATTGGGCCTTTACAATGAAGTCTCCTCACTGCATTCCTGCAACTCCGGGAAGTACTCTCATTTACTTTTCGTGTCGGTACCCTTCATCTCTTCCAACCTCCCGGTCTGTGTTCTCTGCACCCTTGTCTCGGTGTTAGCTCCTCCTTCCTGTAAATTGTTATTGTGTTCTGTCCACGTGTTTGCCCCTCCCCTTTTTCTAACGCTGTGTATGGATTTTTTCCTAGCTGCTACTGTCGTTTCTCTGGGGTCGTCATGGGATCCTCGATCTTTTTATCTGGTAGGTTTGATCTCGTCTGTTCACATCTATATCTACATCTGTTAACACCCTTTCACGCTATTTCAATTACCACACTCCATTGTATGCAACTCCACTCTACCCCACTAAATTCTACGCTATTACACTCTATGGCACTCCACTCTATGGCACTCCTCTATACGCCACTCCTCTCCACAGTAATCCACTGTACACCACTCCACGGTGCCCCAGTCCACTCTATGCCACTTTAATCTACACCACTACACTGTACACTATTATACTCTACACCACTCCAATTGATGACACTCCAGTGTGTGCCAATACACAGTACGCCCTTCCACTCTGCACTCCACTCCACTGTACACTATTCCACTGCATGCAACTGTACTCTATGACACTGCACTCTAAGCTATTTCACTCTATGCCACTCTACTGTACAACAATTTGCACACCATTGCACTGTACATTATTCCAATGTGTGCCACTGCACATCAAGATACTCCACTCTATGCCACTCCTCTATCAGCCACTCCACTCTACAGCAATCCACTGTACACTATTACACTGCACATCACTCTATTCTATGGCACTACACTCTACACCACTCCACTGTCCATCCATTCAATCGTACTACATTCTATGCTGTTCCACTGTACGAAGCTCCACTAGTGCCAATCTAGTCTATGGGATAACACTGTTTGCCACTCTACTGTACATAAATACACTGTAAGCCAGTAAAACTCAACATTATTATAACATTATAACACTCTACACCACTCCACTGTAAGCCACTCCACTCTATGCCACTCCAGTCTGTGCTATTCCACTGTATGCCACTGCACTATATAACACTCCACTCTACATCACTCTACAGTAAGATATTATACTCTACGCTTGTGGAGAACACCAATCCCCCACTTACCTTTAGAATACATCGCATCTTGATCCTCCAGGTGCATGAAGTGCAGTCGGACCTGGGGGGAGCAAAAATAAAGAAAGGATATCAGAATGGAGGAGGGACTTGGGAGGACAAACACGTCCTCAATTCTAAGAAATGACTTCTATTCCCCGGTGCAGGAAGGCAGAGCATTGACATCAAAATGGAAGACGAACCAGTAGCAGGGCATGGAGAAGTGTTTGGAGAGGAATTTCGGGGCGAAGGAGGATGCTGAAGAAGCACGCTGGGAGAGCGCTGGAGAATGAGAGGAACATGTGAGGTGGGAGTCTGTGAATCACATTGCAGGAGACCTGGAAACAATGGTGAGTGAAGCTGACCCCCTTGAGGATACCCAGGGGACATGGACCGAGGAGTGTTGGATGCCACCGGGAGGTGTCTACAAGTCAGCCACAACTCAGGAGAGTTGTGGCAGCACAGTGAGTGGCCTGTTAAAGGGGAGCTTGTAATCACCGGTGGGTAGTGTGTTCACCGTGTTATTTGGATGGGTGGTGAAGAGCACTGGTGTAGCCTTACCTATTGCTTTACTGAGTATTATTTTCTTGGTGCTTGTGGATGCTGTGCTTTAATACGAAGCTTAAAGACCTATTTTACATTACTTTTTTGTCTTCCACAGTTTGCCTGCCTGTGTTCAGTAGTTGCCTCACAGAGTGGGGGTTTTCCCCACAGCTAATGGGAAGTTATTATATACTCAATATACCACAAGGTCATGCTAGATACTATAGTACCTAATGAACGTGGCCTCTATTGCTCCTAGTCACTGAACATTCCCTAGACCCCTGGAAGTGGGTGATTAGACAACCTTGATCCTAGTTGGGTGTGACCACAAACATGGTCCAGATCATGGAGTCACTGGTGTAATGGTGAAGGAAAACCAACTGCGCAGTAGGAATATAATATTTTCTGGCACTTTTCCTGTTTCTCCGAGGGTACTGGCAGCGGCAGCTATCTCGGAAGACCTATAGAGAAGAAGAGGAAACACAACAAACTGTATTATCGCTTGTTCCCAGTCTGGAGGAACAACACCCATTCAGACACACATACTCTTCTGTTGTGTGATACCACTAAAATACCAAGATTAGTAAATGAAATCAGCCTCTGAAGCCATATATCCACCGCTCCCTTCTTCAACGCTACTACAGTCTACCCCACTACATTTTACCCAACTCCTCACAACAACAATCTACCTTATTGTAACTAGGGGTGGGCGGAATTTGCGAAAGCGACTTTCGCAAATTATCGCGAAAATCTTACAAATCTCCGCAAACACGCGGAAATATCGCAAAGATGCGGAAGTTTTTTTCCCGCCCGTTCGCGGTATTTGCTGCGTGGTCGCGGCTCGCCAACTTACCCATGCGGTTGCTCGCGGGCGCGGCCATCTTGTTTTCACTCTTCTCGTGGTGCATGATCGCGAGAAGAAAGACGTGATCGCGCGACGCATGACGTTACTGCGGGCGCAAACTGTCGCGAGACAGCGCAAATGGCTACCAACAATCCAACATCTCGTGGAGAACGCTACCGGATCGGGAAAACTTGTCGGCGAACGCGGGGATTCAGGTAAGGCGATCGCGCACGCGCGCGAGAATGTATTATTTTACAGCGCGAGCAAGAAACAAATTATCGCTAAGCTGCGGAATGCGGAAATTTTGACATTTTCGCGCTCTCCGCGGAACGCGAAAATGTCAAATTATCGCAATTTCCGCGAGCGGAACGGAAATTTAGCCCAGGCCTAATTGTAACACTCCACTCTGTGCTTCTGAATTGTACGCCACTTCACTTCATGCCACTCCAGTCTATGCTATTCCACTGTATGCCACTACACTATACCTCATTCCACTCTACTTTACTTCACTGTATGCTACTCCACATTAAGCTATTCAACTCCATGACTCTCTACTCTATGCCACTCTGCTCTACCCCACCTCAGTTTACACTGTTCCACTGTATGCCACTCCAATATACGCCACTCCACTCTAAGCTATTCTAATGTATACCACTACACTCTGTACCAGTCCATTCTACACCCCTCCACTCTACGCCACTCCACTGTATGCCACTCTATACTATTCCACTGTACACCACTCTACTCTACAATACTCCACTATACATCACTCCACAGTATGCTACTACACTGTATGCCACTACAGTCTAGCCAACTACACGCTGCTCTGATTCACTCTACAACACTCCAATCTGCAGTATTCCTACGCTACTCCAGTCTATGCTATTCTACTGTACACCACTATAGTGTACCTCACTCTACTCTACTGCACTCTGATCTACACTACTCCATTGCACACCACTTCACTCAATGCTATTTCACTCTACACCGCTTCACTCTACCCCACTCCGGTGTACACTATTCCACTGTATGCTATAAGTGATGTCACTGATCATGTCATGAGTGATGTAATACATGACGTCATCAGCAGTTCATTGCGGGGGCATGAGTTATATTTAGCTCAGCTAACTATAACAGCCGATTTTCTCTGGTTTTGTACGAGTGACATGTCCGCCTAACTATAACGTCCCTGAAACCTGTGTTTTTTTCAGTGAATTTCTAAGGTTTTTTAAATGCTACTCCCTAAATATAACGTCCATGAAACCTCTGTTTTTTTAAGTGAAATTGAATGTATTTTTTTTAAATGCTAATACTAAATATAACGCCCCTGAAACCTCTGTTTTTTTCAATGAATATCTAAGGTTTTTTAAATGCTTATTTCTAACTAGGCCTACATAGGTAGGACATGAGCAAAAATAGTAAGAAAAGCACAGATGAAGCAAGAGAAGTACAGAAAGAAGCCAGATATATGCAGAAAGAACCAACAAAGGTGCAGAAAGAGGCCTACTTCGACTGAACCTTACAACAGACTCATACAAAGTACCCTAATACCTACTCCTTCTCCCAAGATGTCTTAAATGTCACTTTTCTCTTGAAGGTTCACTATTCATCGACTGCTCAGAATGTTAGTTGTACGAAATATAAAACAGCAATCCTAAGCCTATCACTGTTGTAAGTCTGACAAAGTTCGGGAAAGTATGCATGCATGTGTCTCTGCTTTTACCTAGTGACATGTTACAGAAAAATAAACATACAAATACTTGAATGCCTGTGTTTCAAACAGCATACTCTACAAATTGTGTACAAAAATGTAGAAGAGAGAAGTGCAGAAAGAAGCAACAGAGGCAGAGAAAGAGGCATGAAGGGTGCAGAAAAAAGCAAGAGAGATTCAGAAATAAGCAAGAGAAGTGCACAAAGAACCAACCGAGGTGCAGAAAGAGGCAAGAGAGCTACAGAAGAGGCAAGGTAGTTGTAGAAAAAGGCAAAATAGTTGCAGAAATAGAGAACAGGGGTGCAGACAGAGGCAAGAGAACTACAGAAAGAGTCAACAGAGGTGAGGAAAGGGGCAAGACAGGTGCAGAAAAATGGAAGAAGAGTGCAGAAAGAAGCAAGAGAGGTGCAAAAAGAGGCAAGAGGGGTGCAGAAAGAGGCAAGAGAGATGCAGAAAGAGGCAAGCATGGTGCATAAAGAAGCAAAAGAAATGCACAATGAAGCAACAAAGGGGCAGAAAGAGGCAAGAGGGGTGCAGAAAGAGGCAAGAGGGATGGAGAAAGAGACAACAGAGGAGCAGAAGGAGGCAAGAGTACTACAGAAAGGCAAGAGAGTTGCAGAAACAGGCAAAAGAGGTACAGAAAGAGGGAACAGGGTTGGAGACAGATGCAAGAGAACTGCAGAAAGAGTGAAGAGGGGTGCAGAAAGAGGCAAGAGGCAAGAGAGGTGCGGAAAGCAGCAAAAGAGATATAGAAAGAGGCAGGAGAACTGCAGAAAAAGGCAAGAGAGGTGAACAAAGAGGCTAGAGGGGTACAGAAAGAGGCAAAGCAACAGAGGTGCTGAAAGAGGGCAGAGGTGTGCAGAAAGAGACAAGAGCAGTGGAGAGAGCAGCAAGAGAGGTGCAGAAAGAGGTAAGAGAGGTACAGAAACAGACAAGAAAGGTGCAGAAAGAGGAAACAGGGGTCGAGAAGAGGCAAGAGAGATACAGAAATTTGCAAGAGAGGTGCAGAAATTTGCAAGAGCAGTGCAGAAAGAAGCTAGAGAAGTGCAAAAAGAAGCAAGAGAGGTGGAGAAAGATAAAAGAGTGGGGCGGAAAGAGGCAAGAGGGATGCAGAAAATTACAAAAGAGGTACAGAAAGAAGCAAGAGCGGTGCAGAAAGAACCAACAGAGGTGCAAAAAGAGGCAAGAGGGGTGCAGAAAGGGGTAGGAAGGGTACACAAAGAGGCAAGAGGTGTACAGAAAGAGGCAAGAGGGGCACAGAAATAGGGAACCCCATCCCCCCGAGGCATGGCCACTTATAGTTTTAATTTTGTTTCTTCTATTTATGGGAAGAGCGCCACGTGGCCCCCTTCTTGGGGCCTTTTTTGGTCTTGGGACCCCATCCCCCAAGGCTTTGCCTCTTTATTAAAAAAGTTGTTTTTTTATGGGACGAGGGCTGCGTGGCCCTCCTTCCCCGGGCCACTTTTGAACCTGGGGATAATATCCCCCGGGCCTGCCCTCATGTTCAGGACTCCAGGGGGGAGACACAAAGCCCCTGCAGTCCTAGCCAGCTCTCCGCCTCCTGCGAGAGCCAGCGTTGCTTTTGGGCAGAGGGAGCTGCTAACATGCAACTCCCTTTACCAAAAGCAATTCTGCTTTGCTTCATGGAAGCAAAAGCAGTTTCCTGCTCTCGCTTCCATGAAGCGAAGCAGAGTTTGCTATGACAGGGCTGGAGCTGTGCTCCTACCATGTCATAGTAAACTGCAAAGTCCCGGGGTTGGGCACCCTGGGACATTGCAGGAGCCGGTGCTGGAGGTGGTGGTCCCCAAGGCCAAGGAGGGCTCCAGGAGGAGGGCCACACGGCCCCCTTCCTTAGTGTTTACAGCCCCGGGGAGGTGGTGGTCCCTGGTGCCGGAGGTCTGCAACAGACCCCCGTATTTACATACTCAAAGCCCCAAAGAGGTGGCGGTCCCTAGGGAAGTGTGGGGAGGCAGGAGCCCCCACACTTCATTAATTAAATTAAGGCCCTGGGGAGATTGCCCCGAGGAGGTGGTGGTCCCCAGGGTTAGGGGGGCAGATGAGGTCCCCTATCTATAATAAAGGATCGGACCAGGGTGGTGGTGGGCCCAGGGGCTTGGAGGGGCCAGTGAGTCCCCCCACCAATAATAAAGGATCACCTCAGGGAAGTGGCAGTCCCTGGGGCAGAGTGGGGGGGCATAATTTTACACAAAAGCCCCAGGGGTGGCGGTCCATGCACATGTTTCTTCATGCCCTGGTAGGTGATGGTCCTCGGGGCTGTGGGGCTGTGGGGGCCCCCACATGATAATTGTGCATTGCCCCTGGGGGTTTCTAGAAAACAAAGCGCAGGAGCCCACACTTTAAAAAAAAAATATTCAGAGGGGTTCATGAACCCAGCACGAATACTGCCAAAAATATATTTTTTTAATGCTTTTTTGGCCCTTGGGGTCCCTGCGGGACCCCTGAACAGGCCTAAGGGGTCAGGGTGTTTCTACCCTGCCCCCTTTTCTTCATTTTTAATCTTTTTTCTTGTGACTCATTTCTACCCCCACAATTTTAATCAAAAGCCCTGCTATTGCTTCATTGAAGCAAAGCAGTTTGCAATGACAGGGCGGGAGCCGTGAGGCTTCCGCCCTGTCATTGCAAACAGCAGTGTCCCGGGGGTGGGCACCCCGGGACACTGCAGAAGCCGGACCTGGGGGGTGGTGGTCCCCAGGGCCATCACTGGCTCCAGGAGGGGGGCTGCGTGGCCCTTTTCCCACCTATTGCCCAGCCCCGGGGAGGTGGTGGTCCCCGGGGCTCGGGGGTCCGTAACAGACCCCCGAATTTCAATATTAGTGCCCCGGGGAGGTGGCAATCCACGGGGCGTGTGAGGGTGCTCGACCCGCCCCACACAGGTAAATTAAAAAAGAAGCCCTGGGGTGGCAGTCCCCAGGGCTGCGGGAGGCTGTGTGCCCCCCCCCCCGCAACTCTGTAATCAAGCCCCGGGGGTGGCGGTTTTTAGCAAATGCCCCTGGGACCTTGCCCACCTGGGGGCCTCAATTAAATGAAGCAAGGGAGCCCGCGCTTCATTTTATAAAAAGAAATTCGGCGGGATCCACGGATCCTCCACGTATTTCGCCAACATTTAAAAAAAAAATGCTTTTTTTGGCCCTGGGGGTCCTTGTGGGACTAGGGGGTTAGGGTGTTTCTACCCTGCCCCCTTTCTTATTTTGCACATTAGTTTTTCTGTTTTCTTGTGACTCACTTCTACCGAGTCACAAGATGGCTGCCAACACTTCCTGGCTTGGAGTGTTGACAGCTAATTAGAATGAAGCTTGTGGTCGGGAGAAACAGGCAAAAGCGTAACAGAAAGAGAAAACAGGGGTGCAGACAGAGGCAAGAGAGGTGCAGAAAGAGGGAAGAGGGGTGTTGAAAGAGGTAAAAAGGGTGCCAAAATTTGCAAGAGAGGTGCAGAAAGAAGTAAAAGCAGTTCAGAAAGAACCAACAGAGGAGCAAAAAGAGGCAAGAAGGAGTCAGAAAGAGGCAACAGAACAGCAGAAAGAGGAAAGAGGGGTGCAGAAAGAGGCGAGAGGTGTGCAGAAAGAAACAAGAGAGGTGTTGAAAGAAGCAAGAGAAGTGCTGAAAGAAGCAACAGAGGTGCAGAAAGAGACAAGAGAAGTGCAGAAAGAGGCAACAGATGTGCAGAAACAGGCAGGGGAGGTGCAGAAAGAGGGAACATGAATGCAGAAAGAGGCAATAGAGGTACCGAAACAGGGAAGAGGCATGCAGAAAGAGGCAACGTGGTGCAGAAAGATGCAAGACAGTTGCAGAAACAGGCAAGAGAAGTGCAGAAACAGGCAAGAGAAATGCTTAAAGAAGCAACCAATGTGTAGAATTAAGCAAGAGAAGTGATGAAAGAGACATCAGAGTTGCAGAAAGAAACAAGAGAGGTGTAGAAAAAAGCAAGAGAAGTGCAGAAAGAGGAAAGAGAAGTGCAGGAAAAGGCCAGAGTGGTGCAGAAAAAAGCGAGTAAGATGCAGACACAGGCAACAGGAGTGCAGAAAGAGGCAACAAAACTGCAGAAACAAGCAACAGTAGTGCAGAAGGAGGCAAGAGAACTGCAGAAAGAGGCAAGCGAGTTGCAGAAACAGGAAAGAGAGGTGCAGAAAGATGAAAGATTAGTGCAGAAAGAGGTAAGAGGGGTGCAGATAGAAACAAGAGAGATGCAGAAAAAGGCAAAAGAAGTGCAGAAAGTACCAATGGAGGTGCAGAAAGAGGCTAGAGGGGTGCTGAAAGAGGTAAGAGAAGTGCAGAAAGAAGCAACAGAGGTGCAGAAAGAGACAAGAGAACTGCAGAGAGGCAAGAGAAAGGCAGAAACTGGCAAAACATGTACAGAAAGAAGGAACAGGGGTACAGACAGAGGCAAGAGAAGTACAGAAAGAGGGGGGAGTGGTGTAGAAAGAGGAAAGAGAGGTGCATAAAGAGGGAAGAGTAGTGGAGAAAGAACCAACGGAGGTTCAGAAGGAAGAAAGAGGGGTGCAGAAAGAGGCAACAGAGGTACAGAAAGAAGAAATAGAGGTCCAGAAAGAGGCAAGAGAACTGCAGAAAGAGGAAAGAGAGGTGCATAAAGAGGGAAGAGGGGTGCAAAAAGAGGCAAGAGATGTGCAGAAAGAAGCAGGAGCAGTGAAGAAAGAACCAACAAAGGTGCAGAAAGAGGAAAGAGGGTGCAGAAAGAGGCAAGAGAACTGCAGAAATAGGAAGGAGTTATGCAGAAAGAGGAAAGAGAGATGCACAAAGAAGGAAGAAGGGTGCAGAAAGAGGGAAGAGGGGTGCAGAAAAAAGCAAGTGAGGTGCAGAACGATGCAAGAGAAGTAGAAAAAGAAACAAGAGAAGTGCAGAAAAAAGCAACTTTCTTGCAGAAAGGGACAATATAATTGCAAAAAGAGGCAACAGAGTTGCAGAAAGAGGGAATGGGGGTACAGAAAGAGGCAAGAGCAGTGCAGAAAGAACCAACAGAGGTGCGGAAAGAGGCAAAATGGGGTGCAGAAAGAGGCAATAGAGGTGCAGAAAGATGCAAGAGAACTGCAGCAAGAGGAAAGAGAGGTGCAGAAAGAGGCAAGAGAGGTGCACAAAGAGGGACAAAGGGTGCAGAAAGAGGAAAGAGGGGTGAAGAAATGAGCAAGTGAGGTGCAGAAAGAAGCAAGTGAAGTGCAGAAAGAGGCAAGAGAGGAGCAAAAAGAGGGGAGAGAGGTGCAGAAGAAAGAAGAAAGAAGCAAGAGAGGTGCAGAAAAAAACAAGAGAGGAGCAGAAAGAAGGGAGGTGCAAGAGATGTGTAGAAAGAGGCAAGAGAAGTTTCAGAAAAAGAAAAGAAAGGTGCACAAAGAAGCAAGAGAAATGCAGAAAGATGTAAGAGAGGTACAGAAAGAAGCAAGAGTGGTACTAATTTAACACCCACATTTAGCAATAAGTAACGTGACCATTCCAGGATTTGAAAGGGCCTTCCACCATGCTGTAATACTTGTCACTACATTTTTGGTCACGTTTTTGCCCTTTCAGCTAGAAACAAGTTTTTTTTGTTCAAATCTGCAGAATATGCAGCAGATGATGGATTATGTGGCAAATGCGGAAAATGTCTAATTATGCAAAAATCTGTGCTGCCGAACAGTCGCATAATTCCAGCGGCCCTGCTCATACCTTCTACTAGGTCCAGAAGTGTTCCTCAGTGGTTCCTTCTTTTTTAGTCTCATTGAGTTTATAGTTTAGCTTCTATGGTAACGAGGAAGACTAAACCTGAGGTTACCACTCCACAACACAGAACCACACCACATAATTACTTTCCATAATTCATAGCCCCACTCTACATAATTCATATACACTAAATATCACATACCTTCTTTCCACATAATTTCACTGCACAGCATACCACATAATTCCACTACACACAACGTACATCCACTCCACTCCAAAAAACATTTCGTAATAAACTTTTACATTTACAACACCAATAGCCCTAACTTTTGCAAATGTTAGACCTATTACATTGCAAATGCTTCTTTAACTAGCAGTCACGTTTACAGAGTGGTGAAGAAAAGGGGCCAGGCCTCTGACCAGTGTTCAGGAATTCTGCTGCACAGCACTTACAGGAGGTACCAGGAGGGCTTCTTGGCCGCCAAAGTCCCTCAGCAGTAAAGTCGACTTCATCACCCAACCAGTAGTGTGCTAGGAGGTACATTTGCAGAGTGGTGGAGAAAGGGGTGTGGCCTCCAAAGACCACTTAGCAATCCAACTGTAGTGGAGTTACTAGAGGTAACAGAAGGGGTAGTTGGCCCCCAAAGATGTCCTTGGGGGCCAACTACCCCTCCTATTACATTCTGTAAGTCCCACAAAGGTGGATTGCTAAGTTCTCATAGTAGGCCACCCCCCCCTTTTCCCACCACCCTGCAAATGCTCTCCCTGGCTTGCCCTTTAATGGGGATTGAAGTTCCCCTCGCTGCTGGGGGTTGCTAGGGGCCAACTAGCCTACCTATTACCGGTAAGCCCCACACAGTGGGATTACTAAGAGGTGGACACCGGCCACGCCCATTTTCTCCACCACTCTGCAAACATGCCTCCTGATGTTCCTTTGGTTGGGGGATGAAGTCCCCTTGCCACCAGAGGGTCCCTAGGGGCCAACTAGCCCTCCTGTTTCTCTAGTAAGCCCACACAGCTGGATTGCTGAGAGTGGTCAGATGCCCATCCTCTTTTTACACCACTCTGCAAATGTACCTCATGGTGCACTTCTGCTTGGGGGATGAAGTCCATTTTAGTTCTGAGGTCCTCAGGATACAAGAGGACCTCTCGCCCCACCAGCAGAGCACCAAGAGGCACGTTTGCAGAGTGGTGTGAAAAGGGGCATGGCCTCAGACCATCTCTTAGCAATCCCACTGTGTGGAGCTTACTGGAGGTACGTGGTGAGCTAGTTGCCCCCTAAGGACCCTTAGGATTCAAGGGGACTTAATCTCCCAAACCAGAACATGCCAGGAGGCCCGATTGCAGAGTGGTGCAGGGAGGGGGCGGGGCCTCTGGCGAGATGCCAGCTTATCTTTTCTGTATTCTTTTCGGAAAGGGTGGTTGTGTGGCCCTCTTCCCCTAATACTTTTAGGGCCCTGGGGACCCCATCTCCCAGGGCCTGACTCATTCTTTAAAAAGAAATAAATGGGAAGGGGGCCGAGCTGCCACCATACCAAGGCCGTTTTCGGCCCCAGGGACCCATCCGTGGAGGCATGACCACTTCTACATTTTTTCATAACTAGATTTAAAGGACGGGAATGTTCGCCCCCCCTCCTGAGGCCATTTTCAGCCCCGGGACACCATCCCCTGGGGTTTTGTGGTCCCCACAGCCGGCATGGGGTGCAGGAGCCCCCCTATGCATTTTTAAGAAATAGCCCCCGGGAGATGGCGGTCCCTGGGGCTGCAGGGGGTTGTGTGCCCCCGCACATTATAAATGGAGCCCCTGGAAGGGGGTGGTCCCCAGGGCTCCGTAGGCCTCCACTACATAATTATGTATTGCCCCTGGGACCTAGCCTACCCGGGAGCTTAAAACAAACGATGAGCAGGAGCCCACCCTTCTTTTTTTTTGCCAGATTCACAGACCCTGCACGAATCTCACCACAGCTTTTTTAAAAATGCATTTTTTGGCCCTGGGGACCTAGGGGGTCAGGGTATTTCTACCCTGCCACCTTTTCTTGTTTTATTTCACCTTTTTCTTGTGACTCGGTTCAACCACAAGATGGCTCCAAACACTTCCTGGTTTGAAGTGTTGGCAGCCAATCAGAATCAGGCTCATGCTTGGGAGGGTTTGTGGATCCACTGCGGTCACCAGATACTAATATTTATTTATGTTTGAATTTCACAGAAACTACTGAACGGATTTACACCATTTTGTTAAAAAAGGTCGCTTTCTGAACCAAGACCCACATTTTTGCCAAATTTGGTGTAATTCCGTTCAGCAGTTTGGGCTGTAGCCTTGTCTTTTTTTAAATAATACACCTGTGTGGGGAGGGCTCGAGCCCCCCCACATGCCCTGGGGACTGCCACCTCCCCGGGGCACTAATATTTAAATGCGGGGGTCCGTAATGGACCCCAGGGGACCACCACCTCCCCAGGGCTGTGCAATTGGTGGGAGGGGGGCCGCAAGGTCCCCCTCCTGAAGTCCTTCATGGCCCTGGGGACCGCCATCCCACAGGGCTGGCTCCTGCAGTGTCCCGGGGTGCCCACCCCGGGACATTGCTTTTGCAATGACAGGGCGGGAGCCGCCCGGCTCTCACCCTGTCATTGCAAACTCTGCTTTGCTTCATTGAAGCAAGAGCAGGGAAACTTGCTCTCACTTCAATGAAGCAAAGCAGGATTGCTTTTCCATAAGGGTAGCTGCATGTCAGCAGCTCCCCTTGTGGAAAAGCAATGCCGGCTCCCGTAGGACGTGGGAAGCCAGTGGGACTGTGGGGGTATTGGGGGCCACCCCACGGTCCCCAACGGATAGGGACGGCCCCAGTGGAGAGGGTCCCTGGGGCCAGAAGTGGCCTTAGAAGGGGGGCCACGCAGCCCCCCTCCATAATAAAAAACAAAATATTTGGACATGCTCCGGGGGATGGGGTCACCGAGGCTGGAATTGGCCCACGTGGCCCCCTTCCCATTAACATTTATATATATATATTTTTAAATGGGGGTCAGGCCCTGAGGGATGGGATGCCCAGTGCCTCAAAAAAGTTTTAAAAAAACATGCGCGATGGTGCCCGAGGCCCCGCCCGCTCCTAGTAACACTCTACAAACGTGCCCCGTGGCGTGTTTTAAGTTGGGGAATTAATTCCCCTTCAATACTGGGGGTCCCTGGGGATCCCTGGGGGCCAACTAGCCCTCCAGGTACTTCCAGTGAGCGCCACAGGGTTGCGTTGCAGAGAGGTGGTCCAGGCCATGCCCCTTTTTATACCTCTCTGCAACACAGCTCTGTGGCGCTTACTGGAAGTACCTGGTGGGCTAGTTCGACTCCAGGGAACCGCAGGATTCAATGGGACTTTATCCCCCAACTTAAAATACGCCACGGGGCACGTTTGCACAGTGGTGAAGGGAGGGGGCGGGACCAGAGCTGACATGTGTGCAACATGCCCTGTGGTGCGTTTTATGTTGGGGAATTAATTCTCCTTTAATCCTGAGGGCCACTGGGGGCCAACTAGCCCACCAGGTATCTCCAGTAAGAGCCACAGGCCTGCGTTGCAGAGAGGTGGTCCAGGCCATGCCCCTTTTTACACCTCTCTGCAACGCAGCTCTGTGGCACTTACTTGAGGTACCTCATGGGCTAGTTGGACCCCAGGGATCCTCAGGATTCAAGGGGACTTTATCCCCCAACTTAAAACGTGCCATGGGGCACGTTTGCACAGTGGTGAAGGGAGGGGCGGGGCCTGAGGTGACATGTGTGGAAACACGCCCTGTGGCGTGTTTTAAATTGGGGAATTAATTCCCCTTCAATCCTGAGGTCCCCTGGGGGCCAAATAGGCCACCAGGTACCTCCAGTAAGCGTCACAGGCCTGCGTTGCAGAGAGGTGGTCCAGGCCACGCCTCTTTTTACACCTCTCTGCAACACAGCTCTGTGGCGCTTACTGGAGGTACCTAGTGGGCTAGTTGGACCCCAGTGACCCTCAGTATTCAAGGGGACTTAATCTCCCAACTTAAAACGTGCCATGGGGTGCGTTTGCACAGTGGTGAAGGGAGGGGGCGGGGCATGAGCTGACATGTGTGTAAACACGCCCTGTGGTGCAGTTTAAGTTGGGGAATTAATTCCTCTTCAATCCTGAGGGGCCCCTGGGGGCCAACAACCCCACCAGGTACCTCCAGTAAGCGCTACTACGCTGCGTTGCAGAGAGGTGGGCCAGGCCATGCCACTTTTTACACTTCTCTTCAACGCAGCTCTGTGGTGCTTACTGGAGGTACCCGGTTGGATAGTTGGACCCCAGGGACCATCAGGATTCAAGGGGACTAAATCTTCCAACTTAAAACAGCCACGGGGCGTGTTTGCACACAGATTACCTCAGGACCCCCCTCCCTTCACCACTGTGCAAATGCACCCCGTAGCACATTTTAAGAGGTAGTTTTAATCCCCCTGCCCTATTATGTACTAGGGCCTTACAGAGGAGGTCATGCTAATCACAGGTGCACCCCAATGCAGAGTGTTCCCTAGTGTATGTAGGTGTTTTCACTGTATTCCAAGTGTCTTTTAGCATAGCACTGGCTCTAGGCTTGGATAGTCAGAGTCAGTTACCACCAGTACCCGTCCAAAAAATGAGTGGGCACAGGATGATTTTGCAAGAAGGTCTCTTTCTGCTCCGGTGTTGGTTCTTTCTGCACATGTCTTGCTTCTTCCTGCACTTTTCTTTGTCTTTGTGGACTTCTGTTGCTTCTTTCTGCATTTCTTTTGCTTCTTTCAGTGCATTTTTTCTTCTTTCTTCACATGTCCTACCTCTGTAGGCATAGTTAGAAAATCGCATTTGAAAAACCTTTGAAATTCACTGAAAAACCATAGGTTTCAGGCACGTTATAGTTAGCAATTGGCATTTATAAAACCTTAGAAATTCACTGAAAAAACCATAGGTTTTAGGGAAAGTTATAGTTAGTTGGACATTTCACTCGTACAAAACCCATGAAATTTCCCCGTTATAGATAGCTCAGCTAACTATATCTCGCGCCCCAGCAATGCACTGCTGATGACGTCACGTATTACATCACTCATGACATGGTCAGTGAAATCACTGATGATATCACTGATGACATCATCCATGTGATAATTTCATGCATCTTCTCACACCCTAATATAACTTTAGATACACCCACTCTAAATTACAGACTGACAATCTCAAAACCATAGACACTCCAACACCAATAACTACATACCCACTCACTGATTCTTAGGTCTATACACACATCCACTCACTCACCCGTACAGTCACTCATACTTATGGTCTCTCAGTACAGGACTAACATATGCACTCATACACCTATATAGATACTCACACACCGCCACTCATCCATAGAGGTACTCACACACCTAGTCAGTTATGCAAAAAATGAATCACACTCCCATTTACTCACCTATACAGTTATATCCACACCAGCTCACTTACTCATACAAATACTAGCACATTCTTACGCTCTTATACAGTCACTGATACAAGCAAACACTCATCCATGCAGCCACTCTCACAATCACACACTCTCACTTATAGCCATTTATATACTCTAACACACATATATACTGCCTTTCATATATGTAGTGAGTCACACATGTACCACTGAGATACATTCACTCACTAACACACCCGTACACACACACACCCACCCATACAGTCCATCACAGATGCACACTTCAAACTATGCACCCAGTGAATCACCCACTCACACATCTATGCACATAGTCACCCACACCCCACCCACACAAACACTCAGGCACCCATACAGATACTCAGACAACCAATCAATACCTCATTTAGATACTTATGTAGTTATTCCAAAACCCATGTAGCCGCTTACACACCAACGGACAGACGGATACAGAGATTCACACAGTTTAGTCACTAACCCATGCATTCAGTAAGATATGTTTAATCACTCACTTATAGAGTCAGTCACACACCTAGTAAAACATCCATTCAGACACTTATACACCCACTCATTCTTCAATATGCCTTTCCCTATATATATTAAACATATTTAAACTTTAAGAAACACACAGTCACTGGATGATGTCATCAGTGATATCATCAGTGATGTCATTTGAGATGTCATCAGTGATGTCACTGACCATTTCATGAGTGAATTTCACGGGTGTTGTTCGAGTGAAATGTCCAACTAACTATAACTTTCCCTAAAACTTATGTTTTTTTCTGTGAATTTTGAAGGTTTTTTAAATGCTAATTCCTAACTATAACGTGCCTGAAACCTATGTTTTTTTCAGTGAAAAAAAATTATATATATATATATATATATATATATATATATATATATACTCAACTGCCCACTCCGGAAAGAAGAGGTAGAGGCCACTCAGGGGAGATGTTGGAAGATCTTTATTAAATACAGCGTGTGCATAATGCATTTCAGCCTTACGGCCTTCCTCAGATGCCGCCATATGCAAAGAATAGCTCCACCCCCACCTTTGAGTGTCCAGTGTCTCTCTCATTGGCGGAAATCCGCTGACCGATGGCCATGTGATATCAACTCAGCTGCAGTTCTGCCACAACTACAGCTCCCAGAATGCTGTGTATCCATGTAAGTGTTGCATGGGAGAGACAAATTCCTGGAAAGGTGCGAAGTGTTCAAATGCAGAGTCTTTGCTAAAAATAACGGTCTCCCTTGGGTCCCCTTTGACGCTCCAGCCTCCTTGTACGAGTGCCTGCAGGGTCGTGAGACAGAATAGCAATGTATCTGCCTCCTCGTCAATGACGATCTGCACCTCGCATCGGTCCCAAACTAGGCATGCACTCAGAGGCGGGCCGGAGTCATATCAATACCTTGATACTTGAAGAAGCTGCAAGCAGCGGGGAGCCAGTGATACTCCGGCCTCTTGATGGAACGGGGCCTCCAAACGCCATCCACACATCCACAACTGCCCACTCTGGAAAGAAGAGGTAGAGGCCACTCAGGGGAGACGTCGGAAGATCTTTATTAAATACAGCGTGTGCATAATGCATTTCAGCCTTACGGCCTTCCTCAGATGCCGCCATATGCAAAGAATAGCTCCACCCCCACCTTTGAATGTCCAGTGTCTCTCTCATTGGTGGAAATCCGCTGACCCATGGCCATGTGATATTAACTCAGCTGCAGTTCCATATTCCCGTATACAATACAGAAAGACTTGCACATCCAGGTCATATTTAGAGAGACTAGTGTATTAAGGTCAAGGTCAAGGTCAAAGCGTTTCGACTGCAAGGGTCTTCTTCACAAACCATATTCCACAATGTTACATTCACCATTTAAAGTGCACGTAAAAAATAGACATAAACAACGGGCAAACAATGTTGGTCATTTGTATAGACAGTCAAGATAGACTACGATAGATCTGTTTAGCCTTGGAGAATTTTATCTCCATCTACCCTTCCCTTGTGTTATGTATATGTTTTGTGCACAATGCTCACTTTTTACTTTTTTTTAGTTTGACAAATCTTCGCAAAATTTTCCAAAACTAATGGTTCACTCAGGTTAGCTCCTGTCTTGAAAGTTTCGGGGTGATTTATTGAACGGGGGCGAGAAAAAAGTGGGTCCCAAAACAATTTTTCCCCATGTTAATTTTGATAGGAATTTGTGGCACAGGCTACAACGTGAATTGCTGAACGGAATTACACCATATTTGGCAAAAAGGTAGCTCTTGGTCCAGAAAGTAACCTTTTTTTAAATAGTGTAAATCCATTCAGTAGTTCCTGAGAAATTAAAAAAATAAAAATATCGATATCTGAGCACTGAGGAGGGTTTGCAAACCCTCCAGAGCATGAGCTTAATTCTGATTGGCTGCCAACACTCCAAACCAGAATGTGTACTGAATCACAAGAAAACAGCAAAACAATGATAAAAAATAAGAAAAAGGGACAGGATAGAAACACCCTGACCCCCTAGGCCTGTTCAGGGGGTCCCACGAGTACCCACAGAGCCCCAAATGTTTTTTTTAAAAATACAAATCAGCCGAATTTGCGCTGGGTGCGCGAATCCAGCTGAAAAAAACTCAAAAAATGAAGAGCGGGCTCCCGCGCTTCATTTTACATAAGTCCCTGGGTGGGCCAGGTCCCGGGGGCAATGCTTATAATGTATACAGGGGCCAATGGGGCCCCTGCAGCACCAGGGATTGCCACCTCCCCAGGGCTTAGTTTATTATGCGTGAGAGGGCACGCGGCCCCCCGCAGGTCTGGGGACCGCCACCTCCCCGAGGATTTTTTACTACAATGCATGGAGGGTGGCTCCTCCCCTCACACTCCCCGGGGACTGCCACCTTCCCGGGGCATTGACAATTAAAAGCGGGAAGGTCCTCGTGGGCCCCCAAGCCCCGGAAACTGCCACCTCCCCGGAGTTTTATTAAAATATTGGAGGGGGCCTCGTGGACCTCCTAAGCCCCGGGGACTGCCACCACCCCAGGGCTTTATTCTAATAGGGTGGGGGGCCTCACGGGCCCCCAAGCCCTGGGGACTGACACATCCCTTGTTCTTTCTCAAATAATTAATGTGGGGGGCTCAAGCCCCCCACACTGCCCCAGGGACCACCATCTCATTGAGGCACTGCTTATTGAAATACAGGAGTCCATTGCGGACCCCTGGCCCTGGGGAGCACCACCTCCCTGGGGCTATTTGCATGTTGGGAGGGGAGCCCTTGATGACCCTGGGGACTGCCTCTCCTCAGGGCTGGCTCCTGCAATGCCCACCCTGGGACATTGCCGTTTGCTATTGCAGGTCGGGAGCAGAGCTCCCGCCCTGCCATAGCACACACTGCTTTGCTTCGTTGAAGTAAGAGCAGGAAACCTGCTCTCACTTCAACAAAGCAAAGCAGAAATGCTTTTGGACAACGGGAGCTGCATGTTAGCAGCTTCCCTGCCCAAAAGCAATGCCGGCTCCCAAAGGAGTCGGGGAGCTGACAGTGACTGTGGGGGCATTGGGGCTCCCCCCACGGTTCCCAAGTTGAGGGCCAGCCTTGGGGGACAGGGTCCCTGGGGCCGATGTGGCCCAGGGGAGGGGGGCCCCACTGCCTCACCCGTAAATACTTTTGTTTAAAAAAGAGGCTAGGACCCGGGGATTAGGTCCCGGGGCCAATAGTGGCCTAGGGAAGGGGGCCAGGTGGCCACCTTCCCGTTTTTTTTTTTTTAAGGTCGGGCCCCAGGGGACGGGTCCCCAGGACCATAATTGACCTCAGAAGGGGGGACACGTGGCCCCCTCCCCAAAAAGCTCCAGGCTGGCCAGGCCCTGGGGGATGAGGTCTCTGGGGCCAGAAGTGTCCCTGGGAAGGGGGACCACATGGCCCTTTCACATAAAAAAAAAAAAGATATTATGCTGAGGCCCTGGGGAAACGGGTCCCCCAGGCCCCAAAATATTTAAGGGAAGGGGGTCACACAGCCCCCCTTCCAAAAAGAAAATGAAAATAGGAAAGCAGGCGTTGCAAGAGGCCCTGCCCCCTCCCTGCACCATTGTGAAAACGTGCCTCCTGGCTCACTTTGGGTAGTGAGCCAGGAGGCACCTTCATTCCTCAGGGACCCTGGGGGCCAACTAACCTACCCACCAGGTACCTCCAGTAAGCCCCAAACAGTTGGATTGCTGAGAGGTGGTCAGATGCCACGCCCCTTTATACACACGTTGACTTTCTCCCCCAAGCAGCAGTATGCCAGGATCCACATTTGCAGAGTGGTGTAAAAAGGGGGTGTGGCCTTTGAGCACTCTCAGCAATCCAGCAGTATGGAGCTTACTGGAGGTAACAGAAGGGTTAGTTGGCCCCCAGGGACCCTCAGGAGGAAAGGGGACTTCATCCCCCAAAAATGAGCGCACAAGGAGGTGTGTTTGCAGAGTGGGGGAAAGGGGGCGTGGCCTGTGGCCACCTCTCAGCAATCCCACTGTGTGGGGCTTACTGGTGGTACGAGGTAGGCTAGTTGGCCCCAAATGGCCCCAGCAGTGAAGGGGACTTCAATCCCCATCCAAGAGCGCACCAAGGAGCGTGTTTGCAGAGTGGTGGTAAAAGGGGGCATGGCCTGCTATGAGAATTTAGCAATGCTACTGTGTGTACTTACTGGAGGCAATAGGAGGGGTAGATGGCCCTCAAGGATGTCCTTGGGGCCAACTACCCCTTTTGTAACCTCCAGTAAGTCCCACACAGTTGGATTGCTAAGACATCTTTGGAGGCCACACCCCCTTTCTCCACCACTCTGCAAACGTTCCTCCTGGCAGACTGTGGGATGGGGGATGAAGCACAATTTACTCCTGAAGGACTTTGGGGGCAAGAAAGCCCTCCTGGAACCTCCTGTAAGTCCTACACAGCGGAATTCCTGAGCGCTGGTTGGAGGCCCAGCACCCTTCCTGCACCACTCTGCGAACGCGACTACTAGTTAAAGAAGCATTTGCAATGTAATAGGTTTCACATTTGTGAGAGTTAGAGCTATTGGCGTTGTAAATGTAAACATTTTTTACTAATGTTTTTGGGTGTAGAGTGGATGTACATTGTGTGTTGAGGAATTATGTGGTATGTTGTGCAGTGAAATCATGTGAAGAGAAAGTATGTGGTATTTAGTGTATAGGAATTATGTGGAGTGGGATTATGAGTTTTGGAGAGTAATTATGTGGTATTTTAGTCTGTGTTGTGGAGTGGTAACCTCAGGTTTAGTCTTCCTCGTATCAATAGAAGCCAAACTATACACTCAATGAGACACAATAAAAGAAGGAACCACTGAGGAGCACTTCTGGATGAGCAGGGCCACTGCAATTATGTGACTGTTCGGCTGCACCAATTTTCACATAACTAAACATTTTCCACATTTGCAAAATTTCCATCATCTGCTGCCTAATCTGCAGATTTGAACAAAAAAGCCTTGTTTCTAGCTCAAACGGCTCAAATGTTCCCAAAAATACAGCATCATGTGTAACAGCGAGGTGGAAGGCCTTTTGCAAAGCTGGAATGGTCATGTGTTACTGCAAAATGTGGTTGTTAAACTGGTAGTAATGGTGCATAAACCTATATTCTTTCTGTGCCTCTCTTGCCTCTTTCTGAATTTCTCTTGCTTCTTTCTGCAACTTTCTTCCTCTTAAAGCTCCTCGCTGTCTTCTTTCTGCACTTCACTTGCCTCTTTCTGCACTTCTCTTGCCCATTTCTACACCTAACTTGCCTCTTTCACCACCTCTGTTGCTTTTTTCTGCAGATGTCTTGCCTCTTTCTGTACCTCTCCTGCCTTTTTCCGCACATTACTTGCCTCTTTCTGCACTTCTCTTGCTTCTTTCTATACCTCTCTTGCCTGTTTCTGCTCCTCTCTTGCTTCTTTGAGCATTTCGCTTGACTGTTTCTGCAGTTACCGTGCCTTTTTCTGTATGTCTCTTGCCTCTTTCAGCACCTCAATCTCTTCCTTCTGCACCTGTCTTGCCTCTTTCTGCACTTCTCTTGCCTCTTTCTGCAATTCTTGAGCATCCTTCTGTACCTCTCTTGCCTCTTTCTGCACCTCAGGTGCCTCTTTCTGCACTTCTCTTGCCTCTTTTTGCACCTCTGTTGGTTCTTTCTGCACTGCTCTTTCTTCTTTCTGTACCTCACTTGCCTCTTTCTGCACTTCAAGCTTCTTTCTACACCTCTGTAGCTTCTTTCTGCACCTCTATTACCTCTTTCTGTACCTCACTTGCTTCTTTCTGTACCCCTCTTGCTTCTTTTCACACGTTCACCCCTCTTTCTGCACTTCTCTTGCTTCTTTCTCTACCCGTGTTCCCTCTTTCTCTACCTTTCCTGCCTGTGTCTGCACCTCTCTTGTCTCTTTCTGTACCTCTGTTGCTTTTTTCTGCACTTCTCTTGCTGTTTCTGCACCCTTTGCAACTATTTCAGCACCTCTGTTGCTTCTTTCGGCACTCCTCTTCTTTCTTTCTGCACCCCACCTGCCTCTTTATGTACCTCTTTTGCCTCTTTGTGCACCTCTCCTATTTTTTTCTGTTTTCATACCTCTGTTGGTTATTTCTGCACTGATCTTGTCTCTTTCTGCACCTAACTTGACTTTTTCTGTACTTCTACTGCTTCTTTTACATCTCTACTGCTGCTTTCAGCAATTCTCTTGCCTCTTTATGCACTTCTCTTCCTTCGTTCTGCACCCCTCCTGCCACTTTCTGTACCTCTCTTGCATCTTTGTGCACCTCTCCTAACTCGTTCTGCACCCCATGTGTCTCTTTTTGCACTTCTGTTGGTTCTTTCTGCACTACCCTTGCTTCTTTCTGCACCTCACTTGCCTCTTTCTGCTCTTCTCTTGATTATTTCTACACATCTGTTGCTTATTTCAACAATTCTCTTGCCTGTTTCTGCACTTCTCTTGCTTGTTTCGGCACCTCTCTTGTGTCTTTCTGCACCTCTGTTGCCTCTTTCCACACCTCACTTGCTTCTTTCTGCACCCTCCTGCCTCTTTCTACACTTCTCTTGCTTCTTTCTACACCTCTATTGCCTCTTTCTGCTCCTCTCTTGCCTCTGTGCATTTCTCTTGCCTGTTTCTGCACTTCCCTTGCCTCTTTCTGTGCCTCTCTTGCCTCTTTCTGCATCTCTCTTGCCTCTTTCTGTACTTCTCCTGCTTCTTTCTGCACCTCTCTTTCTTCTTTCTGTACCCTTCTTCCCTTTTTTGCATCCCTCTTGCCTCTTTCTGCTGTTCTCTTGTCACTTTCTACTACTCATTCGCCTCTTTCTGTACCTCTCTTGACTCTTTGTGCACCTCTCCTACCTTTTTCTGTACCCCTCTTGCCTCTTTGTGCACCTCTGTTGGTTCTTTCTGCAATGCTCTTACTTCTTTATGCACCTCACTTGCCTCTTTCTGCACTTCTCTTGCTTCTTTCTACATGTCTGTTGCTTCTTTCAGCAATTCTCCTGTCTCTTTCTGCACTTCTCTTCCTTCTTTCTGCACCCCTCCTGCCTCTTTCTGTAACACTCTTGCCTCTTTGTGCACCTCTCTTACCCCTTTCTGCACTACTCTTGCCTCTTTTTGCACCTCTGTTGGTTCATTCTGCACTGCTCTTACTTCTTTCTGCACCTCACTTGCCTTTTTCTGCACTTCTCTTGCTTCTTTCTACATGTCTATTGCTTCTTTCAGCAATTCTCTTGCCTCTTTCTGCACTTCTCTTCCTTCTTTCTGCACCCCTCCTGCCTCTTTCTTTAACTCTCTTTAACTCTCTTGCCTCTTTGTGCACCTCTCTTTCCCCTTTCTGCACTCCTCTTGCCTCTTTTTGCACCCCTGTTGGTTCATTCTGCACTGCTTTCGCTTCTTTCTGTACCCTATTGCTTCTTGCTGCACCCCTCTTTTCTCTTTCTGCACGTCTCTTGCCTTTTCCTGCACCCCTGTTCCCTCTTTATTCATATTTCCTGCCTGTTTCTGAACCTCTGTGGCCTCCTTCTGTACCTCTATTGGTTCTTTCTGCACTTCTCTTGCTCTTTCTGCACCCTTTTTGCCTCTTTCAGCACCTCTGTTGCTTCTTTCTGCACTTCTCTTCCTTCTTGCTGTACCCCTCCTGCCTCTTTCTGTACCTCTCTTCCCTTTTTGTGTACCTCTCCTACCTTTTTCTGCACCCCTCTTGCCTCTTTTTGCACCTCTGTTGGTACTTTCTTTCTGCACTGCTTTTGCTTCTTTCTGTGCCTCACTTGCCTCTTTCTGCACATCTCTTGCTTCTTTCTATACCTCTGTTGCTTCTTTAAGCAATTCTCTTGCCACTTTCTGCACTTCTCTTCCTTCTTTCTTCACCCCTCCTGCCTCTTTCTGCACCTCTTCTGCCTCTTTAGGCACCTCTCTTGCCCCTTTCTGCACTTCACTTGCTTCTTTCTGCACCTCTCTTGCTTGTTTTGGCTCCTCTGTTGCTTCTTGATGCACTTCTCTTGCCTCTTTCTGAACCTTTTACTTAGAGGTATTTTAATCAACCTGTCCTATTATGTACTAGGGTCTTACAGTGGAGGTCATGTCAATCACAGGGGTACTCCAACCCATAGTGTACCCTAGTGTATGTAGGTGTTTTCACTGTATTCTTAGTGTCTTTCAGCATAGCACTTGCGCCGTGCATGGTTAGTTAGAGTCAGTTACCACCGGTACCAGTCAGCAAAAAGTTGGGGCCACAGGAAGGCTTTGCAACAAGGCCTCTTTCTGCACCTCTGCTGGTTCTTTCTGCATATTTCATGCTTCTTTCTGCACCTTTCTCGTATTTCTGTACTTATGTTGCCTCATCTGCATTTCTCGTGCTTCTTTCTGCGCTTTTCTTCCTCTTTCTGCACATGTCCTACCTCTGTAGGCATAGTTAGAAATAAGCATTTAAAAAACCTTTGAAATTCACTGACAAAACATAGGTTTCAGGGCCATTATAGTTAGAAATTAGCATTTAAAAAAACATAGAAATTCACTGACAAAACCTTAGGTTTCAGGGACTTTATAGTAAGGAATTAGCATTTAAAAAACCATTGAAATTCACCAGAAAAACCATAGGTTTCAGGGCCATTATAGTTAGAAATTAGCATTAAAAAACATAGAAATTCACTGACAAAACTTTAGGTTTCAGAGACGTTATAGTTAGAAATTAGCATTTAAAAAAACATAGAAATTCAGTGAAAAAGCCACAGGTTTCAGGGACGTTACTGTTAGTTGGACATTTGACTTGTACAAAACCAGAGAAATGTGGTTGTTATAGTTAGTTGATCTAACTACAACTCACACCCCTGCAATGCACTGCTGCTGTTGTCACATATTACATCATTCATGACATGGTCAGTGACATCACTGATGTCATCTCAAATGACATCACTTGATCTAAATTAAGTAGGTTCATGACTGTCTTGGTGGATATGGACATTGTGCCAGTTAAAAGAGCAAGGACCTGTGTCCCCGAAGGATGTATTGGTCACTCAGTGAGAGGTACTCCATTTTAGGGGGTTCAGTTTTCATTTCTTTCTTAATAACTGCATTCTGTGGGCTGCAGAATAGTTGCATCTTGTGTTATGCATCATTTGCTTTGTTATATGAAGATAATCCAAGGGATCTGATCACAGGTTTCAAGAGGCCCTCGACAGGTGTTGAAAAAGAACCAGTTACTTACCTTCTGGAAAGCTCTCTTTCTGATAGATACAAATTCCTCACTTTGTGAATACTCCCAGACAACAGAATGGATCTGGAGATTTGTTCTTCAGCAATCCTGAGGAACTAATCCAACTGTTCTGCCAAAAGGCCAAACTTGTGCCAATTGCACTACTCGCATTATCATAACTGCAGACAAGATACTGGTTACCATTAGGGGTGGGCGGAATTTGCGAAATTCACTTTCGCAAACTATCGCGAAAATGTAAAAAATCTCCGCAAACACGCAGAAATATCGCGAAGACGCAGAAGTTTTTTTACCGCCCATTCGCGGTATTTTCTGCGTGATCACGGCTCGCCAACTTACCTATGAGGTTGCTCACAGGCGCGGCCATCTTGTTTTCACTTGTCTCGCGGGGAATGATCGCCAGAAGAAAGACGTGATCGCGCGACGAATGACGTGATTGCGCGACGAATGGCGCGAACTGTCGCAAGACAGCTCAAATGGCTACCAACAATCCAACATCTCGTGGAGAACGCGACCGGATCGGGAAAACTTGTCAGCGAACGCGGGGATTCAGGTAAGGCGATCGCGCGCACGCGAGAATGTATTTTTTTACAGCACGAGCAGGAAAAAATATTCCGGTAAGATGCGGATTGCGGAAATTTTAAAATTTTCGCGCTCTCCGCGGCATGCGAAAATGCCAAATTATCGCAATTTCCGCGAGCGGAATAGAATTTTCCCCCAGGCCTAGTTACCATGTCCCACAACTCATGCGAATAACGCTTCAGAAGGTAACTCGAGTTTACAGATGTGAGGGCAAGGCTGGCAGAAGAAAATAGAAGTCTGCCTAAAGCTTTTATGTGTTTTGTCTCCCTGTCCGGCAGGGTGGTATGAAGCATGTAGGGAATGAGTTTACTGGTTGAGCCATATACTACCAGGCTCCGGTGTTGGGTGCTGCAGCAGAAAAAATGGGTCTGGTTGAGCTAATCTCTCGCTTATGGTTATTTGCCGATTTACTGATGAGCAATATCCTGGCTTTGCCCCAGAGTATGTCCATCAATGCCAGAAAAAAAGGAAGGAGAGGTTCCTGTTAGGTTTACTCTGGTTGCAAGACTTCTGTACTCACCTTTGTTTAACTTCCACTGATGGAAGTTATAAGTACTTTTACTGCTCTCCTGATAATCATCACAAAGAAGGTAGTCTTCAGTGGGAGGGCCAGGAGGAGAGAGCATGCCAGTATTTGGTGATGTGTCAAGGCCACTGACACTGGATAAATTGAGAAAAAGATTCTGATCATTGCATACCTAGAAACTGTTGTACCATATTCACCTAGCAGTTCCTATCTAGAGTAAGGAAAGTGCATCAGAATCTGAGCTGGACTGGAGGTAGGGGGTTGCGTTTTCAAACAAGGTCAGAGTGGATTAGCGTCAGAGTCCAAAAGGGCTATAGGCGCCACGTCCAGAGCTGGTATTGATGCATGGGGAACTGACACCAGTCTCAGCACAGTATGCAGTGCCAGCGAGGCTGTTGGCCATGGAGCCAGGGCAAACTTGAGAGGGACAATCGGCCTCTGGGAAAAATCCGCTGGCTGTAACCCAACTGGAAGACTCCTTAGATCCATATGTCCCTCAGGCATGCCAAAGGGGTATCAAAAATCTGCAGCATGGCCTCGTTGAAAACCTGGATTCACTGTAGAATTACTGATGGATCCAGGAACTCAAGTTGGATTGGGACTGAAGCTGGGACTGGTTCTTCAGTCGGAGATCAAAACCATACTTCTAAATACCTTGAAATCTGCATGACTTCTCTCGCTTAGAGTGGCAGGAAGAAGGGGGAGAAGTACTTAGATTCTCTTAATCTTCCTTTTCTTGGAATTACCTGATGACTTTGAACGTGACACCATCCATTATCAGGAACAGCCTTGGGAGCAAGATAGCAGCCTTAACTTAGAAAGGCTTGGAAGGCCCATCCTAATCTATGTTGATCGGTGATTTAAGAGTTTTGGCTCATGACCCCAGGTTGCACTCTGATTCCTCCAAGCACAGTTGTGCCATGACTGAGTCACGCAAGGAGCTCAGATATGAGAAAAAGGCCTTGTAGGGGTCCAACAAGGACTTCTGTTTGTGACAGTCCTCAGAGATCGTTTTAAAAGGAGACACGTTCCTTGCAAACTGATAAAAGTTTGTAAACGTTTTCTGCCAGGTGAACAGAAGTGAGGGAGCCATCTCTGGATCTGCAGTGGCAGGCTCAGAAAGAAAGGAACTAATATTGACACTCGGAAGCAGTGGTTATATGGTGGCTCAATGTCACTGCCAGGATGGGCAAGATCAAACGTTCAGCAGCATGACAACACCTGCTGTCACAGGAGGCAATTGTTGAAGAAAAAGTCTCATATCCAATCTGGCATCTGTGGGTACTTCAGAAAGAAAAGTTTCTGCGCTTAGAAATACCCATCAGAACAAAGGTGCCAAGAAGGAAGTTTGGGAATGCCATAGTGTTAAAGAACACATGTCCGCATGAAAGATGGTAGGTCTACCCCCGAGAAAGGGTCCTACACAAAGGACTGCACTAATTTGGGTCTGTTCTTTAGTCACAAACTGGCGAGACGATACACTAGCACTACATGGTTCACCCTACATGCTACCCTATACTCCCCAAGAGTAGAGATCAATAACAACTCAGTCAGTGATGGCACACCTCTGGTGCCCCATCTAGATTTACAATGCTCCTATTAACTTCATTAACCTCCATCTGGTTAACCCTGTGCTCAGATCATTTGAGTTACTTGACCTGGTATCCCAGAACTTCCCCAACAACCAGCTCACCTTACCATACTGATTTCAAAAGTTTAATTACCTGACCACCCTCCCGCGAAACTGTGTCTGTTTCATACAGTAGCTTAAGTTACTCCCTTATCCCATGGTAGCATTTGTTTAGGGTGCCTGAGCTCGATTTAATGAGATCTGTACTCCTTTGCAACCATTATTTCACGCCAAGTTTACACCCACTATTTGACGTTCAACCTGTATTCCAAACCTACATAAATACCCACTCGTTGTCGTGTACAACTGAAGAGTTTCTACATTTCAATAATTCACAAACAGAAATATTGTCCTCATACCAGTTCAGTTATGACATGCATTACGTTAATTCCATTTCAGTTAAATCTGCATCACAGAGCACTTGTGCAAAAGTTAAGGGAATCGCTACCAGAACTCAGGACAAAATGGGAGGGAGATATGGGCAGAATATTGGAGGAGATCACAGGGGAAAGAATCCTTTCAAGAGCTTCCTGCATATCTAGAAATGATAGGGTCCAAGAATTCACTTCACTCCTGAACTTATCAATAATTATTTTCCAAATTCTAGGGATGAACGTTCCTGATGAGGATTGACCAACTCAAATTTCTTGGGACTGCAATAAATAAATGCAGATTAGACACAAATTGCACTGCTGGTTAGTCAGGAACATAGATTGCACTATAGAGGTATTCCTCTTAGATGCGCCTGCCACCATCCTCCCCACCTCCATGCTTCCCCCAAGGAAACTATGCATTTGTGCATCTATCATCTATCTCCATGCCGCATATGGGAGGAGGGGGGTTAAATATCTTCTCCCAGATCCTGATTTTTTATGTAGAGTAATTTTGAGTATATTGGAACACATTCATTTGCAAAAGCCAACATGTTTATGTACAGCGGTCTGACACCCATGGGTCATGTTCACACTTTACAAAACTCTAAATAAAATACGATGAACAAATTACCTTATGCTTAAAGTCCCAAACAGTGACATACATATCTATGTCATTAGATATAAAAAAATGATTGCAACAAAACAAACATACTTTCCAACATCAACATAAACGTTTGGTTCTAGTCATGCCTGGATGTGTGATTCAATGTTCCACAACAATACCACGTTCTTAAAAAGTACTATAGCAACTGTTAAACAAGAGTTGCACCTCACACAACCCAAGTACGTATAACTAGCACAAACACCCACATTTTAATTTAAAGCTCTTAAACAGAATAGGCAGCAGTACAATACTCACTGCAGCAGGCCGTCTAACCCCTGGATCACCGCTGCAAAGCTCCTGCTGGTCTCGTTCAGGTAATTGTAACAAACTTTCAGGCTGTCGCTCATGGAATTCTGGAAGAGGAAATTCACAGGGTGAATGAAGGAGGCTGCGGCTGCCTGCAAAGGCATGCATTTCTGCACAACCCTTCTCTCCCTCAGGCCAGGCTCCTGCAGCCGGGGCAACCCTAGCAGGGACACTGGCTGCTGGGCTTCTGGGCTGGGGACAGGGGACAGGGGAAGGGAGTGCTTGAAGAGCTACACTGCCACTTTACAGTTGACGCTGGCCATGAGCCCAACAATTACAGCCTTCTTCAGGCCTCAAGCACACAGACTGAGGAGGGGTTGGCCCTCCAGCTGGGGGCTCTCCATGGCCTCGCGAAATGTGGGGTTGAGAGCACGCACACTGCCGGGACCCCCTTTGCACAGCCGGGGGTGGCCGTGGTGATCGACAGATGATTAACATGCACACACAAATAGAAGACGCATGCCCTCCTGCAAGGGAACCCCAAGCAGCTTTCCCTCCACTAAAGCTCAGTGTAGAGAGCAGACTGACACCTGGAGGCAGCCCAGTAAACACCTTAACCCTCGGTGCACTGGTGCGCTATCAGAACACACTTGGAACAAACCAAAGGCTGCGGCAACAAAACAATTTACAGCGAGACTGGAATCTGCTGAAACAAGGCAGTGCGGTATTAAGTGCTTACACTACTACAACTGCCACCCTGTACTGACGTGTGAAATCATTTTTCGAGGAATCAAGAAAGTATACGGGATACCAGGGGCTTGTTCAAAGCTGTTCATTGGAGAAGCACAGGAGAGGATGTGATGTTAAGGTCAGAGCTCGGTACTTTAAAACTGGGGAGCCAGATCCCAGCCCCGGCTTTGGCTCAACATCCTGGCAAACCACTTAATCTCCCCATCACAAACAAGCATTTGCAATGCAATAGAACTCGCATTTACGCAAGACCTATTGCATTGAAAACAGGAGTGCGGACGGGCAGCAGGGAGCGAGAAGGCATGAAATTCAAAGTGGCCTAAGTAGTCTAATTGGGATTTTTTACTTTCAATGCTTGAGGGGTATGTTTCCATGTCATACCAGTCCTCCGAGAGTCTTGTTTCCATATCATCCTGTCTTCAGAGAGGCCTACCTCTTCTTCTCTATCCTGTACTTGGAGATTTGTATATTTTCATACCTAGCCTATCCACAGAAATGCATATTTTCCTTGCCCATCCTGTCCTCATAAAGGCATACATATCCTAACTTTCATGTCCACAAAGAGGCAGATCTTTTCTTACCAAGCCTGTCCTCCGATAGGCGTATCCTTTATTTTCTTCTTTTTCCCTTTCCCAAAGCGTGTGCTCAGATAGGCCTATTTTTAGGTCGAGCCTAGCGGCAGCGGGCATGTACTGCTCGTTCTGCAAGACTGCGGTTGTAGAGTATGGGAGAGAAGATGTGCCCACTCTCCGCCCATATTTTTCATTGGCTTCTGTCATTTGTCTTTGCTACCTTCCGATTTGTTAATAGGCTTGTTAGTCCCTCCTTAGTAAGGCATGGTCTTCATTTGTAACCTCCCATGGTTACTGGCCCCTTTACTTCGGTTGTTACACGGTACCTGTAATTTAGTCTGTAAGCACTATTTACTTTTTGAGTTTCTCTTACTGCAGGCCAGACGTGCGCTGCTTTAACTGAAACCGTTTTGTCTTTTTTTAAGCAGCATGGCCGCCCAGTAACTCGGCACCCGCTTTCAATCACTTTAACCCGGCATTATCTTGAGTCTGTTTTAATCCCCCCAAGTAAAATGGAGTTAGAAATTATTAGCTAATTAAGTCATGTGAATTCCAGGTAGCACCTAATTGTTTGCTAATGGGCTGAATCTGACAACAGAACATCTGTTTTATATGTCATCTGCACTAAAGCCACCTGATGAGTTGTTGTCAAAAATCTATTTTATTACCAAGAACACCACCACCAACACCCCCACCACCAATACCCCATCACTAATATCGCCCACCACCACCAATACCACCACCAATTCCACCACCACCAATACCAGTACTACCAGTACCACCACCACCAATACCACCACCAATTCCACTGATGCCACCACCACACCAGTACCACCACCACCAATTACACCACCACCACCAATACTACCACCAATACCCCCCACCAATACTAGTACCACCACCGCCGCCAACACCAGTACCAGTACCACCAATACTAATACCACCACCAATACCACCATCTCTGATACTGCCACCAATATCACCATCAATACCACCACCTCAGCACCTCTAGCTCACTAGTAATAGCAGGAGCACTGTACAAGGCCGGAGCTGCAGCCAAGACTATCCCTCCCTGCATCCATGCCTGCCATAAAGCACAGCCTGCCCTGCACCAGGAGGAGAATTCAGGCCTCCACTACAACTGGAGTGTTTTTTATTAGGCCAAAGATATGACCTTACGCAATGCCACACTGCACACTCATATCATGAAGAGGGCAGGAAATAGTCCCCTGAGTCTCGATAGTGTAATCACAAAGTGAAAGGTGTTTGAGCACTTTTTTAGTGTTCATAGCTCGGATTATATGCAACTCTCACATCATACTTTGTGTCTGTGTAATTTACAACAATTACACATCTTCTTCACTGTACTATTTATCACTACTTTGAAGACGTCTCAGGCAGGTCTCTTCCTCTGATATTTATAGTCTAAAAAGCGGTTGGGAACCTACTTCGACACTTTTTGGGGGGAAATTTCATGAATATTGGTCAAACAACGCCAACGTTATAAGTAAGTCAAAAATGCTTTTCCTATAGAAACTAAGGGCCAGATGTACGACCCTAAATTGCATGTGCAAACAGGTTAGCGACCGGCTTGCATCTGCAAAAACGAATAGGGCCAAGTACAATACCTATTTAGAGAATTGCAAGGGGAAACCACTGGTAGTGCTTGGCCGGAACCAAGGTACAATTTAAGCTGACCACAATGGAGCATGGGTCAAATGTGTAAAACCAGGTTTGTCCTGGTCAGAACATTTATCTTCAGATTTCAGTCACTGAAAAGGAAGTAAAAAATCCTCAGTAGGGCAATGCAGTGGGCTGTGGCCAAGAAGGGTGCTATGAGGCCAAATAGCCATCGAAAGAGGTGCTGGTGAACTTTTGGCAGGAAAGCTCAGAGTAGGAGAAATTCAAAATTCGCACTCAAGGAAGGTCCCTTAGCAGTCAGATTCTTTTGACTAATTTGTCTGGTGAAGATTTCTATGTTGGGACTTTTTAGGAGCTTAGATTTCTAAATTGGGACTAGGCTGCAAGCTAGAGCTCCACGAGGTCACATACCCTCTCCTCCAGGTCCAGCAGAAATGGATTTTGCTGCTGCAGAGAGAGAGCAACCTGAATCTTTGGTCATGCAGTAATGCACCTTCATTGGAATGACTTGGCAGGTTGAGTCCTCCAGAGGTCTTTGAAGAGAACAGGGGGCATATTTACAAGCCCCTATCACCATCACTTTCAGTGATGTTGTGGTGGCAAAAGCGGCCTCATCTTATTTACAAGGCAGCGTTAAGCCACTTAACGTGGCTTAAAGCTGCCTTGTAAATAAGGCGCTATGCTTAGTGTGAAAGGGGTGGGCAGTGGGTGTTTTGCGGTGGTCGTTCCACCGCAACACCCATTGATTTTGTTGCTGCCCCTATTTACAAGGGCAGAGTAAATAGGAGGCAGTGCCAAAATTAAGACCAGGGAATACCTGGTCTTAAGTTGGCGAAACGAGGAGAAATGCTTTATTTCTCCTCGTTTTTGCTTTTTCCATGTGTGCTGCCTTGTGCAGCACACACAGAAAAAGCAATAAGCCAATCTTTTTTTTTTTAAATTACATTTTGGGACTTCCATGTGTGCTGCAGTAAGCAGCACACATTGAAGGGTCAAAATGGCATTTAAAAATTGTTTATGTACAGGACAGGGGATCTTCCTGCACATAAACAATCTTTTCCCTGCAACCACAAGGGTGCCTGCGTTGGCGCTACACTGCTAAATGTAGTGCCAGTGCAGGGGGAAACGCAAGGCTGCACCATATTCTTGTAAATATGAGGCAGCCTTGTGTATCTGAAGTGGCGGTGTGAGGCATTAAGCCATGATGGCTAACACCTCACTCTGCCACTTTAGTTGTAAATATCCCCCCCAGGTTTCTAAGTACTAGGTTTCTCAGGATGTCAGTACGAGTACACAGCTAAGGGTCGCTGGACCTCAGAATGATCACTTGGTGTGCACATATCACTTCAGCAGAAGAAGCTAGCAGGGTCCAGGGTGGGTCCAATTGGGCTCTTTAAGAAAGGCTTCAAGAAGCTTGTTTTGTTCCTGTAGCCAACAGAACCCTGGAGTCCACTATTTGGACCATGGGTACTAGTGGGAGCAGGTTCAGGGGTAACCCTTTGAACTTTTGCAGCATTTCCTGAGTTCCCTACTGAAAACAATGCCACTGTGTCCATCTCTATATAAAACAAGATGACTGAACCTTTTTTTCGCTGTGCAGAGCTCCAGTGCACACACCAGAGGTATGTCCAAAGTATGAGCAACCCTTCCTCTGTGGTCACTTCAACCAGTTCTGGGGGCAGCTCCTTTCACACTATGATTGTTGTCTCTCTGAGTAGATCGACAAAAAGGGTCCTGCCCAGGTGTCAGAAAACATTTGCTGTTGACAAGGTTGGCTTTTTGGGAGTAGGCCTGGATGGAATTCATGGAGTTTCACTCCATTGAATTAGCAGTTACAAAAAAAAACGGAGAATTCTTCAAACAGGTGGCAATACTTATGTTGCACTGCTCACACTGTGAGTTAGTGAGTGGAGCTCATTCTGCAATGAAAAAACTGTGCAAACGGCACCACACGGTGAACCAGAGGGCGCAGCTTCTTGAGTTGATTTTGCTGCCGCTTCAGTAGATTTTCTACTTGAGCTGCAGCATTCTGACTGCGAACGGTCTCGATTGCCAACGTTGGAAAATCTCCCCGACTGCCCTCCTAGCAATTAAATATCATGCTAGAGGACACTAAATCTTGCTTGTGCTTGCCAACTCACCGTTTTCAAGCTGCGCATGAGAAAACACACCGCCACACAGCAGTTGGCCAGAACTCCACATTATATTCATAACGTGGAGTAGCCAAATTTTTGTCAATTCCACCAACGGAATGGAATATATCACCCACTCCTACTTGGAAGATAATTTAGTTCATGTGCACGGCCCAACAGGCCATCCTGTCAGAAGGCCAGAATACCTCCCCCATTCAGTGTCCACCACCTAGCTATTATGTCATTCAAACCTTTGGTTTTCTTTTTTATGGAAGTTAAGTTCCTATTGCCATACCTACCTTGGCTGTGAATTTCAGTTTTTTAATCATATTCTAAAAGTATTCTGCATAACATCTTCATCAGCTGGGCCACCCCACTGCACATGATGTATGGACATCTTCAATGGAGTTTGGGCACAAGACCTGGCCTCCGACCACACCTTGTGTCCAACCCTCTGCAGGTATCCAATCTGACCCCGTATGCACAGGCTATCTAGGTTTATTTTATTTTGTTGTCCTCACATGCCTTCTTTGTTCTGCACTGAGACCTTCAAACTTCCTTCTTATTTGAACAATCTCCGGCCCTGTTTGGAAAATCGGAGATGACAATATTATGGTTAAAGCAAGGAGATTATTGAATACCACATCATTACCCCATGTGGCCATAACAGAATTTATCGTATCTTCCTAGTCCAGTTCTCAGTTACAATCACCCCTTCTTTCCAGTCAACATGTCAAAGGGTACCATAGCATAGTCACTTTTATTATGCAGATCGATTCGTATCCATCTCATATACATAAAGGACTGAATCAGGCCATTCTGATTTTGACGGCGGCGTTGAATAAATACAATGTTTGCAAATCAACCGCCTTCCTATTAGCATTAAATAAAATACCAATTTATTACCAAGATCCAATTGGTCTCCCATGTCTGATGGCAACCCAAAAATAGTTAATTCAAGACTTACCTCCAATTGCATGTGCAAGAGGTCTGTCACAAATTGACATACATCCTTCCAAAAAGACTGAATGGAGGGGCGGCTGACGTACATATGGATATCATTAGAGTTCATAAACCCGCACTTTTTACAATACATCTCCTTTGCTCCCTTCAACTTCTCTGAAATTCTTGTTGACCAAAAAGCTTCTATGGAGAGAAAATAAATGATTTTGCCTTAGGTATGCAGGTTTAACCAACTTATATTATAGCTGAAAAGATACTTGCCACAAATGTTTAGGGGTCGAGTTGGTATACTTTCCCCTTTGTCTTGAATATCAATGATCAGCTTATACCAGGTTGCCACCACCTCCTTTTGTTGCTTGCTCCTAAATAGGTGCTCTTCCAAATCATTTGTTCTACCTTTATACTCTTCCACCTACTGGGCTCAACTCTGTAGTTGTAAGCATTTTAACCTGGACACTGTCATCTTGGCCATTTATTGGAACAGGTCCCAAAAACAAAGTTGCCTCTCTTGAAAGATCCGGCCCCATTCAGTAATTCAAGCTTCTCCGAGACTCACTGCCCACCTGCCTTCCAAGAATCCTGGGGAGCCCGGAGAGTCTCACAGTGGGGCATACTTATTATAGTATGATAAGTTTGTTGTGCTTTGAATCTGTACCCATAATTGCGCTGCTGCCTGCAACAGCTTTAATTTGATTTTTTAAAATTATTTCTGGTGTCCAAACTTAGACATGAATTTGGGCCCACCAGTCACCACTTCCTCAAGCATGGTCTTCCAAAGCCTCTCACTGCCTGCCCCACCTCTATCTGATAGAAGTGATTTGATATTTTTAGCTGGAAAGCCCAAGCATAAAATTGGAAGTCTGGTAGTGAAATGTCCCCTTTATCATACATTTTCCGCAACTTCCTTCTTCCAATTTCAATTCCCTTAGCTGCTCGTATAAAGGAATCTACCTTACTATGGAGTTGTTGAAATCATGCATTCCTAAAGGGCAGAGGTATCATATTAAAAAGAATTTAGGGACAATTTACATTTTGACTGAGTTAGCCATCCCTAAAATTGTTAACGGGAGATGTGACCAACGAGTATTTGCCTGTTCATTTCTGCCATTGTTTTCTTAAATTTTGATTTTGTCAGTTTCCCTAATGAATGGCCCACCTTTAAACTCATCTGTCATCAGATTATACCTCTCCTCCATATTCCAAACCATTACCTCTGTTTTGGTTAGATTTGCCTCATATCCTGTAGCCTTCCCAAACTCTGCCATAAGTCAGTCTAAGCTCTCCACAGTTGGCGCTGGATTTAGTTTGTAAACCATAACATCATCAGCATATAAAGATTTTTTTCCTCCAAGAGTCTTGTTGCGTGGATTCTGCTCATGCACAGAACTATGCACAGGAAACCAGGACCTCAGTGAATTGTGGTGTACCAAAAACTCACCTCAGTAACCAGAACCCCCATCCGACTAGCATCAGTGTCTCATTCGTTCTCCGTATCATTTCAAAGCTACCAATGATTAGACAAGCCAGAACAAGCGACTTAGAGTACTCTCAGGAATGGTGGGAATCAGAAACACCTTTTCGTTATTATTCTCATATAAGTCCACAACAACTGTAATCGGAAAAATGTAAAATGTTTATTTTTAACTACGTGCTCTAAGGTGCAGTACTTTAGCTAACATAACCAGACAAATGATTAAAAATAAAACCATCAGCATTGTTACAATTCCATAGAAAATGAAGGGAGAAATAATATTATAAATGTTAGTGGAAAACAAGTACTATATACTTTGTGAACCACCCTCCCTTGGCTAGTAAACTAGTTTTATAAACTAATAGAAGGTCTCTAGGTTTGAATGGGGAACCCCATACCTCAAAGATCAGCTTAGGTGAATCACATTACAGAATCAGCTCTGCTCTCTGTGTCTGGAAAGGTTTTCTCCAAGTGCCTGAATCATGCATGCAAATGTAATATTAAAGGCACCCGAGTTTCAGTTATTTCCAGCTGTGTGCTTGTTGTCTCTAGAGCGTGGGCCGATCAACCTGAATTCAACAGCATACATTGTTATTTGACCTTGAAAGCTTCTGCACACAGTGTTCAGACTAAGTTTGCAGGGCATTTCTAGGGATGTGATCAACAGACCGTTCTCATGTGAAGAAAAAGCAAGCAAGCACCTGTAGTGTTGTGTGCAAAAGCAGCAAAGTGGCAAGATGGCGTTTAACTTCTGAAGCTCTTACGCTAACAGAGCAATGTGTGCACATAAAACCCTGTCTCCACTACAGTCTTACTCGAAGGGCATGATTTGTTGTTCCTTCCTAATCTTTTCTGCAAAAGGTTCAGCATATAAATTGTATAAGAGTGGAGAGAGGGGGAAGCCTTGTCTTGTCCCCCTAGTTATTTTAAAACTTGAAGTTAAGTTCCCATTCAATATAATCTTTGCCACAAGGGCATCATATATCCCCGTAGGGCCCTGTAAAATGTGTCAGCCATGTTATAATAATTCAGCATAGAAAACAGAAATTGCCAGTTCATAATATAAAGTAGCATCAAGTGTGATGATAGTGTGGGGTATGTTATGCTCCACTGCCACATCTTATATCCATATAAGCTCATGACTTAATTGATACATATATCTACCTTTTATAAACCCTTTCTGATCTTCTGCTACTAAACTCTCAATCACCTTACTCAATCTGTTGGCAAGAATACTAACATAGAATTTATAATCTCAATTTAAAAGTTATATTGGTCTATAGGCCTTACAGGACTTTGGATTCTTCCCCGGTTTTAAAATTAAAGCAACCACTGCTTCATCCCAATATTTTGGTAAGGGTGCTCCATCTATCCAAATACCTGCAAAGAGTTAGATCATTACTGGACATTAGGTGCTGTTAGACCTGTCTGCGGCCGCCGATACTATATCTCACCCTATATTGATAGGGAGATTGGAGGAGATAAGTATCCAGGGCCGGGTGCTATAATGGTTCAGAAACTACCTGTCTGACTGAACGCAGACTATTTATTTGGGACCCTTTCAGTCATGTGCCATGAATACAGACAAAGGAGTGCCCCTGATTGGGCCCCACTCTGTTTAACATATATGTCACTCCTCTTGCAAACATCAAACAAGCATGTGGTTTTACGCCTATTTCATACACGGACAATACCCAACTTCTGTTAGCCTTTCATAAAGACCCGTCCGAAACAAGAAAGCATTTCACTAATGGCATGAAAGTTATTACAGCGTGGATGGCTGCTAACTTTCTCTAACTAAATTATGGCAAAACTGAAATTATGCTTTTCGGGGCTGCTCAACAATTATGGTCTCCTGAGTGGTGGCCACCGGAATTAGGACAACCACCCACTCCAAAATCTCCTGTGAAAAATTTGGGCATAAAACTTGATCAGAAGCTAACTATGAAAGACCAAGTGACTTTCACTACTGGCTCCTGTTTTCATGTTATGATGCTATTGCGAAGAGTCTTTCCAATGCTCCCTGCACTATGGAAATGCTCTTCTGGCTGCGGTCAACGAATCCCTCCTTGACAAACTTTAGGTAGTTCATAATACTGCAGCGCGTTTAATTCACAACCTTCCAGCGAGATCAGCCTCTGTCCCTCTATTACATGCACTACACTGTGGCCAGTGTGGAAGCGGATTAACTTCAAGATCTGCTGCCTTGTGCATAAAGCCCTTAATTGTAATGGACCTAGCTACTTGAAGGAAAAACATATTCCCTATCGTCCTACAAGATCTATGAGATCTGCCAATAAGTCTCTTCTTATGGTACCACGCATAAAGAAAACAAGCTCAAGTGGCTGTGCTTTCTCTTTCTCGGCTCCCCATCTCTGGAACAAACTTCCCCTACGCCTCCAAGAATGCACCGCTCATTACAATTTTAGGAAACTAGTAAAAACTGAATTATTTCAACCTGTTAGCTCTTCACCCTGCAATTGTTGATCCTACTGTGCTGAAATATCATTTCGGAGATGAACCAGTTGCTTCATTCTTTTTCCCTTTTTTTTATCTCTGAGTAAAGTTCATTCTGATTAATATCTTCTTTTTGAGATTTGTTTTCCTCACTTGAAAGTTTCTCCATTGTCTGACCCTCTAGCCAACTATTAACCTGAACCTCTGAAACATGTAGAACCTCTGTATATGGCTCCCCACAGAAATCCACAAAGGCACGCTCAATCTCCTGTCTCTCCCTTGAAATATTTCCCAATTCCTTGCATGTTTTCTTGTTTATGTCACCTTTTATGATTTCCATTTTCCTATTCAATCCAGGAGTTTCCCCGCACTTTCACTATATTTGAAATGCTCTAATTTACTAGATTCCCAGCGTGCACGAACTCTACTATCTAATGTGGCAAAAAGAGCATGTTTATACTCAGAGATTTCCTAATGCCACTTCTCAATAAAGTCCTCCTCTCCTGATGATTCTCAACACTTCAACTCAAGTGCCATTATCTTATGTTCCAACTTTTCAAACTTTTTCCTGTATTCCTTTCTTTTTTGTGCTGGTATACTAATCAAAACCCCTCTTATAAATGCTTTGCACATATTCCAAACAACACACTTAGATGCTGATGTATTGTTAATCTAAAAAAACTTGATTGTCTTTTCTTTAAACGTGTCTACTATAGCATTTGGGGATTGAATCTTGATCGACTATTGTCAGATCTGTCCTGACAATAGTCCATCACTACATTAAAATCACCAGACCAAATGATCGGAAATTGCAACTGAATTAGTTCTGAGGCTTTAGCTTGTAAGGGCTCTATATCATCTGCATTTGGGCCATCATACCCTACCAGCGTATAAATCAATATTCTCAAGACAGCAATAACCCATCACCCCTTTTTATTCACTTTCCATTCCAAAGTTGATACCTCTGTTTGCTTTTTTTTAAAAAATATGATGACTTCTTTTATATGGCAGTTTTGTTCAGTACAAACCAATTGCCCAACCCTCCTCAGTTTTTTACAAATCGCTAGACATTCTGCCTTAGGTAAGTGTGGCTCCTGGAGTATTATTATTTGAACTGGGGAATCCTTCAGATATGGAAAGATTTTCCTTCTCTTACTTCCCACCCTTAACCCATTAATATTCCAGAACAGGATCTGTATGCTATTATTACCTATTGTAGCTTATCATTCGGCCTTTATAATGCTTCAAGGCTATCATATCAAATAAGGCAATAGTACATTTGTTTGTGTTTTTCCCCTCAATGCTCCCCACCCCATGCTCCCTTCAGCACCCCCTTACCTGGAGAACCCTGCCCTCTTCTTCCATGACTAACCAAGCCATTTTGGCCCTCTCGGGGAGGGAGGTTTCTATAATAACACCTATTGTATGATAAAAAGAAGAGAGAGAGAGAAAAGAAAAAAAGGGAGTAAAAACAAAAGAAGACCAATAAATGTGTAAAATTAGCAATAGAAGCAACTTAATTCTATATGGACTTAAAAGACCTAGATTCTAATCCAAGAGGAAAGACAAAGCCTATCCCTAAGCCTTATTTATGAAATCTTAATTCATCTTAAATTTCTCCAACAGAGCATCAGCCTCTTCATAATCCCTCAAATTTTTGTTTATCACCACTCGCAGAGTGGCCGGGAACGTCAACTAGGCAGTTCCTTCCATCCTCCTAAAGTCACCCATTCCTTTCCCAAGCTCCCACTACCTATTCAAAGTTGCTTGAGTGACATCTGATTTGATGTTGAAAGAAAATTCCTCTCCAGACAAAGCTCCGGCTTTTACAGCTGTGTTCAGAAGTTTGTCCTTCATGAAATATGTGAAGAAGTTCACTATAATTCTTTGTGACTTGGTTTTGTCTGTATCCTTCCTATACATAAAGTATCCTTTTGGATATCCTGAATCAAGGTCTCAATCAACCCTTCCCAAACCCCACTAGATTATAGCAGGTTGACTACAAATGTGTTTATGCCCTCCCGCTCACTTCCTTCAGGCACATTTAGGATTCTGATGTTGTTAAGCCTTGCTTTGTTTTCTAGAGATTCCAGCTTATCTTGACTCTCCTTGAGTTTAAACTCTAGAGTGTTCAGTTCTTTTCTATTCCTTATTGTGCCTTCTTGCAATTCCACCACTGAGGATACTAGCCCCTGTATTCTTTGGGACAGAGACTCCAGTCTTTCTGCTAATCCTGCACAAACACCCTATATCTCATTCTGATTTGCTTGAGATGTGGCAAACCCCCTTTTAACTTCCTCTGCAACAGATTTCATTAATTGCCCTAAAGAGTTCATCTGTGGATCAAAAGCAGTGGGAAAATGCATGGCCACACCTGATTGAACTGTCCCTTCCATTTGGGGCGTAAGGCTGTGAATATGACCTACTTAGGCTGACTCCATTATAGCCCCCCTGGTCTTTCAAACTATCAGGCTTAGTTCCTGGTCTCTGTCTTTGTTAATGTCATCTCCGGCTAAACATTGATACCTGTTTGGGCTGACAGGAATCCGGTAAACCTCTGCCACCTGCCCATTCTGATCTAGCAGTATCGTTTTATCACTGATTTCCTTATCCGCTTCCTCAACCACTGCTAATATCGACATGGCTCTAGAGGGGCCTAAAGGAGAAGCGGAGGTAATCCTCACCAGTTGACTTATCTCAGTGCCCTTGTCCTGCAACTTAAAATAGGATCTAAGAGAAGGGTTGATTTTTTAGGAGTCGCAATTCCTTATGTATGTAGGAATCGCAAAATAAATAGCAATTCCTTCACAGTTCCTAATAGTGAATCGCAAATTGGGATTCGTTATTAGGGAATGCATTCCCATTCATTCCTTTATCACTCATTTGACCAGCCCATTTGCGACCGGTAAAAAGTTTGATGCATGTGCCCCAATGTCACTAGACTGTTAGATCCAATCAAAGTTTTCAGTGTTGACGGGGGGTGTGGCCAGGCCACGGACCAGGATGGCCACGCGGCACTGAAGCTCCGTCAGCCTGTTCCAGCTTAAAGGCGTTATCCCCCTAACATGCCACATACTCAACACCTGCTCAATATCTGCTGTCACCGGAGCATACCGAGAGCCTGCTGACCCAACCCTCCTGTTAAACAGGGCGGCCGTTGCGTAATATCGCCGCTCAGTAAATCGGGGTGGAGTTGTATCGGGCATCTGGCTTAGCGGAACATATCTCGGCCGGTTCTCGGAGGCGTTGCGGTCCAGACTGACTGGACAAGAGGCCCTGATTTCTACATTGACCGTGAGTGGCATGGGTGCTGGACCTCCCTGACTCCCTCCCCCCTCTGCTGACATCCTCCCACTGCCGGGGCGCAGTCATGCTGACTGGGCCCAGGCTTCCTCCATTGTACCTGCATTCTCCCCTAGGCCATGTGGGGACAGGGCCCGCGAGTGAGCCAGGGAGGCATCCACTCGGGCGCTTGCAGGTGTGGCTGTTGGGGAGAGGTGGGGCCTCTGTTTATCCACGCACCCGGTTGCCCCCTCACCTGTTCCGGCTGCGTCATCCTGCCTGACAAGAGACCTGTTGCTGGGGGCCCTGCAAGACCCTGACTGCCGGTTGCACCAGAGACGGGAGGTCCGCATTCCATTGGCTCCACGCCTGGCTCCATCGGAGGCACTTGTTCGGGCCGCCCCGTCCCCACGGCTCGTCCCATGGCCTGCTCACACACACGCCTCAGATCACTGCCATCCCACGTGCAGTCTCAGTGGAGGGTGTGGCCTGGGAGCCCATTCACTGTTGCAGCCTGCTTCTTCTGTTCCGGCTATCCTGTTGGGCGCCCTACCGGCCCTCTGCCATCATTGGACCCCTTCTGTGGAGTCAAAGCCACCCGAAGCCCATCCGCATTTTAGCCCCCACATGTCCTTGGTGCCATCGATACCCTTTATTGCTCTTTTTTTTTTTACTCTTTTTTTCAAGAGGAAGGAAGTGCCCCTGAGTCTCCAACTTCCTGTTCCTGTCCAGCAGGCTCCTCCCAGTGCTTTGTCCATGTGCTGTTCACTTTCATTTGGATTTGGAGCTGGAAGGATCACTTTTTTTGTCTGTCTGTCTGCTGCATCATATCATTGGATTGGATTTATTTGAGGACTTTTTGATTTGAGATTTAATTTTACAAGTAAGTTGGAGAATTGGTGTACATGTTTGTTTGATTGGGGCTTGTTTGTACCTACATTTTTCTGGGATTTTCATTATTTTTAAAAACTATTGTTGTGAGTGGCCAGTACTTTCAATAGGGGCCTAGTTGTTTTTCTCTGAAATTTCAGCCAGTAGGCCCAGAGGTACCCATGGGTCCATGTTTCTGTGGTGTCTGTTGAATTTACACATTATGTAGGGCATGGATGGCAGAGGATTGAATTGCTAAATGTGGTTGTGGTGTATTTCACTGTTTGGGTGTTGTTGGATGTGTGTGTGTGCTTGATGTGTAACTTTCCAAATGTTTTGCAGCCCTGCTGATTTTAATTTTTGTATTAAAGCTGTGTTGTTTAGCAGGTCTCCTTTGTCAGGTCATATATAGGCCTGCTTCAGTTCATTGTTTTCCATGACCTGTTATGACTGTGGGTGACCATGTGGTTTGGGGCCATTTTGTGGTGGTAGTTTAGTAGTGTGCTTCTTTTTCCATATTGGCCTGCATGTCTTTTCTTCGTTCCCCTTGGCTTATGCTTGTTGTTGTTGTGGCCTGGCCATGTGGGTGGCAGATATTTTGTGAAGACAGACAGTGTGCTTTTGGCATAGGCTTGCATTGTCTGTCTTCCATTTCTTGTTGTTGTGGGTGGCTAGCGGACATTTTGTGGAGCCATCCAGGCAGTGTGCTTGCTTTTGCCATTCAGTTCCAAGCTTGTGGCCTACTCTGCCAGTAGGCCCAGAGGTAGTCATCATCACTTCCTTTTGAGATCTTCACACGTGAAGTCAGCAGGAGGACTGTACTATGGGCCAAGCTATCCCATTGTTGTACATGCTAGAGCAAGAGCTGAAGGAGGTGTCTGAAACGTACGCAGGTGTGGATGACAAACTAGACGCATATTATTTGGCGGACACCTTAGCTGTTTGCTTATCTGAAAATACAAGGATTCAAAATAACATTGTGTCACATCAACATTACATTACTGCCTCAATTTTGGATCCACCATAAAAATTATTTCTGAACAGTAATGCAGTAATTCCTTTTTCAGAAGTGGATGTTGCCAAGTACAAAACTTTGATAGCTGAGGAAGCCACTGACTTCGAAAACGAACGGCTCCTACTTAGAGGCTCACCACCCCAGGCCAGAACAAATACTACAGGGCACCCAGAGTCAAGTTCTACTTCAGAGCCTGAGAGCAGTGCGTTTGCCTCCCAGCAGTGAACAACACTACCAGTAATAACATCAACAACATCAACAACAGCACCAACAGGATCATCCGCCACATTAAAAAAAATGGCAAGTGATTGGTTTCTACGGAAAGGGTTTTGTACGTCCATTGCTGATGCAAAGGCAAAAGAAGCCTAGCAAATCGGAGCACTCCTAAACATTGACCGGATGGTCCAGGCCTATCTGGATGACACAACAGAGGTCTTCATGGAGCAAAGCCCATTGGTGTATTGGTATGGGAAAAGAAGCCAATGGCCAGTGCTCAGCAGGCTGGCGATAAAGTATCTGGCTTGCCCTGTTGCAAGTGTCTCTTCAGAGTGTGTTTTCAGTGCTGCTGGTGCCATTGTAACTATGAAAAGGACCAGTCTCTCGCCCAAAAGCATGGAGAGGTTAACTATGATCAAAATGAATCAGCACTTTATACCACCGGAGTACAAAATACGTGAATCACAGCAGAAAGAGGAGAGCGACTTTGATGACATAAGTAGTGGGTTACATGACCTACTTCTGTCCGAACCTCCAGAGTTTGATGACGAGGTCCTCTTCTCTGACAAATAGGCTTTCAAATTGTTACTTTCTTCCTTCCTTTATTTGTGTGTGTATCTGTTTTTCTGGTTCAAATCTAATCATAACAAATCCATCACCACCGTCTCCTCTTTTTATTTTCCTATTGGAGTTGCATGTCTCTGCATAACTGTCCACTCCACTCCTCAGAGTCCTGCTCCATCTTCCTGACTCTCCCTAAATACATTTCCAGCAAGCCAGACATTGGATGGAGATGGAGAATATTACAATAAATGTTGCCTCTAAGAGTCCCTCCATAAGAAGTGAAACATGACTACAGCTATCTTCCATTGTGTTTCCGAGACGAAACTCATCACAGTCAGAAGGCTAGGCATCTGATCTGACAGCCAAAGAGAAGAGCAAGACAGGTAATGATTAATGAATGATGGCATGCATTGCATTGGATGCTTGTTGACTCAGAGTGAATGTGCATGAAGTCAAACTATACTAGTTTATCTACAAAGTAAAAGTGACTCAAGTGACAGTCAATGTTTCCTTGTTGTTTAATAACCATATTGTACTCCTACTACTGCAGGTGCAGGCCAATAATCCGTTGCAATTTTTTAATATGGAATATAAACTTAATCGGAGTCAGTACAGACTGAGTTGGTGTTGGACAACACGTACCACACAGTTATGATGATGACCATACTATCTTTGCACGCAGTCAGTCAGTTGGATCGGAGATACTTGATGGAATAACTGCGTTTCATGGACTGGCATAAAAGGTTAACACAAGAACCACAACAGACATAGGCTACATGTCCGTGTAGTGGTGTGGACTAGAGTGTAGTGGTATGACTGACAGTGGCGCATTGATTTAGTCACTTGATTTGGAAAATGCTAGGTTGCTATATATGCCTTTTGTCTGGCTCTGTCAAAATTTAAGGTAAATAGAGGTTGGCTCACGGGCCGGCCTGGTGTCGTGGGCCTGTTCTGTGCTGGCTCCTGTCCTGTTGTTGTTGTAGCTTAATGCTGTAGAGTAGACATGATGTATCCAAGCCACCTCAGTCTGAAAGTGTTCTTTCAGACTGAGTTGTTCTTTCAGACTGAGTGTTCTTGTCTTCTCTTCTTGCACTCCACCGTAATTGATGCTTTTTTTTTAATTCAGTTATTTTTCAATACCTCTTTTGTTTTTCCATCTACACTTACAGGCCGGCCTTTACCCTGTGCTATACTGGGAGAAACAACTCACACTTACCTTACCAATCCGCATCAGGCAGGCAGTGGTACCCAAGATTGATGTGTGGAGTGTCCATGGAAAGGAGGACCAAGATGAATGACGAGATGCAACTCCACAATTGAACCAGAATATACAGTAACTTTAGTATCATTCATCATTCGTCTTTTAATTTATTTGATTCCTTTTTAGGTCTCGCGAGCCAAAGGCTCGAAGAGACATGTTATATCTGGGCTTTTCAAAGTGCTGCCGTGGCCTAAAGCTACAGTGCACGTGAACGTGCACGCGCGCAGCGCCATGTGTCTTTCCTCCGTAGCGATCGTAATCACGATCACTTTCACTTTCGCGGGCTCCTCTGATGCTGGCATTTCCCCTCCCTTCTCGTCTAACTTGCTTTGTTTCTCCTTTGTTAAAATGCTTGCTGTGAAAGGCCAGTTTCGTTGCATTGCCAGTGTTCAGTTTTCAACCTTATTCACCCATTGCTGTTTAATGAAACGGTTTTCTAAATAGTGGAGTCTAATTCTGATTTTATCAACCTTGGCAGCCGACGCGTGTTTTGCTCGCGTTGCTACGACCGTCTAATCTGTCGCCTTCATCAAGGCTTGTTTTGTTTGCTTTTCTGGTCAGCCCAAAGCCCCAATCACAAATGACGTTCAACTGTATAGTTTGGCTCAGAAAACGGCCCGCCTTGGGCAAGCTGACATGCCTCGTTTTGCAAGTAGGAACTTCCTTCTTTCCATTCTTGTCAGCGCAGCTGCTGTTTCACCTTTTATCTCTGGTTGTTTTTAAAATGAAGCATCGTTATGTGAAGTCGGCGCGCCTTCCATGTGTGTTTCCAGCCTCTTCTACGCGCCACCCTCCCAGCGCCCCCCTCCCCCCCCTCTCGCACAGCTTCTCGCCGCTCGGATTCGATCTTACACGCGGCTCAGGTTTGGACACATTATTTCCACACTTGTAAGAATCTTGGAACAGGAAGCCGTGGCTACCCCTAGAACTGCCAAATATCACTTATTTCATGAGAACGGAGGTTAGTAGAGGGTGCGGGCTCCAAAGGTTCTCGAGTACCGATGAACACAATGTTCCATTTATCAGAACCAAGTTCACTTTAAGAGAATGCAGTTCCTTGTTTTGGTTTGGACTGTTCTCGTCTTTAAACAACAGTCGATTTATTTTGTACCCAATCCCTTTCCTCTTAAAAGTGTTCTGTTCCATTTTTTTTTTTAGCGTTTTATATAGCGCGAACTAGACCTGAAGATATCGGAGCGCTTTACATGAGCTCCAGTTTCGTTACAGACGGACAATTTCATTTTTGTTATGCAGGGGGAGATTATTTGCCCAGAATCACAAGATGTTGAGCGTCGTTGCCGAGACACGAACCCGATTCCTCTGCTTCCAGGTCAACCGCTCTAACTGCAAGGCCACACTCCTGACTTATTCTCGTTCCTTATTTGAGCATTCACATGCATGGTGTGCCTCATGGCATGTCTGGCAGAGCTAATCTACCTCCCCCCTCTCCCGCCCCATTCCCCCCCACATACACATCACAGTCTCATGCTCGGGGCGACAGAATTATGCTGCAATGATGGAGCAAATTATGCAGCATGGTTCACTAAATTATGCAGCAAGAAAAGGCAAGTTATGCGGCATAATGTGGCCCGTTGTGTGTCAGTATTGTGCCTTTAGTTTGTCATTTTGACACAATTAATGTTGCCTGGGTAAAAGTTACATTTCATTAGCACCAGAGTAACACCCGAGTACTGCATAATCAGCCAGCTAACTTGTGCTCGGGCTCTGCCCCTGCTTGACACAAGTGTAGTACTTTTTTTTAGTAACTTTGGATTCGTTGGATTTAGATGCCTTCTTTTTTTTTTTTTTATAAACGTTTGCAAATGGCGCAGCAGATGGAGGTTTAAGTGATAAGTATGGTAAATCTATAATTATGCAGAAAACACTACAGAATTGCAGAATTCCTGTGCCCTGCCATGCTAAGTTTAGAAATGTAAGTTTCTCTATTATACAAGTAGTTTTTTAAATCTTTTTTCTTAGATATGTCCATCAGTATAATTTTTAGCTCTCGCCTATTCGCGCTTCCATCACTTTGTGAGGCATGCAGTATATACTGTAGTGTGGAAGCTCCGCCCACTCTCTGCCCATGGGCTTTTGTCTTAAATGCTGCCTTCCGATTGGTTTGAGGCTTGTTAGTCCCTCCTCATTCATCATTTGTATCCTTCCACGGCTATTGGCCCCTTTACTCCTAACACTATTTTCTTCCCTGTCTCCCCACCCCACAGCCCCCTCCCTCAGTCTGTGACTTCTCCCCTCCCCTCTCCCCTCCACCCTCTCCCGTTCGTGTTCTTGCCTGCTGGCACATCCGTTTTCATCTTTATTATTGCCACCTTGAAATATGCGAGTTCAAAATGCATGCTGTAACAAAAACTTCTCGTGTTCAATTAACTAGATTTTATTGTTACTCTAAATATAATAAGACTCGAGGCAACATTCGCGGTATGCATGGCAACTGATGCCTCTGAGGTGACGCGCTAAAGAAATGCACTTTTTTGAATTCTGAAGAGACATTATCGCAAATTTACATCCTGTTTACTGTATGATTAACATGCTGATCATTTTTACGGCTCGCCCACTGGCTCGTATACGCTTGGCTCGTCTCCGGCTGGCTCTACCTGTTAATTAATATATTGGCTCACTCACCTCTAACAAAAAGAGATGAATGGATACATGACAGTGAGGAAGATAGAGAATTAGACTGGTGCAGACAAACAGACAAAGTTAGTCTCCATTGCCTCACGTCCGAATCATCACTTTCTATAACCTGTAAATCTGCTGGCAACTCCCGCATGCCCCAACCTCATCCCCTCACCTATTCTTAGCAGAAGCAGCAGATTCTGAGCTGTGCCCTGCTGGTGCAGAGGAGCATGGCAGAGTCTGTAGAAGCGCTGGGATCCCTAGCCTCTCCGGGCGGAGCCTAAGATCTGGAAGTACAAGACGAAAAGGGGTGCACAGAGACACCAAAATCTACTTTCTACCAAGGCATAGTCACAGATATACCTTTAAGGCTCTCTCAGATCTTGCAGACATGCCTAGTGCCTCCTTTTTAAAAGCCCCAAGAAAAATTAAATGTTGCCGGTTTAGTGCTCCCTCTTTCCTGGCAACTGGGGAATTTGCGTCCTGCATTTGCAACGTGGTAGACCACTGTTGGTTGCCTGATGGTGCTTGCCTAGTTTCAGTAGTCAGTATTACACCAGCCGTGCCATAGCGCGCTCTGTTATTTACATTCCAATATGTACTCTGTAAGGAATGCCAGTATTACTTTGCAGCTCTGCATTCCAATCAGTCTGGCTGTTGTTTTAGTTCATAATATGTATTCAGCTTATAACACTTTCTCATTTGTTAAAGGTAGAGATGTTGACGTTAAAAATACCAATGGCAATGCTGCTTTGCAAATTACTCCACTGCAAAAAAAAAAGGAAAAAACATTGTCATTTTAAACGCCAACAGCTCTAACTTTTACAAATGCGAGACCTATTGCATTGAAAATGCTTGATTATCATTACGAATGTGTGTTGTGGTTTGTTTGGTAATTGATCCCTACAACTATTTTTGAATTTTCTTTGCTAGCTTTAAAAGTAAGCCCGGTACAGCATGTAATTTGGGTCTCTCTGAGGGCATACAGGCAAGGCAAATTTCATATTAACAATTATACTTCTGCCCTGTACTGTCTAATTATGTAGTAGTAGTTAGTAAGTACTACTCATTAACCATCAAGTTATCTTCTGCATGCATTTCCTTTTTCTCCCTTTATAGATTTATTGGATAATGGATCATGGTTTCCTTCCATGATTGTGTTTTACTTTTGTTGTGTCCATGCGTACTGTCTGTTTTTCTTTGTCAAACCTTTCCCCAAAACATTCATCAATCCCTAACCCTCTTCCCCCGGGCTGTGTAATTTATATTGAGGTGTGATGTGACTACATTAAATGTACACCAACAATTGATCACACGCTTTCTGGGGCAGATGTGGTGAAAGCAACACTAATTCAATTTCAAGGCAGGGCAAGGATCTTCTTCTGCTTGCCCACCCATGCTGTACTTTACTTTCTTCTACTACTCCTCCCACAGTCTCTCTTAGGCAAGTGACTGTCTCTTTTTTTTTCAAATGCTAGTGCCAGTGTCTACTACTACCACCACAACGATGGCATCTTTTCCATTCTCTTGGGAAACCATGCAGCCATCGCTGTGGGGAACTTAATCATCATCAATCACAGGTAAGATGAGTTTGGTGGGAGGTGTAATGGACTAGGAGGAGAGACTGACAGCACTAGTAGGACAAATAAAATAACTCAGTGAGGGGTACCACATCTATCTGTTTATGTGTTACAAAATTGGCAGATATTTTAAATCAAACACTGGCTGCGGGCCTGCAGCAGCAAGGAAACCATGTGACATAAATTTGTAAAACAGTAACCCACCCACAAAACATTAACATCGTATGTTTAACTAAATATAATGTATTACCCTAACAAAAATAAACTATCCCTCTCTGACCTGACCCACCCTTCTCCCTAACCCCAACTAATGTCCAAAACCCAAAAGTCCAAAATGTCCATAAACCCCAACGCCCAAAACCCACCCACCAACGAAAGGAATTAAAAAGGGGCAATTCAACGTGGTCCTAAATTCGGTGGGCTTTGAGATGTTTATCAACGAGGATCTTGACCCGCTCCTCTAGCTGCTCCTCCAAGCATGCCATCCGGAGGAGCATCTGGCGGCGAAATGCCCTGCAGTTGCATCCAGGGTGTGGGGCAGCAGTGCTAGATGTTATCAAAGCACGGCGGCTGCCTGACCGCAGCGCCATAACACTAGAGGGGGAGCCTGGCTGGGGCCCGGGGCATTGGAGGAGGCTGCAGCCGCCTCCTCCTCTGCCTGAGCCACCAGCCACCGGTACTCTTCACAGATGGCCTTCAGTTTACAGCACCAGGCCCTGGCTGCCAACTCCTTCCATGTGGGTTTTTCTTGGGAAGGAGGATCTATATCAAGAAAAAAAAGAATATTGTAACCAATATTCTTAGCAAAACAGTAACACAAAATAAATTAAACACATAGTGGCACAGTATCACTAGCAAGCACAGTACATAAAATTTGTGGTAAGTATCTATCCTCCCACTTCCTCAGACTCCAACATTTGTGGGAGTTTCAGGCATTATACTAGCACTATGGACTCCAGTACACACCAGTCATCTTCTTCTAATCTCTAGTTTAGCAAAATTACATAACCTTGTTGTAGCCAGCATGCCAGCTCAGTCAGCTAAGCTTGCACCCAAGAGAAACAAATATGAGTCACATGATGCAGACTCACTTTAGTTTTATTTACTACTACTGTCTGCAGCTGGGGAAGCTCATATTTTTGTATTACAGGTGGCACTGGCCATACTCTCTCTGTGTCAATTTTGGGCGGCGCGCGGTCTAGGGCCCACCCCATCCCCAGTATCCTTTTGCAGTGTTTGTGTTCCCCTGTGCGCTAAGGTTGTGTGCGGTAAAACACATGTCGCAGCCTCATTAGGCCGTTGGTGGCTAGTCTGCACTCAATTGCGGTAAAACATGTTTTATTTGCAGTATTGTGTATTTTCATACAGTTTGCAACAGGGAAACATTTATTGAATGTATGAGAAGTATTTTTTATTGTGTTTTATCTTTACATACAGCATTTGAGAGTGTTGCACTACAACTCCCAGCATTCTTGGAGTGAGCTGCTGGAAGGACGTGGCAACGTTACGTGAGCAGCCACGCCCTTTCCCTCACGCTCACTATTCAGCTGATTTTATCGGAGAAGGGTGTTTCCTTGCTTGCTCCGGTGTTTACTTTCTTCGGACACCCATTATCTCCCGTCGGAGATCTTGTGAGCTTTGCTTCCGGCTTCCACTGGGTAGGAGAGTTTCTGTGAGGTGTGACAAGGTCTGTTCTGCCTCGATTCGAAGTCTCTGTGCAGCTCGTTAGTTCAACACGAGTCTGCTTTTGTTTTCCTCGATACGTGATTCTGCCACGCCCTTTTCGCACAAGCCTTTGCCGGCTCCCGCAGAGTTTTGCTGTTCATTCTGGGACCCTTCTTTGACAGAAACAGAGTAGGTCGTACTCTGAAGTTAGGAGATATTTATGGCCATTGGTTAAGTTGAACAGCATTACGATCGTTTCTCGATCATTTTTTCTACATCTACATATTCAAATAGAATTTGAGCCTTGTCATTTGCTCTTATAATTTGACAGCGCATTATGTGGTGTATGATTCTTCTGGCATAATTGATTTCTTTTTATGAATATTCTTTAGTAAAACGGTGTGTCAGTTGTTAAAAGGATATTCAAGGCGTTATTGAACAAATAATGTTTCCAGCCATTTGAATGATATCGGTTTAGTGTTAATTCAATATTCATATTGCCCTAACAATAGGTGACAAGGTGTCGCAAAGATTGTAATGGCCTCAATACTTTATTTCAATCATGAGTAAGAAAACAACTCATTGAAGTAAAAAAACGTTATTGGCAAAATATATATTTGACTGTGTTTTTTTAACCAGAGTGCATGACAATTCTTCAAGGGCAGAAAACTTTATTGACCAAGGTATATTGTTGTGAATTTAACATTTTTCCTTTTTAGATCTCCTTCCCAGCTGTCCCCCTCCTAATTCCCTTCCCCCCGCTTGATCACTTCAATACACTGTCATATTAAAAAAAACAGAGTTGAAGCTATCGAGAGGTGGGCCATTGTGTCTTCACATCAGACCCTGAGGAAAGAAGTTGATTCTTGACACTCTGTTACATGAGGGCAATTGCTATATTTCACTTTCACCCTGCCCTGGGTACTACAAAAAGGCATCTGATCCAATGATCATTGCTTATTATATATATGGGAACACAACATAAGATCAGTACGGTCGGTGGTGGGAGTGCTGCCGGGCGGTGACGTGGGGAGGGGGAGGGACAGGGTGGGGGGTAGTAAACTATGGATTACGGACTATTACAGGTAAGTAAGCAATACATATAAATAAATAAACAAATGTCCCTGCACGCACTGCATCGCATTTGGCAGTGCAGTGCACACAATGAAATTTGTTTTATTTATTTTTATGTTTACTTACCTGTATTTGGCCGTAATACATAGTTTACTACCCCCACCCTGCCACACCCCACATCACCGCCCAGCAGCACTCCCATCACCGACCGCTACTGCATAAGGTACTTTGTTTTCATTGATTGTGTAACCAACAGATAGGCCACACTTTGCTGGCTGGCTGACACAAACGAAAATAAATTAACATAGGTAGGGAGTGGTCCTCGGAAGCGGAGGAAGGCGCTTGCTAAAATATATATATATATATATATATATATATATATATATATATATATATATGTTCACTTAAAAAACCATAGGTTTCACACATGTTATAGTTAGGTGGATATTTCACTCGTTATAGTTACTTCAGATAACCATAACTCGCGCGCCCGCAATCCTCTGCTCATGACGTCACATATTACATCACTCATGACATGGTCAGTGACATCACTCTTGACATCATTGATGACATCATCCTTGTGATAGAGTGGCGGTCGCGCGAGTTATAGTTATCTGAAGTAACTATAACGGGGGAATTTCATTGGTTTTTTACGAGTGAAATATCCACCTAACTATAACATGTGTGAAACCTATGGTTTTTTAAGTGAATTTGCAAGGTTTTTTAAATGCTAATTCCTAACAATAATGTGTGTGAAACCTATGGTTTTTTCAGTGAATTTGTATGGTTTTTTAAATGCTAAGTTATGTATGTATTTTTTTTTATATATTTATTTTTCAATAAACTACGTATTAATTTTTTTTTTATGGTTTTACACCGTGCGCGCACGGTGCGCGCACGGTGCGCGCACGGTGCGCGCACCCCCGAGATTTAAAAAAAAAAAATGTTAAATGTTTTTTTCTGCCTTCGGGGTCCTTCAGGGACCCCCTGACAAAGGCTAGGGAGTCAGGAACTCTCTACCCTGCCCCTTTTCACGTTCGCCACCTTCCTTTTCCACTCTCGCACTGAAAACAAACAAAATGGCGGCCGACACTTCCTAATTTCGACCGATTCGAACGTTGACTGACATGTAACAACCAATCAGAATTACGCTCGTGCACGCACGGTGCGCGGCTATAGATATGTATGTGCTTTTCAATGCAATTTTCTCTGGAAATACTGAACAGATTGACTCCATATATGCAAGAGGCACTTCCCTGACCTGAGGACTACCTCTCTGCCAAATTTCAAGTAATTCTGTTCAGCCGTTCGGGCTGTACCTTCGACTAAAGGTCCTATGGGAAAATGCATGGGGAAAATGCGTTTTGGGACCCCCCTTTTTTCTCGGCCCTCACTTGACGAATCCCCCCGAGACTTTTAGGGTAGGAGCTGAGCGGAGCGCCCCATTAGTTTTGAAAATTTCGCGAAGATTCGTCAACCGGCGCCAAAGTTATTCAAAATAGAATTTTGAGATTTCCTATGGAAACACGGTCCTAACTATAACTATCTACTGGCGACCGCCAGTAGATAATATATGTATATATATATATATATACATATATATATATATATATATATATACGCTCCGATTCCACTTTCAAAGCGAAGCACTCTCGCGCGGGTGCGAGATTGCGGCTGTGAACACCGCACTTTACATCCGCTCCAATCCACCTCTATACAGAACGAATTATCGCACTCTCAGGGACATAGAAGAAAAAACTTTATTTTTTCAAATGGCCAGCAACAGACGCGTTTCGGCGGACTGCCTTCTTCGGTGTCCTTCGAAGAAGGCAGTCCGCCGAAACGCGTCTGTTGCTGGCCATTTGAAAAAATAAAGTTTTTTCTTCTACGTCCCTGAGAGTGCGATAATTCGTTCTGTATGGAGGCGGATTGGAGCTCCTTCCACCCTTCTTTCCCTCTTTGTTCAACACATCCATCAAGGTCATCTGATCTGACTTTTAGTCTTCTCCATAAAACTTTCACAGCTGAGTTGGAGTCAGATAGAAAAGGCCATTGGTTATTCAACTCACGCTGCTAATGCGATTGCTAATGCATTGCTAATGCTAAGTAAAGGGTGTCTTCTTCAACCGTTGTATAATGTTAACTACAACTTAATAAGTCTCACAGTAAAGTGAGTGAAGTGAACACCCTTCCAGCTAGTAGTAATGTCAATAAGTAATGATTATAACTTACCACCGCCCGCCACTGCTGCTAGCTCCCCTCCGTACCTCCTGCAGGTGCCGCATGTTCTCCTGCCCCCTCTGGAATGGCCGCATCACCATCGCCGCTGGCCCTGCCGGCACTGGTGGTTGGTAGTACGACTAGAAAAAACATTACACATTTTTAGATGCCTGTACACCTCCCCCTATTTTATTAGTTTTCACTAGGAAGATTGAAAAAAAAGTTAATACAACATACATCATCACTAGTCCAAATCGGGTACTAGAGTAGAGTCAGTAGACAGACACTAGGAGTGTTATGGTCCCTAGGGTCATCTCGTCCTTCTCTACTCTTTGGAAAGTTAGCCTGAGCCATGTAGCCATTTTAGATTCATCATGTTACTCTTTTGCGCATATTACCTCGCAGCTTGTTGTGCAGTAGACACCTTTGAGGCCACATGAGTGTTGCGTACAAGTGAAGAGGTAAAAAAACAAGCCACTTTGTTATAGAGTTCGGTTAGTCCGTATTGCTTAAACATAACATGTTACACTTTTTGGCATGACTGCGAAATGTTTGCATAATTGCATTATACTATCTAACGCACACCATTTTTCTCATAATAGGTGGAAGATTCCCTTCTACAAACCAGAGATTTGCAGAGCATATGTATGATGCATGTAACCAGTATTTCTACGTTCTACGGTGAGGAGTCTTCCAGAATTCACACAGATCTTTTGTCTTCTATCATGCTCTTGTAAATGTTTACTGTTTTAATCTTATGCATTTTGCTGTTGGAGCTGGCTGTAGTAATTTCATAGAACGACGTACAGAGCTTGTTATTTGAAAAAAACCTTTTGAACCTACACATAGAATCTATGGTATTTAGTGTGGTGGGGTGGACTTACACAAGTTAGTGAGCAAAAGGGGGTTATGTTCTGGGTTGTGTCATCATTGGGTATCTTCGTGTGGGGGGTTCGGGACCTAATGAGACACTATAGCTAGTTGGTCAGGGGATTGTGGGTTCTGACTGAGGTGTGAGTAAGGTCCAACCTCCCATCACCAACATCCTATTTTCTTGTGCATAGTTCTGTATGTGGCTGTGCAGAATTCCTACAACAGTAGTAGTATGTACTATCCTATCAAAAATACTAGTCAAATATCTGGTTGGGCATTTTGTTGGTGGGAATTGTCAAAGCCTCAAGATTAAGAAGACTAGAAGAGGACAGCCCAAAGGACAGGACACAGTGGCTAGAGCTATTGGTCAATCTGACTTTTATTCCAAAGAAAACATTCAATAAAGAGTGGCCAACTGGGCAAGCTTAGCTACAGACAGGCTTATAGTAGTAGTAGTACAGAGAGTCATAGCAGAGGCAGTTACAAGGAACTTAGAGGCAGGGATAACCAGAATTTGGAAAAAGATAGTCAAGGTCAAAGAAGCTTTTGTAAAAAATTGAATTAGGAAGTGGAACCATAATTATTAGTTCGGGAAAAAAAAGGTGCAGTAAAAGTTAGGGAAATATAATTGGTAATATTAACCACTGGAGGACTTACTGGGGCCAGCAGCAGGGGCGTCTGTAGAGGAGCCGTCCTCTGGGTGTTGTCCCGCCGACTCGGACCCAGTCTTTTTGCCCCTGGGTGGTGCTGATGATCATGTAAGATATAGAAAGAGACAAAAATTTAGGAGTGCTGTGAAACAAATAAATCATTTTAAAAAACGCTCAAAAAACATTTTAGGAAACAACAATTGCAATAAAATTGACCTATCTAATCAGATTGACTACCGGGCTGCTTGCTGGATTCACGGATCGTCTACTTATTTATGAACACTCCAGTGTTCGATAATCATTCTGATTCCAGAATACTAACGAAGCCTAAGTACCACCTGACCTAGACCACCTATTCCATATGGGCCAATTGTTCACTAAGTCTGCATTTCCATTTTTTTTAGCCTTCAAAAATGCGTAGATGAGATGGAGGACACATGCATAAATGTGTGCTTACACCAAATTGTGGGTTGGTTGCATCTTATGTTGTTCTGCTACTGACTGACACTGCTAAGCCTACCACTCACTAAACAAACTACAAAAGGTTCTACGGAGGACTGGAGTAAGCAGCACTCAGTGACAGAGGAGGCGTCACGCAGACCGTAAAAAAATTATGAACTAATACTAACTAAACCTAGTATCCAACCACCACTATTTCACAGGAGGACAATGGAAGGACTAGAGTCTCTCTAGCAATAGCATTACCTAACTTCAGTTCTCTAAAGTAAACTCTTACATTAATCAGCCCAAGCTAGCACAAAGTTGCAAACAAGTAAGAGTAGCGCCAAGCACCTGTGTCCTACAATCACAGAAGATTTTGAAACGTAATTTACCTGCAATGTAAGCAGCAGTAATCTTGTTATTCGCCAAACAATTATACACAATACTTATACTACTATATATTAGCTAATCACCAAGCCCCACGCTCTCGACACCTAGCAGGTCCAACAGGTACAGGATGTCTGACCACAGGTGGGCCCGCTGGTTATGGGTGCGCCGGACCCCTGAGCAGCGAAACACTGCCCGGTGCACCTTTGCCCACTGACGGTGACGCTCCTGGTTAGGGTACCCGGAGCCGGGCCTGCTGCCAAGGTCAAGGGGAGGTGGCGCTGGATTAAAAAAACTAGGGCGGCCACCTCCGCCTCGCCAAAAAGCTGCCGGGCCTGCACCCCTACAGGGCGCATTCTGCTGCAAGGCAGGCGGCTCTAGGGAGCAGGTGCCTTGCCCTATGAGCCGTTAGTGCTACCCTTGGCCATGGTTCTGGGGTGTGTGGGAGGCGGAAAAGAAAAGATAGAAGGAAAAAATAAAGTTAGGAGGAAGAAGTAGTAGCTTAAAGAAAGAAGTAATATAAAACAGTAGAAAAGTAAAAAAAATCACAGTAAAAGTAGAATTAAAATGCAAAATATAAACGACAGAGAGAGATAGATGATAAATAAAAAAAAGTCAGAAAAACCGTGTAAAAAACTAAGGATTGCAAAGATTAAGGGAGGATAGAAAAGTAGGCCCAGAACCATAGCATAGAGTGAAAAACAAGATGGCTGCACCCATTCGCGACCGCGTGGGTAAGTTTGCGCGATATTTCCCTTCGAACACGCAATAATCAACGCGAACAAGTAAAACGCGCTCCTGAACCTGCCATGTGCATCGTGAACACGCTATACGCGACCCAGAACAGGAAATAATGCATCGCGAGCGGGCGGTAAAATTGAAAAAAAGATGGCCGCACCCATAGGCGACCGCATGGGTACGTTCGTGAGATATTATCCCCCGAGCACGCAAACAGTGCCCCGAACACGCACAACGCACTCCCGAGCCAGCACTTCTCACCCCAAGGACATATGGGGACCATACAGAGCCTATGTCGAAAAAGTGCGTCAGACCTCTGACTCCCAAGTAGCACAGGGCATTGTCCCTCCTGGGGTGGGATCATTTACCTGACCCTCCCCAGATACTTAACGGTCTTACTCTATGGTCCTCTACTATGCTCCTGACTTTTCAACCTTGCCATCTATACCTTGGGGGTTGGGCTTGGATGGGTGTATAGACATGCTGAGGGGGAAGAGATACTCGCTTTGGTTGTGGAATGATGGCCTTCGGTACTAAATGTTGTATATTTTACCTATAGGTTCTACCTTGCAGCCTCTTTGCAGTCCAATTATTATAATGCCACTTTATGCTCCATTTCTTTCTTATCTATTGTAATGCCCTTGACAGATGTCACCCATATAATTTCTGTGTGATGTAACTAAAGACAAATAAAGTTTAAAAAAAAAAAGTTTTTAGTGTTGTATACCCTGGTAGTTATGGCACAGATCAGACAGGTTTCACTTAAAGAAAATGTGTAGAGTATTTTGAAATACCAAAAAAAACTATAAAGTCAAAGTCACAAGAATTGTGTTCATTGTAATGTTTGATCCCTTTCTAAGGGGCAAGCGTTGCACATGTGGCTCAGACAGGCCTGTCAGACAAAATATGACACTAGTGTGCCAACTCAAGGGGCATTAACCCCCTATCCTAAAGGAGTCAACCCCATTGCCATTCAGGTTCCTGTTTGACAGATGCTGCAGAGCTAATGTAGGTTAACCTCCAGGAGATAAAGGCAGGGGAAAGGTAACTTTCTGAAAAAAAAAATCTAAAAATTTATTTTAAAAAAATCCACCTTCACCATTAAATTGGCCTTTTAATAATAAATATAATACATGGAGAGGTTACATTCTTTTTTAGCTCATTCAAAACTTGAAATAGCAGAATTCATATTTTAATTTGTACTCTAGTTTTCACAAAGTAAATCGAGGGACTTCCACAGTGTAAATACATTTTGGAGACTTATCACTGCAGTAAAATGGTATCATTACATTTCTACATGTCCACTTTTAAAATACCATGCACCCTACTTAATGGGCTACGAGGCCTACATGGGGTGACTTATTAATATTTAAAAATAAGTTTTCCTCCACAAAGTTTGTTGTGGGGACCATGGCTCAAGTCATAAGAATCTTCAAGTTAGAGACAATTAATTTTGGATACAAGAACTGATTTTCGTCCTGAGGAGAATCCGGTTAAAAATACATCAAAATATTGTTTGAAATGTTTTGACTGTTCATTTTTCAAACAAGTGTTGTTTGACAGATTTGTACCAAGGTGGCTCATAAAATGAAATTAATCAAATTCAATAAGGGTGATAATATGGAATGAGCGAAATTGGAACACTGTTTGATATTTGCTCATGCTGTAAGAAGTAATTAAGGGGGGCATTGTACCGTCAAGCAAAAGGACAGGGCTGCTAGTGTAATTTGCGTGTTTGTGTTTTTTTGTGTTAATGTCTTACAAAATCACAGAACTAGAGCTATCTAAAGATCTTTTTCATGTGTTTATGTTATATATGTCAGATTGTCAAAGTTATGTTGTTGTTTTGGAGTAACGAATGTAATGTATGTCATAATGGTATTGTGTCTCTATGGTGTACAATGTCGAGAATAAGGTTGTTTCAACCAATGAGTATAACAAAGTTGCTAATTTAAAAGTAAATAAATATGAAAATACAAGATCAAGTATCAAAAAATAAATATATTTGGTTATTACAAAGGTGTAGTGTGATCTTGAAGTGAGTGTAAAAAGTAATGTCAGTATTGTCATGTGTGTTATTTTTTGTTACTAAATAGACCTAGCCTTACTGATTATCGACCAAACCCCCTCTAGTTGCTTAACTTTTAGAAAGCTGGAATTTTCTTACTTTAGCTATTTGCTTCCTGCTTCCAGTCTCTGTTCAGTCTGGTTTTGGTGACAGCTGGGCTGTGTGTATTCCCTCTAGACAGACACACACACACAGGAAGCTTAGTTGTGACTTGGGCCACCCTGGGAAGTGGGAGGGAGTGGCTGGGCACAGCCTCACACTTACACCTGAATAGTCTGCATCCTGTCCACACACAAAGGGCTGCATAACTCCCTGTAGTAAGTCTGGAGCCAGGGCAAGAGGGATGGACCGCTGAGCACATCAAAGACCCTTCTTTGAGGTCTCCCCCACTCAAAGGCACAACTGGGTATAAGTACTGTACCTCTAACACCATGAATTCGGTATACTTCTTGACATGTGACCTCTCTGCCAGGAAGAACAAGCATTTGCAATGCAATAGGTCTCGGATTTGCGAGAGTTTAAGCTATTGGCATTGTAAATGACAATCAATCAATCAATCAATCATAGCATTTATAAAGCGCACTACTCACCCGTGAGGGTCTCAATGCGCTGGGGGGTGGGGAGTGCTGCTACTGCTCGAAAAGCCAGGTCTTGAGGAGTCTTCTGAAGGTCAGTAGGTCTTGGGTCTGCAGTAGGTGGATGGGAAGGGTGTTCTAGGTCTTGGCGGCAAGGTGGGAGAACGATCTGCTGCCAGAGGTCGCTCTTTGGATGTGGGGGACTGTGGCAAGGGTGAGGTTGGAGGAGCAAAGCTGTCAGGTGGGGGCGTAGAAGTTGAGGCGTCTGTTGAGGTACGCTGGTCTGGTGTTGTGGACTGCCTTGTGTGCGTGGGTGAGGAGTTTGAAGGTTATCCTCTTGTTAACGGAGAGCCAGTGCAGGTCTTTCAGGTGGGGTGTGATGTGGCTGCAATGAGGGATGTCAAGGATCAGGCGTGCAGAGGCGTTCTGGATGAATTGCAGCCGTTTGAGGAGTTTGGCTGAGGTTCCTGCATAGAGGGCGTTTCCATAGTCCAGCCTGCTGCTGACGAGGGCCTGGGTGACCGTTCTTCTCGTTTTGGTGGGGAACCACTTGTAGATCTTGCGGAGGGTGTTGAAGCAGGAGGAAGAGATGTTGTTGGCCTGCTTAGTCATGGAGAGGGTGGAGTTGAGGATGACCCCTAGGTTGCGTGTGTGATCGGTGGGTGTTGGAGCTGTTCCCAGTGTGGTCGGCCACCAGGAGTCGTCCCAGGCCAAGGGGGTGGATCCGAGGATGAGGAACTCCGTCTTGTTTGAGTTCAGCTTCAGCCGGCTGTTACTCATCCATTCAGCGATGGCCTTCATTCCTTCGTGGAGGGTTGGTTTTGGCAGTGTGGGGGTCCTTGGTGAGGGAGAGGATCAGCTGGGTGTCATTGGCATAGGAGATGATGTTGAGGTCATGCAGTCGGGCAATGTGGGCAAGCGGTGCCATGTAGACGTTAAACAGCGTTGGGCTGAGGGATGAGCCCTGGGGAATGCCGCAGATGATCTCGGTGGCTTCGGAACAGAAGGGGGGGAGGCGGACGCTCTGTGTTCTGCCGGAGAGGAACAAGGTGGTCCAGTCCAGGATCTTCTCTTGGATCCCGGTGTCGTGAAGGCGTGTGCGTAGTGTGCGGTGGCAGACTTTGTCAAAGGCGGTTGACAGGTCCAGGAGGATGAGGGCCACGGTTTCTCCGTTGTCTAGCATGGTCCTGATGTCATCGGTGGTGGCGATGAGGGCGGTTTTGGTGCTGTGGTTGCTGCGGAACCCGGACTAGGATGGGTCCAGGATGCTGTTTTCCTCGAGGTAGCGGGTCAGTTGTTTGTTGACAGTCTTCTCGATGACCTTCGCTGAGAATGGGAGCAGGGAAATGGGCTGGAAGTTCTTGAGATCATTGGGGTCCGCCTTGGGTTCATGAGTAAGGCGTTGATCTCGGCATGATTCCAGATCACTGGGAAGGTTGCGGTCTCGAAGGAAATGTTGATGGCTTTCCGGAGATGGGGTGAAATGGTGGTGCTGGCTTTGTTGAAGATGTGGTGCTGGCATGGGTCTGACAGAGAGCCGGAGTAGACGGTGTTCATGATATTGATGGTGTCATCGTCGTTTATATTGGTCCAGGAGAGAAGGCGGTTGGTGCGGATGGTGGTCGTGGGAGCGGAGGTCTCAGTGGTTGTCGGGGCGGTCGTGGCATTGAAGCTGCCGTGGATGTCTGCGATCTTGTGATGGAAGAAGGTGGCTAGCGAGTCGCACAGGTCTTGTGAGGGTGGGATGTTGTTGGTGTTGGAGCTGGGGTTTGAGACTTCCTTCACGATGTTGAAGAGCTCTTTGCTGTTGTGTGCATTGTTGACTAGGCGGTCTTTGAAGGAGGCCCTTTTGGCGGATCTGATGAGGTGATGGTGTCTGCGGGTGGCGTCCTTGTGGGCTGCGTAGCTGTCCGGTGTTCGTTCACAGTTCCAGTTCTTTAGCTTTCGGCAAGTTTGCTTGGAGGCCTGGAGGTCTTCAGTGAACCAGCTGGCTTTATGGCTTGAGTGGCTGTAGGAGAATTTCTTGAATGGGGCAAGGGTGTTAGCGCAGTCGTCGATCCATTGTCTGAGGTTGCGGGTGGCGAAATCGGGGTCGCTGGGGTCGGCGGGTGGGCTCTGGGCGAGGATGGTGTTTAGCTGGTCTTCGGTGACTTTGCTCCAGCAGCGGCGAGGCATCTGTTGGGTGTGGTGGTGGGTTTCCGAAAGGTGAAGTGGATGGAGTGATGGTCAGTCCAGTGGAGTTCGGTGGTGTGGTTGAAAGTGACGTGGGGGCTTGCGGAAAAGATGGGGTCAAGCTTGTGGCCGGAGGAGTGGGCGTGCGATGTGACGAGTTGTCTAAGTCCGAGGTTGGCAATGTTGGCGATCAGTGTGGTGGAGTTGGTGTCATTGTTTTTCTCAAGGTGGAAGTTCAGGTCCCCAAGGAGGATGTAGTCCGAGGAGAGAAGGGCATGCGTGCTGACGAAGTCGGTGATGGAGTCGCTGAACTGTGCCTTTTATTTATCTGTTTTGTTAATGAACACATAAATAAAAGGCATTATCATTTATAATGCCAATAGCTTAACTTTTGTAAATGCGGGACCTTGACCAAGAAGTTCAGTGAGCCACCGCATAGCCAGGTTTAACGCCTCCTAATTATTTTCTGTGCTACGGCCATAAATGCATTCCTCTGGTAAATGCCAAATTGAATCAGCCTCTTAAAATACCTAAACTAAATATGCTGGAAGAAAACCACGAGGACTTCTACTGCTCTTTGTGCCCGGTGCCTTTTGGGATGCCTTGTTCTCCGGTGCAACAAGTGCTCGACCTTGGTGCAGATGCTAAGTTTGTGCAATTCACGGCCACTTAGGGGGAGACTGCATTTTAGGTGCGGCAGCGACGGGGTAAATGAACTACTACATTGTGTACTGAAGAGTGGCTAGATGCTAGGAGGGACTAGTAAACACTAGAGAGACATGAGGTTATCTGATTCCTCGGGGTGCGGTTTGCAAAGGATTGTGGTTCCATTTTGCATTGTGATAAGCTTCAGGGGGTGAAGTGAGCGGAGATTCACTTTTTATCTTACAGAAAAAGACTATAAGTGACAGGATGTTGCTGTGGAGCTTCACCTGTCATCTCTGGCGATGTTTTAACCAGCGGCGCCGCAGGTGGAACACGTCGGTGAGCAGCTCTGTGCTGCAAGACCAGCGACCAGACGGGGCGCGCTCTCGCATACCAAAATAAGCGCACACCCTACCAAAAGAAAATTCAAAACAAGCCCTGCCCACAAAAATCCCTAAACGGCTTAAATAAGGATAGAGAACACTAAAGTCCGATAAAAAACAAGCACTGGCACTAACAGTGCCTTAGGGAGCCCTGTTCACTAGCTCCTCCCGGTGCACTCCACTCGGCACCAACAATGTGTGCCGACCGGCCCTACTCACCGGGCTGTGTTGCAGCAATCAGCAGCATGGAGCCCTGCTCTTTTTCGTGAAAGCCTTCGCGGCTCCGATCCCCCTCTGTGGCGTTGGAGCAATTGAGGAAGCTCAGTCTTCCTCTGGCCACTGTGCGGGACTCTCCTCGATGCACGGGAGCCCCATCCACACTGAGGTGAGAGTTGCCTGACTTCCCGTCTTTGCGACTACGTTTCGCGAGGTGGGCGTGCTAGTGACTGGGCACTATTTTTAAACAAGCATTTGCAATGCAATACGACTTGCATTTACGCGAGACGTATTGCATTACAAATGGCAGCTTCCACATTTAAAAAAGCACGAACAGGAGTGCAAAAAAAACTGCGAACTGCGGGAGGGGGCGGGGGGACACACAGGGCAGCAAATAGTGTTCGAGTAAAGGGGATAATAGCCTCGTAAGGATCAAGATGACGACATAGGCTTCAGGAGGTGGGACTAAGAAGCCAAACACCAATCACAATAAAGATTTTATGAATAAAACCAATCAAAAAGATGGGCGGAAAGTGGGTGAGGCTTCCCCCACTATAGTGTATACAGCATCTCTCAACGACACAGCGCATGCGCTGCCTAGCCCGAGACCTAAAAACTGCTGTGCTGCTGAGAGGACTGCCATTCTGCTGGACTGCTGTTTTGCTGGACTGCTGCCATGCTGTTCTGCCCTGCTGCCTGCTGTTCCCCTGCCTGAGTGGAAAACACTGGACCTGCATCACGTGAACTCAGAGTGACTCAATTGGCTTGCTGGCTTGCCTCCTGATCTGAAATTGTCAGGGACAAAAAAGACTTACAACCCGTTTGCTGCTGCACCTGGACTCTGCCATCTGTAAGTCAGCCCTGCCAAGAGGTGCCATCCAAGTCCTGGACACTTGGAAGTGTGGCCTAAGATGCTTGCTTCAACCTAACCCATGCATCCTTGCCAAAACCTTGGATTAGAATGGGCATATCGCCTTTTGAACCAGTGCATCGCAATCGTAATCGGTGTATCATCTGCTGCAGGAGCATCACATCGCCTTTCAGAACCAGTGCATTGCACTCAGACCCAATGCGTTGACACTGTTGCATGGAAAGAATTGATGCATCTCCTCCACTGCGTGGCTGTACACCGATGCACTGCTTCGGCTGGACACTGCGTCTTTTACGGAGGTAATGCTACCCAAGCCAAGGTACTTCTGTTTAGTGGACCTAACCGTCCATTGCGGTCGGCCTGAACTTCTGACTTTGTCCTGGTCCGGCACAATCCGCGTTGCTGCTTTGTTGCTTCTAAGCGCTATTTTACAGTTAATTCTTTAAAAATTCATATCTCGACTTTTACTTATTGGATGTTTGTCATTTTGGTGTTGTTTATTTATTAAATTAAGCTCTGTTTTTCTAACCTGGCACGGAGTATGCTTCTGATGTTTTCACTGTGTTACTGTTTGTTGTGTTGAACAAATACTTTCCATATTGCCTCTGAGGTCAATCCTGACTGCTCTGTGCCAAGCTACCTGAAGGTGAGCAAAGGTTAATTTAGGGTGTGTTTGTAACTTTCTAACTAGGATTGTGGTTCCTACTTGGACAGTGTGCATAACTCTGCCTACCAGAAATCCAAATTTTAACGGTCAATTAACTCAATTTCATGGGCAGACAATTTTGATTGTAGATGAATCATAACCAAAGGAATCGCAGAGATCAGCAGCATCTGCTTGGAACCCTAAGTGATGCGTTCTACAGGAACCTTTTCATAAATACTGTTTTGCAAAATGGCAGATGAGTTACATGCCTGAGATTTATGTAGCAATACCTCTTCCATACCCCTTGAATTTTGTTTGAAAAAAGGTGCTAAGAAAATCAGGAAGGGATTTGTGGGAGCTGCAAAATCTACTCCAGAAGCAGGGCTTATCAGGTAACAAGCATGTGAAGAAAGCAGGTGTTGAGGCTATGTATGATGGTCCCAATAGTAAGGATCTATAATTGTGACTCGTGAATGATAGGGTTAGCCAGTTTCATGTAGTTGATCCTTTGGGTGTACATGAAAATTCAGAATTTTAGGCAGTGATGCTCTTGGGAATGTCTGGGGAAGCTGTTGAACCCCCACTTAATTGCTTCGGAAAACAATGTTTACAGACAAAGTCTCAGCCACCTCATGTAGTTCATAAACATCTGCTTCGACCCAAGTGAGACGTTTATGTGAAGAAATCTGATCTCAGTTCGGTAGTGTTTGAAAAAAGATTAATTTTGTTTGTCAGGCCTAAATATTTTTTGAAGGGATAGGTCTAAGGGTTTATTTTTTAGGGAAAGGTCTAGTATAGTATTTGGCTCAGAATCTTGGCACCCTTTCAGGCCTACATCCCTAGTCAGTAATGCAGTTCCAGTTTGTGTATACTGTGTATCTAAGAAAGAGTTAACCTGAAAAGACAGAGCACCTAATGTCTCTTATAGCATCACTTTCAAACTCACGGCTTTGGATTTTTTTCACGCCTTGGCATATGTCAGCTGTTCTAGGTGATGTGTTTGGCTGTATGCGCTTTGTCATTCAATCCTTTCGGATTGATGGAGGCTTATTCTTTTTGCATGACTTCATCCTCGATGGTCTTGTGCAGGGTTCTCCAAAGTCAGTCCTGGACGGTGGGATAAATGCCAGATTTTTTTGCATTTCCGCATTCAGATCAATTAGGTTATCTTAAAAACCTGGCATGGTACCGGCTCTCCAAGACCGACTTTAGAGAGTCCTGGTCTTGTGTAATGTACATATGGTTTGAAAGAACATCAAATATGCATTATGAAAAGACCTTCACATACTGTGTAGGCAGCAGGCAGCTGATTATAACCATGCTAGCTAAAATGGTGACATTTCAGTAGCCCCTTTTTCGTTTTGGCAGAAATGTGCTGCTTAAGAAAAATGCATGCATGACAGTATTTTTCATACTACCTAATTCAGCTTTTTGCAGAGCATCTTTTTAGAGGTTGGTGGCTATAGGGTCATTTTTGTTCCTTCAGTGTGGTCTCAACACTTCCTAGGGTGCTCGCGGTACAGTGACAAGGCTCGGCGTTAAGAGCTGTTCTACTGCAATTATGCACTTTAATCGCAATCTGGATATCTGTGTATAAAGCCCTACAACCTTTACCTACTAACGGACGTGGATGCTTAGTTATAGTGTTGTAGAAAGCTTGGAGCTGCTTTCCAGCCTATTGCTGTCACACCCTGTCACACGATATTCCGGGGTCCCCTGGCATCACAACTGGGAAACTTGACCATCTCTGCAACGTGACTAGCCTGGGGTCACCTGACAAGTTTGACAGCACAACCTCGGTCACATGACCCCAAGATATCACATGAGTGCCTAGGGTCATGTGACCTGAGTGTGACATCAATTATAAGGGCTGTCCCCTTGCCCTAGAACTCCCAGTTCCAGAAGTAACAATTTCTGGGGAGGGACAGCTGACACTTTTGAGTTTGAGCAAAGGTACCCTTCTATACTACTAATGTGCAGTAAAGCGAAGTTAGGGGATCCCCACTGAGCTGTCAACAAGGATGTCTTAGAAGGGAGCAGACTGCAGCACAATACGACCTTCATTCCAAGGCTAACAGTGCTTCTGGGATGTAAAGCCCCCTGCCGGGTAAAACTCATGTGGCATCATTTTCATCCAATTTGACAAATACTGAAGGATGCCGCCAGTGAGTGTGGGGCAGGGAAATGCTGAGAGAGGTTGAGTTACTCTCAGAAATCCTCCCGTGGAATAAAGCAAGGTGTTATAACCCATTTAGTTACTTCGATTGGGGATTGTACTTTTTATTACCACTTCTGCTATTACTCACATGTCAGAAGTAACAAGTAGGCCAATCAAGGCTGTGCCCAACAATAGTCAATCAATCAATCAGGGGTTTGTAAAGCGCAGCTACTCACCCTTTAGGGTCTCAAGGCACTGGGGGCAGGAGGGGGGGAGTGTGGCTCAGTTGGCGTGATATGAAAAAACAAGGTCTGGAAGACATTGCTGAACTGAAGAAGTGTAGGGCTTTGTCTTGTGTGGCTTGCATCCCTATGACCTAGTAGACAGCGAATCAAGGACACATTTGACAACAGTCAGGAAATGTCTTAAAATCAGTCTTACCAAAAAATAAACACAGGCTCTGCTGACACGTCACAGTTCTCTCTCAAATACGTAATGAAATTGCACAGACATTGCTTATCGTCCCTGCAGGACAATATCATGCACAGGACCTGTTATCTTCCCAAAACATTTGAGCCACCAACAGTAATCTCTTGGCTCCATTGCTCTCACCTGGAATGTGTGTATTATCAATGTAGGTCAAGCATCTCATCTAAGAGAGAGCCTTGGTTGGGAGCTCCCACTCTCATTAGGCCCAGTTGCATGGATGTGTACTGTTAGCTACCTACATGGTCATCCCACTTTACTGGGCAGTGTGTGTTTTTTCAACTTTCTAGGGTAACACTCGCCTTCCAGATAAAATAAAACGCTATCAAATTATGGGCATGTGGCTACCAAAACTGTGGCCTCTTGGAGACATTGGCACCGCAGCACAAACTTGTCTATGCGTGTCAATGATGCTGATATTGGGTGTATCTTGGACCGCTGGACCACTACAGAGTAAGTACCTTATCCTCCTCGTCGACACCTGATGCTGGTTAATTCGCTGGTAGCTGAAATTCAATATTCACTTCTGCCATTCAGCTGCTGTGCCTCAGCACAGAAAAGGGGTCTTGTCATTTCCAGTGAGGCCTATTCTTCCGATTCTTTCTTGAATTGAACCGGGGTTTGGCCTTGGGTTTGATGGCAGCATTTTTCCGTGTTAAAGTGAGGGATTTTCTTGTAGTGGTTTGCTGTGTTATAAGCTGGCATTCTTTGTGACATGTGTGTCATTGTCCTAGTTATTTTGGCTTGCTTCACCTGGGTTCTATATTTTTTGCCATGCCTCTATGTGTTTTACACTCACTAAGTTCATCTCGTTCCTATATTTGCATTTAATCTGTTCCTTTTAAGGGAACTTTGAGGACATTGGGTCCAAGTATTCTATCTGCCTGCGACAATCATATTAATTTATGTTGGTTATTCCCACTGTACATCTCGTCCGTTAGCTTGCGGTAAAGTTGTTCTACTTCCTGTGACCATTGAGTCACCTCGTGTCATCTATAACAAACCCTCAATGCACATGCTTTTTTCTGTACACCCCATGGGATCCACACTGAGCATCATCTATACAAAACGCTGCATACACTAAAATCCTGTTCACGGCTCCAAGGCTCCAAGGCACAGAACATTGCATTCGCTGGCCATTCGATCAAAACTGAATTTAGGGACTACTGTTCTTATATTAGTCTACTGTGTTGTTCTGACCTTAAGTCACTCTCATATAAATGCACGTTTATTGGATTCTAGAGCGCAATTTAAAAGTAGCAACGTCTCTGCTTCTATCTGGAAAAAAGAAGCATTGATTCTCCTCTCTTCCACTGAATGCCCTTTATTCAGCCTGCATTAAGGATAATGGAATGAAATGTAAGTTTGGTCTGAAATGATAATAGACAATTGCTGCAGGAAATGACAGACTGATTGCCCAAGCGTGGTCAGGTGACCTGTCTGCCATACTGACAGTCAGCATGATCCATTTGAAGTTGGGGGGAGGGTAGTCATCTTTTATACAGTGGCGGTTATGCCAATGGAATCTTTAGACCGATGGTCCAATGAACTGTGGACCATTGGTCTACGTACGTCAGACCATCCTCTGTGTAGCGGATGGTCCAACATACCTTTTTCCTGTGCAAACACTTGTCAGTTCCGAACAAAAAAATAAACAAGCATTTGCAATGCAATAGGTCTCGCATTTATTGGAGTTGGAGCTATTGGTATTGTAAATAACAAATCCTTTCTATTTAAGTATTCAAAAAGTAATCCCAAAAAAATTGTGCAATGCCAATATCTCAAACTCGTGTCAATGCGCGATCTAGTGCATTGCAAATGCCTGTTTTTAAATGCGAGACCTATTGCAGTGTAAATGCTTGTTTCAGTACTGCGTGCTTTTTAAAAGTTGTAGTCAATACTCAAAATGGGATCCATGTTATCAGCGTTCCCAGTGCTCCTTTATGTTTAATGGCCTAAATGAATCACAATGTTTAAAGCCGATTGCTAAATAGGATCTCCAGCCCCGAGGACAATGTCTCACTTCATGGTGGACAGTGTGTACCCTGTTTTCATGCAGTGCCAAGACGGGGTTAACTAATGCAGAGAGTGAGGTCTGTTAGCCTCCGAGGATCAAAGCATTCCTTGCAACAGTGCGCTGTGGCACGGTATTGCCATGTGTACAGCACACACTTTGCGCGTTGTACTAAAACACTCCCATGAATGGATGTGTTTGGCAGCGTGAAACCTATACAGCGTTTGTCAATAGCCACCTTGGGCAGTGCTTGTGTATACCCATGGCGCGCTGTAATGAGCACCGGCACAGATCTGAAAGCGCGCTGTGTGCGCGTTGTACTAAAACACATGAATGGATGTGTTTGGCAGCGTGAAACCTATACAGTGTTTGTTAATAGCCACCTTGGGCAGTGCCTGTGTATACCCATGGCGCGCTGTAATAAGCACCGGCACAGAACTGAAAGTGCGCTGTGTGCGCGTTGTACTAAAACACTCACATGAATGGATCGGTTTTGCAGCTAGAGTGCAATGGGCTTGAAGTCTGTAAGCAATAGAATGTGTACATTTCAGTGGTAGAACTGTGACTACACGCAAAACTGAACAGTGTTTGTAGTGTGCCTCGAGAAAAAGTACGGAAAGTGAAAAGGAAGCAAGGAGAGGGAGAAAGGGGCAAAGAGGGGGCAAAAGGAGGGTGCAAGGGAGGTACATGGGGAGCAAAGAGCGCGACCCCATGAGGAGAACAGGACACATGGAGAGGGCGAAAAGACTGGGTGGGGTTACAGGTTATAGAGAAAGACCTAAAGCGAGCGCTTACAGGAACACATAAGAATGCCATTAATCAAGCAGGATGGCTCTGTCTCCCTTCACGCCCAGGGAGGAGGGAGATGTGAGCAGAGCATCAAAGGGCTGGGTGAGAAGGGAGGGGGGAATGCAAGGGTCAAAGAGGCGAAAGTGAAAGTACTCCAGCAGAGCATCAAAGGGCTGGGTGAGAAGGGAGGGGGGAAATGCAATGAGCAGAGGAGCAGCTGTGCACGTGCATGTGAGCTCGTGCACTCAAGGTTTAGGCCAGCCAAAAGTGTGGGTAGCACTTTGAAATTCCCACATATAAAATGTCTCTTTCGAGCCTTTGGCTCGCGAGACCTAAAAATGACATCACACCCTGGGAGAAAACTCCCAGGCTGTCAGGACCAATAAGTTATTGGTTTAATGAAACAAACACCCACTTTGCAAGTTTGATTTGGAGAACAAAAAGGTTTATGGAGTAGCTGCATGAAACATGGCACCTCCTAAGCAAACTTTCACTGCCTTCTGAGGAACTGACAGGAAGGAGGAGATCAGGGCCGGACTGGCTGTAGCGGGCACCGGGCGTTTTCACGGTGGGCAGCCATGGTGGGGGCCGGTTTTGGGCCCCTGGGGGCCATTTTTGTTACTGGGTGTAACAAAATTGGCCAAAACTGGCCCTCGCAAACAGCAGAGCTGCACTGCACTCCCCCTCCCTTCGGGGGGGGGGGGGGGGGGGGGGCAGCCCAGCAGTTTGCCAGGGACGGTTTCGGTTACGGTTTCCAGTCCGGCCCTGGAGGAGATCTCTAAATTTGATGGGAAATAGGCTGCCTGGGAAGTGGAGGTTATGATCTCCACGTCCTTATAGGATGACAAACTGCCCCATGGTATAAATAACCCACTTGATTTTGTATTAGGTGATCATGAGGATGATAACATATTAGGGAGGACTTCACTCAATGAGAGAAATTTGGGAGTGCCACTGTTGGACCTGGCCCCCTCTGGAGGGTCACCCCCACATTTTTTGCCTTCACCCCTCCTGCTTTGCTGAATTCGTTTTGTTGGCTTTAAGACTGCGTGCACTTTACCACTACTAATCTAGGGCTAAAGGGCTTGTGCTCTCTTTCTCATGAATGGTAAAATTGTCCTGATTGGCACATTTAATTTACTTGCATGTCCCTAGCATATGGTACTACACGTACCCAGGGCCTATAAATAAAATGCTACTAGTGGGTGTGCAGCATTCATTGTGCCACCTACTAAAGTAGCAGTTTAAAACTTCTAATTGCGGCCTGCATTGCAGTCCTAAACTGCCACTTCAACCTGGAAAAATTTTAATGCTTCAAAGTCACCCCAAAGAGGCCATAAAAGCTTATAGGGCAGGGTGCATTGTATTTAAAAAGTAGGACACGGGAGTTTACATTTTTCATGTCCTGGGAGCGAAAGATTTCTAAAGATGTTTTTCACTATTGTAAGGTCTATCTCTCCAATTGGCTAACACTAGGGGCCTAATTATGATGTCGGTGGGACCTACACCGACGGCACATTGGTGTCAGTCCCACTGATATCTGCCCCTGTAGTCCACCCATTGTATTATGATGTGGCGGGCTGAGGCATCGGACTGAGGGACCATCCGCTGCTATTCCAACGGGCTCCTTGAGCCTGTCAGAGCATCAGAAATGCTTATGATCCCTTATTGACTGCAGCTATGCCGTCAGGATCATAATGGCATTTTCCGACAGCCTTTCCATGTCGGCCTTTCCAACAACATCCATTTTTCAATGGAAGCTTGTACTGCAGGCCTTTGATGCCCACCACAGAAGCTTCCATTGGAAAATGGATATTTGCGACCGCCCTATGGGCAGTTGCATCCTAATTCTGAGGTCTGAACCGTCGACCTAAGGTCGGGAGATTCATCTGCCAGACATCTTAATCAGCCCATTGGTTGCTTTGTTGCATTTAATAAGTGCTAACATTGAGTTAGCAGCAGACAGAGATATACCGTTTATACTCAAATAAATGGCAATTTAAAATCCTCTTTAATGGTAAAGTCAGATTTTATGTCACTATTCTGAAAATGCTCCTTTTAGAAAGTTGACATTTCTTGTCGAAACTATTTGTGCCTTCGTCCAGTGTCATGGGCTCTTGAGTGTGAATGGACCTGCTTTTAGAGTTTGTGTAATCCTCCCAGACAGTGACACAAAGGGGTTTAGGTATGAACAGGATGGGCCATCCTGCGAGGAAGGCAGTTGACACAGCTGTTCCTTGCCCTACTTACATTTCTAAGTGGCTTGCCTCCAGGACACGCAAAGGAACCAGGCACCACCCTTTGTCACCCTAGACCATTTGGAGCCTTCACAGGGGAAGGGAAGAACTTACCAGAACAAGACATGGGGAAGGGCAGGGTCTCCCTCACACACAAAGGCTCAGAGCAGATATGAATATTGGACCCTCAGAACCACTCTTCAGATCACTTGTCGACCTGTGGAAGACTCTGAGAAAGAACTGCACTGCTGCCCTGCTTCTGTAAGGCCTGCCCTGCTTCCCTGAGGAAGGAATACTAGACCCACTCCTTGAACCCAGGATCACCAGAGTGCCTCCAAGGGGTAATTAGCTGGCCTCGTGTGCGAGATACAGGGATATAACAAGGTCCTGAAACTTTAAACCCTTCTGCTGTCCTCCATTTTCAATTTGAAATTTTATTTTCCTATGATGTGGCAGTAAAAAGGAAATTTCATTTATAGCACAATCCATTATTTCAAAAAGAGAAAGGAAGCAAAAATACAATAAACATTAAAACAAATTCATTAAACAGACTCCACTGAATAAGTCTAGCAGCAATTATTTATAAAGTGCATAAACAATGATCGACTAATAATAAAGTGTTTCTCAGACTTATTCTAGGACATAAAAACTCTAACTATGGGTAGCAGATCAAAGAGTTATATAATCATCTAATTCATTTTCATTTTATATCTAGCCCATTTCTGCATCTTGATCTGTTCTTGTTTCCACATATGGGGCACAGTGGTGTTCTGAAAATCTTCTAGGTCTGATATACGTTGCTCAGCTTGCGTAAATATGGAGTTGACTTGAAGTAAATTCTGATTAATGCTATTGAGCTGTGTTTTTACTTCATAGTGAGTTTTATCCTGGGCACTTCTCATCTCTCTCAACTCGGCCAGGATTTACAGCATCATAAGCCCCAACTGACTGCGCTTGCCTGATGCCTCCCCTGCTCTGAAGCTCTTTTCACTCTGCTGCTGGGAAGAGGAGCTTATGCTTTACCTGATCCCCATTCTAAATGCTTGCGCCCGCTCCTGTGGAGTGTTGATCATCCGACTGCTCATTTCGCAAGAGTGCCAGCTCTTTTATCTTCCCTTCTAGCCCTTTTGATGGTACATCAGTCTTTTTGTGCATATGCAGTGCATTGAAAACCTTTGACATATAAACAAAGGAAATGGAGGTTTTTCAGCCATATTAACCGTATTTGGTGCCTTATAAGGAGTCATGATATTGGAAGAGCTTATTCTGCCTTTGACAGTAGTCGGACCTGGGCAATAGAAGTTAAATAGTGCTTTTCTCTGACTTCTCCATGGGAGACAGAGGCTTTACATAGGGCAGTAGTTAGTGTGTCTGCTTTTTCACCATTAGAGCTGGTAGTATGCTGGCAATTGCCTTTAGGCCTTGACTGTTACGGTGAGTTTTCATATTATGCACCAATTCAGTGACCTTCTTGCTGCTTTCTTGCTGAAAAATCAGCACCCTGATGTTTCTCAAAGTGTAGTATGCATCATTGGCCCAAACAGACCTAGGGGCGATGTGTTTCTGAAACTCGGTCTGCTAACTTTAAAAAAACAAAAACATCAAAGTGGACCAAGCACTTAATAGTCTTAGCTGACTGTTTAATGTGTCTTTTGAAGAGATGGCGCGCACTTCTAATGCTCACTGTTGTAGTTGCTTGTGAGAGGCAGGGTGCGCCAGGGCATCTGCAAAAGTCCCCGGGGGGCCAAAACTGCACCTACACCTAGGTAGGCTGTCTCCGCAGGTCACACACCATGCGCTTTGCCCCAGGAGGGGAGCCTAACATATCCCTCCGGGTTCACCGCCCAGTAATCCCTATGTGTGGCACGCTCACCTGCCTTTCTGCCAGCTCTGGTCACAACTCCTTTCCTTGATTCGATCGGCACTACAGCAGTGATAACGGGCTTTTCGGTGCCCGATCATCACCTCTTCCTTTCCTCCGCCTGTCTGCACCAGGCCGAACTCAGGCTGCGCTCTCTTAGCATTCTCCACACAACGCCATCTTGGTCTACCGGTGGCTTCCACGATGCAGCCTCCTAGATGCGAGGCATGATGGGAGTAACCCGCGTCTACCTCCCATGATCCCCTGCTGGCCTCTGTTGAAGCAAGTCCTACCCCCCCCAAGTGGTGCCCCCATGCCCTAGACCTTTGGGAGCAGTGTTGTTTTGCATTTCTCCAAAATCCCGAGACTTAGAATTGTCATCAACAACAAAAAATTGACTGAAAACCAACAGGAGGCCGGGAATCTACCTTCAAGCTGATCTGAGGAGGTGCATTGCCAATGGAATTGACTTTGCCCCAGTACCCACGAAGTTCTTCTCTGCAGCAGCAAATCCCTTTCAGTGGGACCTCATGATGAACATATCAAGCCTCATGAAGTCCTCTTTGGCTACAGTCTGCAGACTCATCCAAAAAATCGTCTAAGTCCAGTAGAAATTTTCACAGCAACGTCATCCAGTGGCTCCCTGACGCTGATACCTCCTTCTTGGATACAGCATGCTGCTTTGTCCTACTTAATATTCTGCCTTCTCCTGGGCTTTCTAAAGAAATTTTCCAAGTCCGAAGGTAAGCTGATACTGGGCCCAATCCACCCCTTGTATCTGGCCTACACTCAATGTTGGTGAGCCTCAACGTTTGACTTTGCCACAGTCTTGTTTGACCAGATATCTGCAACTGCCACATAAATCTTTTAGATGCTATTTTTCTCTAAACACTAAAATCACAACTCAACTGATTGGATTTAATTGATTTTGATGTCATTTAATTCATAAAAAATTACTCTATTTTTCTGAGGTGGTTTGGGATTTTTCTTATGTTGGGTTTTTACATTATTACTGTTTGTGTGTTGCACAAACACATTACACATTGCCTCTAAATTAAGCCAGATTACTCTTGTACCAAACTAGTACAGGGTTAAGCACAGATTTATTTAGTCACTCTTTGTGGTTCACCCTGGCAAGGGTTTTGTTTATTATTTGAGTGGGTCTGCCACCCCTCTCAGCTAATAACCCAATTTCTTACAGCCACCAAGTTGGTCCAAATGCTTTACACTTACACCGATTTCCTTGACAAAAATTACTTCATCCTTAAGAAAGACTAATGTTTTCAAATCAAAAGGATGCTTGCATCAATGCAAATTTAGCTTATTTGTATTTTGATGAGTTTGAACAAACACATGTACTCAATGCTACCAACGCTTTTATAAAGCTCTGTAAAACAGATATAGATGATTTTTTTCTAATTTTGGGTGGCCCTTAACCCCTTCGATGCTCATGATGGAGCGGTTCCGTCATGAGCATCAGTTGGAATGTGCTCATGACGGAACCGCTCCGTCATGGCACCCACCCATGGGGGAAGCGATGGCGATCCCCCTATGGGCAGCCCAACATGTTGGCACAAAGGGGGATGGCAGCAGAAGAGATTGCACTGCCACCCCGACCCCCCCTCGGCGATCCTGTGATGTCAGCGCGCACAGCACACGCCAATGTCATCAGAAAGCGCAGGGACGCCTATAAGCCATTTGCTTCCAGGCATCCAAAGGAGGAGGGTAAGTGTTGTGTGCTCCGGTGTGGCGGGGGGCCAGATGCACACACGTTGAGGCATCGGGGAGAGAAAAGAGTATTTCCTCTACCCTGATGTCTCAATGCAGGGCATTCCTGCTGCACGGTCGCGCACATCGTCGTGATCGTGCAGCAGGAATGCCCCACTAGACACCAGGGATGTCTTTTTAGGAAAAAAGGAAGTGACCCCTTGGGCAAGGGTCGCTTCCTATGGGGGCCAATTAATTTAAGGATTTTCTGCCCCCCCGGGGACAGATCGGCCTTTTTTCAACTGTTTCTGGCCCGGTGGGCAGAAAAGCCCACTAGAGCCAGGGATTATTAGAAAATGTAGATGGAAGTGACCCCTTGGGCAAGGGTCGCTTCCAGGGGGCCAATTTTGTTAGTATGGGAATTCTGCCCCCCTGGGGGCAGATCGCCTCGTTTATTTGGCCTTTCTGGCCCCAGGGGGGGGCAAAATCCCCCACTAGAAACCAGGGAATTATTTTAAATTGAAATGAAAGTGACCTCTTGGGCAAGGGTCACTTCCAGGGGGCCAATTTTTTTCTAATGGGAATTCTGCCCCCCCCCTGGGGGCAGATCGGCCCATTTTTTGGCCTTTTTGCCCCCAGCAGAAACCCCCACTAGACACCAGGGTGTTATGTAAAATTTAAATGGAAGCGACCCCTTGGGCAAGGGTCGCTTCCAGGGCGCAATATTTTTTTTATGTGTATTCTGCCCCCCCCGGGGGCAGATCTGAATTTTTATTGGGCCTATCTGCCCCTAGGGGAGGGCAGAAAATCCCACTAGACACCAGGATCATCTTTTAAATTAAAATGGAAGCAACCCCTTGGCCAAGGGTCGCTTCCAGGGGGCAGATTTTTTTTATATGTGTATTCTGTCACCTCCTGGGGGCAGATCGGCTCATTTTTTGCCCTTTCTGCCCCCGGGGGGTGGGGGGGGCAGAAAACCTCACTAGGCACCAGGGATTTTGTTTTGTGTGTAATGGAAGCAACATGGTTGGTTCCAAGGGGTAACATTTGGTTCATGTTTTTTCTGCCTCTACCGGGGACAGATCTGCCCCTTTTTTTGGCCTTTCTGCCCTAGGCAGGAGGGGGAGACAGAAAACCCTACTAGGCACCAGGGATTTATTACTTTTGCAAGGGAGGCACATTTCTGTCTGCTATTTTCTGCCCCACCTGGGGGACAGATTGGCCTAGCAGACAACCTCACCGATCCCTTGGGCAAGACCACCCCCCATTTTTCTCAGCCCTTTTTGAATGCCCATCTGGCTGATTGACCATTTGGGTAGTAACATAGCGTGTTATAATGTTAATTGTTTTATTTCTTGTGAATTGCAATTATTGCAATTGCTTTATTTCTCCCTTTTCGTTCTAGTACAAGGCTTTTGCTTTATTGACTGTTCCAGATTGCGGTTTCGTTACTGGTGGTTCTGCTGTTTGTGTAGTTGCATGTGTTTGGTAAGAGACTTTTTTGTACAATGTAAATGAATTTCGTTTGCATGAATGTGTTTTTTGCAAATGGTGTAATAATAGCAGTATGTTTTTCTTCTGTTTTTTGAGTGTCAAAAACGTTTTGCATTTGTGCTTGATGTGTATTTTGTTGTGTTGTGAGTAATTGGTTTTGTTTTTTTCTTTCTAGTGGGATATCGTTTGTTTTTGCTGTGTCTGCAGAGTAGGTGCTGGTGATTGTAGCTGTCTCTTGCAAGTGAATCGTATAGTTTTTGAGTATATAGATCTTTTTGATAAAGGCACACATTTTTTTACTTACTTGTTTTGCACAGTGTTGGTTGTTGTTGACTTGTTTGTGCAGTCTCCTTTCTTAGTAAGGATAATGGCTAGCTGCAGGATTACTGCTCAGCAGGTTGTTGGTATGCTTTTTGAGTCTTCCTCTGACCATGGTTCAGAGACTGACTCTGCATCTGAGGCAGAGGAGGGAGGGGAAGATTCAGGCAGTGAGTTTTCTCTCCACATGGAATCATCGGATGATGAAGCTACTCTCAGTGCGGATGAAGCTACTCTTAGTGCGGATGAAGTGCCTGTGTTAGAGGAGGACATTGATGTGCCAATAGTGCAGCAAGAGGCATCTGTGCTGCAGCCTGGGGCTGCAAGTCTTCCTGTGGGTATAGTGCGACAAGAGGCATCTGGGCTGCAGCCTGGGGCTGCAAAGCTTCCCGTTGAAAGTGCTGACCTCTGGGTTGCTCCAGGCATGGTGCAGCCGGCATTGCCAGATTTTACTGGTGTTCCAGGGTGTAGAGTGAATACTGAAAACATTTTGCAGATACATTTTCTTCAGTTGTTTACTGATGATGTATTCTTGGCAGAGATTGTTGAGCAGACTAATTTGTATGCCGAACAGTTTTCGAGGGACGACAGTGCCAGCCCTAAGCCCCACTCTAGAGCGACACAGTGGACTCCCACAAATCTGGAAGAGATGAAGAAGTTCTTGGGTTTCACTTTTTTGATGGGTTTGCTAAGGAAGCCATCCATGTCTTCATATTGGTCTACTAGTCGCTTGATAGCAACAGCTATATTTCCAGCAGTCATGAGTCGTGATAGGTATTTGCTTCTGCTTTGGATGCTGCATTTTGTCAATAATAGTTTAGCATTGGCAAGACATCACCCTGATTGTGACCGTCTTTTTAAGATTCGGCCTGTCATTGATCACTTTGTTGATCGATTTTCTGAGATCTATGCTCCAGGGAGAGAAATAGCAGTGGATGAGTCTTTGGTGTTGTTCAAGGGCCGCTTGGTTTTTAGGCAATACATTCCTAGTAAGAGGGCACGCTATGGAATAAAGCCTTATATGCTGTGTGACAGTAGGACTGGATATGTCTCTAATTTCAGGTTGTACACCGCTAAGGAATCCAGTATTAATCCCACTAGTTTTCCGTCTACTTTTGGAGTGACTGAGAAAAATTTTGTGGGAACTTGGTAGAGGACTTTTTAACAAAGGCCACCATTTATATATAGATAACTTCTACACTGGTGTGTGGTTGTTCAGGGAATTGGCCAAAGTGGACACTCTTGCTTGTGGCACAATTCCGCTCTAACCGTAAATGTTTCCCAAAAGAACTTGTTTGTCAAACGCTTGTGCGGGGGCAGTGCATTGCTTTGCGAGGAGCTTCTAGCTGTGAAGTTTTCAGACAGGAGAGATGTCTACATGCTGACTACCATCCATGATGAAAGCACTTCACCTGTGACTGGTTGGGGTCAGGTTGCTGAAGTGCGCAAAACTGTGTGCATTTTAGACTATAACAGGCACATGGGTAGAGTTGATAGAGTAGACCAGAGGTTGGAACCTAACGCTGCTCTTCGTAAGGCTTACATTTGGTATAAGAAGTTGGCTATCCATCTTTTCAACTTGGCAACCTTTAATGCTTTTTTTGTATTCAAGGATTCTTGACCTGAGTTAAAGATGACTTTTGCTAAGTTTCAGGAGTCTGTAATAGTCATCCTTGTTCTAGTGGAACAGGCAAGTGTTCATAGAGTTACAGTGGTGGAGGATGTAGCTAGATTGAAAGATCGCCACTTTCCTGATCACATTCCTCCCACACCCTCAAAAGACTTTCCCAGTAAGAGATGTAGAGTCTGTTGGCGAAGAGGTACGCGGAAGGAGACTCGTATGTACTGTTCCTCTAACCCTGGGCTGTGTGTGCCTGATTGTTTTAGAATGTACCACACGCAAAATAATTTTTGGGAGCTTCCATGAGTGGTAAAGTGAACTGCCTGGCCTCTATCGTTTAATATTTTTTGTTCAGTTTCAAGGTTGGCATTTGTGTAGTGTATTTAGTTTCAGATTTTGTGTTAGTAGTAATTTGTGTGCGTGGACTGGGGGTTGGCTGGCGGTGTGCGAGGACTGGTGCTTGGCTGGCAGTGTGTTTGGATTGGCGCTTGGCTGGTGGTGTGCTTGGACTGGCGCTTGGCTGGCAGAGTGTTTGGACTGGCGCTTGGCTGGCGGTAAGTTTGGACTGGTGCTTGGCTGGTGGTGTGCATGGACTGGCGCTTGGCTGGTGTGTGTGTTGACTGGCGCTGACTGGGGCTTGGCTGGCGATGTGCGTGGACTGGTGCTTGGCTGGCGGTGTGTGTGGACTGGTGCTTGGCTGGTGGTGTACGTGGACTGGCACTTGGCTAGCGGTGTGTGAGTAGTGACTAGCTGCTGGTCACTACACACACTGCTAGCCAAACGCCACTCCACGTAATCCGTGAGCTGGTGTGGTTGCTGTGTCAGGAATGTGGGTGTGTGAAAGTGATGGGCCCTTGCCTGTGGTGGGTACTTGGGCCTCCTACATGAGTCAGGCACCATTTTTATCGGGAGACCCAGGGAAATGCTGGGTGGTAGGAAATTTGTGTTAGCCCAGTGATGCCACAACTTTCCCACACAAAAATGTGTGGAAAAAGTGATTTTTTCAGCTAAATTTGAGGTTTGCAGGGTATTCTGGGTAAGGAAACGTTAGGGGATCCACGCAAGCCATACCTCCCTGGAATCCCCCGGGTGTTTAGTTTTAAAAAATGTATGGCTTTGCTAGGTTTCCCTAGGTGCCGGCAGAGCTAGGGTTCAGAAACTACAGCTAGACACTTTGCCAAAAAAGGGTCATTTTTCACTGTGAAATTGTGGTGTGTCCACTTGGCATTTTGCGCCATTTCCTGAAATGTGAGGAAAATGTGTTTTTTTGGGACAAGGGATTCTGGGTAATAGAACCTGGTGAAAGCCAGACAATTCACCCCATCCTGGATTTCCCTGGGTGTCTAGTTTTCAAAAATGTATAGGTTTGCTAGGTTTCCTTAGGTGCCGGCAGAGTTAGGGTTAAAAAACTACAACTAGGCACTTTGCCAAAAAAGGGTCATTGTCACTGTGAAATTGTGGTGTGTCCACGTTGCGTTTCACACCGTTTCCTGTCATGGGCACTCGGCCTACCAACACAAGTGAGGTACCATTTTTCTTGGATGACTTTGGGGAACACTAGGTGGGTGGAAATTTGTGGATCCACGCAGATTCCAGAACTTTCCACCACAGAAATGTGAGGAAAATGTAGTTTTTTGGACAATTTTTTAGGTTTGCAAGGGATTCTGTGTAATAGAACCTGGTGAGAGGCAGGCGAGTCACCCCATCATGGATTCCTCTGGGTGTCTAGTTTTCAAAAATGATAAGGTTTGCTAGGTTTCCCTATGTGACGGCAGAGCTAGCGTTAAAAAACTACAGCTATGCACTTTGCCAAAAAAAGGTAATTTTTAACTGTGAAATTGTGTTGTGTCCACGTTGCGTTTTGCGCCGTTGCCTGACGCGGGTACTAGGCCTACCCACACAAGTGAGGTACCATTTATTTTTGGAAGACTTTGGGGAATGAGGGTTGGGTGGAAATTTGTGGATCCATGCAGATTCCAGAACTTTCCACCACAGAAATGTGAGGAAAATGTGTTTGTTTTAACAATGTTTTCGGTTTGCAAGGGATTCTAGGTAACAGAACCTGGTGAAAGCCTGACAAGTCACCCAATCCTGAATTCCCCTGGGTGTCTAGTTTTCAAAAATGTATAGGTTTGCTAGGTTTCCCTAGATGCCGGCAGAGCTAGGGTTAAAAATCTACAGCTAGGCAATTTGCCAAAAAAGGGTAATTTTTCACTGTGAAATTGTGGTGTGTCCAGGTTGCGTTTCGCACCGTTTCCTGTCGCGGGCACTAGGGCTACACACACAAGTGAGGTACCATTTTTCTGGGAAGACTTTGGGGAACGTGGGGTTGGTTGAAAGTTGTGGAGCCACGCAGATTCCAGAACTTTCCACCACAGAAATGCGAGGAAAATGTGTTTTTTTGACAATTGTTTAGGTTTACAAGGAACCTGGTGGGAGCCAGTCAAGTCACCCTTTCCTGGATTTTGCTAAGTGTCTATTTTTTAAAAATGTATAGGTTTGCTAGGTTTCACTAGGTGTCGGCAGAGCTAGGGTTAAAAAACTACAGCTAGGCACTTTCCCGAAACAGTGTCATTTTTCACTGTGAAATTGTGGTGTGCCCACGTTGCGTTTTGTGCTGTTTCATGTCGCGGGCACTAGGCCTACCCATGCAAGTGAGGTACCATTTTTATCAGATTTGTAAAACAACTGTTATTACCTATTGACTTTCAATGCATTTCTGCCTTCCAAATGAAAGACAATGTGTAAAAAAAAAGTCCTTTTGAAAAATGACCCATAATTCCCATGCTAGTATGAGTATTCCCAATTTCAGAAATGTGCAAATATCTACTGTTTCTAAACTCTATATTTTGTTCCTATTTCAGAAATACATAGGTGTCTTTCATACCAATTTTTCCATGTATACATTTTCCCAAAATAATTACTATATACTCGGTGCATAATAAAAAACCATTGCAAGTCGCTGCTCAGTTTTTGGCTCTGGGTTCGTCGGGTTCTTGGTGAACCTACAAGTCCTATATATCCCCACAACCAGTATGGTCCCACAGATGTAACGGTATATTGCTTTCAAAGAGCTGTCATAATTAGTTGAAATTACGGGTGAAAACGTTGACACAAAAGGCTGTTTTTTTCAACTAATTTTCAATGTTTCCTATATTTGACTGTTAGTTTCTATAAAGAAACCTTGATTGATCTACACAAATGTCCCCTGGCTGAATTCAGAATTTTGTTTACTTTACTAAAATGTATAGCTTTACAGGATCCATTATTGCTTTCATACCCATTGCTACCATTCACTGGAAGGAGGTTGAAAGCACAAAAAATAGCAAAAATAGGTCATTTCCCTGGAAAAATGCACAAACTGTGATACCATTTGCAGGGAAAAACCCTGACGATTTAATTTGCAGCACTTTTTTCCCATTTTTCCAACAAAAATCAAAATGTAGCTGTATTTTGCCTAATTTCTGGGTCTCCTCCAGGGAAATATACAAACCCTGGGTACCTTTAGAATCCCTGGGATGTTTTCGTGGATACCTTATGTGGTCAAAAAGTTACAGGGGCCTAAGCGCAAACTGACCCAAATAGTCAAAAAAAGGCTTAGCACATGGGGGAAAGGCATAGCAGCGAAGGGGTTAATAACTGTTAAATACATTTGAGCAATGGTATAATAACATGCCCCATCATCTTCAATTCACGAATCTACATAGCAGCACCCAATCAATTTATTTGGACAAAAGATCAAATATGATGGCAGCAAGAGCTATCCCACCTTGCTTTTGAAAGCCAACAGCCCAACAGAATGCAATATACGTATTGTGAGCAACAAACTCCATTTTGGACAATGTTTCAGATTTGCAGCACATAAAAATGACTTTTCGAACAATCTGCAATGTAATGCATTGGACTGATGAAAAGAGGCAATTTTTGGTAGAGATAAAAAAGAACACGTAAAAGACTATGATCTTACCCAGTGGTGAGCATTTTGTTCCCAAAAATATATCACAATTTAGAAACACAAACGGTGTGTGGCAACACATTTAGGCCTTTGGTAATTCCTCAACAAGATACATTTATGCAACTGGCATACTTTATCAACCACAGGGATTAATTTTCAAAAGTATCTTTTTCAAGAAAAATCAGAATATTTGAGAACATATGTCAAAAGCATCCTTACCTGAGCCTGATATTAATAGCACAGTGACTGCTGTGTTGGACCTCTTTGCAGCTCTATGCCATTATAAATGCTATAATGGCCCAGCCGTGCAAAACAAACTACAAAAAAATGAACCCATGGTAACACCGCACAGTCCCTGACTTCCTTTACCAACTGTAGCACTGCTGATGGAGCCAATGCCATCACATCTCTAAGGAATCTATTATTGTTGGGGTGGATAAGATACCTTTGAGGATGGAAATATCAGCAGATAAAACCTGAATCTGCTGTGGAGCTAAAAACACCTCCCAGCTTCAAAGAAAAACATTTCACAACTAAAGCGCATAGGGCCTAATTTAAATATATGGCCTGGCAGTTCGAGCTGGACTGTTCCCATTGGGTGCAGGGTTAAGACTAATTAGCATATGGCTGGGTCCAAACTGGAATGGCATGGTGCGCAAAACAACAATGGATTTAGGCCCAGATCTCTGTACTGGGGTGAATGTATGACATTGTTCTGCATTCTGTCCATCAATTGTTCTTTTTGCATTTGTCACCCCGAGTGGGACGGGTATGCCCAGACGTGGGTCCCGTGCTCTCCATGCTACTGGAGTCAAGCTATCCTGGCTGATGAGGGCTGAAAGCCCGAAACCAGTCCTAGGATGCTTATTTTCAGTCCAGGGATGACCTGGTCTTGCAGTTCAGGCTGGACTGTTCCCATTGGGTGCAGGGTCAAGAATAATTAGCATATGGCTGGGTCCACACTGGAATGTCATGGTGAGCAAAACAACGATGGATTTAGGCCCAGATCTCTGTACTGGAGTGAATGTATGACATTGTTCTGCATTCTGGAAATAAATTGTTCGTTTTGCATTTGTCACCCTGAGTGGGACGGGTATGCCCAGACGTGGGTCCCATGCTCTCCGTGCCACTGGAGTCAAGCTATCCTGGCTGATGAGGACTGAAACCAGTCCTAGGATGCTTGTTTCCAGTCCAGGGAGGACTTGGCCTGGCAGCTTGGGCTGGACTGTTCCCATTGGGTGCAGGGTCAAGACTGATTTGCATATGGCTGGGTCTAAACTGGCATGGTATGGTGAGCAAAAAAATGATAGATTTAGGCCCAGATCTCTGTACTGGGGTGAATGTATGACATTGTTCTGCATTCTGTCCATCAATTGTTCTTTTTGCACTAATTTAAATATTGGTATTATGAATACTTCATTGCAACGGTGATGGAGTATCCTTACCACCCAGATAATGGCCGCTCACCCAATATATATGGTGGTCGACTATTGGTATAACCAAGGCGTAGACTGCTCCATCTCTGACATGGTTACATCCTTCTGGCGGCCCGAAGGAGAAAGGGTCATCAGAGAATGACCTCTATGTAAGCCCACTTAATTTAGATGGGCTGACATGCAGGTCAGTTTTCATTGCATGGCACTGCCAGGAAAATCCTGATGGTAAGGGGCACTGAAAACCTACAATGCCTTTTCTTATTTTCAAAAAGAAAATCCCGCTTCAAAATTTTCATTTTGAAAATAAAAAATAATCATTTTGACAGACGGCTCCATCATGTTTAAGGAGTTGTGCTTCTAACTTTAAAAAGCATTTACAGGAACCACTGTGATGGTGGTACCTGCCAATGCTTTTGAAATTACCAATAACTTGGCGGTCATTTCTAAATTTAGCCAATTAAGTAGTTTCAGCTTTAAAAATTTTAAGTCCTCCACCCGGCCAACTGAGAATATTCTTTCTGCCAAAATGTAACTCTTGCCTTTAGTCACATTTTGGCCCACAGATTCTTACAGATGGGGCAAGGTTGCAAGCTGGAGATGCAGAGGGCTCCATGAGCCCGGATAACATCTCTTCTAGGTCCCACTGAAAAGCTTTGGCTACTGTGGAAAAGCTCCAAGTTGGAGAAGCCTGAATTTTCATCTCTGAGCCAATGCAACTTTGTTGGGCCAGCTTAGCAGGTTTGGCCCAGTCCTCCAGGGGATTTTTGGAGCCAAATAATTCCTGAGTCCAATATTTTCATGGATGAAAGTAGAAGTATACTTTGACAACACACAAGGGTCCAGCTTCTTGGTGACAGTACTTGAGGGTCAACAAGCCCTCCAGCACAGACCAACAGTAGGACCTAAAGCAAGCTCAGCTGGGCAGTTAAATAACAGGCCTTTTGCTGCTTCTTGTGTCCCTGTATCTTGAACAGAAAATCAGTCTTATGACCCTTGTAATCCCCTTCTTTGCTCTGGCTGCAAGAGAGAGGAGAAACAAAGTAAGGGAGCAACCCATGTGTCAGCTACATCTACCTGTGACAGGATGGTCCTCTTTGAAGATAAACAAGTTCCTGGGCCCAGTCCACTGATAATTCGGTCAGGGCAGCAACAACACCTCCCATATCAAACAAAAGCCTTTGTCTCAGCTCTCTGAGCAGTTTCACACCTCAGTGGGCTGGACCACTCAGATGGCTACTATGGAGATGAATGTAAATTAACCTCCAGAAGGCTTGGACAGGGAAAAGGCACATTTCTGAAAGAACCGATTCCATAATAATTGTTAAAAGTGTGATTTTACCAATAAATTGGATTTTTAACAATTAATAAAACAAACCTTTCAATTATAATTTTAGCTGGTTCATTATAGAAATTAGCATTATTACATGTAATAATATAGCCCAGTTTTCTGTGGAACAGCCAGGCTAGCTACATTGAAAATACCCTTTAGGGCCTTTTCAAAGATGTGTAACATTACATTTCTACATATCTTCTGTTACATACAATGCACCCTGACTTATGGGCAATAAAGCCTGCATATATATGACTTTTTAATACTTAAGAGAAAGGTTTTGACCAATAAAAAGAGGTTATTTTGACAGGTCAAATGGCACAATTTAAACTGCCGCAGTCAGGCTAAATTATGAGGCTTGAAACCATGTTTTCCACTGTCACAGTAGTGGATAGCACAGTAGGTGTGACAGTCCACTAGTGACAAATCACTTGCAGGGCCTGGGTACACTTTATGCCATATACTAGGGATTTATAGGTAAGTTAAATATGCCAATCAAGAGTATACTAATTTTATCACATTGCAAGGAGAAACACAGGCACTCAACCACTGGTAGCAGGGGTGCAGTGCATAGAATTCTACAGCCAGTAAAATCGATTAAGGAAAGAAACCAAATTAAGACAAGAAAAACATGTAAAGACCGTCAATATTGGCATGGTCCGTCTCAGGGTGATGCTTTACTGTAAAATGGACAACCTCAACAGTTTTGGATTTTCATCACACATTTGCATCCCTAGTCTGATGGGTGCAAGATCTATCTGAACAAGAAAATGATTACCTAACAGACATGGTCTCAGTTTCTTCAGTGCTAAGACAAATGCAATCACTTCCCTTTCAATTGCACCCTACTATTGCTTCTTAGGTAGTAGCCACCTGCTGATGAAAGCTACAGCTTGGTCCAGGCCCTCATAATTCAGCTATGAGAAAACAACCCTAGTCCCATGCTCTGAAGCACTTGTTTGCACAAGGAATTCTTTAATGAAGTTAGGTATCTTGAGCACAGGTGCTGAATAAATGGCTGCCTTCAGGGTGTCCAAGACCTTTAGACACACCGCTGTCCAGGTCAACTTTTTTGGCTGATTCTTGGAAGCCACCTCAGTGAGGGGGCAGCAATGGTGCCAGGCTCTTTGCCAAATCTCCTTTAATAACCAGTTAGACCTAAAAAGAGGCTTGTCCTGGGTCTGTGTCTTGGGAGGTTCCCAAGCCACAATTTGGGTTGAATAGGCCAACTTGAAGGCCCAGGTATACCACACAGCCCTGCCGTGTCTGGCACCTACTGGCCTCAATAGTCAGGCCTGTGTGCTTCAGGGCCTGAACCACTTCCCTCAGCGATGCATAGAGTACTTGTAAGGACTCGTAGACCAAGGTAAGATAAGTAATTTATTGGAAGTCAACAGGACATGGAAACATCTCCTCTTCCGACCTCCTTCAACCGTCTTCTCCCGAACCAGATCCCCCACGCTGACATTCAACTGTCTGGGACTCACTCCGACTCTAGTATGATCATATTTGTTCTGTGCTTCCACGCGCCTTTTGCCAACCTTTTCAATGTTCTGCCTAGGCAACATGAACCCAACATCACCCATCCATCTCTGCAACAAATTGGAAATGGGAACACGCCCTCTTAGCAGGACAAAAGGAGACATGCCAGTGTCAGAATTTACATTCATGCGGACCGCCCAAAGAAGTTTACTTAGTTCTGCCTTGCAATTCAAACCACTCGCTCTTGACAATTGTACGTTTTGTTTAATGATCCTGTTAAAGCACTCAACAAGGCCATTACATTTAGGATGATAAAGAGAAGTTTTGACATGCTTTATGCCTAAAGACTGTAGGAATTGTTCAAGCTGTAAGGAAACAAATTGGGGGCCATTGTCAGTGAGTAATTCTTCAGGTACTCCTTCCTTGGCAAACAACAACTCAAGGAACTTGATAATAGAACTGGAATCAGATGTTTTCACCCATTTGATTTCTGGCAAGCGACTGTGAAAATCCATGAGGACTATACCATACTCAGACATGCTACCAGACATGAGCAAAGGGACCAATAATGTCCATGGCTAATTAAACCCAGGGTTTGTTAGGAACTTCAATGGCCTCCACGGGATAAGGTGATGTTATTTGCAACTAGTCACTGACCGCACACTCCATACAATCCCTTACAAAATGCTCCACCTGCTTGTCCATGGCCAGCCACCAGAAATGTTCCCTTACTCTCCTCTTCATAGCACGCATGCCGATGTGATGTGACCTTCGTTTCTCATGACATCCAGTACTACTAACAGGGATGACCTATACAACAAACCATTCACCACTGATAGCTCATCAAAGACATGCTTGTACTTGTTGACACAACTCAGCTCATTAATTTAATTCGACCACCCCTTGCTTAACATCCTTACGACTTCCTTAAATTCTTGCGCATTCTCGAAGACTTCTCTCCACTCTTGTTCAGATATGGCATCTTCCGAGTGACCCAATGCACTGCATACCGATTCCAAATCTTCATACTCACTCACTGTTAGCACATCATTACTGTAATTAGAGCTCAGGTGAGACAAGCAATCAGCCAAGAGATTCCTCTTACCAGGCACATACTCAACTCTGAAATTGTGTTCCATGAGTCTATACTGCCATCATGCAATGCTGGGAGTCGCTTTACACCCACCCTTTGTAGTGAACAACTCTACCAGAGGTTTATGGTCAACACATACAACTTTAGAGCCATACAGGTAACGTTTGAAATGAGCAATGCCCCACCAACAAGCAAGAGCTTCACGTTCAAATACGTAATACAAGGCTTCAGCGCCATGCATACTCCTAGAAGTTAAAGCAATTACCTAGTCCTTGCCATCTCTCTGCTGCATGAGCACAGCACCTAGACCCTTTTGACTAGCATCAGTCCTTATTATAGTGTTATCAGCCATGCTGAATGCCTTGAGGGGAATGGCGTGAGGCACCTCTTGTTTGATTAAATCAAACTCCTTAGTACACTCATCATCCCAACAAAACCGGACATTCTTCTTGAGTAACAACCTGATGTGGAAAGTCTTAGATGCACAATTGGGTATGAATCTGGCATAAAATTCAATGAGACCCATGAATGATCCCGACTGAGAAGCGTCAAGGGTATTCAGAAAAGGAGTCATGCAGAGAAGAACACCGATCATCGCACGCGTGGAGGTTCTGTTGACTGGCAGCCCATCGCCAGAGTAAGGATGCGTAAACCAAGGTAAGATAAGTTATTTATTGCTAGTCAACAGGACATGGAAACAGCTCCTCTTCTGACCTCCTTCAACCGTCTTCTCTTGAACCCCCACTTCACTAAGTTTTTTCCATTCTCTTGACGCCTGGGCATTCCACACGTCCAAAGAATGGAATGAGAACCCAACTGTCTTCCTCTTTGACTCTCTGCATACATAGGGTAAACCGCATATAGAACTGAAGACTGCAGTGGCATCCCGATAGACTTCTCTGAAGTCCTACAACCCACCCAAGACCTGGCTGACCTACCTTTGGAAAGTAGAAGGGACATTCATCAACCCAAAGTGCATAAGCGTGAATTGAAAGTGCCCTTCTTGTGTGGAGAATGATGACCTCTTCTTGGCCCCCTTAGTTGGGGCACTCTGCAATACTTTGATAGCAACTCAAAGGTACTGAAACATTTGGTAGCCCTTAATCTATATTAGCAATAGTCTTGGTGACTGAATAGAGACTCACCGTAATCCATAAAGAACCTTGGCTTTTGGGTGCTACTCGACGGAGCAGCATTGGGTATCAGCACCAATGGGCTGGACCAGGGATTACAGGAGGGCTCAATCACCCCCAAAACCAGCATCTCAGAAAACTCATCCTTGATACTGACTATCACTTTGTCAGAGAGCCTGTAAATGTTGTTATTAAATTTTAATGTGCATGCTACCCACCTGTGTTTTTATCAGGGGGTATACTAATATGTGATCCATAATGTCAGTGAGACAAATGTGGAGAACTGCCCCAAAAACTGGTGAGAGTCCCTCTGTTGACTGTCCGTGCAGGAGAGAGGATTACTCCCTCTAGTGACCTATCCTAATTCTTGTACGAAAGTAGGTAAGGCTGGGGCTCACTTTTCTCCTCACCACCTTCTATCACCATGAGCACTGTTAAATCAGACTCCTGAAAGTATGGTTTGAGTCAGTTGACATGCAGGACTCTCAAGGGGTTTCTAGATGAGAGGAGGTCAATCAGATAGGTGAACTTACCCTTCCTCAATTTGATCTCATAGGGCCCTGTCCAATGGTCATGAAGTGCTTGATGACCCACATTTCTTGCCAGGTTGGCACACCAGTAGAGTGGCATACAGGTTATACCAGTGTTTGATCATGTCCTAACTGGTGGCCTCCTTCATGTAGCGCCCTATCTATGAGGGCAGTCATGTAAATGACAACTTCTTGTGAGGCCTCTTGGGAGCTTGCTCCCACCCTGCGTCACAAGACTGAAAGGTCCTCTCACAGGGTACTCAAATAGAAGTTCAAATGGGCAGAGACCCCACTCCTTCTGGGGGACTTTCCTGTAGACAAACAATATGCATGGTAAAAGGATGTCTCATTTATGAATCAGGGGCTCTGATAGACCGATAATCATGCCTTTTTGAGTTGTATTGAACCCTTAAACAAACCCGTTGGCTTGAGGGTGGTATACTGAGGAACATTTATAATGAGTCCCACAGTAATCCCATATAGCCTTCATGCACATTGTCATGAAATTGGGCCCCCTATCAAACACTACCTCCTTGGGAAATGCACTCTGATGTTAGTGCAGTGGCCACAATTATTTTCCTTAGGGTTATTGCCCCAGGCTCCCATTTAGTAGGGTCCAGGGGCTTAGAGCTATTGGGGGTCAAAGGCCCAACAATGTCTAAACTCATCCTCTCACAGTGAATTTTCATCACAGGGAAGACTTTAAAGTGAGCCTTATGCTTCACCCTTGCTTTCCCACTGGCCTGGCAAGTCACACAGGACCTGCAGAAAGCTTCTTATTTAATTTTAGTTTATTTAACAGGTTTTATATAGCTCTGGCTTCACCCTTGGGTATCAGAGCGCTTTACATTGGAATGATGGTAGGAAATGGGTTACAAAACAAACAGTAACGAAATGCAACATTTAGATATGGTAGACTTAAAGAACAAAAATGAAAAATATATCTTGATTTTGATACAATGTGAAAGGAAGAAGCTATTTACAAAACAACATATGAATGAAATAATTAAAAATGATAAAACAATAAAAAGGAGCTAGACTCATTTTTTTTGTCCATAGGGAGGGGTTAGGCGAGTGTGGAAGTAAGGGAGGCAAATAGATAGGAGAGAGGTGGAAAGAGGGGGATGCAGGAGGTGGGGATGGGTACGGTAGGAGATGGGTAGGTGTTGGTAGAGTACAGGAGAGGTGGGAGAGAGGGGGGAAGGTAGGAGATTCAAAAGGAAGAGATGTGCGGCAAGAATGGAAATAGAATGATTATGGACCCTAATATTTGTGGAGCAGGTGCATTTTAAGGTCCTTTTTTAAACTGACGTATGAAGGGTTAAGTCGTAGGTCTTTAGGGAGGGTATTCTAGATGCTGGGGACCTTACCAGAGAAGGAACTAGATTGTTCGTCTTTCTTTTTTAGCAGAGGGGGGACGAGGAGGAGAGAGTTAGAGCTTCTCATTGGTCGGGCACTGTCCACTTTTTTTAGTTTGTTTGAAAGGTAGAGCGGGTTCTTTTGATGGAGGGCTTGTGCATGATGCAGGCTAACTTATAGGTGGATCTGCCTTCAATAGGAAGCCATTCAAGGGATTTAAGAGCAGGAGAGATGTGGTCAGAACGTTTGCAGTCAGTTGTAAGCCTCGCCGCTAGATTTAGAACAGATTTGAGGGGGGCCAGGTGAACTTTGGGAGAGCCGGAGAGAAGGGCATTACCATAGTCGATTTTCGAGAGGACATGGGATTGTGCAACTGATTTGAAATCTTCTACTGGAATGAAGGGTTTGATTTTTTTGAGATGTTGGAGTGTAAAAAGTGCTCCTTTTGCAGAGTTTTTTATATGGGAGTTGAGCGTACATTTACTGTCGAAGGTGTACCGAGGGATTTTACTGATTCGGAGAGGGAGAGTGGACAGTTTAGGGTATTAAGGTTGAAGATAGCAGGAGAGAGGATGGATCCTTGGGGGACACCGAGGGAGACCTGAGTTGGGCTAGATCGGCAGTTTTGGATTTTTACTTGCTGGGTTCTGTGTTGGAAATAGGAGTTGAACCAGTTGAGGACTGTGCCATTAAGGCCAAACCGAGATTTAAGTGTAGAGAGTAAGGTTGAATGGTTTACTGTGTCAAATACCGCAGAGAGGTCAAGGAGAATGAATAGGTAGGTCTCGCCATTGTCTAGGGCAAGGTGGATGTCATCAATTATATTAAGCAAAGCAGTTTCAGTGCTGCAGCCTTTCAGGAAGCCGGATTGAAGAGGGTCAAGTAGGTTGTAAGTGTCAATGTGTTTATCCAGTTGCTGAAGGGCACATTTTTCAAGGGCTTTAGAAAGTATGGGGAGGTTTGAGATGGGGCGGAGGTTGTTGGGGTCGTTTGGGTCAGCCTTAGGGTTTTTTAGAATGGGCGTGATTTGTCCAAGTTGGAGGGAGGCCGGGACTCACCCTGAGGAAAGGGAGGAGTTGATGATATTGGTCCAAAACGGGACAATGACGTGCTTTAGGTCATGGACGAGAGAGGATGGGAGAGGGTCTTTAGTGTGAGAGGATGGTTTTAATTTGGACAGGATGTTAAAGACTTCAAGTTCAGAGACGTAGTGAAAATTCAGCCAGGAGGCGTTGTTTTTGAGCTGAGTGTTGTCAGGAGGAAATTCAGGAGGGGTTGAGGATAGTGGGTGTGGGGAAGACACAGGGTTGCAAGCAGAAGGGAGGGTGTTGAAATAGTATCAGGGGGACAGAGGGGCTTGGGGGATTTGAGTTAGAGTGAAGGATTTGTCAATTTTGACAATATTTTCAGAGAAAAAGTTAGCTATTTCTTCGCATTTGCTTGCGGTGGCAGACATGTTGTGGGGGGCGGGGGAGGTTTGATTTATAATATTGTTGAACAATTCTCTGGGTCTATTTTTGGCCCGGGAGAGCTGTGTTTGGAAGAAGGAAGCCTTTTTAGAGGAGATGACCATTATAGAAAATGGGGTAACCCAGTTGAGTGTCAAAGGACCTGGGTGTCGGTCAGTAAGGAAAACAATTGGCCCCTAACACAGCTGAATACACTTCAAATAGATGTGCTTCTTGTACACGGATCTAGTGGTTCGAAGGAGGACAAGATTGGCGGGGAAAGGGTGTTGTCTCCAGGTTCTTTCAGGTTCTTTCAGTCAGTCTAAGATCGCGTCTTTCATTGTTGAGGTCTGAGTTAAACCACGATTTGGCAGGGATATTTTAAAGAGCTTTTGGTTTGGGTGGCACAAGTTGATCTAGAATCTCAGAGACAGTTTTATTGTAATGCTCAGTGAGTTTGTTTGCATTGAGAGAGGGGTGTGAGTGACTGAGTTGTGCTTGGAGTTTGGCCTCTAGTACACCTGGGGGGATACGATTAAGGTTTCAGGATAATATTGTGGTTTTGTTGCTTTTAGTAGGGGCAGGCTGGACTACGGGTGAGATCAAGAACAATATGAGGTGGTGATCAAACCATTGGATAGGGATGATGTTGGAAAGGGATTCCAGATTACTGTTAGCAATGATGGTGTCAAGAGTAGCATGGGTTGGGGAAAGGCAGAGTTGTTTGAGGTCACTTATCTCAAGGAGGTTATTGAGAAGTTTGATAGCAGGGTCATCTGTCAAGTTCCAGTGAAGGTTGAAGTCTCCTAGGAAGAGGTTATTAGATTTCAAAAGTGACGAGTGAGATAGAACGTCAGATAGTTCCTTCAGATAGTTCCTCAGCGAAGGGAAGAGGGTTGCCTGGAGGGTGCTAGATGTTATGTAGTCGTATTGGGGGGGCACCTTGAATTTTAAGTTCTGCTCCAAGGTATTTGAATGTTTCGAAGTCTATATTTTTGGCTAGGGAGAGATGGAGTTCGTTTTTAAAGATTATTGCTAGTCCACCTCCTATTCTCTTAGGTCTGTCTTTTCTGAGGATAGAGTAGCCGGGGGAGAGTAAGCCGAGGATGGGTGTTGAATGATCGTTGAGCCAAGTTTCCGTTAGGAAGGCGACATCTATATCTTCACTAATGATGGTTTCGGAAATTTCAGTCGCATGCCGAACCGCCGAGCGGCAGTTCGCAAGCATGCATGCCAGGGCCTTAGGGTTAGTTATGGGGGGGCACGAGTGAATGGCGTTATGTTGCGGGGGGGTCTGGGCGAGCAAGGTGAGGAGAGAGTTCTGCTCGTCCCAATGATAACAGGGATATTAGAATGAGGAAAGGCTGCATCCTTGTATGGGGTCTTAGGAGGGTAGGAATTGCAGATTTCGGAGAGGTTAGAGGTGGAGTAGTCATTTAAGGTGCGAAGAGGTCTCTTAGAGCAATTGTGAAGTGGTGTGGTTTTCCAGATTTTAGGATTAATGAGTTTTGGGGGGCCAGTGCTTAGCGACAGGGGTGGGTTATCGGTTTAGAGGATTTAAAGTTAGTGAAATCCTCTCTAAGTTGGACAAAATCGGATAGGAGGAAGGAAATGTTGTTATCAATGTTGCAAAGTGTCTGGGTAAAAAGAGAGAAGTGGGGAGAATAAGAGGCAGCGGAGGAGGGTGAGGTATGATCTAAGTTGGTTGGAGGAGGAGGTCTAGCGTTCGGAGAGGATGATAAGTCTGGAGGCGAGAGAGGTGTTGTAGCTGAGGAAGAGAGGGAGGTCTGTGGGGGAGTTGGAGGGGAGTTCCAGCCGTTGGAGGGGGAAGGGGAGTGGGGGAGGACTGGGTAGTTCTAGAGGTGGTAGGGGCAGGGGGTGGGAGGGCGAGTTCGAGGTTGATCGGGGGTGGTCTAGTGTTTGGGGAGGATGATAAGTCTGGAGGGGGCGAGAGAGGTGTTGTAGCTGTGGGTGAGAGGGAGGTCTGTGGTGGGATGGAGGGGGGTTCTGGCTGTCGGAGGGGGAAGGGGAGTGGGGAGGACTGGGTAGTTCTAGAGGTAGTAGGGGCAGGGGGTGGGCGAGTTCAGAGTTGATCGGTTGTGGAGGACTGTTGTTCAGGGAGGGTGGGAGGCCTGTGGGATGGCAGGTTCCGGCAGACGGTGGAGGGGAGTGGGGATGGACGGGATATTTAAGGAGGTAGTTGGGGAAGGGGTGGTGGGTGGGGGAGTTTGGAGCTGGTCTGGGCTGGAGTAAGATTTGATCAGGGTGGAGGACTGCTGTTCGGAGAGGGTGGGAGGCCTGTGGGATGGCAGGTTCTGGCAGACAGTGGGGGGAGTGGGGATTGACTGGATATTTATGGGGGTAGGTGGGGTAGGGGGGGGTGGGTGGGAGAGTTCGGAGTTGGTCCAGAGTGGAGGTCCATTGTTCGGAGAGGGTGAAAGGACTAGGGGATGGCAAGTGGAGCACTGCAGCAATGGTAGTGTGGTAAGCCTGGAGGGTAGAAAGAGGGGAGATCTGGAAGTGTGCGGGAGGGACGGTCATGGAGAGAGATGGGACAGTTAACGGGATAGGGGACATGATAAGGAGAGTAGAATGGGTGTATGGGGTTAGTGGAGAGGCAGTATTAGCATTAGGGTCAGGGGTAAATTCAGGGAGCGGGGGCAGGGTCAGAAGGGGGTGTAATGGGATGGGATGGGAGGGGAGCTTGGGGGGAAGGAGAAGGTTTAGGAGTGGGTTGGGGAGAGGGGAGAGGAGTAGTTGAGGACACTTGGTGGGACAGTGTCACAACCCCCCCTCTTTTCTGGTTGCCTTGGTCACCCTGTCTCGCCTCGATACCCTGCCAGCCGTATCTTTGGTTTCGCGCTCCGTAGCGCGTTTATGAAAGTGGGGAAAACAAAGACTACATTTCCCAGGAGTCACGTGAGCGGGACATCGCGCATGCTGCCATCAGAGAAGCGGAGGAGGATAAAAGAACTTCTGCTTCACCGCAGAGTTGCCGCTAATTCTGATGACTGGCTATCGAGGAACCCGTTCGTGACTATTCCAAGGTAATAAACTGATCTACGGTCTGGTAAGGGTGTCGTAACATCGATAAGACTTTCTGCAGTTGAAGGATCAAGTCAGCACTAAGCTACCTCATAGTACATTTGTTCTTTGGGAGTCCGAGTGTAACAATTTGTTGCGTTGTCCCTCCCTGTTGGTGAGACACACGCTTGTAGTTTCTTGCAGGTAGCAGGGATACCGGCATGATTTTCGCTTAGAGGGGGTTCAAGCGAAATACTTACATGATGAACTACCACACTTTCATTTCTTGGCACAACCATTTTTGCTGTTGCAGGACTAATGGTGTAAAGGCTATTTTGTGTCAGCGTTGTGTCTGTGGCATACTCCTTACCCTAAACATCACCTAACGTGTTAACAGCATTTGTGACTCAACAGTGTTGGCACCATTTGAATTAATGCTCGCTGCAGTCAGACAGTGTATGTCTTGCGATAAATGTTATGCTTTACAGCAATGAGAATTATCTACGTTTCTCCCCACATTCAGGCCGCATGTTGTAGCAGGGAATTGTGGAAGAGACTAGGGTTACTTTCTCTAACTACCCTGTGACACCAGGTTTGGCAAAACTATAAGTAGGTTGTTTTTGGTGTTAAATGTGTATTCCAGGATTGTTGTTGCACCCCATTTATACCACGATTGAATTCATTGGGTTGTTTTCCTTTTCTTTGTTTCTCTATGTGTGGTCTGCAGGTGGTCCTTATCTGAAGATGTATACTGTATGTCCTATGCCAAAGAATAGGAACCATAAATACACAAGAAGGGCTCATCTAAGAATAGATGTTCTTTTCTTTTACAGGTACATATAACTTATATACGAAAGTTACTTCCTTGTTCCAAACAGGACTGCAATGTGTTATTAATACGTATTGGTTTCTGTCATTTCAGGTCTCCCTCCCCGCAGTCCCCATCTTTTCCTTCCGTCGCTCGATTACTTCACTAATCTGTGCTATTACAGCAAGCAGACTTGAAGCTGTCGAGAGGTGGACCATTTTTGAGCATCATTCCGATCCCGAGAAGTAGGAAATGCGAAAGACCGAGTGCTAATGTGATGTTCAAAGATATTGAGGTGGTGTTCGGAGGCTTGAATGAGGATATTTCCAGTTTTGAAGATGGAGATGTCAATTTCGCCGTGGAAGGTGGGGAGGGAGTAGTAGAGAGTTTGTAGCCGTAGGGAATATTGATTGATTTAGTGATTGGAAGATGGCGTAGGAAAATGTCCATTTGGAGGGGCGTTTAGAGTAGAAAATGTAGTTGGTTTTATGGGGGATGTGAGGCTGTGGTAGTTGTCCACAATTAGGGTTTTGGGATGTTGGATAAGTACTTTATGTTTAAAAAATGTCTTGGCTTTTTTTGAAAGATTGGGAGGGTAGGGAATGGACGAAGAATTAGGGCCATGCCTGGTGAGGGGAGTGTTAAGGGGTAAGGGAGTGAGGTTGGTGCGGCACACTGAGGTGGGACTAAGGTGGGACATGATGAATAAACTGGTTGGAGGCGAGGGGGGGAAGAAAAAGGGGAGAGAGGAGCGGAAAGGAGATATTAAGGTGGATAACGATGAGTGAAGGTGAAGAGGGTTGAAGAAAGATGGGGAGAATTATGTACGGGGTGGTGGAGAGAGATTTAGTGTTGAGGGTGAAACGACGGGACAGAAAGAGGGGGTAATAGATGTCAGAGGAATCCAGGAGGGGTAATTAGGAAGTGTCTACCTATTAACAGTGTGGCAGGGTTAGAGAGCGGAACGCATAGAGATCGTGTAATAATTTTGGGAGATTAATCTTCATCTTTTACCAAGAAAAGTGGATTAGAAAGTCAAGGGCTTCGGCCTGCCCCATTTGCCATGCCAAGGGCATGTCTTGAGCCAGCTCCATCAGAAGGCCCTATAGCAAGAGGGATCACCAACACTCTGATTAACCCGGGCTCAGGGCTTACTATACAGGATATAATCCTCCCAATAAATGTGATAATTACCAGAGGTGTTGCTGTTTTTCAGTGCCCCAGCCTGCCATTGTAGTCCTTCCAGAGTAGAGCAGTTCTTCTGTGACATGCAGAGCTCTGCCTGGGACAGCAGTACTTCAACTTCCCACCAGGCCAGCTTAGGCACGTCTTCCAGGGCACAAATATCTTCGCATTTAGGTATGGAGGTCTCCTCCTGAAAGTCCGCCTCCTCACAGACAGTGAAAACTTCCAGGGTGGATTTCCCATGCCCCTTCGCTTTCTGGCAGGCACCTTGGCCACTGTTTCATGCTCCATGTCCTTCTGCCTCCCCTGATGGGCTGCCATTGATTATTTATAAGAACCCACTCAGATAATGCCAACATCTCGACAAGTGAGCTGGTCACTATCTCTTTCCAGATGGCATGCTCCAGGTCATTACCCAGCAGACAATCTACAGGCCTAGCTGGATTCACAGCTACTGTCAGGCAACCAGAGTGTCACCTGGTTGACAGATGTCAAAACTTTGTGGACTTTAATAGGCATTATGTGCTCTGAAGAAACCAGACGACAACTAACATTGGTCATACTGGCTCCTGTTTCTCTCAGAACCTCCACCCTCTGCCCACTGATGGTAAGCCACTGCCTGTACTTTGTAGTGGTATATGGCATGTGAGCTTTGGTTACCATCTCTTTATTATCCAGGGACACAAGGGTAAGCTGTGTAATATTCCGAAACCTCACAGGACAACTTTGTCATCCAGCACTACACTGGCAATATCTGCTGTGGGCCCACCAGTCGGGGGACTGTTTTTGTTGGGCACAGATGGAATTTCCTTCCTTGTGCCTTCACTACAGACAGTTGTAGCACAGGAGCTGGTAAAGCCCCTTGGATTTCGTTCCACTAAAACTTCACACATATGATGAGAAGAGGAACTCCTTTCCCTAGAAATTATTTTGGGGGCCTTTAGAGAACATTTGGCTATTTTGTCTCTTCCCCTCCTTTCGCTGATGGGGAGACGGTCTCCCTTTTTTTGTAGTACCCCCTGGTACCTTCCTTGACACTCTGGTACTTATTCAGAGGGTCAGCCTCTATCCCATGTTCTCTGGCAATATTTAGCTTGGAATCTGGCTCAACTTTACAAACCAAATGCTCATAATGTGATCCTTCATCATTATATTATAAAGCTAATCATAATAATCCACTTTAATGCCCTTCAACCAACCATCCACAGCGTTACTGAGAAAACTCACAAAAGCAACCCAGGACTGATAGAACTCCATTGTCACCCCTTGCCAGAAGACACTATTTTCAAAACTAGCTGTATAATTTACAAAGCCATCACAACCAGCACCCCGCTTATCTTGCAGACAAGCTCACCATCTCTGGTGGTTCTTGGCACACCCACAGCCAGAAAACCATCAGTCTGCAGACTAATGAGTATGAAAAAGAGTAAAAACAAGACAACATGACTGGCTCACACCTGTTCAAGTTTAGGAAAGAGTTGAAGACCCAGCACTTTAAAGACCACTACATTGCAATTCATCAATTCTCCTCAACTCAACTTCCTGTTAAATTACACACCAAGCTAGCCTTTAACCATGTACAGTGCTCTGCTGCCTTTTGGTTAGGTTTATGCTATAGAAATACAATATTCATACATACAAACATAGACACATACATGCATACATACATACATGACTGGTGTGTCTGCTTCGGGCTGACCCTGAACTCAAGGCAATACATATCTGGGGTTAAATAAAACTTTATGATAAGAGATTTCTTCCTTGGGCCGTATTTCATCTGGTCAGATACTTCAAGGGTCAACAATGTACCCTTTCCTGTAATGGGCATGTGCTTCCACAGGCATGCTCCCCAGTCCACCTCTTGGACTCTATTCATACAAAGGCTAAAACTCATACCCTGCTACCCCTCATCTATATCGCTCCCTCAACATAACTAGGCACAGCATTTATGTGGAGTTGGTCTTTTTTACTTCTCTTAGGCACTTCAATCTCACTTCCAGCAACATCATTTGTCTCAAATGTTTTCTATGCCTTCCAGACGAGTTCTCACTGGCTCTTCCCATGGGCTAGTAGGAGCTTCTTCTCTTCCAAGGCCAAGGTTAATTTCTTCTCCTCCAGTGTCAGCTCTGCTGCTGTCTTCTCTGCTGCTACCGTCTCATTTCCTCAGCAGCCAATGCTAGTTTATTTTTCTCCAGGGCAAGGGTGGCCACTTATAATGAAGCGAACACATGGAGATGATGGAGCATTGAAAAGTTTCAGACACTGACTCCCTTGTGTTTGCTTTGTTAACCCTAAATTGGCAGGTTATGCCCAGACGTGGGTCCCTTGCTCACTTTGCCACTGGATTCAAGCTAGCCTAGTCTGATTGATTAGGGGTGTTACCCTGAAACCAGTCCCTGGATGCTTGTTTCTGGTCCAAGGAAGACATGGTTTGGCAGTTCAGGCAGGACTGTGCCCATGATGCACAGGGTCAAGACTGATTTGCCTATGGCTGGGTCTGAACTGGGATGGTGAAGTGAGCTAAAGAACGATGATGGTTTCAACCTAGATCTTTATCTAAAATGTTTCTGCGCACCGTCCACCATGTCCTTGTGTTTGCTTTGGCCAATTATAATCTCAGCTTTCTGTGTGTCTGTCCTCCATTTCTTACTTTGTTCGACTGTGAGCTGACCTATTGCTCCATGCTCTGGACAATGCAGGTAATCTAGCTCCTGAGCACACATCCTCCTCTGGCACTGGAGCCTCCTCAGTGTCATTTTTCTGTTCTCCCTCCATCTCCTCCACTTTTCCTCAACCAATTGCTGTTGTGGGGTTGATTAAACAATGCATTCTTTTTGCCAAGCTCTGAGGGAAATCTGTCTTACTCCTTTCTTTTATTCTTTTACCAGCCTCAGCCCTCTCTCCTTACACATATTACTCAGATCTGCCATACTGAGACTTGCTATGATGCTCAGATCCACTTCAATTCTTTCAAAAAGTTCAGATGCAAAACTGGAGGGTAGGAATGAAATTTAGGAATAATAAAAAAACAAAAGTCACTTTAAAAATGCAAAGTATATTTTGATGTCAGCTTACAAAAGGAATTTTTGATTTTACTTTAAATCACTGAATGGTACTGCAAAATATAAGTCCTTGAACCCACTGCTAAACACACATGTAAAAAAGTAGAGAATTAGTTGATTGAGGTAAGTACCCACCTCAAGTTGCAATCACGGTCCGTGACAGGGTGAACTACTCAAGTCACTAAATGAACCACAGCTCAATACCCAGCAGCTATGGTACAGACCAGACAGGCTTAAATTAGAGGGAATGGAGTGACTCAGTATTCTAAGTGTCACGAAATTATATCAAAACATCAACATAGATCTTAGAATGTGTGTGAGATATTAATATGCACAGAGCCACACAATACGATAGCTCATTCAATTGATTTGAAAGATTTCCAATTTATATGAACGGTTTCTCTATTCATGATCTTCTTAAAAGCTTCTTTTGACTGTAGCCATAGCCAACGCATTTCGGCCCTCATGGGACATCCTCAGGGGTACAAAACAAATACAATCTTTAAAACCATCATATATACACATAAAATGCAAACATTTACAATAAAATATGCAAAGAACACTGCAAGAAACAAGCTGGTTCATTTCATACATACTTAATTTGGCATTGTATGGAAAACATTCTAAAGTATATTTCTGTACCACTTTGAAAATGCACAACCGTAACCAATCATATCCATGACTTAATTACAAGAATCTTTTTATACATAGATAACAAGAAAACCCCTCCCTTTCACCGGGAAAACATCATTAAGAGAAACTAAAAATTTTGCTGGGATTTTCCTTTGAGTATGCTGAAAAGTACATGTATACCTGATCCTGATATTTTAATACATGAATTGAAAACCTTTAGTAAAAAAACAATTACATTTACAATGCCAATAGCTCTAACTCTCGCAAATCCGAGACCTATTACAACTAGTAGTCACATTTGCAGAGTGGTGAAGAAAAGGGACTGGACCTCCGACCAGCGCTCAGGAATTCCGCTGCGTAGGCCTTACAGGAGGTACAAGGAGGGCTTCTTGGCCCCCCAAAGCCGCTCAGGAGTTAAGTGGACTTCATCCCCCAACCCGTAGTGTGTTAGGAGGTGTGTTTGGAGAGTGGTGGAGAAAGGGGGGTGTGGCCACTGAAGACCTCTTAGCAATCCCACTGTATGGGACTTACTGGAGGTAACAGGAGGGATACTTGGGCCCCGGGGACAGCCTTAGGGGGCAACTACCCCTCCTATTACCTCGAGTAAGTCCCACAAAGCAGCATTGGTAAGTTCTAAAAGCAGGCCATGCCCCCTTTGCCCACCAGTTTGCAAACCCGCTCCCTGGTGCACTCTTGGATGGGGATTAAAGTCCCCTTTGCTGCTGGTGTTTCTTAGGGGCCAACTAGCCTACCTGATACCTCCAGTGAGCCCCAGATGTATTTTTGTTAATCTAATGTTACTATAAAAGTGCTATATTATTGAAGTAGATATTTTGGAAGTAGGTATTTTCATTCCATTCCATTCATTAGTCTTTATTGTCGATGTATTTCATCATAAAAGACAGTTACAATACATTAAAAAAAAAAAAAATACGAACAAAATACATAATAATAACAAAACCAGATAGTCACATTTAAAAAATTAATCATATTAGCATATTTCAGTAACCTAATACCTCTTGATTCTAATAAACCAAACCCATGCCAAAAATTTAGCAACAGCAATAGCAACGTATTCACTAGGGTCAAATCGCAATATTTCAAGTGCTTCTGACCCTTGTCTTGTTCCCAGGGTACGACATATTGGTTTGAGCCATTTAGCTCGGGGTGCAGCATAAGCGGGACAAACAAAAAAGATATGACCAACAGAATCTATGCAGTCAATACACCTTTTACAGGAATCACAGGAAACACCCATCCATTTTTTAGTAAAAGAGTTAGTCGGAAGGGTGCCTACCCTAAATTGGTGGTAGAGTTTCCTGTCACAAGGTCTGGTGATGGTATCCCAGTAGGCTTCAAGGAGAGGGATTTTTTTTTGGACCAGGAACCTTCCTGTCAGAGACTCTGCAGATGCTGAATTTAGATGTTTTTGCTGCACCATTAACCAATAAAGGCCCTTAAAATCTTTCTTGGAGGGAAAGGGGTTATTGGCCGGGTCGGTCCATGGATTACCCAACCCCATAGAATCCAGGAGTTGTTTAGTCTGTCTGAACCAGGGGATGTTGCCAGCCCCCAAGATGGATCGCACATCAAGAAAAGCCTTGGCATAGAGGTCCAACTCGGGGACTGTCCATAATCGCCTCCAAAAGGCCAATGGCTTGAACCTAGCAATGTCATCAAACGAGTGACAGCCAAGATCCAACAGGAGCGGTTTAACTGGGGTAGAACAAGGAAGGCCCGTGAGCATTCTGAGAAATTTATGTTGTGCCTTAACCAGGGGAGAAAGATCAGCAAAACCCCAAAGTTCAGCGCCATAGAGGATCGCCGAATTGATCCTAACATTAAAGATTTCAATGGGGGGGCCTATCATTCTCGACTGGGATTGCTTTTGTTCTTTAACTAGGCAACCAGAAAGCTGTGCAAATTTTAGAGTTAAAACATCAATTTGCGGCCTCCAATCCAACTTGTTTTCAAAAACTACCCCCAGATAGGTCATGACATTAGTTCGTTCAAGCAGGACATTGTCCATGGAAACATGACCCTTCACACCTCTCCCTTTGTTAAAAACCATATATTTGGTTTTGGACACATTAACAGACAAATCAAAATCAGAGCAAAAGTTCGTGAAAACATTCAGAGCCACCTGTAGTCCAGACAGAGTCTGGGAAAGGAGTAGGGTGTCATCGGCGAACATAAGGAGTGGAATTTTAGTGCCACCCAGCGTTGGGGCGTCCGTGGAGGTGTTGGAGTAGTACTGGACAACTCTGTTAATAAACAGTAAAAACAGAGTGGGAGCAAGGACGCACCCCTGCCTGACACCCCTATTGACCCTAAATCTATCTGTAACCTGGCCCTGGTTCCCCCAGCGAACTTGTGCAAAGTTATTATCATGGAGCCTAATGATGATATTCAGGAGATCAACTGGGATCCCTAGCTCGGCCAATACACTCCAAAGTTTCGTCCTATTGACTAAGTCAAATGCTGACCGAAGGTCTACAAAAGCAGCATATAAAGTACCGCCACACAGATAGACCGTTTTCCAGACAATCAATTGAAATTTGAAAGCCTGGTCGATGGTACTAGTACACGGTCTGAAACCGGCTTGCAGGGGAGAGATGATGTCCTCCTGCTCAATCCAGGCCTGGATTCGTGCCAGGATCATTCTAGCGGGAATTTTCTGGACAGAGTCAATAAGACTAATTGGGCGGTAGTTCTCCGGGCAGGAGCGGTCACCTTTTTTGAAGATAGGGAGAATCTCAGCCCCCCCCCAAGAATCAGGAATGTTGGCCCCTCTGGCTACGGCGTTAGCAAAATGTGCAATATAAGGCACCCAATTCCCAGGGTCAGATTTAAAGAGATCCGTGGGAACACAATCCATACCTGGCGCCTTACCACTTGGAACCTTGCTTAAAGCCTTTTCAACCTCAACACAGTCGAAGATTAAGGTCGGGGAGATGGACAGGTCCCTGTTTATTGCTGGGGCAGGCCCCTCAACCTGTGAAGAATCCGAAAACTGGGATTCAAAATGTGTCACCCAGGCGTCCGGAGGAACGTGGTTGGTGGGGACCTGGCTATTCTGTGAATTGCCCCACTTAACAATGTGCCAGAACAGGGTTAGGTTCCGGTGTTTACTGGCAGCCAGAAGGTCGTTCCAGTGATCGTTGTCCCACTCTTCTTTGGCCTTGGTTTTAGCCTTATTATAAACTTTTCTAGCCAATCTGATATTATCTGGATCTTTGTTGGCAATAGCGAGTTTTAAATTTCTATATGATTCTCGGCAAGCTTTATTGTACCAAGTAGATGGTTTTAAAATAACAGATTTCTTAGCCTTACAAGGTATTGAGAAAAGAGATTTAAGGCCAGAGAAAAGGTGGTCATGTACGCGTGTAGCTTTGCCAACAACATCCTCAGTGCTCTGAAGAGACTGTAAATCATCCAGAGCACAGGATACCTTGGAGCTGATCTCAGATAATAGTGCACCATCAATAGCAACCTTGTCCCAGCGTACACGCCGTTGGTCATTGGTTAAAACGGCTTCCGCAGTCACTGTTACAGAGGGTTTGATTCTATATGCTGGACAGAGTGAGAGACTTAAAACCAGTGGGTTATGGTCACTCTCGGGGTGGTCGAGAACCGCCATATCACATAATGTGGACCAGAACTCCACTTTAACAAGGGCATAGTCAATTCTGCTGTTACAACGTCGGCCATCTGAAAAAGTCATCTTTCCACCCTTATCAGAGGCGGTCCGCCCATTGGCGGCCCTGAAACCCCGCTCCATACATAATCCCATCCACTGAGTGGCAGACTCTGTCCACCTCTTGATAGGAGGGAGATCGAGAGGAGGGATATTTAGGATCGCGTCCACCTCCCAAGTAAGTGAGTCAAGAGCAAAGAGCAGGGGTTCAAAACAGCAATTTAAGTCGCCCACAATGTAAACATTAGTGTATATATTAATAGTGTCCAGAAACCCATCTAGTTGTAAAAAGGTATTAGTACCACGTCCACCTGGGAGGCCTCTATTATAGACATTTATAATTAAAACTTCAGGTTCATTGCGGTGTTGCAAAGAAATAATCAATAGATCAGGGCTGTCGATGACCAATTCTTTGAGGGAATACCCAAGGGATTGCTTAACCCATATACAGAGCCCGCCGGACGGACGGCCCCTGATACCACGAGTAGCCCCCTTGGAAAAATGTACATACCCGGAAAAATAGATCGGGTCCACAGCCCAGGTTTCCTGGAAAACCAGGATATCATGGGTGTTTACCCAGCCTGACCAATCTTCCGAGGTTACCCTACTACTGAGGCCCGCAACATTCCACGAGACCAGGGTCAGGGGGAGAGAACTGGATGGCATAATACACGGGGCAGCAGGGGCGGGGCCCATAATGGCTGGGTTGGTTGCAATGTTATTGGGGCCCTTACTCTCGCTTTCGGGTGGGCGAGGATCGATAGGGGTGGAGGGTGGGCTGATTAGTGGAAAAAGCGGGGTGCTGGGAGACATAGTATCCAGACCAACTTTTGCCCCCCGTAAACCACCTCTCCCTGTTTGCCCCATGTTATCTGGACCGAGACAGACCTCCCGCAAGTTACTCGAGTTTACCATGTTTGGTGACTGTCAATCAACCCCATCTAGAGAGTTCAAGGGGGCATAAAAGTTTGACAATGGGAGATAGAAATCCGGTCTTGTCTGTCGGTGGGAATTCCTATTAACCCTTTCCCAAGCAATGGGCGTATCACGTGTTGATGCAAGGGGGTTGTGAGGATAGAAGTATGACAAATCCACAGTGGATATGCCTGTCGCTCTCGAGGTGTTGGGAAAAGAGCGAATGTGGCTCACCACCCTAGGGTCACGAAAATTTATAATCACACAATCACCCTCCACTTGTTTGGCTCTATTGCCCAACCAACATACCCTACGTACAGTCAATATTTCAGCCCGTAGTCCAGCAGGTAAAGGCCTATTATTATTTAACCAGTATGTGACTTTGTTCTTCAGCTCACTATGAGACTCGGGCTTTGCCTGTAGGAGCCGAGGAACACCGGCCATTATAATTGTATAGGGTTGGGACTCCGGTGGAAGGTTAATACATGGGAGATTTTGGAGAGGGTCAACATCCTCTAGGTTGGGCTTACTGATAGAGATATTGTTCGTATTGGTGGCAGTGTTGATATTACAACCTGATTCTATCGGAACATCGATGTTGACATGAAGGCGGGGTGCTTCCACGGCCTGATCGTTAAGAGCAGGGATATTGGGTAGTGCTCTATCCATGAGTGCATTAGCAGTGGAAGCAGGCCTAGTTTTGTCAACTATGTCTAAGTTAGAGGAAGTTTTGGGACCAATAGAAGACCCTGCAATCTTTTCCAACAGAGACGTATTGGCAAACACCATACCCTCTATCTTCTCAAGTGAAGTGGCGAGTCGAGTAACTCTCTCTAATAAAGGAAGGAGTAGTGATTTAAATAACTTCTCTACAGGCTTGAGAAAATCAGAGGTAGTGGAGTCTGCGTTGGATTGGAGGGTAGAAGGGTGCGGGGACCTCAAACTACCAGTTGCCAAGTGGGAGCTATCAAACATGGTAGAATTGGAAGCGTCACAAGTATTTGCAGATTTATGTGAGTTGGACACTTTGGAGGTTTTAGCACGTTTCCCCTTGGGAGGGGCTCCCGTACATTTTCTTTTACTCGGAATACGCCTAGGCTTGTGGACCTGGGTCAATGCTACAGTAGATAGTTGGTCAGAGGTAGACTGTGGGAGGCTGGTGCTAACAATAGTTGGTTCACCACTGGACTCGGGGGTACTAATTATCTCATGCAAGTCAACCAACGGGCAATGAACAGGTGTGTCCGGCGGTACATTTGGGGTATTACATGACATGCTGGGGAGTGGTTGGGGCTGGCTGTTGTCGGGCGAGACGGCTGTCATAATGTTGCCAAGAGATGATCTTTTAGCAGACAATTCAAGGGACAATCTTTTTTCCGTTAATAAAATCTCATGTTCAAGAACACGAGCAGCTATAGTGATAAAGTTATCAAGGGTCCCTGTTACTTGACCCCCTAAGCTACCCCGGGCCACCTTCCTACCGGACCTTAAAGAGGTCATGATTTAGGAAGAGAGCAGACAAACAATGGGGGGGGTAACCGAGGAGAATAAAAGATAAACCTCTGAAATTAAAATAAGATAAAATTGACTAAATATGTCTAAATCACACTAAAATGTTGGAGTGCTAAATATGGGCAACAAATACTGAATAAGGCAGTTCACCAGTCAGCAGTGACACGTGTACTCGCAATAACAGCAATGTTTGTAACTCGTTGAGGGCGACCCTTTTTCAGGGGGGTGGCCCGCCCCGACCACGAACGGCCACAAACGGCCCGCTCTTTGCCCGGTCTTCGCCCCGGTCGGCGGCCCGCGCGCGTTCCGCTGGCGCGTTACAAGGTTGAGATGTTAATGACGAGGGCCGTTAACAAGGAGGCGGCACCGGGAAGAGCAACCAGGTGAGGCGGATGTGATTGGCGCTGGGCCCCTTGGTCCTCGCAGTCCCAGAGCTGATCAAGGCAGCAGCCTTCCCCCTAGTGCAGCGTAGCGTCCGTGGAAGTCTGTTAGCTCCGAGGCACACAGCAAGAATGGAGGCTCGTCCAGGGTTTTATGCTGATAGAGCCGGCGAGCGGCTCCCGCGAAGTGGGGGCCGCGAGGCGTTGATTGATGCTGGGAGGCGGCTCCGGGAAGAGCAACCAGGTGAGGCGGATGTGATTGGCGCTGGGCCCCTTGGTCCTCGCAGTCCCAGAGCTGATCAAGGCAGCATCCTTCCCCCTAGTGCAGCGTAGCGTCCGTGGAAGTCTGTTAGCTCCGAGGCACACAGCAAGAATGGAGGCTCGTCCAGGGTTTTATGCTGATAGAGCCGGCGAGCGGCTCCCGCGAAGCGGGGGCCGCGAGGCGTTGATTGATGCTGGGAGGCGGCTCCGGGAAGAGCAACCAGGTGAGGCGGATGTGATTGGCGCTGGGCCCCTTGGTCCTCGCAGTCCCAGAGCTGATCAAGGCAGCAGCCTTCCCCCTAGTGCAGCGTAGCGTCCGTGGAAGTCTGTTAGCTCCGAGGCACACAGCAAGAATGGAGGCTCGTCCAGGGTTTTATGCTGATAGAGCCGGCGAGCGGCTCCCGCGAAGCGGGGGCCGCGAGGCGTTGATTGATGCTGGGAGGCGGCTCCGGGAAGAGCAACCAGGTGAGGCGGATGTGATTGGCGCTGGGCCCCTTGGTCCTCGCAGTCCCAGAGCTGATCAAGGCAGCAGCCTTCCCCCTAGTGCAGCGTAGCGTCCGTGGAAGTCTGTTAGCTCCGAGGCATTTTCATACTTTCTGTATTTTTTACCATCAACATTTGGGTAGTAAATAGTTTGGTCATTTTAATTTTAAGTATAGAAAGTTAATATATAGGTAGTAGATATTTTGATATGGATAGTTTGTTACATAGATGTTTTCATAGTAGATATTTAGGTAGATATTTAGGTAGATATTTAGGTCTACAACTGCCACCATCAAAACATCAGTACCTCCAGGCAGAAAGCATGTGAGCTAATGCCGCTGTGGTGTCATGGTGGCTGTGTTGTGGGTGATTAAATGACTTGCCCTTGATCAATAGCAGAAATGCCAAAAAACCCAGTTGAATGGAATGCAGCTCCTGCAGGTTTATCTGTTGATTCTGCTGTGATGGTAACCAAAGACACTGACCAGGAATCACTTCGGCCAGGTGACCCCCACAGGGATGGGACAATGCATCTGATATCACCCTGCCACTGGTTGTGCTTTTATATTAGAGTTTGAGTTCAATACATTTTGTAAAAGAGAGTGACATGGGATGGACTATTCCTGAGGAAGGATCTGAACTGGGGCCATTAGATTCAGTATTAATAACATTGTAGTTGTAGTGGTGCTAGTGAGCAACATCCATGAACAGTAGAGGAGAAGAAGTACGACTGGCACTGGTAGCAGAATGGATAGACTCTAAGCATGGTCAGTCAGCATTAGAAGGCACACCAGTAGATGTCCGATGGTTCTGTGGAGCCAGAAGGCATGCCAAAGGAAGATAGATCAAAGTTAAAGACCTGTGGCATGTCCTCCTTGAAGACCACCATTTGCATCAGAGTCACAAATGACTAATGAAACATGGGACACATTATCTCAAGATTCGGAATGGGCTACAAGAAAGAAGATGAAGTTGGGGATGGGTGTAAGGCCACTACATGACTTTCCCCCTAAAATGGGAGCATCTCAAAATTGAAGATTCTCACTTGTGTTTCTTATGTTTTTTTCTTTGACCTGTTCTTCAACTTCCCTGATGATTTGTGATAATGTCATGCAGAACCTTTATTGTCATGAAAAATTCTCAATTTTGGGGTTTTTTGGTATGTGCCCAGTGCTGTTGGATTAGTCTAGCGGATTTTGGTCTACTGTGCTCTCCAGGCTGGAGAAGAAGCCTTGTATTTGGTGTAAAAATCCGGCAGCTGATCCCAACAGATTGGCTTTATTATTTTTATTTGTCCATCTAAAGTACGCCCTCCTGTTCCATGATCCCCCTCGTGCATTATGGAGCATTGGTAAAATGGCTTCAAGTAGTTTTAGCACCTAGGCATACAGGCAGTCATAACGGTTGTCTGTCAGTTACATCTTTTTCCAACAAGTGCAACATAGGTGGAAGCTTGTTATCTCCTGTGGCAACATCCTTTCTACACTGTGAATAATAAAGCTTTTTGTATTCCAAATCACATTTTTGGAGAAGAAAATCTAAATCAGAGGAGCTGAGTTCCAATTTCCCATTGTGAGAGTGTGAATATAATGGAAGTGATGTCACCATACAGGGATGGTGCTTGTACGTGGCACTGTCTTGTCATGTCCAGGTTGTAGCTGAGCTGTGATGGATGCCTATGGTGCAACCTACAAGAGTGCAGGAGATATTGCAAGATTTTCTAGATCCAGCTTTGTACTTGCCATGATTCTAAAAGATGAGTATTTTGTAAGTAAAGTATTGTTATGAGGGACTCTAGAAACAGATAAGTACTTGTAGAATGTTTTTCCAATATTGACACCCACAACCAGGAGCGTCCAGCATCAGCGAGTTACGACTAAAATTGCAATTGACCTCATAGATACCGTTTGACTCCTGAACACAATGCATTTGAAACACAAACATAGCATCCTCGTGCACAGAGATGCCACGAGGGCATACAACATTATGCCGCGAGGACACTCTACATATACCACACCATTCCCCTCTTCTTTTTTTTTTTACAGCAAACACATTGTTGTAACGAAACCTAAAATTAAAGTAAAACTTAACACAATGCATAGATTTTAAACCTACATACATCTTAAGAGTGCAGTGCAATAAGCAAGAAAGATTCAAGCATTTTCACAACATATGGTGATCTAGAAAACATGAATACACCACCATACAGTGTCCTTCACCAGATTTTTTAATAGCAAATTATGTCTTCCAACAATTTAATAACACAACATAGTCACTGAACCAGCAAGGTGTCTTTCTTTTGTGACACCCTACGTCTCTCAGGACTACGGTACTGTCAGCATCCCTCACACCTACTTCCCTGGGCAAATTTCATCACAACCCAAGGAAACAAACATGAAGAAAGAGGAGTAGACACCTCTCGCAGCCCTTTTCAACTACTCAGACTAATCACATTGGTCCAAATCTTTCTCAGATAACTTCCTCATGGTGGTTTCCTGCATGTCAGAGAAACGAACCAGACCACTCTTGTTCAACCATCCTATATCATCGAGGGGAGCTGACCCTTTGCTCACTCTAGTGACTTGAACAGGAGATGAAAATCTTGACAAACCCTTCATTACTCTTCTCGGGATTTTCATTAGCACCCAGTCACCTGTATGGGGATTCATGCTCTTAAAACTTTTACCCGCTCCTAATCTTTCCTTCATGAAACTTTGTTTCAGCAGTATACGGGCATCCACTGAAGCATTTACTGAAGAACTCACCAGTTCTCCATCTTTCAACATAACCTTGCACTGCAACCACTCAGGATATACACTTGTGTGCACCTTTCTCCCTCTCAACAATGTAAAAGGAGGAATACCAGTAGTACTATGTGGTGCAATGTTGTAACTCCAAATCTTATTTTTAACAAATTCTTGCACATCCTGCCCTGACAATAGTTCTGTCTGAATTCCTTCTTTCCACCAAGTCATTCGAGGTTTGGAAATACAAAGCGACTTGCACTTGACGAACATCATAAAGTTCAAATGTGTGCCTCTTGTGAGAAAAAAAGTGTGTTCTGTTGTCTGTAACTATTGTCCTGGGTGAACCCCTAACTACAAACAGTTGTTCTAGAAATCTGATGACATTTCCAGTACTCGGAGCATCACAAAACATGTGATACAGCCCCTTTGGATATTAAAGCAAGATAAAAAACTTGATGCTGCTGGGTAGAACTTCATTTGGGCCTGGAAAATCAGTCCCAAGCTTGTCTCATGGTCCCACGGAACAGGATGGAGGGGAATGTCCATTACTTGCCATGTTTTTTCAAACACCAGACATTCAGTACATGCATCTAGTAAAAACATGACTTGTGACTCCAAGGAAGGCCACCAATAGAATAATTTAAGCAGTTTTACTAAGTGTCCATGGCGTGCACCCATTACAATGTCCTTTCTTATGCTTTCCGGCGAAATGAACAAATGAACAAATCATGATTATTAATCATGGCATTAACAACAGACAACTCATCAATCACCTGTAAGAAACACTTTAACTCCCAGGGAAATTTCCTGCCCTTAGGCCAGACTTCTGCTTTGAATTTTCTGACTTGACTACTCACCCTAAAGGGTCACAAGATGCTGGGGGGCGGGTTGCGCAGCTCCTGGATGATCATGGTGATTTGCCAAAGAGCTAGGTCTTGAGGTCCTTCAAGAACTCGGAGAGTGTTGGTGTCTGTCGGAGGTGGAGAGGGAGGGTGTTCCATGCTCTGGCCGCAAGGAGGGAGAAGGAACGGCCTCCTGTTCTGGTCTTCTTGATGCACGGCATCGTTGTGAAGGGGAGTTGGGCTGAGGGGAGGGATCTTTGGGGTGAGTGGAACTTGATGCGGTGGTTCATGTAGGCGGGTCGGTCATTGTGGAGGGCTTTGTGGGCATGGGTGAGAAGCTAGAAAGTGATTTTCTTCTTAACGGGGAGCCAGTGTAGTGTCTACAGGTGTTGGGTAATGTGGCAGTGGCGCGGTAGGTTGAGGACTAGTCTGGCAGAGGCGTTCTGGACGTTCTGGAGTTTGCGAGTGAGATTCTTGTTTATCCCGACATCGAGTGTGTTGCCAAAGTCCAGTCTGCTGCTGATGAGGGTGTGGGTGACGGTTTTCCTGTATTTGAGGGGAATCCAGCTGAAGGTCTTTCGTAGGAGGCAGAGGGTGTGGAAGCAGAAATAGGCGACAATGTTGATTTGTCGGTCCATTTTGAGTTCGGAGTCCAAAATGATTCCGAGGTTGCGGTGGGGGAGGATGGGTTCCTGAGGGTGGGGGGCCACCAGCTGTCATTCCAGGTGATGGGCGTGGGGCCATGATGAGAACTTCGGTTTATCCATGTTTAGTTGTAGGCAGCTGTTTTTCATCCACTTGGCGACTGCTTCCATTCCTTATTGAAAGTTATATTTGGAGCTGTTGGGTTCGTTGGATAGGGAGATGATGAGTTGGGTGTCATCTGATATGATGTTGAGTCTGTGGGATCTGGCGATGGGTGCAAGTGGGGCCATGTAGATGTTGAACAGGCTGGGGCTGATGGAGGATCCTTAGGGGACTCTGCAGATGGTCGGTGTGGGATCCGAGAGGAAGGGTGGGAGTCTGACCCCCTGTGTTCTGCAGTGAGGAATGAGTTGATCCAGTCAAGGGCCTTGTTCTGAACTCCTGTGTCATGGAGTCTGTGGGTAAGGGTTCGGTGGGAGACTGTGTCGAAGGCTGTAGCGAGGTCCAGTAGGACGAGGGCTACAGTCTCCATTCTGTCGAGGAGGGAGCGGATGTCGTCAGTCACAGCGAGTAGTGCAGTTTCGGTGCTGTGGTTCTTACTGAAGTCTGATTGGGAAGAGTCGAGGATGTTGTTTTCTGCTATGAAGGAGGTAAGCTGACTGTTGATGGCTTTTTTCATGACTTTCGCTAGGTATGGGAGTAAGGAGATCGGTCTTGAATTCTTGAGGTCGGTGGGGGTCCCTCGAGGGTTTTTTCAGGAGAGGGTTGATCTTGGCGTGTTTCTAGTCATCGGGAAAGGAGGCGTTCTCGAAGGAGTGGTTGATGATTCCTTGCAGCTTTGGGGTGATGATGTCTGTGGTAAATGTGGTAGGGGCAGCGATCCGTGGGGACCCCAGAGTGGGTTGACTTCATAGTCTTCAGGGTGTCTTTGATGGTGAGAGGGGTCCAGCTGCAGACTGTTGGCTGTGTGGTGTGGGGTATGGTGGGTGTCGGTTCCGTGTGCGGGTTGTTGTCGAAGGTGTCATAGATATTTTTGATTTTGTGATGAAAGAAGGTGCTGAGTCTGTCACAGAGGTCTTGGGAGGGTGGGATGTCTGTTGACTCACTGTTGGGTTGGGCAAATTCTTTGATGATGCCAAAGAGTTCCTTGCTGTTGTGTCCATGGGCGGTGATTCTGTCTTGGAACGCTTTCTTCCTTGCATGTCTGATGAGCTTGTGGTGGGCGGTGGTAGCTGCTTTGAAGTTGTCGAGGTTAGCCGTCGTTTTGGAGTTCCTCTATAGTTTTTCAAGGTGTCTGCATGTTAGTTTAGATTCTCAGAGTTCGGTGGAGAACCAGCTGGCTCTCTTGGCGTGTGATTTGGAGGTTTGCTTAAGGGGGGTGTTGGTGTTGGCACAGCCGGTGATCCAGTTGTGTAGGGTCTGGGCAGCGGTGGTTGGGTTGCCATCTGTGATGGAGGGAACAGAGCTGCTGATGGAGGTGGTGAGGTGGTCATCAGTGGTCTTGTTCCAATTTCTGTGTGGGAGCTGGTAGGGGCATTTGTGGGAGATGTCTGATTTGAAGGTGAAGTGGACACAGTGGTGCTTCGTCCATGGTATTTCGGAGGTGTGGCTGAAGGTGATGGAATTTCCTGCTGTGAAGATGGGGTTGGGGGTGTGTCCGGCTGAGTGCACGGGTTCAGGTATGATCTGTTTGAGTTCGATGTTGAGGAGGTTGTCCAGGAGGGAGTTGGAGTTGGGGTCTTGGAGGTTGTCAAGGTAGAAGTTGAGGTCTCCCAGCAAGGAGTAGTCAGAGGAGGTGATGGCTTGTGGAGTGATGATGTCAGTGATGGAGTTGGCGAAAGGTGTTCGGGATCCAGGGGGTCTGTAGATGAGGGTGCCTTGGAGGGTGGTGGTCGGGTTGGTCTATTCCTTGAAGTGGAGGTGTTCCATTAGGTCTGTGGGCCCGTTGGTGTAGGTGCTCAGTCAGAGGTTGGACTTTTGGGTGATGGCGATGCCTCCTCTAGGCCAGCTGGGGCGGTCCTTCTGGGTGATCTTGTAGCCTTCAGGGATGGTGATCGCAATGTCGGGTCCTGAGGTGGTGTTCGTCCAGGTTTCTGTGAGGAAGGCTACGTCAGTGGAGGTGCTGTTGAGGAGGTCCAAGATTTCTGTGGCATGTCTGTGGAGGTACCAGACTTTGAGGAGGATGCATTGCAGGGTTTGGGGAGCGGTGGAGTTGGGGCGGGTGGGTTGAGGTGGATCTTGGGTCACTGTGAAGGCAAAGGAGCAGGGGCGATGTTGGCAGGAGACAGGTCAGTGCGTGTTGGTCGGTGAATAGAGTTTGTAGTTGTTGTCCTGGCCTGAGTTGAGTGCTTGAAGTGCTGAGGAGCAGTAGCATTGGTGGACCAGGGTCCCTGGCGCTGGTCTCGGGCAGGTCGCGGCCGGGTGCAGATGGGCTTGCCTTTGGTGCACCTTCATAGTGCAGGCAGCACGGCCACTATTAAGTAGGGGTCGGGGGAAGGCGGGTCAGCTGGGAGGCAGCGGATAGCTGTGGGTGCCAGGGGTAGAGGCACTAAAGATGGAGCTGTGTACCGGGAAGAGCAATGTCCTGACCAGGACATTTCATCCGAGTCCTCATCACACATGAGTGACAGGAAATCCACCCTGAAGTTCTTTTCCCCTGGCAAATGCTTTATGCTGAATTGATACTCCGGCAGTTTGGGCAAAAGACGTATTAGCCTCGCTGAGACCTTTCCCAAACCACTGCCAGTTAATATAAGCACAAGGGATTTGTGATCAGTAAAAACCTGGAATTCTCTTTCCCACAGGTAAGTTCTGAATTTGTTGATGGCCCGCATGCAGGCAAGAGCCTTGCATTCTATTGTACTATAGTGTGTTTCCATGATCTTCAGCATCCTAGATGCAAAAGGCCACAGAGTCTGATTGAGCCTTATAAATGATTGCCAGTCCCCCGCCTCTTCCTTGAGCACGATCTTTACGTGCAATTTGATAGCAAGGGGGGAGTGTTTGCACTAGGTCGGGATCGGATTCTGGAGTTAGCCAGGTTTCTGTTAAGAAAATGGCATCGGGTGCGAAATCATCCAACAATAAGGAGATTTCCGTGCTATGTCTTGGAAGGGACCTACAGTTTAAAAGAAACATTGTGAAGGTTTGAGGGCCGGCTTCCTTCTGAGCAGTATTGAGCCTTGCGTTACAATATTGGCAAATAGTGGGCAAGTCAAGTGTGTAGTAAGAATGCCGGCAGTTAGTTTCCGCAGAGGGTCGTAGGTTATGAAGGAAGTCAGAGCTGTAGGTTTTTCCTTGGGTCGGGCGACGGCCAGGGGTTATGGCCCCTGGCCCTGGTCAGCCACGGACGGGCGCAGACGGGCTTGCCTTGTGCATGCCTTTGGTGCGCCGGCGGCGCGCCCGCTGCGTGCGTCTGTTGCGCGGTCGACGGGGAGTGCTCATAATATAGCAGGAAGAGGGAGGGGCCGAACGACTATGCCGTCAACCCAGCTCTACCCCCAATATGGTGGCGGCATTTTCCCGATCCGAGGGCCGAGGGCCGATTCAACTGAGGGACAGGTGAGTGGCAGGGAAGAGTGAATTGTGCAATGAGCAGTCGTTAATCACCACAACATGTACACATACGCATAAAGTTTAGAATTTAAAAACATGTAAAAATACTTTCCATGCACACCTAGTCTCCCGGCTTCCGCCTCAGGAGGTTCCTATCAAGTTCACACAGATGTAACACAGCAACTCCCACAATCAGATGCTTAACTCTTTGAAAGGTCAGAGATAGCTCTTCAAACCATGCAAACTTTGCCCCCTTCTACAACAGAGCATGTACGGGTTCCACAATGTGTGCATTGCCGTGTACAAATCAGGAATAGTACACTGCTAGGACCAAGAATGTTCACAGACCATCACTGTCTTTGGGAGGAGCTGCTTCTCAAATGACCCTGATCAAAGAAAATTGGGGTTTCATGCCTTTAGGTGAGATCATGTGACCATAATACTCCAATTGTTGTGTACCAAAGCTTCATTTGTCCTTTCATATAGTGATTCCGGCAATGGCTAACAGAGACAACACCTTGTGCAGAGTCATCTTGTGCGCCTCCGAATCACTAGCAAAGACCAGAATATCATCTTGGTAGGTCTGTAACCATGGGACGTCTTCCAACATATTGTGCATGAGCTTCTGGAAGATGCTAGCTACAGAAGCTAGCCCAAAGGGTAATTTGAGGTTCTTGAACACCCCAAATGGGGTGACAAAGGTGGTAGGTGGGTGCAAGTCAGCCATGAGAGGTATATGATCATATGCCGAACGCAAGTCTATGACAGAAATTATTTGGCTCCCCCAGCTTGGCAAGCAAATCTTGTATTTTTGGAAGGGGGTGACAATCTACAAAAATGTTTTATATTCAATGAGTGCAAATCAGTGCAAAGCCCGACCTCCCTAGATTTTTTCCTTGCCACCATGATGGATGAGACCCACTCTGAAGAATCACAGGATGCTATAACATCTTCAGCACATAAGTTACTAAGAAAAGACTTGAGCTTATCTCTCGCACTCAGTGGAAGAGGACGTACCTTGTGAACAACAGGTTGAGCATCAGAATTGAGTCAAATCTGATGTTCAAATACTTTGATAGTCACCAGTTTGTCAGAAAACAACTTTGGAAAATGCTTCAAAAGATTCTCAACCTCCAAAGCACGTGGGCTATCACCCACACATACTTCATGGAGGTCGTCCTCTTGGTAGCCAGCTGATATTTCACCTAAAGTGATGGGATTCTCAGACCCCGGTTCCATTTTTGGTAGATTCTGCCAACCAATGATATTGCCCCTTGACAGCTGCATATATTTTTGTGACTATGTGTCTACCCAAACATTCGATACTGTGTCTATGTCCGATTCTCAAAAGGCCTTAGGAGTCACATCAATCTATTCGACATTGGTCTTGTTAACCCACTTGTCAAGGGACATAATTTCTGACAGAATTGTAATTGGTGAACCTGAAAAGACCATAACTGGGATTTTGACTCAATCAACCACTGCAGTGCCCCACTGCCCTCTGGCTGTGTTCACAGCCAAAACAGAATTACACTTAATGGTTAATATGACATTGCTTAGTTTCTCTGTCTGTATACACATCCACTGAATCAGAGACCTCCACACAATTGACTCAAGTGGATCTTTGTCTTGACCTGCAAACTGCAAGAAAAAGACCAATCTTCTAAAATATATGACATCTCCAGCCATTGGCAAGTTGGTTAGTATTATTGCCGAAGTGAGATTTCGATCCACACTTAAAATAAAACAAAACAAAATAGTTTCCCTTTCTAAAAGTTTGTTTACATCCTTTGTTTACATATGTAGCATTAACAGTATCGGTAAAATCGTCCCCAACAACATTTGAAGGATTTAGTGTGCTCACTATGAATCGTTTTGCTCGAAATGATTGAACGCTCAATACTCTTTCCGATGTCAATGATTTCTAACAACGTGGGTTTCCTGCAGCTGAGTAGTCGTTCCTGGATCTTCTTGGAGAAGCATGCAAACACAAAATGGTCCCTAATGAATGTATCACTATGTTCCTCCAATTCACAAGTAGCTGCTAAAACCCTCAAGGCCAAAATGTACTCTTCTACACTCTTGTCCGCTTGTTGCTTTCTCATAAAGAAATTATGCCTTTCAAGCATACTACTTGCCTCCTCTGTATACTGTTTAGTCATGCACTCTAATGCCTCTTTGTAGCTGTCCCAAACCTCGCTGTCACCAGAGCTCTCTTGTGGGGGTGGAATAGATGGAACGATGCTCAAATACTTGCTGAGCCGCAAGACCCATACAAGTATACAATATTGCCACTTTGCGTACAGGTGAGTAGTTATCCGCATCTATGGCCATCACTTAGTTTTCAAAACATTTTACCCACTGACGTCACTTGATACTAGGTTTATCTGGCTGCTGAAGAAAGTGGGGTGGCTGTGCATAATGCTGTGCAGTGACCATCACAGGTTGAACAAAGTACCTACAATGCTAGGTATGCATCTGTTAAGAGGAGTGTGGACAACCAAACAAGGTTATTTTGTAACTGGAAATTAATTATCACAATCATTACTCAAGGAATCACAGGTGTACCTGTCACAATATGTTCAGGCAATAACAATTAAGCCTTCTCATATAACGGCACTGCCTCCTAAGGGATGATGGCGTTATGAGGGAACCGGGCGTTTCCAACCCTCCCAAGCAAAGACGCTAGTAACCACGGTAGTGAATTTCTTAAGGTAGTATGTTGGGCCTTCAAAAGTGTCCAAACCAACATTGCCACCAGGGTGTCACCGGCGCGATAATGTAATACCGCAGTGCACACTGACCAACATCTTGCCTTGTGCTCGAGTTCTATGGAAGGTTGCACGTCCCCAAAGTACGTAGTACCGTGCCAACAATACTCCTCAGGCTCTCAACAATTTTGTAACCCCAATAAAAATGAGTCTGTCGCTTAATAATTACTCACATCTCTGATTACATCCATCAACACTGCAGCCCACCCCCTACAAAACTTACAGGATGTCAAGCAGCTTGTGGCAGTGTGGGCCCTAGGCCCACATGCTAGTAATGATCAACACAAACCTTGCGGGGCTATGACTTGTCACTTTCTTGCACTTCTCCTTCATGGCAGGCAGACGAGGGAGTTACGGGGGGGGGGGAGGGGGTGTAAAGCTGACGGTCTGTCCCTGCTTCTCCTCCAGTAAAGAAAATTTCATTCACTGTGCCTGCACTGGCAACGTCTTTTGTGGGCAGGCGGTGGTGGCAGTGCTCCGTCGAGCGGTAGTCTCACCCACGGTTGTTGGCAGCGAAGCGATACCAAGCAGTACTGTTTGGGGGTACCATAGACATGAAATACACTCCTCCCCCACGAATCACAGATGAGTGGCGCCCAGCAAACACACGGGGTAGACCTTGTTTCCACTGAGGTGGTTTGGGCCCTAGGCCCAAATGCTATTAATGATCGACACTGACACTGTATGTATGCTTAGTGAAATGGCCACGAGCACGTTCATCCGGGCCCTTTTATTAGCAGGGTCACGTCACTTGTGACGCCTGTGATGGATGGGTGTGGGGTGCATGTGCGTCCACTTCTAGGAGGGAGCGGCTGACTAACCGGGTATCAGCTGAGACACTAGAACGTGTCCAGCTCGACACTACACAGCCGAGGAGCTTTCCAGAAAGCAAGAAGAAAATCGCCAAGCTGTAATGAGGGATTCCGGAGCCAGGCGAGTACTTGTAGAAGTTTATTCCAATCTTGACAGCCACAACCAGGAGCGTCTGACATCTGCGAGGGACATCCAGAAACTGACTAAAGGTGCAATAGATAGATCTCGCAGATACCATTCACTGACAAACACAGAATGCATCTTACATGCAAACATAGCATTCTCGTGCACAGAGATGCCATGAGGACATACAATACTACGCCGCGAGGTCGCTCAATACTACAAGTGTCCATCAGAGTATTTGTTTCTGCCTTCCAAAGAGCAATCAGTTTGGTAATTATTAGTGTCAGATAAGCAGGACATTTTTAGGATCGGCTGAAGTGACTTCCTTTCCAGGATTCAATATCTTTCCAATACGCAAAATACTCTGACACATTTTTGATGGGAACAAAGCTCAGAGATTCGACTAGAATTGAAACTGCAGATTGCCAACCAACCCACTTGTATCAAAAGCTCTGAAAGATTTAGACTACTCCATTAGAGTGACAAACACCCACAGTGACTTAAACGCCTATATGAAAGTAAATTAATAATTTCTGATACAAGAGCAATTGTAGAGCCGCGTAGAGTTGTATAAATGCTGTTCTCATTATTAAACATTTAGAAAATATTAATGCATCGTTTCAAGTGGGATGCATCTTATCTGAAATTCTTCTTGTAATATTGTGAACCTCTCGACTTTAGGGTCCAATAAATATTAGTCATTTCAATAAGGAGCCCTAGAGGGAAACAATCTGCCAGACCACCCCCCACTCAATGAGTATCAATCCAACAAGGATCTGCCAGATATAGGCACTTGCTTAAATATGTCTTAAGGAAAACGATGAGGGATGATATTTTTATCTAAAACCTCAGCCTACTAACATTATAGCATAATCTGGCCGTATCCTCAGTGCCCATCACCTTTAAAATAGCAGGACAAGAAGGAAACACAAAATAACGGTCAGTCAGTCCACTCAAAAGAACACATACCCCAACTATTAGTTTGTAAGTGCTCAGAAAAAGTGTAGAGAAGAGAGAAAGTATCTCACATGTGCACCACCAGAGGAGCTACTGGTTGGTTCTCACCAGCTTGCCCACGTTTATGTCATCATTGATAACTTTCTCCATGAAAGAATATATTTGTATAGTGTGTCCAGTAAAGAAAAAAGTGCTGAAAGATAGAGACCCCGTGAAAATAGTGAGACACAAAATATCTCACGTTAAAATTGGATTAGACTCACAACAACCGGTTACTTTTATTCCAAACTGTGAGTCAACACCAAATTAAAAGCAGAGCATGTTATAAACCACTTTGATGACGGCCAACATGTTTCATTGCCAGTTGTCTTATGGCAAATTCATCAGGGTGACCGAGGTCAACAGTCACTTCCCTGGACATCTAACATCACAAAAAAAGGAGTGTGACTGACAGACACAAACAACAAAGGAGAAAAAAGAGAGGAACAGACATTTAGAGATATTTTAAAACCAACAGGCTCTCTTCAGTCCAAATATGGACTGAGCTTATGGCCACCTAGATTGACAAGGGGCCCATATCACATTATTAAGATATTTACCTAGTAGGAGCTGCGGGCCCGCATACCGGCTCCCACTATGGCGTAGGGATGTGTATCATATACAACTTTTTATCCCTAAAAAACAGCACTTATGTTGCTTGTTATTTTATCTGTGGAAAAAGGAATATCAATCATATGTTCCATCTAGTATATATAGAGAGCAACAACAGTCTCTATCTACAAATACCATCAAGTGATGATACAACATAAGATAGTATCAATTTCAGCTTACTCGAGACACCAGACAACCTTCACAGGCTCTCAAACAGTTTCTCTGTATCTCATTACTGGTGATTACTCCCATAGCAGCCCCAAGAACACCTTAAAATCATACAGCTTTCAAGTCTCTTTCTTATGGTGGAATGTATAGCCCCATCATGTAGTCAGAGTCCAAGGGGCAAAACCGACCTAGTCCTTAACCTACATCTATATCGATCGGTCCCCATACAAAGTCTAATCCTCCTTGCTCATGCGGCCAATCAAACTCAGCACGCACACTCTTACCGCTCCCAAGGAGATCCCGATCGGTGAATCAACCCGCGACTCCAAACACCGCCGTGGGGCGTTTTAAACAGATTGAAAACGCTCACCAACACAGTGTACGTCATCAAGTGACCTCCCGGACTGGCTTCAGGGTAGCTCGGACCGGGACGGGCGCCATCTTGGAGTGGTAAACCCACAGCAGTGAAAAAGATGGTATACCCAACGCTATGTAATCAAAATTGTGAGAGTGAGAATAAAAAGATCATACCAGAATACACTACTCCAAAGCCGCATTATATCATATAAGTGAACATCTTTCACAGTATCACAACGATATTTGCTAATTTCATCTGAGCATGTCCCTGGTCATATGAACCCCACTCAAACCTCAAGCTCAACTAAGAAACTGTGGGTGTCATCTTAGGATATCAACATACTCCAAAATTATACGAGAGAGCATTCACTAAACTCCCTATAATGCTGAACAAAGCAATCAGACAGGAGAGAACAAGCCCATAATAGGTAAAAGGGTGGGTACTACAGTAGTTCTTTACATGTAGTGCTAAAGTGGTGCCAGATATCAAACGGCCTCCCTCATTTGGGTATGATATTAACCTATAGTGCCAAAATAGTGCCAGGTATAAAAAGACCTCCCTCATTGGGTATGATAATAACCATACACCACACCCTATCATCATCTCATCTACTGATCTTATTCCACTCAATCTGATCATTAAGGCCGATCTGGTCGACCTTCTCTGAGAAAATCCTGCGTGCTTCTTTAACAGCAAGTCTTTGGTCCATATTATTTGCGTCGCCCACTATTTTTTACAAAACCAGCCACTTTAATGCTTTATGGTGATGTGAGTGTTCCTTATAGTGTTGTACCAGACGTGTTGTCAATTTCCCTGCCTTGCTTGTGCTAAGATGTTCTTGAACTCGGACCTTAACCTTATGGGAGGTCAAGCCTATATAGTGCAATCCACAAGGACAGGTCAGTCTGTAGATCACATTTGTAGAATTACAGTTACTGAACTCCTTTAGATACCACATCTTCCCGTCAGACAACTGAAGTTCAGTAGTTTTTCATGTTAACTTACAAACTGAGCAACATCCACATGGGTGGTGACCTGACGGAAGGGGGTGACTGACAGTGCTCTGCATAGGTCTTGTATGGACCAATCTGTCCTTTAAATTCTGGGCACGTTTGAACGCAAATCGAGGTTGTGGCATTTGGAATTCATTGGTAGATACAAATGTCCAATGTTTTCTTATTGCTTGACGGATCTTAGTAGAGAGGGGGTCAAACGTTAATACCACTGGTAGACAAGCCTTAGATTCTTTACTATTTCGTTCGAGAAGAACATCTCGAGGTGTATTCTGGGCCCTCTTTCGAGCTCTGGTGACAGGTTTTCTTGGGTATGCTCGCTGAACCAATTTTTCAGTCAGGCTCTCGGATTGTTGTAAAAATTGGGGCTCAGGAGTGGTTTTATGACACGCCCCAGTCATTTGTGCTGCAATGTGTAGAGTTGGCCCTGACCCGTAACTATTTTTGTTATAAAAATGATCTATTTTTGCAAATATCGGGCACTTCAATGGGCGCAACTTTTGCGCCGAGTCTGGCCTGCATTTATGTAGGTCAGTTTGAGGAACATCATTTGTGCCAGCCCTCTAACCCCTTCCAGAGACATATTTGCCTCTGGAAGAGGTATATTGACGATGTTTGATGCATCTGGTCAGGACCTTTACAGTTGCTATGTGAATTTTTGGAGTGATTGAATGGTCGAGATGAGTGCCTTAAGTTCACCTGGAAGATAGATCGTGAGAGAGCCACGTATCTCGATCTTGACATTAGAGTGCTTAATAACAAACTTAGTACAAGTGTACATCAAAAGCCCACTGATAAAAATTAATTACTTCACTATCAGTCTTTCCACCCGAGAGCTCTGAGGGATAATCTCCCGGTGGGGCAATTCCTCAGGTAACGTAGGAACTGCTCTTCGACTAATGAATTTTTACAACAATCCGAGAGCCCGATTGAAAAATTAGTTCAGCGAGCATACCCAAGAAAAATTGTCACCAGAGCTCGAAAGAGGGCCCAGAATACGCCTCGAGATGTTCTTCTCGAACGAAATAGTAAAGAATCTAAGGCTTGAATATACCAGTGGTATTAACGTTTGAACCCCTCTCTACTAAGATCCATCAAGCAATAAGAAAACATTGGTCATTATTATCTACCAATGAATTCCAAATGCCACAACCTCGATTTGCGTTCAAACGTGCCCAGAATTTAAAGGACAGATTGGTCCATACAAGACCTATGCAGAGCATTGTCAGTCACCCCCTTCCGTCAGGTCACCACCCATGTGGATTTTCCTCAGTTTGTGAGTTAACAAGAAAAACTACTGAACTTCAGTTGTCTGACGGGAAGATGTGGTATCTAAAGAAGTTCAGTAACTGTAATTCTACAAATGTGATCTACAGACTGACCTGTCCTTGTGGATTGCACTATATAGGCTTGACCTCCCATAAGGTTAAGGTCCGAGTTCAAGAACATCTTAGCACAAGCAAGGCAGGGAAATTGACAACACGTCTGGTACAACACTATAAGGAACACTCACATCACCATAAAGCATTAAAGTGGCTGGTTTTGTAAAAAATAGTGGGCGATGCAAATAATATGGACCAAAGACTTGCTGTTAAAGAAGCATGCAGGATTTTCTCAGAGAAGGTCGACCAGATCGGCCTTAATGATCAGATTGAGTGGAATAAGATCAGTAGATGAGATGATGATAGGGTGTGGTGTATGGTTATTATCATACCCAATGAGGGAGGTCTTTTTATACCTGGCACTATTTTGGCACCATAGGTTAATATCATACCCAAATGAGGGAGGCCGTTTGATATCTGGCACCACTTTAGCACTACATGTAAAGAACTACTGTAGTACCCACCCTTTTACCTATTATGCGCTTGTTCTCTCCTGTCTGATTGCTTTGTTCAGCATTATAGGGAGTTTAGTGCATGCTCTCTCGTATAATTTTGGAGTATGTTGATATCCTAAGATGGCACCCACAGTTTCTTAGTTGAGCTTGAGGCTTGAGTGGGGTTCATATGAGCAGGGACATGCTCAGATGAAATTAGCAAATATCGTTGTGATATTGTGAAAGATGTTCACTTATATGATATAATGCGGCTTTGGAGTAGTGTATTCTGGTATGATCTTTTTACTCTCACTCTCACAATTTTGATTACATAGCATTGGGTATACCATCTGCCTCACTGCTATGGGTTTACCACTCCAAGATGGCGCCCGTCCCGGTCCGAGCTTCCCTGAAGCCAGTGCGGGAGGTCACATGATGACGTACGCTGTGTTGATGAGCGTTTTCAATCTGTTTAAAACGCTCCACGGCGGTGTTTGGAGTCGCGGGTTGATTCACCGATCGGGATCTAATTGGGAGCGGTAAGAGTGTGCGTGCTGAGAGTGATTGGCCGCATGAGCAAGGAGGATTAGACTTTGTATGGGGACCGATCGATATAGATGTAGGGTAACGACTAGGTCAGTTTTGCCCCTTGGACTCTGACTACACGATGGGGCTATTCATTCCACCATAAGAAAGAGACTTGAAAGCTGTATGATTTTAAGGTGTTCTTGGGGCTGCTATGGGAGTAATCACCAGTAATGAGATACAGAGAAACTGTTTGAGAGCCTGTGAAGGTTGTCTGGTGTCTCGAGTAAGCTGAAATTGATACTATCTTATGTTGTATCGTCACTTGATGGTATTTGTAGATAGAGACTGTTGTTGCTCTCTATATATACTAGATGGAACATATGATTGATATTCCTTTTTCCACAAATAAAATAACAAGCAACATAAGTGCTGTTTTTTAGGGATAAAAAGGTGTATACGATACACATCCCTACACCATAGTGGGAGCCGGTATGCGGGCCCGCAGCTCCTACTAGGTAAATATCTTAATAATGTGATATGGGCCACTTGTCAATCTAGGTGGCCATAAGCTCAGTCCATATTTGGACTGAAGAGAGCCTGTTGGTTTTAAAATATCTCTAAATGTCTGTTCCTCTCTTTTTTCTCCTTTGTTGTTTGTGTCTGTCAGTCACACTCCTTTTTTTGTGATGTTAGATGTCCAGGGAAGTGACTGTTGACCTCGGTCGCCCTGATGAATTTGCCATAAGACAATTGGCAATAAAACATGTTGGCCATCATCAAAGTGGTTTATAACATGCTCTGCTTTTTATTTGGTGTTGACTCACAGTTAGGAATAAAAGTAACCAGTTGTTGTGAGTCTAATCCAATTTTAACGTGAGATATTTTGTGTCTCACTATTTTCACGGGGTCTCTATCTTTCAGCAATTTTTCTTTACTGGACACACTATACAAATATATTCTTTCATGGAGAAAGTTATCAATGATGACATAAACGTGGGCAAGCTGGTGAGAACCAACCAGTAGCTCCTCTGGTGGTGCGCACGTGAGATACTTTCTCTCTTCTCTACACTTTTTCTGAGCACATACAAACTAATAGTTGTGGGTATGTGTTCTTTTGAGTGGACTGACTGACCGTTATTTTGTGTTTCCTTCTTGTCCTGCTATTTTAAAGGTGGTGGGCACTGAGGATACGGCCAGATTATGCTATAATGTTAGTAGGCTGAGGTTTTAGATAAAAATATCTTTCCAATAAATATTAAACAACAAGGACTTCACAGGAGTGGTTCGTGTGGCATATTAAAATGTATCACTAATTTTTTCATTTCACTGTGTTGAGTTTGCAGTCTTGAAGCACCTTTAGACTTAAAACTGCAGCTGTATTTTTGGCTTCCTTTTGTCACACCGCGCTGTATGTGAACTCATTCTTTATAGTAATTGCAAAACATTCAAACCCCCCTTTTCCACCATTTACATGCAAGATCTGAATGACTTCTTACAGTTTACATAATTACATTGGATAATGCCAGGCTTGTCGAGTTAGACTTTGATCACCTTTTCAGCTCTTTTGTGGGAAATCAGGCTTCCAGGAAATAGCTCCTGAAATGCAAGCAGTAGTTCTTCTTGCAATTGTTCAGGGACCGGTGCAAGTCTAAGTGATTTTGGAAACAGTTGCTTTCGAGGTGTGCATCAGCCCTTTATTCCCCACTGACTTCCAAATTTGCGTCGTGTGTATGTGAGCTCACCTCCGGTGGATATAAGTGAATATACTGGAAAGACTTTTTACCAGCTTTGCGTCAGTCACTTTGGCCTACTGTGGTTGTGCGGATGTTTGGCGGTTATGATTTCCTGCAGCCTGGAATTACTGGAATTGAAAATCTTGAATCAGAGAAACCTGTGGTCAGTGTGAGGAGTTCACAGTTAAAAGTGGTGTACAGAGAGCACTTTTGTGAACTTGGTTCTATTGGAGCAAATATCACAAGCAGTGTTGCCAAGAACAGTGAATCATTGGCAATCAATTCAGACTTAGCCAGAAACAACAGGGACTGACTAGAAGGGATTGCCTCTGCTTGAGAACCAGCCACCACAACACAGAGAGTAAGCAACATTCTCACAGAAAAACAGTGTGCAATAACCTGCTACTGGACGTTACCTCAGGTGTACTGGCCTCTATGAACGCCTGATAGCTGGGGTTTTCTATTGTTTTATTTTGGTGTCCCCGACATTCAGCGAAATAAATGCAATTTAAAACAATTTACTGTTTTCTTGTTACTGTTGAATACATGACTAAGAAATGTTTACATCACCAAAAATCTACTTTTTGCTTTTGATCAGTTTTTTCAATGTAATTTGTTTGCCACAAATTGGGCTAAGCAATATGTATAGTTCCAAGAACTGGGTTTACTCATTTTACTGTTAATTCGTAAATTGCTGACTGTTGAAATATTGTTTTTTACACAACTTTAGTTGGACATTACCAACCACTATTTTCAATCACTTTTAAAAATCCAATTCAATGGTGAAGTTGGAGTTTTGATAAATATTTCGGAAAAGTAACTTTAAAAAGTTTAGACTTTGTCAGCCTGAAACTCCGATAGACTAATTAGCATTTGCCAGCTAGGAGCTGGTCCCTGTCAGTGTTTCCCCTCAATGAGGTTTGAAAAGTTGTCTCACTGCAGGAATAATGGCTTAAGCTTTTAGGCAGGAAGACCTGGGTGTGAGGTATGTGACTTTGCTTTGCTCCGGAAGGACAGTTGTTGAGGGTTCAGGAAATTCATTAACTAGAAATTGACCAGGGTGATGCCTGTCCATTCATAGTTAAGTGTAAAGAAAGATATGGGGAAGAAGTCTTTGTTTGGTGTGGTTGATGAGGATAGGACTGTTAATTTCCTTAGACACACTCCTGGCTGAGCCATCAGTTCCTCCATTGGCAGAAGGGTTCTGCAGTGCTAGCAAGTCCTCAGAATAGTGCACTGTGGGATATATTGCAGTATGTTAAACATGATGTGCTGCAAAAGTGGGAAGGTTTGTCCTATTTCTCATTAGTTAGAGAGTGTCCAGGCATCACTCCTCTCCCACCATCTAGTGAATCCTACAAAAGTGCACCCATCCCCAAATCATCAGAATAGATTCTGGGCCTGTGGAAAATAAAAGAGTGTTGAGTCAGTGTCATATGGAAATCTGAGGATCTGGCCTTGCTCCCACTTGCACACAGGACTGAAGAATTGGACTCTAAGCTTCAGTTGGATGACCTTGTGTGTGGCTACAGGGGCAACTGAAGCTGCAAGAGACCCTTTTCCTGGAGTAGCCAGCTGACCTGTAGGAATTGGACCTGGACCCTGTCCTGCTGATAGCCACTGCTGGAGTGAGACCTAGGCCCTAAGGGCTGTTCTTGAGGGCCTGGGAGCCTTAGAAGAGACAAAGAAGAATTGCTCTAGAAAGTCTGAAAGTTGGGACTTAGAAAATATTTGGACTTCCAAGACCTCTGCAGCCTCAGCAGGGCCTCGTGGCACAGGTGCCCAGTACTGAGAGGGCTTCATCATATACATTTTCCAGATTTTCCCCTCTCATAGATTTTGAGCTCCCCCCCAAAAAATAGACTACATCCAAAGGTACAAATCTTGATTAGGTGAAGGCATGAAAATTATCTGGCTGATGAGTGGACTTCAGCAGACCAGAAATTTGAATGATCCCTCTCAGACCTTTTCCCTCCAAAACCAATGGCTTCAGTGGGGTCTCATCCAGCTGCTAGCCAACTTCGAGAGGATTCGCTGGATTCAGTCTCCAACCATGGCACTATGGAGGATTTCGACTTACATTAAAAAGAATATGTGAGAAGGTAAAACTTCGATCAGGAACAGCTACTTGGAGAATTCAACTTCTGCACCATTACAATCAGCTTGAAAGTTGCCTAGGACTGGTTAACTGCGAACAGTGACTTCTGATTGGCACTTCAGTTTTTCTTGGTGCTTTTTGCTCTAAAAAAAACAATCCTATTTCTGATTCTCATTAGATCTTACAAATGTTGGTGTCAATTGTCTTCTTGAATTCTATCCTTAGAAAGTGGTTATGGGATTTTATTGGGTTGTGTTTTGGCTTTTTAATTGCTTTTGTACTGCTAAACATTTAACAGACTTTTTCTTAAGTGAAGTTTGTTTGCTCTGTGCCATAAATACTAGGGGTTTAGCCCAGGTTTATTTAGTGAACTTGCGTGTTGGACCTGACAAATCAAAAAGTCAGAGTAGCTTTATTCACACGTTTAATAATGATCATAAAAACAAATACATTAAAATCACACAATATATTAAAAGCATAAAACATTTGGTAAAACCACAGTATGAAAATATGTTGAAAACCAAAGGCCCATTTCATCCTTAATTCAAAAAGCCATCAGATTTCTGTCACTGAGGGCATTTTTAAGGAAGGAACTGACACTAAAACAATTCACCAGTGTATTCAGCCTCTACAGATACAACAAGGTTAGTCTACATTTAGTCAGCCCAAACCCCTCAAAACTGGAATCGAAAAACCCCTCAGAAAGTATGAATCAAATCGACAGAAAACAACAACGTGTAGCATGATTTGCAGGAATTAATTGCACGGATAAATAAGGATGGAGGAAGAATCATACGGCCCAAACAGAAAACATAGCTAGCATCTAACCTACTCAAGGTAAAAAAAATAGCTGGTTCTCCAGTTTCACCCACAATTTGGACCTCACCTTGCCATCAGATGCAAAGGAGAAGTCTGTAAATGCTAAGAAGATGGATCCCTAATTTGCTATGGTGTACTTACCGATCAAGAGGTACAAACTGAGGCATTGTTCCATTGTCGCCAACCCATCTCTGAACCCATACTGGAGCTTAGAGTGCACCATTATCCTTCACCCAAGTTAACAAACTTTCCAAGATGAGCCTCCCATCTATCTTAAATGTAGAATCTAAAAGGGATATTGATTGGTAACAGCTGGGGCTCTTATGGGACCCTTTTTGAAAAGATGAAACAATAATGGCCATTCTACAATCCTGGGGCAGACCGTATTTACATGCCTGTGTGATAAAGTTTGTGATAAAGAGGGCCCACAAGTCCATGTTTAGTTGATACAGATCAGTTTGTATTAGACTTAATTGCATCAATGACTCCCAGCGAAAACTCAACATATAAGGAATAGCTAGGCAGAGGTTAATTCTAGGGGAGGGCGGAATTTTCGAAATTAACTTTCGCAAATTATCGCGAAAATGTTTAAAATTATCGCAAACAAGCGGAAATATCGCGAAGCTGCGGAAGTTTTTTTCCGGCATGTTCGCGAGATTTTCTGCATGGTTGCAGGTCGCCAACTTACCCATGTGGTTGCTTGCGGGCGCGGCCATCTTGTTTTGAGTTGTCTCGCGGTGCATGATCGCGAGAAGAAAGACGTGATCGCGCGACGCATAACGTCACTGCGGGCACGAACTGTCGCGAGATAGCACAAATGGCTAAAAACAATACAACATCTCACCGAGAACGCGACCAGATCAAGAAAACTTGTCGGCGAACGCAGGGATTCAGGTAAGGCGATCGCGCGTGTGCGAGAATGTATTATTTTACAGCGCGCGCAAGCAACAAATCATCGCCAAGCTGCGGAAACCGGAATTTTTCACATTTTCGCGCTCTCCGCGGAACGCGAAAATGTCAAATTATCGCAATTTCCGCGAACGGAACGAAATTTTCGCCCAGGCCTAGTTAATTCGTACCCTCCTCACTTGTAGTCATCCCATGGGTTGGGCTTGTGTGGATGTTATTATTGATAAAATTGATGTCAATATGATTAATGATATATTCATGTATAAAAACGAAGTTCCATCTTTATTGACAAATTCACCCATTATGAACTCCACGTCAATCCTGACTTAGAAATACATAGTCAGGCAGGTTTGAGATCCAGGTCCGAGGTCACTGATTGATAGGTCACAGGTGGGGTGGCACGTAGCCTACAGACAAATGGCCAAACAGGAAACCCCACTTCAATCCCACAGATAGGAGCTGCGACACCATGATGGTCCAGGGAGATTGACCCCAATAAAGCACAGGTGGCCCTAAACATCCTAAAGTCACATACCACATGAAGTTAGGAACACATAGCCAATCAGGATACAGCACACAGACAGTACACGCAGTTATCACATGCTCCCCTGCCTGACATCTGGACACGTTATCCACTGGCCGCATTGTGTTGATGCAAGGTCTAAGTCCACCTGGATTCCTCATTGAATACATTAATTTATGGCTCCAAAGACAGCGGTTCCCTTTCTTGACCAAAAAAAGCATCGCCAGAACTATTTTAAGGCATTCAATGAATTGTATGAAAACCCATGTCAGATTGATTGTACGTTGTGACAGTCCTCTTACCATCTGCATGTAACTGTTCTCCCGGATACACTGTTTAATTAAACAAATTCTTGTCTATTGCTTTTTCAAGGAATTTCATTATCAAGTAACATTTTGGAAAGACACCATTGTAGCTGATTGGAACCTTGAACCTGACTGCAGCCAAAGGAAGGAGAGCCCGCCGGGACGGATTCACATTGTGCACAGGAAGTGAGCAGACAGCTCCTGAAGCAGCCATCACACAGAGTAGGAGACTGCATCAGAACCTAAGTAAAGCATTTGGCATATGGCAAACTAGGGAGAAGAGCAAAAAGATAACATGAGCACCCTGCCACTGGCAGAAATCTGACATATTACCAATTTTATATGTTCTAGCCGAGCAGTTGTAAGGCAGCATCAGAGGCGATCCTGAGTAAGTCACCTTTTTTTCAATAGTCAGCACACTTGGAAAGGTGAATATTAATTGTATTTTTTGTAAGACTGAAGAGAGGCACTTTTAAAACTATGGGTCATCTTCGAGGAAGCCCAGTTCAACAGTCCTGCATTACAGATAGCAAGCAAGGCATCAGAACCTCCCCCGCCATATGCAGGTATGGTGATGCGCTTACCCACTCTCCCCGAATTAGGATACTCCAATCCATCAGTTGAAGAAGTCGGTGGGCGCCCTACCAGACACCGAATGGTTAGGCCCGGGCATAACAGACTAACAAACCAGCAGGCCCAGGCAGTCCCTGCATAACCCCAGTCTGGTGCAGGGGCTCCCAGAAGTTCGAAGCCCTATCCATTGCACCCGACCCATAGAACCCCAGCGGCATGGACAACACACAGTCCCACTGGTTTAGGCTAACACACATGAATGAAGGGGAGATTTGTGGTGGTTCTAGACAGTGATACAGGTAGTGGGAGTGAGGAAGGGCAGCCCAGTCCCCCGTGATCTGATGACGAGGAAGGAGTTACAGGATTTGCTCAGGTAGCCGAAGAAACAACAGAGAATTAATTTGAGAGCAAAACCCAACCAAAAAGAACAGCGGATGACTCAGAGCAAAGGAGGTAACCAAGGCAGGTTGAGGAAGAAAGATGCAAGCTGAGGATGGAGAGAAAAAGCATCCAGGGAGCACAGCTAGAACACAGAGGAGCGTGCTCCCCCACTTGATGAGAGCAGAATACTGATTGGCGAATAATCAGCAGTAGAATTAGATGAGAGGCTTCTTTCTGAGATCCGAGCCTCACCAAATGTTCAGCGTAGGAGAGGGGCTGACCAGGAAATCATCGACCAGGGTAGTCTGGTGCTGACCCAACTAAGATATAGGAAAAACAAGATGGCACCTTTGCGCACGCACTAGGGGAGCGGTAACGAAGACGTACGCTGCTCCACCCAAATGCATTAGATATATAGACTAACCCCAAAGGAGATAGTGGCCAGAGATAAAGGCTGTATCTTTGCATGACCATTCTGCCACCTGCTAGTCCACTGGACTGAGGGAAAAGACCAGTACAATAGATCTTGGCCAGAGAAAGAATTATTCGAAACAGAGGACATGACCATAGCACAAGACTGCATCTGGCAAGGAGGAAATCTCATGTGGAACTTCTCCTACATGCAGGAATGCCTAAAAAGATGGGAGCTCTGTGTTATGGAGAAGGGCACGTCAGGGACCATCTATGAGCCTTAGGCTCAAATGGATAAAAGAAGGAATAAGAACACAGTTACGGCCATTTGTGGATGGAGCGGAGAAATAGATCCCATGTTTTGAGAAGACCACCACAGGAATAAACCTAGAGATAGGTGATATCAAAGTTCAATAAGTAGTCTTCTTGGAGAGCAGACTAACATGGTGTTCACCCTAGGTCGCATCCCAGCAATTACACTGACAAACATGACAGGCCACATTCACTCATACAGGCACTGAATATGGATGGCCCTGAGGGAGATATTCCCTGACTGCCCTGATGTAGGAGGGTTAACGGCACAGACTATGAAGCCAGGGGAGACTACAACTGATTTTCTGGATAGGATGAGGGAATGATGTGGACAAGAGACAGGCTAGCTGTGGACTGATACAGGCCCACATGTCACACTCTCCTATTTTTCTCTATCCTTGGCTTGCTTCTTTTTGTGGTAATTTAATATATGGGCTTGTATCTTCCACCAGGGTTTGGAGTCTAACCCCACCATGCTGTCCAATCCACTTTGTATCTCAGTGGGCAGCCCCTTCTTGAAACCCTTAATTGGCTGTGGGATACATAATTCAGATGTAAGGCACCTATAAACCAGGGGCAGATGGGCAATACAAAGCCTGTGCATTAACCCTGCCAAGTCTGCACCTCTGCAGGCTAACCGACCTCTGTTATCTTTGGTAGTAAGCTCTCTCATATTCACCGTTATGACTGCTTTTTTCCCTCTGCCAGGGACTGCCACTGTAATTGTTAGGGGATTATGGTCACTAAAGTTGCTAGGCTTAAAAACTCCCTCTACCAGGTGATTCAAAAGGAGACAAAGATGTAATCTATTACAGACTGGAATCTTTCAGAGATATGAGTGGGAATTTTAGATGGTGAGGTGTCAAGAAACTCAATGGCACTAGAGAGTTCGAGCTCAAGGATATACGGGAACAAAAAACTTCCCAGAGAATTCTGCATCTGGGTTTTAGGACCCCACTCCCCGCTATCAAATAAGCTCATAGTGGTGATATTGAGTTGACTTCCTAACTTGCTCATTAAAGTCTCCTGCTAATACCACATTGGACCCCATATCCTGAGCATCAAAGATGTTGATATGGTGGGATATAAAATCGAAGAGATGAGTGAAGTTTGGTTTGGTGCTTGATGAAAAGATTTCACTATAAATATTTGTAACAAACAAGTTGAAACTATCTTTCCCTATCAAATGGAATGCTTGGAATAAATCAGAATTGGTAAAAATTGACTTAATGGAACAACCCAGGGAAGTCTTATGCCAAGTAGTTAACCCTGCTCTCACCCACCCTGCTATTGATGGGATTGCTGGGATTGTGAAACACCTGATTAGCAAACCAGGTTTCTTGGAATAAAACTATGTCATATTACCTGACGTTTTCAAACCAACTTTCGATACCTAACTTGCTAACAAACCCTACAATATTCCAACTCAAAACTTCTATTTTCCCTAAGCCCCAACTTGTTTTAGTAGACTCCTCGAATTTAAGTAATTGCACATAAGGCCAAGTTAAAGCACCTTCCACAAAATGCTTGCACACCAGAACACCACTAATACCACTAACACACTGGGTTGTAAAAGCCAGGGATATCTCTGGTGTGGGATTCCCCCCACTTTGTATGAACACCCAAGTCAATTTTGCACCTGAAAATTCAAAAGTACAGTGTAAGTAAGTTGGTTTTTAGCATGCCCCTATTAGAAGATGATGTCATACTTATATGTCAAAGGCTCTAAGTCTATCCTCACACCCCTCATGTCCCTATAGAAAAAACCCAGAGGTTGGACATTAACGCTTCCTGAACCAGAAGAACCAGGATTAAACATTCACTACCTGTGGCTTTTTAAAGTCCACAATAATACAATTGCCCTCAAATTCCTTGGTCCCGGGGCCCAACCTGCATGCAAAGAAAATATCATCAAACACTTACAACTGGTTATTAGTGTTCTTATACAACCAATGAGTCACTTTATTCATCAACTGCTGCATAGTTTCAGATGTATTTCCTGACATCGTAGGTACGTCTGCTAGAACTTAAGTATAAGGGCAGGCTGCCGGAGGCTGGTGACAAACTGAAATACTCTTTATTCTGCCTGGTCTCTTTATGGCAGCAGTAGAAAGGAATAACCCCAGGGATGTTCTCATGAATTCTAAGAGGAGAGGGCACGTCCACTAGCAGTTATATGTGGTTATGACAGATCGTTATTTGATGTGCGCCCATCCCCTTGAATTTCCTGTTATCAGTCCCAAGGGCCCTGTGCTCTGCTGGATGGTTCAGGGATTAAAATTCTGTCCTGACATGCAGTGGGTGGCTCGGCATTAAACTTTTTACCACCAGGCCCCAACACATACAGTTTCATAATTAAAATCGATTTGATGTCTGCTAACTGAGCAAATAAAGGGTGAAGGCAGGTTTCCAAAGTGATTATCAATCAGTCATTGATCTGACCATTTCAGACGTGAACTGCTCCATGATATCTCCATAGAAGGGATGGGAGGAGGCCAAGGCTGTGGGAGGATCATAATTCTTTTTTCCAGGGCCCAATGTGTTCTTTTAGCAGATGGAGCCAAATCAAGTGTGGGTGACATCAGAAATAGAGAACGTAGTCATACCAGGGACAGAGTCACAAGGCTGCCCTTGTCCATAATTGAGGGTTGATTGACCACAACAGATTTGGAACAAATTAAAGATGATAATTCTGGGGCCTAGTTATAAACAGTGATTGCGAGTCATTGCTGGGCCGACTGAATTTCTGTGGCATCTTCTTGCTGTTGCTTTTATAGTGCTATCTGTTACCTGGTTCCTAGCTGCTCAGCCAGTGTGAGTTTTCTGTTTGGAATGTTGGTGTGATGGACATGAGTGGATTGCTTGGGTGCCTGGTGTGAGTGTTTTATCAGTTAAAGATGGGCTGAGCAGCAGGGAGGCTGCTCCTGGTGGGGCTGCTACCACTGATGTTATGGACTCAATAAATAACTTACAAAGACACTACTCAGCTACGTCTCCTTTATCACCTCTACGCATGGAATTTGTTCACTACATTTTGGCAACACTCTGGAGATAAGCTCATGCGGTACAGCTGGTCTTAATGAAGATAAAAGATGACATGATAAAGAAGTCTTTAAAGCTTAAGAAACCCACAGAAATAACAGTTCTTGGCAGCACAAGCACATATCCAGCACATATCCAGGAAGAGGATGTTTTTCATAAAAGAGCAGTCTCTGCAAGTACATTTCCAAGAGGAAATGGTCCAATAGAGACAAGACAGACAGCGCAAAGTTATTTTTGAAAACATTGTGACATGTCAAATTGTCTTTCATGCAGAAAGAATTACCACAGAAAACTCTATTACTTTTCCAGGATGAAGGTTTGACATAAAAGGTACAAGATACACAAGAAACAAGTGACATGAGCATCACAAGAAACAAAAGAAAATGTGCAGCATGCCTTGCAGCCCCAACCGTGTCCCTCACACCGGACAGCCCCAGCCCAGGTGTGCTGTGCTCACAAACATCACATCTGTTGGACTTAAAGAAACAAGTATTGTGTGCTGCATCAAGCTCTACAAAATACAGATTGCCTCAATATTGGTGTGTTGGGTATCCTGTTTTAATGCTACGCTCTTTGACATGTTCCTGGACATTGGAATTTCATGGCAAGCTACACCATTCTGGTATACGCTCACAACAACATACTGGGAGCTGTTTAACTCACCAAGCCAAACTATGATAGAAAGTTGTTTCTATGAAAGGTCTGGCAGAAAGTTATACTGCACTCATGAAGTGGAATTTTTGGTGGTGGCACAGAGCGCAAGGAAATTCTGTTCCAGTCAACATGCAGAGTTTGTGTCTGGGTACGTTTGTGTCAAGTCTGTTTTAAGGCACGTAACAAGCTACACGGTCAGGGTAATGGATCATGCATGGGATTTGTAAGGGAGCCAGTAAGCACATGTGGACATATGTTTTGTCTATTGCCTTTGGGAAAATGTGTTCAAGGCCCGAATTGAAGTGATTTTTCAAAAAAAGTAGAAATGTTCAAAAAAACAACCGTTACATTGCACGCGACTCTTCGGTGGCCGAGCCCTGGTGTTCCCTCACGTGCAGCAGCATTTCCCGCTTGCTCAATCAGCAAGCTACTCAACGATTTTTGGTGCACACTGGTGCCTGCAACCACCCCACAACATCAAGACTACCTGTCGCCATCTTTTTTCAGTGCAGACGAACGCTGAGATAATTGGTGTACATCAGGTCCATGCAGGTGAGGAATTGCATGAGCACACGCAAGGAGGACTTGCAGGCTTGCGGGTAGTGCACAACTTTGACTTCTATTTGTGTTGAAATGTGGTGTACTCATTAGGTCTATAGAAGCTGTCAGTGTACAGTGAGCCTGTTTTATCAATGACTGTCCAGCCCACGTGCTCTACACGATTTTGTTCTTTTTCTTTCTTCAGCTTAGAACTTTGCCTGTGACGACAACCCAGAAATAATCAGTGCTGAGTCGCTTTCAACTACGTTTTTAAACCCTTATGTGCTGGGGGTAATATCACCCCTTCATTACTTGGGTTGTGTGAGCTTTGCTTTCTTTTACAGGGTTTCAATGTATGACTTGCCTTTTGATTGTAATATGCTTTTGCTGTGCATTGCTTATTCCACATGCATGCCTTGCCTATGGTGTTTGATTTTGTGTGTTCTGTTGGGTCTTAGAGGAGGTTGTTCTTTTTGGTTCATGGGTGGTTGTCATTCATCTGGGTGTACAGTTTTATCACATTCTTTAGAGGTAATGTTTTAGGTGCTCTTGCCTGTTTTTAAAAAAGTGTATATCCCTTTCTTAAGGGATGGGAATGGATTTTAGTCCCACTTCCACGCTACAGGTCAATATTCCCTTACATGAGGGGTGGTTTAAGGGGTGTCTCTCCCTCTTTCACAGTTTATCGGTGGTAGTCCCATTTAATGCAATGTAGTAATGTCCCTAATGTATGTATGTCACCTTGTGCTGCACGTTAGTCATGTAGTGTAATGGTAATATAGTGTGTGTAAGTCACCTTGTGCTGCACGTTGGTCATGTATGTAACTCACCTTGTACTGCACCTATGGTTGTCGTCTTAATGGGTGTTAGTCTCATTCAACGCAGTTAGTCATGTAAAAAATATGTTTTATCATTACATGAGGGAGGTTTTGATAAGTCATTTTACCCTTTCTAGAGGGATGACTTAATGGGTGTCAGTCCCATCTACACAGTTTGTGTTATGGGTCATGTTCCCATTTTCGCGTGTTCTGTCCCTTACATGAGGGGTGGCAAGTTGGGTTACAGTCCCTTCTCCACATTTTCCACGGTTTTGTTCCTTACATGAGGAGTAGTTACATGGTTGCAGTCCACCCATAGTATTAAAGTTCTGGAGGTGTGTTACTCCTATGTTTCTCTTCACAGTGTTGGAGTTCTCGGAGTGTATTTATCCTGTGTTTCTCTTCACAGTGTTTCACATGTCTTTTCATTTGGTCTCATCTCACTTTATTCATGTGAGCTTAACATTCTCTAAACTTTCCATTTGTTTTTAATATTAAAAGAGGAGGATGTCTAATACTTCATGTGTATCTCTTTCACTCTTCATTTGTTTAGTGTTTGTTCCCCCTCGTAATGTGGTTTTTACTTTTCATCCCAGGGTTATGGACTATTGCCTTCTTTTGTACATTGTTGTGTATAGTTGCTTGCATTTTTGTATGGTTTAATGTATTTAAAATTTTAATGGGAGAAGGTATGTGGTATCTTTATGTTGTGTTTATAGTGCTCCCTGTTACCTGTTTCCTAGCTGCTCAGCCAGTGTGAGTGTTCTGTTTGGAATGTTGGTGTGATGGACATGAGTGGAATGCATGGGGGCCTGTTTTGAGTGTTGACAGTTGAAGAGGAGCTGAGCAGCAGGGAGGCTGCTCCTGGTGGGGCTGCTACCACTGATGTTATGGACTTAATAAATAACTTACAAAGACACTACTGGGCAACGTCTACTTAATCGCCTCTACGCATGGAATATCACTACAATTTCCTTTTCGATAACCCTCACAGCCTGTACAAAACAAAACTCAGAGGTCGTATTTTCAGATGGAACATCCACAATATTCAGTTTAGGGAGTCCCAATTTATGTTTCCCCATCATGGTTATTCACTTGTTGGAGCAAAGGTTTGAACTTCAAGGAGGCGTGGGCCAGCCTACCCTCCTACGGGCGATAATGGCCCGATTCTGGGCACATGCTCTGGCGTGTCCCACACACCTCCTGAACTGCAGGTATTAGGGCTCCACTATATGCAGCTAGTCGGCACCTTTCTCCCTTTCCAATTAGCCCTAGGGATTTGTGGGCTATGTAGTCTATCTCTGGCTCCCGATAACTGTTGCACTCATCATCAACTTGTGTGTTAGACTTGACAAGATTATCTACTTTTACTTGAGAAGGTCTCAACGCCCCCACCCACAACTAATAACCCATTTTCTTAGAGTATACTTTAAATTGGAGGTGGAATGTGTATGAGAAGGATACACGTTAGGCCAGAAAAGGTGAAAGGATGGTATATATAATATATAGTGATTATAAACATAGTTTATAATGACACCTGATCATTAACTCTACCTGACAGCTAATAGCTGCAATAGGGATAGTTTCAAAATAGATACTTAGCAAGGCCATCTTTATCTCATACCCTTAGAAGTTCATCAACTACATTCATGAACATTATTCTATTCATTCCAAAAAATGTATTGGTGGCATCAGCACTGCAGCTTGTTAATTGCAAATGTCACCGTGTTTTGAGAATGGATTATTGCATAGCAATATTACCTCATATTATACTCTAATTATTGGTTATGGTAATGCCGTTTGCTCTTGTTGGTGTGCTTCATTCGCATTGAGCTGCTCTTGTCAAAGTTAATACAAGCCAATGCTTGCACAGGAAGTTGTCTTGGAACAGGAAATTAAATGAAAGAGCTTGCATGGTTTGTAAGATATATATTTGTATTGTGGCTTCAGTTTAGAATGGCATTGTGTGTGAATTCCTGAGAGGTGTGCCAAAAGTGTCAGTGCCACTTCATGCTTTGTCTTTGTGGGGTTGTCATGAAGAAGGGAAAGGTGGACAGTGAAGCACTTTTATTAAATACATTCAATACATATCATATATGTTTTTATTCTTCAGTATCATGTGGTACTGATTTGGCCTTGTCCAGTTTGGTGTGGTAGATGCTTCTGAGGCTGGTTGCCGTGCCTGATTTGATTTTAGCCGCAGTGCGCATGCAATGTTGCCTAGCCTAATTTGATGCTACTGAAAGCTTACCTCTGCTTTTTGTCTTTGGTAAAGTGAAATGATCCAGAGTAAGTGTTCATAATTGTTAAACCTGTCATCCTTAGGGTGGACTTCCCCCAAACGTTGTGCCTGCTTACATCCTCATTATGCTGTATCTTTTTGTTGGCCGTAGGACTCTGAGCACTTTACCCCTACTGACCAGTGCTATAGTGCATGGACTTCTCCCCTAAACATGGTAACATTAGTGAATACCCAATTGGCATATTTAATATACTTGTAAATCCCTTGCAAAGTGGTAGTAAATTAAGTTCTACTAGTGGAAGGCAGGAATGGAGGGAGGATGTAAACCTTGCAGCTGATTTTGTAGTGTCCTTTCCCCAGACAAAGGGCTGATAACGCCCTACTGATAGTCTGGAGCCAGGGCTGGGAGGAAAGCACCTTTGTGCACTTCAACGGCCCTTATTTGAAGTCTCCCCTACTTCAAAGGCACAACTGGGTATAAGTACTGGGTCTCTGATAGAGTATACTACTGAACCTGTGAAAAACTCTGCCAGGAAGAAGGATTGTTGTGCTGCTAGTAAGGACTAGCACTCTGCTGGACTGCTGCTCCGGAAGAGATGCTTTTCTGCTCTGAAATGCTGCCTGTTGCCAGCTGCTGGCAGTCATCTGCCTTGCTGAGGAAAGGACTCACTTGAACCCAGAGTGACTCCAGGGGCTTGCTAACTTGCCCCCTGTTCTGAAGTCTCAGGGCCATCAAATCAATCAATAAATAAATCAATCAGAGATTTGTAGAGCACAGAAAATCACCTGTGAGAGTCTCAAGGCGCTGGTGTTGCTGTTTGTTTTGTGTTGATCCATTCATTCAAACAGCCATGTCTTGAGTCCCTTCCTGAAATGCTGGAGTGAAGGGGTGCTCCTGAGGGGTAGTGGAAGGTTGTTCCACGCTTTGGATACCAGGTGTAAGTAGGAGTGTCCATCGCTGTTGCTTCGGCGGATCCAGTGGATGTCTGCAAAGAAGAGGGAGGCAGATCGTAGGTGTCTGGTTGGCTGGTTGGCTGGTGGAAGGTAAAGCGTTTGTTGATGTAAGCTAGCAGTGCTTTGCATGTGTGGTCAACATCTTGAACAGGCATCTTTTCTGAAATGGGAGCCAGTGTAGCTTCTTGATGTGGGGTGTAATGTGGGTTCCTCTAGGGAGGCCAACAAGAGTCTGCTGTGATTCCTACTGTCTGTTATCTCTTCAAGAGGGATGCAGTGATTCATATGTAAAGTGTTGTTAGACCTGGCATCTTTGGCGTGGTTACCCCTGACTTTTTGCCTCTACCTCCTGTATTTTTGATGCTATGCTGGATTTCGTTTTTGCTGGTTTAGATGCTTTGGGCACTTTGCCACTGCTGATCAGTGTCAAAGTGCAAGTGCTCCCTTGGTAAATTGTTGTATTGATTGGTTATCCATGATTGGGATATTTGTTTCACCTGTTAGCCCCTAGTAAAGTGCACTGCGTGTGCCAGGGCTGGTGATTCAAATGCTACTAGTGGGCTGCAGCACTGATTGTGCCACCCACAGGAGTAGCGCTAAAATGATGTCTTAGGCCTGCTTGCAGTGCCTATGTGCAGTCCAGGACTGCCATGTCGACATGGCCAGTGCACCCACTGACCAGGCCTTATCCTTCCCTTTCTGTACATGTCAGGCATCCCTATGGTGGCCCTAGGTACCCCCCTGGGCTGGGTGCAGTGTATCTGAAAGGTAGGGCATGTACTGAGGTGTGTAACATGCCCTGGTAGTGAATTACAGCCATTTTCGTTTTTCACTGCTGAGAGGCTATCTTGCCCATAGGATAGAATGGGGAAGGCTGTTTACATGCCTATCGTCCCATAGGGGCAAGATAGAAAATCCAAGTTTGGTATCTCTGTGTTCAGAATTTAATTATACATCTTTTTAGCAAGATGGTTTTTAAATTCACTGTGTGGGAATAGCACTTTTTAGAAAGTAGCTATTCTCCTGTTTAACCTTCCTGTGTGCCTGTGTGCTGGTTGGCTGACTGGTGTCAGGTGATGTGCTAGGTGGCTCCAGGAGCCTGGATGAGTCAGCAGCAGGGTGAATAGGGAGATCTGCTTTAGATGGGTGGGAGGAGTAGTCCCTGGGTCTGAATAGGGCTGCCCCTGACAAACACAAAGCTGGCTCCACCCCCTGCTGGCCAGGCTGAGGACTCTGCCTCTGCTGGCACAAAGAAGGCTCCACCTCCTGCTGAGCGTCTAACGACCCTGCCCCTCACTCTGAAAGGAACCAGGTGCTCCAGAGCAGAGTACACCCAGGAACCGGTTTGAGCAGGGGAATCCCCCCACTGGAACAAAGAGAGACAAAGGCTTGGAGGGGTATAAGAAGAGGACCCCAGACACCTAAAACTTTAGATCACTTTGGAACTAAGAAGAAACCTCTGCCAAGGAGAAAGCTGGAAGAAACTGAAGAGGAGAAGACTGCCTGCTTGCTGTTTTGCTTTGCTGCCAAGGAGAGGGGAAGGACTTTGCTGTGTCCCCTTCTTTTGATTCTGATCTCCAAGGGCCTGAAAAGAGCTGGCTCCCTGTTAAGAAGTCCCAGGAACAAAAGGACTTCACCACCAGCTCCCCTGGAACTCTGCTGAGAGAGTTCTGACCTGCCTTGGAGTGCTTGCCCAGTCTTGGGGCTTCAGGAGGTCGTTTTGCTGTGTTGAGGGAGCTGGGAAGCAGAAGCGTGAACAAGAGTGACTGGTACCCAACGCATCATCCGATTGCGTGTCGCAAGACGAGAGTGCGTGGAAAATTTCATCGCGGCACCATCGCAACACGCAGGGTCTCCGCATCGCCGAGTGCGTCGAGCATCGTCCCGAAGCGTGAAGCTTCCTGCCATTGCGAGGGTTGTCGCAGAACCCGTTTGCGGGCCGCACCACTGCCGGTGCGTGAAAAGTCTCCAATCGCTGCGTGCGTCGACGCAGAGTCCCGTTCCGTGGCGCATCGAGAGTTGCGGCGCCGGAAGGCAACGCTGCGCCACGCATCGCACCACATCGAAGAGTGTCGCATCGAACCTGTGCGTGAAGCTTCCCCCTAAGAAACCTACGCAACGAAAGCCAAAGGTATCGCATCCTCCCCCTACAGATCGGAGCCGGCGCATCCACCTCTGCTGCGTGAAGCAGGGCTGCTGCAAAGCCTCCCCAGGATCTCAGGAGCATCGCATCGCCTTTGCCATCTTCCTTGTTATAGCTTTTGGGAACCTTATCGCAACTACAGGTACTGTTGGGCACGAAAGTGTCGCATTTTGTGCATTGAGAGTCGCATTGTGCAGGACACTGACTTTGACATCCTGGAGTACTTTCTGCAAACTCTTGAACTATCCTTAAAGTAACCTTTTTGAATTATATGTTGGTTTGTCTGTAATATTTGGTCTTGTGAAGTTTTTAGTAAAGATACATTATTTTTCTAAAACTGGTGTGGAGTAAATCTGTGGTGTTTTCACTGTGTTACTGTGAGTGTTGGTACAAATACTTTACACATTGCCTTTGATAGCCTAGACTGCTCAGGCCAAGCTACCTAGAGGGTGAGCAGGGGTTATCTTAACAGTGTATCCCCCTTACCCTGACTAGAAGCAAGGGTCCCTACTTGGACAGTGGTACCTACCCTGCCAACTAGAGACCCCCAGATCTAACATTGGTGGTCAGCGGTGAGGATTGAACTTGTATTTGTACTTGACCCACAGTAATTGGTGTACATCACTAGTTTAAGTGCAGACCAATAGACAACCACATACTATATTTTTTTGATTCTATTTTTGAGTAACTCTTCAAGAGCATCATGTCTCAGGTGGCAACAAGCGAGAAGGCAGAATTGGAGTTTTCCATTGCGGATTTATATTCATACAAAGTTGAAGATCTCAAGCAATTCTGCAAAGACCGTGGTTGCTCTTTTAAAAGCGGAGCTAGAAAAGATGTGCTACAAAGAGTCCTGAAGGCCTAGTGGGAGGCCCAAGAGGAAAGTGATGCAAATGAAGAGGATGGTTTTGTTCCCCAAGATCTGCCTGTGAGCAGACCAGTCTCAAGGGCTAGCAGCTCCCATTCCAGTAGGGGGCTCACTCCAGAGGAGCTGGAGGAGAATCAAAGGGTGAGAAACCATGAAATGGAAATGATGAAAATGAAAATGAAGCAATTGGAAGTAGAGAAGGACAAGGCGGCGGAGGAGAGCAAGAATGCCCGTGCCTTGGAAGAGAAGAAATTGCTTCTGGCTCATGAAGTGAGCATGAGAGAACTGGACATCAAGGCCAAGCAGGTGGAGTCCGGTTCAAATGGTGGCAGCGCACAGCCTAGTGCAGGGGGGTAAAGTATATATCCCCAAAGATTTAGTACAGAATTACAATAGGAGTGAGGATATCTATGCCTGGTTCACATCGTATGAAATTGCATTGAGGATGAATGGGGTGCCTGAACAGCATTGGGGGGCGGGCCTGTGGAAACATTTTGAGGCTTCTGGGAGGAGTGCTCTAGAGCCCTTAGAATTAGCAGGTGCCATGACCTATCCCAATATGAAGGAGGCCCTATGTCTCAGGTATGGACTTACTCCAGAGCAGTATAGACTGCAGTTTAGAAATTCCAAGAAGAAAGAGTCTGAGACTTGGATGGAGTGTGTGAATCTGTACTCGCGTGCACTGGAAGGTTGGATGAAGGGCAGCAAGGTAACTGATTATAAGGGGTTGTTACATTTAATTAGTTGGGAGCACTTGAGTAGTCTATGTGTTCCAGAGCTGCGCCAGCATCTTTTAGATAGCAAGTTGACGGACCCCATTGAGCTTGCTAAGGAAGCGGACCGCTGGACCAGTACCAGGGTCCACAGAGGAATTGTGGGTACCATTGCCAAAGGTGGGCAGGGTCCCCAGCAGAAGAGTGGGGGGGACAAGGGTAACCAAAAGGAGTTCTCACAAGGGCCCCAAAATAGTTCCCAGGGTAACCAGTCCCAGCCCCCCAAGTCAAAACCCAAACCAACCTGGCCCCCTAAGGGCAGGTCGGATAACAAGGGTCCCATTAAGTGTTATCACTGTCAGGAATTGGGTCACAAGTCTCCTGTGTGTCCCAAGAAATCCCAGGCACCCACTGGTGCTCCAACACCGGGTATAGCTAGTGTAGCTTTTGGGGGGGATTTAATTTCTAGTGATTTGGAGGGTTTAGCAGTTATGTCCCTTGTCTCTTTAGGAGACACAGAGATGGTCCAGGAAACCCCTGTCCCTGATAACACTAAGAAGTACAGGCAGTGGGTGACCATCAATGGGAGGAGGGTGGAGGCTCTCAGGGACACTGGAGCCAGTGTGACTACGGTCAGGTGTCAGTGGGTCCCTGAGGAGCTGATCATTCCAGACGTACTTCACCCAGTAGTGTCAGCTGACAACTCTGTGCGCCTTTGCAAGGTAGCACATGTTCCCTTTGAGTGGGGGGGGGGGTCTCAGGTCCTCTCAAAGTTGTTGTGAGTCCATCCATGCCAGTTGACTGTCTGCTAGGTAATGACCTGGAGAGTTCCCCGTGGAAGGAGGTGGAACGCCAGGCTCATTTGGAGATGTTGGGTTTGCCTAAGTGGGTCTGTGTGACCACCCGGTCCATGGCAGCCAGACAGGGTTGTGAAGCAGACCTGGAGCCTGAAACAGTGGCCCAGGTCCCTGCCAGAAAGAGGAAGGGCAGGGGGCGTGGTGCGTCCACCCCCGCTGTTCCCACGGTCCAGGAAGGAGCAGAACCTACGGGGGATGCCCTGGAGCCTACAGGGGAACAGGTCGCTGAGCTGGGAGACATACCTGAGCTGACCCATTGGCAGCAAGAGGGTGGTCCCTCCAGAGAGGAGTTCTGCTGTGCGCAGAAGACATGCCCTACTCTTGAAGGTCTGCGGCACCAGGCTGCAGACCAGGCGGCAGGTGCTGATCCGAAGAACTTTTTTCTCTACTGGGAGAATGACTTGTTGTACAGCGAGCCTAGGTTTGCTGAGCCCAGTGGATCACGTACCCTGGTGGTACCCGCAGGGTTCAGAGACTTCCTACTGGGTCTGGCTCACGACGTGCCGCTTGCAGGACATCTCGGGCAGGACAAGACCCGACAAAGGCTTGCCACCCACTTTTACTGGCCCGGGATGAAGACGGACGTCGCTTCCTTTTGTAAATCATGCCAGACTTGCCAGGCAAGTGGCAAGGCTGGAGGAAAATGCAAAGGCCCTCTCCAGCCTTTTCCGGTAGTGAGCACCCCTTTCGAGCGGGTGGGAATAGATATTGTGGGGCCACTGGACCCCAGGACCGCCTTAGGCAACAGGTTCATCCTGGTCCTGGTGGATCATGCCACCCGGTACCCGGAGGCTATCCCTCTCAGGACAACCACAGCCCCGGTGGTGGGCCGTGCGTTGATGGGGATCTTTTCCCGTGTGGGTTTCCCCAAAGAGGTGGTATCTGACCGGGGTACCAACTTCATCTCCAGGTATATGAAGTCTCTGTGGGAGGAGTGTGGGGTAACTCATAAGTTCACCACTCCTTACCACCCTCAAGGAAATGGGTTGGTTGAAAGGTTCAACCGGACCCTGAAAGGCATGATCATGGGGCTGACAGAGCCCATGAGACGGAAGTGGGACGTCTTTTTGCCATGCCTATTATTTGCCTACAGGGAGGTACCACAAAAGTCTCTAGGGTTCAGTCCCTTTGAGCTTTTGTACGGGCACCCTGTTAGAGGACCTCTCAGTCTGGTGAAGGAGGGTTGGGAGAAATCCCCGGGGAAAACCCCTCAGGATGTGTTCAGCTATGTGATGGCCATCCGCAACCAGACACAGCGCTTCCGGGCCCTCGCTCAGGCGAACCTGGAAGCCAGCCAGGATGAGATGAAGAGGTGGTATGACCAGCATACCACTCTGATGGAATTTCAACCTGGGCAGATGGTGTGGGTGATGGCGCCAGTGGAGCCTTGCGCGCTCCAGGACAAGTGGACTGGGCCATATGAGGTGGTGGAGCGCAAGAGTGAGGTGACCTACCTGGTCAACTTGCGATCTCCCAGGAACCCCATGAGGGTCCTACACGTGAACCGCCTCAAACCCCATTTTGAGAGGTCTGAAATAACAATGCTACTTGCTACAGATGCAGGTATGGAGGAGGATAGCGATCCTCTTCCTGACCTCCTGGCAGCTAAGGAGCAAGATGGGTCAGTGGATGGAGTGGTCCTCTCGCCCACCCTGACCCCAGAACAGCAGAGGGACTGTCGCCATGTGTTGGGTCAGTTTGCATCTCTGTTCTCCCTGACCCCCGGTATCACCAACTGGTGTGTCCATGACGTGGACACGGGAGATAGCATGCCTGTGAAACAGAAGTTTTACCGGGTGGCTGACAAGGTCAGGGCCAGCATCAAGAAGGAGGTTTCTAAGATGTTGGAGCTAGGGGTGATTGAGCCCTCCAGCAGCCCCTGGGCTAGCCCCGTGGTACTTGTACCGAAAGCTGCTGCGCCAGGTGCCACTCCAGAACTTAGGTTTTGTGTGGACTACCGTGGGCTCAATGCTGTCACGAAGACTGACGCACACCCCATCCCCAGAGCTGATGAGCTCGTGGATCGGTTGGGAGCTGCCAACTACCTCAGTACGTTTGATTTAACTTCTGGGTACTGGCAGATTGCCTTAACTGATGGGGCCAAGGAGAGGTCTGCGTTTTCAACGCCAGAGGGGCACTTCCAGTTCCGTGTCATGCCCTTTGGGTTGAAGAACGCCCCTGCCACATTCCAGAGACTGGTCAACCAGGTACTGTCCGGGCTGGAGCAATTCAGCGCCGCATATCTGGATGACATCGCTGTGTTCAGCTCCACTTGGAAAGAACACTTGCAACACCTCTGCGCAGTGTTGAAGGCTCTGCATAGTGCAGGCCTCACTATCAAGGCCAGTAAGTGCCAGATAGGGCAGGGTTCGGTGGTGTATTTGGGACACCAGGTAGGAAGCGGCCAGGTGGCGCCCCTACAAGCCAAGATAGATACCATCCGGGCTTGGGAACCCCCCAAAACCCAGACAGCGGTGAGAGCCTTCTTAGGACTCACCGGGTACTATCGCCGTTTTGTCAAGGGGTATGGCACCATTGTGGCTCCCTTGACAGAACTAACTTCCAAGAAGTTACCGAAGAAAGTGATTTGGACCAGTGCCTGCCAAGAAGCTTTTGATGCCCTGAAGGAGGCCATGTGTACAGCACCTGTACTCATGGCCTGACTTTTCCAAGGAATTCATAGTGCAGACAGACGCTTCTGAGCATGGAGTGGGAGCGGTGCTCTCACAACTAAATGATGAGGACTTGGACCAACCGGTAGCTTTCATTAGTAGGAGGCTACTTCCCAGGGAACAGAGGTGGAGTGCGATTGAAAGGGAAGCTTTTGCTGTGGTCTGGGCGCTGAAGAAGCTGAGACCCTACTTGTTTGGGACTCACTTCCGGGTTCAGACGGACCACAGGCCCCTCAGATGGTTGATGCAGATGAGGGGTGAGAATCCTAAGCTGTTGAGGTGGTCCATTTCCCTACAGGGGATGGACTTTACGGTGGAACACCGCCCCGGTACAGAACACGCCAACGCTGATGGTCTGTCCAGGTTTTTCCGCCTTAGCGATGAGAACTCCCAAGAGGGTGGGTAGTTCTCCCCACTTTCAGCTGGAGGGGACACGTGTTAGACCTGGCATCTTTGGCGTGGTTACCCCTGACTTTTTGCCTCTACCTCCTGTATTTTTGATGCTATGCTGGATTTCGTTTTTGCTGGTTTAGATGCTTTGGGCACTTTGCCACTGCTGATCAGTGTCAAAGTGCAAGTGCTCCCTTGGTAAATTGTTGTATTGATTGGTTATCCATGATTGGGATATTTGTTTCACCTGTTAGCCCCTAGTAAAGTGCACTGCGTGTGCCAGGGCTGGTGATTCAAATGCTACTAGTGGGCTGCAGCACTGATTGTGCCACCCACAGGAGTAGCGCTAAAATGATGTCTTAGGCCTGCTTGCAGTGCCTATGTGCAGTCCAGGACTGCCATGTCGACCTGGCCAGTGCACCCACTGACCAGGCCTTATCCTTCCCTTTCTGTACATGTCAGGCATCCCTATGGTGGCCCTAGGTACCCCCCTGGGCTGGGTGCAGTGTATCTGAAAGGTAGGGCATGTACTGAGGTGTGTAACATGCCCTGGTAGTGAATTACAGCCATTTTCGTTTTTCACTGCTGAGAGGCTATCTTGCCCATAGGATAGAATGGGGAAGGCTGTTTACATGCCTATCGTCCCATAGGGGCAAGATAGAAAATCCAAGTTTGGTATCTCTGTGTTCAGAATTTAATTATACATCTTTTTAGCAAGATGGTTTTTAAATTCACTGTGTGGGAATAGCACTTTTTAGAAAGTAGCTATTCTCCTGTTTAACCTTCCTGTGTGCCTGTGTGCTGGTTGGCTGACTGGTGTCAGGTGTCAGGTGATGTGCTAGGTGGCTCCAGGAGCCTGGATGAGTCAGCAGCAGGGTGAATAGGGAGATCTGCTTTAGATGGGTGGGAGGAGTAGTCCCTGGGTCTGAATAGGGCTGCCCCTGACAAACACAAAGCTGGCTCCACCCCCTGCTGGCCAGGCTGAGGACTCTGCCTCTGCTGGCACAAAGAAGGCTCAACCTCCTGCTGAGCGTCTAACGACCCTGCCCCTCACTCTGAAAGGAACCAGGTGCTCCAGAGCAGAGTACACCCAGGAACCGGTTTGAGCAGGGGAATCCCCCCACTGGAACAAAGAGAGACAAAGGCTTGGAGGGGTATAAGAAGAGGACCCCAGACACCTAAAACTTTAGATCACTTTGGAACTAAGAAGAAACCTCTGCCAAGGAGAAAGCTGGAAGAAACTGAAGAGGAGAAGACTGCCTGCTTGCTGTTTTGCTTTGCTGCCAAGGAGAGGGGAAGGACTTTGCTGTGTCCCCTTCTTTTGATTCTGATCTCCAAGGGCCTGAGAAGAGCTGGCTCCCTGTTAAGAAGTCCCAGGAACAAAAGGACTTCACCACCAGCTCCCCTGGAACTCTGCTGAGAGAGTTCTGACCTGCCTTGGAGTGCTTGCCCAGTCTTGGGGCTTCAGGAGGTCGTTTTGCTGTGTTGAGGGAGCTGGGAAGCAGAAGCGTGAACAAGAGTGACTGGTACCCAACGCATCATCCGATTGCGTGTCGCAAGACGAGAGTGCGTGGAAAATTTCATCGCGGCACCATCGCAACACGCAGGGTCTCCGCATCGCCGAGTGCGTCGAGCATCGTCCCGAAGCGTGAAGCTTCCTGCCATTGCGAGGGTTGTCGCAGAACCCGTTTGCGGGCCGCACCACTGCCAGTGCGTGAAAAGTCTCCAATCGCTGCGTGCGTCGACGCAGAGTCCCGTTCCGTGGCGCATCGAGAGTTGCGGCGCCGGAAGGCAACGCTGCGCCACGCATCGCACCACATCGAAGAGTGTCGCATCGAACCTGTGCGTGAAGCTTCCCCCTAAGAAACCTACGCAACGAAAGCCAAAGGTATCGCATCCTCCCCCTACAGATCGGAGCCGGCGCATCCACCTCTGCTGCGTGAAGCAGGGCTGCTGCAAAGCCTCCCCAGGATCTCAGGAGCATCGCATCGCCTTTGCCATCTTCCTTGTTATAGCTTTTGGGAACCTTATCGCAACTACAGGTACTGTTGGGCACGACAGTGTCGCATTTTGTGCATTGAGAGTCGCATTGTGCAGGACACTGACTTTGACATCCTGGAGTACTTTCTGCAAACTCTTGAACTATCCTTAAAGTAACCTTTTTGAATTATATGTTGGTTTGTCTGTAATATTTGGTCTTGTGAAGTTTTTAGTAAAGATACATTATTTTTCTAAAACTGGTGTGGAGTAAATCTGTGGTGTTTTCACTGTGTTACTGTGAGTGTTGGTACAAATACTTTACACATTGCCTTTGATAGCCTAGACTGCTCAGGCCAAGCTACCTAGAGGGTGAGCAGGGGTTATCTTAACAGTGTATCCCCCTTACCCTGACTAGAAGCAAGGGTCCCTACTTGGACAGTGGTACCTACCCTGCCAACTAGAGACCCCCAGATCTAACAAGTGTGTTTCCATAGTTCATCCTCTGGTGATGAGGGCCTGCATAACGGTCCTTCTGTTGTTGATTCAGAGTGACCTGAAGATCTTGCAGACATGCATAGGGTGTGGAAGCAGGCGGTAGAGAATGTGTTTACCAGTTATGAGTATGAGGCGATCCATTTGAGGGTGTCTCCATGGATTCCGATGCTGTGAAGTCTTTTGATCAAGATGTGATGGAAGATGGTGTTGAAGGCGGCCGACAGATCCAGGAGGCCTGTCTCAGTGCTGTGGTTGGCTTGGAATCCGGATTCAGAGGGGTCCAGGACTGTGTTGTATTCCAGGTGTTCGTGAGTTAGAAGGAGGTCGAGGTGATGGAGGTGTTCAGGACTTTCTTGAGCTCGTTGGCAATCGTCTTGCTCCTGAGGTTGAAGATGTGGTGGGGACAGGGGTCTGTGGTGCATGGAGTTCATGATGGAGATGGTGGCTTGAGTTGTGAGGGGGTCCCAGTGGGTTATCAGATGTTAAGGGTTTGTGTTTGTAGGTATAAGCAGGTTGATGCAATCAGTGGTGGTAGGTTTCGGTTTGAAGTTTTCATAGATACCAGAGATCTTGTGGTCGAAGAAGTCTGCCAGGGTGTCACACAGTTCTTGAGAGGGGGAGATGGTGTTCCTGATGGCTGCGGGATTGCAGAACTCCTTCACGATGGACAAGAGCTCCTTGCTGCAGTTGCGCTGGCTTCTATGTGGTCTGCTAGGGCACTCTTCTTTGTTTCTTTTAGGAGGTGGTGGTACTGGTTGAATGCTATCTTGAAGGTGGTATGGTCTCCTGTCTCTTTGCTGGTGCACCACTTCCTCTCGAGTCACTGGCAGTTGCGTTTGTAGATTTTAACTCGGTGGTGAACCAGCTGGCTCTTCTGGCAGGTCCTTTAGATTTGGCTGACTTGGAGGGGGGGGGAATTGCATCGATGCATTCCATGGTCCACTAGTAGAAGTTCTTCACAGCCTGTTCTGAGTTGAAGATTATGTCTGGGAAGTGGGAGTTGAAAGACTTCTTCCACTGGTCTTCTGATACCTTTTTCTAGTTTCTAAGCATGAAGCTGTGGCCGTAAGGTGCCCGTATTTATAAGTCCTGAGTTAGTGAAGTGGATGCTGTAATGGTTGGTCCAGGTGAGCTGAGAGACGTGGTTGCACTTGACTCTGTCGCTGGAAATGAAGATGGGCTCAAGCGTGTGTTCTGTGATGTGGGTGGGCTCAGTGACAAGTTGTTTGAGGCTGATGTTGCTCATGCTTTCTAGGACGTCAGTTGTATTGTTGCTGATGTCGTCGAGGTGGAAGTTAAAATCTCTTAGGAAGATGTAGTGCTCAGAGTCAATGGCGATTGGTGAGATGGTGTCAGGGATGGGTTTGTAGAAGCTGGGGCATGGGCCTGGTGGTCTGTAATTGAGGGTGTTTCTTATGGTACTTTTTCCATCTGCATAGAGTTGGAAGTTGAGATGCTCCATTATCTGGGTTGATTTGTCTGCGCAGGTTGTTCAGCGGATAGTGTCCTTGTAGATAATGGCAATTCCACCTCTCTGTTTTTTGGTTTGGTCCCGGTGAGTTATTTTGTAGCCTTCGGAGATGGTGATGGTGATGGTGATGTCTGGTGCAGAGGTGGGGTTCAGTCAGGTGTCTGTGAGGAAGATGACCTCTGGGGTGAGGGGTCATATACTGTACCAGAACTCATGGCATGTATGGCAAGTAATTGTGCATTGAGTAAAATTCACTGAAGTTGTACTGTGGCGGTCTCAGTTGGCGAGGTGGGAGCAGTTGTATTTGCAGTATCTCTGGCGTTGTTGGTTGCTCCAGTGTTGCAGGAGAAAAGTCAGTGGCAACAGGTGAAAGGTTCAACCGTTGATCATGGAGATGTGATGTAGCAGTTTTTGTTGAAGCATCTGGTGTCCAAGACTTGGAGCTCTGCAGCTGAGTATCTATGAAAGGTATGAGGGCCAGGGTTCCTGTCACTGGTTGTGGTTCCGGCGTGGTCCCGGCATGGACGGGCGCAGACGGGTTTGCCTTTGGTGTGACCTCCATTAAGTAGGTCCTGGGAGGTGGGATGGTCACTAGGAGGAGGTGGGTGTGGGTTAGCAGGAGGCAGGAAGCGGGTGGAAGTAACATCAGGAAGCATGCGTGCGGTGGGGCAGACAAGGAACAAAGTAACAGAAAATAAAACAGGAACAAAACATCAGTAAACAACTAACCAATAACAAACTCAAAGCTTCAGATACCAGGCAAATCGACACTCAGCAGCAAGGAGGATGGACACAAGACCTCCTACAACTCTGCAACAGAAGCTGGACTCTGCCATCCATGAGGGCCACTTGCCAAGTGGTAACCCAGTACTGGGCCCTGAGAAGTGACTTTTCTGTGCTGATCCAGCAGAATCCACGTATCAATGACTTAGCAATGATCGGAACAGGCACATCACTCTTCGACGCTGACACAGATGCTGGATGACATCACTTTGAAGTACGTCGCCACTCGACAATGTCAGACTGCACAGCTCGATGGCAATGCTTTCACTTTAGCGTTAAGGGATGAATCCACGAAGCTTTGTTGAGTATGCTGATCAGAAACAATGCTTCGCCTCCATCCATGGAAACAACGACAATGCATCGCCTCCTCTGCTGGAGCATCAGGTCTTTGACACCTATCCTTCCTCCATCCAGGGTACTTTATCAGTGGGACCTGTGTGAGTTCTGTTGCCCAAGTCTAGCGTGATCATGTATCCCCTGCTGTCCAGATTATTACTATTTTCTGGAATGCAAGATGGTCTGTCAGTTCCTGGATTCAAATCAGTAAAAACATCCAAGCTTTAGATATCTGACACAGAAGGTGGTCTTAAATATTCTGAATTTGGTGAGGGTGACTAGCAGAACCAATTTACATCTGAGGTTTCTACTTGGGCTTTTGCTGCAGTACAGTTGAATGCTTGATTGTGTAATGCAATTAGCTTTAAATGAGTTATGACTGGCTTCTTGGAGCCAATGGAGTGCTTACAAGGCTAGTTGCTCATCTGGTTGGAGGTTGGAGGAGCAGCCAACAATCTCCTGATGCTGATTGAGGAGGAAAATCCATTCCATGAGAAAAATGCAGTTCTCTTATCTGGAAAACAGTGGGGTAATGGTTGTTTGGACCTATTGAGCAAATCCAAGGAAGGGGAAAATGCATTGGAGGATGTCATTAGAGTGGAATGAAAATTTAGTGACCCACCTCCATTGTAAAATTTAGCCCAAGGTAGGTGGTGGTCCCCAGAGATGGAGGTCCGTGATGGTACCCCTACATTAATTTATTTCAGCCCCGGGGAGGTGGCAGTCCCTGGGGCTCTAGAGGGGCCACACGCCCCCCCTAATTTTCCATAAATTGCCCTAGGGAGTTGATGGTCCCTGAGGCTGCAGGATCCATGCGGGATGCTGCATTCATTTTATGTTTAGCCCAAGTGAGGTGGTGTCCCAGGGGCATGGGCAGGCTTATATGGCCTTCCTGCCTACATACCTTTTAATTCCCAAGGAAAGTGGTGGTCCCCAGGGCTGTGAGGGGGCATGTGGGCCATCCAGATTTATATGAGAGTTGCCCTGGGGAAATGGAAATCCCCAGGAAGTGGGGGTTGCTGCACGGGCACCCCCTACATAAATTAACCCATTAACTGCGGTGTAAAATCCACTGCGTGCGGGTACATTCTTGCGCGGGCGAGGCTACGTTGGCCAACAGACATGCACAGCACTACGGAGGTAGTGCTCGTGACGGCCATTGGCCGACAGGCGCATCGAACGGGTTAAAAGCAATATCCTGGGTCAGGTAGTGGTCCTCAGGGATTTTATTCGCCCCAGGACCAAACCCACCTTGGGGCTATGCACTGCAGAAACACAGGAGCCCCCGCTTCATTTTTTATTCCAGCAGAGCTGCAGACCCAGCATATCTCCTGCCAATTTCTTTTGTAAAAAAATGCTTTTTGCCCCCTGCGAGCTCCCAGCGGGACCCCCCCAGGTGGTCTAGGGGGTCAAGGTATTCCAACCCTGCCCTCTTCACTTTTTAAAATGTTTTTGGGGGGACTCAGATGAAGCAGAGTCTCAAGATGGCTGCAAACACTTCCTGATTGTAGTGTTGGCAGCCATATCCTCAGAAGATCTGTGTCCCTATATATACAAATTTGGATTTCTCTTAATATTTACAAATCTACTGAATGAATTTACACAAATTTACAAAAAGGTTGCTTTCTAGATCAACTGCTAACTATAACGTACCGGGAATCTTTGTTTTTTTCAGTGAATTCCTAAGGTCTTAAAAATAAATCCTAACTATAACATCCCTGTAACCTTTGTTTTTTTCAGTGCATTTCTACAGTTTTTTAAATGTTATTTCTTAACTATAACAAACCCTGTATTCTTTGGATTTTTTACAGAATATCTAAGGTTTTTTGACTGTATTTCCTAACTCTAACCTGTAACCTTTGAGAATGGGTTTGTGAGTTGATCTATAGGTATGTGAGTAGGTATGTGAGTGGCTGTATGGGTGTGTGAGTGGGTGAGTGCGTGGCTGTATGGGTTGGTGAATAGGTGTGTGAGTGATTTTGTGGGTGTGTGAGTGGCTGTATGGGTCACTGAGTGAGTATGTGAGTGATTGTTTAGACCTGTGAGTAGATGTGAGAGTGGCAGAATAGGTTTGTGAGTGGGTTTCTGAATGTCTCTATGCATGTGTCAGTAACTATGTGAGCAATTGCCCAGAATGGAGCCTCACCTGCCCCTTTATCCAACAAGATTCCACAGCTTTGCACAAAATATCTATGCAACTGGAGTACCTTCTACTGGTTAATTAGTGAGTGCAACCTCGTAGGGGAAATACCTACTGTTTATTCTACACTACAGCTGCGTAATGGACCACGAGGGAAGGTTTCCAGTGACCTTATGTGCATTTGACAATGTGATTGTTTCTCATATGTCATTATCCAGAAATCTGTGATAACATGATGGGAGAAGACAACAAGATAGAGAAGACAACAAGAGTACAAAGAGGTAAATTCCCACCAAACAAGGGTACTTCCTCTTAACTATATGAAGGAAGTGCTTGCTTGTTTGGTGGAGATGTCCTGATTTTGTTAGGCATCAAGATCGCAGCATAATTTTCTTCGACATTAGGAAACAATATGCCCAGAAGGCTTTATTATTTTTCATATCAGCAAATCCGTCGCAAAAAGTTGTGATACGTTTATTCCACTACAGCAGATATTCTCAAAATTGACGTGATTTTTTGAAAGTCTAAAATAGATACATACACACATTGTAATGCATGTTTGAGATCAGTAGTTTACTAATATACCATACAAAGTGACATTTTCCTCAGTAACTTCATGGTTGAACACTGTTTTATTCTATTTCCTGTAACCGCAAATACGTCGGTGTTCGCGAATAAGTCAGCGTTCGTGAATATGTTGGTGTTCACAAATATCACATAACTATGTAATAAAGTGATTTCACTAGACAACACAATTTTCATTTTTCTAGAAGGGAAGTCCCCACCCACTTTTTTTCTTTTTCACACCAGCGGAGGGAATGGAAGAATCTTTGGTACTCTCTTCTATTTTCCAATACCAGAAGTGTATTTTGAGTTTTTATGCTTTGATTTTAAAAAAATTAAATGGCATCTGGTGGAAGTGAGCAGCAAGAGCCACACCCTGATGAGGGCAATTTTTCTAATTAGGAACCTCCAGCAAAGCAGCAATCCATTTCCTGGGATTTCTTTACAATCCCCTCTGGGGAGAAAAAAACTATGGCCAAGCATGTGAAGTGCTCATTGTGCGAAAAGACTCTTTCCAGGAGAACATCTAAAAAGTACTTCTGTGGGACTTAAAGTATGTTGACTCATCTGAAGACATGCCACAGCAAGGATTTGCTTGAAAAGAGTGCAGAGAGAGCGCAGTGCAGGAGAACCATGTATTTCTACTGCAACTACAATTACGCCGGGAGAGCCAATTCCCACCGAAGTGGAGCAAATTTTCTCACAGAAGTCCCCAGAACTAAGAAGAACAAGGACATTTTGTTTGGGCTGCAAAAGAGTCCTCACCGTGGGGGAACAATTGATTCCTGCAGTTCTGCAAGCAGCAAAAAACCTCATTTGTTATTTTTTTCTGTTTTATTATTGTGAACAGGACACTTGTTGCTCTATTTTTGAGTTTCTTCAGTTAAATGTTTTTTTTTCCAGTTGGCATTTTATTTCTGATAAAAATATACAAAATAATAAATAAAAAAATCAAAAAAAAAGAAAAAGGTTCTTTTTAGAATCACCTTTCATTGATTAAAAAAAATGTATGTGTGTGTGTGTATGTATTACAAAGAGTGTGTGAATGCCCGTATGGGTGACTGAGTGAGTACGTTGGTGGCAGTGTGAGTGAGTGAATAGGTGGGAGAGTCTCTATACAAGTGAGTGTCGGGAGTGTGAATGGCTGTATGGATGACTGTCTGGGTGTGTAGGTGGCTGTATGAGTGAGTGACTGGGTGACTGTATAGCTCTAACGGTGAGTAGGTGGGTGTGTGAGTAGTTGTATCAGTGAGTGAGAGATTGCGTTAGTGGCTGTATGAGTGAGTGACTGGCTGTGTGAGTGGGTATATGGTTGAGTGACTGGAGGCAATAGCAGCTATCTGAGTGCAATACTGGGTGTGTGACTGGCTGTGTGGGTAATTGAATGGCTGTGTTAGTGACTGTATGAGTGAGATACTGGGTGTGAGTACCTCTATGGATGATTGAGTAGCTGTGTGTGGGGTTGTATAAGGGATAGAGTAGCTCTGTGAGTGACTTTATGAGTGAGTAAATGACTGTGTTAGTGGCTGTATGGGCAAGTAAGTGACTATGTGAATGACTGTATGAGTGATTCAGTGGGTGTATAATGCCTATGTGGCTGAGTGAATGGATGTGTATTTGATTAGATATATCACTCAATGAGTGGCACTCTCAGTGACTCTATTGGTGCATAAGTAACTGTGAGTGCCTGTATGGGTGAGTGAGTGTGTGTGTGTGTAAGTAGATGTAGAGGTGAGTGAGTGGCTGTGTCAGTGTATGCATCAGTGTTTGTCTGGGTGTCTCAGTATATGCAATCATTGTCTGCCAGGGTGTGATAGTGTGTAAGAAAGTGTGTGCCATAGTTTATCCATGTGTACATAAGTGTGTGCCTGGGTGTTTCAGTGTATGTCTCAATGTACGCCTGGGTATGTTACTGTATGCATCAGTGTGTGCTTGAATGTGTGCATGTGAACATCAGTGTGTGTGAATTTCCTCACATAATAGCAGCCTTACTAAAATTCATATCATTGCTGACCAGCTGTTGATAGCAGGCCTGAATTGATATAATGATGCAGCTCTGGTCCTATTTTTGGAATGAAAGGGCACAGCGACACTTCAAATAAATTTGTAACAACATTGACTACATCTGGCCGCTGGCCAAGGGAATTATAACATATGGATGCTGAGACTTTACTTGACGAAGTCAACTTTATTGTATTGTTCTCTTGACGAGTCTTGTTTAAACGCCTCATGCACTTTAGGCAAGTTTGCACATGTACGTTTGCACTTTAACCCAGAAATAAGACAGGAATGGAAGGGCACAGTGTCACTTTGAATATACTTGTAACTCCATTGGCATCATCTGGTATACTGCTTTCTGACCAAGGGAATCACAATACATGGTAGTGGAGACATTATCTGTACCTAGTCAGCTTTATTATTCTGTTCTTTTGATGACTCTTGTACAAACCCTCCTGCACTTTAAGCGAGGATGCACATACACTTCTGCACTTTCACTTGAAATAAGGTTGCAAAAAACAAGATACTGGGAGATTCTATGATAACACTCTAAATAGACTATAATTTTATCATCATTGTTCTCTCTAACGAAATATATACTAACATCTTAGTTCAACTGTCGCGGTTTAAGTAAATAAACATATAGCCACAAATTTCTCCTACACTTTACATATTGACAATACTGTGAGTGCAATAATCTTAGTTTGTGGTCCCATTTCTACCTTATTTCCCTACGAATCCTGTAACAACTTCTCTGTAGGGACGTCTTCTATAGCAGTTTACATTTTGAAAGCTAGGGAAATAAGAAAAACATAGTTTTAATGTTGTTACTTGCATTAGTATATCATTTTTATAGTCCATTTTATTTCCCATCATAAAACAGAAATGTGTCTGAAATAATACCATTTACTGTCAGTAATTACAATGTTTTTTATTATTCTATTTGTTTGCAATTTAACATTTTAATGGCTTTCCTGTAGAATATGGTATGGTTTTTATTAATTGCAATAAACTTACTTTGACTCACTTTGTAGTATTGTTACTCCCTGGTGTTCCATTTTATCAATAGCTGTAATTTTCAAAATATCTTCTTTCTCCAGTTTCAGCAATTGTTTGTTAAAATTGGAGCACTCTTGAAGTATAGGCATTAAACAGGCTATGGATTTGTCTTCTTTAATAAAATTGTACATTAGTTGTACACTGTTTTGTTAGATGAAAATAGTTTATTGGTTATTCGACTTTCCAAAGCTTGTTTCCCCTCTTTTGTCAGAACTCCTACTCTAATGTCCTACAGCATATCTCCATATTCCACATCAGGTGCTTGACGCATATTCTTCACTAGTTCCTTGTATTCAAAGTTTAACCCAATATTTACATTGCCAATACATCCCAAAGAATTTCTTGTTTCATTATGGAGAAGTGTCTTTGAAACAGGCTGTCCTTTGATGGGGGTAAATTGCAGCAGGTTACAGAAGACAATTAAATGCTTTCCTCCAAACAGCACATCATATTCTGTTATTAAAATCTGCGGCCTTCTTAAGTGTACAAAGACAAGCATTAAGTTCAAAACCATGCTCACCTCATTGATGATTAAAAGCTTCAGTTTCTTCAATACTCTTGACACTTCATTACAGGCATCATCAGATAACTTCTGGTATTCCAGCTTATTGTCATGTTCAACAGGTAGCATAAGTAATCAATATAAGTAATTCCTTTAATGTTGTGTGCAGCAAACCCAGTTGGTGCAGTTACTGCACAAGATACATTTGATTCTGTAGCCCTTTGTAGATAAGCAATGAGAACTTTAATTAGAAAGCTTTTCCCGGTGCTAGCTTGTCAACTGATTTGTAGTACTATTGGCTTAAATGAAGAGCATCACATTATTTCTTGTTGTGCAGAAATCCATGCTCTGTTTTATCTTTTACTTCAATATAAATGTATTTCTGCTCATCATTCAGTTGTGCTACAAAGTGTTTGAAATCAACACTTTCCTCTTTAGCTTTTTGCATTGCAGTCTCCACCTCATTCATAGCTATGACTGCTTCATTTTGAGTAACTGGGTGTTCTAAAGGATCTTGACTCAGTGGTCCAGAACTTTGGCTGCTATGTGAACTCTACTTAGCTACCTCAGCAGCAATGGTTTCTTCCTGTTCAAGCTCATCTTTCAACATTTGCAAGTAGTTTGGAAAGAATGAATGCTATCTTTTGCAATGTTGAAAGAATCTTCGTAGCAGCCATAGGCACCAAATATTTTTGATTCAGCAGGTCAAGGCTTGAAGAGTTAAAGAAGTGCCAAATAGAATAACTCTCTTCTGTCTGGAGTTTGACAACTTAGCATTCTGTTGTTAATCAGATTTCCTTTGCCGTGTCTCACCAAACTACAGTCGCATCCAACTATCACATATTGCCCTTTTTCTGTGTTTTCCATTACATTGCTTCTATGTCTGCAGTGTTCAAGTACTTCATAAAGGCACATGTTTTATAGGTGTGGACTACTCTGCTAGATACTGAATTTCTGAAAACGACTTCAACACTCTATTTCGCGTGCTTGTAAGACCTAGATTTAGCCAAAGAATTACCCTTGACTTTGAGAACAAACTAGTCGAGCTCAAACGATCTGAGCACTCATAGTACCCTCTCTCTGTGGGAAAGCATTTTTACACTGAAGCTATTCAATTTCTTAGTAAGACCCTTTTCTGCAGAAATCTCCTCCCACATCTCCTTCTTGTCTTATTTTGTGATATATGAAGTGACATAATGAGCAACAGCAATATCCATGTTCACATTCCACATTTTCAAAATGACTGGATTATAGTAATTAATATACTTTGAGGCCTCTGTTCTTCTCAGGTTGTATGTGTTTTTGGTGATTTTCGTGGCAGTGTATATCTGACTGTAGATAAAAAGCTGCTTACTCTTCCTTGTGAAATGATGGTGAAGTGACCTGGTTCCATGAGTTGAGATGACACGGCAGACGTAGCCAAGATATGTCTTTATGATATTTATTAAGTTATTAAGATCCATAGAACAGCCCCACCAGGAGCAGCCTGCTAGCTGCTCAGCCCATCTTCCCAACTGTCTCACACCACACCAGCACCCAAGCATTCCAGTCCTGTCAACATTCCACACGGAACTCTCACACTGGTTGAGCAGCTAGTTACAAGATAAAGGGGAACAGTAATAACATTAGATGAGGATACTACAGATGGGACTTGGGAATCCAAAATGACATCTTGTATCAAATATAACTTTGAATCTGTATTTTCGATGACAGTACTTCCCACATCTATGAGTTTGAGAGTGCCGAACTTGTTGCTTCAAATCTTTTTCACCAATGTCTTTTGGGAGGCAGCATGTGACATACTGTTCTATGCAAGACAGAACAGACTCATCACTGCCTGATCCATATGTTGGTGCATCTTTTATCCTTAATAGCATGAGACTATGTGGAGCACCTCTCACCTGGTACTCTATACACCTAAAGAAATCAGTTACTTCGCCAAGAGGAGGATTTGTTTTGGTGCAGATGAAAGACATCATAGATGGAAACCTGTAGCTAAAATATCTGCAAACATTAGCGGCTTCACTTTGATGTCCTTAATGTTTGCGTTTGCTTCTCTCAAAAATTTAAGTGAGTATTCCCACATATACTCAGCACAACTGAGCATCAGAAACCAAGTAGGTGCACCTAGGTTTCTCAACATACGTTTTAGATCACCATGACAACAATACTAATACTCTTTGATGCCACATTGGCAGGCCATCAAATTAATCAAGCTGTAAGTCCAACTTTTCATCCTCTCCATGAACTTTGTCAACAAATCCTTAGCAGAAAGGCTTTGAAGAATTACTCCTGTCTTGAATATTTGGTTACGTACAGCATATGATTGTCCAGACAAGTCTCTCCCAAACCGAAGATGGAATATGTATGGAATACACTGGCAAAATCTAGGATCCTCTGAATATAATCTGGTTGACTGGTATTCAGTCGCTGGTGTCTGTATTGTATTGTATTGTATAGAAAACGTATATAGCGCAAACTGTCACCCTGCGGGTATCCTGGCACTGTGACTTAAAAGATGACAACCGCAAACATTGGCCTGATTATCAGAGGGAAGCATTGTGCTCATTCCTTGGGAATAGCCAGGTTTTCAGACTTTTTGTAAAACATAGCAGGGAGTTGGCTTGTCTAATGCTCTGGGGCAGTTCGTTCCATAGGCGTGAGGCCGCAACCCCGAATGCTCTGCCTCCCATCCTAGACTTCTTAAATCTGGTGGTCATTACCAGATTTGCATTGGAGGAACGAAGTTGCCTCTTGGACTTATACCAGGTAAATTTTTCCTGCAGGGGTACTGGACCCAGGCCATGTACTGCTCTAAACACAATACAGAGAGACTTAAAGCGGACTCTCTCCTTAATAGGTAGCCAGTGAAGATCCCTCAAGGCCGATGCCATAGAGGACCTACGCTGCCTGTTTAACACCATTTTTTCTGCTATAGACTGGACTCTCTGCAACCTCTGTAAGATGAATTGTGGTGCTCCCAGATACAGGGAGTTACAGTAATCCAAGCTGCTCAGAATTATGCTCCTTACCACAAGAGGTCTAGTATCATTAGGTAGTAATGGGAGAATCTACCGAAGCACTCTCAACAGGGAAAAACAGACACTGACTGTTTTGTTGGCCTGTGACTCCATTTGGAGGTTGTCATCTACCAAGACCCCCAAATTACGCACAATTTTGACTGTACAGAGGTCATCAAAGCATCCACCTTCTCCAGTGGAAAAAAGTTGTGGAAACATCTAAACCTTTCAGCCACATACTCATGGGAGCTCCTTTTACTTGCTTCATATGAAACATATCAATAGCATCACCAATAACTTATTTATAATGCAGAGGATAGATACTATAGTGCTCATACATTTCTTCTGATCTAAATCGATCCACCTTTTCAAACTGACCACTTGACGGTAATGTTACATTCTCCATGTATGTTTCATCTTGAACAACATCGGTACTTTTATAATAAGTATTATTTTGTACTAGGTATAATGTTGTTGTTTTTTCACTTTATTAACTTCCACTAACTATTGCCATATTTCTTTGCACTTAGTAGTGACATGATTTACTTGAATATTAAGTGAATGACCAAAATCTCACTATACCCCTATAGTTTCAACAGTCTTTTTGAAATCAAATGGCAAGTACAAATCTCTACCTTTAAGACCTTTCTGTAGCCGCGTTGGAGGTAATTTTGCATTTTTTGGTTCCATATGAACTATATCTTTGAAAGGATGTATAAATTATATAACAATTGATTCATAAACATTTAAATTTCACAATTCTTGTGGAATTGAAACTAATTCTAACTTGTTCTGCACTGCTGTAGTTGGAATGTTATTATCCTCTAATGTATCATAACTGTGTGTACATATAATTTACCATGAGAACAAATAAAACTGTTGCTCTACAAACAAGTAAGTAGCACATTTTTGCCACTTATCTGTGTTCTCTGCTTCAGTTTCTGAATACACAACAATATTACGAGTTTGACCCTTGTAGTGAGTGCATCGACAACATATACAAACATAGTTTGTTTTCTCTGAAGAAACTGTGTTAAACTTTCTAATCTTTTCTGTAAAGTATCCACACTAATACCTGTTCCTCCACACCTGCTCATACCAACTTATCACTTTCTCTACAATCCTCTTCAGGACCAAAGAAACTAAGCTGAACATCTTCACAAACCTTTTCTACCTTTGCTACTGTAAATGCAAAATAACCCTATTAATTTCTCCTAAGCATAGGGCAGGAGTTTTGACATAGTATTGCCTCCTAACTAAATGTTGCATTTTAGAGTGGTGAACAGCTAACATTCTGAAGAGATGAAATGTATTTTGGCACACTTTCTTTTTACAGACATGCCAGTGAAAGTTCCTGTAAATTTGTATACTTCCTTAAAGTGCATTGATCTAATCCTTGCAAAATCCCAATTTTCTGTTCCAAACTTTTGGAGGAAAATATGAGAAGGGCAGCTCTCACTATATCAATTGATTCCTGCTGAACTCTGCAAATACTTTACAGTTTCACTTGTACACAGGGACCTGTCTACGCCTTCCCTGTACCTCTTCAGCTATCACTTCGTCAAGATTCCTAGGTACCAACTCATCTTTTGCAATGGGAGTACCATCCTTCATCTCACAACATCATCCAGTTGCTTCAACTGCATGCACTAATATGTTCTACTGGAAGTATTTTTCTTCAATAAAGAAAGACTCAGTACTTGAAGTATGCTTCCATTTGCCACTGAAATCTTTGCAAAAGCTACATCTAATCACAAGTTTTTTCTTGCGGCTGCTTTTCCTTATAGACAACACTATTTTATCCAGTATTCTAATTCTGCTCAGAATCAAAGTGAATAGCTTTCTCTTAAGGGCAAATGCCTTGTCAGCTGCAGCCCCAACTCATTCCTTTTGTTTCACTGCTTCTCTTCTCCTTTTATACTGCTTCATACTTTGTACAAGATTGTGATTTGCCCTAGTACAAAACATTCTGACTCTAATTTATTTAAACTGCCTCTGTCTTATTAAATAATCTGCTTTCTCATATGATTTCTTACTCTTAATGTCACTCCCATTTTGTCCTTTCTTGGTTGATTTGAAACTTTGCTTTTTATTTCCCTGCTTTTGCTCACTTTGCAATTTCCCACCTACTATTTTAAGAAACATTTTTGTTTTCCTACCAGCAGTTCTTTTATCTTTCACCACATTCTTTGCAAGTTGCCCCTTTTGTTTCTCACTTGTGAGGAAATAGTATCCTTCCCTCTCTTTCCTTTTTCTTTCAGTTTTTGGTGGCATTGTAATTATCTTGTTTTAGGTGGAAGTAAATGTCTACAAAGAGAAAAAACAAATGAGTACAATTATGTTTTCTTTACATGCTATTAAAGTACATTTTTAACCCCTTCGATGCTCATGATGGAGCGGTTCCGTCATGAGCATCAGTTGGGCTGTGCTTATGACGGAACCACTCCGTCATGAGCACAGCCCCTGGGGGAAGCACTGGCGCCCCCCCCCGGGGCATCGATCTTGCCCCCACAGAGGGGGATGGCAGTGGAAGAGTTTCCACTGGCACCTCAGAACCCCCACCCTTTCCCATTACGTCAGCACGCACAGCGCGCACCAACGTCATCAGGAAGAGCTGGGACGCCTGGAAGCCATTTGCTTCCAGGCGTCCGGAGGAGGTAGGTGTGTTTTCTCGGCTCTGGTGGGGCGGAGGGGGGCATTTGGGGACGCATTGAGGAATCGGGGTAAAGGAAAGAGTATTTCCTCTCCTCTAATGTCTCAGTGCAGGGCATTCCTGCTTCATGATCGCGCACAGCGTCGAGATCGTGGAGCAGGAATGTCCCACTAGACACCAGGGATGTCTTTCTTTTTGTAAAAGGAAGCGACCCCTTGGGCAAGGGTCGCTTCAAATGGGGGCCATTTATTTTAAAGACTTTTCTGCCCCCCCCGGGGACAGATCGGACGTTTTTTGGGCCGTTTCTGGACCCGGGGGGGGGGGGGGTAGAAAAGCCCACTAGACCCAGGGATTATTTTTTAAATTAAATGGAAGCGACCCCTTGGGTAAGGGTCACTTCCAGGGGAACAATTTGGTTTGTTTAGTCGCCCCATTTTTTGGGCCTTTCTGCACCAGGGGGTGGGGCAGAAACCCCCACTAGACACCAGGAAATGTATTTAAATTGTAATGGAAGTGACCCCTTGGGCAAGGGCCACTTTCAGGGGGCCTTTTGTTTTTTGTAATGGGAATTCTGCCGCCCCTGGGGGCAGATCGGCCTGTTTTTTGGCCTTGAAAACCCCACTAGACACCAGGGAATTATTTTAAATAAAAATGGAAGCTACCCCTTGGACAAGGGTCGCTTCCAGGTGACAATTGTTTTTTAATGTGTATTCTGCCCCCCCTGGGGGCAGATCGGCATTTTTATTGGGGCTTTCTGCCCCCAGGGGGGGCAGAAAACCCCACTAGACACCAGGTACTCATTTTAAAAATGAAATGGAAGTGACCCCTTGGGCAAGGGCCGCTGCTAGGGACATATCGATTTTGTATGCATATTCTGCCGCCCCTGGGGGCAGATTAGCCTGGGATTTTTTGCCTTTCTGCCCTGTACCTCACTAGACACCAGGGATTTCATTTAAATTATAATGGAAGCAACCCATTGGACAAGGCTTGTTTCTATGGGGCAGATTTTTTTATATGTGTATTCAGCCCCCACCCCCCGGGGGCAGATCAGCTTATTTTTTTGCCCTGTCTGCCCCTGGGGGGGGGGGGGGGCAGAAAACCCAACTAGGCACCAGGGATTTTGTTTTGTGAGTAATGGAAGTGACATGGTTGCTTCCTGGGGACAGATCTGCCCCTTTTTTCTGCCCTAGACAGGAGGGGAGAGGCAGAAAACCCTACTAGGCACTAGGGATGTATTACTTTTGCAAGGGGGGCAAATTTCTGTCGGCAGATTCGCCTGGCAGACAACCTCAACCGATCCCTTGGGCAAGATCACCCCCTATTTTTCTCAACCCTATTTGAAGGCCCATCTGGCTGATTGACCATTTGGGTAGTAACATAGCGGGTTATAATGTTAATTGCTTTATTTTTTGGAAATTGCAATTGTAATGCTTTATTTCTCCTTTTTTGTTCTAGTTGAAGGCTTTTGTTTTTTAGACTGTTCCAGGTTGTGGTTTTGTTAATGATGGTTCTGCTGTTTGTGTAGTTGCATGTGTTTGGTAAGAAACTTTTTTTGTACAATGTAAATGAGTTTCATTTCGCTGCATGAATTTGTTTTTTGCAAATGGTGTAATAATAGCAGTATGTTTGGCTTCTGTTTTTTGAGTGTCAAAAACTTCTTGCATTTGTGCTCAATGTGTATTTTATTGTCTTGTGTGTAATTGGTTTTGTTTTTTTCTTTCTAGTGGGATATCGTTGGTTTTTGCTGTGTCTCTGCAGAGTAGGTGCTGGTGAGTGTAGCTGTCTCTTGTAAGTGAATCGTATAGTTTTTGAGTATATAGATCTTTGTGATAAAGGCACACTTTTTTTACTTACTTGTTTTGCACAGTGTTGGTTGTTGTTGACTTGTTTGTGCAGTCTCCTTTCTTAGTAAGGATAATGGCTAGCCGCAGGATTACTGCTCAGCAGGTTGTTGGTATGCTTTTTGAGTCTTCCTCTGACTATGGTTCAGAGACTGACTCTGCATCTGAGTCAGAGGAGGCAGGGGACGATTCAGGCAGTGAGTTTTCTCTTCACATGGAATCATCGGATGATGAAGATACTCTCAGTGCGGATGAAGCTACTCTTAGTGCAGATGAAGTGCCTGTGTTAGAGGAGGAGATTGATGCGGCAAGAGGCATCTGGGCTGCAGCCTGGGCTGCAAGGCTTCCCGTTGATATTGTGCGGCAAGAGGCATCTGGGGCTGCAAGGCTTCCCATTGGTATAGTGCGGCTAGAGGCATCTGGGCTGCAGCCTGGGTCTGCAAGGCTCCCTGTTGAAAGTGCTGCCGTCTGGGTTGCCCCAGGCATGGTGCAGCCGGCATTGACGGACTTTACTAGTGTTCCAGGGTGTGGAGTGAATACTGAAAAAATTCTGCTGATACATTTTTTTCAGTTGTTTATGGACGATGTATTTTTGGCAGAGATTGTTGAGCAGACTAATTTGTATGCCGAACAGTTTTTGAGGGACCACAGTGCCAGCCTTAATCCCCACTCTAGAGCTACCCGATGGACTCCTACAAATCTGGAAGAGATGAAGAATTTCTTGGGTTTAACTTTTTTGATGGGCTTGCTAAGGAAGCCATCAATGTCTTCATATTGGTCTATTAGTCCCTTGATGGCAACTGCTATATTTCCGGCAGTCATGAGTCCTGATAGGTATTTGCTTCTGCTTCGGATGATATATTTTGTCAATAATGGTTTAGCGTTGCCACAAGATTACCCTGATTGTGACCGTCTTTTTAAGATTCGGCCTGTCATTGATCACTTTGTTGATCGATTTTCTGAGATCTATGCTCCAGGGAAAGAAATTGCAGTGGATAGGTCTTTGGTGTTGTTCAAGGGCTGCTTGGTTTTTAGGAAATACATTCCTAGTAAGAGGGCATGCTATGGAATTAAGCTGTATATGCTGTGTGACAGTAGGCCTGGATATGTCTCTAATTTCAGGGTGTATACCGGTAAGGAATCCAGGATTAACCCCCCTGGTTGTCCGTCCAATTTTGGAGTGACTAAGAAAATTGTGTGGAAACTTGGTAGAGGATTCTTTAACAAAGGCAACCATTTATATGTAGATTACTTCTACACTGGTGTGCAGTTGTTCAGGGAATCGGCCAAAGTGGACACTGTTGCTTGTGGCACAATCCGCTCTAACTGTAAAGGTTTCCCAAAATAACTTGTTTGTCAAAAGCTTGTGCGGGGACAGTGCAGTGCGTTGCATTGCGAGGAGCTTCTAGCTATGAAGTTTTCAGACAGGAGAGATGTCTACATGCTGACTACCATCCATGATGAAAGCACTGCACCTGTGACTGTTTGAAATCAGGTTGCTGAAGCGCGCAAACCTGTGTGCATTTTAGACTATAATAGGCACATGGATGGTGTTGACCGAGTAGATCAGAGGTTGGAACTTTACGCTGCTCTTCGTAAGGCTTACATTTGGTACAAGAAGTTGGCTATCCATCTTTTCCACTTGCCAACCTTTAATTCTTTTGTTGAGTTCCAGGATTCTTGTCCTGAGTGAAAGATGACTTTTGCTGAATTTCAGTAGTTTGTAATAGGCAGCCTTGTTTTAGTGGAACAGGCAAGTGTTCCTAGAGTTGGAGTGGTGGAGGATGTTGCTAGATTGAAAGATCGCCACTTTCCTGATCACATTCCTCCCACACCCTCAAAAGACTTTCCCAGTAGGAGATGTAGAGTTTGTGGAAGGAGACTCGTATGTACTGCCCGAGTGTCCTTCTAACCCTGGGCTGTGTGTGCCTGCTTGTTTTAGAATGTACCACACGCAAAATAATTTTTGGGAGCATCCATGAGTGGTAAAGTGAACTGCCTGGCCTCTATTGTTTAATATTTTTTGTTCAGTTTCAAGGTTGGCATTTGTGTAGTGTATTTAGTTTCAGATTTTGTGTTAGTAGATATGTATCTATTTGCAATTTGTTTGTGGTTTCTCATTTATATAAAAAAAATCCTAAATGTGATGGTGGTGTGCATGGACTGGCGCTTGGCTGACGGTGTGTTTGGATTGGCGCTTGGCTGGCGGTGTGCGTGGACTGGCGCTTGGTTGGTGGTGTTTGTACTGATGCTTGACTGGAGTTGTGTTTGGAGTGGCGCTTGGCTGGCGGTGTGTGTGGACTTGCGCTTGGCTGGTGGTGTGGTGTGCATGGACTGGTGCTTGGCTGGCGGTGTGCGTGGACTGGTGCTTGGCTGGCAGTGTGTTTGTACTGGCGCATGGCTGGAGGTGTGTTTGGACTGACGCTTGGCTGGCGGTGTGGTGTGGTGTGTGTGGACTGGTGCTTGGCTGGTGGTGTGGTGTGTGTGGACTGGCACTTGGCTGGCGGTGTGCATGGACTGGTGCTTGGCTGGCGGTGTGTTTGTACTGGCGCTTGGCTGGCGGTGTGTTTGGACTGGCGCTTGGCTGGTGGTGTGGTGTGCGTGGACTGGCGCTTGGCTGGCAGTGTGGTGTGCGTGGACTGGCGCTTGGCTGGCGGTGTGCATGGGCTGGTGCTTGGCTGGTGGTGTGGTGTGAGTGGACTGGCATTTGGCTGATGGTGTGCGTGGACTGGCGCTTGGCTGGCAGTGTGGTGTGCCTGGACTGGTGCTTGGCTGGCGGTGTATGTGGACTGGCACTTGGCTGGCAGTGTGCGTGGACTGGCGCTTGGCTGGCGGTGTGGTGTGAGTGGACTGGCACTTGCCTGGCGGTAGGTGAGTAGTGACTAGCTGCTGGTCACTACACACACTGCTAGCCAAATGCCACTCAATGCAATCCGTGAGCTGGTGTGGTTGCTGTGTCAGGAATGTGGGCGTGTGAAAGTGATGGGCCCTTGAATGGTGCTCTCTGCTGGTGTGAGTGTTGTAATGCGCTGGGCCTGCGGCTGGCGTTTTGAAAGGTTTTGTATGTGTCACATACATGAAAGGTGTATGAATGGCCTGTAAATAGGTTGGTGCCTTGTCATGGCTTTACCACTCACGAGCTGTGAGTCAATGGTTAAGTTTCTCTTCATTTCAATTAACAGTGCATTTCATTTTTGTGAAATCTCTGGTTAATACAACTGTATAAACTGAACCATCACTCACCCTCGTGTCAAATCCAACTAGTATGTATGTGTGTTTGAGGAATAGGTGGTTGTGCATAAAAATGTGTCATTTCTGTTTTTGTAAAGCAGGGTGTACCTTGTCCTATTTTTGTAAATGTTGTAATGTGTTGGTTTTGTGCCTGGTGATGTGAATGGTCTTGTGTGTATCATGTATGAAAGGTGTGTGAATGGCATGTAAAGCGGTTGGTGCCTTGAAGTGGCTTTACAGCTCACGAGCTGCAAGTCACTGGTTCAGTTTTTTGTCCTTTCAATTATGGACAGTGCATTTCATTTTTGCGAAATATCTGGTTAATACAACTGTATATACTGAACCATCACTAGCCCTCATGCCAAATCGAACCAGTATGTATGTGTGCTTTAGGAATAGGTGGCGTGCATAGAAATGTGTCTTTTCTGTTTTTGTCAAGCAGGGTGTACCTTGTCCTTTTTTGTAAATGTTGTAATGTGTTGGTTTTGTGCCTGTTGGTGTGAATGGTCTTGTGTGTATCATGTATGAAAGGTGTGTGAATGGCCTTTAAAGCGGTTGGTGCCTTGAAGTGGCTTTACAGCTCACGAGCTGCAAGTCACTGGTTGAGCTTTTTGTCCTTTCAATTATTGACAGTGCATTTCATTTTTGTGAAATCTCTTGTTAATAAAATTTTATATACTGAACCATCACTTGCCCTCGTGCCAAATCCAACCAGTATGTGTGTGTGCTTGAGGAATAGATTGCTGTGCAGTAATCTTTGTCTGTTTTGTCTCTCTGCCAAGCTGTACATTTCATCTAAGAATAACCTAAAAACTGTAGTTTTTGTCGTAAACTAAATACCCATGGGAGTGCATGGTGATTTCTCTCTTGTGGATCCCAACAAGTTATCTTACACACAATGTCCTGCAAACCTCAAAATGTGACTATGACATTTACCATGCATTATTGTGCCCACATTTTCCCACTGCAGAAAGTAACAACAAATTTCCAACCCCCCAGCATTTCTCCAAGTATCCCAATAGAAATGGTACCTCACTTGTATGGGTGGGCCAAGTACTCGCGGCCAAAACCTATTGATGCAACATCGAAATTACCTATCACAATCCAACCTGGTTTTGCAAGCGGGGTCCCATCGCTTTTTGGCCCGGGGGTCGGCGGCCATCTAGGGAAAGCTACCTAACCCAAATATTTCTGTAAACTAGACACCCGGTGGAGTCCAGTGAGGTATGATTTGCGTGGGTCCCCCATCTTTCTCCTACCCAGAATCCCATGCAAACCTCAAATTTCACCGCAAAATACACTTTTTTCTCAAAATTCTGTGTGGGAAAGTTCTGGAATCTGCGTGGATCCACAAATTTCCTCCCACCCAGAGTTCCCCCAGGTCTCCTGATAAAAATTATACCACACTGTGTGGGTTGGTCAAGGACCCGCGAGAGGCAAGGGCCCAAAACCTATTGAGGCGACATAAAAATTACCTACCACAATCCAACCTGGTTTTGCATGGGGGTCCCATGAGTTTTTGGCCCGGGGCTCGGCAGCCATCTAGGGAAACCTACCAAACCCAAACATTTCTAGGAACTAGACACCCGGGGGAGTCCAGTGAGGTATGGCTTGCGTGGGTCCCCCATCACTCTCCTACCCAGAATCCCCTGCAAACCTCAAATTTTGCCCAAAAATTCACTTTTTTCTCAAATTTCTGTGTGGGAAAGTTCTGGAATATGTGTGGATCCACAAATTTCCTCCCACCCAGCATTCCCCCAGGTCTCCCGATAAAAATGGTACCTCACTTGTGTGGGTAGGCATAGTGGCTGCAACAGGAAATGGCCCAAATTGTACTGTGGAGACTTCAAAATAGCAAAACTACCTGGTTTTGGGGGGGGGGGGCACCTGAGATTTTGGACTTGGGCTCGGTGGCCATCTTGGGAAAGTACCAAACCCAAATATTTCTGAAAACTAGACACCCGGAGGAGTCCAATGAGGTATGTCTTGTGTGGATCCCCCAATGTTTTCCTACCCAGAATGCCATGCAAACCTCAAGTTTAGCTGAAAAACCCACATTTTCCACATATTTTTGTGTGGAATCACTGTGCCGGCACAAATGTCCTACCACCCAGCGTTCCCCTTGTTCTCCCGAGTAAAATGATACCTCACTTGTGTGGGTGTCCAAAGCAGAATTGGCTAAAAACGTATTTTTTTTAAAATGTACCGCTTAGAATTCTCAGTGCTATACTCTAAACCCCTATGTTTTGGGCTCTTCCTAGCCACAGGCCTTTGGCCCGCCCACACAAGTGAGGTATCATTTTACTTGGGAAATGTGAGGAAAATGTTGTTTTTTTGACAACTTTTTAGGTTTGCAAGGGATTCTGGGTAACAAAACCTGGTGAGAGGCAGTCAAGTCACCCCATCCTGGATTTCCCTGGGTGTCTAGTTTTCAAAAATGTATAGGTTTGCTAGGTTTCCCTAGGTGCCGGCAGAGCTATGGTTCAAAAACTAAAGCTAGGCACTTTGCCAAAAAAGGGTCATTTTTCACTGCGAAATCGAGGTGTGTCCACGTTGCGTTTTGCGCCGTTTCCAGCCGCGGGCACTAGGCTGACCCACACGAGTGAGGTACCATTTTTCTCTGAAGACTTTGGGGAACGCGGGGTGGGTAGAAATTTGTGGATCCACGCAGATTCCAGAACTTTCCACCACAGAAATGCGGGGAAAATGTGTTTTTTTGGACAATTTTTTAGGTTTACAAGGGATTCTGGGTAACAGAACCTGGTGAGAGGCAGTCAAGTCACCCCATCCAGGATTCCCCTGGGTGTCAAATTTTCAAAAATGTATAGGTTTCCCTAGGTGCCGGCAGAGCTATGGTTAAAAAACTACAGCTAGGCATTTTTCCAAAAAGGATCATTTTTCACTGCGAAATCGAGGTGTGTCCACGTTGTATTTTGCGCCGTTTCCAGACGCGGGCACTAGGCTGACCCACACGAGTGAGGTACCATTTTTCTTGGAAGACATTGAGGAACGAGGGGTGGGTGGAAATTTGTGGATCCACGCAGATTCCAGATCTTTCCACCACAGAAATGTGGGGTAAATGTGTTTTTTTGGACAATTTTTTAGGTTTGCAAGGGATTCTGGGTAACAGAACCTGGTGAGAGGCAGTCAAGTCACCCCATCCTGGATTCCCCTGGGTGTCTAGTTTTCAAAAATGTATAGGTTTGCTAGGTTTCCCTAGGTGCCGGCAGAGATATGGTTCAAAAACTACAGCTAGCCACTTTGACAAAAAAAGGGTCATTTTTCACTGCAAAATCGAGGTGTGTCCACGTTGTATTTTGCGCCGTTTCCAGACGCGGGCACTAGACTGACCCACACAAGTGAGGTACCATTTTTCTCTGAAGACTTTGGGGAACGTGGGGTGGGTGGAAATTTGTGGATCTACGCAGATTCCAGAACTTTTCACCACATAATATGGGGAAAATATGTTTTTTGACAGTTTTTTAGGTTTGCAAGGGATTCTGGGAAACAGAACCTCGTGGGAGGCATTCAAGTCACCCCATCCTGGATTTCCCTGGGTGTATAGTTTCCAAAAATGTATAGGTTTTCTAGGTTTCCCTATGTGCCGGCAGAGCTATGGTTAAAAAACTACAGCTAGGCATCTCGCCAAAAAAGGGTCATTTTTCACTGTGAAATTGTGGTGTGTTCATGTTGCATTTGCGCCGTTTCATGTCGCGGGCACTAGGCCTACCCACACAAGTGAAGTACCATTTTTCTTGGAAGACTTTGGGAAACGCGGGGTGGGTGGAAATTTGTGGATCCACGCAGATTCCTGAACTTTCCACCACAGAAATGTGAGGAAAATGTGTTTTTTTACAACATTTTAGGTTTGCAAAGGATTCTGGGTAACAGAACCTGGTGCGAGGCAGTCAAGTCACCCCATCCTGGATTCCCCTGCGTGTCTAGACTTCAAAAATGTATAGGTTTGCTAAGTTTCTCTAGGTGCCGGCAGAGCTAGGGTTAAAAAACTACAGCTAGGCACTTTGCAAAAAAAAGGGTAATTTTTAATTGTGAAAATGTGGTGTGTTCACGTGGGTTTCGAGCCATTTCCTGTCGTGGGCACTATGCCTACCGACACAAGTGAGGTACCATTTTTATCAGGAGACTTAGAGTAATTCAGCTTTGTAAAGCAACTGTTATTACCTATTGACTTTCGATGCATTTCTGCCTTCCAAATTAAAGACATTGTGTAAAAAAGAAGTCATTTTGAAAAATGACCGATAATTCTCATGCTAATATGAGTATTCCCATTTTCGGAAATGTGCAAATATCTATTGTTTCTAAAGTCTATATTTTGTTCCCATTTCAGAAATACATAGGTGTCTTTCATACCGATTTTTCCATGTATATATTTTCCCACAATAATTGCTATATACCCGGTACATAATAAAAAGTTATTGCAAATTGCTGCTCAGTTTTTGACTTTGGGTTCGTTGGGTTCTTGGTGAACCTACAAGTCCTATATATTCCCACAACCACTAAGGTCCAACAGATGTAATGGTATATTGCTTTCAAAGAGCTCTCATAATTAGAAGAAGTTACAGGTGAAAACGTTGATACAAAAGGCTGTTTTTTTCCACTAATTTTCCCTATATTTTACTGTTAGTTTCTGTAAAGAAACCTTGATGGATCTACACAAATGACCCCTTGCTGAATTCAGAATGTTGTCTACTTTTCTAAAATGTATAGCTTTCCAGGATCCATTATTGCTTTCATTCCCATTTCAACCAATAACTGGAAGGAGGTTGAAAGCACAAAAAATAGCAAAAATAGGCTATGTCCCAGAAAAATGCCAAAACTGTGTAAAATGTATTTGTTTTCTGACAAAAGTCTGTCATTCCCTAAAAGCTGGGCAAATGGTGATTTCAGCCCCACAAACCCTTTTTTTATACCATTTACAGGGAAAAACCCAGACGCTTTCATTTGCAGCCCTTTTCCCATTTTTACCCCCCAAAAAAAACTTTAGCTGTATTTTGGCTAATTTCTGGGACCCCTCTAGGGGAATCCACAAACCCTGGGTACCTTTAGAATCCCCATGATTTTGGAAGAAAAGGATGCAATTGTGGCGTGGATACCTTGTGTGGTCAAAAAGTTACAGGGACCTAAGCGCTCACTACCCCAAATAGCCAAAAAAAGGCTTAGCACGGGGGGAAAGGCCTAGCAGCGAAGGGGTTAAAGCATTCAACTTACAACATAAACAGTTGTATCCCAATAGCATTGCCACTCTAACTCTATTAATTTTCATGTTTAAATCTGTGTCCCTGCGCGTGTTAGCATATCCATCTGTGTGTGAGTGGGTGTACTACTGTATGCATCACTGTAATCCTGGGTGTCTAAGCATATGTGTCAGTGTGCGTTAGAGAGTCTCGCTATATACATAAATTACTGTCCGGGTGTGAAAATGTGTGGAGAAGTGTGTGAGTGAGTCTCTCAGTGTATGTATAAGTGTTGGTGTCTGCATAAGTGTGTGCCTGAGTTTGTCAGTGTAGGCATAAGTGTTGTCTTGACGTGTCACTATAAACCTCAGAGCATTCCTGGGTTCGTTAGTGATTGCATAATTATGTGCCCAGGTGTAACAGTCTATACTTAAGTCTGTACCTGAGTGTGTTATGTATGTATAAGTGTGTCCCTGTATACATCAGTGTGCACCTGGATGTGTCAGTGTATGCATAACTGTCTACCTGCATGTCTTACTGTATACATCAGTTTGTGCTGGGTGTCTTAGTTTATGCATGAGTGTGTGCTTCAGTGTGTTGGTATATGCATCGGTGTGTACCTGGGTGTGCTACTATATACATTAGAATGTATCCAAGTGTATCAGAGTATGCACCAGTGTATGTCTACCTATGGCCCACCTTAGAGGTGACTTATTTGTAGGAACAACAGAGTTTCTGACAAAGCATGGGGTTTCACATGCCTACTCGACCTGACTGTAAATATACCCACACAGAGTGTTCAGTAGCAGGCCTGAAACTCCTTTAAAGGTTTAGCAGCCGACATGTGTGAATAGCACCATCAGTACTTCAGTACATATCTAAATCGAAATCTTGGTCCTTCTCCGAGTGTTTCACTGCACGTATAAATGACTATGTTGGTAGATGACAAGCTGTCTTAGTATCGCTATGGGTCTCTATATCTGCATATATCTGCCTGTATGGATAATTAGTAGCTATAATGCTGAGTTTTAGGTTTTTTAACTGTGTGCATAACTGGCTCTCGCACTGCTGGATAGATAAGGGCTGTATTGGGATGTGACTGAATGTGTAAGTGCCTCTGTCTCTGTCTGACTAGGTGGGTGAGTTCCTCTATGCTTTTCTAAATATGTATGTGAGTTGCAGTATGGGTGGGACACTGGATATTTAGTTGGGCATATGGGTCTGTAAGTGTGTATGTGACTCACTGACACTGCAACATACATGTCTTACCTTCTAAGGACATTGCACTCTCCTCTGACCTACCTACAGCTTACCTTAGGGATGACTTAAATGTAGTAAAAGGAACATTTAGGACTTGTCAAAATAGTTTTAAATCCCAAGTCGACCTGGCCATAGAACTACACACACAGGCTCTGCAGTACTAGGCACAAACCATGTTTAAAGGACTACTAATCTAGATGGGTGTCTATGTCTCTAACTCCTTGACTACATGCCTGAATGAGTATATCAGTCCCTCTATGGGTGTGCCACTAGAAGTTGAAGTGAGTATGCCATTATATCACTTGCTCTTTTAGTAAATCTATTGGTGTCTAAATGTGTATGAAAGTGGCTCTATGAATTGCTTACTGACTGTATTAGGGCGTGTATGAGTATGTAACTTTGTGTGCAACTGCCTCTGATATTGCTGGAGACATAACTGCTATGTGGGTATGTGAGTGAATGTATAAGAGCCTCCGTTGCTGTCTGACTGGGCATATGAGTGGATCTATGCTTTTGTAAAAGCTATTTGAGTTGCAGTATGGGTAGGAGACTGCCTGTATAACTGGGTGTAGGGGTCTGCAAGTGAATGTGTAACTCAGTGAAACTAAAAAGGACTCGTCAAACCTTTTAAAAAGAAAGCACCCTGCCCTATGGCTACCTACACCCTAGCTGAGGGGTGTGCTTTGTGTAGTAAAATGAGTGTTTAGGGCTTGGCAAAGCTGTTTTAATGCAAAGTCGAGCTGGCAGCACAGCTGAACACACAGGTTCTGCAGTAGTAGGCCTGAGCTTTGTTTGAAGGAGTACTTGTCTGGATGGGTGACTAGGTTGTATCAGTACTTGACTAGATATCTGAGTGAGTGTGTCAGTCCCTCTATGGGTGTGCCACTAGATCCAGATGTTTAAGTAAGAATGCCGGTATATGACTGGATGTTTTATTAATTCTACGGGTCTCTAAATGTGTATGTGAGTGGCTGTATGAATTGCTTACTGCCTGTGGTTGTGAGTTTAGGGATATGTTACCGTGTGTTCAATTGACTCTGATACTGCTGCATACAGAACTGCTGTGTAGGTGTGTGAATGCATGTATAAGTGCTTCTGTTGCTGTCTGACTGGGTGTGTGAGTGGTCTACATTTGTGTTAATGGGTATGTGAGTTACAGTATGGGTAAGAGACTGGGTATATAACTAGGTGTGTGGGTCTGTAAATACACATATAACTCATTGAAACTTGAAACCATATTTAAACACAAAGCACCCTGCCCTAGAGCCTACCTACAGCCTAAGGTAGGGATGAGTTATATGCAGTTACTGCTGCATACATAAGTGCTGTATGGGCATGTCACTGAATATCTACACACCTCCGTCTCTCTCTCACAGGCTAGGTGAATAACAATGATTTTCTACATATGAATATAACTTGTAAAATGAGTAGAACACTACATATTTAACTATGAATAAGGGCCTCAAAGTATGCATGTGACTGAGGGCGACTTAAAAGGGCATGTCTTACCATCTAAGCACATACAAACTTGCCCTGTGATTTACTAATACCCTACCTAAAGGGTATCTAGTATACAGCTGCCACGTTTCTCAGGTTCATGGGTGATCTAATGCTCCAGTCCAGGTTCTCTAATTTGAATTCTGAGACTTGTAATCTTGTTTTTATAATGGAATAAAGAAGACTGCGAGTCCCACAATTCAAAGAAAAACCTTGGTCTGGAGCAGCAAATCACACATTGACCTGTAAAACTTTGCGGGGATGCTAATACATAGAAAAATAGTAGTTTACAGCTTAGCAAGCAGTTTTTTATAACAACTAGACCATGAGGTAAAACAACACATGTACAGTCTACAGTACCTGTTCTACTCATTGCTAAGCAACATGTCACACAGCTACTCCCACCCTCAGACACACAGTCACATACTATCACAGCGAGAAAGAGAGTTACTCACCCATTAATAAATATATAAAAACACTCACAGATCCTCTCATAGAGTTACAATACTTTTGTCTATATCATACTCACTTTTATCAACCTCAAAAACACACATACCTTTTCAGTCACATTTTTTCAAAGTTCAATCTATTTCACATACCTGAAAATTGAGATCATTGGTCAAACATGTTTCTGTTTGCTCTTATTAGATAGATTCAACTCTCTCAGAAAATGTGAAAACTAAACATAAGAATGGCACACCACTCTCATACAAAGCAATCATTAATGGCAATCTTTTCAACCTTGTACTCTCTTATATGGCAGAAGGCGGCAAATCAAAACATTCCTTTCATATCTTACTTTTATTACCTCACTTCTCAATGGTTAGTGTGTGGTAACCCTTTTGTGCACTTCTGGGAAGAAGCCAAATATGGTAGGTTACTTGTCCATATTCACGAATTCGTCACAACCATCAACGCGACCCCGTGAAAATTTGCAAATAGGTACGGGGGTCTAAAATAGGGGTGGGCGGAATCTGCGAAAATCACTTTCGCAAATTATCGCGAAAATGTTAAAAATCTCCGCAAACACGCGGAAATATCGCGAAGATGCGGAAGTTTTTTTCCCACCCGTTCGCGGTATTTTCTGCGTGGTCGCAGCTCGCCAACTTACCCATGCGGTTGCTCGCTGGCGCGGCCATCTTGTTTTCACTTGTCTCGCGGTGCATGATCGCGAGAAGAAAGACGTGATCGCGAACTGTCGCGAGACAGCGCAAATGGCTACCTACAATCCAACATCTCGTGGAGAACACGACCGGATCGGGAAAACTTGTCGGCGAACGCGGGGATTCAGGTAAGGCGATCGCGCGCACACGAGAATGTATTATTTTACAGCGCGAGCAAGAAACAAATTATCGCTAAGCTGCGTAATTTTGGCCCAGGCCTAGTCTAAAAGCATATTTAGCTTAGTCGTTTTATTACTTTAATAATAAACTACACTCTATAAGAAAGCCCTCACTGGGAAAACAAACACTCATTCTTTAAGAATGACTCTAAATAACTCTAATTTGAAAAAAACAGACTATACTCTATTTAATACCCTTCCCCAACATTGCATTTTTTTACTTTAACCACAGCAAATTAGAGATGTACTTACTTTTTCTTAAAAATCACTACCTTATTTTAAGTAGCCGTTTATTTACACTGTCCAATGAAATCCATCATATTGTTTAAACAACTCCTGTCCTCAATTTTGACTGCCTTTCATTTTCAAAGCTATCTCATTCTGCTCTTGCCTTCTCCTGTGTGCTATTGCTGTTTTCCTTCAAAATGGTATGAGTGTGGATAGTGGGTCACAGCTTTATGTTTTGGGTCAGAAAGTATGCTAGAATGAAAGGCATTGACAGGGACCTGGGTTTGTCAAATGTGGACAATACTTGGATTGGCCAGAGACAGTTAAAGTAGCATCATTTGCTGCCTTTGTTTGAAAGCATAAAATTGCCAACCCCCTGACCTCATATTTCTGCACTGCGGTGGCAATGACCTGAGCACAGTTACTGGTGTAGGACTGCAAATACTAATGAAAGATACCTTGGCTCAATAATTAATGCAACTTTTTCCTCAGACTGCCTTGGTGTTCTCCAATGTTAGACCTGGTACCATCGCCTCCTCTGTTTTGGATATGTTTTGCTGGTTTAGATGCTTTGGGCATCGTGCCACTGCTATTCAGTGCCACAGTGCAAGTGCTCCCTACGTTAAATTGATGTATTGATTAGTGACTCCATGAGTGGGTTATTTGATTTACTTGTCAGACCCTAGTGTAGTGTGCCGTGTGTGCCCAGGGCTTGTAAATCAAATGCTGCTGGTGGGCTTGCAGCGCTGGTTGTGCCACCCACAGAATCAGCCTGTAAAGTGTGTCTCAGGCCTGCCATTGCAGAGCCTGTGTGCAGTCTATCACTGCTACGCTGACTGGGTAAGTGCACCCACTTGTCAGTCCCTAAACCTTCTCTTTTCTTCATATCAGACACCCCTAAGGTAGGCCCAAGGGCAGGGTGCATTGTACGTATAAGGTAGGACATGCCCTGGTGTGTGTGGCATGTCCTAATAGTGGATTACAGCCATTTTCGTTTTTCACTATTGCAAGGCTACCAGTCCCCATCGGCCAGAATGGGCAGTTTGATTATAACATCTTATAATACAAACTGACCCAGGGAACATGGTAGAAATTCGAGTTTAGTATGCCTGAACTCAGAATGATCAAATACATCGTTTAGTAAAGTTGTTTTTAACATTCTGTGTTTGAAAATACCACTTTTAGAAAGTAGGTATTTTCTTACCTTATCATCCAGCCTGCCTCTGCTAGCTTGTGTATTGTGTGTCTGTTTTTTTGAGTGACATGGGTGGGGGATTCCAGGAGACAGGGTGAGCCAGAACAGGGCTGAATAGACCTATCTGCATGTTGAGTGATGGGAGGAGTAGCACCTGGGTCTAAATAGGCCTGTGGCTGCCTTCCACAATGCTGGCTCCACCTCCAGTGGTGCGTCTGATGTTCCTGGCCCACCCTGCCAAAGGAAATAAGGAGTACTGTAAACAAAGTGCTCTAGGACTGCACAGAACTGGTTTGGACTAGGTACAGGCCACTCTGCCTTCAGAGGACAAAGGATTTAGTAGTATAAATATGGGGACCCTGACCCCAAGACTTTAGATCACTTCGAAGACGAACTTCTGCCAGGGAGAAGAACCAAGTGAGCTGTAGGAGTTAGACTGCCCCCCTGCCAGTGTGCTGTGTTGGCCTACAGTGATGTCTTCAGTGCCAAGGAGAAGAGAAGGAACTTTCAAAGAACTTTCCTCATCTTGCAGAATATTACTCCACGGGCTTGAACTTGTGCTTGCCTCCTGCTGAAGTATCAGGGACAAAAGACTTCACCACCAGCTCCCCTCTGAATTTCCTTGCTGGGAATTCTGTCTGCAGAAGCCTGTGTGTCGCTGGGAGCTGGAAGCGCGACTCAACTAGAAGAAGCGCGTCGCAATCGCAGCTGTTGCCGTCGCATCGCCGGTGAAGCGTGTTGCCGCCGCAGAGGTTGCCGTCGCATCACCGGAGAAGCGTGTCACAAGGCCTGTCGCGGCTCCAAAGTTACATAGTTCGCCGAACGGCCACCGGGCGGAACACGCATCATCTTCACGTCGTTGCATCAAGGGCGCCATCTTATCGCATTGGACTGGATTGTCACATTGCATCGAGGCACCATCTTGTTGCATCCTAACCAGAATGCAGTACGAGAATCAACGCATCACTTCCTCTCCGGTAAGGACCAAGACGCATCCCCTACTCTGCGCAAGCATTGAGGCGTGATGCATCGGCTCCCCCGAAGCAAGGAACCGACGCATCTCCATCCCTACGAACCTTTCGTTTGTTTCGTGTTACGCATCCAGGTACTTTTGTGAGAACTGTGTCGCATTTATCATCAACTTGAACTGAGTGACTTCTACCATCTTTAAGGTCTATTTTGAGTACAGTATTGTGGATTTTTGTCGTTTGTGGTCTTGTGTTAAATCAATATAAAGAATACCTATTTTTATAAAACCTGTGTGGTGTCCATCTGTAGTGTTTTCACTGTATTACTGTATGTGTTCACAAATGCTTAACACACTGCCTCTGAGATAAGCATGTCTGCTCATGCCAAGCTACCAAGGGGGTGAGCAGGGGTTATCCAGTAGTGTAATCCCCTTTCCCTGACTTAGAAGCAAGGGTCCCTATTTGGTCAAAGCTACCTACCTCTGCCAACTAGAGGTCCCCAGTTCTAACATCCGACATATGCCAAAGGTAGAAATGGAAGTGGTCAAGTGAATTTTGCCCATAATAGACAATGCTAAGAAACATGTTACTAAAACTGTTTCTGCATTTCTCAGAGACCATAACATGGGCTCTAGCTACAACAACTTGCGCTTTAACATGGTTGGAATCTATTGAGGTAGGGGAGTTCACTTCACAGACAAAGGCAACAGGGTGTTTCTCAGCAACTTGAAACACTGCATCCTGTTTTATGTGTAGTAAGCATACACACAATAAACACAAAGGCTCTTCTCAAAGTCACTCTATTTCCCAAAATCTTGTCCATTTTTTAAAAATGTCTTTTTTTAAGTTATTTTCAAAATTCGCAAAGACGTCATAAAAACGCAAAACAAAAGCAGACATTCAATAGACACCAGCACATTCAAAATTCACAACTACATAAGGGATTAAGTGCATCACAGTGGTGTGTCCTTGAGTGGGTGCATATGTGTCTAAGTGGGTCTGTAAGTGTCTGTCTGAGTCTCTGAGTAGGTCTCTGAGTGGGTGTCTAAGTGTTGAATGGGCCAGTTAGTGGGTGTATTACTGTCTACGTGGGTCTGTGAATAGCTGTGAGTATCTGAGTGGGTCTGTGAGTGGGTACATGAATGTCACTGTGGCTCCACGAGTGGGTGAATAATTGTCTGAGAGGGTCCATGTGTGGATGGATGAGTCTCTGACTGGGGGAATGACTGGACACATGTGTGCCTATTTGGATCTGTGAGTGGATGTGTGAGTCTCTGAGACAATGAGTAAGTAGGAGTGGGAATCTCTGAGTGGGTGTCTGAGTGTCTGAGTGGGTCTGTGAGTGACTGCATAGGTCTCTGAATGGGTCTGTGAGTGGGTGAATGAGTGGGTCAGTGAGTGTGTGTATGAGTCTCTGAATTGGTCTGTGATTTGGTACATGAGTGGCTGAATGGGTCTGTGAATCATTGCATGAGTGTCTGAGTGGGTCTGTGAGTGGGTGTGTGAGTGTCTGATTGTGTCTGTGAGTGGTTACATGAGTGTCTGAGTGAGTGTGTGATTGTTTGAAAGGGTCTGTGAGTGGGTACATGAGTGTCTGAGTGGGTCAGTGAGTATGTGCATGAGTCTATGAGTGAGCCTGTAAGTGGGTGTGTGAGTGTCAGATTAGGTCTATGAGTGGGAGCATGAGTATCCAAATGGGTCAGTGAAAATGTATATGAGTCTCTGAGTGGGTCTGTGAGTGGGTGAGTGAGTTGATAGAAACATAAAAACTCCAATGAGAAATGAACTGGTTCTGTGTGCATGTGGGCTAAATATAAAATGCAATGGCCCACACATATTGCTGAACTGTTTGTGAGTCCTAGAAGAACAGAAGAAGTTTAAACCCCCTTTTATTATGTATAAAGGAATTAATAGAGGTCAAGTTCTTAATCTGTTGATAAATATGAGATTTTTAAATATTGTATGTGCAATTGGAAGATTTTTAATTGTAATACAGGAGTCTATGAAAGAATAGTTAATATAATTTACAATGGGTGAGGGGGTAGGAATGAGATTCGTCGTAGTTGTCGAGGATGCTCTGGAGTTCCCGTATGTATTAGATATGTGATTATTCCCATAATTGGTTATGAATTGAGAGCTGTTGTTATAGAGTGCAAAAAGAACTGTTGATGGACAGAATGCAGAACAATGTCATACCAGTACAGAGATCTGGGCCTAAATCCATCGTTTCTTTGCTCACCATGCCAACAGAGCTGCTGTAGAGCCAGAGAAAGCAGGTCAGTAGAGCTGCTTTAGAGGGAGAGAACCAAGTCAGCAGAGCTGCTCTAGAGGGAGAGAACCAGGTCAGCAGAGCTGCTCTAGCGCCAGAGAACCATGTCAGCAGAACTGCTTTAGAGCCATAGAACCGGGTCAGCAGAGCTGCTTTAGAGCCAGAGAACCAGGTCAGCAGAGCCGTTGTAGAGCCAGAGAACCAGATCAGCAGAGCTGCTCTGTAGCCTAAGAACTAGGTCAGCAGAACTGCTCTAGAGCCAGAGAACCAGGTCAGCAGACATGCTGTAGAGCCAGAGAAACCAGGTCAGCAGAGCTGCTTTAGAGGGCGAGAACCAGGTCAGCAGAGCTGCTTTAGAGCCAGAGAACCAGGTCAGCAGAGCTGCTCTAGCTGACACTGACTGACTGACACTGACTGACTGACACTGATTGATTGACACTGACTGCCGCTGACTGACTGACACTGACACTGACTGACACTGACACTGACTGACACTGATTGACTGAAACTGACTGACTGACACTGACTGACTGACTGACACTGATTTACTGACACTGACTGACTGACTGACAATGACTGACTGACACTGACACTGACTGACTGACACTGACTGACTGACACTGACTGACACTGACTGACTACTCTCTACTACTCTACTACTCACTCTTTACTACTCTCTACTACTCTCTCTCTACTACTCACTCTCTACTACTCACTCTCTACGACTCTATACTACTCACTCTCTACTACTCTACTACTCAATCTCTACTACTCACTCTCTACTATTCTCTCTCTACTACTCACTCTCTACTACTCTCTACTATTCACTCTCTACTACTCACTCTCTACTACTCTACTACTCTCTACTACTCACTCTCTACTACTCTCTACTACTCACTCTCTACTACTTTCTACTACTCACTCTCTACTACTCTCTACTATTCACTCTCAACTACTCACTCTCTACTACTCTCTACTACTCACTCTACTACTCTCTACCACTCACTCTCTACTACTCTACTACTCACACTCTACTACTCTCTACTACTCTCTCACTGCTACTCACTCTCTACTACTCTACTACTCTCTACTACTCACTCTCTACTACTCACTCTCTACTACGCACTCTCTACTACTCACTTGCTACTACTCTATACTATTCACGCTCTACTACTCACTCTCTACTACTCACTCTACTATTCTCTACTAATCTCTCTCTACTAATCACTCTCTACTACTCACTCTACTACTCTCTACTACTCACTCTCTACTACTCTCTCTCTACTACTCACTCTCTACTACTCGCTCTCTACTACTCTCTACTACTCACTCTTCACTACTCACTCTCTACTACTCGCTCTCTACTACTCTCTACTAGTCACTCTCTACTACTGACTCTCTACTACTCACTCTCTACTACTCTACTACTCTCTACTGCTTTCTCTACTACTCACTCTCTACTACTCACTCTCTACTACTCTACTACTCTCTCTGCTACTCACTCTACTATTCTCTACTACTCTCTACCACTCACTCTTAACTACTCTACTACTCACTCACTACTACCCTCTCTCTACTACTCACTCTCTACTACTCACTCTACTACTGTCTACTACTCACTCTCTACTAATCTCTCTCTACTACTCTCTCTACTACTCACTCTACTACTCTCTACTACTCACTCTCAGACAAATATTAAAAACATATGATAGGTGTTCACAACCTATTTTAATGGGGAGTTCAGGCGACTCTTTGTCACACATCACGGGGGAGAGATGTTAGTTAGCACCATTTTTTTTACACCTTTCTCATTTTTCACATGTATTTGAGTTAGGTCACTTTTTATAATCTTTTTTGTCATGAAAGTGCCGATGATTACAAAGTGAGCACCCTGGTGAGTAGTTAACAGCAGCTCTGTGGTGGTTACTTACGTGAGGCATTTCTGACTCACTTCACATTTTTTCACATTTTCTCATATTTTTATGACTAGTGTTCCAGTATCATCCTTAATTCTTAGGAATATTGGGACATGGCTGTAGTTGAATGTTTTATCCAAATAGATATACACATATGGGATTATGACTGAAATAATATAAGCATAACCCTATCCAGGAGGTATAGTTGATACCCAGTGAATGAAGAATATAAATGTTTTCTGTGTATTAATCGCAATCAGGCCTTTTTGCTGAGTAGCTATCTATATGGGACCTAAAAATGCGGCGCTTTACTTTAAAATCCATTATTAATTGTTGCAGCACAAGGACCTCCAAAGGTTCATGACCTGGGGAAAAATGACCCATCAATCTATAGCCGTAGTGCAACATTCTGTAAGAAAGTTAAAAGTCCAGACGGTGCAGTTCAAATGAGGCCCATGATTCAGTCACACAACAGGCCACACTGTGTCTGGTTAAAACGCTGTCAGGCCTCTGCTGCTTACAGCATAAAGGCATCAAACGTAATCCTTCTTCTTTCTCCTGTGGCCCTACATGAAGCACATTTCTGCTCTAAGCCTGGCCTTTTGAAAGTGCAGGGCCCAGGCAATTCTGCCCTACACCCACATTATTACTAGGTTAAACATAAATGGCAACTTTGTCATTGTCTTTTAGCAGTGGGGTTTGGCCCATAAGGGCGCAAAGGTGCTGCTCTACTAACAAATTGCCCTCCCTTACCAAGTCCTTTCTAGTGTTGTTGTTGCTAATGTAAGCTCTCACAAGAAAATGAACAAGCGTGTTTTCATGTAAAAGTGAAATGTCTTGTCAGCAGCAGGGGGGGCTCCACTGTCTCCATAAGTATTGTGCACATGTCAGGCGTCTGCTGCACGGCCCATCCTCACACATTTGCAATACATAGCCGACGCACTGCACTAGCCTACAGCAGTACAGCATGCCAGCAAGAGGAGATAAGGGCCTTGTCAATCGTGCCTCAAAACCAGTCAGAAGCTGGAATAAAGAGAGAGGGTTTGCCTTCCGCTCTATTCCAACTTCTGATTGGGCAGAAGCTTCTGGCCCAGACACACTGCTGGTTTCTTCCGACACAACATTTGAAGCACCCTGTGGCATGCAGAGGTGGAGACCCTGGGTGTAGGTAACTTTCATGTCGTTAGTGTCTGCCTGTGTTTGTATCTTTACGCCTTGGGTGAGTATGTGTATGTAAACATATGTGCAAGCCTGTGCATGTACCTATAAGTTGTGTTTCACTGGAATGGGCAGGCCAGGGCTGATTTCCCTTCACATGTCTCTGTTTCGAGTCTTCGATGTGGGGCCGCAACTTACCTGTCCCCTTTGTTAATGCAGCAGAAGCCTCCCAGTCACGCGGACTCCAGAGAAAATGGCCAGGCTTTCATTTATTTTCATCAAGGAAGCTTTCTCCATGAAAGAAATCTTTCAAGTCGAAGTGCGCACTCATTATTTCTCTAGGGTCCTTGGGTCCTTCCATTGAGTCCTGGTATGTCATACCTAGACAGGCCATAAGAGTGAGCGTACATTTAACGCCACTTTCAGACACATATACTCCATACATACCTGTTGTTGAAGTGCACCATTAACCAGCTTGCAAACTCATGCTTGGCTCACTACTGGCTACACTGAGAAAGAAGATCTCAAAGAAGCTTACAGTCCCAGTGACAGGTTATAGAAAGTAATCATGAACACGTGGCTTGAACGGGTTAAATTAATTCAGGGAAATAAGAAAACAACCCACGTACATGCAATTCTGGTAATGGAAAGAGGCACTGGGTGGCAACTGATGCTGAAGGAGGGCACCCAAATGTTGCTCATGGGTTCTGTATGTTTACAGGCATACTTTACCTTGAACCACTTGCTTGACCTCCAGCCACGGACCATCAACTCTACTCTCAGGGACTATTTATTGTTTGATTACTTTGGTGGTAGTTCTAAGAAAGAAATGGGCCTAAGCAATGACTTTCACGTTTTTTAGCTATGTAACAGAAACTTCAGATAGATTTTTCATGTATGAATTGGCTTGCATATTGTCCTTTTTAGTAATAATATAAAGCAAATGAATCATGTGGTTTGAAGTTAAAGACAGCTCCAAATCTTTCTAGAGCTCTGATTTCAATGACTTTCCACATTAGTGTTGTCCTAAACCTTTCCCTAGCATGCATGTTTGGCACACCTAAAGCAATTAGGCTGTGCCCCTTTTGAGGAAAGACTCCCTTCTTTCTCAGTGCAGGGGGCACCCGCCTGCCCTTTTAAAGGAGATTAGAGATCCCCTTGCAGACAGGTGCAGTCAGTGACTGCAACTGCCCGCAAGGGGATGTCTAGGGGTCCCTGCGACCCCCTTTTCCCCCTCGAGAGGGCTGCTCTCAGGGGGCGCACTGACAGTGCTCCATCCTATAGGTGGAGCACTGTCAGTGCGCCTCCGAGAGCTTCTTTGCCTCTGCACCCGCCTCTGTAATAGGGCGCAGGCACAGAGGCAAAGGGATTCCCTCATTTGCATGGGACACGCCCCATGCAAATAAGGGAACACCCCCTGAAGATAGTGCTGTTGCTTTATATGCACCAGTGCTATCAGTATTATAGAAGGGCTGCAAAAGCGTCTGTGGCCCCTTTTGTAATACCAAAGTGCCCCAGGGGCGTGCACAGAGGGGGCAAATGCCCGTTGTGCACCTGAGCACTTTATGTAATATGGCTCATGAACTGTATAGTGAAGTATAAGATTATTTATAACAAAAAAAGACAATGTAATAGTAAAAAGAGCCTTTTCTTCCACAGTCTTGTTTCATTGCATTCCAGCATTTGTTACTCTTAATTGTGCGCACTTTACTGAGCTCAGAAAAGTTGAAGGAGGCGCAGACCCTGCTGGGATCCCTAGCTGCGACCTGCACACTGCTCACATATTTCTAAGACAGCTGAATCTTTCCACACAGGAACTTTAATAGCTATTAATATGACCCAAGAGTGACAACCATCAAGTCCTACCGCGCTCATCAGTCTTCCATCAATGTGCTGCACGAACATGAGGCATCCAAACTCGTGCCACGTTCCTTTGTTGTGCTCGTACTGTTGACTCATTGACGTGTGCAATGGGGTGTAATGGAAGTGATTTTTTTTATTAAATATTGATAGGAATAGAAAAGACTATCCCTATCCCTCAAGTCTTCATTACTGTGGTAAATATGTGTTCTTTCACTGCATGAATAATGACTCGCAGAAACACCTTAGCGTTGAATAATACATAGGAAAATCAAACAAAGGCCCACATGAAACTATTACAGTATTTCTTGCTATTATGCGTCTTAATAGAGTTTTATTTCAGTGCTCTTATGAATATGAAATACCCAAGAATGAGAATAAATTATCACATCATCAATGCACAGAATAGACCAGTGAAAGTTCTAGTAACCTCATCCTTAAAATACATTTTTTTATTTATTCAGCTCTTTTATCCTTTGTATTGGTTGAGCATGCTGGTGCCTGCAAAGTTACATTTATAAAGATGCTATAAAAAATACACACTTTTCCCACCTATAGCCTTCGAATCGGCATATAATTTCCTTTTTCTGAATTATTTTAGATCCCTGCTCTCTTGCCTTGTGCCACTTTAATGGCAGAAGCATAGCAACATTTGTTGTAGGAGCCCACGAGATTCCTACTGCCCACTGCATGATGTCAAAACCATAACTACAACTTCCTCTAAAAAAAATAAAAAAATAAAAAAATCAGTTGTAAGGCCATTGTAACTCGTGGCTGCTGTCAGTGTCTGGCGCCTCAATTGTAATGGCAGTGCTGAAATGACCTACTGCCACTGTCTGATGCCCTGGTTAAGCCTGCTGAGTGGGACCCCAGCAGACAAGAGGCTCCAGTGGTGAGTGTTGCCCCTCTGTTCATGGGGTTTAGTTTAATTGGATAAATGTTGGACACTTGTGAAACTGATTTTATCTTACAGAGAAGAGTGTCCATGATCCTATCAGCGGGTTTTAGTGGCAGCCAGTATATTGCTTTAAATGGAGGAAGAATGTGCAATAGAATCTTTGTGAACTCCAGAAAGCACTACTATCTTTCTTAATAGCAAAAGACACACAATTGATGGACGGAATGCAGAATAAATCAAAACATTCACCCCTAGTCAAGAGATCTGGGTTAAATCCATCATTCTTTTGCTCACCATGCCCCCCCAGTTTAGACCTGGCCATATGCAAATCAGTCTTGACCCTGTGCCTCATGGGAACAGCCCGAACTGCCAAGCCAGGTCCTCCCTGGACTGGAAACAAGCATCCTAGGACCGGTTCCAGGGTGTCACCCCTCTCCAGCCAGGATAGCTTGATTCCAGTGGCACAGTGAGCCCAGGACCCACGTCTGGGCATACCCGGCGCATTTAGGGCGAGAATGCAAAAGACACACAATTGATTAAGGGAATGCAGAACAAATCAAAACATTCAACCCCAGTCAAGAGATCTGGGTTAAATCCATCATTCTTTTTCTCACCATGCCCCCCCAGTTTAGACCTGGCCATATGCAAATCAGTCTTGACCCTGTGCCTCATGGGAACAGTCCAGCCCGAACTGCCAAGCCAGGTCCTCCCTGGACTGGAAACAAGCATCCTAGGACCGGTTCTGGGGTTTCGCCCCTCTTCAGCCAGGATAGCTTGATTCCAGTGGCACAGTGAGCACGGGACCCACGTCCGGGCATACCCGGCGCATTTAGGGAGAGAATGCAAAAGATACACAATTGATGGACGGAATGCAGAACAAATCAAAACATTCAACCCCAGTCAAGAGATCTGGGTTAAATCCATCATTCTTTTGGTTACCATGCCTCCCCAGTTTACACCTGTCCATATGCAAATCAGTCTTGACCCTGTGCCTCATGGGAACAGGCCAGCCCGAACTGCCAAGCCAGCTCCTCCCTGGACCGGAAACAAGCATCCTAGGGCCGGTTTCGGGGTTTCACCCCTCTTCAGCCAGGATAGCTTGATTCCAGTGGCACAGTGAGCCCGGGACCCACGTCTGGGCATACCCGGCGCACTTAGGGCGAGAAAGCAAAAGACACACAATTGATGGACGGAATGCAGAACAAATCAAAACATTCACCCCAGTCAAGAAATCTGGGTTAAATCCATCATTCTTTTGCTCACCATGCCACCCCAGTTTAGACCTGGCCATATGCAACTCAGTCTTGACTCTGTGCCTCATCTTTCTTAATAGAGCACAATCTAGAAGCCTTTTGAACCTACTGTCACAGATGAACAATGTAGCTGCTTTTGCAGCATTTAGTAACAGGTTGCAGGGCCTCCTGCGCCCATGTCACTGTATTTTCTTTAATATGAAAAGATGCTTCCTCAAATGAACAAGCAATAAACTAGTATCCCCTAAAGGCCTCATGGAAATGCAACCTGTGCCTGCTACAATCCCGAGATTTCATTATTCCGGACCTCAATCACATTCTAGAGCCTGACAAGTTAAAAAAAATCATTGTGTTGCCCCATGCTATGATTGCTTTAGAAATGTGGCCTTTGGGAAAACCTCTAATGTTGTGCTATGGACATTTAGGGCCTTATTACAAGTATGGCAGTCCTGGGACCACCGTACTTGTGGTGGCAGTCTGATCCCCACCACCCTGGCAGTCTGACTGCCGTATTATGAGTGTGGAGGGAGGACAGCAATGAGACTGCCACCTCCACCGGGATCAATGATACCGCTGCAGTGGCAGTCTGTAAATGGCGTGAATATGCTGGCGGTACCAAAGCCGGCACTGCTGAGCATATTACGACCTGCATACCCACCACCCTTTTCAGGGAGGGCACTTTGCCATGAAAAGGGTAGTGGACATGATGGTGAGGAGACCCTAACATGGCCCCCATCTGAATCTGGGACTGGGTGCGTGAGGGGGGCATATGTGGATTTGGAATAAGCCTAATGCACCTGCCGCCATCAGACTGCTGCCACACTACCCACCCACCCTGGATTGAAGCTATAAACCAGAGGGCGGGTTCACCCTTGGCTCGGTGGTCTTCCTGGGACCACTGCGGTATGCTGTCCCATTGGAAGACCGGTAAACTCATGATATAGCCCTTAGTAAGGCTGATTAGATAATTACATTTATGTTCAGTTAATCGTTTAAAGATCCAGGATTTTGTTACTCTTAACCAGGGCAGTATTTGTCCAGTCTTAGTATTTGATATAGAAGCAAAACTGAGCATGCCTAAATCGCCAGATGAAGCAAGCTGAGGCCAGCCTCGAGCCACATAGATCTACAACAAAAACAGGGTAACTAAATTCTTAGCTGCTAATGAGGCGACGTTACAAGGCGCCAACATGAACATAAAATAACATCAGTTTAGGAAGCACATGTTACAAAGGTCAATGGCACTCATTTTATCAGCTGTAAGAAAGGCTGAGTGGACCCTCCTACATTTGAAACAGTCATGATGAGGTCAAACTCAGATGCACTGGCTAGGTCAACACAAAGAGCCAGTAGACTCAGCAATCAGTAACCTCTCGAGAAAAATACAATTAATTTTTGCACTTTTCTGGGCATATTCTGACGTTAATCATAAAACAACCAGTTCCAAGGAAGTGTATAACCGATAGGGCATCTCCTCAAAAGTACTTGCTGTCCAAGATCCACAGTAGATTTTAAATGATTGGGGTTACCCACATTTGACAAAACTGAATGCCGGGCTTGCTCTGTATTCTTTTTTGTTTCACAGAAGCAACCCCCAAAACAGGGTTTATTTCTGTGAATCAAAACATTAATCCCCATGATACACATGGGGATTTCTAATTCCCTACTGGAATACATTTTGTTTTTCCCAGCCTTGGTCCATAATTCTCCAGGAAATGGAAAAACAGTGCTTGAGGCGACGTACGGTGTTTTCTCCAGCCGCGGGCAGACACTGTGTTGGTTTCTTCGGAGATGCGTCGGAAGCAGTTGCGGATTTGTCACACTTCTCGTAATTGCGTTACATTTCCAGCTCCCAACAGCAGGAACAACCTCCAGAGGTTCAATTCAGCAAGAGGCACCTCTTGGTAGGTCAGAACTCCCAGCAAGGAAGTTCAGGGGAGCTCGTGGTGAAGTCTTTGTTTCCCTGAGACTTCCAAACAGGAGGCAAGCTCTGCTTCAAACCCTTGGAGATCTTGCTTAAGCAGGAGCCACAGCACACAGCAAATTCTTTATCTTCTCCTTGGCAGAAACAGCTACTGCCGGCCAACCCCAAACAGCACACAGCAAAGAGGCAGTACTTTTCCTTCAGTTACTCCAGCTCTTCTCTTTGGCAGAGGTTTCTCTTGAGATACAGAAGTAATGTAAAGTTCAGGGGCCTGGGCCCTACCCTTTATAGCACAAATTAATTTGTTCTCTGGTGGCAGGGGAGCTCTTTGCCCAGCCAAAACCAGTTCTGTCCTCTCTGGTGCAGTTTCTGGCAGGAGGTGGAAACAGCATTGTCCAAGGCAGACCAGTTCCATTCAGGCATGAAATCAATCTCCTCCCCTACTCTGAATGAAACCCAGGTCTATTTAGCCTAGCCCTGACTCAATCTGAAAAGGCAGGACACACCTCATCCCAGGTGGCTGTCAGAACAGAATGCAGATTCCCAGCCCCTGTCATTCCAAAGCCAGACAGGCAATACACAAACCTAGCAGAGGCACACTGGATGGCTAAGCAAGAAACTATTCACTTTCTAGAAGTGGTATTTTGAAACCCAGCATATACAAATCATGCTTACTAAAAAATGCATCTTTATATTCTGAGTTCAGGCATACCAAACCCCACTTTCCTATTGGCAGTTATACTTATAAGATGTTATAAATAAATTCCCTATTCCATCCTATGGGACAGATAGCCTTTCAATAATGAAACATGAAATTGGCAGTACTTCACTATCAGGACATGCCACACATAGTGCCTGTGAAAGGAAAAAGCCCAATAGGCAATGCGGGCACATCACATTTTCCTCATGTTTCTGTGACGGAAGGTTCTGGAAACTGTGGGGAGGCACGAACTTCCACCCACCCACCATTCCCCCAAGTCTCCTGATAAAAATGGTGCCTCACTTGTGTGGATAGATCTAGTAACTGCGACAGGAAAAAGCCCAATAGGCAATGCAGGCACATCACATTGTTCCAGTGTAAACTGATGCTTTTTTTCCAATGTGCCTAGCTGTAGGTTTAAGACCCAAGCTCAGCTGGTACCTAGGGAAACCTAGCAAACCTGTTCATTTTTTAAAACTTGTAACACTAGAGAGAGTGAGAGAAAAGCAAAGCAGTTGCAATCTCCCAAAAATATCATATCACAGAAGCAACTGCTGGTAACTATATCCCCGATTTTGGTTCAATAGGAATTTGGAGTCAATTGTAGAAACAATGTATTGACCCTAATCGTCCTATGTAACAGATGTTATCTTTGGACATAGCCATAGAAAGTGTTGGGGTATCCACAGATATTTCGAGAAGACGCCTCACTCACTAATAGTGACATGCTTCATCATTGGCGTCTTTCCACACCCACATAAGATGGTACTACCTGGGCGGACTCAACCAAAAGATGTGATGGGAGTTCTTATATACATTTTCTATGGTTATGCAGGGAACCAGTTCAGTGGTAGATTCTAAAAATACCTCAAGGTATACCCCTGTTTCGAAGCTTTATTCTTGGGGTACCTGGGGTACCAAATAAAAAGCGTATGCTGTGATGGGGTTGTTTTGAAATTCTTGTTTCAAATGTAACCACTTTTTATGCCAATATGTTTCGGCCCACGCACAGAGCCCGCAAGGGTCTGGGGCCTTCTTCAGGGCTGTCTTTTCTAGTAGTTGGTTTCCCTGACTCAAGTTTTGATCATGTACTACATGCAAACCCAGGTAAAAATTGAGGCCTATTGCACTCACCTATAGTTGTGCTCCAGTAGATTTTCTACTGATTGGTGCTAGATTGCACCATGCGAGTCACGTGACTTAAGGTGCCGTCTTGTAGTCACACATTCGACAAAGATCGGTCACCGTGGGTACACCTATAGTGTTCACTGCCCGGACACGGCGGCGGGCAGTGAACACTATAGGTGGGTTTGCATGTAGTACATGATCAAAACTTGAGTCAGGGAAACCAACTACTAAGTACTAAGACGCCAATGATGAAGCATGTCACTATTAGTGAGTGAGGCATCTTCTCCAATATCTGTGGATACCCCAACACTTTCTATGGTTATGTCCAAAGATAACATCTGTTACATAGGACGATTAGGGTCAATACATCATTTTTTTAAACTGACACCCAGGAAAATCCAGGATGGGTTGACTTCTGTGGCTCTCGCCAGGTTCTGTTACCCAGAATCTCTTGCAAACCTGAAACTTTGTAGAAAAAAAAATAAATAAATTCCTAACATTTCTGTGATGGAAAGTTCTGGAGTCTGCGTGGATCCACAAACGTCCACACACCCAGCATTTCCAATGTCTCCCGATGAAAATGGTACCTCACTTGTGTGGGTAGGCCAAGTGCCTCAACAGGAAGCGGCCCAAAACATAACGTGGGCACATCACATTTTTCTAGTGAAAACTGACCCTTTTTTGCAATGTGCCTAGCTGTGGATTTTGAACCCTAGCTCAGCCGGCACTTACTGAAACTTAACAAGCCTATACATTTTTCAAAACTAGATTCCCAGGGGAATCTTGGATGGTGTAACTTGTGTGGCTTCCCCCAGGTTCTATTATCCAGAATCCCTTGCAAACCTCAAACTTTGCAGCAAAAAAACACATTTTCCTCAAATTTCTGTGATGGAAAGTTCTGGGATCTGCGTGGATCCACACACTTCTACCCACCAAGCATTCCCCCAGATATCCTGATAAAATTGCATCTCATTTGTGTTGGTGGGCCAAGTGCCCATGGCAGGGAAGGGCCCAAATCGTATTGTAGAGACATCAAAATTACCAATCACAAAACGACCTGGTTTTGCATGGGGGACACCTGTGTTTTTGGAGCCGGGCATGGCGGCCATCTAGGGAAACCTACCAAACCCAGACATTTATGAAAACTAGACACCCGGGGGGGGGGGTCCCGGTAGGTATCGCTTGCATGGATCCCCAAATGTTTTCCAACCCATTATCTCCAGTAAGTCCTACACAGTGGGATTGCTAAGATGTCTTCGGAGGCTATGCCCGCCTTTCTCCACTACTCTGCAAATGCGCCTCCTGGCAGACTAGGGGATGGGGGATGAAGTCCAATTTACTCCTGAGGGATTTTGGGGGCCAAGAAGCCCTCCTGGTACCTCTTGTAAGTCCTACGCAGTGGAATTCCTGAGCACTGGTTGGAGACCCAGCACCCTTTCTTCACCACTCTGCAAACGTGACTACTAGTTAATGAAATGTTTGCAATGTAATAGGTTTCGCATTTACGAGAGTTAGAGCTATTGGCTTTGTAAATGTAAACTTTTTAAAATAATTTTTGGTGAGTGGAGTGGATGTACATTGTATGTAGTGGAATAATGTGGTAAGTTATGCAGTGAAATTATATGGATAGAAAGTTTGTGGTATTTATATTATAGCAATTATATAGAGTGGGATTATGTGTTATGAGATAAATTATGTGGTATGGTAGTCTGTGTTGTGGAGTTGTAATCTCAGGTTTAGTCATCCTCGTTTCCATAGAAGTTCAACTATGAACTCAGTGAGACAAAAAAAGAAGGATTCACTCAGGAGCCCTTGTGGACATATTCAGAGGTAAGAGCAGGGCCACTGGAATTATGCGACTGTTTGGCGGCACCGACTTTCGCACAATTATACGTTTTCCACATTAGCCACATAATTCATCATCTGGAGACTTGAGCAAAAAAAGTCTTGTTTCTAGCTCAAACGGCTCAAACTTTACCTAAAATGTAGCGACAAGTGTTACAGTGTGGTGGAAGGCCCTTTGCAAACCTAGAATGGTCACCTATTACTTATTGCTAAATGTGGGTGCTTAATTGGTACTAATGGCGTGAAAGCCACTCATGCTTCCTTCTGTGCCTCTCTTGCCTTTTTTTACATTTCTGTTGCTTCTTTCTGCACATTTTTCTTTCTCTGCACTTCTCTTGCCTCTTCTGCAAATCTCTTCTACTTTCTGCACCTCTGTTGCCTCTTTATGCACCTCATTTGATCCTCTCTGTACCCCTCTTGACTCTTTCTGCACCTCTCTTGCCTTTTTCTGTACCCTTCTTACATCTTTCTGCACCCCTTTTGCCTCTTTCTGTACCTTCTTTCTTTACCTGTCTTGTCTCTTTCTGCACCCTTCGTGCCTCTTTCATCACCTCTGTTGCTTCTTTCTGCAGTTCTCTTCTTCTTTCTGCGCCCCTCCTGCCTCTTTCTGTACCCCTCTTTCCTCTTTGTGCACATCACATATCCATTTCCACACCCCTCTTTCCTCTTTTTCCACCTCTGTCGGTTCTTTCTACACCTCTTTTGTTTCATTCTTCACTTAACTGGCCTCTTTCTGTATTCTCTTGCCTCAGTCTGCCCACCTGTTCACTCTTTCTGCACCCCTTTTGCCTGTTTCTGCCACCCTCTTGCCTTTTTCTACAGTTCTCCTGCCTCCTTCTGCACCTCACTTGCTTCTTTTTACACCTCTGTTGGTTCTTTTTACACTGCTCCTGCTTCTTTCTGCACCTCTATTGCAAATGTATACACCCCTCTTGCCTCTTTCTGCACCCATTTCACCTGTTTCTGCATGTCTCTTGCCTCTGTCTACACATCTGTTCCCTCTTTCTGTACCTCATTTGCCTGTTTCTGCAACTCTCTTGCCTCTTTCCACAGTCCTCTTGCCTCCTTCTGCACCTCTTTTGCTTCTTTCTGCACTTCTATTGACTCATTCTGCACCCCTGTTCCTTCATTCTGCACTTTACCTGCTTATTTTGCACCTGTCTTGCTTCTTTCTGCACCCCTGTTGTCTGTTTCTGCACTCCTCTTCCCTCTTTCTGTACCTTTCTTGCCTGTTTCTTCATCTCACTTCCTCTTTCTGTACTTTTCTTGCACCTTTCCGCACCTCTGTTGCTTCTTTCACCAATTCCCTTGCCTCTTTCTGCACTTCTATTGCCTGTTTCTGCACATCTGTTGTCTCTTTCTGTATCTCTCTTGCCTCTTTCTGTACCTCACTTGCTTCTTTCTACACCCCTCTTGCCTCTTTCTATACCCCCTTCCCACTTTGTATAAATCTCTTGCCACTTTCCATACCTCTCTTCCCTCTTCCCTCTTTCTGTACCACTCTTGCCTCTTTTTGTACCTCTGTTGCTTCTTTCTGCACTTCTCTTGCCTCTTTCTGCACCCCTCGTGCCTCCTTCTGAACCTCTGTTGCTTCTTTTGGCACTTTTCTTGGTTCTTTCTGCACTGCTCTTGCATCGTTCTGCATCCCTCTTGCCTCTTTGAGCACCTCTTTTGCATCTTTCTGCACTTCTCTCTCCTCTTTCTGCACCCCTTTTGCCTCTTTCTGCACCTCTGTTGCTTCTTTCTGCACTTCTATTGCCTCTTTGTGCATCTCTCTTGCTTCTTTCTGCAGCTGACTTGCCTCTTTCAGCACCGCTCTTGCTTTTTTCTGCAGATCCCTTGCCTCATTCTGCACCCCTCTTTTCTCTTTCTACACCTTTTTTGCCTCTTTCTGCATCCCTGTTCCCTACTTCTGCACCTTTCCTGCCTGTTTCTGCACCTCTCTGACCTCTTTCTGTACCCCTGTTGCCTCTTTCTGTACTTTTCTTGTTCTTTCTGCACCCTTCGCGCCTCTTTCAGAACCTCTGTTACTTCTTTCTGCACTTCTCTTCCTACTGTCTGTACATCACTTGCCTCTTTCTGCACTTCTATTCCTTCTTTCTATACCTCACTTGCCTCTTTCTACACTTCCCTTGCTTCCTTCTGCACTGCTCTTGCTACTTTCTGCACCTCACTTGCCTCTTTCTGCACTTCTCTTGCTTCTTTCTGCACCTCACATGCCTCTTTCTTCACTTCCCCTGCTTATTTCTGCACCTCACTTGCCTCTTTCTGCACTTCTACTGCTTCTTACTGCACTGCTCTTGATTCTTTCTGCACCTCACTTGCCTCTTTCTGCCCTTCTCCTGCTTCTTTCCACACCTCACATGCCTCTTTCTGCACATCTCTTGCTTCTTTCTACACCTCTGTTGCTTCTTTCAGCAATTCTCTTGCCTCTTTCTGTACCTCTCTTGCCTCTTTGTGCACATCGCCTGCCTCTTTCTGCACCCTTCTTGCCTCTTTTTGCAGTTCTGTTGGTTCCTTCTGCACTGCCCTTGTTTCTTTCTGCACCTCACATGCCTCTTTCTGTACTTCTCTTGCTTCTTTCTAAACCTCTTTTGCTTCTTTCAGCAATTCTCTTGACTCTTTCTGCACTTCTCTTGATTGTTTCTGCACCTCTCTTGCGTCTTTCTGCACCTCTGTTGCCTCTTTCTGCACTTCAATTGCTTCTTTCTGCACTTCTCTTGCCTCTTTCTGTATACACAGGGCTACTTTTAAGCTGACCTCAGGCTCAGCAGTGCATACATGCAAGTGCAGAAAAGGGCTGCTGGCCTCTATCCTGCCATGCCCTATTATATGCTAGGGACTTAGAGGTAGTTTTGATCCCCCTGCCCTATCATGTACTAGGGCCTTACAGTGGAGGTCATGCCAATCACAGGGGTACCCCAACTCATGGTGTACCCTAGTATATGTAGGTGTTTTCACTGTATTCTGAGTGTCTTTCAGCATAGCACTGGCTCAGTGCCTGGTTAGTCAGAGTCAGTTACCACCAGTACAAGTCAGCAAAATATTGAGGCACCGGATGACTTTGCAACAAGGCCTCTTTCTGTACCTTTGTTGGTTATTTCTGCATATCTCTTGCTTCTTTCTGCACCTTTCTTCGTCTTTCTGGACTTCTGTTGCCTCTTTCTGCACTTCTATTGCTTCTTTCTGTGCTTTTCTTTCTCTTTCTGCACATGTCATACCTCTGTAGGCATACTTAAAAATTAGCATCTAAAAAACCTTTGAAATTCACTGAAAAAACCATAGGTTTCAGGGATGTTACAGTTATGGTTAGAAATTATCATTTAAAAAAACTTTTGAAATTTACTGAAAAAAAACATAGCTTTCAGGGACGTTATAGTAAGAAATTAGTATATAAAAACCTTTGAAATTCACTGAAAAAATCATAGCTTTCAATGATTGTTTTTCAGTAATTTCTAAGGATTTTTAAATGCTAATTTCTAACTATAACGTCCCTGAAACCTACGTGTTTTTTCAGTGAATTTCTAAGGTTTTTAAAATGCTAATTACCAACTATTAAGTCCCTGAAACCTATGGTTTTTTTGTGAATTTCAAAGGTTTTTTAAATGCTAATTTGTTAGTATAATGTCCCAAAACAATTTGTTCTTATTTTTTTAATTGTTATAAAAATATTGTATTATTTTTAAAATTTTTAAGAAGTAAATATACATTTTTATTTATTTATTATAACAAAAAGTGGATTTGAGCACCGATCGTGTACCTGTCTCTATCGGTCCACAAATTCAAGCCACTATATTGGTAAGGTCATGTAGGATGCGTGCTGCATATGTGACGGGTGCGTGAATTATGACCTCACGTAACGTTACGTATGTAGTTGCGGAGGTCACGCCAGGTGCAAGACTCCGCCGCAAAATGTTACATTTTCAAACTATATATATATATATGCTTTATATGTATATTAAAGCAAGAGTTTATTTAATTTATTTATAAAATTATATATTTGTAAGTAGAATAAAGATAAATAATTCCTAAATATATTTTTTGAATTCGCGATGGGTGCACGCTGTGTGCGTGCTCTGTGTGTGAATCCATGTGACGTTAAAAAAAATTAATTTCATTGGTTGAGAACCTTTTCATTCTAGAAGTTACAAGACCCCACCCAATTTTGTCATTCCTTGAAGAACCTTGGGAAGAGACACACCTGTTGTGTTTTTTGATCTTCTTCATTTGTTTTTGGTGTTTTTTTGGAGCAACATTGCAAATATGGCATCTTCAACTGCACCAGTGGACCTTCATGAAGAAGATGAAGATTTGGAGGAACCTCCATATAAAAAAGAAAGTGTTAGCTGGGTGTTCTTCACTTTCTCGGAGGGTGAGAGGAAACTTAACGCCCGCAAGGTGACCTGCACCATCTGTCACCACATTTTATCATGGGGCTCTGAGAAGAGGTACTCTTGCGGTACTTTTTCTATTAAAGCATCTGCAAACTATCCACCCTCGGCAGCTAGCAGAAGAGTAGAGAAAGTGAGAGCTCGAACAACAAGCCCTCCAGGATGAAAAGCAACCAGGACCGAGCACATCTTCTGGTTCTGGCTCTTTCAACATAGGACAAGACATTAGGCCCGAATTTGCTGCTCTTGAACACCGTTGCATCAAATGCAAGAAGATTTTGTGTTACGGGGAGCAGTCTTTTGATGCCATAGTTTTTGCTGTTTGCAGCCATAATTGTTGATTTTTTTGTTTTGCAATGTTGTTTTATTTACAAAAGTTGTAACACCAGTTGAGTCACTTTTTCCTGTTGTGTAATTTTTTCTTTTTGAAAAAACACCCCAAAAATTTGAAAAAGAGTTCAAAAATACAAAAAAATATAAAACTAAAAAAGAAGAAAATTTGTATGTGTTATATGAAGAGTTTTTTTGTATAATATCTGCATCATTACATGGGTGCATGGGTACTGCGTGGATGAGTGAAGAACTGCAAGGATAGTCACTGAGTGATAGGAAGAGTACATGGGCAGTGCTTTGGTGATTTCATGAGTGCAAGGGTAGTACCTGGGTGACTTTAAAAGTGCTTTGGTAGTGACGGAGTGATTGCATGAGTGCATAGGTAGTGCATGGGTGATTGCATGAGTGCATGGGTAATGCCTGGATGATTGCATGAGTACATGGGTAGTGCTTGAGTGAATGAAAGAGTGCATGGGCAGTGCCTGGGTGATTTCATGAGTGCATCAGTAGTATGTAGGTGCTTGCATGAGTGCATGGGTAATGCCTGGGTGATTGCATGAGTGCATGCAAAGTGCCTGGATGATTGGAGGAGTGCATGGCTTTTGGCTGGGTAATTGAAGGACTGAATGAGTTATGTCTGGGTGATTAGAGGAGTGCACGGGTAGTGCTTGGGTGACTGGAGCAGTGCCTGGGTTATTGCATGAGTGGATGAATAGTGCCTGAGTGATTGGAGGAGTGCATGGGTAGTGCTTGGGTGTTTTTGTAAAACCTTGGTTAATGCCTGGGTGATTGCATGAGTGCAAGAGGTAATGTATGGGTGATTGTAAGAGTGCATTACTAATGCTTGACTGATTGCATTAGTTTATGGGTAATGCCTGGATGATTGCATGAGTACATGGGTTGTGCCAAGGTGATTGCAAGAGTGCAAAGTTAGTGTTTGGTGATTTTATAAGTGCTTCGGTATTGGCGGAATGATTGCATGAGTACATGGGTAGTGCCTGGGTGATTGGAGGAGTGCATGGGTAATGTCTGGGTGATTGCATGAGTGCATGTGTACTGCCTGAGTGATTGGAGAAGTGCATGGGTAGTTCCTGGGTGATTGCATGAGTACATGGGTAGTGCCTGGATTATTGGAGCAGTGCAAGCATAGTGCATGGTGTTTTTATAAGTGCATGGCTACTGACTGGGTGATTGGAGGAGTGCATGGGTAGTGTATGGGGATTGCAACAGTGAATCGATTGTGTCTGGGTTAGTACATGAGTTGATGAATAGTACCTGGGTGATTGTAGGAGTGCATGGGTAGTGCCTGGGTGATTTTCTAAGTGCTTTGTTAATGACTGAGTGATTGCATGAGTGCAGAGGTAATGTTTGGGTGAGTGCTTGGGTAATGCTTGACTGATTGCATTCGTTTATAGGTAATATTCGGATGATTGCATGACTATATTGGTAGTGCCTTTGTGATTGTAAGGGTGCAAGGGTAGTGCCTGGGTTATTGCATGAGTGGATGAGTAGTGCCTGGGTGATTGCGGAGTACATGGCTAGTGCCTGGATGATTTTATAACTGCATGGGAATTGCTTGGATGATTGTGTAAGTACATGAGTAAGGCCTGGGTAATTACATGAGTTTGTTGGTAATGCCTGTTTGATTGCATAAATGTATGGTTAGTGCCTTGATGATTGCATAAGTGCATGGGTACTGCCTGGGTGTATGGAGGAGTGTAAAAAAGTATATGGTGATTTTAAAAGTGCATGAGTAGTGACTAGGTGATTGGATGAGGGCATGGCTACTGGCTGGGTAATTGAAGGAGTAAATGAGCACTGTGTGGGTGATTAGAGGACTTCATTGGTAGTGCATGGGTGACTGGAGCAATGCATGGGTAGTGCCTGGGTTATTGCATGAGTGGACAAGTAGTGCCTGGGTGATTGCAGGAGTACATGTCTAGTGCCTGGATGAGTGTGTACTTGCATGGGTATTGATTAGGTGATTGTGTAAGTGCATGGGTAATGCCTGGGTAACTACATGAGTTTATTAGTACTGCCTGGATGATTGCATTAATATATGGTTATTGTTTTGGTGATTGCATAAGTGCATGGGTACTATTTGGTTCTTTGGAGGAGTGTAAAGATAGTGTATGGTGATTTTGTGCGTGAGTGGTGACTGGGTGATTGGAGGAGTGCATGGCTACTGGCTGGGTGATAATTGAAGGAGTAAATGAGTATTGTCTGGATGATTAGAGGAGTGTGTGGGTAGTAGACAGGTAATTGGAGTAGTGCATGGATAGTATCTGGGTTATTCCATGAGTGGATGAGTAGTGCCTGGGTGATTGTAGGAGTGCATTGGTACTGCCTGGATGATTTTGTAAGTGTCTAGGTATGCCTGGGTGATTGCATGAGTGCATGGTTACTGCTTGGCTGATTCCATCAGTGCAAGACTCATGTGTAGACGATTAAAGGAGTGCATATGTAATAATTGGGCGATTGCAAGACTCTAGAGTGTATGAGTAGTACCAGACTGATTAAAAGTGTGGGTTAGTAATGCCTGGGTGATTTTATAAGTACATAGGTTATGGTTCAGTGATTAGAGGAGTGCATGAGTACTGCTGAAATGATTTGAGAAATTAGATGATTGAGTTGGAAAAAATAATAACTACAATAAAAGTGATTGTAAACATTAATTCCTATTATTTTGTTTATTTCATTATTTCATCTTACCTCCTGTATTGAAGTACATATCAATCTCATTTAAACTATTTTACAGATGTTTCATTATAAAGTACATTTTAAATATTTTCAAAGTTTACTTTTACTTTCTGTAAAAGAGAAGAAAAATACAATTATTGCAAATAATATTATGGGTTTAAGAAAACAATATAATTTAAGAATCACATACCATATTCAGATTCTCTTTTTTGCTGTTTTCAAAATCTATTGAATTTCAACATACACAGTGAGTTCAATGTTGATCATCATGTAACAGCGGGCAAAAAAATACAATCAATAAGATTGTAAAAAAAATCTGTGTTCGAAATATTTACAACAAACTCAACTATCGTTTTACATTTTCAAAAATAATCACTCTCATTTACATTGCATATAATACGAAGATCAAATATATGAGCTCTTCTTTCAAACACAATTTTCTAAATGCAATATCAAAGAACAGAAATGATAATTGAAACACTAATTGTTGACATCTTCCCAATAGGCTGAATGATGTTTCCGAAATCATTTGCATTGAAAATATCCAAAATAAACTCGTTAATTCAGGTTTACATCTTCCCAATAGGCCGAATGATGTTTTCAAAACTTTGGCACCAAAAATATCAGATACGAATTTGGCAATTCGTAAGTCTACCGACGTTTGAATTCCAAATGTGCATCATTGCAATGTGTCCATCCATTATTGCATCTTAAATACACAGTATAGTGTCCAGATGTTGTACTTGGTCCATCATGGAAAATAATAGCCACTGCTTTAAAAGTTCTTCCTGAAATTGACATTTGACTTGCCACAAAATATTTAATTTTGGTTTCCAATTTTCGTCCATCTGCTCTACAACGTTGTAGCATTAAAATTACATATTGTCCAAATCTTTCTATAAAAAATGTTGACAACATTTCAGATTTGCAGTGAGTACATTTCATATCTTGATTAGCTAATTTTACTAATTTGTTAAAACACACTGTTTTGCAATCTGGTAATGTCAAATATATAAATCGTTCAGTGCCTATTTCAGTGGAAAAAGACAATGAACAGTCTTCACATTTATGATCCCATCTGTAATGAAGTCCAAACAGATCTCCAATTTGTATTCCTTCACCTTCCAATACTGCAAGCATAAATATAAGAAATTCTTGAGCATCTTGTTGTACATTAAGGTGCCGATTCCGATCCTGTAAAACCCGGGTACGATTCGTCCTACGGAGCGTATTCTTCATACGACTCATACCCGGGAAATCCACCGTACAATCCAGCAAGTACGATTCGTACAGAAATACCATTTCTGTAACAATCGTACAAAACACCGTACGGCTAAAAAATACCTACGAGCCTGATCCTGGACAGCGCGTACGCGACGTCCGTACGGAGTCAGGCAGCGTTTTACGGACCAGCAAGTACGATTCGTCCCTACGTCACTCCACACAGCTATTTTTTTACGGCAGCCAAAAAAAACCGGAAGACTGAGGGCCCGATTCACAGAACAAACTTAAGACAAAATCCTAAACTTAGTACCATTTTGGTATTCACAGAATGCACTTACTACTTCTGGTATTCACAGAATGAACTTACTACTTTTGCGATTCACAGAATAAACTTACTACTTTTGCTATTCACAGAATGGATTTAAGACTACTAACTTCACGTCCGCACTCGGGCCGGAAATTCCGGCCCGGAGGTGGAGCTTCCGGGCCGGAGGTGGGGCTTCCGGGCCGGAGGCGGGGCTTCCGGGCCGGAGGCGGGGCTTCCGGGCCGGAGGCGGAGCTTCCGGCCCAGAGGCGGGGATTCCGGCCAGTGGCGGAGATTTAAAATCTCCACCTCTGGGCCGGAAGCTCCGCCTCTGGCCCGGAAGCCCCGCCTCCAGGCCGGAAGCTCCGCCTTCGGGCCGGAATTTCCGGCCCGAGTGCGGATGTAGAGTTAGTAGTCTTAAATCCATTCTGTGAATAGCAAAAGTAGTAAGTTTATTCTGTGAATCGCAAAAGTAGTAAGTTCATTCTGTGAATACCAGAAGTAGTAAGTGCATTCTGTGAATACCAAAATGGTACTAAGTTTAGGATTTTGTCTTAAGTTTGTTCTGTGAATCGGGCCCTGAGTGCGATGCGAAAACGGAGCCCCGGTACGCGACGGACAGTCATGGACCCCATCCTACGTGTCATCCCGGCCCTCTTAGCCTACGACCTGGTGCACCGAACCTGACGCACACGCCGCAGAAGGTGAGAACAACACCCAGGGGCCAAGGGGGGTTGAGGGGCAGGAAACATACCCCCTACCCAAATTAAAACCTACAATATTGAGGACATACATTACCTCAAGGGTCCGGTCACTCCAGGGAGCGTGTCCACCAATCCCTGCGTCACGCAACAATGGAAGTGGACGTGTACGCCTACCCCTCCGGCAACACTACAATAGTGATACGCACCGTACACACACATACATAGCGTGGGTACGGTCTGTAGCACTATATTAGTGGTGCCGTGGGGGTACGCGTGGTACGGACCGTACACACGCCCTCAGAGCATGTGTACGGTCCGTATCACCATTGTAGTGGTGCCGTAGGGGTACGCGTGGTACGGACCGTACACACGCCCTCAGAGCGTGTGTACGGTCCGTATCACTATTGTAGTGGTGCCGTAGGGGTATGCGTGGTACGGACAGTACACACGCACTCAGAGCGTGTGTACGGTCCGTATCACCATTGTAGTGGTGCTGTAGGGGTACGCGTGGTACAGACCGTACACACGCACTCAGAGCGTGTGTACGGTCCGTATCACCATTGTAGTGGTGCCATAGGGGTACGCGTGGTACGGACCGTACACACGCCCTCAGAGCTTGTGTACGGTCCGTAACACCATTGGAGTGGTGCCGTAGGGGTACGCATGGAACGGACCGTACACATGCTCACAGGGCGTGTGTACGGGCTGTACCACGCGTACCCCTACGGCACCACTACTATAGTGATACGGACGGCACCCACGCATACATAGCGTGGGTACGGCCCATATCACCATTGTATTTGTGCCGTAGGGGTATGGGTGGTACGGACCGTACACACCCCATGAATGTGGGGGTACGGTCCGTATCACACGTACCCCTACGGCACCAGTACATTTGGGATACAGGGCGTACACACGCAACAAATGTTGGCCTACAACCTGGTGCAGCATATTACCACTATATTGGTGTGTGTGTAGGCACAGGACAGCAGTGTACTGCACCAAGGGGGTGGGTGGGTGGCTGCATAGGATTCCCAGCAGTGGAGAGACATGTGCGGGGTGGGTGCAGAGGACTCCCATCAGTGGACAGACATGTGAGGGATGGGTGCAGAGGACTCCCAGCAGTGGACAGACATGTGAGGGGTGGGTGCAGATGACTCCCAGCAGTGGACAGACATGTGAGGGGTGGCTGCAGAGGACTCCCAGCAGTGGACTGCAATATGAGGGGTGGGTGCATATCACTCCCAGCAGTGGACAGACATGTGAGGGGTGGGTGCAGAGGACTCCCAGCAGTGGACAGACATGTGAGGGGTGGGTGCAGAGGACTCCCAGCAGGGGACAGACATGTGAGGGGTGGCTGCAGAGGACTCCCAGCAGTGGCCTGCAACATGAGGGGTGGGTGCATATCACTCCCAGCTGTGGACAGACATGTGAGGGGTGGTTGCAGAGGACTCCCAGCAGTGGACAGACATGTGAGGGGTGGGTGCAGAGGACTCCCAGCAGTGGACAGACATGTGAGGGGTGGGTGCAGAGGACTCCAAGCAGTGGCCTGCAATATGAGGGGTGGGTGCAGAGGACTCCCAGCAGTGGCCTGCAATATGAGGGGTGGGTGCAGAGGACTCCCAGCAGTGGACAGACATGTGAGGGGTGGGTGCAGAGGACTCCCAGCAGTGGACAGACATGTGAGGGGTGGGTGCAGAAGACTCCCAGCAGTGGACAGACATATGAGGGGTGGGTGCAGAGGACTCCCAGCAGTGGACAGACATGTGAGGGGTGTGTGCAGAGGACTCCGAGCAGTGGCCTGCAATATGAGGGGTGGGTGCAGAGGACTCGCAGCAGTGGACAGAGACATGGGGGGTGTACATCATTATCAGATGACCACAACTCCATGGGTGTACGTACGCATCCCTAACTGTTGACAATGATGATAGTGCCATAACAACACATCACTAACAGCAGTGTCCCACTTCCAGGAGGATGGATGTCACTCCCCCACTGCATGACACACCACATGTCGGTGTGAGGACAAATAACACATGCATACCCACTCCTGGCGGATGCAGCACAATACACACACTGAGATCATGCCACAAGACTGTATAGTCATGTCACTGCCTACTAAACTAAGATAGCCAAAGGGAACACACACTGTCACGCACATCCCAGGACTGATAGGAATGCTCAGGTGCTGGGCCAGCGACCAAGATGTTGTCTCTCATGGAAGGACTAGGGTGGAGTTCCCACAGATACAATGCCCACAATTGTGAGTCAGGTGCCCAAATACCCTGCTGAAAAAGTACCATATGTGTGCTAGGCCGGGAGTACACACATGCATAGTGCTGAAAAGGGAGAATTTCTCCATGAAGGCATTTCTACATACTCAATACACAAGTACAGTGACTAGCAAGGATGGCACAGACGATGCAGCCGGAGACATTGCTGAGCAGGCATGGCCATAGTTGAAGGGATCCGTCACCAACAAAGGAAATGTAGACACAGGTCAGTACAACAATTGTGCAACTCTTTGCAGGGAAGATGTCAGGTGCCACAGAGGAAGGAACACTCCTTGGGACAATGTCTCAAAACCAAAAGAACACACACTAACAATGATTATTTGCAGAGACCTTGTGATGGCACGCAGTAACCATGGTCCACCTCATGACCATCAGAGTAGAACATTTCTCAGAACCATAACACATTACCACTACACCAACTCCAGGAGCCTCAGCACCAACATCAATACCTGAAATGCAATAGTGTGTAAAGTAAAAATAAATGCTTTATTCAGCATAAAAAATAAAACATGAAATGACACTATATACAAAGGCCTATGGCCAGTCCACAATAGAAGTCCTTGGGGGGACACATGGGCACGCGTCTCTCTAGCTTGCCTGGACATTGGAACCCTCAGGTTCATCGACGGGGGGGCATCATGTGGGGAAGGACCAGGCACCGCAGGGACAGGAGGGGGAGGACAGGTGTGGTGGGTGCAGGGGTGGACGCCTCCAACGCAGGGGGTGGGGCAGCAGCAAAGGTGGATGTTAGCACGTCGCTGCACGCTGCTGCCAGGGCGTCCAGGGTAAACCCTGCACCGGAAGTAACCCCAGGGCCAACGGAGGGGGGGTGGCCGAGGGATGGGGTGCAGTGCTCGTGGGGGAGGGGGTGGACAGGGGGGGACTTGACTACCCTGGCCGGGGACTTCCTCGCCCGCTTGCGGGGTGGTGTCACAGTGTGGGTGATGGCCAGCTCTTCCGGTGTCAGTTTGGCAGGGGAGCCAAGGGAAGTGCTTTTGGAGGGACTGGGTTGTGAGGCCTGCAGACTCAGACTGTGGCTGCGTCCATGTCTTTTTGCCCCAGACCCAGTGGGTGTGCCTACATCCCCCTGAGTGTGCGTGACAGGAGGTGTGCGCTTGCCCTTACTTGGTGGTGTGCTGCCTGTGTCTGGTGGGGTGCGTGCTTGGGTATGTCTGGGTGTGCATGGGACAGGTATGGGAGAGGGAAGTGTGGATGGTGCTGGGGTAGGGGGGGGATGAACGGCTGCAAGAGACTCACTGCTGCCGTCAGTGAAGAGTCCATGGACCGCAGAAACCTGCGTTGTTCAGACATTGATGCTGACATGCCCTCCATGAACGACACCATCTGTGTTAGCAGTGTGGTGTGGCCATGGAGGACAGTGAGCACCGATGCCTGCCCAACCTGCAACTGCCATAGTATGTCCACAGACTCTGCACTGAGGGCAGCAGGGGTGACAGGGGCAGGGGGTGCGGTGCCTGTCCCGAAGGAGACATGGTGGTGCCCTGCATGGACAGAAGGGACCGGAGCAACTGGGAGGGCGGTGCTGGGAATGGAGGAGGTGGGGACAGATGTTGGGCTGCTGCCGGGTGTTGTAGCAGCCTCCGCCCCCTCGATGAGGTCAGCCTCAGACCCATCTGCATCATGGTTGGATTCGCCACCAGACAGGTCCTCTGACTGACTCCCCTCGCCCTCCGTGCCACGGGCTCCCGCAGACTCGCCAGCACTGGTGGCACTGGTGCTGGGTCCCTCATCTAGGTCCATGCCGGTGTCTCCCTTGGTTTCCAATGATGATGCTGTGGGCAAGGTGAAGATACAGAAATACATCAGTCACCTGTATACATCTGACACATGAGTACAAAACCAATAGGTCACAGTGCATATCAGGCAATGCATCATGAGTAACAGCTATATTACTCCGCACATATGTAAGCCCTGTACTCCCCAGTTGGTAGACCCACCATGCCACTTGGACACAAGGAACAATAGGACACACCAGCCCAAAACTTGAATGAGAAAACACTGAGGAGCTAGTGTCTGGGAACAGGTGAGCACAGCAATACAATGAAGTCATGCCACCTCTTGTTTACCCTGAACGAAACAGTAGTGGTGCCGCCAAGGCTAAGTAACACACCTCAATACCAAAGGTGTCCCCACACTCAGAGACCTGTAAGTACTTTGGAACACAAAACAAAAAAATGTTGGTCCCTTGGGAATCACAATACTTGACACAATCGACATGGTCAGAATGTGGGAATGCGCCATTCTGTGAACAGAACACACATGTGCCTTCATAACAGATGGCTCCCAAGGAGGTGCACACAAAACTACATATACCCAGTCATTGAAGAAGCTGGCAGCCTTCTTTAAAGAAGCCACTGTTAGAAAGAAATGCAGTTGCAGAAAGTACATATACATGAGCCCACGGAGGGCTTGATGACTTGACACTCGTAAGTTGGTATCACCAACAACCAAGGACCTACCCAATTTCCACAACACTGGGGGAACATGTATATGTATAATCAGAAAAACAGTCTCATTAGAACAGTGCCTTCTTTAAAATTGTGCCAGTGTGTTCCCTGAAAGTGTAAAGGTCGTTTGGTGTGCACTTCCTTGGGAGACATCTGTCATGCAGGCACATTATTGTTCTTAACAACAAAACATCAAACTAAACCATAGAAAACATGAAGACCTGTTGACAAGTGTTGTGAGTGCCAAGGTACAATACCTTATGACTAACAACTTGAATTATGTCAGTTGTCACATGGCCATCCGTTACCTGATGACACAGTTACCAACACATCTGACCCCCTGCCTGTCATGTGGAGTGGCACACATGTCCAAACCCAGGACAATGCATGAGCTAATGGGCCTGCAATTGTGTCGTAAAAAGGCATACCTGCACTGAGGAGACACCCCCATGGCAAGCCAGAATGTCCACACAGATGTCATCACACAAAGACCAAACTACGTATAATCTTGACCACACACTGGTGCAAAACATGAATGAGCAGGAATCATTCAATTGACACACGCTGCAAAGAACAAACATTAAACCCTGCACAACATCACTGGGACACTGCACGTTGAGTCTCTGTCCAGCCAATTATCACACACAGGTCAGACCTGGCAAGGAGACATAAGGTCTGGCCATGTAGGCCTCGCCCGCACAAATCCCCCATACCTGAGACAATGTGATTGAGACAGATCAAGAAGTGACACCTCTTAATCAGGCTTTACTAAAATGTGCAGCAATACTTCCCAAATGTACTCCACATCACCTTGTGAGGCTGCCAACACATATTTGTGACTAACAACCATTGACATATAGTTGTGAATAGACACACAGGCACTGTCCAGTGTGAGTATGCACAAGCCAAATGGGGTCTCCCTGTCCAGTGGCCACATGTAGCAAACTTTGGATAAATGCAAATGAGGCCAGGGAACAATGCCACGGAGGCAAACATATGCTGAACACACTGAGAATGGAAACAGTGTTGGATGACACACAAGATTACGAGGCAAGGGTGTCTCAGGGGACTGTAGTGGGCACACTGCTCCTTGTTCCTGGAATGATCTGACTGTAACATGAGCAACCGTCCTGGCACTATGCATATCTCCCACTCATGCACATCATGTCTGAGGCCACAACATTGGTCATGCATGCTGCAAGGGTGTTCATTTGAAACCTCACACTCCGATGTTGAGACTCATCATTAGTGCCAACAAATATGTACCCCCAACAGAGTGAACAGGACAGGGCACATGAAAGGTAACAACACATGTCACAGACCACCCTCCCACATGATGCTGAAAGCAATATGCACTTGGATCAACTGGCAGGCTAGATGACCATGTGCAATTGTGATTACACACAGACCAGGGGACACATGTCAAGCAGGGGAAGAGACCAATGAGAGCATCGGTTGACTTTGGGGAACAGAATATGCACTGCACATATAAACCCTGGCAGTGTATCCAGGCTACAGAGCACTTCCAAAAGCTGGGGACACACAACACAACAAACAGACAGGTACCTACCCCCTCCTTGCTGCTGTCCCTCCTGTGACTGCATATCCAGGTCAGGGAACACCACCGCCAGGACACGCATCATGTGGGTGGTCAGGCGTCGGCGCCCGCTGTGGGGGCTTGGAGGTGAGAGCCCCAGCTGGACCCGGGCGATCCGCCGGGTCTAGCACCGGATGTCCTGCCACCGTTTTCTGACTAGGGCTAGGCACCGACTGTGACCCCCCGCCACTCTCACGGCCCTGACGATCCGCTTCCAGATCCCCCCCTTCTCGTAGGCAGTTACCTGTGAGGATGACAAAGTGAGACAACATCACTGCACCTGTTCCATGTCACAGAGACACACATTTGAACATCGATGATATGTTGAACAGGGCATAGGATGCTGCCAAGGAATCCCATCTTACTCATATCGACATTGGCCTCTGTGGAAGCCCCAGTGCACTACATGGCATTGAAACTACACAGGTGGCAGGAGTGGTGCGACACACTCCCTGATCATGGCACACACTGTGCATCACATGCAACACCAGGCTGATGGACAGCACCTCAAAGCAGTTACATGCCCCAGCCCACTGACGCAACCTCAACAGAGTACACAGACACACACAGGCACAGACAAATCACCTGCCATTGGCAACAGCGGATACATTGCACTAACACAATAGGAGCCACAGGGGGAGAAGAAACGAGCAAGGCCGCCCCCCACTCAATACACTATAACAACCAATGGCCTGCTCTAGGATACACCGATTTATATACTGGTCAACAGGGTTTCCAATCTTTTATCATTCCCTAGTGTATGTTTCCTATCACTATTCATAGGTTATGGTGTATCAATTTAAAAGTGTCAAAAAACCATCATAACACCAATTCTACCCCAAATTGACTGAAAAAAGGTGAGAAAGGAGAAAGAGCACCTCCCGGTAGTAACACCAAGGGGGGTTGCTGGTTGGTACTCACCAGCATGCCCACTTATCATCATCGGTTGCTCTTACTCCATGTGAAAAACAAAGAAATTATAACATACTAATATATAATTCCAGTGTATTAAAGTGGTGAAGATAATAGTGCCAAGCGTTTTCATATGTGTCCAATGAACCCCAGTGAGAACATAATAGTTTTTAATTATCACAATTAAAAAACAGTGGTGCTTACTACCTTATCGTGACTTTATTAAATGCTGTAAGCTCCCACATTAAAAATGGTTTCAATCAAACCATACCCAGTTCTATAATGCCAACATGTTTCGTTGCCGACCCATCACGCAACTTCTTCAGGGCTATGGGGTCCCAAATCACCTTCACAAATGATTCACCTAAAACCTCTGATGGTATGGTACAAAAGACACAAGGAAAGCCAGTTTAAGAGAACCGTCCAACATTCCGGACGCACTCATGAACTCAATCATTTTCATCTGTAAGAATGTACTGAATTCCGTTTTTACCAGAATGTTGCGAAGTCTTCTCGTACCAGCAACCGTCTTCAAAATGGAACACGTGTCTTCTAATCACGTGCCCCTGGGGTGACTACCAAGTAACTCATCCCATATGAATATATAAAACAAGGAGTCATTCCTTACATCTTTACTATTGTTTTACTTTTTCAAAACGTAATCCATTCAGGACATTTCCTGACATACGTAGCGCATCTATTCTTAATGCACAAATTCGGAGGGTGGCCTGAACACGTAGTGCTCAACCCGCTAATCATCCGAAAATCATATAGCGATGCTCATGTGTAAATATGCCACTCATCATGTCACGGCAAAAACACGACCTTTTATTGCGATCTTTTCTTGCCTTCCGCTCTATTGGTATGCCTCAAACCAATCTCAAGAACTCATGGCTCCACCAAACATCAACTGCGCAATAGTCAACTCTACCCCCGTATACCATTACATTATGCTTCAGAACTTCTAAATCTGCAACGTCCTGAGCCCGAGTGAAGTTTCAAAACAGACCGCCATTCCATCAATCACTCCACTCACCCGTGCCACGTCCCACCGGCGTGTGTGCAGCTTCCTCACTGAGCTCACACTACGCACAGCTTAAGGGACGTGGTAGATCACGCCCACTTCCGGCGCGTCTTTCAATCAAGAATATGTATATGCTTTGCCGATTTAGTGGCCATCTTGAAATAGAACGAATACCGGGAAAACAGCCATATCGGAATATAACTTCACGGAACTCGTTCTCAATCAAGTCTCTTACTAGCACATATCGCAAAGGTATTTTTACCTAAGGATCATATGCAACAGACTATCCAGTCCTGCATTGCCATTGTATATTGTATAGTCCATGTTAGTAACAACAATTAAAACTGGTGGCCATCTTGGAATGGGAATGGAACCAACAATAGGAACAAGACCCATTAAAGATTGTCAGATTACATCTATAAGATAGAAACATCCAATATTGATCTCAAATATCGGATATTCTATAGTCAACACATATTTACACCCATATCGTCTGTATGAACCCTGGTGGTAGTCACAACAGGCATCCCAAGATGTTTTGTACCTGACCTCACGCCATTAATCTTCGGGGGCAATCATATGAACTCACACGGAGTCAAATGATAATTTCAATATACAATGACTCCTAAATAAAATTCACTGGTTGTTTACATTCGTCACCTGGTCAAAACATTTCATCGTCACTGATTTTATTCCACTCAATCGAGTCGTTCAATCCTGTCTGGTCTCCCTTTTCTGAAAAAATCCATTTTGCCTCTTTTCTCGCCAAAATGGAATCAATGTTGTATGATTCACCCATCACTCTCTCCAGGACAGTCCATCTCAAGTCCCTCGGATCATGATGTTTCTCAATAAAATGTTGCACCAACCGGGTTGTTAACTTTTTTGCCCTGAGAGTACTCAAATGTTCTTATATACGTACTTTCAACTTCCGTGATGTCAAACCAATATAATGCAGACCACAACTGCAGGACAACCTGTAGATGACAATGACTGTATTGCAGTTACTGAACTTGTTTAAAAACGAAGTTGTGCCATCTTGCAGAATTACACTTTTGGTGGCTTGAGTCAAGTTGCAAACTGAACACCCCCCACACGGATAATGGCCCGATGGAAGATTGGCTATTTGCGTTGGCATTAGTGTACGGGTATGGACAAGTTTGTCTTTTAAATTTGGTGCTCTTTTAAATGCAAACCGTGGTGGGGGCATCTTACTGGAAGGTGTGTCAAGAATGGACCAATGTTTCCTCACTATCTGCCTCATTTTAGTTGAGAGGGGATCAAATGTCATTACTACAGGCAGGCATTCATTTTTTTCTTTTTTGTTTCTCTCCAGTAAGACATCACGTTGGGTATTTAAAGCACGTTTCTTTGCCTGTTTAATGATTTTGATGGGATAATCCCTCTCTTTCAACTTTATTGCCAGTTGTTCCGATTGTTCAGCAAATTTACAGGTTGTGGAACAGTTGCGGCGATATCGCAAAAACTGGCCCACTGCGAGATTATCCCTCAAAGCTCTGGGGTGAAAAGAGCAATAGTGAAGTAAGGAGTTCCTATCTGTAGGTCTTTGGTGTACACTAGTTGTCAACCTCGATTCATCAGCCATAATGTCTACATCTAAATACACCGCTGACGTGTTACTAAATGTCCAGGTGAAACGGAAGGCAAGAAAAGATCGCAATAAAAGGTCGCGTTTTTGCCGTGACATGATGAGTGGCATATTTACACATGAGCATCGCTATATGATTTTCGGATGATTAGCGGGTTGAGCACTACGTGTTCAGGCCACCCTCCGAATTTGTGCATTAAGAATAGATGCGCTACGTATGTCAGGAAATGTCCTGAATGGATTACGTTTTGAAAAAGTACAACAATAGTAAAGATGTTTTATATATTCATAGGGGATGAGTTACTTGGTAGTCACCCCAGGGGCATGTGATTAGAAGACACGTGTTCCATTTTGAAGACGGTTGCTGGTACGAGAAGACTTTGCAACCTTCTGGTAAAAACGAAATTGAATACATTCTTACAGATTAAAATTGTTGAGTTCATGAGTGCGTCCGGAATGTTGGATGGTTCTTTTAAACTGGCTTTCCTTGTGTCTTTTGTACCATACCATCAGAGGTTTTAGGTGAATCATTTGTGAAGGTGATTTGGAACCCCATAGCCCTGAAGAAGTTGCGTGATGGGTCGGCAACGAAACATGTTGGCATTATAGAACTGGGTATGGTTTGATTGAAACCATTTTTAATGTGGGAGCTTACAGCATTTAATAAAGTCACAATAAGGTAGTAAGCACCACTGTTTTTTAATTTGTGAGAAATAATAACTGTTATGTTCTCACTGGGGTTCATTGGACACATATGAAAACACTTGGCGCTATTATCTTCACCACTTTAATACACTGGAATTATATATTAGTATGTTATAATTTCTTTGTTTTTCACATGGAGTAAGAGCAACCGATGATGATAAGTGGGCATGCTGGTGAGTACCAACCAGCAACCCCCCTTGGTGTTACTACCGTGAGGTGTTCTTTCTCCTTTCTCATCTTTTTTCAGTCAACTTGGGGTAGAATTGGTGTTATGATGGTTTTTTGACACTTTTAAATTGATACACCATAACCTATGAATAGTGATAGGAAACATACACTAGGGAATGATAAAAGATTGGAAACCCTGTTGACCAGTATATAAATTGGTGTATCCTAGAGCAGGCCATTGGTTGTTATAACAGCGGATATATACCTCACTCTGCACATGTGCCACTTGCCTGTGGGGTGTCAGAGGTATCGGGCTAGCCCAGCAAGTCAGACACACAGCACAGCTTACTCCTCACATCAGAAGGGTAGAGCTGTTGCCTCCTCCATGCAGCTGTGGTGCAACACTTCACATAGACATTCACCCACATGACAAGGAAACTTCACACACATCAATGTCGAGGAGGGCGTACACATCACTTGGACAGTCTCACCACAGCTCCCCTCAACTCATACACATCTGTGGGTACAGTCACCTGTCACACCGGGGGGACCACTGAATCACCTCAGGACAATAGCTAAAAAATGCCACCCAGGATTTGCCAGGCTGAATGTGTCATGCACTATGCAGTGAATGTCACAGTAAGCACAATGCAAGTGAGGAGTGCACACAGGAATTACGTCATGCTCTGCATGATAGACATAAGACTTCCCCCCCCTGGGACCCACTCTAAACCTCATTGCATGTCTGTCACACCTGGACACAATGCCAGAAGTGACAGCCACGAAACAGGTGCACAGTCAAAGGTAGTGGGGTCAGCACTCACCTGCTCCCCTGGTCTCCCATACAGGCTGGGGTACTGTGGGAGGAGGACATTCAGCAAGGCCTCATTCTCCTCCATGGTGAATGGCTGGGCCCTCTCCACAGTCCGCGACATGGTGCCAGAGGAAGCACAGACAGCAGCAGTGTGGTCAAGAGGAAAGTTGTGCAGGCAAGTGCCCTCTCATGGGTTCTGGCTGACTTATATCTGTCTTGCTAGGGGCTTTCATTTACAGGAGTACAGAGTGATTGGTCAGACTCATTTGCATCCTACGTTTCCTCCAATCCCTTTAAATGTACACCAATGACACAAATTTGCATGGTTCAAATTTTGAGCATCATAGCAAGGCAAACACCACTTTGCAACATTGTAATTTTTGGGCCAACTGACTTTTCAAGCCCACATGATGGCCACATTGCAACTGAAATCTCTGTATCCATGACAACCAGCATGCATTTTGGGCCTAATACTTGTCCCCTATGTAATTTTTGATTACAAAAAAACATGTAAGGTGCGTTTCACACGTACCCGTACACGTACCGCATCACTACAATAGTAATACGGACCGTACACACGCTCTCAGAGCGTGTGTACGGTCCGTATCACTATAGTAGGGGTGCCGTAGGAGTACGCGTGTGTGTAGGGTCCGTACCACGCGTACTCCTACGGCACCACTACTATAGTGATACGGACCGTACATACGCTCTGAGAGCGTGTGTACGGTCCATATCACTATAGTAGTGGTGCCATAGGAGTACACGTGTGTGTACAGTCCGTACCACGCATACTCCTACGGCACCACTACTATAGTGATATGGACCGTACATATGCTCTGAGAGCGTGTGTACGGTCCGTAACACGCGTACTCCTATGGCACCACTACTATAGTGATACGGACCGTACATACGCTCTGAGAGCGTGTGTACGGTCCGTAACACGCGTACTCCTACGGCACCACTACTATAGTGATAGGGACGTACACACGACGTGTGTATGGTCCGTACCACGCGTACTCCTACGGCACCACTACTATAGTGATACGGACCGTACATACGCTCTGAGAGCGTGTGTACGGTCCGTATCACTATAGTAGTGGTGCCGTAGGAGTACGCGTGTGTGTGCGGTCCGTAACATGCGTACTCCTACGACACCACTACTATAGTGATACGACCGTACATACGCTCTGAGAGCGTATGTACGGTCCCTACCACGCGTACTCCTACGGCACCACTAATATAGTGATATGGACCGTACATATGCTCTGAGAGCGTGTGTATGGTCCGTAACACGCGTACTCCTACAGCACCACTACTATAGTGATAGGGACCGTACACACGACATGTGTACGGTCCGTACCACGCGTACTCCTACGGCACCACTACTATAGTGATACGGACCGTACATACGCTCTGAGAGCGTGTGTGCGGTCCGTAACACACGTACTCCTACGGCACCACTGCTATAGTGATAGGGACCGTACACACGACGTGTGTACGGTCAGTACCATGCGTACTCCTACGGCACCACTACTATAGTGATACGGACCGTACATACGCTCTGAGCGGTCCGTTACACGTGTACTCCTATGGCACCACTACTATAGTGATACGGACCGTACACACGCTCTCAGAGCGTGTGTATGGTGCGTTTCACATGCTTATACTGGTGATAGGAGGAGCACACGAAAGGAATGGAGGTCTCCGACTCGCACAAAGCTGTACATCAAGTCATTGTCATTGCAGACTTTCATGTGCAGGGCCTAGGTGTGTCAGGCAGTGATATTGCACATGTCTCCTCATGTAGTTGCACAATTGATGTGTGATGACCTGTGTACACATGTCATGTGTGATAGGGCACTATGTGGCACACTTCCCCTTCACACTTTGCACATGTGTGCCTGTAGTACAAACGTGTCAAGCACAGCATCACTGGTAGGGCACAGTCACCACCAACCGCAACTGTCCCCTGATGCCAGGGACAGGGACACTAACAACTGACATTTCACAATCAGCGTGCCCCGATGTGACTATGTCATGTGTGTGTCATGTGTTCCCATGAGCTTGCTGTTACTGTTCTGTCAACTACATCTGCTGTTGCTGCATCCAACATGTGTCTGTGTGGAGATGGGCATGGCACACAGCTACGCACACCATGTCACGTGTGGATTCCCACATAAGCAGGGTCTGTATGCATCGGACATGATATTTTCACATGAGGACATATCTGCATCATCTCAATGTCTGTGTTTTCTGTTTTCACGTGTACCCCTTCATGGCAATGTGTGTGATCTGTACATATGACTTTCCATGTGACCTGTGCGTCTAGCTTGCCGTCAGCTGTCTGTATGAGATGACATCCTTTAAATGCAGCTATGTGGATGTATGTCACTCCTGTGATGTCTCTGGCTGTTCACCCAGACTGGCACCAAGCTCATTTCAGGGCATGTCATGTAGACTTGCCAATCAACGGATGTATCTGGCTTTTCATAGGAATATCACCAAGCTAGCATATGTGTCCTGGATGTATTGCACACACCAGACTCTGTATTTAGCAGATGTGTAGTAGCAGTTGAGCATGTGCTCTGTTCATTGACATTGATGTTGTTATGCTCTCAATCTTCATCATTCATCACAATTTTCTGCTGGGCACCGCCTGTCCCCCGACCAATGCCAGACTTGGGTGCCATGAGGGAACGTGCCTGCATCCGAACTTACAGATTCACTCAACACTTGATTGAGGACTTGACCACCAAGGTGGCACCACACCTCCAACCGCGACACAGGTATCCCACTGCGCTGACCCCCAAGATGAAGGTGATGGCAGCCCTACATTTTTTTGCCACAGGTACATTTCAATTCACCAGAGCTGATGTTGGTGGCATGTCACAGACAATGTTCAGCCGTGTCCTGTGTGATGTTTTGGCAGCCATGTTGGAGCACCTTGATGAATTCATCCATTTGCCGACTCCTGAGGAGTTGACAGGTGTCAAGGGTGATTTCTATGCCCTGGGAGGGATGCCCCATGTCATTGGGTCCATTGATGGGACACATGTGGCTTTGGTACCACCACAGGCACAGGATGTAGCCTATCGCAACCGTAAACATTACCACTCTATAAATGCCCTTGTGGTGTGTCTTGCTAACATGCTGATTTCCCATGTCTGTGCACGTTTTCCAGGGTCAGCACACGATGCCTACATCATGAGGCATAGCAGGGTGCCACAAATGATGCTGCGGCGGCACAACGAACGAGCATGTCTTGTTGGTGGGTATACTCTGTTTGTCCTGTGTGTTGCAGTATCTCTGGCTCTTACGGCATCTCCTGACCCACTTATTTACATGATGTTTCCATGTAGGGGACTCTGGCTATCCCAACATGCCATGGCTGATGACGCCTCTCTGCAACCCAAGGTCAGCTGCAGATCACCAGTACAACAATGCACACGGGCAGACCAGGCGAGTGATTGAGAGGACGTTTGGCCTCCTGAAGAGCCGATTCCGGTGCCTTCACAAGACAGGTGGGTCCCTCCCATATGCACCGGCGAAGGTCTGCAATATCTTCCTCGTGTGCTGCATGCTGCACAACATGGCAGTGGAGAAGGCAGTGCCACTCATCCTGGAGCAGGATGAGCAGGAACATCCACCCGTGGAGGATGAAGGGCTTGGTCACGAGGCAAGTGATGAGGTGGAGGAGGAGGAGGATATCCGTAGTCAGCTCATACGCAACTACTTCTCATAATGGTGAGTCACTGGGTCTGAGTGTGCACGCTTGGAGGCTTGGGTGGCATGTGTTGCAATGTGTGTGTCCAGCTGACTGTATGCTAAGAGACTTAGATGTGTGTTCTGATGATGTAATTCCACACATTTTAGCAGGGACACTATCTTTTAAATTATCATGGGGACAACATTGTTCCTGTTTAGTAAATGACCATGTATGCGGAGAAAAATCTTTTAGCTGACTTCTTGTGTTTCTGTCATTCCCAGGTTCTTGCGCATGTTGTCTGCTCATGTCATCGTTGTCCTCCTGCTATTCCTCATGAGTATTGCAACGTGTGCTGAATCAGCGTTCCATGCACGGGCATGGGGAAATTTCATTTTGGGTAAGAATTGCAACAAGGCATTTTGGGGGTGGTACGTGTTTGGAATGTGTGGGGACTGCCTCTGTGCATGTTGTGTTACCATGCATACATGTTGACTCACCATGGGGTGATGGAGCGGGTAAAATAAAATATTTTGGTATACCCAATCCATTTATATAAGTTTTATTAAAAAGACTAAAAGAACTAATAACTAATTCTAATGAATAATAATGTGTGGCAATTGAATTAATCAATCTTATTAACCAAGAAACTATACGTGGGAATGCATTTGCATGGCTAGAATAATAAGTGAACTAAGTTTGTACGCATATTAAAATTTATATGTTTAGCTTAAGCAGTGTTTATGTGATTTGCGCTTAAATAAATCAGCATTAATGGCTTTAAATGTCACATATGGCTAGATAAATGCATACACATAAGGGTATTAGTGAGGCAATAACATTGTTTTATTCATTTCTATGTATTAATTACGTTTTGTGTTTCTTTTACCTTAAGTTGACTATTTCGGCCTACTAAAAGATGGCTGCCAACTGAATCCTCACTAAAGTACATGACTTCATGCAAATTGTCAATGAAGGAAGGCGTCTGCACTGACTACATAGTGCCCTCTCCTTGAACCTCCAAACCAGGTCCATGAAGACTACTCTGGGCGAGATGCCAATGTCCCTGAACATGGAAGAAATGTTGCAAACTGGGAACCAAAAGCCACCTATTCACAATAGACTGATACTTTCCTGACCTGGGAACGACTTTCCCATACGCCTAGTTTATACATCATCCGTATGAGAACTTTTTAAACGGTTTCTTAAAATATTGGGACGGGGCTTAATTCAACCAATGAATAGCCTGGAAATTATGAAATGTATCTGTTATATGTAAATTTCAGTATAAATATTAGTAGTCCAGAGAGGGAAATTAGGTTACCACCCAATGAGCTTGAGACGCACCCTGATCGATGCTACTCTATGCGATTCACCACGCTGACAGCAGAGGACGGGACGGTAGAATCTTTGATGAATTTCTGAGGACCAGTTTCCTGACTTAGAGAACGACAATTAGCCAGAATAGGTAATTATGACAAAAGATACTATTGCATTTGTTAGGATTTTAACCTGCAATTTTAATTAGATAAAGAAAAATTATTATTTGAAGAACTGTGTCGGGTGGTTATTTCTTGAAATGTTTATCGATTAATATAAGAATTTAAGTATTACCTTCAAATTACTAGAACAACTAAATGATCCGATTGACCTCCGGATGGAGGAATTGTTAGGGTAAAATTTAATAGATATGGTTTCCTCCATCCAAGTAATAGAACTGTAGTTCGGGATAATTGAAGATCCCTCTGTCGGCACGGATAGTTTGATGAGAATGAGTGTTGGTGTTATGGGCCCCACCAGCGTGTGATGTGTGTATGTGCGTGTGACTGTGGAATCATCCTGTCCGTGGAAGTAGAGGCAAATTTGTGTCCTGATCTGCACCAGTATTCTTGGTAGCTAGAGATGGTTTTTATTGTTTTGGTTTGATGATTTGGCATGTATATATAGCTTATTGATTATTGATTGGTATTGATGTATGTATTAACATTATATTATAATAGTCGTATTGAGTTCTATGTAGTCTGTACGTCTTCTGGGATGTAAGAAGTCGGTGACAGTTCCGTAGTAGGACAGAGGTAAGCGCTGTTCTCGGGAAAGACGGGATTGTGGTTGCCCGTAGGTACACGGGAAAAACACGTAAAAATTGAAGTTGCGCGTCGCATTGTCTGGGTTCGATTTGGTGACATCGTTATGTGTTGCCATTATAGAGACAATTTCTGTATGAGGGAAGTGCATATGATAGCAAAGAGTTATCTGTGAAATTTTGGTCTAAAGTGCCAGGAAACCAATAGGTATGCCGATAACGCTTTTTACTGAAAAGGTAGCAGATGTTCTCTGAGCTTGTTAGAAGGACAAAGTAGAGGTAAGCGCTGCTTTGTTAACATATGTTATAATTCTGTAGTAGGACAGACTGTTCGCTGTTCTCAGAAAAGCAGGATTCTGTGTGAATGAGCGGTATTTCCTTGTGTGAAAGTGTGTGAATGAAATAGCATTCGGGTTAATTGCGGAAATCTGGTTCTATTTCTCAGGAGCATTGCGTTTCCAACTATGTGTTTTAATACCGGAGAAAACAGTTAATTGATGCATGATAGAAGGGTGAAGTAGAGGGATGCGCTACTTTGCCAATGGATGTAATAGTTCTGTAGGAGGGCAGAGATAAGCGTTGCTCTTGGGAAAACAGGATTCTCGTGGGAAAGGTCTTTTGCTATTCTGTGGTTAGCGGAGCAGACAATGGAGATGTTTGTATGTTGTAACTAACAAGTATTGTGAATTTAAAACAAAGTCTACCGAGTAGTTTTGTAAAGGAGGGGTAGACTGAGGACAGGAGTCAGGAGCAGAAGCTGCTGCAGCGACGGTAGACGTCAGAAGGACCGCGCTGGGATTGGACAGCTAGTCAGTGACGTAGACGCTCCAGGATTGGTGCGTTAGTGTGAGTCGCGCAGGGATTGGAAGTTGCGACAACGACGTAGATGCTCCAGGATTGGTGCGTTAGTGTGAGACGCGCAAGGATTGGAGGTTGTGACAGTGACGTAGATGTGCCAGGATTGGTGCGTGAGTAAGAGTCGCGCTACTATTGGATTAGAGATCGTACAGTGGTAGAAAAGACTAAAGAGTTCACAAAAGACAGGAAAATGTATTATCATTCACCCGAGAGAAAGAAAAAGTCTGTGTTCAGCAAATTGAAGAATTTGTTTGTGAAGGACAAGAAGATTGTGACTAGGGAAGGACAGTTACTCCCTTCGGTAAAGACCCCCGCATCCTTCATGCTTGCGAAATATGGGTATCATACCTGTATCTGGTTAGACAATTGGGCAAAGTATACAAAGGAAGACGGAGTTCTAGCATTTCCAGAGGATGGGTCTTTTAATTTGGCAATATTATGGAACTTGCGGGAGAGGATGATGAGCTTGGATCCGCGACCTAGGCCTACCCAGTTTGATGCATTAACGGAATGGGAAGACGAGATGAATGAGCGAGAAAAACAGAGAAATGGCAATAGGTATAGGTACATGTTTGGACGGCCAAATGATCGGGAAACTCATAGTGATCGAATGAGAAGGTGGCGAGATGCTAGTATGACAGAAGGATTATTTCCTGTTAGAACAGAAGGAGAAAATAGAGGAAGAAAATGCCTAGAAAAGAGAAATCATATAGAAACCCGGAGGTATGGGGCTAATGAAACTGACGATGATGTCCTAGATGATATGTTTTACAAAAGCCCGCCTGCGTACAGACAGGAACCAGAAACGCCAACCACAGGCACACCAGTAAGGGAGACTCTGAGAATCATTAAAACAGAAGTTATGACCCCAGAAGTGAAAAGAAGAAATTCACTTAAAGAAAAAGGAAATAGGGTCGAAAACGAAAATTCGAGAAAACTAGCAGAAACTACATCGGAATTGACAGAGAAAATAAGAGAATTAACGAAAAATCTAGAAGCAGTTACAGTTCCTGTGACCATAGGTCCTGTTATGCCTATTTTTGAGAAGCAGAAAAACAGTGAGCATGGGCTAACAGTTCCGTATGTGAACCAAAGACAGGCAGAACAACCCCTGATGAAAACGAAAGAAAGTTCCTGGGGACCTGCTATGGGTAAAGGTGAACTACCTATGTCAAAGAATCCATTTTATTGTTCCGATACTGCTGAGAGAAGCAGAAGGGTAGAAGGATCGATGTTAGAACCACAGAGATTGACAGAACCAGGGAATACAGAGAAGTCAGTGAGCATAACTACTGAAGAATTGAATGACTGGCTAAAAGGTTTGCAGGATAAATAAAAAGGGGGAACAACCTTTACAACGCAACTTTTACAACGCACTACCTTTACAACGCATTTTTTACAACGCATAATCCATTACAACGCATGACATTACAACGCATGACACTACAACGCATTTTTAAAAACTACCTTTACAACGCATTCCATTACAACGCATTCCATTACAACGCATACTACCATTACAACGCATACCATTACAACGCATAATATTACACTACACTATCCAACACTTACCCTACTGTTGCACCCCCTGGAGTTAGAATAGTAATTTTTACCCCTATACTATCCAACACTTACCCTACTGTTGCACCCCCTGGAGTTAGAATAGTAATTTTTACCCCTATACTATCCAACACTTACCCTACTGATGCACCCCCTGGAGTTAGAATAGTAATTTTTACCCCTATACTATCCAACACTTACCCCACTGTTGCACCCCCTGGAGTTAGAATAGTAATTTTTACCCCTATACTATCCAACACTTACCCTACTGTTGCACCCCCTGGAGTTAGAATAGTAATTTTTACCCATATACTATCCAACACTTACCCCACTGTTGCACCCACTGGAGTTAGAATAGTAATTTTTACCCCTATACTATCCAACACTTACCCTACTGTTGCACCCCCTGGAGTTAGAATAGTAATTTTTACCCCTATACTATCCAACACTTACCCTACTGTTGCACCCCCTGGAGTTAGAATAGTAATTTTTACCCCTATACTATCCAACACTTACCCTACTGTTGCACCCCCTGGAGTTAGAATAGTAATTTTTACCCCTATACTATCCAACACTTACCCCACTGTTGCACCCCCTGGAGTTAGAATAGTAATTTTTACCCCTATACTATCCAACACTTACCCTACTGTTGCACCCCCTGGAGTTAGAATAGTAATTTTTACCCCTATACTATCCAACACTTACCCTACTGTTGCACCCCCTGGAGTTAGAATAGTAATTTTTACCCCTATACTATCCAACACTTACCCTACTGTTGCACCCCCTGGAGTTAGAAAAGTAACTTTTACCCCTATACTATCTAATACTTACCTTAAATGCAATTTAACATTATGCGTTGTAATGGTATGCGTTGTAAAGGTATTATGCGTTGTAATGGAAATGCGTTGTAAAGGTAGTTTTTAAAAATGCGTTGTAGTGTCATGCGTTGTAATGTCATGCATTGTAATGGATTATGCGTTGTAAAAAATGCGTTGTAAGTGCATGCGTTGTAATGGTGTGCGTTGTAACGTCATACATCCAATAAAAAGAATCTCATACCATTGATGTGGCAAAATTGAGAATGGTGTTAGAAGAATTGATAGTAGGGACAATCCCCACAGAAAAGTTGAAAAAATACCAGGATGAGGAGTTATTATTCCTGTGTAAGAGTGTCACTTGGAGAGCGAAAAATTTACATGACCGATTAGCAGAGATAGCCAGTGAAATGGGAATTGACATGGACAAGGTAAAAGCTTTACAGAAGCCATACCGAGTGGATTTTACAGAAAAAGACATTGAGAATCTGAATGCTGCAGGAAGAATAGGGCAGATTAGGGACATAATCACAGTATTAAGGAAATGGGGAGATGTGGACAAATGGAAAAGCAGGTGGCATAGGAAGCGGGATGACACTTCAGACAGAACATTTCCAGCATTTCCTGTGAGAGAAAAGGAGAAAGTGATGAAGGAGCTCCCTATGAGAGAGATTCCCGGAAGGGGATATGTGCATGTCCCATGGACCAGACAGGACATTTTGTCATTTACAAATGACTTCCCTAGATTATGGGAAAAGCCGGTCGAGTGGTACAGACAGGTAGACAGATTTGTGAAATTATCCAAAGTGCTGTGGATTGATTTGAATAGTCTGTTTGATATAATAGTGCCAGCAGACTTGTGGGCAGAATGTAAGATAGTCATAGACTGGCCCACTAAAGAATACCCGAGAGATCCCAAAACAGGAGCCCCAGACCCTGAGGTTATGAATAAATACGAACAGGTTATGGCCTTTCTGAAGAACAAAGTGCCTCCAAAAGAAACAGATTGGACACATCAGGAAGCAAAAGAGTCAGTCCACGCATACTATGAGAGGTTAATTTTGGCTTTCAAGCAGTTTAGTGGGGATGACAGTCTGGGAGAAAAGGACCTGAGTCATTTTGTGTACAGGTTTGTGTATGGTCTGCGTCCTGAGATTGGGGACATGATCAAGCAGCACACCGTGGACTGGCAGAGCAAGAAAATAAATGAGATCCTGAGGCATGCTAAATACTTTAGTGATGAAATCGAGGCAAAGCAGCAGAAACTAAAAGAAAAGGCAATGTGGGCTCAAGTGAAGGTTGCAGAGAGACAGGAAGCTCAGCTAACCGAACAAGCAAATAATCCAGGTATAAAAACAAAGTTTGGTCCAGGAAAGGGAAAGGGTAACATTGAGGAAGCCTAGAAAAAGTTTCCCTGTCACAACTGTGGCAGATTAGGGCATTGGAAATCCGAGTGTAAAAATCTACCTCTTGCAAAATGATGAAAATCCGTCATTAAATCCACAGGTGCAGTGTGAGGGGAGTGGCCCATCGCCGCAACAGCAGAAGGCTGTTAATCTACAGAATCAGGTGCCAAAACCACCCTAACCACAGAGCCGGAGTACACAGAGATATAGCATGGAAACCGGATTCTACAATGAAGAACAGGTAAACAAACCGCAACGCGCGAGCGCTGTGTCACAATATTGGATGCAAAATGACGAAAGTGAACCAGAAGAAATTTATTGACGGTGCCGAAAAGAGGAAGCAGAGTGCGTACTTGGCGCATCTCTAGAAATAGATCAGACAGGACTGTTTGTAGATGGGAAAGTTAATGATGAAAACGTTACTTTTCTAGTAGACACTGGAGCTACACGATCTACTGTCAGATCAGCTGATGTGAAAAATCTTCCTCTTTCGGATGAAACAATCCAAGTAGTTGGTGTGTCCAACACCCAGATTAAAACTTATCTTACTGATCCTGTAAAGGTCAGAATAGGGAAATTTTCAGACATGCATAGATTCGTGGTGTGTGACACTAGTCCTGTGAATCTATTAGGGAGGGATTTGTTGTGCAAGATGAATTGCACCATATTCTGTACACCAGACGGAATAGCCTTTGAAACACCAGATGAAGATGTTCTGTACAAAATGACCATAGCTAACCGAGAGTGTGAGGTTGCTGGGACCTATGCAGTATTCAATCCAGATGAATTACCCCCAGAATTGAAACAGACAGTGAAAGCAGCGGTCTGGGACTTCACTGGGGAAGATGTAGGTCTGATGAGAAATGTAGACCCAGTGAGAATCGCTGTAAAAGAGGGAGCTGTTTACCCCAACATTCCACAATACAGACTGACCCTAGAAATAATAGCAGGGGTAACCCCTTTGATTGAGAAGATGATCCAGCAAGGAGTGTTGAGGGAGATAATGAGCAGTTCATGTAATTCGCCTATCATGGGACTGAAAAAGCCAAGTGGGAAATTCAGGATTGTGCAAGATTTGAGAAAGATTAACAGGATCGTTGTTTCTTGTTGTCCAATTGTTCCAAATCCCTCAGTGATTTTGTATCAGATCCAACACGATGCGGAATGGTGCACAATAATTGATTTATGTCATGCTTTCTTTTCCATACCGTTGCATCATGACAGCCAGCCTCTTTTTGAATTTCGGTTTGGAAACCGTATTTTGGCATGGTGCCGAATCCCACAGGGGTACACAGAGAGCCCCTCCATTTTCAATCAGTTATTAAAGAAATCTCTGGAAAGTCTTACTATGCCTGAGAATTCAGTTTTAGTCCAGTATATTGACGACCTACTGGTGGCGTCAAAGACACGTGAGGCTTGTGAAACAGACACCATAGCTTTGCTAAATCATTTGGCAGATGGAGGGCTTAAGGTATCTCCAACAAAATTGCAATACTGTAAGAAGGAAGTGACATACTTAGGTCATAATATTGAGAAAGGCCTGAGAAAAGTAACCATAGACAGAATCCGAATCATTAAAAGAATGAGAGCTCCAATGACCCAAAGAGAAGCGAGAATGTTCCTAGGAATGGTTGGTTATTGTCGTCAGTGGATAAGTAATTTTTCCCTGATTGCCAAACCATTAGTGAAATTGACAAAAAATGAGGTAAAAGACCCACTTGAACTGAACAAAGAGGAATTGGCAGCATTCAAACAGCTAAAGAACAGTCTTTGCGAAGCCCCTGCACTGGGTATGCCAGACTATGAAAAGGAGTTTGAGCTATACTGTAGTGAGCGAAATGGGTGTGCACTTTCAGTGTTGATACAGAAACATGGAAGACAAAGGAGAGCAATAGCCTATTTCTCGTCAATGCTAGACCCAGTGGCGATAGGTCTGCCAGGATGTCTGAAAGCTGTAGCGGCTACATGCCGAAGCCTAGAGCAGAGTGAGGGAATTGTGATGGGGTATCCAGTAAGAGTGTTTGTACCCCATAGTGTGGCGATCCTTTTAACAAGGAGTCGAACACAGTTCATGTCACATAGTCGGCTGACTAAGTATGAAAAGGTCATTCTAGGTGCAAACAATGTGAGTCTGGAAAGATGTGTGAATGTGAATCCAGCTACACTTTTGCCTGATGCAGAGAGAGTGGAGATAAGAGAAGAGGCTGATCATGATTGTCTGGATGTGGTTGATTATTGCACGAAACCTCGTCCTGATATAAGAGATCTACCACTGCCAGAGAGTGATCATGTGTTTTTTGTGGACGGATCCTGTTTGAGAACGGAAGAAGGAGTGCTGAGCGCAGCCTATGCAGTATGTACAGTTTCAGCAGTTATAGAGGCATCGCCCTTGAAAGGAGTTAGATCCGCTCAAGTAGCAGAAATAGTGGCATTAACCAAGGCATGCAAGATTGGGAGGAATGCTAGAGTGACTGTGATGACTGATAGCCAGTATGGCTTCGGAGTTGTCCACGATTTCGGCCAACTATGGCTGCAAAGAGGTTTCCTGACCTCAAGTGGAACTCACATAAGGAATGCAGAAGTGGTTGGAAAATTGCTTGAGGCAATACAAATGCCCAAAGAGTTGGCTGTGGTAAAATGTGCAGCTCATGGACAAGGTAGTGATTACATCACTACCGGGAACCGGTTTGCCAATGACATGGCTCAGTATTGTGCCCGAAACAAATACTCCATAAATCGGTCAAAGGAAAAGGAAATGTCTTTTTGCTCCATAATGTTTACTAACGTTGTGGGAACATGGGATGAAGTGAGGCAATTGCAGGATGAGGCAGGGGATGAAGAAATGAGGCAGTGGGTAAAAGCAGGATGTGCACCCAGGGAAAAGGATCATGTGTGGGTTTATCGGGATGGAAGACCAGTAATGCCTGATAGCATGATGTCAACCATGGCACGGATGTATCATGGCCAACAACATCTGGGAAGAGATGCCATGATAAGGGCTTTTAAACAGACCTGGTATAATCCAAAATTCAGGCTGATTGCAGAGAGTCTATGTCAGAGATGTTTGACATGTCAGCAGTACAATCCTGGAAGGAAAACAGTGGTGAGTCTGGGTACTATAGGTCGGGAGGGAGGACCTTTCACCAGAATGCAAGTAGATTTCATTGAAATGCCCCCTTATAACAAACTGAGGTATGTTTTGGTGGTAGTTTGTCTGTTCTCTAGGTGGGTGGAGGCATACCCAACCAGAGGAAATGATGGAATCACAGTGGCCAAGCTATTGTTGAGGGAATTCATCCCAAGGTACGGGTTCCCAATAACCATTGAATCAGACAGAGGAGGACATTTCTACAATGAGATCATGAAACTAATTTGTGAAGCATTGGGTGTACAACAGAAACTGCATTGTGCCTACCGACCAGAGGCTTCTGGTGTGGTCGAGCAAATGAATGGTACCATCAAAAATAGAATTGGAAAAATGTGTTTGGCCACAGGTTTGAAATGGCCTGATGTCTTGCCTCTCGTTTTGATGACAATTAGGTCTACTCCAGATAGAACCACAGGTTTGAGTCCACACGAGATCATCATGGGACGTGCCATGAGACACGTGTTTGTGCCAGTCAACAGGTTGATGACTATAACTGATGACATGATTTTGGATTACTGCAAAGACCTGGCTGACACAGTTCATTCTGTGTTTCACCAGGTTGGAGCGGATGCCACCACACCTGAAAAGAAACCAGCCCATGATTTGAGCCCAGGAGACTGGGTAAGGATAAAAGTACACAGAAGAAGAAATTGCCTGGTTCCAAGGTGGGGAAGGCCAAGACACGTCATCTTGACCACAACAACTGCTGTAAAGTGTGCAGGACTGAAGAACTTGATACTTGCTAGTCACACACTGAGAGTTCCAAATCCAGCAGACGGCATCGGGAAAGAATACTTTGACGAATCAGAATCAAGTGATGAGTCAAGCAATGAGAACCTAAAAACAAAAGAAAATCCCGAAAGGGGGGAGAATGAGCCAAGACTAGTTCAGACCCCCAGAGAAGAAATTCTGAGAAAAAGATTGCAAATTTCAGATACTTCAGATTCTGGAGATGAGCAAAACGCTAGCGGTGAACACCGAAAGAAGAAAAGAAAAGAAAAGAACATCCAGTCAGAAGTAACTTTTACACCACATGAAAGAGTTAAAGAAATTCCTCCTGAGAAAATACTGAGAAAATACTGGAAGAAGAAGAAGGGACAGTTGCAGAAAGAGAGGGACAGATTGCGGAAGATCCCCGAGGAGGTGTAGGGAACTGCAACACCCAGATAGGTGAAGGGACAATTAGTTAGCAAGAAGATTGCGTGCCGGAGACTCGAGGAGGGACAGAAGTAGGGCCAACCCAAGAGGTGGAAAAGGAAACTTCTGAAAAGGAAAAATCAAATGAAACAGAATCTGAAGACAGTGAAACAGAGATACCAGAAGGTCGAGTTCTGAGAAAGAGAACTTGGATCGAGGAAAGAAATGGCAAGGACGGCAAAGCAAGAAGGAACGCCAAAGGAGACATTTGGCCAAATAAAATTAAGTAACTAAGATACAGATTGATACGAGCTAAACCCTCAGAGGCTGAACAAGTGAATGAAGTAACTAGTCAGCGTCCAGAGAAAGAGGGAGAAACAGAAGTATCAGAAGTAAACAAATGAGGAAGAAAACCAAACCAGAAGTATAAGTCACCTGAATGGACGTATGTGGCATTGCCTGAACAAGGAGAAGAGGCAGATAGTCAAGGAAATCCAGAGGAGACTTGGCTGAAATTAATAAAAGAAGAAGAAACTGGGGAAATCCTGAGAGTTATCTTATCCGACACTGGAGAAGAAGCGGATGATCAGGAAATCCTGCATGTGGATGGTGAGAAAGAAGTGAAAAACGACGAAAAGCCAAGCTGAGTAATTTGTATTGATCCTTGTAGAAATACACAGGATTAAATAAGAAAATTGAAATATTTGGACAAACCTGATAAGTTTTAGCTCTTAAAGCTATAAGAGGCGGAGTAGAAGAGGCTAAGTCAAAAGACACGATTAGATCTAACAAGATGGCTAACATAGAGGATAAAAAGAGTAGATGTACCTTCATGAGAAGATGGTGCAAGACATGTTGCTGTTGTACAGGACTATAACTGCTTCTTTGGAGCATACTCGCTCTGTTGATCTCTTTCAAAGTAACTTTAGATACATTAGCAGGACATACTGAGAATATGATTAATATAGTGAAGAACTCACAAAAAGTAATACCGGTTAGAACAAGCACAGAGCATGTGCATCAAGATAGGTCAATAAATGATTTCTCTAGTAATGTGTTTTCAAAATTGTTGTATGAATATGTTAAAACAATGGAAGTAAGGGATTGCTACATCTGCATGCAATTACCTGCATCTGTTTCAGAAGGGGTGACTTATCATCACGTCCCAGCAACTTATGGAATAACATGTAGCGTCTTAACTAGTATATTTTATCAAGTAGGAAAATTAGAGTATAATTTGTCTAACATAGATAATATTCTTGGACGGTTGTCCATGAATAAGGAATTAAATCCAGCTAAAGAAGCTAATACATTAGGAGAAATTTTTATAGAAACTAAAGGACTAACTCTAGAGTATATTTTTAAGAACAATTTAACTTGCAGTTTGAAACCAGAAGAGAAAACGTTCTTGGATATGGTTGAGGAGAGAAGATTGAAAATACACAAGAATGCAGAAGGACATAAAGAAGGGGAAAACATTTGGGCAATAGATGGGAACAAGGAAGCGCAAGGTGATGTTAGACCAACAATAGCTATAGATTCACCACAGAAAGGCAAATTATGCATCATGAGAGAAAAATCCCAGTATCAATACATATACATAGGGACCAGTGAGTGTCATGATACTTATTTCATTGCATTCGGATGGGGATTTAGAGGTGGAGAAGACCCAGTTTTTCCTGGATTGTATTATATTTGTGGGAATAAGGCTTATTACAGGCTGCCTGACCATTGGTATGGCACATGTTATGTAGGCCTGGTCTTTCCAAAAATCTTTCACATGGATAGAGTAGAAAATAGTGGACCAAATAACCTACTAATGCGTAGCAGAAGAGAAACCTGGTTAAAAATTGTAGGTGATATTTTTGGAGCCTTGATACCAGCAGTGGGAATATCTTTGAATGCAAACAATATTTGGAAGCTGTCCACCATAGTGGATCGTTTATTAACAAGCACAGCTGGAGGATTCCTTTTGGTAAACACTGAATTAGTTGCCATGCGTGCTATGATTATGCAAAATCGACTTGCCCTTGATATTTTATTGGCAACAGAGGGTGGAGTCTGTGGAATGTTGAAAGTTCAACATTCAACATTGTTGCACTTACATTCCTGACGAAAGCAGAGATCTAAAAGTCTATATAAAAAATATTACAGAATTGCATGATGAAATAAAACCACTGGAGGTTGAAAGTGTCTGGACTAGAAATAGTAATAAGATGGCTGCTATAAAGGCTTTCTTAGGTAAATTAGGTAGTACTATAATAGGGAAAATATTGTTTCCATTAACCTGTGTGATTTAACTTGCAGTTTGAAACCAGAAGAGAAAACGTTCTTGGATATGGTTGAGGAGAGAAGATTGAAAATACACAAGAATGCAGAAGGACATAAAGAAGGGGAAAACATTTGGGCAATAGATGGGAACAAGGAAACGCAAGGTGATGTTAGACCAACAATAGCTATAGATTCACCACAGAAAGGCAAATTATGCATCATGAGAGAAAAATCCCAGTATGAATACATATACATAGGGACCAGTGAGTGTCATGATACTTATTTTATTGCATTCGGATGGGGATTTAGAGGTGGAGAAGACCCAGTTTTTCCTGGATTGTATTATATTTGTGGGAATAAGGCTTATTACAGGCTGCCTGACCATTGGTATGGCACATGTTATGTAGGCCTGGTCTTTCCAAAAATCTTTCACATGGATAGAGTAGAAAATAGTGGACCAAATAACCTACTAATGCGTAGCAGAAGAGAAACCTGGTTAAAAATTGTAGGTGATATTTTTGGAGCCTTGATACCAGCAGTGGGAATATCTTTGAATACAAACAATATTTGGAAGCTGTCCACCATAGTGGATCGTTTATTAACAAGCACAGCTGGAGGATTCCTTTTGGTAAACACTGAATTAGTTGCCATGCGTGCTATGATTATGCAAAATCGACTTGCCCTTGATATTTTATTGGCAAAAGAGGGTGGAGTCTGTGGAATGTTGAAAGTTCAACATTGTTGCACTTACATTCCTGACGAAAGCAGAGATCTAAAAGTCTATATAAAAAATATTACAGAATTGCATGATGAAATAAAACCACTGGAGGTTGAAAGTGTCTGGACTAGAATTAGTAATAAGATGGCTGCTATAAAGGCTTTCTTAGGTAAATTAGGTAGTACTATAATAGGGAAAATATTGTTTCCATTAACCTGTGTGATTTTCGTTTTATTACTACTTAGATTAGGATGTATATGTTGTAGATATAGAAGAAATAAAAAGAAGGTTAAAAGAGAAATTTACAAAAAGAGAGAAAAGAAACCAGAAAAAGATTTCGATGAAATAGAAATGGAAGAGTGGAAGGAGAGTATGTATGATAAGTCCAAGAGAGAAGATGAAAGGGAAACAGAATTTTAATTAAGTAAAAAGACATTTCAAAGTTTCCGCAAAAGGGGAGATAAATTGGAAATTTTGGTGGGTTGTTTGATGGTGATAAAATCACCAAAGGGGGGATTGATGGAGCGGGTAAAATAAAATATTTTGGTATACCCAATCCATTTATATAAGTTTTATTAAAAAGACTAAAAGAACTAATTCTAATGAATAATAATGTGTGGCAATTGAATTAATCAATCTTATTAACCAAGAAAATATACGTGGGAATGCATTTGCATGGCTAGAATAATAAGTGAACTAAGTTTGTACGCATATTAAAATTTATATGTTTAGCTTAGGCAGTGTTTATGTGATTTGCGCTTAAATAAATCAGCATTAACGGCTTTAAATGTCGCATATGGCTAGATAAATGCATACACATTTATCTAGCGTATTAGTGAGGGAATAACATTTTTTTATTCATTTCTATGTCTTAATTACGTTTTGTGTTTCTTTTACCTTAAGTTGAATATTTCGGCCTACTAAAAGATGGCTGCCGACTGAATCCTCACTAAAGTACATGACTTCATGCAAATTGTCAATGAAGGATGGCGTCTGCACTGACTACATAGTGCCCTCTCCTTGAACCTCCAAACCAGGTCCATGAAGACTACTCTGGGCGAGATGCCAATGTCCCTGAACACGGAAGAAATGTTGCAAACTGGGAACCAAAAGCCACCTATTCACAATAGACTGATACTTTCCTGACCTGGGAACGACTTTCCCATACGCCTAGTTTATACATCATCCGTATGAGAACTTTTTAAATTGTTTCTTAAAATATTGGGGCGGGGCTGAATTCAACCAATGAATAGCCTGGAAATTATGAAATGTATCTGTTATATGTAAATTTCAGTATAAATATTAGTAGTCCAGAGAGGGAAATTAGGTTACCACCCAATGAGCTTGAGACGCACCCTGATCGATGCTACTCTATGCGATTCACCACGCTGACAGCAGAGGACGGGACGGTAGAATCTTTGATGAATTTCTGAGGACCAGTTTCCTGACTTAGAGAACGACAATTAGCCAGAATAGGTAATTATGACAAAAGATACTATTGCATTTGTTAGGATTTTAACCTGCAATTTTAATTAGATAAAGAAAAATTATTATTTGAAGAACTGTGTCGGGTGTTTATTTTTTCTGAAATGATTATCGATTAATATAAGAATTGAAGTATTACCATCAAGTTACTAGAACAACTAAATGATCCGATTGGCCTCCGGATGGAGGAATTGTTAGGGTAAAATTTAATAGATATGGTTTCCTCCATCCAAGTAATAGAACTGTAGTTCGGGATAGTTGAAGATCCCTCTGTAGGCACGGATAGTTTGATGAGAATGAGTGTTGGTGTTATGGGCCCCACCAGCGTGTGATGTGTGTATGTGCGTGTGACTGTGGAATCATCCTGTCCGTGGAAGTAGAGGGAAATTTTGTGTCCTGATCTGCACCAACATGTAGCATGACTCCCATGAATTGACAGTCACCCTTCGTGACAGTCATCTGTAATGGTTTTTGGATTCTGATGAAGGCATCAATGTGTGTAACAATTCCCTCTGAAACATACGGGATGCTACGGGTGGACATAGTGTGGGACATCCCCATAACAGGCTCAATGGGGAATTGCAGCCTCTCCGTGTGAAGCAGGTGTTTGGCTCATCCCCTTAACTTGTGTGCCAGTTCATTTGGATTTACAACATCCGTGTTGTGAAGGGGGTGTCCAGCGTAGGTCACACATGTTCAGCCAAATGACCTGTGAGTCTGTTCATATTGATGCATATCCCTCAGTGTGAGCTTGAGTAATAAAGGTGTTCCTCACCCTCCGAAGTGCCTCATCTCTGTCAATGCAGGACTCTTGCCACTTTGCATGCGTCATCTCTGGCATAGTTGTCAAAGATTGTGCATATGAGTGTATGTGTAGTTCGGCAACATGCATGCAGTTCTTCATGGATAATAATCTCTATTGTGCATGAAGTCCATGGTTGTGTATGTATTTGTGCAGGTTGCTCCCACCAACGGGCCGTCAACGCCTGCTGAGGGTGTGTCTCATGTGCGCAGCTCGGCCTTCTGTTTCCTGATCCTGTGTCAGTCATCTTTGTTGATTGTTCATCCATTTTCTCTGGATGAGCCATGAGTAACCTGACACTCCTTCCTTTACATGCACCTGTTGCAGTTGTCCTTTCTGACATCCTTGTCTTTGTGTGCTACTTATGGCCTAGTTTACAGTACATGCCGCCTGCTGCTGTGGGCCCTGCGGCAAGGGCCAACCAAGTTCCCGGATTCTGCAACCCACATGCCTCCAAGAAGCTCCTCCCTTCCTCCCTCCACCCATTCTTTAGGCTGTCATCAGTTTGTCTGTGCCACTGTTGCAGCCAGGCAATGCCAAAGGCAGGACCGTCAGCACATGCAACGTGCACATTGCACGACCCTCATGTCCTTGCATGACCCACATCACACAACAGTCTCATGTTGCAGCCACCCTCCAAGCAATGTCCAAGCGAAAATCAACCGCCTGCTCTCAGGCATACCCTAAGCGCACACACCACACCTTCGCATGCTGAGTGTGCAACTCCAACTGCCTACACAGCGCTGCCCCGCCTTCCAGACCCTGTCACACCAACCAGGTCATGTCCCTCCTACTCCACACTGGCTCCGTCCAACAGCACGCCATTGGACTCTGTTACCTCCTCAACACAACAGGCCCACACATCACCATCATGACAGTGACCTGGATGAAAGCATCCTCAGAACACAACTTCTTCATTGCCATCTCAGACGGATACAAGAGCAGGGACGGCACTAACAATCCCGGAGGATGAACTGATATCTATTCCCAAGTAAGCACTCAGGGTCACAAATCCGGGTTGGCACAAACCCCCTGCAAACCCTCAGAGTAACACTCATCTACAGATCTCCAGGCCTACATCCACAATTCCGCAAAGCCATCAACACGTCTATCGTCACGCACGCCCTCACATCCACAGGATACATGTGGCTGTGGGCCAGGAACTTCTGGCTGGATGAGAACCACACCAGCATCCATCACTGGTCCATCCACATTAGCATCCACGTCTCCGACGGGCAACACACTGCCACACACCCCGCTGCCAATCCCCCAAAGATGCTTGATGTAAGTCAACACAGACATGCTGCGTGGGGCACTGGAACCAACACCACCGCCACACCCTGAAACCTCACACACTGGATCAGCAACTGATCCAACAATCCAGCCACGTTGACGGACTTTCCTGTAACGCACATCAACAATTAAGCCACCTTGGACAAGGCAGACCTACTGGACTCATACACGTCTAGCAGGACTCTTGTGCACAGCTTGCGACACAAATTACCATCAGTGGCCTTACAACCCTGGAAAACGGCACACACAGACATCACCATATCATCAGCAAGGACAATTAGAGATCCCTCAGATGGGGACGAGGCCAAAAAACAGCACGACATCAAGGAGCTCATCAGCATCGTGAGTGCACTGACATCAGCTCTCCATCCAAAAGACACCCCACCCTTGCAAGGCTGAGCCAATACCTTGCAACTTACTACCACTGCAAGCTCATGGATATACACGCAAGCCTTGGCACACAGAGGCAGAACGCACTATTATACGCGTGACCAACCACCCTCAGGTTTTGAACTTCCATCATCAGCAGATACAACACCCGGCTCATGTGCAACATCCCCTGGGGATCTCCATCAGGACCCTTCCCACACAACATCTCAACCACATCATTCCCCATCCTTGTGGCCGCCGTCCAGCACGTCATGTATGTATCTTTGGAGTTAGCCACATTCCATGGTAGATAGAGGCATGCAGTGACCCAGGCCCTTCTTAGACAATGGACGGCAGGAACGCTGGCTCTCAAGGAACCTCAACGTGCTTCCCTAGCCAGCAAATGTAATCAGGAATACAGTCAACGAGCAACTGACAAACTTCCTCCACGCAAAGAGCTCCAGTCAACCTGCACAAGACCGTCTTCCACAGTAATCACCCCACTGCAACCGTCATCATTGCCACCATCACTGACAACGTTGCCCTGCTCAACATGGTGAGGCCACCCCCCTTGACCTCTCCACAGCATTATGCACAATGTGGTCACACACTGTCAGCTCACACATATCCAACACTGGTATCCAGGGGATGGACCAGGATGAAACCATCAAGTGGCTCACCAGCAAGGCCATGGGAGTGGGACTCAAGCCTTCAGCATGTAGTACAGTGGTGTCATCTGGCACATGGCCCAGGGCTCATCTCTCAGCATGTCAATCTTCAATGTGTCCATGACCCCCTCTCCACCATCACATGCGCACACAACCTCATCATCTCGTATGCCATTGACAGCCAGCTGCTCCTCACCCTCACCAAAGACACAGCCATTGCCAGTTCCAACCTTCAAGAAGGCATGAGGCCCGTTGATGAATGGCTGAACATCAGCCACCTGTGGCTGGACTTGTACAGGACTGAGTTAATCATCTGAGGTTTGTCCCCTTACAGCTGGGTCAACTCCTTGTGTCACACCTGCCAGGGCACAGCACCAGCACCCAGTGGCCACGCACACAAGAGGGTGTGCATCATGGACGCGTCACTCACAATTGCGATGCAACTCACCAGCGTCTGTACCTCATGCTGCAACACCCTCCGCATGATGCACATGACCCACAGATAGATCCACTCCAAGGCAAGACAGACCGTCCCCCAGGTCCACAACACCAGCCGTGTCAGCTACAGCCCCGCCCTCCACGGAGCAAGTACAGCCAAACTCCCGGAAAACTTGTCCACATCCAGGGTGCATCTGCACACCTCAGCTTCAACATCCCGCGCCCCAGCCAGATCACCGTCCACCTGAGATAGCTGCAATGGATCACTGTCTGCTGCAGGATGGCCTTCACACTCCTCACCCACACTCAGGAGGCAGTCCACAACCCCAGACCCCAAACCAACCTTGGACGTCTGTCATCCAAGACCCTGTTGGGCCAACTCCGTGCATCGAACCTTGCCCTGGCCAACATTCTTCACATCCACCGAAGTCCAGCATGCAGGACATAGTTCTCCCACCTGGCTAAACATACCTGGGACTCCCTCCCCGGGCACCTCTACATGAGCCATGACCTCTACACCTTAATGATGCTCTTCCAAATTGGTCTGTCAGCACAGTATTGCAAGCCCCCCTCAGCAGCTTGAGGCCATCACAGGTGAGTATTGTGCTCCATGTCTGTATTGGATGATACATTGTGAACCATGTGTGTCCTGTACCGGACTCAGATCCCAGGGTATGGATGGCTGGAGTTAGTTCAACACTCAGGCATAGTTTGACATTTCCCCACACATATGTTGTGGACTCATGCAAAATGACTGCAACATCTAATTAAAGTAATTTAGTTTTATTCTCGGTGGGGGGCGTCTATTGTGGGTGAAAATATGTGCTATACAGTGTGTCTAGAATCCAAAGTTCACAGGGGGAGATGGGATCCTTTGCATTTGAAGTCATCAGAGTCCAGACCACAGTGTTTGTCATCCTTGGTCAGACTGTGAACAGCAAGTCCACTTGGCAGAGAATGTCAGTGGATGAGGTGCTGCTGTTGCGCATGAAGGCCAGGTGCCAGGCCAGTTGACCTGGGAGATGTGGATGGTCCGCTGCCTCTCACTGTCTTTTCCATGGATGACCCACCTTCCTCGCGGGACCCTCAGATGCCTTGACGATGTTTGGGACGCTCCGTCGGACGAATCCTCCTCCTCCTCCCTCCCTGTGGCTGGTGTTGGTCTTCGCCTGGTGGCACAGGGAGGGTTGCCCATGTTGTTGGTGATCCGACGGAGTGAACGGCTTATGTCCGTTTGCACCGCCAGGAGCTCAGCCAGTCTTGCCTCCATCCGTCCTTGGTGTTGTTGTTGACTGGCGTGTTGCTCGGCCTGCTGGTTCTTAATCTCTGTGAGGGTCTCCAAAACCTGGCTGATGGCCCTGGTGTCACGCCGGTATGCGTCCATGATGTTGCGTATGTGTGACATACCGGTCCCTTCAGCTGGCTGGTCAGGTTCTCACCTCCGCCTGCCTCCACTCCCACCACCCCTGCCCACACGAGCCTGGCCTGCCGTTGTGGGCACATCGGGTCTACGGGACCCCTGAGGGATGGCAGTTGCGGGGTTGTCTGCCTCCTCCTGGGTGCCCGGCGAACCTTGTCCCTCCAGGTCAGACTGGCTCAGTTGTTCAGTGAGGGCAGGGCTCCTGGGTGTCTCCTGGGATGTGGCAGGATTGGGGGTGGTGGTTGGCACAGATGTACCTGAGGCAGGTGCTGCAGGGGCTTGGACACCAGAGGGTCCAGGTGGGTTGGGGTCATCCGCGGAGTGTTGAGAGGCATCGCTGCCGGTGGGATCAGGTTCCTCCTGAGCCTGGGACTGTGATTCTTCCCCCCCATTGTTGGGGGGAGATCCATGACGTTGCCCCCTGTGTGAGAGAGAGACAATGTTAATGCTTTTTCCTGCGACATCCATGTTTCATACATATTCAAGTTGGCACAGTTCCTCCAGGTAGTTGTATGTGCCTAGCATTCCCCTCACTGTTCACTTGTGGATGGGTATGTTGCGGGGGACAGATTGATATGTTCTCCTGAGTGTTTGATATGTAGAATTTTGGCTTTGATGCTTCTTTGGCTATGGATTGATCTTGTTGTGTCACATGTCCATTGTGAGAGTGGATACATCCATTGCCTGCCCCGGGAGTGTGTGCTTGTGTAAGGGGTGTGTGTGCCAGGGCCTGCTGGTGGGTGTAGTGTGATTTGGCAGTGGGTCTCCCAGGTGATGTATCTGTCCCCTCATGGTGCATGCTGGCATGACAGTGAGTGTGAGTTCCTGTCCTAGATATCTGAGCTTGTGGTGTTGGTGTTTGAGTTTACAGTGGTCACAGGAGGGCCTTGTGCTGGCTACAGCACGGCCAAGTGTCAGCTACCTTGTCAGTACTTTGCCAGTCCCTGTACATTGAGCATGGTGCATGGGTATGTACCTGGGCCATATGGGCTGAGGGCAATGGTGTCTGATTCAGAGTTGAACAATGTGTTTTGTGAGCCCCACCCTCCCAGCATCCCGGACATCCAGTCTTGGGCTTGTGCTTCGTGTAGCCTGGGACATGGCATGGCCTTGCTTTGTGGATGGGGCATACACATGTTAGTGGTATGAGCGTTGTTTTTGAGTGTGGTGGTGTCCGGTGAGAGCTTGGGTGTAGTTGCGTGCATTTGGTGTAGTTGGGGTGTGGATGCCATTACCCCCATGTTACGTAAGTTGTTTGTGTACTTACCAGGCTCTGCAACTCCTTCGACTCCATGTACTCCCACTGGCGAAAGCAGGGCCATCACCTTCTCCTCCCAGGGATGGTAATGTACCGGTCTGCAGGGCAGCCCACCTCCAGTGATGTTGCTCTGGGCGTAGTCCTCATTCATTTTGCACTTGACTGCCCGCCGCAGATCGTACCACCTGGCTTGGCATTCATTCCTGGTCCTTCTGATGGGCGCCACAGCATTCACCCTATCGACGATCCTCTGCCACAGGCGTGATTTTTCTGCTATGCTGGTCTGTCTGACCAATGTTCCAAAGAGCTGTGGCTCGACTCTGATGACTTCGTTGACAAGGATGTCCAGCTCCTCCCTTGTGAACTTTGGATTCTTGTCTGTGGGCATGGTGTGGGGTGAGGGTGTGGATGGTTGTGGGTGTGTGGGTGTGAATGTGAAGGTGTGTGTGGGAATGTGGAGAGGGGTTTGTGTGAAGGAGTGTGTGTGAAGGTGTATATGTTAAGGTGTATGGGTGCAGTTGTTGGGGTGTGCTCTGTAGCTGCAGTGAGTCTGTTGCAAAAGCTCATGGTTTGTGTGTGTGGGCCCATTTTATTGGTCCATTTGTGGGTGGGCCTGAGTTTGAATTTTTGGTGTGTGTGTTATAAGAGGTGGTTGTGAGTTTGGGCCTCTGTTTACCTGTTTGGATGTGCCAGGTCAGTCATTTTGATATTTTTTGGACTGTAGATGTGTTTTGTGGTGTTGTGCGAGTTGAATTGACCCTCCTTGTGCTGTTTTACAGTGTCCTAGCTCAGTACGAGTCGTTTTCGCGTATGTAAGGTGCGTCCATACGCGATGTTGTTGTACCGTGCTCGCAAACGCAATGTTGTTGTAAGGTCCGTACATACGCGATGCTGGGGGACGGTGCTGGGGTACGGTGCGTCCAATTACGGGGATGGGGTACGGTGCTGGGGTACGGTGCGTACAAGTACGGGGCTGGGGTACGGTGCGTACAAGTATGGGGCTGGGGTATGGTGCGTCCAAGTACGGGGCTGGGGTACGGTGCTGGGGTATGGTGCGTCCAAGTACGGGGCTGGGGTACGGTGCTGGGGTACGGTGCGTCCAAGTACGGTGCTGGGGTATGGTGCTGGGGTACGGTGCGTACAAGTACGGGGCTGGGGTACCGTGCTGGGGTACGGTGCGTTCATGTACGGGGCTGGGGTACAGTGCATCCAAGTACGGGGCTGGTGTACTGTGCTGGGGTACGGTGCGTCCATGTACGGGGCTGGGGTACAGTACGTCCAAGTACGGGGCTGCGGTACGGTGCTGGGGTACGGTGTGTACAAGTACGGGGCTGGGGTACGGTGCAGGGGTACGGTGCGTCCAAGTACGGGGCTGGGGTACGGTGCTGGGGTATGGTGCGTACAAGTACGGGGCTGGGGTACAGTGCTGGGGTACGGTGCGTCCATGTACAGGGCTGGGGTACGGTGCATCCAAGTACAGGGCTGGGGTACGGTGCTGGGGTACGGTGCATCCAAGTACGGGGCTGGGGTAGGATGCTGGGGTATGGTGCGTACAAGTACGGGGCTGGGGTACGGTGCGGACATGGGGAGTACGGTGCTGACATACGGGGGCACGGTGCTGACATACAGGGGGACGTGCGGACATACGCGGGGGGAGGGTGGGGGCTGTACGACTCGTATCCCGGGCACAAGTTTACCCGGGATACGAGTGGTACAGAGTTCGCTCCGTACGTATGTTTTTCATACGCTTGTATATTCGGAAGGGCGTTACGGATCGTACTTGTGCGCTCGGACTTCAGTTTTACGATTTGTATGTAAAACTGACCGGGTACGTCTCGTAGACCTTTTCCTGAAGCGATTCGTATGTATTTTTCACGTACGGATCGTACTTCACCGGTGGGACGGGACTTGTACGATTCGTACGTAAAAATATACGGATGCGAGTCGTACGGGAAATTTTTTTACCCGATCGGAATTGGCACCTAAGTGTAAATTGTGCAGAACATATATCCAAAAGATGCCGAATGCCAAAAGCAGTATGGATTTTAGTTTTATCAGTTGTCAATTTTTTCAAAAATATAATGCAACAAAGAACAAAATCTTTTTTCTCGATTCTCCATAATTTGATGATGAAGATTTTCTAGAAAAAACACGACGTTTACAATTACATTAGCACAGCAGTTGATACCTGATCTATTTTCTAACTGGTATCCTACAATATCATCAACAGTGTCCATTTTATTTTCTTTGCAGCCTCAACATTCTCTTGAATTGTTTTCTTCTTTCCAACCTCACTAGAGTGGTTCTCATATGTTCGTTTTGACCATACTACATGCTTTTCATATATGGGATATTAACCTAAGTTAGGAGCATACAGTCTTCTTAACCGATTATACTCTCCTACACAACTTGCATCTGCACTAACCTTTTACTCATCAAAATCAATCAAATACAATCCAGATAATGTTCTTACTCAAGACAATTCAACATATGCCATACCCTCTTTAAACCTTGAGATTTATGAATGGTCACTGCATATGCTAAACAAAGAAGAAACTGTTTTCTATGAACATACAAGTCTTTAACAAGCAAAAAATGAACAGCACAACGTCCAATCTGTTTTACCTCTTCAATCTGATCAAATCTAATCTTCAAGAAGTCAATTGCATCTCTGTTTGGATAATTAACAAAATCAACAACTTTCCCATTACTCCACTTACTAAACATTTTTCTACATCCAAATTACGCCGTAAAATTACCCGACAGTTTTCACATACATATAAACTCTTTTATGAACCAGCAGTCTTAGATATAGACGTCTCATAAGAATCCTATTTTGATTTTAATTTTTCAGACAGAATAATAGTAATTCCTTTGTGTTCTGTTTTATCAGTGGCTTTAATTTTCATTATTTGTTGTTTATCCAGCTTCTAAAGTTCTTGATTGAATGTAGAACACTCTTGCAGTGTTGTCATTAGGCAAATTATAGACTTCTGTTCTCCAATTTTTTTGTACATTATTTCAGGACCAACATTTTCATCTGGAATCAAGTTTGTAAGTAGCCGACTTTGTAAAGCTTCTTTACCATGTTTTGTCAAAACACCAATTCTTATATCTTGAAGAATGCTTCCATAATGTTCATCACTTGCTTGTTGCATATTCCTAACAATTTCTTTATATTAAAAATGAGACCAAATGTGGACATTTCCAATACTTCCCTAAGATTTCCTAGTGTCTTCATGGACAAGTGTTTTAAAAACTGGATGCCCTTTTACAGGAGTAAGTTGCAGTAGGTCACCAAATACAATTACATGTTTTCCTCCAAATAAAACATCATAATCTGTTTTTAAAATCTGCTGCATTCTTAAATGTACAAAGGCAAGCATTACGTTTGAGACCATGCTCACCTCATCAATGATCAGAAGTTTCATTTTCTTTAGTACTCTTGAAACTTCATAACAAGCTTCTCCATATAGCTTGTGATATGTTATGTTATGTTAATAACTTTTATTAGGCGCACAGCTGCCCCAGCAAAGGGGCGTCCTGGCGCCTGATCAGGTACACAACACAACAGGTCAAGCCTAAGAAAGAGAAAGATCAAATAGCAGAGGCAAACAGATGTGTTTTAATGGCGCGTCTAAAAAGAGTCAAGCTATTTAGGGCGCGAATGTGTAAAGGAAGGGAATTCCATAAATCAGCCGCCAGGACACGAAAAGAGCGACCTCCCATCCTACTCAGCCTGAACCTAGGCTTAGTCGCCAGATGGTAAGATTCAGACCTGAGAGACCGCGTGGGGACGTATGGAGAAATAAGGCCCGCCAAAGCAGGGGGAGAGGAAAGCTTCAGGATCTTGAATGTCAGACAGAGAGCCTTAAATTTGATTCTCTGTCTGACCGGAAGCCAGTGCAGGGAGGTCAGAACAGCAGAGACAGAGCCTCGTCTTGGAAGGCCAGCAATGGCCCGTGCAGCAGCGTTCTGCACCCTCTGAAGCCTAGTCGCCTCAGCCTGGTTGACTCCAAGTAGCAAGGCACTCCCGTAATCCAGTCGGGAAAGAATAGAGGCCTGAACCACCAGTTGCCGAGTGGGGGGGTCAAAGAATTTGAGGACTGGCCTCAGCCCTCGCAGAATACCAAAACAGGTAGCTGCTGTCTTCTTTGTATGGCTGGTATAAGAAAGATTGGAATCCAGCCAAACCCCCAGATTTTTAACTTCGGCCGCTGGAATGGGTACACCCCCAGATCAGAAGGCCACCACTGGTCTCCCCAAAGTTCCGCCTGCTTCCCCACAACCAGGACCTCGGTTTTCCTGGCATTAAGCTGTAGGCAGTTGCTACGCATCCAACTAGCCACAGCTATAAGTCCTGCACGGAACCTGGGCGCAGTCACCTCAGGGTCCCCACTGAGTGTCACCGCCAGCTGCGCGTCGTCGGCATACGATGTCATAGTAAGGCCACATTGCCTGACGACAGCGGCCAACGGTTTCACATACAAGTTGAACAATGTGGGGCTTAAAGCAGAACCCTGAGGGACTCCCAGTTCCAAAGAATGGAAAGAGGACTGGCCAGGTGGAATGGCTACTTTGAAAAACCGGTCCGAGAGGAAGGAGCGGAACCACTGCAGAGCCTTCCCCTCAATACCCACTTCCTCCAAGCGCCGCATCAAAATGTCATGTGACACCGTGTCAAACGCGGCGCTCAGGTCTAATAGTAGGAGCGCCGCAGTCTGCCCCGCATCCAGCACTGACCGCAAATGCTCGGTCATGAAGAGCAAAGCAGTTTCGGTGCTGTGTTGGGCGCGGAAACCATTTTGGCTCTCGTCAAGAATGTTATTACGAGAGAGATGGGCAGACAAGATGGAATTCACGTGTGCCTCAGTGACCTTGGCGGTCCAAGGCAGGAGGGAGATCGGCCGGTAATTCTCCGGGAGCAAGGGGTCAGAGTTGGGTTTCTTCAGAATGGGGCTGACCACAGCTTGCTTCCAGGATGGCGGGACCACGCCCTCACTGAGGGAAAGATTAATCACGTCCAGAATGGGTTCACGACAGAGAGGCGGGAGACGGATAAGGAACTCCGGCTTCAGTGGGTCTAAGGGGGAGCCAGATTTAATTTTAAGGCTCAGAGTGTCAAATGCCTCGTTAGACATGGCCGGCAGGATGGACAGAGTTTCGGACACCGAGACCTTCATATCACTAAGAGCATCCCCGGAAACAGAAGGTATAAATCCTCGATAGATTGTCTGCACCTTCCCCACGAAAAAGGATGCCAGACTTTCACAGTGAGAGTCCGTGCAGATTTCTTGCGAGGTGGCCCGTTTCCCCATCAGGTCTTTGAGTACCTTGAAGATTAACTTAGAAGGGTTAGGGCTGTTGGAAAACTCAGCTGCATAATAGGCAGCCCGGGTTTGACAGATAGTTCTGTGATAGGTCTTAAGCTGGGCAAAGTACAGTGATTTTAACGTGGGATCAAAGGATTTTCGCCAGGCCCTCTCAGCTTGCCTGCAAGTTCTCTTGAGTTCGGCAAGAGTCTCATTATACCAAGGGCTGCGATTTTTAACGTGACATTTAGCCCAGCGCAGAGGTATAAGAGAGTCGAGGGCAGTAAGGACCCAGTTACAATACTGTTCATATCCCTGTTCCACATTCTGCAGTTTGCCCAGAGGTTGTGCCTCCAATATCCTGACAAACTCCTCCAACTTGAGTTTATGCCAATTGCGCTTTAAGTTCTGTTTATCCACAGGTTTAAATTGCGGATTTTCTAGGAGACATGACACCTTAATCAGCAGATGGTCAGTCCAACCCACCACCATCGGGTCAGATGATCTAGCCCGAACTAAGGTGGTAAAAAAGGGGTCAAGTATATGACCTCCTATATGGGTGGGGGAGGTGACTAGTTGGTTAAATTGCATCGCTTCCAGGTCCGCTAACAAGGAGTTGATGGATGGAGATGACGTCTGATCAAGATGTATATTTAAGTCACCTACTATGCTAAAGTTAGCACACCTAGGAGCCAGCGAGCCAACCATATCCGCAAGGGCGGCCTTAAAAACAGTGTCGTTCCCAGGTGGACGATAGATAAGCACACCACTGAAGGTAAATTGATGACTGATCCTTACCTTAAACAAGGCGCTCTCACACATTGGAAGATCCAAAGCCTTCTACTCAGCTAGGAAGCAGGATTTAGTCGCCATAGCTATACCACCTCCCCTAGTCGAGCGGTTCAAAGTAAACACCGTGTAGGTAGAGGGGAAAGCCAGATTTATAATGGCAGTGTCAGCGTCCTGTAACCAAGTTTCGGTAAGTAAAATGATGTCAGGAAGGTCCATATCTATCATGTCCCGTAATGACTGATAGTGCTTGACCAAAGATCTAACATTCAAGCTCCATATGTTGAGTTTCTGCTCGGTGCAATCCGTGTGAATGCTACGGGCAGTCCCTTCAGCAGATCGTACCCCAATGGGAGTGGCCAGGGAAAAACTACCGCAAGAACAATCATAAAGTCCCGAGAGAGGAGGTACAGGGACAGGGTTACACGCCAAAAGGCTGTCTCTTATGGAAAAGAGATCAGCACGATCGTACTTGAATGTTGCTATATTACACATGATGGTGCAATGGCAGGAGGCCAGAGTCCATAGCCCGCACCCGCTACCTCGACGCGGACGAGCGCAGACGGGCAGGACTCTGGCACGACTCCGGCTACGCGACGGCGTCCCACTGCGCGTTACCACTGCGCGGGAGAGGACGACTATAAATAGGCGTCTCCCAAACCAGCTCGAGCGTCGGGACGCTCCAAGATGGCGCCCGCGCAAGGACACACTCACCCCAAACCAAGATGGCCCCCACAGCTATCCAGCCCCAGGACCCGGACCCGCCAATGGCGGTGCGTTTTCAACAAATTAAATGCGGGTGAGGGGACAGAAGCCCAGCAGAGCGGTGGATAAAATCAGGGGATAAAAAAAAGAAAAGCAAACAAGATAAGCTAAAGGTATTTAAAAATATCACAGCCCGCTGGCAGCGCGACCTGCGCTAGTGCAGCAATGATCAGAACACTAGCAGTGTAAGTCCGCCTTAAATAGGCGTCTCCCAAACCAGCTCGAGCGTCGGGACGCTCCAAGATGGCGCCCGCGCAAGGACACACTCACCCCCAACCAAGATGGCCCCCACAGCTATCCAGCCCCAGGACCCGGACCCGCCAATGGCGGTGCGTTTTCAACAAATTAAATGCGGGTGAGGGGACAGAAGCCCAGCAGAGTGGTGGATAAAATCAGGGGATAAAAAAAAGAAAAGCAAACAAGATAAGCTAAAGGTATTTAAAAATATCACAGCCCGCTGGCAGCGCGACCTGCGCTAGTGCAGCAATGATCAGAACACTAGCAGTGTAAGTCCGCCTTAAATAGGCATCTCCCAAACCAGCTCGAGCGTCGGGACGCTCCAAGATGGCGCCCGCGCAAGGACACACTCACCCCAAACCAAGATGGCCCCCACAGCTATCCAGCCCCAGGACCCGGACCCGCCAATGGCGGTGCGTTTTCAACAAATTAAATGCGGGTGAGGGGACAGAAGCCCAGCAGAGCGGTGGATAAAATCAGGGGATAAAAAAAAGAAAAGCAAACAAGATAAGCTAAAGGTATTTAAAAATATCACAGCCCGCTGGCAGCGCGACCTGCGCTAGTGCAGCAATGATCAGCCTATTCCAACCTATTTTCATATTCAACTGGCAGCATCAGTAAACGATGCAATGTAATCCCTTTAATGTTGTGTGCTGATAACCCCTCCAACCACAAGATAAATGTGGTGCAGTGGTTTTCTGAAGACAACTGGTCAAACCTTTAATTAAGAAACTGTTTCCTGTATCAGCTTGACCACTGATATACATTCAAAAAGTTTTAGATGATGTGCAGTTGCATTCTTTTTTGTCATGAAGTAAGCCATGATCAGATCTGTTGTGTAACTTGCTGATATATTTCTTTCTGTTCAATATTTAGTTGTTCTTCCAAGTTTCCCAACTCCATAATTTCCTATTGTGCTTGTTGCATTGCTGTTTCTACTTCACTCATGGCTATTGCTGCTTAATTTTCAAGATCTGGTTCTCCTAGTGGATCTTAACTCAGTGCAGCAGAACTTTGACTATCTTGAGAACAGTCTCTAGCAATTTTAGCTGCAATAGTAGTTTCTTGTTCAATCTCTTCAGTGAACATTTGTAAATAAATTTGGAAAAACTGTGCATTTAATGCAGTATTTACAGGCATTAAAAGCAACCCTGGGCGTAGTTCGCGAAGTAGCGCTACGCGTAGCTACGCAAAGTGCACATTGCACTACGTGAGCTACGCGTAGCACTTCACGAACTCCATTGTACCCTGTTCGCACTGTGCAAGATGCTGTTTTCAATGATTGCACAGTGCGGACAAGCATCCAGCACTGTGCAATCATTGAAAATGGCATCTTGCACAGTGCGAGCTGTAGTTTTCTGCCACTCGAGTAGATTTTTACCCGAGCGGCAGCTTTCTCAACGCGGACTGGTAGTTTCTAATCGCGAGCGGTCGCGAGCATACGCGACCAATCGCAATGAGAAACTTGACCTCCCCGCATTGAGAATCTTGCCGGGACGTTTATTTTCCACGCTCGCGATCGCCAACTTGATGTTGCTGTTCGCGAACAAGGAAAAAGTCTTGCCGGGAGGTCATTTTGCTTGCTCACGGTCGCCAACTTGATGTTGAGGACCGCGAGCATGCAAAAAATGACCGCTGCACTACGCAACGCTACGCTTCGCGTGTTTGCACTGTGCTACGTGCAATTCGCGTAGTGCGAAGTAGCGCAAACTTCGCAAACTACGTGAGCGCACCGTAGTGCTTTGCCCTGGCTTAATTAAAAGAATCTTCATAGCATTCCAAATCTCCAAGTAATTCCATTGCAATACGCCAAGGCTTGAAGAGTTGCAGAACTGCTAAATAGAAAAATTCCCTTTTATCTGCAGTATCACAACTGAGTTTAATGTGATTAATAAGATATCCTTTGATATGTTATACCACACATCCATCACATCCAATTACTGCATATTTTTCTTCATTTATATTTTCTGTAACATTTCTCTTAAAGCTGTAATATTGCAGTACATCATAGAGACATATGTGTTCCAGATGTGGACTTCTTTTAGGATAGTACGTATCCAATATGTTTGTTTTAACAATATCTGTACATTCCGGTTCATTTAATGCTAAGTATTCAATTTCTTGTACAGATTTCAATACTCAATTTCATGTTGCAGCAAGACCTAGACTTACCCAAATAATTCCTCTTGACTTTGAATATAAACCTGCAGATGTCAACCAATCCGAACATTCGTAGGATGCAATCTCCTGATGGGAAAGAATCTTCAAACTAAAACTGTACAATTTGCTACTAAGAGTCTTCTCTTGTGAAATTTCTTCCCACATTTCTTTCAACTCAGTCTTTTCAGATTTTGTTATATATGACATAACAGAGCAAGCCACAGCAATTAAATTATCTGAAACATACTGGATATCCATATTTGCATTCCACATCGTCAAAATCACTGGATTGTAATCATTAATATACTTTGAATGTTCACTTCTTTTTATAGTGTAAGTATTCTTTGGAGATTTTCGAGTTATAGTATGCCTCACTGCTGACATGAAACTGTTGACTCTTCCTTTGGAAACTACTGGACGTGAGAATCCAAAATGACATTTTGTATAACATTTTTCCTTTGACTTGTATATACGTCGACAATATTTCCCACATTGATGAGTTTGAAACCGTAAAATGTGTTGTCTTAAGGTATTTTCTCTTCCTGTTGTTGGAATACCACTTGTAACATAGTCTTCAATGAAAGATAAAACAGTCTCATCAGAATCAGTTCCAAATTTTGGGGCATCCTTGATCCATAATAGCTTATGTATATGAGAGCACCTCTAGCTTGGTACTCCTTTCTCAAAAATAAATCAATAACTTCTCCAAGAGGTGGGTTATTTTTATTGCAGATAAAAGACATCATAGCTTGAAACCTATGATTAAAATATCTGCACACATTTACAGGATCCAAGGAACACAGTTCTCCAGCTGTCTTGAATTCAATGTTTTTAATATTTGAATTGGCTTCTCGTAGAAATTCAAGTAAATTGGCCCATGCGTATTTCCTTAACATACATTTAAGTTCTCCGTGACGACGATACCAATACTCATTAGTACAACGTTGACATGCCATAAAATTAATCAATTCGCGATTTTAAATGATCATCTCTTTGTTTTACTTTGTCCAAGAATACCTTTGCAGAAACATGTTGAAGATGAACTCCTGTTTTTAATATGTGGTTCTCTACAAATGAAAGTCCAGACATGTCACTTTCAAACAAAAGATGAAATATATATGGAATACATTGTCGAAATCTTGGATCTTCTGAGTACAATCTTGTCGTACGATATTCTGAAGCTGGAATCTGCACGGGTCGTTCATTATATCGTCCACCTTTTCCAGTGGGTAAGAGCTGTAGAAAATAACGGGCTTCTAAACTTCTTTCCCAAACATTCATAGGAGCTCCCTTCGCTTCCTTCATTTGGAATAATTCAATAGTATTTCCAATCACTTCCTTTGAATGTAAAGGATGTACTCTATAATGTTCAAACATTTCATCACTCCTGGATATGTCCTCTTTTTGGATTTGGCCACTTGAAATTTCGCTATCTTCTCCTTAAACTATTTCTTGTTCTTCCAGATATATATTTTTCCAATAAAGATTGTTTTTTATGAGATATGCTGTAGCCTTTTGACCTTTGGTGACATCTACTAACTCTTGATATATTTTGCGACTCTTTGTTGGAACACCATTAACTACAGGTTCAGTTTCCTCTCTCTCTACACCAATAGTTTCAATATTTTTCTTTAAATTTAAAGGTAAATACACAACTCTTCCTTTTAATCCTCTTTTTAAATCTGATGGAGGCGGCTTACCTGTTTTAGGCTCCATACAAAGAATAGTCTGAAACTGGCTCACAGAATGAATCAGAATGGACTCATACGTATTTAAATCTAACAGTTCTGGAGGAATAGCTACCAACTCTAGGTTATTATGTATGCTGTAGCTGGCATTTTGCTCTCTTCTAATTTGCTGTAGCAATATTTGCAAATATGTTGATCAATACCCAACTCAAAAATACCTTCCACCAACAAATAAGCACCGAATTCCTCCCACTTATCATTGTTTTTCTTTTCACTTTATAAATACAGATCAACATTCCTAGTTTGATTTCTATAGTGAGTACGTAGACAACAAATACAAACATAGTTTTGTTTTTCAGAACAAATTACCTTAAACTTTATCATTTCTTCTACAAACTTCACAGTAGCACTATCTTCCACCTCCTCTTCAACACCTACACTTATCAAACTCTCTCTTTGTCTACAATCTTCTTCAGTACTAAAGAAACAAAACTCTATATAATCACAAACTTTTTTGGACATCCAATACTGACCCATGCAAAAGAGAAGTGTTTATTTCACTTAAAAATAATGCAGCACTTTTTACATAGTATAATCTTCTTACTAGCTTCCGCATTGCAGAGTGATGTACTGCTAACATTCTCAAATGATGAAAAACACTTTGACACACTTTTCTAGAAATACATGCCAGAGAATGACCTTGTAAGACAGTATTTGTTCTCACTTTACAAGGATCAAGTCCTTGCAACATCTTAATCTTTTGTGTAATACTTTTTTTTAGTATACGCTCGTAAGAAATTTCTTAAAATACCTATAGACTCCTGTTGTATACTACAAATACTACTATAATTCCACATATACACTGGAGCTTGTGAAGGTTTCACTTGAACTTCTTCAGCTATTACTTCTTCCACATTTCGAGGAACCATCATTTCTTTTTCAATTGCACAACTGTTCTTAACTTCATAAGCACGACCACTGGTATCAACTGTGTGAACTAATGTATTATTTTGAAAATAGCTCTTTTCCTTAAAAAAAGATTCTGACCTAGAACTGTGCTTACATTCACCCACAAAAAATTCCAGAAATGAGTTCTGTTAATTAATCTTTTCCTTTTGTCCTTCATAGAAAGCATTGGTTTATCCCATTGTTCACATTCTTTTCAAAACTAATATAAACAATCTTCTTTTAAATTCAAAGGCCTTTTTTCGACTATACTTTCAATCTCTTGTTTCTTTTTATAAAATGCAGATTTGTTTTATATTTCTTGCACTCTTTCAATAAATTTTGTACTACTCTACTTTTATTCACATGTTTTCTAATATTGTGATATTGTTTCATCCTTCTTTCAACATAGATTGTTTTCTCATTTCCTGAATTTCCATTAATTTGTTCTTTTTTCCTTTCATTCTTCTTCATTCTACAAGTATTCTTTCTATTTTCAGCATTTTCAAAATCCTTTCCAGTCCTTAAAATTATTTTAATAAATTATTTTGTTCTCTTACAGCAAGACTTTTTCTTTTTTGCCACATGTTGTAGTTCATCTAATTCCTGCTTTTATTTCTTCTTTAAATAGTACTTATTTTTCTTGTTTTTTCTTTTGCCCTTTTTTTGTCAGGGTAAATCTTTCTTAATATTAATGAAGAATATCTGAAAAAAAAGTATTTTAAAAACAATTTAATATTATTAAAATAATTATATACAAATATTCTTATCTATTACTAAAGAAACACCTTCTATTTAAAATGCATATATGGTTTTCGGAATATGGTAACAATTACCTCTGAGCTGCACATTAAGTGAAGAGGGGTGCAGAAAATGAATGCAGCAGTAATGTCTGAAGCATTACAGCACTACATATCTAGTGCCTGCATCATCGTAAGACTGCAGGGCGACTGCTTTGGTGTTTTTATAACTGCATGAAAGGGGTGCAGAAATCTGCAAGAGAGGTGCAGAAAGAAGCAAGAGTAGTGCAAAAGAACCAACAGAGGTGCAAAAAGAGGCACATGAGGTACAGAAGGAGGCAAGAGAACTGCAGAAAGAGGCAAGAGAGTTGCAGAAACAGGCCAAAGAGGTACAGAAAGAGGGAACAGGTGGGCAGAGTGAGGCCAGAGAGGTGCAGAAAGAGAGAAGACGGGTACAGAAAAAAGGAAGAGGGATGCAGAATTTTGGAACAGAAGTGCAGGAACAAGACAGAGCAGTGCAGAAAGAACCAACATAGGTGCATAAAGAGGCAAGAGGGGTACAGAAAAAAGCAAGTGAAGTACAGAATGTAGCAAAAGAGGTGCAGAAAGAACCACCAGAGATGTAAAAAGAGGCAACAGGAGTGCAGAAAGGGGTAGAGAGGTGCAGAATGTGGCAAGAGGGTTACAGAAAGAGGAAGGAGGGGTGCAGAAAGAGGAACAAAACTGCAGAAAGAATCAACAGAGGGGGTGAAAGAGGCACGAAGGGTGCAGAAACAGACAAGACAGGTGAAGAAAGAAGAAACAGAGGTACAGAGAGGCAAAAGTGGTACAGAAACAGGGAAGAGAGGTGTAGAAAGAGGCAAGCGAGTTCCACAAAGAGGGAACAGGGGTGCAGAAACAGTTAAAAGGGGTGCAGAAAGAAGCAAGTCAAATGCAGAAGGAGACAAAGGAACTGCAGAAAGAGGCAATAGAGGTGAGGAAACAGGTGAGGTGCAGAAAGTAGAAGAGATTTGCAGAATGAGACAAGAGAAGTACAGAAAAAGAAAGAAATGTGCACAAAGAAGCAACAGAAATGCAGAAAGAGGTAACAGAGGTGCAGAGCTAAGCAGGAGTGGCTTGCACACCATTAGTACCAATTTAACACCCACATTTAGCAATAAGTAACAGGTGACCATTGTAGGTTTGCAAAAGGCCTTCCACCACGCTGTAACACTTGTCACTGCATTTTTCTTAATGTTTGAGCTATTTGAGCTAGAAACAAGGCTTTTTTTAAATCAAATCTGAAGATAAGAATGCATATGATGAATTATGTGGCTAATGCAGAAAATGTATATTTATGCAAAAGTCGGTGCAGCCAAACACTCACAGAATCCCAGTGGCCCTACTCATACCCCTGACTAGGTGCACAAGTGCTCCTCAGTGCAAAAAGAAGCAAGAGTAGTGCAAAAGAACCAACAGAGGTGCAAAAAGAGGCACATGAGGTACAGAAGGAGGCAAGAGAACTGCAGAAAGAGGCAAGAGAGTTGCAGAAACAGGCCAAAGAGGTACAGAAAGAGGGAACAGGTGGGCAGAGTGAGGCCAGAGAGGTGCAGAAAGAGAGAAGACGGGTACAGAAAAAAGGAAGAGGGATGCAGAATTTTGGAACAGAAGTGCAGGAACAAGACAGAGCAGTGTAGAAAGAACCAACATAGGTGCATAAAGAGGCAAGAGGGGTACAGAAAAAAGCAAGTGAAGTACAGAATGTAGCAAAAGAGGTGCAGAAAGAACCACCAGAGATGTAAAAAGAGGCAACAGGAGTGCAGAAAGGGGTAGAGAGGTGCAGAATGTGGCAAGAGGGTTACAGAAAGAGGAAGGAGGGGTGCAGAAAGAGGAACAAAACTGCAGAAAGAATCAACAGAGGGGGTGAAAGAGGCACGAAGGGTGCAGAAACAGACAAGACAGGTGAAGAAAGAAGAAACAGAGGTACAGAGAGGCAAAAGTGGTACAGAAACAGGGAAGAGAGGTGTAGAAAGAGGCAAGCGAGTTCCACAAAGAGGGAACAGGGGTGCAGAAACAGTTAAAAGGGGTGCAGAAAGAAGCAAGTCAAATGCAGAAGGAGACAAAGGAACTGCAGAAAGAGGCAATAGAGGTGAGGAAACAGGTGAGGTGCAGAAAGTAGAAGAGATTTGCAGAATGAGACAAGAGAAGTACAGAAAAAGAAAGAAATGTGCACAAAGAAGCAACAGAAATGCAGAAAGAGGTAACAGAGGTGCAGAGCTAAGCAGGAGTGGCTTGCACACCATTAGTACCAATTTAACACCCACATTTAGCAATAAGTAACAGGTGACCATTGTAGGTTTGCAAAAGGCCTTCCACCACGCTGTAACACTTGTCACTGCATTTTTCTTAATGTTTGAGCTATTTGAGCTAGAAACAAGGCTTTTTTTAAATCAAATCTGAAGATAAGAATGCATATGATGAATTATGTGGCTAATGCAGAAAATGTATATTTATGCAAAAGTCGGTGCAGCCAAACACTCACAGAATCCCAGTGGCCCTACTCATACCCCTGACTAGGTTCACAAGTGCTCCTCAGTGATTCTCCCCATTTTGTTAAAACTTAAAAGCACGTATACATATATCTCTACGCTTTCAAATCATCATGATATCTAAAACACATATATATACAATATTTCTGAAATATAGTGAAACCTAGAAACTGAGACATGTAATAGATCTGCCTGAGTGATTCCAAAACTCAATGGGTACTGGTTCAGTTATTGTATGAGTGCAAGGGTATTCACTGGATAATTGCAGGACAAGATGGATACTGAATAGCTCATTGTATGAGTGCAAACATAAATATTGACTACATGGATAAGTGTATACATAGCACCTGAAGGGACCGATGAGTCACTGAGTACTGCCTAGGTGAATAGATTATTGCAACAGAAGGGCATAGTTGATTCTACGACTGCAAGGGTAGTGTGTAGGTTATTACAAGACTGCATAGGTGCTTGGGTGATTGTATGAGCACAAGGGTAGTCACTGGATATTTGCACAGAAACATGGATAGTGACTAGCTCATTGCATGAGTGCAATCATACACATTGAGAGCATTGTTAAGTGTATTCATAGCACCTATATGCATAGATGAGTCACTGAGGACTGCCTAGGTTAGTAGATGAATGCAACAAAAGGGCCTGGGGGATTCTAGGTTATTACATGACTGCATAGGTACAGCCTGCATGATCACATGTCTGTAGGGAAAGAACACATCTTTGACCCTGAGTGATTCTATGCCTGCAAGAGTAATATCTGGTGGAGAGGTGTGGCTCACTGGTTAGAGGTGGCAGACCCGTAAGCAGAGAATCAGCCAGGGACCAGGATTCAAATCCCGACGCGGCAGGGTCGTGGACCAGGGTCAAAACAGACTTGATAATTCTCGCCTCGGTACCTACTCTAACCAGGAACACACTCGGCAACTCTGGGCATTAAGCTTGCCTCATCTCTACAACGGCCCCCCACAGACGCCGGGGATGCCTGGTTTCACCTTGGAGATACCCAGAAAGGGACCATCTCACAGGGATAGCCAGGACGGGTTCCCCAGCGGTCTACAGTGCCGGGATGCCCTGTTGCTGGGGCAGCTGTGCGCTTTACAAGTCTACAACATTTACATTGCTAATGTACATGGCAAGTGTGTAGGTGATTTTATACGTTGATGAGTACCGCCTGGGTCACCAAAGAACAAACTTACAATTTCAACCAAACATCTAAAATTATGCGGCATCTTTTTACTATGCCTTTCAGCAAACTGAAAAAAGAAGTCTAATTAATAACACCTTATGTGAGCATCTTTCAAACAACACGTTTGTGCTGCATCTTCACCATTCTATCTAAAATTATGCAGCTTCATTCAACTATACCTTTCAACAAACTAGAAAAATAGAAGTCTAATTAATAACACCTTATGTGAGCATCTTTCAAACAACACGTTTGTGCTGCATCTTCACCATTCTATCTAAAATTATGCGGCATCATTTAACTATACCTTTCTACAGACTAGAAAATAAAGCCTAATTAATAAGACCTTTTATGAGCATCTTTCAAACCACACTTTTGTGCTGCATCTTCCGCATTCTAACTAAACTTATGCGGCTTCATTTAACTATACCTTTGTACAGACTAGAAAAAAGAAGTCTAATTAATAACATCTTATGTGAGCATCTTTCAAACACTTTTGTGCTGCATATTCACCATGCTATCTAAAATTATGCGGCATCATTCATCTATACCTTTCTAAAGACTAGAAAAAAAGCCAAATTAATAAGACTTAATATATGAGCATCTTTCAAACCACACTTTTGTGCTGCATCTTCACCTTTCTATCTAAAACTATACGGCATCATTCAACTATACCTTTCTGCAGACTAGTAAAAAGATGCCTAATTAATAACACCTTATATGAGCATCTTTCAAACCACACTTTTGTGCTGCATCTTCACCTTTCTTACATTATGCGGCACCATTCAACTATACCTTTCTACAAACTAGAAAAAAGAAGCCTAATTAATAACACTTATATGCACATCTTTGAAACCACACTTTTACATCTTTTACATCTTCATCATTCAACTAAACCTTTCTACAGACTAGTAAAAAGAACCCTAATTACTAACTCCTTATATGAGCATCTTTCAAACCACACTTTTCTGCTGCATCTTCACCATTCTATCTAAAACTATGCAGCATCATTCAACTGTACCTTTCTACAGATTAGAAGAAAAAGCCTAATTAATAATACCTTCTGTGAGCATCTTTCAAACCACACTTTTGTGCTGCATGTTCACCATTTTACCAGTACTCGCACTCTTGACCCTACCACATAAAAAGCAACAACAGCTCTTTGTTAAACATCATGCACCTTAAAAAATATAAGTCATATGAAAATACATATACATCAAGAAACATACTAAAGACAGAAGTCCATGCACACCTTAAAACTTGACAAACTCCACCTCCAAATTTAAACCAACATCTAAAATTATGCGGTATACTAGAAATATACATATCAAGACAGTAAAACAAACTACCATAATCAGTAATCCATCTTCCAAAATACACATATTACTATACAGAATCTTTTTTAAACAACATTTAAGTACAACAAAACAAACTACAATACACATCTCTACATTTAATAATATATTTCAAACAACAGTTTTTAAATAATTTTAAAAGTTTGAAAATAAACCTCGCAAATGTATAACTCACCTTCCAAATAGATTTGTTGAATTTAAAATATCACAAACTCTTAAAGGATTTTCTTTTGCACACAATCAATATAATGCACCAGTCTCAGCAAGGTAGAACCAGTAATGGCAAAGTTTCCCTGTCTTTCTCCACACACATACATGTAAGTAGCAAATCACTTTGCTCCCTAGATTATTTCCAATTGTAAAACACATTTCGATTGGTTACACATAATAACCCTTAGCAACTGACTTCTAAATGTGCCCAAACTGGTTCTTCATTATTTTTGGCAGTCACAACTCCATCGTGCACCACCGCGATGGAGACACAAATTCATATGGGAGTTCAAAAAGATATTACAAATAACTTTTCCACTATTTTTTAATAACACAACACTTCTAAAGATAGTACTGACTTGGAAAATGTCACTGTAATAACATATCACTTAAATTTAAAATACAAATTTACATTTTAAGTACACAGTTAAGTTTCAACACTACCCCCATTCTGCTTAATGCCAATTTCCATAGTAACAGTTCATGGAACACTCAACTTAACTGACAGGTCACAAGTTCACCATATTTTCAAGTTCACCATACAATGTTGCAAATGCAAACATCAGGTGTGGTTGACTGCGCAAAATATGACCTTGTCCTCTCTATTGTACCTTTCAAACATTTTTTACTAACCAATAAGACACATGCTTTTTAAAGAAAGTAAAATGCAACCTATTTTTGAATGTACAATGTTCTTAAACAGTCAGTCAATTCCCTACTTTTTAAAAAACAGCATCTTGTCCACCATTTACATACCTCTCATTCCACCAACTGACTACCTCAGCTACAGACATCTTTTCATTACTTCAAGACATGCCTTCAAGATGCTTACAGTGTGAATTGTTAGACACAGCTATGTTTTCTGTTGCAAAAGATATGCTGAATGCAGAGGTATTTACAAAGACCTAGCTTTATAAAATGTGGATATTAAATGGATTGCACAGAGAGGATTAAAGTGAACCCAATTGATGCCTTTGGTTAAAACCTTTTTGCATCTCCAACCCCCTGACCTCATGATTGTGCACTGCGGTGGCAATGACCTAGGCATATTGACTGGGGTAGGTCTGGAAAGGCTAATGAAGGACACCTTTGCCCAACTGATGTTGCTTTTATCTCAAACTATCTTTGTATACTCTAACATATGCCAAAGACCGAAATGGAAGTGGTCAAATCAATTCTGTCCACAGATTGAGAAAGCTAGAAAGAGTGTCAATAAAGCTGTTTCTCCTTACCTCAGGGACCATAGGATGGGCTCCATATAGAACAACAATCTACGGTATGATATGGATGGCATCTACAGGAGTGATGGAGTACACTTCACAGATCAGGGAAACAGAGTCTTTCTCAACAACCTAAAGCTCTGCATCAGCACTTACATGTAGCTACAACAAACTCAGAAAGAAAACAAGGGCTCTCTCTAGAGCCAACCTATAACTTAATACTGATTATAATATTTTATAACACATCCATTTTTTTTGTGGATTCGCACTCCCAGCGCGAATGGCCCCGTGGACCCTAACCCCCGGGACCGGCCCTTATCGTTGGGGACCATGGTGGGAGCCCCAATGCCCCCACGGTCCTGCCGGCTCCCCACCTTCTGTGGGAGCCGGCATTGCTTTTGAGCAAGGGGAGCTGCTGACCTGCAGCTTCCCTTGCTCAAAAGCAATTCTTCTTTGCTTCGTTGAAGCGAGAGCAGGTTTCCTGCTCTTGCTTCGATGATACAAATCAGGAGTTTGCTATGACCCTGTCATAGCAAACGGCAATGTCCCTGGGGTGGGTCCCCGGGACATTGCAGGAGGTGGCCCTGGGGGGTGGAGGTCAAGTGCCCCAAGGAGGAGGGCTGTGCGGCCCCCTCCCTAAATTTGCTGAGCCCCGGGGAGGTGGTGGTCCCCGGGGCTTGGGAGTGCCAGCAAGGCCCCCCACCCTATAATTACAAATGGCCCAGGGAGTTGGCGGTCCCAGGGGCAGCATGAAGGGTTATGACCCCCCACGCATTTAATGAACAAGTTCCGGGGAGATAGGGGTACCCGGGGCTCCGGCTGGTCCACGTGCCCCCCACATTCAAATTACTAAGCCCCGGGGAGGTGGCAGTCCCTGGGGCTGCGGGGGCCCCCGTGGGCACCCACAAATTCATTTGGCATTTCCCCTGGGACCTAGCCCACCCGAGGGCTTATAAAAAACAAAGCGCGGAAGCCAGCACTTCATTATTTTTATTTTCTCGTCCAGATTCGCGCACCCAGCGCAACTTCGGATGTTTAAAAAAAATAGATATATTTGGGGCCTGGGGGACCTTTTAAGACCCCTTGAGCAGGCCTAGGGGGTCAGGGTGTTTCTACCGTGCCCCCTTTTCTTCTTTTTCAACCAATGTTTTCCACTCTTTTCTTGTGACTCAGTTACCGAGTCACAAAATGGCTGCCAACACTTCCTGGTTTGGAGTGTTGGCAGTCAATCAGAAGTCAGCTTGTGCTCGGGAGGATTCAAGACTCCTCGGTGCTCAGATACTGATATTTTTCTTTTTTTAATTTCTCAGGAACTAGTAAACGGATTTACACCATTTCTTTTTTTTTAAAAGGTCGCTTTCCGAACCAAAACCTACCTTTTTGCCACATTTGGTGTAATTCCGTTCAGCAGTTTAGGCTGTAGTCGTGTCTAAAGTTTCCTATGAAATTAACTGGAGGAAAATGAATTTTGGGACCCTCCTTTTTACTTGACCCTGCTTGACGAATCATCCCGAAACTTTGAAGACAGAAGGTGACTGGAGCGCCCCATTAGTTTTGAGAATTTCACAAAGATTCGTCAAACGGCACCACAGTTATTGGCAAATCAAAAAAACGCTTTTCCCATGGAAACTAGATCCTAACTATAACTACCTACTGGCGACTAGATTGATAGATGATTTGTTTATTTTATGGAACGGTACCCCTGAATATACCCAGACGTTTACTTCTAAATTGAATGAGAATACCTTAAATCTAAGATTCACTTTCAATATCAACAAGACTGAGGTATGGGTTTTAGATCTAGTGGTCTTTGTGAAAGACAACAAAATACACACTAAAACATACAAAAAACCAACAGCTGGTAATTCAATCTTGCAATCTGAGAGTTCCTCCCAGTCAAGCTGAAATAAAGTATACCCTACGCGGAACATCTGCAAATGATTAGAAATTGCAGTGATAATGATATTTAGGAGAGGCTCAGTGTGAACTAGAATTGAAGTTCACAGAAAGAGGATATAGTAAAGTAACCTTGAAACAAGCAAAAGAGAAAGCAGATAAAGTGTCCAGAGAGTCTCTGCTCTTTGCCCAAGGTAAAAAGAAAAAGAAAAAAGAGGAGTCAAAGGGCAGTGACATGCCCAGGATGATAACGGTATAATTTGTATCACCAGAAAGTAAGACAGATTTTAACGAGGCGTTGACACTTAATCAAGAGCGACTCAACATTAGGAAGTATGGTGAATAGCAAGCCAAGCCTTACTTTCAGGAGAGCAAAAACTATGCACCAAGAATTAGTAGTGACTAGTCCAGAGGTGCAAAAGGTGAAGGCATGTTGAAAGGGAACCCACAATTTTGTAAATGTCAAAAATGCAAGGCGTGTAAATTTGTTATAAATAAACAATAAGTAAGGTCGCCACTTTCAAAAACCCTGTGAAGATACACGTGATCATGTAGTGTATGTGCTGCATTGCCCCTGCCCAAAACTATACGTGGGGACTACCATACATATGGCTCATGTAAGAATATTACAACATCGGAGGGCAATCAGAAATGATGACAAAAGTTGTCCAGTTGCCCGTCACATACATGAACACCACAAAGGCAGATGTGAAAGTTTGTGGTACTTCATCATAGATTCTGGACCGAAAAACAGGAAGGGAGGAGATAGGGAGCTTAAATTAAGGCAGCTAGAGGTCAGGCATATTGTTCTCCTGAATTCCAAAATCCCCTCAGGTATGAATGCAGACGAAGAGCTTTATACACTCATTTAATATATGCAAAGGGTAAGATCTTCGCACCCATATACAAAAGAATAACCAATTTTAGAATAGGATGTGGGAGTCTATTTCCTATATAAAAGTTTGTACACTCAGTATGCACTAATATAGAGCACTATAGCACTTTACTAGAGCTGGTGTTGAGAGTCCTCTGTACAGGAGGTACTTTCCACCTAAACTTGAGAACTGCACAGAATTCTCTGCTTCTTTTTTTTGCATAATTTACGTATCACTCTATGCCTGAAAGGGTATTGTTTTGTCTTATACTGGGTGCTCCCTTGTGTCTGGACAAAGCTATACCTCTCTGAAGAGCTCTAATTAAAGTGAAACACTGTATCAGGGGTTGCTTTTACTCTTTTCAGGTTGACTTGGTTTGTATTTTACTAATTCAAATCTGTAGTACTGTGCCTGGAGTGGTAAATGGCTTTTGTCATTTTAAAGCTCGGCATGAACAGCACTGTGCTAGTTCTATGCTTAAAGACTTTCCTGCAGAAATGGCAAAAGACATTGTCCCTTTCTAGCTCGGCGTGGATGGCACTGTGCTAATCCTATGCTTAAAGACTTTGATAGAAAAGCAGACATTTGAGGTGAGCAGATCTGGAGTGCTCTTTAAAAGAGCTGCTTTCCACCTAAACTTGAGAACTACCCATAATTCTCTGCGGTCGCCAGTAGGTAGTTATAGTTGGGACCAAGTTTCCGTAGGAAGAGCATTTTTTGTTTTGCTTATAACTTTGGCATCATTTGATGAATCTTCATGACATTTTCCAAACTAATTCTTTGTTCATATCAGCTCCTATGTTGAAAGTTTGGGGGTGATTCGTCAAGGGGGTCTGAGAAAAAAGGGGCGTCCCAAAACGTGTTTTCGCCATGTTAATTTCCATAGGAAAGTTTAGACAAGGCTTCAGGTCGAATGAGTGAACGGAATTACCTCTAATTTGGCAGGGAGAAGGGTCTTGGTCTAGAAAGCATGCTTTTGTTTATTTGGTGTAAATCCCTTTAGTAGTTTTGGAGAAATATCGATATTTAAAGATATCGATATTTGGGAATTCTGCCTTCTGATTAGCTGAGGCATTACGAGCACGAGCTTGCTGCTTTTTGGCTGCGAGCAGTTGCAACTAGGAAGTGTTCGCAGCCATTTTGTGATTCCGTTGAAGCGAGTAAGTGGAAAAAAGGGCAAAAAGAGTAGGAAAGAGGAGGGTAGGAGCGCTGTGAGGTCTGTGGGGTGGTTAGGGTGTGCTACACAGGGAGTGTGAAGCAATGTATTCACCCCTACTGGTGTGAAAGTGCTGTTTTGTCTAGAGTGAGATGGTGCTGAGGTGAGGTGCCGGTACACTCGGGGATAAAACCGTGAGCTGATTGCTGTAAACTGATGTGCTCTGGGCGCTGTAGGATACTAGCCGCTGTAGCATAGCTGTGCAAGTGGTGTTAGTATGGGTTTAGAGTATAGCGGTGTGAGCTCTGTGGGGTGGTTAGGGTGTGCTATACAGGGAGTGTGAAGATAAGTATTCACCCCTAGCGGAGTGAAAGTGCTGTTTTGACCAGAGTGAGATGGTGCTGAGGTGAGGTGCTGGTACACTCGGGGATGAAACCGTGAGCTGATTGCTGTAAACTGATGTGCTCTGGACGCTGTAGCATACTAGCCACTGTAGCATAGCTGGGCAAGTGGTGTTAGTATGGGTTTAGAGTGGGAAGCAAACTAATCACCCCTACCAGTCTGAAGACTCGAATGGAGTGTTTTAGCAAGCAGGAATAAAGAAATAATCGTGAAGAATATAATGCAGAATGTTGCAATGCCACAGAAGAAAAATGGTGAAATCAGGTGTGTTTAAAAAAATGGCTGTGTGGGATAAAGAGATGGAGTCTACAAGTTATATAAAAAGTGTCTTTATGTAAGTGCCATAAATGGAACCCCTGGTGCAAGAGCTAAGGCATCCAGCTGAGGTAAATTCCAACCGCTTCTGCTGTTTTCAAACCTAAGCTTCTGCATCAGTCAATTCCATCTTACATGTTACAGTTCCATGTGACATAAACAATACCTATTAGACATGAATGACTGTAAATTGTTGAATGAAAATAAAGGTAGGATACGATTGCCACACTGTGCCAACCAGTTCCTAAACAATGCCGTGTTTTTTTATCTTGATCGCCAGCTCGTGAGCAGAGGCTGAGGATGAGCTAATTTGTGTGAAAGCGCTTCGTGGATAACAGGCAGGCAGAGAGACGTGTGCACAAAGAATAGATATGGTTTAAAAATGGATGTCGGGTTTAGGCTAATTTAGCAAGTAAATAGCGTATTTGCATAGGTAATACATCATCCATGCCTGGTTAGTGTGTAGATGTAAGGGCCAATAATGAAATGCCTAAGCATACTTAGAAAGTTATTATATGAAAATAGTTCAATTGAAGTGTATTAAAAAATGTAATAGGCAAAAGTAAAAAAGTATGAAAAAATCAATCCAAGAATAAAGTGAATTTCTTACAAGTCTTGGAGATTGCAGTCCGAAAGTTCTTCAGCGGCTTGAGATGCGTAATGTTCCAAGAGGCGATTGTTGCCATTGTGTGAGAAAAGCGAAGTGATCCAATTCATATCCTCGAAGGGACAGTAATGTTCCTCGAATGTTGGAGCGGCAATTTGAATTGACAGGCAATCTGCGATGTTGTCATAGGTCGCATGTTGCAGGAGATATTTCGTGGCTGCGCAGAAATCCCATTCCGCCAGGAAACCTTTTTGCATTGCATCCGCCATTGCTCCACTGCCCGAACAATCAAGTTCATGGTTGTTCAAGATACTCCATTACCTGCTGGATATCGGGAGCGTTTGCTGGGATGTTGGCAAGGCATAGATCCATTCGCCAGTCGATTGGTCAAGTTTTCCAATAAAAAGATGGTTGCACGCAGATTGTATATGTGTAACTAAATGTCATGTTGTAGCTGGCTCCGATAATAGATAGAGGCAGGCAGCCGAAAAGTTGTTCCATTTTTTCACGGTATTGATGTAGCTTTGTGTAGAGGCATATTCTGTCGGACATGCTTGTTACCACAGGGAGCGTAGCCATTTTTAAAAAGCTAAAATAGTAGTAGGATGGCTGCAAACAGAGCAAGAATTATGGGCACTGTTGCTGTTATTCCAGAGATGATTGAATGAATGAAGTCTAGTATTAGACTAAAAACTGTTTGAAAGCCTGTGAGAAGGCCGGAGGAGACAATGTTAAAAAAGGGTGCCAGACCTTAAATGTCAGATGTGTTGGAAATTGTGTAACAATTTACAAAGTGTAATGGGAGGTTCGTATTTAAAAGGGAGTGTATTTTACTTGAAGTTCGTGCTATCTGCAGTCCATAAATTACTTTTGGAGAAGTGAGGGGCACTTCTGTTTGAAACAAAAGCACTTTCAGTCTGCTCCGTTTAATAAAATCTGTTTTCAAATTAGGTATTAAAAGCCAAGTTGAACTTTGGGAGTTACTTTGTGTGGGTGGGAATAGAGATTGCCAGAGGAAGTTATCCGGTTTCAAACAGTAAGGATATACGGTATGCCAGCTCACATTGCATAGCAGTCCATGTTATTAAGAAGCAGATAACTGCCGTTAGAAAGCTGTGTGAATGTTGGACTGTATGTGGGAGTTGGCGTGCTTTTAAGAAAGCACGCAAGATTGGGGGCTGTAAGCTTAGAAGCGTCGTGCAGTTGGACATTCTTGCATAGTAATGAATGTTTGCCATTGTGGTCCCACTTTTCACCTGTGAGAAAAACTTTGCTATCTTCTTTAAGACAGCGATATGTAAAGGGGAGAAACCACTGCTCGGAAATAAACGTGCTACCTTATATAATCACATACAACATGACAAACAACATGTACACCTAGCAGACACAACAACAGTACGTACTATGGGAACCGTGGCTAGCCATGTACACAAACCAAACATAGCACCTCTGCCACACAATTTAGAATGTGGGGAGAGATGGGAGCAAAGTATGTGCAAAGGTGGCAAGTGATTCTCGGTTATAAAAGAATACAATGTAAAGTTTTGAGGGGATGTGACGGCAGAGCATAGACATGTACATGTCAACATACACTGATGGTCTATTGAGTGAAGTGGACAGTGGACGCAACCATAATAGTACAGTCAGTCAGTAGGGAAGATTATGAAAATATAGTGCGTATGTGCCCCCTCCCCCCCAAATCTTTAGTGTAGTGGGCTGGCTCGGGGTACACAGGGCTAGCATAGGAGTATTAATAAAAGGCATGTTTCTCTGGGTGTGGTTCTCTTCCGGAATGGCGAACATGTCTGTCAGGTCTGCGCAGCTTACACCCCCACGAGGCTGACGATGTGAGCGAAGGTGGCTGCAGGAATAATGCTCTCAGCCTGCTGCTACCCAGAAACCGTCATGGCGACGCACATATGCCCCAGAGTTCACCTTTCGACACTGTTGTATGTGAACGAGGGCCCATCACATGCTGGCGGAAGCTCCTGGGCCGAGGTCTGCGAGCTGGGTAGCCTCCTGAGATCAACGCTGGCTACCGTGACACAGGCAGACAGCGCCCAGCCTGAGGCCCAGCACCGTGGAGTGCTCTGTATACTACTAACACAGTAGTCCAACAGGTACCAACAGTGGAACGGTGTCTTGATCCCACAATGGACGATGTTAGAACTTTTTCTGAGACTGCAGATGAAGGTACTCCTTTCGACCAGCTGTAACCAACTCTAGGTCCCAACAGTGGAACGGTGTCTTGATCCCACGATGTATGATGTTACGTGCTGCTTGGTTTTCACAGAACTCCCTCTGTTGAGGAGCATCAGACTCTGTGCTTCCGTAGCTAAGTGCTACACATGATTATTGGGGTTGGGTGACTGCAGTCGGTGGAGTACACCGTGGTACACCAGGTCCGAACAGTGGAACGGGGTCTTGATCCCACAATGGATGGTGTTAGAACTGTATCTGAGAGTGGAGATGAAGGTACTCAATGCGACCAGGTGCAAGCAACTCTAGGACCCAGCAGTGGAACGGTTTCTTGATCTCAGAATGTACGATGTCCGATATTACCTGCTGCTTGGTTTTCACAGAACTCCCTCCGTTGAGGTGCATCAGACTCTGTGCTTCCGTAGCTAATTGCTGCACATGATCATTGGGCTTAGCTGACTGCAGTCGCTGGAGTACACCATGGTACAGCAGGTCCGGAGAGTGAAACGGGGTCTTGATCCCACAATGTACGATGTTAGAACTGCATCTGAGAGTGGAGATGAAGGTACTCCTTTCGAACAGGTGCAACCAACTCTACGTCCCAACAGTGGAACAGTGTCTTGAGCCCAAAATGGATGATGTCCGATATTACCTGCTGCTTGTTGGTTTTCCCAGCAGTCCCTCCATTGGCGTGCATCAGACTCTGTGCTTCCGTAGTTAAGTGCTGCACATGATCATTGGGCTTGGCTGACTGCAGTCGCTGGAGTACACCGCGGTACAGCAGGTCCAGAGAGTGAAACGGGGTTTTGATCCCACAATGTACGATGTTAGAACTGCATCTGAGAGTGGAGATGAAGGTACTCCCTTCGAACAGGTGCAACCAACTCTACGTCCCAACAGTGGAACAGTGTCTTGATCCCAAAATGGACGATGTCCGATATTACCTGCTGCTTGGTTTTGACAGAACTCCCTCCGTTGAGGTGCATCAGACTCTGTGCTTCCGTAGCTAACTGCTGTACATGATTATTGGACTTTGCTGACTGCAGTTGGTGGAGTACACCGTGGTACAGCAGGTCGGAACAGTAAAACGGGGTGTTGATTCTGTGATTGAGGATGTCAGAAGTTAAAGTTTGTGATGATTTGTGTGTACCCCCTCCGCTCAGGTGCAACCAACTGCATGCTTCCGAATCCAATGGCACGTGGCTGTGAGGCGTTAATGACCACTGCCTCTGGCCTACACTGCGGTCAGCAGGGCTCACAAATCAGATCGAGTGGTGATTGTTTAATTACAGAATCCAGTAGGCAACTAACTATAACATCTATTGAAATATACACAATAGCCTTTTAGTATACTTGCTTGAACTAGTTTTTGAAGATGACTTATAGGTCTAGTACAATGACCAAATTCTTCTTTGTAGTGGTAAAGAACACTGAATAGCAGTGTACACAGTGGACAGCGGAGATCGCAATTCGAATTGTTTTGATTTATTTATTGCAGAGTTTTGTGTAATTTATGTTGTTGTATTTTGTGCAGAGGAAGTGAGAAAAAGTATTCATGGAAGACTGTGCTCACTACTGCCTTCAATTTACACTGCAGACAGCAGTGTTCACAATTCAGATTGAGTCGCTATTGTAGATGACGCAGTCCTGTAGGCAAAATACATTGCTCCAGATGCTCTGTCCACACCACGCATATGCATCATCACAGGGTCCGCACGCGGTTTTTGTTGCTTCGCGTACGGCAAACTGGGCTGCTCAAGTCAACGCCACATGGCTGTGGACCCTTGCTGATCGCTCTCTGGCCTACACTGCAGACAGCAGTGTTTACAATTCTGATCGAGTCGCTATTGCAGATGATGTAGTGTTGTAGGCAACAGACATTGCTCCAGTGAGCTCTGTCCACCCCACGCATACGCATCATCACAGGGTCCGCACGCGGTTTTTGTTGCTTCGGTAACGGCAAACAGGACAGCCCAAGTCAATGCCACGTGGGTGTGAGCCCTTGCTGACCAATCTCTGGCCTACACTGCAGACAGCAGTGTTTACAATTCAGATCGAGTCGCTATTGCAGGTGATGTAGTGTTATAGGCAACAGACATTGCTCCTAGTACGGCCCGCCCGCAGCACGCATCATCGCTGGCTGTGCACAAGCTGAATGCTTTTGATGTGGCTATCTAAGTGCACTAGACCTGATGGACCCTTTATGATACAATCTTTTTGTGTATTATTTCAGATCTACTGCCTGTATCTTAGTATACCACAAGTTATGGTTCTTTTACGATAGAATCTTTTCTGTATTATTTCACATGTAGTGTCCCTACCTTACTGCAGCACAAACTATTGACCATTTTATTAATGAATCTCTGTGTGTGATCCAATGATTACTGTTGTAGTTGATGCTAGCAGCAACTATTCCCTGAGGGCTGGTTTACACTCACCCCACACGCATCCAGCACAGACGTCACTGGATATGTGACCCTGGTAATAAAAAGGAGTCGAGCGCACGTGCCCGTACCCACTTCCACTATCTATTTGTGTCTTTGTGTTCATTATCTATGCATGATACTGCCCCTGAGCCGTACCACATTACATTGTGCTGTGGACAGCGTATGCAACCATGTTACCTCTGGCAGTGGGGAAAAGATCTGTTATGTAGCTTTTAGATGCATGGCTATCACAGGTGGAAGGCTACTTTACAGAGCATGAATATTGATGAAGATGATGGTTGCATGTTGTGTGTAGTGTCAGATATGTGTACATAGCAAAACGTTTTCAAAAAAGCTCTGTAAGCAGAAGAGGAGTCTCTCATCAAACGCTGTAGAGAGAATGGCTAAAATGGGTGGGGTCCTCCAATTGTTACAATGGGAAATGTTATGAACCAATCAAATGGTTTTCTTTAAGGTCACATGGCAATCGCGCACCAAGCGCGTAAGGAGGCTGCAGCTGACGCAATTTTGAGAAAATATTACCATAAGTTTATTACAGTTAGAAATATATAAATGTTTAAAATATTTTAGATTATCGCTTGTTCTCATATACACTTTAAACTTATTTAGATATAGTTTTGAGACAAAAAAAAACAGGGAATGGCGTCTCCGGCTCAACACCATATATCTATGATGTATCCCAGGGCCTGCCAGCGTGCACTCGTCGCATACACAACACGCAGCGGGCATGACCCCATACGTACATGACATTAAGCGCGGCTTGGTACTGCGTACCCGTCGCATACCAAAGTAGCAGCTGGCGCGACCACATACGTATATGATGTTACGCGGGACGCGGTGCCATGAACCCGTCGGATACGAAATGCCCATCCTACAACTCACGCGCCCGCAATGCACTGGTGATGACGTCACATATTACATCACTCATTACATGGTCAGTGACATCACTGATGACATCACTGATGACATCTCAAATGACATCACTGATGAAATCATCCACCTGATAATCTGATGCACATACTGATGGCCTAATATAGACTTTGTTACACGCACTCGAAAATACAGACTACTATTTTTGAAACCATACACACAACAATGCCAGATACTACATACCACCCACTATTTCCTAGGTCTACACTCATATCCACTCACTTATACATGCAGTTACTCATCAATACAGTACTATAATATGCACTCATACACCTATACATACAGTCACAGTCCGCCACTCATCCATAGAGTTACTCACACACCTAGTCAGTCATGCAAAGAATCAATCACATACCCATTTAGTCATGTATACAGTTAGACACACCAACTGCGTTATTTATACACACAAAACATCACTTATTTATGCAGATAGTAAGACATACTTACTGTCGTATACAATGACTGATACAAGCAGAGACTCTTTTATACACCCACTCTTCAAATAATTTACTGTCACGTATAGTCATTTATATACTCCAACACTCACATATACTGCCTTAAAACATATGTAGTTTCTCACACATATACCAGTGAGACATTCATTCACTCACCAACACACCCATACACACAGTAACTCACCCATACAGCCCTTCCCAGATGTACTTTTGAATCCATACAACCAGTGAATCATCCACTCAGACATGTATGCACAGAGTCACACAATTCCCCACCCACCCACACAGACACTCAGGCACTCATACAGATACTCAGACAAAAAATCAATAACCCATATAGACACTCATATAGCTACTCACTAACTCATGCAGCCGCTTATACACCAACTGAAACACTAATACAGACTTTCACACAGTTTAGTCACTAACCCATACATTCAGTAACACATGTTCAATCACTCACTTATAAAGTCAGTCACACACCTACTAAATAATCCATTCAGGAACTTGTAAATTCACTCTTTTTGCAATACACCTTGGCACAGATATATATGAAAAATATTTAAACTTTACAGAAACATACATTCACTGGATGTCATGAGTGATGTCATTTGAGATGTCATCAGTGATGTCACTGACAATGTCATGAGTGATGTAATATGTGACGTCATCACCGGTGCATTGCAGGTGCGTGAGTTATAGTTAGCTCAACTAACTATAACGGGCTAATTTCTCTGATTTTATATGGGTCAAATGTCCAACTAACTATTATGTCCCTGAAACCTATGTTTTTTTTAGTGAATTTCTAAGGTTTTTTAAATGCTAATTCCTAACTATAACATCTGTAAAACCTGTGTTTTTTTCAGTGAATATATATATATATATATATACACACACCCACATACATAGGATCCACACAAAGAGAAAGAGATGCTCTCTCTCTCTTTGTGTAGAGTTTTTTTAAAGGGAGGTAGTGCTTGCATCAGCCATTGGCTGAAGCAATCACCAAACAGGTTAATTAAGTACTTATTTTCCTTAATCACTTATTTGAAGGGACAACCTTTAAGTAAGGGATGTAATGGATATAGGGGTAATGGGTGGGGGAGTGTATTTATAATCAGGTATTAATGTTTATTTTATCAATGAATAATTATTAAAATAAGTATAAATGTATTCAATTTTAAAATGATTTCTATTTAATTTTAAATTGACAACATTAATTTTTAGAGATGGGATGTAATGGACACAGGGGTTTTGGATGTGGAAGTTTTTAATACACACTTTTTAATTTTGAAACTTTAATATTAATTTAAACAAATTAATAAAACTAACCTATAGGGATGGTATGCAGGATATATAAAGGTTGTGGTTGGGGAGCATATTAAAACTCAGGTATTCATTTTAATGCTAGAGTATTAATAAGTATTAAAATAAAAAAGGTTTTATTTCCAAATGTTAAAAATATTTTCAAGTATTTAAAAAAAATACACTTTCAGGATGGGATGCAAGGGGCATAGGGGTTTTAGGTGGGGGGTGTATTAATACTCAGGTATACATTTTAAGTCCTAAGACTGCTTCTATAAGTAATAGAAAAATGTATTAATTTATATCATTGAAATATTTTTAAAATCCTTTTAAATTAAAAAACTAACCTGTAAGGACAGGATACTAGGGATGTAGGGGTATTTGGGTGGGGAAGTGTATTTGTACTCAGGTATTACATTTAACACACAAGTATTTACATGTGATAACAAAATAAGTATTAATATATACTGAGTAGTAGAGGACTCTCAACAGAAAATGGAGTAGCAGAAACAGACTGGTTAAGCCATGTCAAGCAGCTCTATGCAATTGCCCCATGTAAAGATACCACAGAAGGGGCCAGTGGTGGGGTGGGCCCAGACTGGCAACCAAACACCAAGCCAGGAGATACGATCACTAGCCGAGGCAATTTGTCTGTGGGTAACAGAACTCCGGCAGAAACATACTGTACACCACCAGCCCAGATAAACCCCCAAATGGTCATCAAGACCTTCAAGAACATGAAGAACGATGGGGCCCCTGGGCCTAATGGGATTCCAGCACCAGTCTTCAAAAAGGCCCCTGACTTCTGGGCAGCAATGCTAACTCCATTATACAACTTCACTTTCCTGACAGCCATAACCCCCGATTCTTGGCGGGCCTCCATCTTGGTCGATATTTTCAAAAAAGGAGACCATTCAAAGCCATCAAATTACAGGCTCATCGCCCTACTTGACCTCGAAGCCAAGGCCAATGCCCGCCTACTACTAAAGGACTTGGAGATGTGGGTGGAAGAGAACAGCATCATACATTTTTACCAGACTGGCTTCAGGTCACAGGCAGCGACCATGGACAATGTACTGGTGCTAGCGTACTTATCAGCCCAGGCAACCCTGAAGAACCACCCTCCACTTTTCTGCCGCTTCGTGGATTACAGCACAGCCTTTGATAAAGTTGTTCGTAGAAGACTATGCTGGAAGCTAGAAAATGGAGGCATTCCACCAAACCTACTGAAAGCAATAAGATTGCTTTATGAAGACACTTGGGTACGGGTTAAAACCAGCGCCAGCACAGTGTCCCCTAAGATAACCATGGAGAACGGGCTGAAGCAAGAATGTGTGCTGGCACCCATCCTTTTTAACCTATACACGGCGTATTTGGGGGATGCCCTAAAAGGATCCCTCCTAGTAGCACCAAGTCTAGGAAACATGAGGTTGCCGGTGCTCCAATACGCCGACGATACAGCCATAACGGACCACACAAAGGTGGTCCTTCAAAGAGCCCTAAATGCACTAAATCGCTTCAATGACATCAATAACTTGACAGTAAATCACGGAAAGACCAAGGTCAATATTTTTTGGACTTACCACCTGAAAAAGAAAGCACAATGGCAAATGGGTAATTTGCAAATTAAGACGGTGGTGTCATACAGTTACCCAGGGGTTTGGCTGAGGGAACTGGTGAAGGGGCACGCCCACTTGAAACATCAGAGCATTAAGGCTAATAAGGTCATACACCTACTAAAGCAATTAAGTCACCACCCGATCAGTCCAACTGCCGGTCCAAAACTGAAAGTTTTAAAAGCGGAACTTCTACCAGCAATAAGCTATGGCCACCTGGCCTTCTCCTGGTCACAGCATGCCTGCCTCAACTCAGCACAAACTAAAGCATGCAAAACAGTGCTTCATATTCTGAGGTCAGCAAGGAAAGCAAGGCTAAGGCTGGAACTAGGCGTGGTGAGGCCGGACTTGATGTGTCGGAGGGAGATTATAAAGCTCTATCTCAGGATACTAAGGGCCCCAGCTAACACACTAAAACACCAACTGAGATCTATTTTTGTAGAGCCATGTACGACCTGGCACACTAGCCATGAAAAAGCGATCGAAACATTGAAGATTGTGGTAGAGAGCATACCGCGGCTGGAAATCTCCATGAATGCTTGGAAAAGAGCCATAAACAAACAAGTGCGTGAAACCTCATTCCATCTCGATCGCAAATCTCTCTATTCAAGTTCACACTAGGATCCGCGGAACATCTTCTATAGAGCAAGAAAATCTGAGCCTTACCTAAGCGAAGCTCTCACACCATTGGCCCGAAGTAAAATTCTGTCTATGAGATTAATCACTCTACCAATTGGAGGTTTCAACCCTGCATGGGCCCGAAAGGGGGAAGCCTAAAAACTGTAGACCGTGCCCCTACAATAGGGAATCATGGCTGCACCTCCTATGCTGTTGCCCCAATCTCATTGACGAACGTCAGCGACTACTGCACCCGATTTGTACCACCAACGGAATAAAATCTTGCAGTGAAGCGTCAGCCATGTGCTTTTCTACTTCTAGCACGACGACCCTAGCAAGACTGGGGAAATGTATCCACTACATCAGGACTGCCTTAAAAGCTGCTAACGAACGCAATAAGACTCTGGAGAAGAGCACTGTAAATCCAGCGGAAGATAGCTGAGGGGGTCTTTATTGAGCACTGACTCCTTTTTGCACTTCCAGTACCCACTCTAGGATAGCGCCTTATAGGATAACTGACTAGAGGTCAAGGGAAACGAGTCACAGCTTTGTAATGCTACCCATTTTCATAGAACAATGTGGGATTCTGGATTGTGAATAAGGCCACGCGTCCATGATCACAAATCCTGGGGAAGGCTGATCGTGGTGGAACTAGGGAGGGACGGAAAATCCAATTTATCAAAATTGAAGTATTATCATTGTTTTAGCTTTAATAGGTCGATTGCTTTTACTGAAATGATGTTAATTAATTGTACAGTTAATACATACTTTAAAAAAAAATCAAATTCAATATATATATTATGTAACATTGTCTTTAAGTAATTTACATTAATAATAAGGGATATATGAGCATTGGTCAGGGGAGTGTATTAACACTCAGTTATTAATATTAATACCTGGGTATTAATTACATTGGTAATAATTCCCAATGACTATTCAAGAAATTCAAATAATACATACTTAAAATAAAACACAGTAACAATATCAATTAAAAAACATGAAGTATTATTTAAATACAATTTATTTAAGTATTTTCTGACAAAGAACATTTTCTACAGTGTAAAATATTAAACCCAAATAATGACACTATGTTTGATTTCAAACATATTTAATAAATACTATTTAAAAAAATGTCAAAATCTTCTGAATAAAAAGTTGATTAGAAACCTATTTATTAAAAAATAACAATATTTATCTGCCAAATATAATATTTTTTCATCTTAGTTTTTTAAGCAGATTCCCAGAGTTTTTCATTAACTCATATAAATAAATTGTCCATTCCTCATTTTTACAATCAAGCATGACGAACATGTGTGAGCATCTGTTTCTTCAAGGAGCGACACAGTGAGGATCAGCAGCATAGAAGAGTTGTAGCAGCAAACAACAACTTAATTTCCCTATTTAAGCATATTGGTGGCTATCTTTATTGTAAGGACACTAGGAGGAGGTAGTTGCAATATAGTTATACATATAATTTCTGTTTTATATATTTAACTACAAAAACTTCTCATGCGGCTTGCAGATTTATGCCCGAGTTGCAACAGTTGGTCTTCACTTAAATTTGGTATTGAAAAAAAAATTAAAACTGGAGACTTTTTAAAACTTTTGGAAGCTAAAGCAACATTTTATTTTCCCTTAACTTAATTTTTAAAAAATTGCAGAAAAGCTAATCCAATTGTATTGTATTTCTAAAACAGGCAGGTAATACTACAGGTAGATAGTTACTGTTAGTAATGTAGGATGTATGCAAGACTGTCTATTTAGTCTGCTGCCACTATCAATGAAACATGTTGCATTTTGAGCTATAGTCTCTCAGACAGTTTTTAAAAACATAAGGGTTTAGGCTACCTGAGAGTGATTGTGCAATTCGCATTTCTTGGAAACTTTTTCCTTCTCCAAAATTTCCTAGAAATTATATATGTTGGGGTGATGTTTTCTAATATCTTTATTGAAGGAATTGTACCATCCCTCAATGGCATTGTTAGTTTTTGTGCCTCTCTCTAAGCAGGCCATGAAACAGTTCCGCCATTCAATTGAAAAAAAAACCTGATTCAGAAATTGAAGTGAGGAATTCTTCTACACTGATGGTAGGCACAAAGGTTATCGCAGTTTGTTTTTGAAATTCAAACTGTAGTTTACTGTCTGACATGTAACTAAGGATGTTTTTTTAACTCTATGCCAAAATGCCCATGAAAAGTGAAAAAAACATTATTGAATTTGGGTTGGAGGGTAACGGTTGGTTAAGTGTATATCATAGTCAATTATCACTTTTCTAGGACTTCTGTTTGTTGTTTTAGCTTTTATTACAGTAGAAAATTTAGTGTAGCTAGAGAAATGGATGGGGCGTATTCATCATTAAATGTTCGTTATTTTCTGGAGTTTGGTACTCTTTTTTAAAGGGTTTTGATTGTCATGCAGCAGGGAAGATTCATCGGTGAAAGTTACAGTTAGTTCAGGGGGAATGTTAATGTTGGAGTTTGTTTGAGGGGTTACATGCTTTGGATTCCTTGCCTGTTTTTGCCTTTGAACCATTCCTTTGGAGGTTGGGTATGGAGGGCATACTGCTTGCAATACGCATGGGAATATTTTGGGCTACCTCCCTCAAAACTGAGCTCAAAGGCTCATTGGAGGTGGATGCAAGCATTTTAATGTGTTGCACATTATCTCTTATTTCAATCTCCTTTGCAAAGGTGGAGTGGTTATGATCTGTTGTGCTAACTACAGTCTGCTCCAGATTAACCACTTTGCCTGCGCAATTGGATGAGAAACGGCCAACAATTTCTGGGCTCAGTTATCATCTCCTTACAATAAAGATAACCACAAGACTTTCAAAGTCTTTTACCACGTCTTGATTTTACATAGAGTGCATGACGAGAAGATGCCATTATGTTGTGGTCGATAAAAGGGAACGAAAAATAAAAAAATGTGTATTAAATACATTTTACTGAATTCCTTTTGATAAGCTTTAATTAGTTTTAAACTATGGAAAGACAAAGGGCCCGATTCACAGAATTAACTTAAGACTAAATCCTAAATGTACTACTTTGTGGTATTCACAGAATGCACTTACTACTTTTGGTATTCACAGAATGCACTTACTACTTATGGTATTCACAGAATGGATTTACGACTACTAACTTTACGTCCGCACCGGAGGCGGAGCTTCCGGCCCGGAGGCGGGGCTTCCGGCCCAGAGGCGGGGCTTCCGGCCTGGAGGCGGAGCTTCCAGGGCGGAGGCGGAGCTTCCGGGCCGGGGGTGGAGATTTCGGCCATGGCTAAATCTCTGCCACCGGCCGGAATCCCCACCTCCGGGCCGGAGGCGCCTCCGGCCCGGAAGCCCCGCCTCCGGCCCGGAAGCCCCGCCTCTGGGCCGGAAGCTCAGCCTCCGGGACGGAAGCTCCGCCTCCGGGCCAGAAGCTCCGCCTCCGGGCCGGAATTTCCAGCCCGAGTGTGGACGTAAAGTTAGTAGTCGTAAATCCATTCTGTGAATACCAAAAGTAGTAAGTGCATTCTGTGAATACCAAAAGTAGTAAGTGCATTCTGTGAATACCACAAAGTAGTAAGTTTAGGATTTAGTCTTAAGTTAATTCTGTGAATCGGGCCCAAAATGTTTCCTGTCTGTGGAGAGAAAATGTGTAATGTTATGAGGAATGAAATGTTTTCAAGTTTGATAACTGTTGTTGCCTGGAAAATATGTATGTCACTATTTCAGAGTTTACTCTTGTAGTTACCTTGGGATGCACTTGTTGTACTTGTTGAGGAGCCTCAGGAAGCAGTTGAACTTCAGTGATTTAGCTGTAGGTAGTTGGCCTGGTGGAAATTTTCAAATACAATCTTTTCCATTGAAATGGTGGCAACATGTAATTTTAATGATATTTCCTTTCCAGATGTATATGTTTGGCATTTTATTATTTTAGAAAATGTTTATTTCAGTGTTCACAATGACAATACAGCTTTTTGTATGTACATAAGGGGTTCTGGTTTTTACAATGTCACAAAGATATATTGATATGTTAAAATAAACTATTAATAAGTATGTTTCTGTGTACATTTTTTGGTTTTCCCCAATTACTTATCACCTGCCCTAAGTCCTGCACCTTCTTCAGTGGAGTTACTTTTGACTTTACATCCAAAGCCACTGTTTCACACCTGCCCTGGGGGATGCCCCAGAGGAGTTAGAAGACAATGTTATCCCCTCCCGGATGCTAACACCTGCGCGGAGGGACACCCTCAGCGGGGTTTCAATGCAAATTTTTGATCTCAGTCAATGGCCAGCACCTGTCCTGACAGGACACCCCCAGCAAACTTGGAATGGAAATTTAAGCCTCAGTCACTGCCCAGCACCTGCCCTGTTGGACGCCCCAAGTGGACCTTGAATAAAAAATGAGCCCCCAGTCACTGTCCAGTGGCTGCCCTGAGAGACGACCCGGTGGAGTTAGAATAAAAAAATAGCTCCCAGTCAGTGTTCAGAACCTTCCCCCGATGGACTACCCCAGCAAACTTAGAATAAAACATTTGCCTCAGTCACTTCCCAGAGCCTGCTCTGAGGGATGCCCCCAGTGAAGTTAGAATAAAAACAAATAGCCCCCAGTCACTGGCCAGCACCTTCCCTAAGGGATGTCCTCAGTGGAGTTACAATAAAAAATCAGCCCCAGTCACTGTCCAGTGCCTGCCTTGAGGGACGCCCCCAGTGGAGTTAGAACAAAAGATGTGTCCCTGTCACTGTCCAGCATCTGCCCTGAGGGACGCCTCCAGTGGCGTAAGAATAAATAATTAGCCCACAGTCACTGTCCGACATCTGCCCTAATGGACACCCCTAATGGAGTTAGAATAGAAAAAAAATTGCCACCCAGTCACTGTTGAGCACATGCACTGAGGGATGCCCCCAGTGGTGTAAGAATAAAAGAGATTCCCCCATAGTCACTGTCCAGCACCTGCCTTGATATGCGCCCCCAGCTGTGATCCCAAAGTTGCTGTGAGTTGCTTTTAAAATATGTATTAAATACTACTTACAACATTAGGATTTCTGCTGTTGTGGAAAAAGCAATGCAGCATGAAGACCTGCCAGCAATCTATTAATACAGAAAAATATGTAATTATTTTTAATTATTCTCAATTAAATTGTTGAGAATAAAGGTATTCACTGTGCACGTTCTACTTACTTTAACAGTTAGGTGGCACTGTCTTGAGTATAAACAGAATTTCACACAGGGACTCGCAGTGGTGTGTGCATATGAGTAGTGTCAGAGAAGCACCAAGCACAAAATGGTGGGCGGCTGCATTTATATCTTATTCTGAGGTAAACTATAATTCAAAACAAAATAAGCGCTAGACTGAATTTTCTAACATTGATTAGAATATTACAGAATGTTTATTAATTTTGCTTGCTCGTGTTTCACTTTATTTTGAGTTCCACAAAGACAATGGTGGCCATTTTACTTTAGGAGACGCTGCAAAGAAATGGTTGATATAAATGAAGAACAACTGCAGAAACATGTTATTTCAAAACAGTTTTATTATAAATATGAGTTTGCTAAAATTTGAAATATGCTTCATTTTACAGTACCATGCTGCTGTATTTGTTATTTTCCATAATATGTTCAAATGGATTTATTGACAGTATGTGTGGTATAACTATGCATGATTGAGGCATTTGGAAAAATTTGATTTGTAATGTTTCCCTGTGGGGGGTGTGATGACATCTTTGGTGGATGAAACTGGAAGTATTAGGACACTGTCGTTGTTCTGCTGGTGTTGTACAAACCTTTGTGGTAAAGGCTTTCATTGTTCTGTCACAGATCACACATGTAGGGTAGGCCCTAAACTGGCCAGAGGACATTTACTTTTAAGATTAACATGTTCTGGAATGGAAAAACTCCTATATTTGTTTTTTAAGGCCTACCTCTCCCATAGGATAATATTTGGTTAACTGATTACATTTAATAAGTGATATGTTTCATTTGGGAGCTCGTAGCAATACTGAGTTTGGTGTCTAAAGAATTATAATTTAAAGCCCTCTTTAATGGTACAGTCAGATTTTAAGTCCCAATTCTGAAAATGCCTCTATTTTGAAGTTGGCCTTTTCTTCTCCCAACCGTTTGGTGCCTGCAGACTGTTCCTGGGTCACATGACAGCCCCACAACAGAGGGAAAATTATTACCTAGGTGTGCAATCAACTTGCCGGATGGGGAGCAAAGCTGAGCACAGCTCCACTTGAAACTTGATAGGCTGTGCTCTGCTTTCACACAAAGGGCTTGTGATCAGAGCATTGTTCATGCAGCCAACCTGGAGCCATGGCAAGGGAGGCAGGAAACTTCTAGAAACTTCCCCTATTTCAGAGTTGGCACTAGGTGTAAACATTGGACCCTCAGACCAAACATTTTAGTACACTTTTGGACCTATTGATACTACAGAAGAAGGACTCCTGTGCTGCTTTACTTCAAAAAGCACTGCCACTGTGCTGCCCTGCTACTCTGCTGCCCTGCTGGTTGAGAAGGAAGACTCAACCTGCACCCTTCATTCCAGGGTGAAGTGACTCCAAGGGTCTTCAAACAGACATCCTGTTCAGAGCTACAGAGTCATGAAAAGCTCCAGAGCCTCCCTGCAACTGCCCAGTTGACCTGTGTCCTGACCTGCAACTGGACTTGCCTAAGCCGAGCTGGCCTTTGTTCAATACTCCCAAGAGATCCTGGACCTCTGGTATGACATCAGTTGAGCTCTCGGCTCAAGGAAAGGAGATGTGATATTGTTTTGGGCTCTTTGTCTGTTGCAGGGATTCAGTGAAATCACAGAATTTCAGTATGAGTCACCATACCACATCAGTACCTTTGAACACCCAATTCTGACTATCTCAGACTGCAATGCCTTACCTGGACTCCTAACCATCCCAGAGTGACAAGTAAATTGGCACCCCGGAAAACAACACTCTAGTCCACTCAGGGAACTGCGGACTCAGATCATTACCTATTCATTTTCTCATACATGCATGTCATTAAAAAAAACGAGAAACAAGAACAGTTTGCAATATTTATTGAAACTATTGTGCTCTATTATAAAACAACTGTTCTTCAACTATAAAACATAGGCATGCCAGCAAAAATGAGTAACATCATTAATAAACTGTATACAATATGAAGCCCTACCATATTTAAAAAATATATCTGTCTAAGCCTGCCCTCAATACATGGGCACAGGGATATATCATAGATCTCTGGGATTAGAACCGAACACCAGACATGTATTATTGTTAGGTCATCTGCATCTCAGGTTGCACAAGGCTGGTGCGTTTGTCTCAGGACCTCTCCTCTGCAAGAATTCCCCTCACTGTTTTCAAATGGCACATCTCTGTGTATATGTTAGGGGGTGCCTTTATTTATTGATTACAAAGGGGGGGACAGAAGGGGCTATTTCCGCTCACAGGGGAGTGGGAGGTCCAGCCAGGTGAGGTGCCCCGACAGTAAGACTGTCAAGAAGAGTTTTACCTGCTCTTCCTCAAATGAAAAAGAAAAGTGGGGAATCAACAAGAAGGCTGGATTAGACTACATGCACATTGCGTATGAAGTTGGTAATCCTTTTGTTGGATATTAATGCCCTCACACACCCTTTCAGGTGTCATGCTTCATCATCTGGGCTGCTCATCGTCGGGCCAGCGGTGCAATGCCTAACGGGCTCCCTAAAAAGGGGCACTTTATCGGAGTTCTTCAATCCAACAGCCGTTTGGTGAAGTGCGGGTATGGGGGCCTGGTTAATGTAGATGTGAGAAAGTGATTTTAAAACAGGGTTGGTAGTACCAGTATAGGAATTCGATTTTATTCTGAAGGTCTCCTTCCCTGATTAAAAAGGTGTAAGTGGCACTCAACAGAGTATAATGTCTCTAATTAGAGTGCTTAAAATTAGTGTTAAATGGTCAACATGTTTCTCGCTCGGAGCTCATACACTCGCGATTCTTCAGGACCTATGATAACTATCTACAAAAAAGGAGAACTATGTGGTAATTATAAGTCTCTCAATCACAACAAGTTAAATGTGAATCAGTATCACTTAACTAAAATACCTGTCATGGTCTGGTGCTACCTGTAATGAAAGGACGGTAGGTTATGTTGATCATAGTTTAAATTAAACTAGACATATCAACAGGCAAGAGGTAAATGAAAAACGGAAAAACAGCCTTCGAGGTGACTAATTTCAGCCAAATTAATAAGGATCAGTGGTGATTACTGATGCGTAGGCATCACAGGACGCAATAATTAAGTGGTGTACCATCAGAGTGAACTAAAGTGACTATTCACCTATGTGGAATACGTTAAAAATAGCAGCAGCAAAGTTCACAGGACTCACCCTATTTAGTAGGACTGCGGACCACAACAGTACTTGGTGGATTAAGCATGAGCCAAGGATCCTCTAAAAGTAGGTCTGGACCAAAGGCTAGTAATAGAATTTATGATGCATAAAAAAGGATTCACATGTCACAACAAATAAATGAACGTTAAGACAAATGAAACACATCAACATATAGTGTAAAACATGACGAAAATGATAGGTGCTGAGTATCCACACACAGAGAGAAGGAACCAAGGGTAAATGGTCAAAGAACATTAAGAAGTTTGTAGAGCAACCAATCTACCACAGCAACCTAAGTGTGTCACTCTCAGTAAAAAATCTGGTAGTGTTTGTAGGACATAAGCATAACATTGTGGATAAAAATCTGGTAGTGTTTGTAGGACATAAGCATAACGTTGTGGTTACTATTCGTGTAGCCACAGTGCAGGCGTATCATATTGATTCTCCTGGCAGTTGTCTAGCGTCATAATGCCGGTGTATGTATAGACCTCCTAGTTGTGATCCGAAGGAGAGGTGCAGCGAGAGCAAGCGCTGTCTCCCGGATGCATCTCACAGTGATGGCAGTCAAGGACGTATCGTATAAAAAAGCTGAGTACTCCTAACACGGTCCTTTAGTTGTTAAAAGAAGCACTCTAGCCGGTGTACAGTTGAAAGAGGGGGAAGAACGTGAAGGGTGACTGCCCTGTAAAGTAACGCTAGAGGCAATAGCAGCCCACTACTAACGAACATAACAATGGTAGCAAAAGGTAATGGGGTTTCAAGTGACCATGGTACTCATGTCTGCCCCGCTCACGCCGTGCTTCTTGACCTACCCGCGCCACCAAGTCTGGGAGGTAGCGTCAGAGATACAGCGGAAGGATTTTAAGCATCCGGCCGTACCACGTGACAGCGAGTGAAGACGTGAGAGCATAATAGTAAATAGAGAAAGGCAAACAACCTTCATGAAGGGGGAATTATTTAATAGAAACATATGGGGCAAGATTTGTACAATAAATCCCCTTAAAAATAACGTTAACGTGCTTTTTTCTGGTGATGCCGAAAAAACGTGTCGGCCATTTTGGAATGGGAAACATGGTTCAGTGTGGATGATGTGCAGGTTACAGAAGCACAGGAGCGAAATTAAATAAAATGGCAACACTTGTATGGTATTGATGGGCACTTAAAGGGATTAAAGGAATCCCAAAAAAGGGGGATGAGTGTGAGTTAAAAGAATGTTAAGCTCCGAAAAATAAAATAAAGGTGACATGTCATTTAAATTGCCAGACAAAGGTAATGTCTCATACAAAAAGGGGAACATACCAGTTAGGACTTGATTGCCCCCCATGGGATGTCGTCGTGGAGACCAATGGTATCAGAGGACAGACGGTGTATCCATCTCTGTTCTTTCTTGAAAAGATTCTGTTTAGACAGATGGGGGTTGGCTTCTAAAATGAGCCATTTCACTGAGTCTGGCGAGTGTGTTTTCTACCAAAAATGTGCACAAATCTTGGTGTTGTTCTTGTGACACCGAAAATTGCTGCGATGTTCTGAAATGCGCAATTTAATCGGTCTGGTCGTCATCCCCACGTAGTGTAAGTCACAAGGGCATGTTATGAGGTATATACAATTGGTAGTATTGCAGTTCGTATGTGACATCAATTCCCAAGTGAAGGTGGTGTTGAGGGTGACGGTTTTGTGTATAGATGTAAACGTACAGGCAGTACACATACCACACGGATAGTGTCCTTTTACTGCAGGCAATTGCCAGAGTGTACTCTGTGTAGGTTTGGTTTTGGGTTTGGGTCTAGTTTGTATAACCATATCCTTAATGTTCTTGGAGCGTTTGTATGCGAATCGGGCTAGTTCAAGATATATTGCTCCTGTGTTAAGGATATTCCAATGTTTTTTTAACACCTTAGTCACTTGATTGGTGGTCGGTGTGAAAGTCGTGACACAGGTCAGGATTTGGGAAGTAGTTTTTATTTCTTCTTTAGGTAACAATAGTGCTTCTCTGTTGTTATTACGAGCCCGTTTTCTAGACTGAGTAATGCTCCTCGTAGGGTATTGTCTTTCCCTGAGATTGCGGGATAGAATTACTGACTCACTTTTAAAAGCATCTATTGTACTGCAATTCCTTCTTACTCTAAGAAACTGCCCAAAGGGTAAGTTCTCTTTAAGTGCTCTGGGATGGTAACTGGTAAAATGTAACAAGCTGTTACGATCAGTAGCTTTTCTGTAGAGAGTCGTGGAGAAAACGCCTTGAGTGAGTTTGATGGTTAAGTCAAGGAATGCAATCTGGGAAGAGGATGCTGTGATCGTGAAGTTAAGATGAGGATTAAGATGATTAATCCATGTGAAGAACGCTTCGTAACTTGCACAGTCTCCTGTCCAAAAAATCAGGATGTCATCTATGAAGCGTTTCCATAGTCGGATATATTGTGGCGATATGGATTCGTATCACAGAAGATGTGTTCTCCCTCAATCCAGGCCATGTATAGACAGGCCAGGCTTGGAGCAAAGGTACTCCCCATGGAAGTACCTTGGTCTGGTGGTAGAGTTGGCCTCTGAATTCGAAAAAGTTCTCAGTGAGGGCTAGAGTGGCGCAGTCAATGATGAAAGAGGGTGGAGTAGATGACTCCCAAGAGTTGCGTCCCAATACTTCCTCAATCACTTCAAGAGTAGCCCTCTGTGGGATGTTTGTATACAGGGCTTCGACATCTAGAGTGATGAGGAAGTTGATGTCATGGGTATCTTGGATCTGGTCTAGTAGGCATAGTACATCGGTGGTGTCTTGTATGTATGAAGGTGTACACCTCACCAGTGGTTTCAAAAAATGATCGCAGAATTGCGATAAAGGTTCGAGAATTGAATCAATACCCAATACTATGGGGCGTCCCGGTACCGGTGTGACCCCCTTGTGAATCTTGGGTAAAATATAGAAATAGGGGGTCCTAGGTTCTTTTTTAATGAGAAAGGAAGCCTCCTTCTCACTTAGCCAGCCTTGACTCTCTGCTGAGTCAACTAAGCCGGTGATAGTCGTTTTTAGACGTTCTGTTGGATTATAGGGGATAGGAGTATAGTACTTCCTATCACCCAATTGTCGTAAACACTCATTGTCATAATCAGTTGTGGTCATTATGACAGTGGCACCACCTTTATCGGCCTGTTTGATGATGATGGTTGGATCATTGGCCAATGTTGTAATAGCTAGCCTCTCTTTCTTATTAATGTTGTTGAACTGTTTATGTCCAGAGATTGCTTTTACGTCCTTGAGCACTGCCTGTTCATATGTCAGGACTTCATTAGGTATCATCCCCGCATGGGGGGTGAAGGATGAGGGATTATGTAGACCTGAATCGTTGTGAGGTACGTAATCTTTGCCCTCAAAAAAGAATCTTAACCGGATCTTACGGAATTATTGGTGTAATTCACAGGTCTGGGTAAAGAGATCCACCTTGGGGGTTGGGACAAATCCTAATCCTTTCTGGAGGACATCATCCTCTGTTTGTGTCAATTGTCGGGATTACAAATTGACAACTAAGTTTTTTTTTTGTTGGTGTGGCTCCTGGTCTCCATTCCCCGTTGGGGTGGTTCTTCCCATTGTACTCTTTTCTCTTGTGGGGCCCCTCTTCTTCGCCCTCGCCCTCTGCCCCAACCTCTGCCTAAAAAAGGGGACTGGTTCATGCCCTGGGGTACAAATTGAGGTAAGCCGTGTGGACCAAATTGGGGGGGGGGCCTGTGGGTACATTGGGTATTGCCAGAAGGCAGGTCCCTGGTAGGGTGGTGGGGGAAAGAAATTATATCCACGTCTGCCTTTCTTCCCTCTATATTGATTAGATCTTGCATTCTCAGTACTAGAATCACTGTTAGTAGAAGACCCTCTCCTTGATGAGTCTGTGTCAGTGTCAGATGAGTAGTTGGTGTTTAGCGGGACATAATCTGCTTTTAGATAGGGATAGACTTTCTCCTTATCAAAGCGTTTGATGTCTTTCTGTAGCTTCACAACTTTTTGTTTCATCAAATATTCTTTGTGTTCAGCTATTTCGTTATTGAGTTCAGTTAGTTTTGATTTGTACTGGGAGCCAGGGTTACTTTGTTTAAGAGCACTTTCCGCAGTTTGGATTCGTGCTAGTAGCTCATCTACCAGTCTCTTGGCAGTGTTGACAATTAGGATCAGAAGGTCCCTGGTACACTTCCAGGAGATCTGTGACCATTCAATTTTAAATTGCCCATCCTCCCAGAAAATTCTAGGGAAATGTTTAACTATGAAGCCATTAGGAGAAATAGAGCACCATGTAGGGTGATACGCACCCACTCTCGTTTCATGTCGGAAAGTGACTGCCACTCGGTTGATTGGCTGCCTGTGGCCAGTTCATGGTCAAGACCCAGAATGGAAGGGGTCCGGAGAATCTCTGCTGCGTGGTCATCCCCATAGCTCAAGCCCTGTCCCTCCATGGGTGGATGGGTAGGGTGGAGATAGGGGTGGTAAATGTCTTTTTGTATGAGACATTACCTTTGTCTTGCAATTTAAATGACATGTCACCTTTATTTTATTTTTTGGAGCTTAACATTCTTTTAACTCACACTCATCCCCCTTTTTTGGGATTCCTTTAATCCCTTTAAGTGCCCATCAATACCATACAAGTGTTGCCATTTTATTTAATTTCGCTCCTGTGCTTCTGTAACCTGCACATCATCCACACTGAACCATGTTTCCCATTCCAAAATGGCCGACACGTTTTTTCGGCATCACCAGAAAAAAGCACGTTAACGTTATTTTTAAGGGGATTTATTGTACAAATCTTGCCCCATATGTTTCTATTAAATAATTCCCCCTTCATGAAGGTTGTTTGCCTTTCTCTATTTACTATTATGCTCTCACGTCTTCACTCGCTACGGCCGGATGCTTAAAATCCTTCCGCTGTATCTCTGACGCTACCTCCCAGACTTGGTGGCACGGGTAGGTCAAGAAGCACGGCGTGAGCGGGGCAGACGTGAGTACCATGGTCACTTGAAACCCCATTACCTTTTGCTACCATTGTTATGTTCGTTAGTAGTGGGCTGCTATTGCCTCTAGCGTTACTTTACAGGGCAGTCACCCTTCACGTTCTTCCCCCTCTTTCAACTGTACACCGGCTAGAGTGCTTCTTCTAACAACTAAATGACCGTGTTAGGAGTACTCGGCATTTTTATACGATACGTCCTTGACTGCCATCACTGTGAGATGCATCCGGGAGACAGCGCTTGCTCTCGCTGCACCTCTCCTTCGGATCACAACTAGGAGGTCTATACATACACCGGCATTATGACGCTAGACAACTGCCAGGAGAATCAATATGATACGCCTGCACTGTGGCTACACGAATAGTAACCACAACGTTATGCTTATGTCCTACAAACACTACCAGATTTTTATCCACAACGTTATGCTTATGTCCTACAAACACTACCAGATTTTTTACTGAGAGTGACACACTTAGGTTGCTGTGGTAGATTGGTTGCTCTACAAACTTCTTAATGCTCTTTGACCATTTACCCTTGGTTCCTTCTCTCTGTGTGTGGATACTCAGCACCTATCAATTACCTCATGTTTTACACTATATGTTGATGTGTTTCATTTGTCTTAACGTTCATTTATTTGTTGTGACATGTGAATCCTTTTTTATGCATCATAAATTCTATTACTACCCTTTGGTCCAGACCTACTTTTAGAGGATCCTTGGCTCATGCCTAATCCACCAAGTACTGTTGTGGTCCACAGTCCTACTAAATAGGGTGAGTCCTGTGAACTTTGCTGCTGCTATTTTTAACGTATTCCACATAGGTGAATAGTCACTTTGGTTCACTCTGATGGTACACCCTTTAATCATTGCGTCCTGTGACGCCTACGCATCAGTAATCACCACTGATCCTTATTAATTTGGCTGAAATTAGTCACCTCGAAGGCTGCTTTTCCGTTTTTCATTTACCTCTTGCCTGTTGATATGTCTAGTTTGATTTAAACTATGATCAATATAACCTACCGTCCTTTCATTACAGGTAGCACCAGACTATGACAGGTATTTTAGTTAAGTGATACTGATTCACATTTAACTTGTTGTGATTGAGAGACTTATAATTATTTTTTGTAGATATTTATCATAGGTCCTGAAGAATCACGAGTGTATGAGCTCCGAGCGAGAAAATGTTGACCATTTAACACTAATTTTAAGCACTTTAATTAGAGACATTATACTCTGTTGAGTGCCACTTACACCTTTTTAATCAGGGAAGGAGACCTTCAGAATAAAATCTAATTCCTATACTGGTACTACCAACCCTGTTTTAAAATCACTTTCTCACATCTACATTAACCAGGCCCCCATACCCGCACTTCACCAAATGGCTGTTGGATTGAAGAACTCCGTTAAAGTGCCCCTTTTTAGGGAGCCCGTTAGGAATTGCACCGCCGGCCCGACGAGGAGCAGCCCAGATGATGAAGCATGACACCTGAAAGGGTGTGTGAGGGCATTAATATCCAACAAAAGGATTACCAACTTCATACACAATGTGCATGTAGTCTAATCCAGCATTCTTGTTGGTGCCTTTATTTAAACAACAGATGTGAACTTTTGTTGATTCTAAATGTCAAGCTACATTGCTAACCGAGCAGAATGTTGTTTGACCTTGTAAGAGATATTCTGACTCTGTGCCAGAGAGAAGAAGTAAAAACAAAAACATGTGCAGTGTTTCGCTAAAATAATATTGTGGCACAAGAAAAATGTGCTGAGAGCAACATGTGTAAAGCAAAGCAGGCTACAACTTGCAGTTAGTCTAAAATAAGGGAGAACCAAGTGGGCTCTAAACGGAACTCACAACACACTCCTGTTGATCTGGCAAGTAGTGGAGCAAATAGATAAACACTATAAGGCACAAGCTAAGTATATTCAATGTTTTGCGAATAGGAAGGTTATACAAAGAAATTTTCAAAAATAATTAAAAAAACATAAAATTTCATTTTGGAAATGTGGTCGGACTAAGGCATGTTGGAGGTATACATGTTGTCTCCCATGAGTTTCCGAGAAAGTGAATTCAAGTTGGACTCCATCTCCACAGATATGTAATCAGCCATAGCCCAGTCCAAATTATCCAAAGAACAGAAATTATCCTCTGTATTATCCGATGCTGAGGAAGTATCTGGGCATCCTCCATCCATGTTATTAGAGCTGAAGTTAAATTAGTCATGTGTCAAAGCACACATCTCCTCTGAAGGGAGAGGCCTATACCTGCCATTGTGCAGGAGACACAAGCCAATGGGACAACTTCAAAAATGGGTCATTAGACTCATCAAAAGGCTCATGTCCAGAGGAACCCAGGTTTGCAGAGCCATGAAAATATCCAGAGTCCATTCGAAAGGGCTTCATTGGCAATGAACCATGGGTTGAACGCAGACAAACCAGACAGATCAGAATGTCAATGACCAGTCAAGATGCAGTTCTTGGAGCACTAAGATTCCGAAGAACCTTATCAAGCGTTCACAACATAACTGGACCGGTGGTAGTTTGAGAGGGCGTCGTGCTGGAGGAGCAAAAATAGAATTGAAATGCTACAAATCATACCAATGGGTTGCCTCCGAACACATTGGAAGAAAGGTAATGAATAAAAGTCTGTATTACTCCAAAGATCTTATGGAAGGAACTTATCATGCCAGAACCGAGAATTTAAAAAAAAAGTGAGCAAGCCCGGCAGTAATAGATGCATTTAAAATGCGATGAACTAATTCTCTGAAATGCTTTTTGAGGTTGATGTTTAACAAGGCCTGTATTTTACTGGATGTACTTGCAACTTATAATTCAAAGATTTCTTTAGCAGATGTTAGTGCTACTTCCTTTTTAAACAATAGTGCTTTGAGTCTCCTTAACTTGTTAAAATCTGCGTTCAAAGTTGGTATGAAAGGCCACAAACAGCTATCGAATCCACTTTCCGGAAATGGGAAGAGCATGTTATTGCAGCCGGTGAAAATACAGGAAACCGACAAAATATATGCTATCTGAGTTTTCATTCCACAACATTTGTGATCATTTAACATTACATTGCTTCAGTTTGAAATGACTTGAATAAGGAGAATTACAGAAATGAATGGGATTCCTTTTAGAAAACAGGGCAAATTAACTTCTGAAGCATTACATGCACCATGAATGGTAACACATTGACTAATACGTGAATGTCCGACAGAAGAGTCTCATTCCTTTCCAGAAAGGAAGTCCTCCTTAATGGCACTTCCAAGTGATAAGAACATGGGAGGGACCATAATTCATGAATGATGATGCCTATGAGGGCCTTGCATCTACTAAAAAGGAAAAGGGTCACACAAGTTGTAAATTGAAATGTTTAAATTGGCCGAGATATTAAGCCATGTATTAACCATTCAGTGGAAGGTGTTTTTGCTATAGTAAGATGGAGCTAATCTAACTTCTCAAGATGTAACACTATATAGGTTGCGTCTTTTTTGCCATGGGTCATTGTTTATGTGTCTGATTGAAAGGCATCAATAGCTGGCTCGAAATATCGTAATGTCAAGTAATGCAACTATTTCTAAGGGGTTGAAGGGTGCAGCTAAACTGCATGATGGATCTGAGCTGACTTTGCCCATGGTACAATGAAGACATGTCACTTTGCATGATATCAGTAACAGATGATACAATTTTGTTCAAATTGTAACTGTGAGAAGACAATATATTAATACCATTATCAACAACAGCAAGCACTTTATCCAAATGATCTTGATCAATTTGTCTTAAACATGAAGCAGCTTCCATTTGTGACAAATTCCAAACGTCATTATGTGTAGCAGAAATAGATCTTTTAGTACGTGGAGATTTTGGAACCAACAGAAAATTAGATAGGTCCATGTCCTCCGTTAAGAGAGAAAGATGTTGTTTCGCTGCAGATAGTGTGGGGTGCTCTAACCATTGTTGACACATTTTTCCCATTGAATAAGTAGTAAAAATTCTTGAGTGTTGCGAATGAAATAACAAGGATCAGGTCAGCCAGCCTTATCCATTTGTGTCCGCTGGCCAGAATAACCACCCGTAAGGACCTGAAAGTATGGTGTTCAATGTACTATTCTGTTACATACTATCGAGTTGGTCAGCAGTGAAATTTGTTAAACATTGCCAATTTACCAACCTTGCAAAGGAAGGAATGGTTTAATTTTAGCCAATCCTAGACATCTGGTCTGCTGAACGGTGCCATTCAGGAAAATCCCTTGAGTCGGATTTAAGTAGGTTCGAAATAAAGCATTCGTACACTGGACCTACAAAGATTTTGTACCCCAAACGGATTTCAAATCTATGGTGTCCTTCCCACAAACATAGCCTTTCACAGCAAATTTTATAAGAAATGAATCAGTCTAGATTAATTTGGTTTGCGTAAGCATATATTTTCTCTGAGGTCTAGGAACAAGTTTAAAATAATAGGGCGTTGGACCCGACTTTTCATATCCTTAAAATTATGTAAATTTCTCTTTGTATGTTTTGGAACTCCCTTTTGTGAAAGTCGGCCAATGTTCCCATTGTGTGTAATTAAAAAGTGTACGTTGAAGCCTACCTCGATGTAAATAATGATGTACATAGTGGTGGTAACAGAATATCTCACCATAGTTAGCAGAATTAATGTACAAATACAGTATTATATTCGATCTCCAAGAGCATGGACTTTACAGTTTCAACATCCCAATCATCAGAATATATCCCAAGTACTATCACATACCCCATAGAAACCCTAAACATATATGGTATCTGCAGCATCTCTGTAGGACTGAATACGTCCTAAGGAAATTTATCCCAAACAATTCCATCAGTTACTGGAATAGCTGAAATGTTCACAAAGAACGAGTCTCTTTTTAGTTTTTATGTGAAGAAGAGTGTGGGGCCAACACCCTATTGACCAGTTCTGTAGCATCATTCTGGAAGATAGTAGCCATTAATCAGCAAGACAGTCACTAATCCAATCAACTAGAATCGAAAAAAGATAGAAAGTGTTTTCCAAACATATATCCAAGGTGAGACCAGATAAGTGTGTTTCAGCCATAGAAGGAAAACACAGGAGGAGTGTCTAAAATGGAAGAATCATAAAAAAAATCCAAAGAAACATCATCCCAACCAACATAATACCCAGAAGCAATTCTCAAAAAACTGGTGCCACCAGTACATTTAAAGAATAGGTAAAATGCAAGAGTGGTGGATCTGTATAAACAACATCAGCTGCAGAAGATGCAGCAGTAAGTTCAGTACTCACTTCAGTTGAGTTGCTGGCTGTTATAGCAGATGCAGGAATGGATTGAATGTGTATTTTCTGCCAACCCACCCCAGCCAGGGAGAAACAGCTTCAATGCTGCTCACTAACATGAGGATCTCTTGTATGGTAGCAAGAGGAGTTAGGGAACTACCAAGGACTCCTCGTGGCCAATTGTTGAAAATCGGCCACATAATGTAACTTGATGTTATCAATGGAGACAAAACAATTGTCTTCTGCACCAGGAAATGGTGGCAAGATTACAATTCTAGTACCTTGAATACCAAGGACTGGCACCAGGCCAAACTTCTTCTTCAACACCACCTTCTCTCACACGAGATCCCCAACTTGTGGAATTTAGCTGGACGGTTCTGGTTTCTCCTTGATTCTCACAGAGGCAGTCATCTTCAACTGTTCATTGGATTGGGTTTCATTGAACATTTGTAGGCCCTGTAAGATGGTGCATGGATCATTTATGTCAAACGGTGAGGCTGATGCCATAATAGCTCGACCTTCAAGGTCTGAAACCAACATTTTGACACCAAAGAAGACCTCATATGGAGTCCTGCTACCCAGAAATCTGTTTGAGACATTGTTGAAAGCCTGCTGAACCCCATATAGGTAGTGGGTCCTACTACGCCCGTTACCTAATACTCTGACTGCTAAGGACTGCTTTAAGTCATAGTTCATCCTCTCCACCACAGAATTGCCCTTGGGCTTTTATGGAGAACAATAATGCACCTGTACACCCAGGGATCCCAGAGTGTCCCAGTACACTTTAAAAGTGAAAGACAGGCCCTGGTTCGAGTGAAATGTACTGCATGCATGTGTCCTGATTAAGACTGACATGTCCTTAATAACAGCGCGAGTATCAGTCGAACCCTGTGGCCAAACACAGAGTAACCTAGAGCATGGATCATCTGCAACTAGGATACATTTAAACACTGTGTTTGAAATAAGAGGACCACAGTGGTATAAATGAATGGAGCAGAAAGGTTTGTTAGGAATTTACAGGTGTGTCTGGTGTGGATGAGCCAAGGTGGAAGCTTTAATCTGTTGACAAATATCACAATAAAGGACATAATTTGGATTATTTATATAAGCCATGCAACCAATAGCATTGCTGTAGCAGCAAAATTGAGGCTGCCACACCTGCGAGTGCAGAAGCAACACATTTGAGTGCAGCTATAACTAAAGCTAGTCTGTGATCTTAGTTTGTAACCAATCGACCACCAACTCCTGTTTTGTTCACTCAGGTGGTAGGTATATTTAGACTTATTGAGATGAAAATCCCTAAGGTAAGGGGGTGCTGTCATTATTAGCATTAAAGACATTAATGACAGCTAAAACATCAGGGTATATTCTAAGGGTGGCCGGAAATTGCGTACTCTCGCTATGCAAAGGTCCACGAAATTGTAAAAAATCTTCGAGAGCATGCAGAATTGCTTGTTCTGCCCGTTCGCGATGCATTTTTCCTGTTCACGAACGCTGTTTGCGTGCTCGGGGGGAACTATCTTGCGAACTTGTCAATGCGGTCGCCAATTGGCGTGGCCATCTTCTTTCACTTGTCCCGCCCGCTCGCGATGCGCGTTTCCTGTTCGCGATCGGGAGTGCATCTGAATGACATGTTCGCAATTACACTTTCTCGCTGGATCGTGCGGTCGGCTACCAAAATTTCGTGGCGTACGCAAACGGATAGGAAAACTCGTTGGTGAACGCAGGGAACCCAGTAAGTCGCTTCCGCATGCGCGAACACGCCTTTTGAAAGTGCGAACAAGGGAAAAAGTCTGCGATGCCACGGTTCGTGGAATTTTTGGCAATTCCGCGTTCTCCGTGGAATGCGGAACTGCCCAAATTCCGCTAATTCCGCAAGCGGAACGGCATTTACCACCCATGCCTAGTATATTCTCATTTTAAAACAAGCAATTGCAGCACTGGTGGAATTCACAACTGCAAATTTGGCTGCTTCATCAGCCAAAGACCTCCCTACAATGTGTGCTCCCAAACTCTGATGACTCGATGTATGTAATACATGAGCCTGTGGCAAATTATCTTTGAGATCTGCCACCTTAACCTAAAGCATTGATTGTGTTGCCTTTAGAATATTTGAACCAATTCTGATGTAATAATGTAAAGTATAATTACAGGACTGTACACAATAATACGAATCACTCACAATAAGTGTGGTGAATTAAAGATCTGTGTGTTTGAGTATAAGAAGTGAAAAATTTAGTTCAGCCAACTGCACCGTGCAAAGGTGGCACACGCCACTGAATACTGCTGTTTAGAGCCTATAGCAGGCTGGGACTAAGCATCAGTGTAAACAATCTGTTTATACCATGCAAGAGGTAAGACTGAATTGGGCATGGGATCGACATGCCCCTACTGCAAGAATTCTTGTGTCTGTCAAGACAGGTCAAAGAACAAGTCTACATCAACAGCTGTTAAGGATATTGTCCATTGTAACCATCTAGGATGGGGGGCTTTAGAGTTCGGAAAGCTAGCTTTTGTGACAGCCTCTAAGGCTGGCACAAAAGTAATGACAATAATGTGTTTCCCTTGTGCAAGTGGCCAATAACAATATAGTCAGATTTTTTTTCTGTGGAGGCAAAACACATTTCCATATTGGAATATAAATGTGATTTATATGCCATCGGCACTGCCTCAGCTTTGTTAAAAGTGATACAGGTGAATACAATTGCACCCAGTAAAATACTAAGTTAATAGTATTCATATGTGTATATAAGTGAGGTGTGGCAAGCAAGTCAGATTCTAAAGATCTGAGTGTATCTGTGTGCTCTGATGTCCAAAGTGCATTAGAAAAATCCGTACAAGTTAATTCATGTAGTGATTTAATGTATTGGGCATAATCAGGAATGTATGTTCTGTCAAAATTCTAATAAGGATTTTAGTTTCTTTAATGTATTTGGAGGTTGCAATTGTGCACACTTCTCCAAAAAGTGAGGGGCAAGATTATTACCCTCATATGTAAGTTAATATCCTTAGAAAAGGATTCTTAGAAATGTGGTATGGAATTTCTGAAAGTTGAACTTATAACCATATGCAGTGAATACTAAAACTATGCAATCAACTCTGGCCAAGTGTGGGTTTAGTGCTTCAGGGGAAATATAATGTAGAATTGACACAATGTCGACAGCAAATAATCCCAGGATATTCTTATAGCCGATAGGGAGATTTGCATATCTTCTTTGAAAACCAAGCACCGGGAAGGCTGTCCAATCTCTGCTTTCAGGTGCTAGATTGTGACTAAAAACAACGTTGGAAATATCCAAGGTTGTTTTGTATTTTTTATGGACTATATAGTTAATTAGCAGCGTACTGTGTGTATTTTGTATTGCAAATTTGCATTTACAACTGTGTAAATTTCTGTAGTCTATCATGATTCGATATGAGTGATCCAGTTTCAGAACAGGAAAAAAAAGAATTATTCATCTGAGAGATACAGGGTTCAATAACTCCCTGGTACTCCAACTGTGAGAGTGTTTCTTTAACGGGTACCTTAGTATCTCATTTAATGGGATATTGTGGTTGCACCTTATGGGTATAATATTTTAAGGAGAGTTCTTATCCCATCCAACATGATCGCAGTATAAAGTTGGGGCTTATGCAAAAGTATTACATCCTCACCCTGTTTATCTTTGAACATAGAGTGGGGGCCAATTGACCTCCACTAAATGGACGTCATAAGACAAAGTTACGTTTTCCCAGAAGATTGCTTTAATGGCGCATTGTATGTTACTATCAATTTGTATATCTAAGGCATATATCCTCTTTGTAGGAGCTATGTGCCTATCTGGGGTTTCAACTGTAACAAAGTTATCAGTTACTTTCACTGCTGGAAACTCTTGGAGATTCCGGTTCACTACGGTGACTACTGCCACACAGTTAAGGAGAGTCACTGCCCAACTCCTGTTCAGGTGGAAGATTCTTAATTTCTGCAGAATATTTTGCGTTGATAGCCACAACTTTCTTTTTCTGAAATTGGGGTTTAAATGGAAGACATTTCTCCTCCTTCTGTATCTTTACATCAGATGAGCAATGTGAGTCTCTTTTTGGCATCACGTTCACTTCTTGTCTGTGCTCAGATCACCCTCCTCTCTCGTAATGCTTTTCAGATGAGTCTCGCAAGGAATGAAAAGAACCAGTGTCACATCTTTGATACCTGTCTGGGGCCTTGATTTTAGTTTGATAACGAAAATCATAGCATCTCTTAGAGGGCTTCTTGGGGTGGAGAACCTCCGCGAGGTTTACCTTTTTGTGTTTGTTTAAATTTGGTCCATGATTTTTTAACTAACTCATGGATTTGCTTGGTTTTCTGTCTGTGCTAGGTTTGCCAAGAGGTGGTTTAGTAGGTCTGATTCCCAAATTATCACATCCTACGGATGTGTACACATCAGTAATAATTATAGATAGCTCTCATTCATGGACGTGTAGCCAGAGAAGCCACATTGCCCTTAATATTGGACAGAATCATTACAGACACCACAGGAAAGTTTCACATCAGTTTCATCCCCAAATCCAGGGCAATAGCTGTCCCGTGCTTGTTCTTTATTTCTTTTAACTCGTCCGGCAAGACTGACATGGAAGGAGTGCCATCACTGATGGTATATACAGCTGCAAAGACTGAACTCCATGAGTTGCAGTCACCTAATCCGGGAACCATTCCATGTGGTAAGCACATAGTTAATATTCTGTTTGTCTTTTGGTCCCATAAGAGGAAACACAGCTTCAAGTTGTTTTATTTTTTTAGCCAATCCAAAATGGAATTTCCTCACGATTAGGGGGGACTTTGCCCATAATTGAAAGAACAATAACAGAACTTACTGTAGGCACTGCAGGCAACTGGGTTTGTCCTAGAAGGCCAGGCCATGGTGGCACAGCCAACAAAGTGCGTGAAACATATTCAGCCAATTGTCTATATAGTGTAACAAATGTAAGATACAATGAACATGTTTGTACATGATTAAGATTAGCTACATCAGGGTATGGAGTATACCCAGCTAGTGCTGACCAGGTAACCCATCATTACTTTGGGGACCCAAGCATACAGGTGTATGCACATGTGGGAGGGCACCAAGGAACCAAGTATTGTGTTCCTAGAAAAGTGTGGTATTTCCGTGAGCACATAAGCTCTGTTATGTGCTGGTGGTGCAGGAGTAGTGTATGCATGAAATGTGTTTAAATTAGCATCCATGGCTGGTAAGTTGATGCAAAAATAAAATACTTCAAAACGATAAGCATCATCTGCTTTTACCACAAAGATAAAAGCACCACCCTCATTAATAAGTCCATGATGCATTACATGTACATTGTCAGCAGGCCTGCAAATAACAGAAATGACAGCAGTGGGTGCAGCCAGTATTAAACCAGAAATGGAAAGAAAGTGCAACACAAAAATGGGTTATCCTTTTAAACTTTAAAGCTTGAAAAACCATAGGATTTGGTGCTTCCTAAACACTGTGGAGGATTACTCCCCAACAACACGGACGTCTCCAATGGAAGATGTAAGGGTTATTATGGACACACACAAGCACTACCAGGAGACCTGTGCAATAAGTACCAGACCAAGCCTTTGCAGTGCCATGTTGCAGGAATTCTGTGTAAACAGAATTATGCCTGGGATGACAAAACCTCAGTATGTAGGGACAGAGTCACCAGATCACATCAGTACCTGTGAACCCCAATACTGCTTAGCTCATAGTGCCTTACCTACCCTCCTACCATCCCAGAGTGACAGGTAAGTTGGCACCCCAGAACACAACACTCTAGTTCCATCAAGGAACCATGGAAAAGGATCGTCATGTTTTTCTCACTTATGCACATTCATAATTAAAAAAACAAAGACACGCAAACAGTTTAAAATATATATTGAAACTAATGTGTTGTATTATAAAACAACTGCGCTGCAACTATAAAACATATGCATGCCAGCAAAATGAGTAACATCACAAGTAAACTGTATACAATGAGAAGCCCTACAATGTTTAAAGATATATCTGCCTCAGCCTATCCTCACTACGTGGCACCGTGATATATCATAGATTTCTGGGATTAGAACCAAACCCAATACCTGTATTATTGTTAGGTAATCTGCATCTCAGGTAGTGCAAGGCTGGCATGTTTGTTTGAGGACTAGAGGTGGATGAAGAATTTTTCTCCGCCAGGCGGAGTTCTGAAAAACTCTGCGACGCAGAGTTTTTTTCTCTCATGCAGCTTGCAAACGTGAAGTTGGTGAGTGAGAACAAGTGTGCGCTAGACCACCTCCCAGTGAGATTTTGTGAATGAACGTCGCTACCACTCTCTTTGAGAAAGCTGCCACTCATGTTGAGGAAGCTGCCGCTCAAGTAGAAAATCAATTTGAGCAAAAGTAAGAAACAATGCCCTATAACGGTCCATGTGATACCAGTTGAGATGATTTTACAGCATAGGAGAATCTCCTGGAGCTAAAAACCAGCGTGAGCAGCACGATGTACCGGACTCCACCACTCACAGAACTCCACGGAGCACGACTCTGTGAACTCCACCCAGGCCTTCTCAGGACCTTCCCTCTGCAAGAATTCCCCACTCTGTTTTCAAATGGCACATCTCCGTGTATATGTTACGAGTTGTCTTTTTTTAAACCAGCACTTATGTTGTGTCTAAATGCCAAGCTCGGTTGCTAACAGTGTTTGTTCACCTTGTTTGAGATGTTCAGACTGTGTCTCAGAGAGAAGAAGCAATAACAAAAACAGTGTTTTGCTAAAATAATATCGTGACACAAAAATAATTGTGCTGAGTGCAATGTTTACAAGACAAAGCAGCCTACAATTTGTAATTTGGCTAAAAAAAGGGAGAACTAAGTGGACCCCAAAAGAAACTCACGACAGGTCCTGTTTGCTCCAAGCTCTTCCCGCCCGCACCACCTGCCAATGTCTAGCTCCAGTGAACCCAACTTTATGTGCCACAAGGACTTCCAGCCAGGCCTTGCAATGCAAGATCTGCACTTCATGCTATAGCATTGACAGCTCACAGTGACTGCCAATGCATAGTGTTGGACTTGGCCCTTTTTGCAGGGTTATCCCTGAACTTTTTGTCTTCCTCCTAGCCTTTTTTTTTAACATGGTGTTGGTGGTTTTAGGACTCTGGGCACTTTATCACTGGTTAGCAGTGTGTGTGCTCTGTGCCCTCCATAGGCTAACATTGGGAACCCCCCCTTATGGGATAGCTCCTAAATGGTAGACAATAAGTATGTCATGTTTGGTATGTGTGGAATGGAAATATTAAATGCTGTGCAATGGTGTGCGCAGATTTATTTTCACTATTTTAGGAATGCCACTTTTAGAAGTTGGTATTTCTGTGTGCTGTGTGCCTGCCTGCCTGATGTGTATTGCATGTCTGGTTCTAGAAGTGACCATGGCTGGTGAGGTGTGGGTGGCTCCAGGGAGGGCAGGGTGAGTCAGTGTCAGGCTGAATAGGAGATCTGCAACTGGAGTAGTGGGAGGACAAGTCCCCTTCCCCTGAATAGATCTGTGTCTGCCCTGTACAATGCTGGCTCCGCCCCCCTGTGGTGTGTCTGATTACCAAGCCCCAGCTCACAAAGGGAGGAGGGAAACCTGGTAAACAAAGTGCTCTACACTCCCCCAAGACCAGTTGGGACTGGTTTTCCCAAAGACCCTTCCAGAAGCTTCTGCCCCTTTCCAGTAGCAGGGCAGAAGGGTGTATAAATACAGGAGCTGTGACCCCATGAGGTTGTTGTGCTTGTGCTGACTTGGAGGGGCCACTCTGCCAGGAGGAACTGCCATGGGACCCAGCTGCTGACTCCTTAGGGTCCCTGCGTGTTGGCCTGCCTGTGCCCAGCCAGGCCCTCTATTCATTTGGGGACACTACAGGACTTGGAGGAGACTATGCTGGAGTAAAGGCTGCTGCACCAGGAGGATTGCCACCTTGTTAAGTTTGACTGTTTTCAGGAACTGCTACTTCGTTGGGCTGAGCTGCCCAACTGCCTGCTGATCTTTGCCCAGCCTGTGCCTGCTTCCTAGCGCCTTGTGAGCGCTATATTTTAATTCCCTCAAGAAGAAGGAGCGTGGATCCTGCAGCGCTGCTGAGGAATCAACTTTTCGAGGGAATCCCGGCATGTGGGATTGCCCCTGCGCTGCCTACAGCCTGAGCAGGAGCCTACCCCGCATTTCTGTGCCCTCAAGAGAAGAAATCAACATTCCAAGTGGGCTCCTGTGTGCCAGGGAGAGCCCCGCATTCCAAGGAAGAGCGAGTGCCCATCCCGCATTTGCTCCGCATTTTTGCTGCTTTCAGCGGGAGCCCACCCCTCATGTGAGCTTAGCAGGCGGGTGCCCACCCCGCTTTTGCATTTATTTAAAAACGGGAGCCTACCCTGTATTGTCCCTGCACGAAGGAATCACTTGAATCACCGCCGGGCCCGAGACGTAGGAGAGAGCTGCCACCACCACATGTGACCCGGAAGTCAGGCAGGACGAGCCTGACAGTGGGTGGGGCCTTCGCCCTCAGGGGTGGAAGCTGCGGCCGGTGCAGAAAAAGGAGCTCCCCTGCATGAGGGAGAGCCCCGCGTCCAGCAGCATTTGGTGATTGTGGCAGAGGGGGTTGCGAGGCACAATGTTGGTGCCTGCCCCCGCCGCATTGAAGGAGATGCCGCTGAAGCCTCCCCAGCGAGGGGGGAAGTCCGAAGGAGTCCAGCAGAAGGAGCCCGGTGAGTGGAGCCAGAAGTGGCACCAGAAGTGCCCGTGTTGGTTTCTCTGCCTCATTTCACACAGCTGCTCCGCAGGAGCAGGCAGTTACAATGTTGTGGGCAGCATTTTTAATTTGAGAGTCCCAGAGTAGGGGCTCCCCAGGCACCGTAGCGCCACATGCTAATTTGCACAGCTGTACCACCAGTTAGTGGCAGCTGCAACGTTGGGCAAACTTTTCTTTTAGGGTTCCAGAGTGGGGCTCCCCCGGCGCAGTGGCGTCAAAGGCTAACCTGCAACGTTGGGGGCATTTACAATGTGTGAAGCGTTTCCCAAAGGTCTGCATTGCTGATTTTATACCTAAGTATGGTTTGTGTATAATGCATTCATGCTGATGTTCTACACAATATGTCTGTATGCCGTATGAGATGCTATGATTATGCCTAATGCTAATGTGCATGCCTAATATCATGTTATGGTGTTTTAGGTTCATGCCTGATCTAAATGTGATTTATGCCTATTGTGGTATAGTGCTAGGTTCATTCTTTTACCAGTAGCTACTGGCTGTTATTACTGATTGGTTGCATTTACTGTTTATGCTTGGTGATGGTTCTAGCAGTGACCCGATTGGCGCAGCCCTGTACATAGTCCACTGTAAATAATGACCTGGTGCCAGTTGACACAGTGTATATATCTGTGATGGCGATTCTAATGTTTTTTACATAATACAAAGGCTATTTTCATATAACCTTGTGTGGAGTCTCTTTTGTAGTGTGCCTAGTGTGTCGCCGCATGTGTGTGTTGCGCAAACGCTTTACACATTTCCTCTGGGGTAGGCCTAACTGCTCGTGCCAAGCTACCAAGGGGGTAAGCAGGGGTTGTCCTCAGTGTGTAACTCCCTCACCCTGACTAGAACGGGGGTTTCTGCCTGGCTTTGGCGCATGCCCTAGCCAACCGGGAATTCCCGTTTCTAACACATAGCTTCAGCAACGACTGTCTGTGATACCCGATAGTATCTCGCTACAGCAACGACTTTCCACGGCACCCGGCTGACTCTTTGCACTACCTCGATGACAATCTGCGATGCTCTCCCTGCTCCTCGCAGCATCTTTCACTATGAAAAGAACTCATCTTGCATGACATTGATGGTAACTCTTGCATGACCAGATAACTGGGAGTAGTGATTGGTGCTTTTAGGCACTAAAATCTTTAAAATTGTATATCTGCAGTTCTACGGATTGGATTATTGTCATTTTGGTGTCAAACAATGTATTATATTCCACTCATTTTCAACTAAGTTGTTGTGGGAGGAATCTTATGCTGTATTTTCAGTTTATTATTGTTTGAAGTACTGCATAAGTCCTTTACACATTGCCTTTAAGTTAAGCCTGATTGCTTTTTTGCCGAGCTACCAGAGGGTTAAGCACAGGTTAATTTGGGTTTTGCTTGTGACTTTACCCTGGCAGAAATGGTGGCTGTTGCTTGAGTAGGGTTCCCCTTCAACCTGTAACCCAATTGACAACAGGGCCCATACCCTAATTAGGATGGAACTTTCATCCATATGAAAATGTGGTCTGCTGGGGGAAGAGTCACCAGGTCAAAGGTTTCTGACTTTGGAGCCAGGTGTCACTACACTGTTATAAATATTGTAGATGCCTCACCTCTGAAGAAGGCGGTGTAACCACATGGCTGGTAGGCTAAGACATCAACCTATCAAAGGTTTCTGCTTTGTCAAATCCTAAATTATCTCTTTTGTTTTAAAGTAGGAGTTATTGTAATCAAAGAAAAGCATATAAGTAGTGGGTTCATGTCAAATAAATGTCTAATTTTATGGTGGTGAGATGTTTTACAGCTTACAAGTAATATTGGATGAGCTTATACCCCTGATAATGAGTAGGCTCGAGTTTTTTGGCTCATGCTAAAATGCCTGGAGTTAGAATTCCGAGTTGTGTTGCGTTTAGCACACCTCACAATTACCAGGTGCAATAAAAGTTAATACATTTCAGCAGTTCAAACCTTCCAACATTTAACAGATGAAAGGTTTATGATATTAGTCCCCAAAAACTCAGAATAAGTCCAATCTAGTGCACCAGATAATGTCTAAATCCTTGGATTTTGGATTCCATCAGATACAGTAAACAGTACATACCTCTTCAGGGCTCTTGTGATCAGAATATATGTGAATAATAAAGAGGAAGGATGACAGGTTTTCCAAACCTGGTGGCTTTCAGGGAATCTGCTTTTACTTTGTGTATTGCAATAGCACAAGATCTATCACCAACAAGTAGCCATGGTTTGAAGCCCACTTATTTCTACACTCCACCACTAGTGACTGTCTGGGTTATCAAGATCAAAAGCAGATCTAGCAAAACTGATCAAGCCAACCCTGCTTCTTTTTCCCTCTCTCATCTCTCTCTCCTTTGCTCTCTTTCCTCTGTCATCTCTCTTGTGCCTGTTATAATTATCAGGAGAAGCCCAACAAAGTGACAGTGGTGGCAGCAGCAGCCCTTTGCCTTCAATAACGGCCTATAATGGTTCCAAGACCAATGGAATAAAGTGGCAGTCCGACCCTGTGGATTATGTTATTCAGATCCTGTGTAGAGGAGGTGCAGCTCTCATTTACTAGCTTTGAAACAATTTTAAAATTGCCTCACCCCGGTTATATATTCTTTGACAATGGGAATAACCTTGGCAAGGTGTTGTTGCTCCTGTCACACTAACTGTGACAAAATGTGTGTTTCTATTGTACATACGCAGGCACTGGCTTAGAATTTAGAGTTCTTGTAGGTGCCAGCAGACAGCAAATGCCCATTGACCATGTCATCTGCGTCTAGGTACAGTGCATAAATTAGCAGCACAACCCTGCCATGACCATCAACCTTGATAAAGATTTCTAATGGATCAAATAATTTTTGGTCAGTAGGAAAATCTAACAAACAAATCCTTAAATGTGTTCTTCAAATAAAAGTACAGAAGTGTAACTAGGGGTGCAGTCCAGCAATCCTCTGAAGTTATTAAGAGTCAACAAGCTGTCACTGAGGACACAATATCCAAGAGTACAGAGATCAAATGGGTCTCTTTGAATGCTCCTTCAAATAACACTGAAATATCAGGGATGGATATTCTGGATAGGTGGAAGAGGGGACTATTTATTGTAGGGTCAAAATAACTCCACGAGCCAACTACATTACAGTTGATTATAGTGCATTTTGTGAAATGGAACTCACTTGAGGCTTACTTTGCAGGTTCCTAAACCATCTTGACATTATTATAAAAAGTACCCACGGGGACTTCTCAGCATGAAGAAGGGGTAAGATCACACTAAACCAAAAGCAGGGTTAATTACCTGGGCCACAGGACAATACCTTTTGACACAGCTAGCAATTCTTGGCTGCAACATTAATACCCATCTTACTCAAGGTTACCCAGTGACCCAAACTAGTATGATCTAATAGGTTCTATGCCTGCTGTCAAAGGCTTTTTGGGGTGCAACTTACCAATTTCAGAAGCACTGAAAGAATTTAGGCAAACATTCTATTTAATTTGGAACCATATTACTGATTGCGACAAGTTAAAGTCTAGCCCAGAGTTTCGTTTTTTCAGAATTCAAGAGTAGAGGAGCAAGTTTATCTCTAGAGGCGGAAGGGAGCATTCCAAAGAAACAAACTAATTTTATACATCAAGCAAGTGAGGAAGCAGTAGGTCAGCAAATTGCCTAAAAAAGTAATGGGGTGATACCATTTAGCTCCAATGCTTTACTGACTGCATCTCTTAATTTTTTACAGTAGTCTAAGCATGGCCAACCTTACATAGACAGCATAGAAACTGCTATGCAATGGATACATTGGTAAAAATAGTACATTTAGAAATGGAAGAAAATATAGTTTGTGATAACAGTATGAAATATTTCCAGAATTACATTCTAAGCAACCAGGAAGGTTATCCCTTCTCACTCACTTTCAACAAGTGACTAGCAGAAATGTTATGTCTCAGAAATGTTTACTTCCCTTCCAGTAACCACATGGCTTACAGTTAAAAGATTGTTTTATATTGACACAAAAATATCGTAGTGCAAAAATAATGTGATAAAAACATCACAACAAAAACATTAGCTGTAAATACTTATAACATAAAGGACAACCATGTTGTGATCAAATATATTGTGCAGCAAAATATCAAGATTATAATGGCCAGGATATGTATTTAATTGTAACAACATTATTATGATTTAGAGTAGAAGTTAAGTTATTTTGTGTAAAACTAATACATTTATAAACTCCACATATACTATAAAAAGTATATAATTTAAATTATTCACTTTAACTTTTTTAAAGCCATAAAACTTTATAAAAACATTTCAAAATAATTGAAAATGAAAGTTGATACTACATCAATAGGCAGTTTAAAAAACAAATAAATATATTTTAATATATTCACCTACTATAATTGCATTTTAAATATATATATATATATTAAATATATATAATTTTAAATTAAACATATATATTTTAAATTAAATATACTTACAACTTAACATCTTTAAAAGCTCCTGATTAAAGCAATCAATAATTAAGCTAAAATCCTGTAAAAATGGTGAAAATGCATATATTGTGGTTAAAATGTCTTATTCTAACTCCAGTCTAAATATAACTGGGGAAAATGCATACAGTGAAGAGGAAATCAGGTGTGCTATTTAAACGCCAGGGTACCAAACAGTCTTGAATGTGCATACATTGAAAGCATCAGATTTACTACTCTTCTCACTCATGTCTAAACTACATTGAAAAAACGGCATACACACATAAAAGTAGTACAATAATAAAAGCATATTTGTATTTAATTATAATATAAATATGTTTATTTAAAAAAGATCCCCTTCCATTTCCCCTCCCAACATAACCAAAATCCCCAAAATGATAAAAGAATAAACAAATGAAAAGAATATTAAAATGTTAAACTATTAATCAAGCAAGAATAATCGATAAACATTTTTTTTTAAAATACACATACTCAATTGCACAATACTATCTATACAAAGCACGTAAAATAATAGCTTACAAAAGATTTTACACAAAATTTTTATAAATTAAAAATATTTTAGCATATAGCTTAAACAAATGTAAAATAAATTAGTGTAATTAATACATTAATCAATCATCATCAGTTTAAATATATTGTATGTAAACACCACTCGCAATCTCAATAAATCCTACTACCCCAAATTGAAATATATTGAGTAATTTAAATTTTTAGTAAACAATAAACAAATAATTAAAAACATGACCCAATAGAAATGTTATAACAAAAACAAATATGCAAAAAAAAACAATTACAAATATTTAAACATATGTCAAAATACATGTGAAATGAATTAGCACACATGCTCCATTGTTCAACTATTGTCATTTGAAATAGATTCTACATAAACACTACCCGCTCAAACACGCAACATACTCTACAGGTTAAAATGTATATTTAATAGCTAATTTAAAAAAGAATTAAATATTTAAATAATTATATACCAATTTAAAAATATCACATACTTCTAAGAAAATTCATTAGTATATAATTAGAAATTACTGCCTACACAATCTCCCAACACACCCAAGAATCCTAAAAATATGTATTTATTATTATTCAAAAAGAAATAACAAATATTTTTCAAATTATAATTAATAATTTAATAAAAACTACATGTAATAAACAAAAGTGATAAAAAGCAATATACTAGTGTACTATACTTTAAACGTTGATAATATTGAAGTAAGAAATATACTTACCTTTCATAATTATGAGCAAAATATTATGTAGCCTCAATATTTAGACAACATATCATACAAATAATATTGTTGGGTCAACTTTTCGGGATAAGACAGTTTAAAAAGCATGTGGATGACACACAGATTTTGATGGACCTGTGCAATTTTGCATCTGAGCGGTTTTCCTCTATTGTCTGCTGCAAGAAATAAAAGCCTGGATGTTCTTCTATTACCTATGCTTAAATGCAGGCAAAACCACCAAAATTCTTTAATGACCAACCTAAATAGCTGAGGTTCAAGTGACCCTCTGTTTTAGGCTCTACTCCACTAGCTGTAAAGGTCAGTCAGGGATCTGGGTGCCCTATTTGATTCCAATGTATGCTTTGATCTTCAAGATCTTACAACAGGTAAAATGTGCATGTTCACTTTTTTATTGTATCTATGACTGGACACTGAGAAAGTCTATTGAGTTCACTTCTTGATTGGCCAAGCAGCCATGGTTCCACCATGCACAGAATAGCATACTTGAAAGGTTTTAAGTGTCTCCTTAAGAGGGTTCCAATTAGTAGGAAAAACAATGTAACATACCCAAAAAAAAACTTGTTTGCAATATTGTAGCTCTTCGATTGAGACGAGTATAACACTGACGTGATGAGAAAGGCATCAAATCCCATCCTGACATCAGTGATGAGAATAGATCCAAGCATAATATCAAGAAGAAGTATCAAGAAGAAGATCCAAACTGCTAAAAGCAAAAATCAGGGGCACAATTTGTGAAACAAAAGGATGAAAAAAAACAGCAAACAAGTGTTGTGATATATCTTCCACTCATGATTGTCTAATATATATTTCAACTAGTAACTAACATCACAGGAATATACTCCATGACACCTTTAATTGGGATCTTTAGAAGACATCCTATTGACAGATCACCATCTTGGAAAGAGCAGCTTACGAGGTAGGTTGAAGTCTTCTTCCTTGAACTCATGGCGTTCCTTTGATGAACAAGGAGGAAGCTCAAGCTTCACATCTTTCATGCTGCACTAAATTATGCAGTCCTGCTATTGTCTCTTCTGCTCCACTCTCCAAGTGGCTTGCAGTGCAGAGATGCCAGAACAATCCTGGTGACAAGGACTTCCATTTATGCCCTGAGTGCGGCATCCAGCAAAGAGCTACCAGGCAATGTGTGAAGCACTCCTTCCTCCTTGAAATGTGTTGAGTTTCTGTTACACTCTTGGTAAATCTGTTAGCAGGGCACATGGCACAGATATAACATAATCCATCAATCAGCATTTGTAAAACATGGCACTACCACCCCTGGGGTATCTGGGTACTGGGTTGTGAGGGGTTCTCCATCAAAAAGCCAGGTCTTGAGGAAATGGCGGGAAGAGGAAAGAAACATGCAGAAAAAGGCAAAACGGGGCAGAAAAACGAGTAAGCAGAAAAGGCAAAACAGATGGCTGAAAAACAAGGATAAAAGGCAAAACAGAAGGCAGAAAAACTAGCAGAAAAGGAAAACGGGGGGGGGGGAACTAGCAGAAACGCAAAAGAGTAGAAAAAAGAGTAAAAAGGGCAAAACAGGGAGCAGAAAAATTAGAAGAAAAAGGCAAAACCGAGAGCAAAAATCGAGCAGAAAAGGCAAAACAGAGTAAGAAATGAGCAGAGGAGGCACAAACAGAGGACAGCAGGTAGACAGGCAGCACAAAGGGTAGTGGACTGCGGGCAAGCTGGACAGGAGAACTGTCGCAGGGGGAGCTGGCAGAGAGCCTGCTCCTATCACAGGGGGATCTGGCACGAGGACCTGTCTTTCTTTTATGAACACGGTAGCCTTGACCTAATTAGGTGAAGCAGTAGTATTTTCTAGATTGTTTTACCGCTCAGCATTGCATTTGAATCTTCTATTAAAATGCATTGATGTTCTATGGTTAGGTAAAGATTAATTCTTAGAATAATATTTGTCTTGACCTTGATTCTGGCTATTATCTTCAAAACATAATAACATATAAAATTCAGAGTGCGGTGCATTGTGTCAAAGCTTGATCATGGTTTGTCTTCCAAGTATTTGTCAAGTCAATTTCAGTTTCAACAAGATACAAGACCCCACGCTCTGCATCTGATTTTAAAATGGCAGTATAAACAGCAGAAGGAAAGCTTATTGCTGTTGATGGCATGCAGTACCAGCTTAATCCACACTTGTGACATTTGACACGTTTTAAAAATTCTAAATTTAAATTAAAAATCGTAGGTGCTCCACCAGCCAACCATAGAGGTCCGGAAATCCGCTGCTTCCACATGGGGGTATGTTTCAGGTTTCCCCCGTTGGTACCGGTTACAGTGCACACGTCATATATTTCAAGAATTGTTATTGAGAAATTATATATCATGGGAGTTTGTAGTCTCTGTTTTCAGTTTCTTTGTATTATGAGGTTTGCAGTTAGGGTGCTTTGAATCTTGATTGTATATGGCAATGATCTGAGGCATCAAACCAGTGAACGGGCAATCATTTTTGGGGCCAATGTGGGCCAGCGGCACTTACTTATCCCTTGTCAGACATTCTCTGAAGAGAGGAAAACACAAAACGGTAAAGAAGAAGGAAGATAAAACAGCATAACTATCAACAAGGGAGAAAGCAGTAGCCTGCAACAGTGAAATAAAGGGACAGGCAGTGGATTAAAGAGGCATAAAGCGGAGTGAGGACACGCAGCCTAATTATTCCGTGCAAGGCCATTTTATAGCACTGGCTGTGGGCTTCTGAGTAGAGTTTTGGGCGCCGCCACTCATTATGTTACAAATTAAGCACTGCATCAAAAACATTCGAACAGAGATTCTGGATTTCTGAAATGTCTTCCCCAAATGCCCCGACGGTTTGGGTTTTTTTGGTGTCATCCTACTACTACTGAAAAGCTCAAGGAGTCTTTGAAAATGTAATCTTGTCCTGTCAAAGTGTCTTAAATCTGCCCGTTTCCTTAGAAATGCACAGATCAGGATATTAAATCTTAAGAGTCCTGCACCCCACTCCCAAATACAGATCTGACACTTGTTTGATCTGAATAAAACCATAGAGGCTCTTGCATATATAGAAGCGTTTTTTGTGTTAAAATAATGTCCAGGATTGGACTGAGATAGAGAATAGGCTTGGGCTCCAACTTGAAAGTGGCCTCATTTGTGAATCATTTTGAAAAGTGGCCCACATTTCCAAACTTGAACAGTTTTAAACTTCTAAAGACATGACTGGTGTTTTCCAGGGTGTGGGAGACTACATGCATTTGAGCTTGCTGCAGGCAACGTTTGTTGTAAAATCAGAGAAATCAACAGTAAAAGCAAGACAACCATACAATAAAACAGGCCTACAAACAGACAAAACAAATGTCCCATACACCAATCAGTTAGACCAGCCCCTCATGATTGCCCAATAGGTCAGATCAACTTTGATGATGCCCAGAGAGTTCAGAGACTGAACAAAAATGTTTGTATATCTTTGCATAATCAAACAAGTATAGCAGCTTCTCAGTTACCATCCAATAAACTATGCAGGTGGAAATATCATTAACAGTCAGGGGTGTAGCTGAGTCAGTGAGATTCAGGAGGTGTGAATCTCAAATTACCCAAACAAACAAGCAATGGTCATGTAAACCTAAATATGGCCTAGATTCCTATTATAAGTTAAGCGACAATAGAGTCTAATAAATTAAACAGGTGGTTGTGCAGCGCACATCCTGAACTCAAGTACTGAAAATTGCACTCACATAATAATAAAGAAAAAGGAGGCTTTATATGATCCTGGGCAAAAACATAATTGCCTAGGATCATACAATTTGGACAAGCAGGGAAGCTGGTGTTCAGTCAAGATAACTGTTTTGTCTTTTTTTCATGGCTCAGGGCGAGAAAACCCGAGGCAGGGTTAACAGAACTGAATCAGGGCGCCAGACCAAACTACCAAGCCAAAAATGCACCCCCGTCAAGATCCTCTCCAGTCAAAGGAGAAATAGAAGGCAGACTGCTGTTCTCAACTGCTGAAATGTCTATGAACATCTTTGAAATTAAACAATTTGATCCAATAGAGAACGAGCTGGGCTGTGTCAGAACACTACACTCAGTTCATTACTGAACTATCTGAAATATGTTTTGAAATACCCCTCCACCCTTATCAATATGTATATTGTGAAATTGTTTGCACTTTGCAAATCCATTTTCATTGCAAGTGGGAGGGTCTAAAACTGATGCCTGAATATTATTCAATTAGTCAAAAACAGATTTTATCTTGAAATTGAATTGGACATGAAAATGAATTCCACGTTAGATGAAACAAGCATTTGCAATGCAATCGGTCTCGCATTTGTGAAAGTTAGAGCTATTGGCGTGGTAAACGATACTGTATTTTACTTATATTTTTTTTGTTTGTAGAGGTGGAGAGTGTGGGTGTGTTTTTTTTAAACCTTATGGTAAAGAAACTGTGTTGAAAGACCTGAAGTGAACCAATATGAGAAATGCTGAATCAGTGTGTGCATGTGCAAAGAATTATGTGGTTAGTAATTATATGGTATGAAGTGTTGTGGACTTATGTGTACTGGTATTGCATGTCCTGGAGTGGCATGTATTGAGTGGAATTATGTGGCATGATGTGGAAATCTGTGGAGTGGATTGGATGTATGTGGTGTGTAGTGGAATTGTGTTGTGGACTTGAATTTTGTGCCATGGAATTATGTCCAGTTGGATTGTGTTGCATGGAATTGTGTGGCATAGAGTGAAATTATGTTGAGTGTAAGTATGTGGCATGGTGTGGAGTGTATTTATGTTGAGTGTTGCTATGTGGCATGGAGTAGATTTATGTGGAGTGTAATTATGGGGTATGGTGGAGTGTAATTATGGAGTATGGAGTGTAATTGTGTAGGTTGGAGTGAAAATATGTGTAGAGGAATTATGTGGAGTTAAATTCTGTTGTGGAGTGTAATGGAATTATGTTGCAGGGGAGAGTAATGTGTATTTTGTTTTTTGGGGACTGAACAGCTGGGAAGACTGCTTTGGTTCGGAATGTGCACGGATTGATTTTTAGGATGTTCTGCATGCAGGAGTATTCCTTGGCTGTTAAACTGACTGCTGTTTTAAGGCAATCATGATATAGGATTTTAATGGTCCGGCCAGAGATTTTATATCTGTGTTAGCACCTGAAGTGTGTAAGTCTGAGGAAGGAAAACAAATAGTCAAGCAGCAGGGAGGAACATGAGTTGGTATGGGGTGGGGATGGCAGGGCAGATAAAGTTAAATACAAGTTTCACAAAGTGACTCCACATTTTGTAACAAGGGTTGCTGTGCCTCTGTGTTAAACTGACCTGTCTCTTTAAGGCAATCATGATGTTGGATTTTACTGGTCCTGGGAGAGATTCTGGTCTCTACAGCTGAAGTGAGTAATGCTTAGGGAGGAAGACAAATAGTTAATCACGCATGGACAGCGGGGAGGTGGTGTAAATGCCAATTTTTTTTTGCAGTGGAATGATAATTTGTTATACCAAAAAAAGTAACATTCTGAAAAAAAGTGGTTGTCAACGGAATAAACAGGAAAAATAAAATGTGTGAAAGTAGGGGATTTCTGCTGTTATTGCACAATTTTTAAAGAAAATCCGACGTCTGCCACTTGTGTATATATATTTAAATAAAACAGCTTGCTTGAAGAAACATGCAAGTGGGAAGAGCGTGAAACATAAATCAATGTAAAACGAGGTGGAAGGGAAAGTAATGGGGCAGAGACAGCCGGTATTTGCCTGTTAAGGTGCCAATAATTTCAAGAGTGTAGATTGTGAAGACGAAGGAGCTTTAACATACCTTGTCTCTCCTTCTCCAGCCATAAATGCATCAAGCTCCCCAGCTGCTTTTCTTCATTTCAGGGTACGGTACTTACTGTAGTGTCTGTGTCTCATGCTGAGAGTGGGTGATAACCATATCTATTGATTGTTGTTAACAGAAACACAAATTTCGACCACTTATCAGTTAATAATTTTCAGCTGTATAGATTGGGACGTAAAACCAATATTGGATCCACGCTTAATATTTAATTGGAATTACTCTGCAATTACTATGTCCGCATGCGTAGGATTAACCAAAACGCAGCCTTAACAAAGCCCACAATAAAGAAAGCCTTGACGGCCAGGGATGCATCTCAAAGTGGTTGGAATATTTGCGGCTTCAGCTTAAGAGAGAAAGACATAGGAAGAAACACAGAGATGTTACTGTTTGTCACACCCTACAGTCCCGGTAACAAAATAAAGGGGAGTGGGTGCCTCATCATTGCTCATGGCCTCATACCTACGTGGCCCCGACTGCACAGGAGAGGATACCAGAAGATGAGCAGGAGCAGCAGAGCCAGAGAGCAGCAGTGAGCAAGGGGCACAGTTGCAAGTGTCACTCTCAGCAGTAGCAGCACCAGATCCTCAGGGCACAACCGGGTCTGCGAGCGCACAGCCTGCTGGGAACTGTAGTGCACTGGAGCCACACTTAGGCGCAGTTTGCATGACGAATGTAATATTTTTTACTGTAATTGACATAATGCGAGAGAGAGCGTAGAAGGATGAATTGCTTTATTACTCTATGTGCTGAAGACAGCTTGACTGGAAATGTAGTTGTACTGCGTATTTCCGACTACAGTGCCAGGATTGTGTGAATAGGCAGCAAATGTTAAGACTAGTGTGAAGGGCTGAAATGTCTCCTTCCCTCAGCAGCGCTCCGCGGAAGTCTGTTGGAGCGAATAGAAGTGTGTTAAATTACTCGTGCTGGACGGGAGCAGTTGTGTGCATTCCAAATAAAAATATAGTTTGTGTAATGTCTGCAAAAGGCATAGCAGATGTTAAGAGTAGTGGAAGGGGCTGAAATGCTTCCTGCTCTCTGCAGTGTACAAAGCAAACCTGTCTGAGCAACTAAAAGTTACTGTGCGAGCAGGATCGGGTGAACGTACGTAGGAAACAAAAGACCACATTTTGATAAAACACAAATGCTGTGGGAAACATGAGCGCGTCATGCTCATACACAATGCATAAGATAACCGTCAGCAGCGTGTAAGACATAAAAAAAGTGCGAATTCACCCGGCAAATCCCACGACAAACAAGCATTTGCAATGCAATAGGATTCGTATTTACGCGAGACGTATTGCATTGGAAAAGGGGAGTGCGGGCATCCAAGAAGGCACGAACAGGAGTGGAGGGGCTGTGGCGGGGTTTGAGAAGTCACGGACTGCGGGAGGTGGCAGGGGGGCACACAATGAAGAAAATAGTGTTGGAGTAAAGGGCCCAATAGCCAGGGAAGGATACAAATGACAACATGGCCGTCAGGTGGAGGGACTAACAAGCCTAAAACAAATCAGAAGGCAGCATTTAGGATCTAAGATAATCAAAAAGATGGGTGGAGAGAGGGCGGAGCTTCCATGCAATAGTGTATAATGCATGCCTCGCAAAGGGAGCAGCACATGGAATGCAACGCTAGGCGAGACCTAAAAATAACCTCTTATTGCGTGAATCATAGTGATTGGTATATGTACAAGAGCACCCCTTTGAATTAGCCAAGAAGTAATAACATCTGTGCCACGTTCACCTAACACCAGTGAAACTGTGACTATGGTCCATCTAGTGCTTCTCTGCAGTAGTTCTATTGATACATCATGGTTTTTTTATAAGATTGTATGCCATGTTTGCATCACAATATCTTTATTCACCTATTTACTTTCCCGATTAAAACCTGTTTTTTGCTGGCAAATGACTTAAAAGTAACGCAAAGCAGCACTTAATGTTGCTTTGCTTTAGTTAGCACCAAGGGGGCATATCATGGGTGGTGCATGTGCATTCCCATGCAACCACTCCAAGGTTTCTGACGCTAATCCCTATTTACTTCCAGATAGGTGCTCTGAAGGAGAAATGCTTTTAATACTCCTTTCTTTTCCTACTTTGCATGCGTGCTGCACTTTACAGCACACATATAAAGTGGAAAATGGTTTAAATTTATCTAAGCCTAGTATCTTGCACTGTAAGGGTATCCTTCCAGTACAAAACCTATGCCATACTCACTGAGACACTCTTGCACTATGGACATTTCTACACTGGGGTTAGCGAGAGGAGGGTAGAGTGCATATTTATAAAATATGCCACTCTCATGCCCTCTCCTTTTCACATTAGAGCACCATTTGCAGCTGCCGCACTCTGCTGTGTGCCAAATTAGTAAATCTGGCCACTCCTGTCTATCCAGGGATTTAAGCACCTTCATTGCGTTGCATTGGTCATTACCACCTCAAATATATCCATAAATGAATGACGATGTTACTTGTTATCATTGGAATGGCAGTAATCAAATCAGCATATGCACACATAGTGAATAAATAAACACATGTAAGCACAATACTGCATCATAACATAATAGTCAATGTTCATATCTCTCTATAAATGAAAACTCCTCTCACCTATATTGGAAAGGAAAAACCGCCAATCATACTACCTGTTAGATTTGGGGGTCTCTAGTTGGCAGATGTAGGTACCTTTGACAAATAGGGACCTTTGCGTCTAGTCAGGATAAGGGGGTACATTCCTAAAATAACACCTGCTCACCTCCTTGGTATCTTGGCACGAGCAGACAGTCTTATCTCAGAGGCAGTGTGTAAAGCATTTGTGAACACATACAGTAATCAAGTGACAACACTACAGATGGACAACACACAAGTTTTATATAAAAAATAAGTATTCTTTATATAGACTTATCACAAGACCACAGACGACAAAAATCCGCAATAATGTACTTCAAAATGGTAGAATTAGCTTAGTTCTCTTACGATGGTAAATGCGACACTCGGAGTTCAATGTACCTTAAGATGCGCAACACAAGACAACGAAAGTGTTGCAAAAACGGTGAGGCATTGAAGATCTGGTGGAAAGAAACAAAGATGGCGCTTTCTTCTTGATGTGACACGCTTCCCGGTGATGAGGCGGCGTCTGATGCGACGTCGAACCTCTCCCCTGGCGATGCGAGTTGCTTCCACAATGATGTGAGCCGCGACAGGTCCTGCGACACTCTTTCCGGTGATGCAGCGGCGTCTGATGCAACGTTGATCCTCTTCTCCAGTGATAATCCACGACATGCCCTGCGACACGCTTCCCGGAGATGTGGCGGCATCTGATGCGACGTCGATCCTCTTCTCCGGCGATGCGAGGTGCTTCAGTGGACCTGTGATGACTCAATGATTTTTCTGCGATATGCTTTCCGGCGATGCGGCGGCGTCTGATGCGACGTCGATCCTCTGCTCCGGCGAAGCGAGGCCTTCATGTTGTGAAGTGGCAGCGGAAGTTCGGCGACACGCTTCTTGTTCGTGAGTCGCGCTTCCAGCTCCTTGCGACACGCGGTCCCTCAGAAAGCCTTGCAAAACAGCAGGCACTTCCAAAGAACTCCTGAGGAGTTGGTGGGTGAAGTCTGTTGTCCATGAGACTTCAGCAGGAGGCAAGCTCTTTTCCAAGCCCTTGGAGATCCTTCACAAGTTGAATAAAGTACACAAAGTTCCTTTCTCCTCGCTTTGGTAGTCAGGAAACCACTGCAGGCCAATCCCCCAAGAGGCACTTCAGCTTAGGGATATTCTCTCCTCCGTTTCTACTGGTTCCACTCCTCAGCAAAGATTTCTTCTTGTTTCACAAAGTGATCTAATGTTCTGGGGTCTGGGTCCCCTTTTTATACACAGTTTCTCTTTGTTCTCTGAAGGCAGAGAGGCCTTGGCCTAGTCCAAACCATTTCTGGTCAGTCCTGGAGCACTTTGTTGACATGACTCCTTCTTTCCTTTCACAGTGCAGGGCAGAGACATCAGACGCACCACAGGAGGTGGAGCCAACATTGTGGAGGGAAAGCACAGCCCTATTCAGGTCCCAGGTACAACTTCTCCAACCAATCTACATGGAGATCTCTCTATTCAGCCCTGTGCTGACTCACCCTGTCTCCGGGAATTCCCCAGCCCCTGTCACTCAAACTCCAGGCAAGGAATACACAACCTAGCAGAGGCAGGCCTGGATGGTTATACAAGAAAATACCTACTTTCTAAAAGTGGTATTTTCAAATACAGAATGTTAAAACCAACTTCATTGAAAGATGTATTTTATCATTCTGAGTTCAGGCATACTAAACTCGTATTTCTACAATGTTCCCTGAGTCAATTAGGATTAAAGGGTGTAATAATCAAACTGCCCATTCTGGCCTATGGGGAACAGGTAGCCTTGCAATAGTGAAAAACGAAAATGGCTGTAATTCACTATTAGGACATGCCACACACACCAGGGCTTGTCCTACCTTATACTTACAATGCATCCTGCCCTTGGGCCTACCATAGGGCTCTGTAATGGCAAGCCTTAGACACACTTTTACAGGCTGCTTCTGTGGGTGGCACAACCAGTGCTGCAAGCCCACCAGCAGCATTTGGATTACCAGCCCTGGGCACTCCTGGTGCACTGTACTAGGGTCTGACAGGTAAACCAAACCAGCCAATCATGGAATCACTAATCCACACATCAATTTACAATAGAGAGCATATGCACTTTAGCACTGGTCAGTAGTGGTAAAGTGCCCAGAGTTATAAAACAGTCAACACCAGGTCAGAAGAAATATAGGAGGAAGGCAAAAAGTTCAGGGATGACCCTGCAAAAAGGGCCAAGTCCAACACTACCTCACAGTCCATTTGGCACAGCTCAAACACAGAGCAGTAATGTAAAAATATAGAAATACACACTCAGGGACAACCAGTTATTGGCCACACTGTACCCACTGTAAATCCAATCTAGACTATAGATCAACCCGGGGGTGTTTTATACATTGCGCCCCTGGAGCGCAACAAGAGTTCACATCCACTGTGTGCACCCCTGGGCACTATGGTTATTACAAAAGGGGAAATAGACACTTGCACGTCCCATTCTGTAATACTGATAGTGCTGGCACACAAGTAGCTTCAGCACTATTACGAGAGGGTGTTCCCTCATTTACATGGGGTTGTGGCTCCAAAATATGCCTTTAGGTGGCACACTGATAATATGCCACAAAAAGATAGTGCACTTTCATTGCGCCTTTTATAGGCAGACTTCTAGTGGGGAGAAAGGGGTCCACCTACAGGAGGCTGCAGTCACTTACTTCACCTGCCTCGAAAGGGATCACTCTCTCCTCTTCAAAGTGCAGGTGGCATGCTGCCTGCACTGTGAAACATGGAGCGGCAAAGCAGCCGGTCGATATGTCAGTTAAATGGGCTGTCCCACGGCAGCACCAGTTCCCGTCTGCCCTGGGGCCTGCAAGTTTTTTCTAATTTGGCGCACTGTCCCTGTTTGCACCCGGCACACTTTTTGAAAGGTATGCTAACAGGAAAAATGCACAGTATACATAATTTGGCTTCAGATGAATCAAGTTGAGTAGAAAATAAATACAAAGGGATGAGTACTATCGACATGGTGCATGTCACATAGTACAGGGATGTATTACACATCTCTCTTTACCATTGCCGTGGGTGTTGCAGCCAGCAGCTCTCGCAGCAATGGAAAAGCTGTACAATGCGACTGCCACAGTGGCGGTCGCATTGTAATTTGGCCTGTGGGACCCCAGACATTATGTCGGGCGGTCCTCATCTCCTTTAGGGTGGCGAACTGAGGTGTGTCCACCAGGCATCCTAATAAGGCCCTAAGTCTCTATCTCTTTAACAACTAGGTATATAGGTGCTGAAAGTAATAGTGCGGGGCTGCTGCAGCACCCCAAAATAACCACACTGCGATTGAAAAGGTAAATAAGCAATAAAGATGGCTTTTTTATCTGACAGTGCTTTAATTAAAGAAGTCAGAAGTCATGCTATGTCTACTGACAAAATGCTACTTGTTCTTTTAAGATAGGAATTGGTGTATACATTCTCTGAGAGTCAGAGAATTTTGTAAATTGATCTATGTGATAATCTTGCAGGGGTACATGGAGTATTAATGGAAAGGCTACTGGACGTCATTTTGCTTCCTACCACATAACCACATTTATATACCTGCACATGAATTGTACAAATATTTCAGAATATAGCACTTTGGAAGGCATAACTAATGCAAATTGTTTTTTGTAACTCTGAAGTGCGACGGAAACAAAGATTTCAGTAGTATCAAAACAATTCAAGAGACTTTACTCTGCGATGTAAAAATTATTAAAATGTGCTGAATCTTGATTTCCACACATTATTGCTTGTGCCATATTATTTTAGCAGTAAAACTGTACACCTGTGCAAATTTAATGACCAAATTCAGATGGCTTACTGTGTGTCACACTCTAAGAATGTTTAGATGCCAATCATACCTGTTTTATCAAAGCACTTCTATATTAAATTTGTTTTATTGTAGCAGCAGCGGTTCTGTGTAGCCGAAAGTATGATATAGCACTTTTCAAAGTTCTACAACACTAAGGGCCCCATTACGATGTTAGTCGGTGAGCCTCCAACCGTTCATCAGAGGGTCACCGACCGACATTGTAGGTTTAATATCTGACCACCTAAATACAATGTAGACAGTCGGAGTTTAAACTGGCCTGTCGGACCAATGTGCTTCCGACGGGCTCAAGGAGCACGTCAGCCAATCTGGGGCCACACATTATCCCTTATGGACAGCGTTTCAGTCGTAGGGATTGTGATGTCGGTTTCTGACAGGCTTTTGATGTTGGGCTTTCCGACATGAAAAGCCTGTCAGAAAGTGACTTTTGGGGCTCCTAGCAGGGTCCCCATGCCTCAGTGACCTCGAGTTGGAGGCCTGAGGGCACCTATGGCAACCCCTGTGAATCCCTGCACTGCACGGTGCCTGCCACACAGTGCAGGGATTAACAAAAACTCCCATCTCTCTATCGGGGCATGTTTTGCGGCCAGTTTGCGAACGCAGCACAAGCTCCCATATAGAAATGGGAGCTTGTGACCACACCACGTGCGGTCGCATCATGATTGCAGTGTCGGGACCGCTGACCAGAGGTCAGTCAGTCCGGAGACCGCGGCGATGTCAGTCAGAGGCAACTGCGACTGACATTGTAATGAGCCCCTATTAGAATCTACTGTGGAGATAACAAAATAAAGATAATATTTTTATTTTTAATGGCAAACTAAGGGCCTCATTACAATGTCGGTCAGAAAGCATTCTGACCGATTCCTTGTTGGAATAGTTTTTGACTGACTCGGGTTTGGGGAGTTCGACCGACTGATTACAATGTTTCCGAACACCGTCCGGTCAGACTCCCATTGACTTCAATGGGAGCCTGTGTTCCAACCGAAAACACAGGCTCCCATTGAAAAAAGGGGTGGTAACAGAACCCCTTGCACCCTGTGGCGGGCACCCAAGGGTGCCTGCCACACAGTGCATGGTTGTAAAGTGGGGGCCCATGGGTATCTCCACAGACCCTAACCGGAGGCCTCGGGTGAAGGGGGCCTGCTACGGGCCCCCAATGTCAGTTTCCGACAGCAATTTCGTGTCAGACAGACCGATTCAGAAAGGCTGTCAGAATCCAACATTGTAATAAGTCGGTCGGTAACACGGTCCATTGACCTGTATGATTCGGCTCCGACCAACTCGGAGTCTCCGAATGCTGGTCAGAACCCACCCAGAAAGACCGAACGGTTACCTTCTCTCGTAATTGGTCAATCGGAAATGTTTCCAAGTCGGTGGGAAACATGCCATTCAGAGCCTTTCCGACTGTCCGACATCATAATCAGGCCCATAGTTTTCATGTATGACAGAAATTTATTTCCAAAATAGTGCTTATGCATAATGGTCCATGAAATAATTATTATTCTTGTTCAAGTCAATGCAGACTCCAGTGGATAAAGCAAAGAGTGTTTGATAACATCGTCACACAGAGAATATTCGAAAAAATGTGCATGACTTTAAAACTCCTTTAGTAAAGTCAGGAAAGTTTTCATTGGTACCCTTAGATTAAACTTTGAGGATCCTTTTTCCTGGCTCAATATGGTATCAGAGACTTTGTAACTCAAAGACCTGGGGAATAGCCTGGTTTGGGACGTTGAGCGAGTGACCCATATGCATATTCCAGCATGAATACACGGAAGAAGGCAGTTTTGAAATTCAAAGTTCGAGGACTTTATTCTACACACTCCTCACAGAGGGTGAAAATAATAGCATAACTAACATTTGAATGCAGACAAGAAATATTCCCTTCAGCCTGGTATTTTAATAGTGCAACTCTTTGTGTGGTTCACCTCCTGTGGCATCACTCTTCAGTAAGGCTGCGTTATGCCGGTTATCCATTTTAAAATTGCTTTTGTCTAATCGTATGTTAAATTGAGGGAAACTGTGGGGGCTGAATATTTATTGTGTGAATTTGCTTTTGTGTAAATTTTGTGAAACGAGCCTCGTACATCAGGCTTTCGTCTGGGGGAAGTTTTTTCTATCCTGCGGCCATCTTAAGGGCGACGCGTGTTTTTCGCGGTCAGCTCTCTAGTTGTTGCACGCTGTTCCCCGGGCCCAGGCTAATCCTTTTAAGCTGGTCAGTCCGGCGGTGTGGCGCTTCAGTAAGGCTGCGTTATGCCGGTTATCCATTTTAAAATTGCTTTTGTCTAATCGTATGTTAAATTGAGGGAAACTGTGGGGGCTGAATTTTTATTGTGTGAATTTGCTTTTGTGTAAATTTTGTGAAACGAGCCTCGTACATCAGGCTTTCGTCTGGGGGACGTTTTTTCTATCCTGCGGCCATCTTGAGGGTGACTCGCGTTTTTCGCGGTCAGCTCTCTAGTTGTTGCACGCTGTTCCCCAGGCCCAGCCATGCCCTTTAACTAGGATGCCTGACAGGAAGCGCAGCGGACGAGTGCAGCGGGCGCGCCGACAGCGCGCTGAAGGCGCGCCTAAGGCAAGCCCGTCTGCACCCGTCAGCGCACTGTCAGGGCATAGGGCATGTCATTCTGCCCGTCCCACCTCTGTGCCCTTCGCCCCACTTATCCTGTCGGCTGAGCGGCTCAAATCTCTGCAGCCACCTCGGTGCCCTATCGATAAAGTCTGCCCCAACCTCCCCTTCTCAGACTTTGTTTGTGGTAGCTGTGCGTTTTGTTTTTCGCCAGAGCTTACACCACGTGGCTCAGCTGATGTCTCTTTAAGATCTGTCACCATCAGCGCCTGTCTCATTAATGCGCGTTCCGTGAAAAAGCACTATGTGGATGTATTTGACTTGATCTTAGACAACAAACTGGATATCTTGTTTGTGACTGAGACCTGGCTTGATGCTTCTTCTAATCCCTTAGTGACCATGGCTACACCCATGGGATTTAAGGTTCATCGGGTGGATCGCTCTTCAGGCAGAGGTGGTGGCTTGGCCATCTGGTATAGGGACAAGTGGACTTTTCGGAGTGAAATTTCTACCCTCTGGGGCGACTGTGAGGCCTTACATTTTAGCCTGCAACTGTCAGCCCAATTCACTCTTGGTGGCTCTCTAATTTATCGCCTCCCAGATACAGCTGCGAACTTTTTAGCATCCTGTGGCGAGGCTTTAGCAGAGCGAGCTTTGAGATTTTCGAAGTTTGTTCTCCTTGGGGATGTTAACATCCACCTTGATTGCAGCGAGGAGGCAGATTCTGTTGCCTTCCTAGACTCTTTACATCTTGTAAACCTATCTCAAATGGTCTTGTTCCCAACTCATCAGGGTGGTCATACTCTTGATGTGATTTGTTCTAATTTTCCTACCTCAGTTATGAAGCCGCGCCCTGTGGCATGGTCGGATCATTTTCCTATCTTTTTTTCTTGGGCGTTACAAGACTCTTGGAGTCCGTCCAACAGTAAACGCCCGCCCCTCTCCAAGAAGGTGGTTCCTACTCAGCTCAGCCTTGCGCTTGATGTCTCTCGGCCCACCTTTGGTACAGATATGGAGGTTAATGTCAACCAATTTGATGAGTGGATCACAGGCGCAGTGGCTTCCGTGTCGGCTGCTGGGCTGCCCAGGCTGAGAAGAGAGGCCCCCTCTAAGCCATGGTTTACTCCCTCGCTGCGAAGTCTTAAGCACATCTGCAAAACCGCAGAGAGGTCCTGGCATTCCGGTGGATACCAGCACTATGACAAAGTGCTTCTCAGATCTAAACAAAAACTCTATTATAGAGCGATTAGGGAGGCCAAGGGCCTGTACTATGCTGCCCGTATTGAACGAGCAAATAACAACGCTAAAGAGATCTTCGCCATAGTGCAGAGCTTCCTAGCTCCTAGTGCTCAAGTAGCTGTGGCCCCTGTCTCGGACACCTGGTGTAATGTGTTGGCATCTTTCTTTAAGGATAAGATTATTAGAATCCAAGAGACATTTCGGCCTTCAATGAAGTCGGCCAGTCCTGAGCAGGTTCCCCCCTTATCTAGGGCTTTTCCGTTCTCCAGTTTCTCGGAGTTCTATCCGATTGACCTGCCCGGCACCCTTAGAAATCTTAAAGCCCTCAAGTCTGGCTCGCCAAACGATCCATGCGCTGCCAGATTACTCTCGGATGTGGCAGATACCATCAATTCTGAGGTCAATTACTTGGTTAATCATTCACTAAGGGAAGCACATGTGCCCATGGCATGGAAACATGCTTTAATTTTGCCACTTCTTAAAAAGCCATCCCTTGATCCTCTGCTCCCAGAAAATTATCGACCTATCTCGCTTCTGCCTAGTTTGGCTAAAGTTTGCGAGAAGGCGGTCACGCTCCAACTGACTAATTTTGTCGAGGATGCTGGGGTTCTCCATCAGGCGCAGTCTGGATTCCGTGCCTCCTACAGTACCGAATCTGCCCTGTTGGAGGTTTCGGAGTCGATTCGGGAGTGTCTGGATGCCGGCGGGAAAGCGGCACTAATATTGCTTGATCTCACGGCGGCGTTCGACACGGTGCCTCACGCCATGCTCCTTGACCGCCTCTCAGATATTGGAGTGTCTGGGAAAGCCTTGCTTTGGATCAGCTCCTTTCTTGAGGGAAGGATGCAGCAGGTTTGGCTTCCTCCTTGCGCCTCAGTCCCCTTGAGGGTTACTACAGGGGTACCGCAGGGGTCGTCACTTAGCCCTCTGCTTTTTAACATCTATGTGACTCCGCTGATTTTTCTGGTGGAGTCTTTGGGGGCTAAAGTGATGGCCTACGCGGATGACACCCAACTGCTGTTCACTTGGAATAAAGAAGACGACTCGGTGGCCAGACCTCATCAGTGTTTGTCCTCCGTCTTTCAGTGGTTGGCCAATGCACAGCTGAAATGCAATGTGGCAAAGTCGGAAGTCCTGTTGTTCAGCTCTTTTTCCTCTGATTTTAGAACAAGACTTTGGCCTTCGGGCTTTCCCTGCCCCCCAGCGATAACTGGAGCCGTTAAAAATCTCGGCGTATGGTTTGATGAAAACCTGAACTTTGCTTCCCATATAAAAAAACTTGCTGGCACATGCTTTGGGCTGTTGAGGAGTCTCAAGAAGTTTCTACCCCTGCTGCCAGACAGGGACAGAGAGACGGTGGTGCGTGCTCTGCTTCTCTCCCGACTAGACTACGCTAATGCCCTCTTGGTAGGATGCTCGGGCCACCTTGTAAGGAAATTGCAGGTGGTCCAGAATTCGGCTGCCAGACTTCTGGGCGGCTTGTCCACCTGGCATAGTGCTCGGGCTCAACTTCGGTCACTTCACTGGCTTCCCGTGGAATCACGCCTTAAATTTAAAATGTTGTCTATCGTTCAGCGGGCCCTTTATGGTCTCGGCCCCAAGTATTTGCAGGACAGATTTTCCTTCTACATTCCCAGGAGACAGTTGAGGTCATCATCACTGCTGCTTATGCAGACCCCCAAATTCAAGCGTGAACGATTGGGGGGTAACTCGTTCGCCCGCAGAGACTGCCTTGCCTGGAACTCTCTTCCCCTGACTCTGAGGGCCATCTGTGATCCGCACCTGTTCAGAATGTCCCTGAAGACATTGCTGTTTTAATGGATATCTGTGGCCTGGCCGCCTTTTCTGTTGTTAGCGCCGGGACACTTCCGAGTAGCTGTGCGCTTAATAAATTAAAATAACATAACATAACATAACTCTCAAATCACTTATTGATAAAAAAGGCAATCATTCTGAATTTTCCAATAATGCTATTTTATGTGCTAATCTTCAATTAATGCATTCATTACGTGTTAATGTTTAGAAACAGGGCCCAATACCTTTACATGAACTGGCCTTCACCACAGGGGTGCTCTGCATTAAATCCTTTACAACCATCCTCTCCTTATGCCCTGATGCATTGTGTCTGGAATGGAATGTCAGGTCAGGAACGCTCACTTTGCATCTCATTAGAGATGCAAAGCTGGGCATTAAGAATAGGTGCGCTAATGCAAGGTTTCACGCATTAGCGTGACCTTGCTAATTAGGCAATAAAATTATTGCCGCTTTTCGTCCGAAAACGGACGCAAAAGCGGCGATAATTTTCTATCGCCGCCTTGTAAATATGCCCCAGAGTTTGTGAATCTTTTATTTAATTTTCACGAGTCATCAAATAGTAACATTGTGGCTAATTTTAAATGAGGTAATATCCTTTCATTTAAACAGTTTCGTTTTCACCGAGGTACTTCCCTGACATCATGATGCTTCGATTCCATAAAAACTCTTCAGAAGAACTCACCCTTGTGAGCGTAGGCGCTGCAAAAATATTCAAATCGTAAAATACCCAGTTACCTCTTCGTGCAGAACACTGGGCCCAGAAGCTGCAAGTTTCAAAAATACAAACACAGATTGTGGTACCACTCAAACAAAGCAAATGAGAACTTTTCGCAGTGGTTTTCCTTCAGTAAAGCTGCCTTCACCACAATCTGGGCTTGCAGTTTACAAAGATACTGACACAGGTCATTAACCGCTCCCTCAATTTAGTTATCAGCCATTGTATTCTCCACATACAGACAGACAGCGAATGCTGTGAAGGCAACATTTTATGCTGTAGCAGGTTCCTAATGTGCTACGGGCTATTGATTGCTCCCATGTTCCTTTGGTTGTTCCCATAGACAGGACTCAAATTAAAAAGAATAGTAAAATGCAGCTCACTATGAATGCGTTGATAGCATGTACTGTGGAATAAGCGCTGCACGCATTGTTGCGCCAGATTTCAGGATTGCACTTATGACTCCATGGTCCAGAAGAACAGCTGTATTTCACATACCTCAGACAGATAACCTGCTTTCGACACGGATGTAAAATATACCAGGACCTCCTCGGAATGTCTTGTGCTCATTTAAAGTTATTTTATAAAATAAAATAACACATATAAGCAAATGTATCTCATTGTACTTCTAGAGTGCATGAAAACCAGTGTGTCACGTCAACTGTGAGATGGCTGTGCTAATATATCTTGCATTTAGATATGGCCTCACACATGTAGACATGTGTACTTCAGCATGTCAATGTGTGATGCCAGCATTGACTGTGGATAGTCCCTGAAGCAATTACTCATGACCCCTGTGTAATAGCAAACAACTGCTCAGATGGAAGTCTATTTTAGGGTACACAGCAGGACATGCAACACACCTGAGCACACATCTGAACAACGGAAGCACCATTTCTGGTGTTTTGCCTTGACATTCTAGACAAATAAGGTGTTGTTAGAAAAGGGGTTGGCAGAGATATGCACCCTGTCCAAGTAGGGAGCACCACTCTAGTCAGGGTAAGCTAAATACACACAACAAGATAACCCGTGCTCTGGTAGCTTGGCATAGAGCAGTCAGGCTTATCTGAAGAGTCAATGTGTAAAGTATTTGTGCAACACACACACAGTAACACAATTAAAACACCACAAAAAGACTCCACACTTCTTTAGAAAAAGAGACAGTATTTTTTATAAATAAATCAAGACTATAATGCAGGGGTGGGCGGAATTTGCGAAATTCACTTTCGCAAATTATCGCGAAAATGTTAAAAATCTCCGCAAACACGCAGAAATATCGTGAAGATGCGGAAGTTTTTTTCCCACCCATTCGCGGTATTTTCTACGTGGTCGCGGCTTGCCAACTTACCTATGTGGTTGCTCACGGGCGCGGCCATCTTGTTTTGACTTGTCTCGCGGTGCATGATCGCGAGAAGAAAGACGTGATCGCGCGACGAATGACGTTACTGCGGGCACGAACTGTCGCGAGACAGCGCAAATGGCTACCAACAATCCAACATCTCGTGGAGAACGCGACCGGATCGGGAAAACTTGTGGCAAACGCGGGGATTCAGGTAAGGCGATCGCGCGCACGCGAGAATGTATTATTTTACAGCGCGAGCAAGCCAAAAATTTCTGGTAAAATGCGGATTGCGGAAATTTTGACATTTTCGCACTCTCCGCGGAACGCGAAAATGTCAAATTATCACAATTTCCGTGAGCGGAACGGAATTTTAGCCCAGGCCTACTAAAATGACAAAAATCCTATAACTTGAAGCTGGGATATGAATGTTTTAAGAATCAAAGTGTTTCTAGTGCTTAGAAGCAATAAGCACCTATGGGGGTTATCTAGTTGGCTGGACCGGGACAAAGTCGACAGTTCAAGCAAACTGCAATCGAGCGCTGGCTGGGGACAGGAGCCACCCAGGCTCAGTGAAGAGAGTACTTTGATCCAGGGACGCAACAGCAAGATTGTTATACCTGCTGCTCAGCCAGTGTGACAGTGGTGACAGAATGCTAGAGTCTGGAATGTTGGTGAGTCTGTGAGTCAGTTGGTGGATGGACTGAGCAGCAGGAAGGCTGCTCCTGGTTGGGCTCTACATTGTAACATCTATCCTGAATAAATCAACCATCTTAATATCTACATGAACCAGTCGTGTTTCATTACCACAGAGATGCAAGGTGCAGACAAGCAGTGCGTCGATGTTGATGCCTGTAGCCTCGGTTTTCTTCACACAGTGAGAGTGAAGAGTTGGGTTTGTCGAGCGAAGCACCGGTTCTGAGTGGAGCAGTTCTGAAGGCGATGCTCTAGGTTAGTCTATGCTGGAGGGGCAATGCGTTGATCTTCTTCACGGTGTGGCAGCAATGCGTTGGTTCCAAAGTGGTGGTTCTGGATGCAATGCAGCAGGCCGACAGTGTTGATGCCCCAGTTCTGCTACCTGCAGACCAGAGATGCATAGATTTCTCTGGTGCAATTATCTAGGTCCACTTCCAGTGAACCAGGTACAGGAAAGGGGTAGATACTTTGATAACTCTGAGTCTCGAGCAACAGGAGGCAAGCCAACAAGCCCTTGGAGATTGCTTTGGTTGGAAGGCAGACTCCAGCTCTCCTCAGCAGTGTCGAGAACAGCTGCCTACAGTGCAGCATAGCAGAAAAGAACGCCTTCCAGATCAGCAGCCCAGCAGAGTGTTGGACCTTGATGCAGCACAGTAGTTCTTCTGACAGAGTCCAGTTGTAGGTCCAGAAGTGTCTGATATGGTGGGGCTCAGAGATCCAGTACTTATACCCAGTTGAGCGTTTGAAGTGGGGTTGACTTCAAATAAGGGGCTTTAAAGTGCACAGAGGTCCTTTCTTACGAGCCCTGGCTTTAGACAATCAGTAGGGGGTAATCAGCCCTTTCTGTGGGGACAGGACTCTACCTTTTGAGGTGAGAGCACCAGCTCCTCCTCCGTTCCTGTCCAGGAAAGCCATTGGAATGAAGATGAGTGCTCAGACACACCTGACTTTCCTGTCGTGGCTGTCTAGAGGAATGCACAAAGTGAAGCTGTCACCCATCCTAGATGTGTATTGGGGACAAGCTGAAGGCACAAAGAGCAATAAGAGAATAGAAATGACCACTTTCTAAAAGTAAAAAGAACAAATGATGGACAGAATGCTGAGCAATGTCAGCATTCACCCCCAGTCACAAAGATCCGGGTTTAATCCATCATTTTTTGCTTACCATACTACTCCAGTTTGGACCCAGCAATATACAAATTACCCTGATCCTCATGGGAACAGAACTGCCCTAACTGCAAAGCCAGGTGCTGCCTGGACCGGAAACAAGCATCCTGCGGCCAGTTTTGGGTTATCACCCCTCATCACCAGACTAACTTGAATCCAGTGGCACAGTGAGCAGAGGAACCACATCTTGGCATACCCTTCCCACTTAGGGCGACAAAAGCAAAAATAACAAATGATGGACGGAAAACATTCACAAAGATCTGGGTTTAAGCCAAAGTTTTTTTGCTCATCAAAACACCCACATTTTGGACCCAGCAATATGCAAATTAGTCCCTGCTCCTCATGGGAACAGTCAAGCCCAAATTGCCTAGCCAGGTTCTCCCTGGATTGGAAACAAGCATCCTGGAACCGGTTTGAGGCTATCGCCCTTCATCAGCCAGGCTAGCTTGAATCCAGTGGCACAGCGAGCACAGGACCCACGTCTGGGCATACCCTTCCCACTTAGGGCAACAAAAGCAAAAAGAAAAAATGGTGGACGGAATGCTGAACAATAAAAACATTCATCCACTGCAAACATTCACCCACAGTCTCAAAAAAGGGGAATTTCTAAAAAAATAATGTTAAATCCAACTTTACCAGTAAAGTGGATTTATCATAACCATTCCAAAGATATAAAACATGACAAAGCTACTCCTTTTGAATCAAGAATTACAACTTAAAAGTGTATTAAGAAATTCACAATCTCAAACTATGAGAGGTGTAGGCCTCACAGCTGTGACAAACAAATGTGGGTGCTTGTTACTACAAGGACATGCAAAACTTAAAAGTACATGTCCTACCTTTTATTCCACAAAACCCTGTTCTGTCAGCTACCTGGGAACTACCTTAGGGGTGATATGTGAAATAAAAGAGGAGTTTAAGGGTTGTCAAAGTGTTTTACATGCCTGGTTAAAGTGAAACTAAACTGCACACCCAGGCCCTGCAGGGGAAGGCCTGGGACAGGTATGAAAGGCTACATGTGTGGGTGGCACAATTAGTGCTACAGGCTCATTAGTAGCATTTAATTTACAGGTCCTCGGTATATGATATACCACTTTAAAAGGAACTTACAAGTAAATGTAATATGTCAATTGTGTACACACCATTGCTACCATGTTTAGGAGACAAGTACAAGCCCTTCAGCACTGGTCAGCAGTGGTAAAGTCCTCAGAGTTCTAAGGCCAACAAAAAGAATCAGCAAAAAGAGGAGGTAAGCAGGGAAGACCACCCTGAGGGTGACAGGTCTAACAGGTATGTTGGGCGATACCACTTTGATGCATGCTGCACAAGATGTGTTGCACAATACTAACAGTTCTCAAGCTGCACTATATTTCAGAGAGATGACATATCTAAAGGAGCAGGAGACATATAAATCAAGTGATGAGGAGAAGGAGACAGAAGTATAACATGTCTAACACTGATAACATGTTGCTGGCTCTGGAGTTAGAGACTACATCATTGTAAATTGTTTTTGAAATTAGGCACAAAATAAAGTAATACATTACAGACAATTATTACATTTCAAACATTTTTAAAAGGGGCCCCATTGTGCTTGTGACTCAATCCTATCACCTAACCTCAACACTCCCATCCTCAGACTGCAATGTTATACCACCGACCATAGCCCCAACCCCTTTCAACTGAAAGCCCCACCCAACATCCTTCTACCTGCAATGGTCCGATCCCCAAGCTGCCCCTCACAACCTAGCGCCAACTATGCCATACCCTGGCAGCTCCATCCTATCTCCTGCCCTCATTCTACCTTTCCCATTATTGGATCACCTAGCTGCAGTAGCCAACCACCCACCCTAACCCAAATGTATCTGTCCAATTAAGCCATATAGAAAAAAGATGCCACTTTTCTGATTGGCTTTGAAGGGGACACTTGAGTGGATTAAGAAGGTATTAAGGTGGCTGTGTGGTAAATTACAAGGCAGTGAACTGCGATATCTAAAACAAAGCCACATTACTGCATTCCAGGAGCCTGGTCAGTCTGATAAAGGCTAACCATATTGCATCTGCTAGCTAATGTTGAGTACAGAAGCAATGCACCTATTGACCGCTCAACAGAATCTGCTTCCATGGCTGCCCTTCAATGTGTTGCTATGCCAACCTGGTCTTCCACTGCCAGAACCTTATGTATTTCTTCAGGACAACCATGTAAAGCTCTACAGAGTGGTAGAGTGGCCCTCTATGCGTGGAGTCTGAGATATGGCCTGTCCTCTCTCTATGCCACACATCCGATGTGTGCATGCTTTCTGCAGATCTACTATGGTTCCCATCAGCAGCAAGAGACAGGTGCATCAATAGCAGTTTTCTCCTGGGTTTGGGAGAGGACTGCCAGGACATTCGACACCAAAGAATTCAGGAGCAGGTGCGTTATCTCAGCCAATCTCGGCAAACGTTTTGCCTTTATGGTAGGTAAGTCACAGTATCCTTCTGTCTACAATGTTTTCATCACAGACTTTCCGGCAGGTGATACCTGCAGCTATCTGCGTGGTCTTCAAACTCTTGTGTAAGCACTATTGACCCAGGGCTATAACACAGGCCCCTGCATCCCCCGCGGTGCAGGGGCCTGAGCTGCAGGGGGCCCCCTCAGCACAATACTCAGGCCTGAACGCTCCAGATTAAATCCGGAGCGGGGGGCCTCTGTGTACATTGCAGGGGGGCCCCTTAGACTTTCTTTACGCCACTGTATTGACCACAAACTGTTAGAACCACCTTAGCCAGTATGGAGCCCCATTTATATGAGCAAGCAATATGTGAATGGTTTGTAGATCTTTCAGGCTGCAGCTGTCTCCTCAGTCTCTGTCCCTCTGCTGATTTATTTCTATTTTACCATGCCCAGGATTGAGAGTTTTTTCTTTCAGGTTTGGAGGTTAATCTGTCTTCAGATGAAACTAAAGATGGTCAGGTTCTCAAGATAATGTTTAGAGATAATGTTACTTACCAATATCTTGTAGTCATTCCTCTTCTTGTTCACCTCATCTACCTTACTGGGTCCTGTTTTTATTGTCGTTGACATTGTGCCACAGACTTGAACAATTCTTTGTGGGGTTTTCACCAAGAAGTGGCTGAAGAGATAGGCCTCCTTCTTTACCGTCTCCTCTGTTAATACCACCAGCTAATTAGAGAACTTCAAGTTTCTCTTCTGTCTGGTAGAAGAGGTAGACATTGTAGCAGGAGCTTGTTCGAAATCCACACTAGGTGCCTTTTGAACAAGGATTGCACTGGATGTAGTCTGCAGATTTGCATTGCAAATCCCCCATACATAATGGCCACGTGTTTTACTGTGTAAGATGCAGAGGGCTAGATGAGGATTCTGAGGCAACCTGAGCTGTGATAGTGGATACATCTCTCTTCAAGTTGTAGCCATAAGGCAGCCATTCATTTTAGGTTCGCAGTGGAGGTCAGTAATGTGACATCCAGGAGACATATTACAAACAGGGCACACTGTCCCAGTTTGGTCCACAGTGCACCTTAAAACTGTGAACAAGGACCAAGAGCCCTATTACTGATAATGTGCTGCCCTCAAGGCAGATGTGAACTTACGGCTACCCTGGGGGGCACATTAGTTAATGCGGAGTGGCTGCTTGAAGGAGCTGCTCCATCTTTCACTGTGCACGGTGCTCCTGTATTCACTTCAAAGGGTATTGCACCTGCCTGCAGGTGGATTTCTGGAAGGACCATTGGACTCCTTTCCTTCCTCCTAAGGGTTCCGTTAAAAGGGTGCACTGACTGCATGTCACCTTTTTGTGGAGCATATTCAGTACACTTCCTCACTTCCTCTTTGTCTATGCACCTGTGTACATAATATGCAGAGGCAACATGTTTCCTTCATTTGCATTGGGGACCATTCCCCCATGCAAATGAGGGAATGCTCTCTTAAAAGAGCACCAATGCTGTGTGACAGAGTTTGTCCTCACAAGCATCTGCAGACCCTTCTGTAGTACTATAGTGCACTCACGCGTGTATGGCCCACTGGGCACTGTGTGTTAAACGGCAATTGTTGCTCACTCGTGAGCAGTGATCAGCATGATCAGCATGGAGCTTTACCACATACAAAATTAGCACATGAAAAATGTTAACATTTTCTAATGTATTTACATGGTAAAATAATGCAGTCAATTTGCATGCAGTAATACTGCAATACAAATCGTGATTTTTTTTTTCAGAAAACAAATATTTATATGTGGTTTTAGCACACAATAACACTAGTTCCACATGGGAAATGTTCCTGCACTTTGAAACCAAGTCTCAGAATTAAGGGTGTCTTCCTTGGATTGCTGTAGAACCCTTCTGTCATCCATTTTCACCAGAATCTACAGTAGAGCGTAGTTTGGAGAAAACAAGTGATTCTGGAATTCATGCTTATTTTTTTGTATTCTCAAAATAAATTAGACGATCGTGTCCTACAAACAGATTAGCGGCAGCATAATTTACATTTTTTAAGAGTAAAAGATTTCATTAGCATTATAGATTTTCAGCAGATTTTCAGCAGTAAATTGCACATTGCTTGAAATAAGTGAGTGATTACATCATACAATATGTTTCATTGCTGTATGCAGTTTTTCAATAAATAACGTTTTACATTACAAACAAAATGAATGCCGCTGACAGGTTTTACTGGAGACAATCTCATATGCTGCCTACACAAATCAACCATTTTACTGTTAAATAACCAGTCGAATGTTTGTTTTTCTACTATGCCAAATGAATCTGCAGACTTTATGGTGCGATTTAACAAATCGACAGACAGACAGACAGACAGACAGACAGACAGACAGATAGATAGATAGATAGATAGATAGATAGATAGATAGATAGATAGATAGATAGATAGATAGATAGATAGATAGATAGATAGATAGATAGATAGATAGATAGATAGATAGATAGATAGATAGATAGATAGATAGATAGATTGATAGATAGATTGATAGATTGATAGATTGATAGATGTAATAAAGTGTCTTGCAACGCAGCGCAGTAACCAAAGTTGTTACACTGCATTGCATGAGAGGAAGAGAACAGGACAACGCGATATCTACTGAGATATGGCACTGTCCTGCTTTCACCCCAGCGTTGGCCCACAATCAGGCTGCCAGCAACACGCACATACTCTTTGCACCTTAGTGCAAGGGTGTGTGCAGTGTGTCTATGTGTCTAGCATAGGTTCTGAACTGGGAGGGTAACTTTCTAGTACAAAATACTATGGTTGGACTAATGTTTAAGATTTTATTGCTTAGTACGTGTGATATACAGTGCAGCACACATGCAAAGCCCTCAAAAGAGCTTTACTTTTCAATACGGAATCCTGTCCACTATTTAAGTAGATAGGGTAAAAAACCATTGGTGGTTGCATGGAAACACCCACATACAACTAATGGAACTCCTCTTTGTCACTGAGGGACTGATTACGCTGCTGGCAAGACCGACCATCCGACCGCCGTCTTCACGGGCCCTTTTGGACCCCTGAGGCTAGGAAGTTTCCCCCACCATATTATGATGCAACTGCTGCGGCGGTCGCATCTAGAGTTGAGCACATATCCCCGAATATTTTGCTTCAAATGCGTACAAAATCACAGAGAACATGTGAATTGTGCACACACGCATGACATATGTGCGGATATGCCGTGTACACCATGTATCCCATTGCTGGAGTGTGGCGAAATGTGCACAGTCCTGCCAATGGGGATACATACTGCATAAGGACTTACCTAGATATGACACCCACAGAATCATAGTCATCAAGATGCAGGGGTTCAGGTGTAAGGGGTCCTGGAGGAAACGATCCATGTAGGAGACCGCTGGAGAAAAGTGGATCTGGGTGGGCATGCACCCCAAATCCATTGTTTTTGATGACTCTAAGCAGTTGGTGGAACGCCTCGGTCGGGTCGTCGGAAATCTACATCATAATCTGGACCAGGCGCGCAACACCCATTGGGCTTACCGGGCTTCAGCCCCCCCCCCCCCGTCATGTGTGTCAGCCCGGCTGAGACAGCCTCGCGGGCTGGCGTCTGTCTAATTGCAGCTGGACCCGAGTACTTCACAGGTCTTTAAAAGACCATTTACTCGTTAATAAGGCTTTTGTTGTGTTTTCACCCCTTCTTACAGCCACTCTGCCTATGGCTGGAAGACTTAGCCCCCCCCCCGAAATCTTTTTCAGCCGCCCCCGAAATTTGGCTCTAGTTGCCTGATCTGGACGGTGGGTGGATAGCCCTGTACTGCCCTAGGGATGCTGGCAGAGTCAGCGGTCAGTCAGAGTACAGGATGCATGCGGACCGACGAGATCGCAGCGGTCCAACCGCCTCCAACAGGACCGTGGAAGTCAGTCCAACCGGCATCGTAATCAGGCCCTTAGTTATGCAAAGCAGAGCTGCGCTAATTTGAGTTACTTTCAGGCGGCTCTGACAGTACATTTCAAATAAACATATTGTTCCAATTAACTGTGTGTAAAATGTTAGTATTCCACATTTTCTTTTAACTTGAGAAGCTTCATTTATGTAGGCTGCAGGCTCCGGGAAGCTTGTTATAAAAGTATTCTATGCCGTCTGTTCTCTTTCAGCTGCGGGGCCAAGGCTAGCGTTCCTCACCGTGTGCACATCACACGCCTAGGCCGTCATTAGGCTCTCGATAAAGGATGCACTTTAAACACTGTGCCTTCATGACAGACGGATCCACTCAGCACGTTTAATATTCCATGTGCTTTTGTGCTCACTAGAAGCTTTTCATTTTCTGAATTCTCCCCAGGTGCCGGCACCACTTCCAGCCTCTCTCGGAACGCCGTGTGTGACTCCTTCTTATTAATTACTGCCGCTTAGTATTCCATTGTGAACTTTGAGGGAAAATTATCAAAGTGTGTTCTGAGACAGGAATGACTTCTTCAGGGAGTAAACGGCAATAACCAAAAAGCTGTAATTGGAAATGGGAAAATCTTAAACCGGGATTATTTGCATAAAAAGAAGACAGTGGAGTTTATCAAGTATGATACAGTAAAAATAGGAAGGTTTTTCCGTCTCATATTAAAAGGGACCTATTGAAAGAAGCGAGGTTGCTTTCCGTAAGAATTCGCCTGCGCATATTTTTTCAGTCATTAGGTGGGGACGTTTTATCATCAACATTACCTGAATCCATACGTGCTTTGGGTGCATTTATTATGATATCAAAATTACCGAGGAACTCCAAGTTTTACAATTCCTAACAGGAAAGACACTTGTGGGGCTGTCCATTGAGTCACTGCCCATAGGGAAAAGGCCAGGATGGAGACCGCAGCACGTTTGACCCCTTCGCATCGTCCCATTCTCTGAATTTCACCGGACAACTGTGCACTTTAATTTTTGTGTTAATTATCCAGCTATTGCACTGTTCCAAGCTGCATGCCCACATTTTAACAATGTCTCCTTTAATCAAGTCAGCAAAAAAGCCTACCTTTGTTTTAATTCTAAAATAACAAATTATTTGCTTTCATCCTTTTTCAACAGGAGGTGTTGGGTTTTCAGATTTTGGTGGGATGGGTGAGATCATGACAATGTCCTCTTCCAGTGAAGTATGGACAAGAACCAGATTACAAATAACAAAACAGTATTCTGATGACATACCCTGCTGTAGATCTCCCTGTGGATCCCCATAAGTCTCCCAAAATGCAACACCAAGGCCTGAACCATTGATTGGGCCGCAAAATCCTGGAGTACAGGTGGCACATCCAATGTGCATGTACAAATGTGCATGCACATTGACTGTGTCACCTGTCTAAACTCACATGGAGACCTATTCAGACATTGGGTGCTATGGCATTTAAGAGTGTGCAACACATAATCATTCACCGTGCTGATGCATCATTTAGCACGCTGGGCATGGGCCTAGTGTGTAATGGGAAAATGCCCACACTTTCACTAGAATCATTTGCATCACATAAGCCACGTGACTTATCCTATATCACAGACCTGCAGTCCTTGGGGGCAAGCAGTCCAGATGGGTCTTTGCACAGAAAGCATGCACGGATTGATTGATCTATCTGTAATGGCCACCTTACCAAAGAAAACTTTGACACTTTTATTGCCAATTCAAAGAGAGATACACGCCCTTTCACCTCTCTGCTCCAGTAGAGAACAAAACACTAATCAGAACGTAATCAATGATCATTCAACATCACAAACACTAGGGGAAGAACATTCAAAGAGAAATGAGATAAATCAAGGAATATATATTATTTTTTCAGTTTTAAAAATGAATTTATTAAGAACATAATAAAGCATAAGATAATAGAACAATATAATCCAAATAATTATGCAATGAAAGAGACATAACAAAACAGTTAAATTCATCTATGGAATAAAGAGATTTTACACGGTCTGAAAGAAGAAACATTTGATCATACAAATAGAAGATAAAACAAGTGGATTACAAACGAATTATATACATAACGATGATAGCAAAATAGCATACTTAATTAAATTAAGCAGAAATAAGAAGAAAGTCAGGGAGGTAGGGACTTCTTGTTGAACAGGTGTAAATGCAAAGGAACGTTGCTCAGTCATCTCAAAACTGTGTGACTGGAGACCACAAGATCTGGCAATATACATTCTTAAATGTTAAACGTAACCAGTCAGTTTTAATGAACTACCTGATCTAAATTCTGGAGTTTTACCATTAACCTGACTTTTTCACAAAGTTGTTTTCCATCCAGCCTGAAAATTGGTCAAATACATCCAATATCCCGAAAACCCTACAGCCATCACAATAAAAGAGTCTTCTTTGACTAGGCAAGCTAATGGAATGCTGCTATGCCTCCAGGTTTGTAAAGATATTGAGCCCAATTCACAAAAGTAATTTTCAGACGAGAACTATGCACACAAAATAGCATGCCATTTTCAGTTTGTACTTCCATGCTCTGATGCAATTCACCAAAAAAGTGTAGAAATACATCTAGTACTAGGAATATTTGTCATTACCCACATTTAACCACGTAAATAAGGGGGTGGTGAGGCATGCACTACAAAATATGCCTGTTTTGGTACCAAAAGTAGCCTTACAAGAATCCCTTGATATGCTCATACCCACAGTTCCCTACAAACCTAGGAGGATGGTGGATCTCTGCAGATTTCAAACCTACCCCAAACAGAAATGTGAGGAAAATATGTGTTTTTAGTCAACTTTTGAAGTTAGCAAGTGCTTCCTGGTAAAAACACACACACTTGTGATGCATTTCACACCACAATGGAATCCCCCAAGTGCCTAGCTTCAAGAAATATCTGAGACTGATAGGTTTTCTTTGGTGGGGACCAAACTCTGGTCCAAAATCCACAGCTAACCACATTGCGCAAAAAGATTTCGTTTTGGTTTTGATTGGATTTTTTTTTTCCTTTCCAGGTTGTGTTTTGGGCCCTTTCATGTAGGGGGGGTGCAAAGCTTACTCACGCAAGCGGGGTACAAATTTTATTAGGAGATGTGTGCAAATGCAGAGCAGTAGGAAACTTGCATAGCTCCAGAGATTCCAGAACCTTCTTTTACAGAAATGTGAGGAAAATGTGTTTACAGCCAAAGTGTGATGTTTGCCAAGCCATCTATGTAAAGTAAAACCTAATGAGATCCACAGAAGTCACATCATCCTGGACTCCCTTTTCTGTCAAGTTTTTCAGAAATATCCAGCTTTGTATGTTTCCTGTGTGTCAGCTGAACTAGGGTTCAAATTATGCAGCTACCCATTATGTAAAAAAAGTTGATTTTGCTGGTTAAAATGTGATGTCTCTAAATGATGTTTTAGAACATTTTGTGTCTCGGACTCTAGTGCCAGACACACAAGTGGAGCCCTGTTTTGATCTTGGGATGTGTGGGAACACATAGGGGGCGATTCCGATTCCGGCCGCAAAACGAACCGGCTGACACGGACCCGGACCGAATAGCGACCGACACGGACCAGCACCGTATGACCCGTGTAGTACGATGCAACGCGAGTGAATTACAACCGACACGTACCGAATACAAGCCGTACGACCGAGCCAGAGGAAATAGTGATCCTGCCAGAAAACCGACGCAATTTTCACCGACCAACACGAACCCGGAATCAACCCGACCGACCCGTTCTCGCGATGTACGATTAGCGCAGTACGATGCAATGCGTGTAAAACCAGACCGACTCGCACAGAGACCAAGCCGCACGACTGACACGCATAGACAACCCGGCAAACAAGCAATAGAGACCGCCGCGAATGACGCCTACCAAACACAGAAGACAGGCAGCGTGAACGAGGCGGAGAAGCCCGCACGAGACAACAGCAGCGTCCATTTCCGTCACATGAACGTCTCCTACATGCCTACAAAACACAAAGGAAAAAACACAAAAAAAGGACCAAACAAGCAATGACTAAGCCAATAAATACCCAACACAAATTAATTGGACAAAGACACACCCACAACTACAACTATATAAAGGACTACAATCACTAGCATCATCCCTTGCAAACAGGAGACACAGCCAGCAGCAATCACCAGTACACAGCAACCACAGACACACTCACAACTCACCCATCACACAACTCACACACCATCAGCACCTCATACAAAAGCACACACACATACACACAGCAAAACCAACACCAAACCAACATCACTTGCACCCTCACACACACATCCCTCACCACCACCACCCATCACCATGCCTCCAAAGAAGAATCCAAAGTTCACAGATAGTGAGTTAGAAGTGCTGGTAGACGAGATCATCAGAGTAGAGCCACATTTGTTTGCTACATTGGTTCAAAGGACCCCCATCTCACAGAAAACCAAGATGTGGGCGAGGATTGTGGACAAGGTGAACGCACAAGCACCAATGTTGCACACAAAGGACGATTTCCAGAACAGGTGGAATGACGTGCGCAGGAGGGTCAAGAAACTCATCGAGAAAGATCACGCCTTGAGTCAGCGCACTGGCGGTGGCCCTCCTGCCAAACCAGTCTACTTCATGACCTGGGAGGAGAAGGTGCGGGACATCCTACCACCAGAGAGCGTCCATGGCCTAACAGACATCCCAGAGACTGGTGAGTACACAAACAACAAACCCAAGATTGTGTGGCAATGGGACAGTGAAACCATGCACCCCAAGCAAACCTACACTAACCAATAGATAATCAACCCAAGATGTGTATGCCAGTCACACAAACACAATACCTGCCATCTCATAGTGACTGGGGACTGTGTCATGGCATGCACCAACCTACAAACAAATAGAGCAAGCCACTGCCACTAAGCCAAATACATCCAGCAAGACAGTTTGCCACCACAAACACACCACCTCACAGTGCAGCTGACTGTCAGGAAGGAATAGTGGGGATGCAGGTGAAGTGAGTGTAGACAAAAGCATGATGGGGTCTGTAGTCACAGATAATGCTCCCCCTCCTGATTGGCCCATCAAGACCTCTCTGAAACATGCCCACATCACAGGGAGTGAAAAATGACTGACAAGATGGCTGACACTGGGTCCTGCTGAGGGGAGCACAAGGCCCTGCTAGGGCATGTGCGCAAATCAGAAGCAGGACACCACTGACTGACATCCTGAAAGACAACTTGCACGCCCTACAATGGAAGCACATGTCATGATGGGAAAGAGGACTGACAGCCCTGACCATACTAATCAGCATGGGAAGACACGCCCCCAACACAAACTCCACATAACTCACCGGGTACAATGCTTTGACACACACCTCATTGAAATATCAGCAAAAGATCCCCCGTACTGGCTGCTGCTGGGTGAAGCACAGGGGCTCACTTGGGACTTGTAGCCAAACAAACACCAGGATTTCACTGTCAGCCATCTTGCCATTGCTGTCACACCCTCTCACAGGGAAGAAGAGTCAAGAGGGAGGAAGCATGGGCATGCTGGGAAGGGGGGTGTAGCCAAGAGTACGATGGGACTCGCAGTCACAGACAACCTACACCCACCCACATGGCCCAGCAAGATCAACCTGAACCATACTCGCCTCACAGGGAGTGGGAAGGGGCCGACAAGATGTCTGGCACTGGGCTCTGTTGTGGGGAGCACAAGGCCATGCTGGGACTGCTAGCCAAACAAACACCAGGATTCCACAGTCAGCCATCTTGCTATTGCTGTCACACCCCTCACAGGGAAGCAGAGTCAAGAGGGAGGAAGCATGGGCATGCTGGGAAGGGGTTTTGCCAAGAGTATGATGGGACTCGCAGTCACAGACAACCTACACCCACCCACATGGCCGAGCAAGATCAACCTGAACGATACTCGCCTCACAGGGAGTGGGAAGGGACCGACAAGATGTCTGACACTGGGTTCTGTTGTGGGGAGCACAAGGCCATGCTGGGACGGGACTGCTAGCCAAACAAACACCAGGATTCCACAGTCAGCCATCTAGCCATTGCTGTCACACCCCCTCACAGGGAAGCAGAGTCAAGAGGGAAGAAGCATGGGCATGCTGGGAAGGGGGGTGTAGCCAAGAGTATGATGGGACTCGCAGTCACAGACAACCTACACCCACCCACATGGCCCAGCAAGATCAACCTGGACCATACTCGCCTCACAGGGAGTGGGAATGGACCGACAAGATGTCTGACACTGGGCTCTGTTGTGGGGAGCACAAGGCCATGCTGGCAAATGGCCAACAACAAGATCAAACTCTGTCCGTGACAAGCAGTGTACAGGCAGGCATCTGTTATAAAAGTAGAAAATGTCATGTTTGTGAACCAACGATGCATGTAGAAACATAAATCACTTTCTGTGTCTCTTCCATACACAGGTCGTGCTGGGCACCCACTGGCAAAAGATGAGGACACCCAGTCCCAGACTCTGTTGGACACTGAGCTCTCTGGTTTGACTCTCTCATTGTCCTCTTCGGATGACGACGACCAACCTGGCCCCTCCGGTGTGAGCCATCATGCAGCACCAGCAACATCTGCCCCCCTGTACACACGCCTCCACCATCTGGACACCGACAGGGCACCCCTGCCAACACGGACAGACCAAGGACAATCAACACCCACAGCATAGGGACACAGGACCCCCGGAAGCTACAGCCAACACCACCAGCAACACCACCCAAGGGGTCCCAGGGTCACCTGTGCGTACCGCTGCTGGTCCTGCCTGTGTGGAGATGGGTGCTGGGAGTGGTGGGAGGCACAGGGCACGCCTTGCAGAGGGGTCTGGACTGCATGGTGACCCCCAACTGGCACACATCATAGATGCGTACCAGGATAGCACCGGAGGATTTGGCCAGGTAGTGGGGATCCTCATGGACATAAAACAGGAGCAGGTCGCCCACCATGCCCTCATGGAGGCAAAGTGGGATGCCCTTACTGGGGTGCATCGGGACATACTACAATGCCTCCGCCAGATCAACACCAACCTGTCCCCACCCCCGGTGTGCCCACAAAATCTCAACACCATCTGCCAGTGCCACAGGGAGGGAGGAGGACTCTGGCGGAGAGTCCCCTGCACCTCAGTGGCCTGCACATGAGGATCCCTCCCCGGAAGAAGAGGGGTCGTCCGAAGAAGGACATATGAGAGGCAGATGTCCCAGCACATCCCCCAGGGCCTCTAAACCTGTCCTGGACAATGTTCTTTGTGCGCAACCCGTTCACCTTGTCCAATCGCACACAACTCGCCCACATGACTTGGAGGATTCATGATGGGCCAATGTATCAGATGACTGTGGACTTTACTCTGGATATTTCATCTACCAGCACGTCCAACTCAAATGTGAACTTTGGATTCCCAAACGACTGTACAGCACCCAACATCCTTTGAACCTCACTCACACATGTTTGTAAATAAACTCACCAGTACACCATACTTGCCTCTGTTGTGATACAAACTTGTCGGGCCCGATTCACAGAACTAACTTAAGACAAAATCCTAAACTTACTACCATTTTGGTATTCACAGAAGGCACTTACTCATTTTGGTATTCACAGAAGGCACTTACTCATTTCGGTATTCACAGAAGTTAGGAGTCCTAACTTTAGGACTCCTAAATGCCTTCTGTGAATACCGAAAGTCTTAAAATTAGGATTTTTCTCAGTTTAGTAGTAGTATAGTTAGGACTCCTAACTTTAGGACTCCTAAATGCCTTCTGTGAATACCGAAAGTCTTAAAATTAGGATTTTTCTCAATTTAATAGTCCTAAATCTAAACTTAGGACTACTAAATTGAGAAAAATCCTAATTTTAAGACTTTCGGTATTCACAGAAGGCATTTAGGAGTCCTAAAGTTAGAAGTCCTAACTATACTACTACTAAACTGAGAAAAATCCTAATTTTAAGGCTTTCGGTATTCACAGAAGGCATTTAGGAGTCCTAAACTTAGGAGTCCTAAACTTAGGACTACTAAATTGAGAAAAATCCTAATTTTAAGACTTTCGGTATTCACAGAAGGCATTTAGGAGTCCTAAAGTTAGGAGTCCTAACTATACTACTACTAAACTGAGAAAAATCCTAATTTTAAGACTTTCGGTATTCACAGAAGGCATTTAGGAGTCCTAAAGTTAGGACTCCTAACTTCTGTGAATACCGAAATGAGTAAGTGCCTTCTGTGAATACCAAAATGAGTAAGTGCCTTCTGTGAATACCAAAATGGTAGTAAGTTTAGGATTTTGTCTTAAGTTAGTTCTGTGAATCGGGCCCGTCATGTTCAGGGCCAAGTCGATCTGCTACACAACACAGTGCATGTCAAATACTGCAACAATGTGACCAACGTAAGGTCAGTCATGGGGATGTGACACATGTGAGGGAGACACACCACTATGGCAACACAAAACATACTCACCATGGCCATGTGACTCGTCACATACAATGATGTTGACCTGAAACACATTGGCATGCACAGACACAACGCCAAGCACAATCAGTGGTAACAAGTCCACAGGTGAGGTAAGCAGATATCAATCAGATGTGGGAAGACAGACAACGCACATAACAAAGCGTAGCACAGATTCATACACACCAGCAACACGTTTATTCCACAATAGTTGCACGGTAATTCTACGTAACAGTGGACACACGCTCACAATGTTTTGGAGAATGGAAGTCCAGGGATGTGTGGTACATCAGCTGATGGGAATTCTCAACTTCCACACTGGTGTTGGCTTCTGGGTGTTGGGGGTCAGTGTTGACCACACAACAGGCAAAGGACCCTGGGAAGAACAGACAAGATACAGTCAAAAGCACAGACGAACAGGAGAGAAATGCAATACACATGCAAAAAACATGTTGCAAAACACCTACACAAACACTAGTTAGCAGTACTACCCTATTGTGGAGTACACACCACCTGAATGGACACATCACAGCACGCATCCAGTCAAGTGGCACACAGACACACTCAGACAGCAACAGAGCTGCCACAACACATTCCTGGCTACCTCCATACATTCACATAACAACCCTGGAAACTCACTTTCAGGTGAAGAAGTTGTTGATGAGCTGGTAGCGGACGTCACCATCATCTTCATCATCACTGGCATCCTGGCCCAGGCCGGGATCCTCCACAGGTGCCGGACGTTGGTCGTCGTCTTCCTCATCCAGGATGAGAGGCACCTCCTTCCGCACCGCCATGTTGTGTAGCATGCAGCAGACCAGTATTATTTTGCACACCTTTGCAGGCACATATGGGAGGGCCCCTCCGGTCTTTTCCAGGCAGCGAAAGTGGCTTTTCAGGAGGCCGAATGTCCGCTCAATCACCCTCCTGCTCCGACCATGGGCCTCATTGTAGCACAGCTCGGCTGGTGTCACAGGGTTCCTGAGGGGTGTCAGCAACCACGGCATGTTGAGGTATCCGGAGTCACCTACACACACAAAAATGAACAAGTAGATGAGTTTGGTAGGAGTGTGGAATACAACAATGACTAACACACACAATGAGAAACAGTCAGTACACACCGATAAGCCAGGCACGCTGAGCTGGCATCTGTGACATCAGCGTTGCAATGTGACTACTCCTCATTATGTAGGCATCGTGCCCCGAACCAGGGAACCGTGCACACACATGTGTGATCAACATGTCAGCAAGACAGACCACCAGAGCATTGATCGAATGGTAGTGCTTCCTGTTACGGTATGCCTGCTCATGTGCCTGTGGTGGTATCAGGGCAACATGTGTCCCGTCAATGGATCCAATGACGTTTGGCATCCTTCCCAGTGTATAAAAGGCATCCTTAATTTCAGGGAGTTCATCTTGGCTCGGGAACTTGATATACAGGTCGAGAAATTGCAACATCCCCTCCAAGACATCGCGTAGCACCCGACTAAACATCGTTTGCGACATACCACCAGCAGTAGCCACAGTGTACTGGAAGGTACCAGTAGCAAAGAAGTGCAGGGCTGCCATCACCTTCACCTCTGGGGTCAGTGCTGTAGGGTATGTCCAGCCAGGTAGCAGATGTGGTGCCAACTGCTCCACCAACTCCTCAATCAGTGGCCTGGTGAAGCAGTACCGTCTGATGCTGTCGCGTTCCTGCATATTTGCAAGGTCTGGGAACGGACGATGCACAGCTGGTGCCCTGCAGTACAGAGATGCACAAAGGAAGATGGTCAGTACATCCCCCCATGTGGCCATGACCACGATCACTCTCACATGCTAGTTCATGACATTACACAATGTACTGAGGTGTGTGCTGTTGGTCATGGACACATATGTCACCTACAAGACCACCACCTCACATCTCAATTCCACATGTCCACATGAGTCCCATGTAGTGCAATGGGCTAATCATCTGGCTGTGTCACCCAACCTATGTGCTGCTGCAACGTTAAAAAAAAACACCCCAGTGACTAATGAGGACTCATGTCTCCCAGGCTGTCATGATCGAGCATGAGGGCGGGAGCGAAACCAAGCGACCCTCCGGCGTTGGAAAGCGCTCCCAACTACATCTCCCAGGAGGTGCAGCGAAACCACGCCCCCCGTGGCCATCAGTGCGTCCGGAAATAAAAGCCGACCCAACGCGGGGGGCGGTGCCAATGATTCCAGATATGCCTGTCTTCCTTCAGCGGCCCGCACCTTCGCAGCTCCAGCTCCAGCCTAGTTATCGGGACTCCCCGGCTCGTGATTCCCTCCAGAGACTCCCTGAGTTCCAGGACGTGCTCACCTCTGCCTCTGCAACCCCACGTGTGTGAGGTGAGTGACAGAGCCTTCGGATCCTCCCAGACGCCCATGGATTGCTGGGCCGCCATACCCCGGTGCGCGCTCCTCTGCTCCTCGTTAGGGAGCATAGAGTGGTAGCGCGAACACCTTGGATTGGCCAGCGCGCTCCTCTGCTCCTCGTTAGGGAGCATAGAGTGGTAGCGCGAACACCTTGGATTGGCCAGCGCGCTCCTCTGCTCCTCGTTAGGGAGCATAGAGTGGCAGCGCGAACACCTTGGATTGGCCAGAACGTACTTGGGTGCCGAGAGCTCTCCATTTCCTCAAACAGTCGGGGCACCGCGAGAGGGTACCCAAGTTCACTCCCATTCTTTCCTTTTGTGTTGCACTTATTTCCGTTAAGGAATCCGCTGACTCGGCGCTTCTCGGCCCCACGGATTCCCGGGCTTGGAGTAGTAGCGCCACCGGCGGTTTCTACTAGCTCAAGAAGCATTGGGCTACCCTAGCTCCGGGTTCTGGAGTCCTAGAGCCAACCCCTGAGCCTGCTCTGAACCGCACCTAAGACCGTGAGTCACCCCACCAGTGCTGTTAACTGGGCAACGACCACGGCCAGAACCAACCGTTGATCAACCGATAGTGGGAGGAAATAGAGACAGGTAAAGCGGGGATCAGATAGGAGTAAGCTCTGTCCACGGGGAGGGGAAGAAAAGCGCAGTGTCTAAACGTCTGCTTGTTTCGTTTCAGGTCTCTCTCCCTGCAGAACCTTCCCTTCCTTCCCTCGCCCACCTGTCTTCCGAGTCCGAGGGTATTATACATATTTCGGGCTGGGGACGGATGGGAGGGGGACCCCTCTATAGCATCAGCGTCATCCCGAGGAGAAAACCAGGGTCAGCCGCGACAGAATCATTGGCCCACGAACTACTCTCCTCCTGATCACGCTGATATAGAGAATGGCCACGTTAGAAGACATGTTAGCCGCTTTGGCGCAGGTACAAGTAAAATTAGCCACATCTAGAGCTGAAACAGCCGCTTTGCATACCCGCTTAGACCGCCTCCAGAGAAACCCCTTTGACGCGGGGAGCGTATTCCCTACATCAACTCCCCAGGTGGTAGTGGAGATGCCGGCGCATGTGCCTTTAGCCCCTCCAGAAAGGTTTCACGGAGAAATACAAAAGGTGCAAGTCTTTATGACCCAAATACTATTGCACTTTCATTGCAAGCCCAAGCTCTTTCTGACCAACCAAGCCAGGGTGGCGTTCCTCATCTCATACCTGGCAGGAGAGGCCACGCAATGGGCCGTTCCGATAGTCAGAAGAGACGAAGCCCTATTGTACGACTGGGACACCTTCAGGCTTGAGTTCGAAAAGACCTTTGATCGTCGGGCAGACACCTTCTCTGCCGACAGCGACCTCCTTGACCTTCGTCAAAGCAGCACCGATTTCATCGGAAACATCAACAGCTTTCGGCGGTTGGTGGCCGAAACCGACTAGCCCGAATCCAAGCAGGCCGCGATCTTCTACCGAGGGCTAACGGAAGAACTCAAAGACGTTATTGCCCAAATAGATCCGCAACCCCGTACTTGTGCGGCCATGATTGAACTGGCTTCCCGTCTAGAATATCGTCTGAGGGAGAGATAAGGAGACCACAAACGCAAAGAGAAAACCCTAGTGTCCTACGATCACCCCGTGCTTCGGAACACGCGCCACCCCGAACAGACCCTATGGAAATAGAGACAGTGAGAGCGTCTCTAACCCTCAGCGAACGAGACCACCATCGTAAACAGGGACTCTGTTTATATTGTGGCAAGAAGGGCCACTTCCTGCGAGAATGCCCAGTTCGTCCCAAGACCGTCCGTACCCGCAACGGACAAGCAGCAGCCATCACCAGTGACGGACCGGCGGGAAACTCGAGGGCTTGAAGGTTCAGGAAGGGACACCTTCAAGCTACCAGTACATCCCTTCTATGGAAGCCAATACCACCAAAGAACCCGACCACTTTTTTGTCCCCTTGCGCATAGTTGTGGATCACAGTCCCCGACATGTCAGGGCCATGATTGACTCCGGGGCCACCGGTTGCTTTTTAGATAAAACTGAAGCGGAAAGGCTTGGAATCCCACTACTGCTCAAGGACACGCCAGAACTCGTCTACGCCGTTGACGGCAAAGTGCTGGACTCTGGTCCCATAACATACCAAACTCCTTCCCTCTGGGTTACCATAGGAGAAAACCACGGCGAATGGCTCACCCGTAACATCATCCAGGCACCACGCTGGAACCTCATCCTGGGGTTACCGTGGTTGAGATTACATGAGCCTCACATAACATGGTCAACAAACTCGATAACGTTCAGCTCCGTCTTTTGTCAACAGCACTGCAAGGATCCGGGGTTTCCTCCTGACACGGAAAACGCTCCCACCCACCACGTGGCCACGGCAGCCGAGAAGGACGTAACACTCCCAGACTGGTACGCCCCCTATAGGGAAGTATTCGACAAACGGAAAGCAGAGGAACTACCTCCGCACCGGCAATACGACTGTCGCATCGACTTAATACCTGGCGCTACCGTTCCGTGTAGCAGGATATACGCCCTCACGGGTCCCGAAACCCGTCACCTCCGCGAATACCTGGACACCTACTTAGAATTGGGCTTCAATCGCCCCTCTAGGTCTCCTGCGGCATCTCCCCTCTTCTTCATTCCGAAGGCCAACGGCGAGCTTCGCTGCTGTATTGACTACCGCGCCCTCAACGCAATGACCATAAAAAACCAGTATCCACTGCCACTGATTCCGATGCTCCTGGAAAAAGTGCGGGAAGCAAGCATATACACCAAGCTAGATCTCCGAGGGGCATACCATTTGGTAAGGATACGAGACGGGGACGAGTGGAAAACCGCCTTCAAAACAAGATTTGGTCTGTTTGAGTATTTGGTCATGCCCTTCGGGCTCTGTAATGCCCCGGCCGCCTTCCAGTTCTTTCTCAACGAAGTGTTGAGAGACTTCTTGGACAAATACGTTGTGGTATATATAGACGATATCCTGATCTTTTCGTTTAACCTACAAGACCATATTAACCACGTGAAGACGGTACTACAAGCCCTGAAAGACCATCGTTTGTTTTGCAAGCTCACGAAATGTGAATTCCATGTGACCACGGTGGAATTCCTCGGCGTCCTGTTGACCCCCGCCGGACAAATCATGACCGATCGCAAAGTGCAAGCGGTTGCCGAGTGACCCCAACCTCAGACCGTGAAAGACGTCCAAAGCTTTCTTGGCTTCTCGAACTTCTATAGGAGATTCATCCACCATTTCTCCCAGTTGGTGACCCCCCTCACCAGGTTGACCCGGAAAGGGGTCCCATTCATATGGTCTCCGGATGCCCAAACAGCTTTCGACCAACTCAAGAAAGCGTTTACGTCCGCTCCCATCTTACGCCACGCCAAACCCGACCTACCCTTTGTCGTGGAAGCAGATGCCTCCGATGTGGCGGTCAGAGCAATTCTGTCTCAACGTCATCCAGACACCGGACAGCTCCATCCAGTCGCCTTCATGTCCCGAAAGTTGTGCCCGGCCGAGCTGAATTACACGATCTCGGAAAAAGAGCTGCTCGCCATACGAGAAGCGTTCCTGGAGTGGTGACATTGGTTGATGGGCGCTCAACATCAGGTGACGGTGTTCACTGATCACCGAAACCTTCAGTTCTTTCGATCAGCGCGACATCTCTCACCTCGCCAAAGACGATGGATGCTCTTTTTTGCGGTGTACCACTTCCTCGTCACATTCCGGCCAGGAACTCAAAACAAGAAAGCCGACGCTTTATCCAGACAAGAACTTCCCGGCCTCCCTGCAGAGACCCCCGACCAACCTATATTGTAACCCGAGCAAGTGGTGGGCAGTATAAAAACCGACTCGTTTCTACATGGAGTGAAGAAAGGGATACAGACGTTCGCCTGGGCATCCTTGCTGAAGAGCCATAAAGAATGGCGCCTGCACAGCGGCCTACCCATGTGTGGTTCTAGGGTGCTGATACCTACACTCCGGCTCTGCAAACTCGTTTTCACCTGGTGCCACGACGTACCTTGCGCTGGTCATATGGGAGGAGCAAAAACCCTGGAGCAAGTGTTGAGACAATTCTGGTGGCCATCTGTCCGACCAGACGTCCTACGGTGGGTGAAAGGCTGTCCCATCTGCGCCCAAATGAAAGCCGACCATCAGAAGAGTCAAGGCCTCCTGATGCCACTCCCGAACCCTATGAATCCCTGGGAAAGAATCTCGGTCGACTTCATCGTCAGTCTGCCGAAGGACCAGGGCTGCACAGCTATAGTCGTTGTCATCGACTATCTCACAAAAATGGGACATTTTATCGCATGAAAACAAGTGCCCACGACAGGTGCGTTGGCAAAGCTCCTGTTGATACACATTGTACGGCTAAACGGCCTTCCCCTAGGGATCGTATCGGACAGGGGCTCGCAATTTACTGCCTGTTTCTGGAAGGTCTGGTGTGACGAACTCGGCATTCAATCCTCCCTATCCACCAGCTTCCATCCCCAAACTGATGGCCAGACTGAAAGACTGAACCAGACCCTAAAGCAGTACCTGCGATGTTACATGGATCACACATCGGAAACTTGGGTAGAGTGGCTTTGGGTGGCAGAAATAGCTTATAATAACTCTGTGCCTTCCTCCACGCACCACACACCCTTCTTTCTTGCGTCAGATCATCACCCCCATTTCCTACCATTTCTCCTCCCTCGCACACACGGTAGCCTTCCCGATGTACAGGGTAGACTCAACGCCATTCACTCAGCACTCAAACAAGCCCGAGAAAACCTGCGCTTAGCTAAGACACGCTATAAAGCCCAAGCCGACAAACACCGCCGAGCCCCTCCAGTTTACCACAAGGGAGACAGGGTATGGTTGTCTACAAAGCCCATCCGGTTCAGAAGACCCAGCGTGTTCAATCCGAAGTTCATCGGATCGTATCCTGTGGTTCGACACGTGAACCCTGTAGCGGTACAGCTGCGGCTACCTCAGCATCTGCGCATACACCCTGTGTTCCACGTTTCGTTGCTCAAGCCCTCCTTCTCTCCAGTTCGAAGGATCCCGGCTCCGGTGTGGGTACACCACGAACAAGAATACGTGGTGAGATGTGTGCTCGATTCAAAGTTGGTGAGAGGCAAGTTGTGGTACCTCCTTGCGTGGAAAGGTTATGGGCCAGAGGAGAACTCCTGGGAACCTGCTTCTGCGGTGCATGCGGACCGCCTGGTGGCGGCCTTCCTCCGCCGCAGCCTTGCCAAGCACGGCTCCTCTCTCGCCGCCAGAGGCGGTGTGAAGGGGGTGTGCTGTCATGATCGAGCATGAGGGCGGGAGCGAAACCAAGCGACCCTCCGGCGTTGGAAAGCGCTCCAAACTACATCTCCCAGGAGGCGCAGCAAAACCACGCCCCCCGTGGCCATCAGCGCGTCCGGAAATAAAAGCCGACCCGACGCGGGGGGCGGTGCCAATGATTCCGGATATGCCCGTCTTCCTTTAGCGGCCCGCACCTTCGCAGCTCCAGCTCCAGCTCCAGCCTAGTTATCGGGACACCCCGGCTCGTGATTCCCTCCAGAGACTCCCCAAGTTCCAGGACGTGCTCACCTCTGCCTCTGCAACCCCACGTGTGTGAGGTGAATGACAGCGCCTTCGGATCCTCCCAGACGCCCACGGATTGCCGGGCCACCATACCCCGGGTGCGCGCTCCTCTGCTCCTCATTAGGGAGCATAGAGTGGTAGCGCGAACACCTTGGATTGGCCAGCACGCTCCTCTGCTCCTCGTTAGGGAGCATAGAGTGGTAGCGTGAACACCTTGGATTGGCCAGCGCGCTCCTCTGCTCCTCGTTAGGGAGCATAGAGTGGCAGCGCGAACACCTTGGATTGGCCAGAACGTACTTGGGTGCCGAGAGCTCTCCATTTCCTCAAACAGTCGGGGCACCGCGAGAGGGTACCCAAGTTCACTCCCGTTCTTTCCTTTTGTGTTGCACTTATTTCCGTTAAGGAATGCGCTGACTCGGCGCTCCTCGGCCCCACGGATTCCCGGGCTTGGAGTAGTAGCGCCACCGGCGGTTTCTACTAGCTCAAGAAGCATTGGGCTACCCTAGCTCCGGGTTCTGGAGTCCTAGACCCAACCCCTGAGCCTGCTCTGAACCGCACCTAAGACCGTGAGTCACCCCACCAGTGCTGTTAACTGGGCAACGACCACGGCTAGAACCAACTGTTGATCAACCTATAGCGGGAGGAAATAGAGACAGGTAAAGCGGGGATCAGATAGGAGTAAGCTCTGTCCACGGGGAGGGGAAGAAAAGCGCAGTGTCTAAACGTCTGCTTGTTTCGTTTCAGGTCTCTCTCCCCGCAGAACCTTCCCTTCCTTCCCTCGCCCACCTGTCTCCCGAGTCCGAGGGTATTATACATATTCCGGGCTGGGGACGGATGGGAGGGGGACCCCTCTATAGCATCAGCGTCATCCCGAGGAGAAAACCAGGGTCAGCCGCGACACAGGCATCACAGATCTTGGCCATGCAGAAACCCAGGCTCCCTGTATTGCCACATCAACACAGCAATGGACATGGCGTAGCACGCACACACCACAAGGCAAGCATAAGTCCCACAGGTAGTGGCCACTGTTGTCCATGTCGGCCCTACATGTACGTCTCTTAGACACACAACCCATCAACGTTGATGCATATACCACATGGATGTGGAGACTGTCACCCATTGGTAACACGTGATCAGACACATCTGAGACACAACATGCACACAGACTGTGGGTGCACATCAGTATTGGGGCTACGGGTCTCACTGTGACATACATGCCCTCACCCCCAGGACTCAGGGTGTATGTGACATGCCCCAAACATATCCAACCTGACACTGTGGCCTTCACTCATGCCAATTACTGTCCAATTGCACATCACAGTGCTAATGGGCACAACACACAAAGGAATCTCCCACCATGTACAAGATAACAGCCTGGGAGTGGCTGCACAAAGTTCCAGACAAAAAAACTGCTGTGGCCCCCTCAAAAACCCAGGGAATGCAGCTTCACATGCCATGGGACACTGTGTGGCCAATGCCATAGTGTGGCAGGTGTGTGCAGGTGTCCATTGCCAGTATATGTGTGTTGCATCCGTCTAATAGTCACACTAATGCAGTCCGACGTGGGTGACAATGCATACGCATTGCACGGGTCATGTCCTAGCCGTGCGTACGCCTTGTCATTGAATGCAATGAGGTCTGACGTGGGTGACAATGCGTACGCATTGCATGGGTCATGTCCGAGCCGTGCATACGCCTTGTCATTGAATGCAATGAGGTCCGACGCGGGTGACAATGCGTACGCATTGCACGGGTCATGTCCGAGCCGTGCGTACGCCTTGTCATTGAATGCAATGAGGTCCGACGCGGGTGACAATGTGTACGCATTGCACGGGTCATGTCCGAGCCGTGCGTACGCCTTGTCATTGAATGCAATGAGGTCCGACGCGGGTGACAATGTGTACGCATTGCACGGGTCATGTCCGAGCCGTGCGTACGCCTTGGCCATTGAATCGTATGGAGACGGGTGCATGTGTACATTCAAAATACACGTTGTACAATCAGTTGAATGAGCCGGGCGCACCCATTGTCTCAGGACTTTCATGGAGACGGATGCGGATTCAAAATGTGTACGAGTTGTGCACTGGAAATTCAGTTGGATGCCTACAACAATGTTGCAATTTCAAGTGCCCCATGAAGGTGAAGATTTGAACGATGCGGAAGGCGTGTACGAGTTGCACTTTTAAATGGATTGGCCATATTCATAGAATGCAACCGTGTTGGACCTATCACTTTGGACACATGGCACAGAGTTTGCCTCTGCCGCACAGATATAAGGCTGGCTGGACCCCAGGGAGCTCAATTGCCTGCACTACATGCTACTGGAGCACATCCCTGCTACCACTGCTGCTGTCTCTGCATCCTCTGGCTCCTGCTATGGCACGTACACTGGAGAGGGCCCAGCCTTCACTGAGGAGGAGAACAAGACCCTGCTGGACGGGTTCCTTCCAGAGTACAGAAAGCTCTATGGGACACCAGGGGAGCAGGTGAGTGTGCTGTCCACTGCCTTCCTAATTAAGCATGTTGTCTGACTAGCAGTTCTAGCAGTGTGTACAGCAGTGGCAAGCATTATCACTGACTACTTTCATCCCCCAAAGTGTGTAGGGACATGTACTGAATATTTTTCTTGCTGCTAAAGTGCATTTGTTGCCAGCTTAAACTATCCATGCATTGTTAACATGTCAGACATGCATGTGAATTGTCATTCCCCAGGGTTGCACTACCTGTGTGATTATTTTCCCTTTGTGATGATGACATGTATATCTAATTGTGTGCTGCACAAATCTGGGGCATGTGTGTTAATGTACTTTTCACTTTGTCCTCCTCACAGGTTGATGCCCACCAGAAGCAGGAGATATGGCTGACCATCGCCCGGGCTGTTCGTTCTGTGGGGGTCTACAAGCGCCGCATCCGCAACTGCCAGAAGAGGTGGCAGGACCGTCGGGGCTGGTCCCGGAGGACAGCTAGAGTCCAGCTGAAGCTGTCACCTCCACGCAGGATAGGCAGACACCGGACCCTGACTCCCCACATGCTCCGGATACTGGTGGTGGTCTTCCCGGACCTGGATAGGCAGCTGAAGGCCAGACAGCAGCAGGAAGGGGCTAAGTCCATGCCTGATCTGTGTACTATGTCTGACATGCAAATAGCAGTCTTTTGTCCGGGTCACACTTCCACATTACCTAGGTCTTGTAGTCCCCAAATCAGGTCCCTCATCTGTGTGATGCACCCTCCTCATCTGTTCCACAGGTGTGGCCCCTCCAGTCTTTGGATTGTGTCACTAGGGCACTGTGTCCCTGCAGTCAGCTATATATCAGGTACCAGTCAACATCAGTTCCCGTGACTACATTGTGTGTGTCGTGGGTGGGTCAATTGTTTACACAATGCCTGAGATCTCACATGTGAACTGTGTGTGCCTGTGAGATGTGTACCAATTGCTGGTCTGACTCGCAACATGTTTCTGGGGTATTCAATACAAAACCATGCAGCAGGGCACTCCAATTTTTGGGCATCAGGAGTAGGTATGGCAAGTATGCCACAATTGCTTAGCCACCTGACTACTGTCCGGGGAAAAACACTGTTTCACTTAGTCCTGCCCAGTCCTGCCCCCTCAAGGGCATTCAGAACCACTCTGTTATCCCACTCCTGTGTGTGAAATTGCAGGTTGTGCTTCGTGACATGTGCCCTCAGGTGTGTGCCTCTGTGTCATTAGGGTGTGGCTTGTTGCTACGTACAACTGGGGTGTCCATGATTCCGAGGGTCAGCATGACATCTGCAATGTGACTGTGGGAGACAAGACCTGTGTGACATATAGGTGTGTGAGCATCTGACAGCGCACAATGGTGTATGTAACTCTGTCCCTCATGCAGCTGGGTTATATGCATGGCAGACTGTGACGTGTTAATGTACATGGATTCGTGTTTGCTGAGACTCATATGTCTGATTTTCATGATGTGGGGTCTTCTGGGTCCTGGATATGTTGTTTGCATGGGATGGGCAAGTACGCCGGTCATCTGCAGAGTCAGATTTGCCCCTGAGCTAGGATTGTTAGTCAGTGCATATTGTTGTCTGAATGCCCATGTGACAGGAGACAGTGTTGACTGACTTACAGGGCATCCCAGTGCCATGGCATTGAACTTGCTATGAGTGAGCATGCGTTGTGTTCAAGTGTGCACCATGCACCCCATTGTGGCCTTGCCCATCAGGACATGAGTACATCATAGTGTGTGTTGCTGGCATGCATCCCAAGCATGTGAAATGAGTCTCTGCCCATCCCTTCATCCGGACACCTGTGCTGAGTCAGTCGCAAGAGATGTGCTGTGGGTCGAGTGACATACTCCTACATGTTCACTTGCATGTACAACAAATGTGTGGGTGGTGCATGTTGGGACATTGGGGTATTAGCATTCAACATGCAACAGACATATGTGTTCAAGTCAAGGAGGGATATGTGTGCCATGGTTGATGTTGGAAATGACAATTGTCTTATTATAAACAGTGTTGGCACTTTGAGCTGTGTTCAGCTGATGATGCCAGGGCTTGCCCTGTGATGTGATGTACTCACTGTGGTGTGTGCAGTCGGTGCAGGGGACTGATGTTGTTCTGTTACTTCCTATTCCTATCCAGATACATCCACGGCCACAGGAGGGGACAGCTCCATGGAACAGGAGGAGCCACAGAGCCTTACAGGGACAGAAGGAGAGGAGTCAGGTGGACCCAGTGGCACGGAGGGTGATTTCAGCCACACAGAGGAGTCGTCAGCACCATCCCCCCAGCTGAAGACCACAGCAGCTCTGAGGATGACTCCCCTGTGGAGGCGGGTGTCAGCAGTCACCAAACCCCAGCTAGTGTGGCTGTCTCCACCACTGCCACCACCACCACCCCCCTCCCATCGGCTCCCATCCCAGAGGTCCCTGTGGGCTCACGTGTTCGTGAGCATGTCTCATTTGTGCCAGGCACCGCACCCCCTGCCCCTGTGTCCCCTGCTGCCCTGAGTGAGGAGTCTGTGGACTTACTTAGACAGATGCATGTGGGGAAGACGTCGATGCTGAAGGTCCTACATGCACACACAGGTCTGTTGACACAACTGGTGTCATTCATGGAGGGCATTTCCTCGGGCATGTCTGCCCTACAGAGGACCAACCAGTCCATGGGCCTCCTCCCTGACGGCAGCAGTGTCCCTCCTCCAACAGTCCCACACCCCTCCTACCCCTGCAGCACCCACAATTCCTAGCACACTACCTGTCCAAAGCACAGAAACCCCCAAACCAAGGGCTAGACGTGCACACAAGCAAGCGCAGGGGACTAATTCCACACTCACAGGGGCTGGTTTGCTGACACACACACAGTCATCCACAACCACTCCACAGTCCTCCGAGACCTCTCCCTCCCAGCCCCCTTCCCTTGCCTCACCTGCAATCCCATCCCCCCAGAAGCTCTTCCTCTGTGACCTTGGCCTCTTCCCCACCGATCCAGCAGATCCTGATTACAAGGGGAAGAGGAAGTCCCCACACACAGAAGGGAGTGCCCCTCACACCCAGACACCTTCTCCCAGGTGCACTCAGACCGAGACGCCCACCCGCAAGTCCCCCCGGCACAGGAAGAGCAAGACCCCCCCGCCAGCACGCAGCTCCAAGGCAAAGTCTCCGTCCTCCATCCCCCAGGCTACAACTCCAGAGGTTCCCCAGCCACTCCCTGCCCCGGGTTCCCCCACACACAGATACACCATCCCAAAAAATGCTAAGGCCATCCCCCCTAGCACTTGCTCCTCCACACCTGGTCAGATAGTTGCTGCCATTGATGTGGGGACCGTTTCACCACCCCCTGCTCTGCACACCTCACCTGTCCCCCATTCCGCTCCCATGGATGTAGGCACTGCTTTGGAGTCCACACCCACCCCGTCTGACTTGGGCACTGCAGTGGTGAGCCAATCCACTCCATCTGACCTGCCCACTGGAGTTGTGCCGGCACCCACCCCATCTGACTTGTGCCCCACAATTGTGACAGCACCCACCACTTCAGTCATCTCCACTGCAGTTGCAAGTGTCTCGCCTGCATCCCCCACCTCTTCACTGCCTCCTTCTGCTGCGCCCTGATCCTGTCGCTGTGGTGCCTGGCCTGCCCCCATGTATGCCTCTCCGAGGGGATGACCCCGGTCCGTAGCAGTGCAGGCAAGCAAGGTGTGACAGTTGTCACTCTAGTTCACTCCTTGGCAATTTGACATGGACTGGCCATTGGCCTTTTGGTTGCACAGACGTTTCGAATTTCATATACTGAATTTGTGACTCTAGTTCACTCCTTGCCCTTTGTACATGGACTGCCCATTGGCCTTTTGTTGGACCAGACGTTTCACTTTTCATATGCTGAATAAAGCTTTTTACTTTGTCCCTGTGAACTTGATTTAGCTGTACATCATGTTGAGGTTGTTTTAGATGCCCTTGCACCTGTAATGCTTGGTTTACAATGTTGCATACTGATGTGTTGATGTGAGGTACTCCCTGTGGTCCATGAGATGTGTATCCTATTCTGGTGGGTATCCATGTCATCCTTTGCAGCTACCTGGGTGTGTCTGGATCAACCATTTGTGTACATCTCTCTATGAGCATTTAATTGCCCTGGTCACATCTGTGGCTTGCACCCCTGCACATATGATGTGCTTCCCATTGTCCAAATTGTCACTTTCACATACTTCGTGCTCATCACTACTGGCCCTACAGGTGTGGGCATCATTGGTATAGGAGCAACTGGGTCCTCTGTGCAACTTGCTGTACATATGTATTGAGTATGTGCAGATGACTTAAGGGAGACTCACGTACCCAGGCTGTTGTGACCAGAGCCTTCATTGTGCGGTAACTGATGGCTGACTGACCAAGTGTTCTGCAGACATGAGTGGGACTTGCAGTGAATATGTTTGGCACAGCTGGGCTCTCACAGGAGTTGTGTCCCCTCAAGTTAGTGTGTTGTCCAGTGACATGGCCTGGGCCCATGGTATGTGTTGTATGTGCATGTGTGTGTGTCCACATCCCTGTTCATACACAGACAGTGTTCCCTTGATATGTTCGTGTTGTTGATGCTTGCTGAGTGGTACTGGGTTAATCCCACTACTTTTCCAATGGGCTACCAGATGTGTGGGTGCATGACTCACTACTGTTAATTGGTGTATCATCATTGTGATTTGTCAGTTCTGAGTGTTGATGATGTTGTCAGACACAGATGGGACACAGTGAGGGTTCCTCAAGGCACTTGTTTGTTCACAATATCATGTAGTTGTCCCTAGGTGGTAGTTATCATTGATTGAGCCATTTGTATGTGTGTATGACTGCTCCCACTTGTCGGGTTCACGGCAGCGATGCTGGCAGGTGTCAGCATGGGTGCCTTGTGTTCCTCCTTGGCATCTGCATAGTCCTGGGACAGTGACAGGGATTGTGAGGTCACATGAGCTTTGAGGTCATGGCCATGTACAGCATACTATGCAGTGTGTCTGTCATTCCCCAGGTTTGTAAACATTCCTTGTGTGGTGTGTGTGTGCACCTTAGTTCCTGCCAACATTCCTTTTTTTGTCATGTGGGCATGTGCAATGTCACCTGTCCATGTGGGCTTCACAGATACACATTGTTTCAGGTCAGGTGTGTGGTGTTGATGGTGGGCTGATGTGAATGTTTGCATGGATGGTCCCTTAGCTCCCGTTTGTCCATGGATGAGGGGCCATGCTGAGTGATTTGTGTTTGTGTATGTGTGATGTACGTTTGTGGCACAGGACACATGTCTGGGTTTCCAAGTTTGTACGACATCTGCCTTTGTCATCACAGTGGAGGTGTCATGCATGCTTGTGTCACACCAATGTCTTGTCCCTGGGGATTGTGCTGTTGTGTGTCAGTCTCTTGCTGTGTTAGTTGGTGTTCATTCCAGCTAGTGTCACATGTGTCTGTTGTGCTCCCTCTCATCTCCCAACGCCTGATTGCCCACAGAGGGTGTCCCAGTGATGGTTTACGTTTGTATGGCACTGTGTCCACATCTGTGTCACTGTGGTTCAGCCCCTCTCATGTGTTGTGTAGCTGCCTGTGGATACTGTGACACACACACACACACATGTTGTGTCTGATGTGCAGTGTGAGTTTGCCTGTTTGTGTTTGGGCATCTGCACCAGTGCATTGGTATTGCTGTTGTGGGCCTTTGTCTGGATGCTGTTTCTGTGATTTTGCATGCCGTCCCTGTGAGTCATTTCACATCATTGTGCACATTAATCCTGGTTGTTGGGTGCCATTGCTGGCATGGAATGTGAGTTAGTGAGCTGACACCTACAGTCTACACATGTTGTTTTGGTTGGTGTGTCTATTTTCGAGATGTGTGCATGCTTGGTGATGGTCACTTCTGCTTTTGTGTCATTGTACGCTGTGTGCAGTGTCAGCCCCCATGTGTGGTGCTTGTCTGCACATGGCCGAGAGTGTTATGTTTTCACAGCACTGTTTGCCTCAACACATCTCTGTGTGTATGGGACACAACCACTATTTTCCCCCAGAAGTGTTTGATGTATTGGGAGCAGGGATCATACATGCTGTTTGTTATTTGCAGCTTTGACCATGATGAAACTTACCTTTTGGTCACTGTGTTGAGGGGGGTTTGGTCTCCATCACCACAATGCTCCACATCTGCTGCATTTTGTGAGCCCCCACTTGACTTCTGTTCTACACAGTGAGGGGGTGTTCTTTTTACATTACCACAGTGCTATGGTGATGCTTGCCTTGTGTATGTCACACTCATGTGTTGGTCACACATGTGCTGTTACTTACATTGTATGCTCGTAGCCATATTCACTGTTGTGGGCATTTGTCACAGACTGCACACTGTTGTCATGATGTCGTGGGGGATGTATTTTGCGGACATACCTGATGTTTGCGTATGCTGGATGTGTTGCGCATCACCCATCCTATGGCTGGGGGTGGCAGGGGTAATGGCCAACAGGTCCCCTGTGAGCGGGGGTGGCAGGGGTGATGGGAAACATAAGCCCTGCGAGTGGTAGTGGCAGGGGTGATGGGCAACATAAGCCCTGTGAGCGGGGGTGGCAGGGGTGAGGGGCAACAGGTCCCCTGTGAGTGGGGGTGGCAGGGGTGATGGGCAACATTAGCCCTGTGAGTGGGGGTGGCAGGGGTGATGGGCAACAGGTCCCCTGTGAGTGGGGGTGCCAGGGGTGATGGGAAACATAAGCCCTGTGAGTGGGGGTGGCAGGGGTGATGGGCAACATAAGCCCTGTGAGTGGGGGTGGCAGGGGTGATGGGCAACATAAGCCCTGTGAGTGGGGGTGGCAGGGGTGATGGGCAACATAAGCCCTGTGAGTGGGGGTGGCAGGGGTGATGGGAAACATTAGCCCTGTGAGTGGGGGTGGCAGGGGTGATGGGCAACAGGCCCCCTATGGGTGTGGGTGGCAGGGGTGATGGGCAACAGGTCCCCTGTGAGTGGGGGTGGCAGGGGTGATGGGCAATAGGCCCCCTATGGGTGTGGGTGGCAGGGGTGATGGGCAACATAAGCCCTGTGAGTGGGGGTGTCAGGGGTGATGGGCAACAGGTCCCCTGTGAGTGGGGGTGGCAGGGGTGATGGGCAACAGGTCCCCTGTGAGTGGGGGTGGCACGGGTGATGGGCAACAGGCCCCCTATGTGTTTGGGTGGCAGGGGTGATCGGCAACAGGTCCCCTGTGAGTGTGGGTGGCAGGGGTGATGGGCAACAGCCCCCCTATGGGTGTAGGTGGCAGGGGTGATGGGCAACATAAGCCCTGTGAGTGGGGGTGTCAGGGGTGATGAGCAACATAAGCCCTGTGAGTGGGGGTGGCAGGGGTGATGGGAAACATAAGACCTGCGAGTGGGGGTGGCAGGGGTGATGGGCAACAGGTCCACTGTGAGTGGGGGTGGCAGGGGTGATGGGCAACATAAGCCCTGTGAGTGGGGGTGGCAGGGGTGATGGGCAACAGGTCCCCTGTGAGTGGGGGTGGCAGGGGTGATGGGCAACAGGCCACCTATGGGTGGGGGTGTTAGTGGTGCTGGCCATGCAACCCCTATGGTTGGCTGTTGTTAGTGGCCAGGATATGTATCCCCTGTGTGTGTGTGTGCCATTTTGCGGGTACGTGTCATTTGTTTATGTGGTAGGTGTCTGACTAACCGTCTGTGCCGTCAGCATCGGTCCCTGATCCGGTCATAGATGTAGAGTACTGGTATGACCTGCGCGATGGGATTCATGATGTGTTCGTGTCGTACACGCTGCTTGTTGCTCCGTCTCGTACCCACTGCATGCTGTTCCGTCTCGTAGCCGTGTATTGATTTGTGGCGCGAATCGTAGCTGATATGCTTGTTTTCCGGATGCTGTGACGTGCCGTACGTGATGACCCATCCGGCGCGTAGGAAGTACGCATCGTACTTGTCATGCCGGAAACTGCTATGGATACTGCTTCCGGGCGACACGGTTCCTCTTTGGGAGTTACAGCTGAGATGGAGAATGGGTCTTGATTCACAGTCTACGTGTTGGTCGTGTTTTTGGCAGTTATACGCATCGTACTTCCTATACAGGACGGACCGGCTCCAGGTATGTGTCGGTCGCAGGGTAAGGCTACGGACAGCTGTCCGACTGGCCATCAGAATCGGCACCATAGTAGAAAAATATTTGTTATTATGAATTGGATTGGTCTGCATTTGTGGTTTACAAATTGAAGCCAGTGTTCAAGAAAGAAGATATTTTGAAAATGCCTCCTGAATTACAGGATAATATGGATAACTACAAATTCAGAGGTGTACAAATAACCACTGTTTCTAAACTCAGCATCTTGTGAAATTTGGGAAATACATAGATTTCCTGCATACCTGATTTTCATTTATTATATGTTACCATAGGATTTACTGTGTAGGCCATACATAATATAGTTCACATAAGTTATTGCCTCTGGATATCGCGTCTTGTTGAATCAACTTCAAACCGTGTATATCCCTATGACCAGCAGGGTCTCTCAAATGTAAAAATATTTGGCTTTTGGAAATCAGTCATCGTAACACAAAAGATAGATTAAAACATTGTCTCAAATGGCTGTTCTTTCCTACTCATTTTCGTTATTCTTTTATTTCAGCAATTCGTTTGTTTGGAAAAATCTTGAGAGATCTACACAAATTACCACTTGCCAAATTTAGAATTTTGTCTACTTTTAAGAAATGTAAAGATTTCTGAGATTACCCACGGGTTTCACACCAGGTTCTACCATAAACTGCAAGTAGGTTGAAACACACAATAATTAGGAAAAATTAACCACTTTGAAAAATGCAAAAAGGATGGTAAAAATATTTTTTATATAACTGTGCTTCTTCATGAAAGCTAGGGAGATGGTAATGCTAGCACAGCCAACCTTTCAATGATGCACTTTTTAGAGAAAATATATAATTTCTTGCACAATAATTTATTACCATTTTCCCAAAAAGCAGTACTTAGATATAGTTTGACCATTTTCTCAGTTCCCTTCAGGGGAATCTACAATCCCTGGGTACCATTTGAATCCCCAGGATGTTGGAAAAAAGGACTTTTGTGGAAAAGTATTGTGACGGTTTAAGCGTGAACTACTCCAAACATCTAAAAAAGGGCTTAGCACCAAGGAATGGAAGGATTAGCAACCAAGAGGCTAATTAATTTAAAGTCAATCTTATCCCTGTATTTGTGTCCCTGCAACTTAAACATCCATACATACACATTTATGGTGAGTGCAATTATGGTTCTCCTTGCACAATAACCACACTCTCAGATCTGGGCCAGATTATGTAAATGCTAGTCAATTGTGCATTGGAGTTGGACCAGTTTGCACATATCTTACTACAACAATTAGTCCACCAACTGGCAGAAAAAGTAATTTCCAGGTCTAGCTAGGGATAACTTTAATTGCGTATCAGAGCTTACACTATACATTTATAATACACAGTGCAGTGGGTCAGCCCTCCTCAGTGATTGTTTGTTAGAAAAGTCATTCACATTTTAGGATAGAGCACACTAAGGACATTACACTTCTAATTGTACGCCATGCTGTATGAAGTTTCTCCTCTTCATTAACATACATATTTTTTTATTGGTGGAGCAGTTAAATGTGACTACATATTTTTTTATTGGTGGAGCAGTTAAATGTGCCTGCCACCCAAAAGTTTTAGGGACTGTAGACACTGACCAGGAACCTTCAACAGATGTCGTACCTTCCCCTACACACCTAAAGCACCAATCCTATCCCCAACCAGTAGCACATAGGTTTCACCAGTGTTTCTGTCACATATCAGGCTGGGAATGGTGGGCTTACTGGGTGAGAGACAAACTAATGCTGTACCAGTGTGGAGAAAGAGGCGGCTTGTGGGTATCAATCAATCAATCAAACATTTGTAGAGCGCACTACATACCCGTGAGGGTCTCAAGGCGCTGGGAAGGGGGGGTGCTACTGATCGAACAGCCAGGTCTTGAGTAGCCTCCTGAAGGTCAGCAGGTCTAGGGTCTGTTGTAGGCTCAGGGGGAGAGGGTGTTCCAGATCTTGGCAGCGAGGTGGGAGAAGGATCTCCCACCGGTGGTTGTTCTTTGGATGCATGGGACAGTGGCGAGTGCGAGGTCGGCGGAGAGGAGCTGGCGGTTGGGGATGTAGAAGGAAAGTTGTCTGTTGAGGTAGGCTGGGCAGGTCGTCTGGAGTGCCTTGTGTGCGTGGATGAGGAGCTTGAAGGATATCCTCTTGTTGATGGGGAGCCAGTGCAGGTTTCTCAGGTGGGGGTGATGTGGCCGCGGCGTGGTAAATCGAGGATGAGTCGTGCCGAGGTGTTTTGGATGTGTTGCAGTCGTTTGATGAGCTTGGTCGGGGCTCCTGCATAGAGGGCATTTCCATAGTCGAGTGTGCTGCTGACAAGGGTCTGGGTGACTGTTCTTCTTGTATCTGTCGGGATCCACCTGTAGATCTTGTGGAGCATGCGGAGGGTGTTGAGGCAGGAGGAGGATACGGTGTTGACTTGCTTGGTCATGGAGAGCGTTGAGTCGAGGAGGATTCCCAGGTTGCGTGCGTAGTCGGTGGGTGTCGGGGCTGCCCCCAGTGCTGTCAGCCACCAGGAGTCGTCCCATGCTGAAGGGATGGAGCCAAGGATGAGGACCTCAGTTTTGTCCGTCTTCAGCTTCAATCGGCTGATCTTCATCCAGTCGGCAACGGCCTTCATTCCTTCGTGGAGGTTGGCTTTGGTGGTGATGGGGTCCTTGGTGAGGGAGAGGATCTGTTGAGTGTCGTCAGCGTAGGAGATTATGTTGAGGTTGTGCTGTCGGTGAACAACCTTTACAACGCAACTGTTACAACGCACTACACTTACAACAAAATTTTTACAACGCAACATCCACTACAACGCATTCCATTACATAGCATGACACTACAACGCATGTTTAAAAACTACCTTTACAACGCATTCCATTACATCGCATACTACCTTTACAACGCATACCATTACAACTAGGCCTGGGCGGTAAATTTCGTTCCGCTCGCGGATTTGCGAAATTTGGGTAATTTCGCGTTCCGCGGAGAACGTGAAATTGCCCAAAAATCTGCTTTCCGCAACTTCGCGAAATTTTTTGCTTGTTCGCGTTCTCAAAGTGCGTGTTTGCGAGATATTTCTCCCCGAGCACGCACTCAGCGATTGTGAACAGGAAAAAAGCATCGCGAACAAGCAATTCCGCGTGTTCATGGAATTTCTGCGTGTTCGCGGAGATTTGCGTAACGCGATTACGCAAATTCCGTCCACCCCTAATTACAACGCAATCCAACACTTACCCTACTGTTGCACCCCCTGGAGTTAGAATAGTAATTTTTACCCCTATACTATGCGTTGTAATGGTATGCGTTGTAAAGGTAGTATGCGATGTAATGGAATGTGTTGTAAAGGTAGTTTTTAAACATGCGTTGTAGTGTCATGCTATGTAATGGAATGCGTTGTAGTGGATGTTGCGTTGTAAAAAATGCATTGTAAGTGCATGCATTGTAAAAGTGTGCGTTGTAACGACATACATCCCGTGCTGTCGGGCGACGTGTGTGAGCGGAGCCATGTAAATTTTAAACAGTGTTGGGCTGAGGGAAGATCCTTGGGGTACGCCGCAGATGATCTCGGAAGCTTCGGATCGGAATGGGGGGAGGCGGACACTCTGGGTTCTGCTGGAGAGGAAGGAAGTGGTAATTTCCAGAGCCTTGTCTCGGATCCCTACGGCGTGGAGGCGTACGTGTTGTGTGAGGTGGCAGACGGTGTCGAAGGCGGCGGAGAGGTCCAGGAGGATGAGGGCTGCGGTCTCACCGTTGTCCAGCAGGGTCCTGATGTCGTCGGTGGCGGCAATGAGGGCGGTCTCGGTGCTGTGGTTGCTGCGGAACCCTGACTGGGAGGGGTCCAGGATTCTGTTTTCTTCGAGGTATCAGGTTAGCTGTCTGTTGACGATCTTCTCGATGCTCTTGGCCGGGAACGGGAGCAGAGAGATGGGCCAGAAGTTTCTTGAGGTCTCTAGGGTCTGCCTTGGGTTTTTTGAGTAGGGCGGTGATCTCGTCGTGTTTCCAGCTCTCTGGGAAGGTCGAGGTCTCGATGGAGAGATTGATGATGTTGCGCAGGTGGTGTGCGATGGAGCTGCTGGCTTTGTTGAAGATGTGGTGCGGGAATGGGTCTGACGGGGAGCCGGAGTGGATTGTGCTCATGGTCTTAATGGTGTCATCGATGCTCACGCTGGCCCAGGCTAGCAGGCGGTCGTGGTCGATGGTGTGCGGAGAGTCTGTTGTAATGTTGTCTGTTGGGGCTGTCTGGGTATTGAAGCTGTCGTGGATGTCTCCTATCTTGCAGTGGAAAAAAGTGGCAAGGGAGTCGCACAGGGCTTGCGATGGTGGGATGTCATTGGTGTTGGTATTTGTGTCATTGGTATAGGTGGACACACCTTACTAAACACTGCACCATCAGGGACAGGCAAAGGTTACAGAAGGGAGAGGAAGGGTTATATCACACCCACTACGCCTGAGTGAATCGGGAATCAGCATGCACTAACTACAACTTAAACCCTCCCTCCCACTGCCCCTGTACGGCGCTGGGGGATGACTTACTATGGCTATGAGTCAGACTGCACATACACTGCCACTGCAGCACTCGTGGGGTCTGACACTAGTGACTGCAATGGCTGTCAGAATTTGTACTGCTGAGCCCAGGAGCTGTGAATACCTTCCTGAAGCCCCGTTGGCTCCTAACCAAACCAAGCCCAATTTCACAAATCACTGAGCATCCACTGACCCAAATATCATGTTTGTTTTTCTGTAATGTAGTCCTTTAGGTACATATGCTATCAATAGATCATCTGTAATTCAGGTAAGTTGCAATCCACATGATATGCACAAACCTTTTATTCAAATGCAAGCTATGATTGAAGAGGATATTGTCATCCTCTGTGGAATTTGATATCGCAGTGCCGTATCACTTTCATAATATGGTCAATCACGTTCCACCGACATTATGCCTGTGTTGGGCACACGTTGTGTCGGTATGTGCAACACAAAAAAAAAATAGTATCCCCTCTGGAACCAAAATGGTTCCTATAGAAGAGGTGAAGAGAAGGGAGATTAACAGTACGTCAGGTGATAGCCGACCCACTGTTGTGGCTCGGAAAGGAAAGAGGCCCTTTTCCTAATACAACCCTCACTCACTCTAGTAGGGACATATTTCATCATCAGGTTCACCCCAACTCCTAAAGGTCGGGTCGACTCAACCATGTTTCAGGGAGCACTTATGAAGACTGGGTGTATGGGGGCATAACTTTAAAGATAAAATTCTTCTCCCACTCCAAAAGTATCCTTTATTCGTGGGGTGAGATGGAAGGTTAGAAACAAATGAAGGGTTAGAGGATGTGATGGTCCTATGACCCTAGAACACCAACATGTTTTAGTCCTGCCTAACGGCCTATATGAGGTCCTGGGCTTTTGTCAGAGTGGGTAACAATGAAGTTACTTCACCCGAAGACGTGTCGGACATGAGCATGCAATTTGCATGTGAATAAATAAAAGAAAGGCATTAACTTGCAGCTGCTTTCCAGAGAAATTACCTGTGGAAAGACAGATAGATACAGAGAAACAGGCTGTAATTTTTGCAGTAAAACCAATAAATTACGTACCATTGCTGTGGAGCATCACAGTGCTGTCCCCAAAAAACATAAATGCCTATTTGTGACCTTCAAGGTAAATTCACCAGGAAAACATGTGATACAGTTGTCCCGGTGACGTCATACCAATTGCACTCATTCATAAATCTCATTTACGTTCAATTATGAATCAAGGTGAGTGAATTGAACATGAATCCACACTTGTAGTATCATTCGCACATACTAACTCCCCATGTAGGGTTGCTCATACTTGCCTCAAACACTCAGAACTTCCTTGTGTAATCAGAGATACTATTTACAGTGGTGGTCTATAAACAACATTTCTCGTTGTGTGTAGGGTGATAATCGTCACTCATCCCAGTTTAACAGGGCACTGTCGTGTGGTTCCGCATGCAAAGATCACGACGCAACGGTAAGATTGGGTTATTCTTTTATTTCTTGGTACAGATCGCATGTGACAGTTGGTCCGCTCGCCTTGCGCACTTCCTGAGTTGTGTGTCACCCCACACCCCGACCGGATGTGGTGTCCGGTGACCTTCTTGGCCATCACCCTTTCCCCAGGTCCTAGTGTCCACTTCCAGGACACTACATCTCCCCCCTTTGTCACAAAGTTGTGACGACAAACTACTAGCCAAAGATCAGACATGCAACAGCATTGTGAGTTATAGTTATTAGTAAGATAGGGTGATATGGGCAGATGTGAAACATGGAATGATACCCAGAGAGGTGTATCCCATTTCTTCTATTAGTCTCTTTGGTCTCGTTATGTCTCTTCTCGGCCTTGTCTCCAGTTCTTGGTCTTCTTTTGGTCCTGTGTTGCCTGCTGCACCCATTCCACATCGCTCCAGTCTCTTCGGTGCCTGATGCTTGCTCTTCGTCCATTTCTTCCTTTAGACATGTAAAGTGTGAACTGTTTCTCGTTATTCATTGGCGTTCCGATTCTGCTGTGATCATTGTTCCCTTTATCTTTGTTATCGTCAATTGGTTCTTGTGCGAACAGGCTGTCAGATTTCCGTTGCGGTCTCTGTTGCACTACTACAGTGTCTCCTTCTTGTAGTTGTAACCTGGAGGCGTGTCGTCGGCTGTCCACATAGTCCTTCATTTTTATCTTTGCCTCTTTATCTTTGTCTGCTATGTTCTCGTGCCCTGACGCTGTCTGTCCTTCTACTTGCGGCAGCCTCGTTCTGCTTGTTCTCCCCAGTACTAGCTCCGCCGGGCATTTCCCTGTGGACCCATGTGGCGTGTTTCTGTAGTCTCTCAGTATTTGGCATAGTGCTTGGCCCAGGGAAATCTGTGACAGCTTCGCTCTCTGAACCGCCTTCTTGATGTTTCCCATGAACCGGGGCCACAGTGGTGTTATCTTCCTGTGTTGTATTCCAAGGTAGGCCATGAATTTGCGGAATTCATCTCCTGAGAACGGAGGACCATTGTCTGTTTTCAACGTTTCTGGTGAGCCCCACACTGCAAATATGTCGTCTATTATTGGTAGAGTTGCTGCTGCTGACGTTGATGAGACTGGCCTCACGATTGGGAATCTGGAGTACTCGTCCATTATCACCAGTAAGTAAGTTCCTGTGTCTAGCCGTCCCGAAGAAATCAGCTGCTAGTGTTGTCCATACAGCCCTTGGCAGCTCTGACATGTGCAGAGTTTCCTGTCTTGCTGGCTGGCCTGTTGTTTGACTGAGGTGACAGGCTGCAATCTTGTTTTCTACTAGACGATCTAGTCCAGGGAACCACACCTTCTCTCTCAGCAACTTCTTTGTTGCAACAATGTCCCTGTGCGATTCATGGCGCCGTAGTGAACTTGGCATCACTATCCTGGTGCCTCGCATTATTATTCCATTATTTGTCTCTGACAGCTCCCCGCTTATCTTCTGCAGGGCCAGCATCACTCCTCCCCTCCATGTGCAGTTGTTGTTGACATGTTTCCACCTTTGTTGTCTCATTGTTCCTCTGGCCACTTGGAGAGTGGCATCTTCCTCAGTTCCTCTCTGCTAGTGTTATTGGTGCCGGTGTGTTTTGCTTGAGCACGAAGTTTAGGTATTCCTCTGCCACTGAGACCTTTTACTCTACATGCTGTAGTGGATGCCGCGACATGTAGTCCGCCGGATTACGTTCTTTCCCTGGTTTGTGAACAATCGTGAAATCGTAGTCCATTAGTCTGATGCCCCAGTGCTCTATCCGTGGCAGCATCTTTGCTGCTGGGTTGCCATATATTGTTACCAGCGCTTGGTGGTCCGAGGCGATGGTAAACTGCTTCCCGTACATGAACATGTGGTAGTGCTCACATGCCCCTACCACCGCTAAGCTTTCTTTCTCTGGCTGTGCGTACGCCTTCTCGATGTCTGTCAGGCTTTTGCTGGCGTAGGCAACAATTTTCCTTGGTGACTCTTTTCCTGGCAGGTGCTGTGCTAGTATCGCTCCTAGCCCTACTGGGCTTGCATCAACCGTCAGCTCGGTGCAGAGCAGAGGGTCGACGTATGCGAGGTGCTCCACAGTCATCACTGCATTCCTGGTGTCCTTGAACGCTTCATTGCATTGTTGAGACCAGATGAACTTCTGGCCCTGTTTCGTTACCTCTCTTAGCGGTGTGCTCACCGTGGCAAAGTCTTGTATGTATCTGGCACAGTAGCTTGCCAGGCCCAGGAATGATCTTATTTCTGCTACATCTGTCAGTGGCTTTGTGTTCTTTAATGTCTCTACTTTGCTAGGATCTGGCCTCATCCCTTTTTTCGAAAATTTGTGTCCGAAGAATACAAGTTCTTTTCTCCCTAGTTCGCACTTTTCTCTGTTCAGTGTCAGCCCTGCCTGCTCCAGCTGTTTGCACACTTGCCGTAGGGCACCATCATGTTCTTCGTCTGACTTCCCAAATACTAGGATGTCATCGCTGTAGTTAAAACTGTTGTGTACTGGCCGTATCACCTGCCTTATTGTCTCCTGGAATATTTCAGCCGCTGACGAGATACCAAAACTTAATCTTTTGTACCTGAACAGTCCTAGGTGTGTGGAGAAAGTTGTTATGTATCTCGACTGGGGATCCAGTTCTAGTTGGTGATAGCCTTTGTACAGATCTAGCTTTGAGAACCTGCACGCCCCTGTCAGACGGCTGATCGTGTCGTTCAGATGGGGCCCCGGGTGACGTTCTCTCGAGATGGCGGTGTTCGGTATTCTCATGTCCACACATATCCGTATTTTGGAAGTGTTCTTCTTCGGAACCGCCACTATCGGTGACTCCCACGGTGTCGGACCGTCTGCAGGCTCTATTATATCTTGCTGTAGTAGGTTATTTATCTCTTCCTCCACTTGCGGCTGCAGATGAATTGGCACTCTCTTGTGGTGCTGTGCCACTGGTCTGACTGCTTCATTTATGTGTAGCGTAATCTGGTTTTCCCAGACCTTTTAGTATTCCTTGATATTCTTGTAGTATGTTGCCTTTTTCTGCCATGTGATAAGTCATGGCCAGTAGCCCCATGACCTGTGCTGTGACGTTGCTCAGCAAGCAAGGTGCTGGAATGTCCCCTTTCAGCACGTGTATCTCTTCTTGGCATGCCGTTTCTTGATATGTGAGAGTCTCGGTGAATTTTCCCATGTTTTCGACCGGTTTCTTTGATCCCCACGTGAACATATCTACAGTCGATGGCGATAGTGTTGGCTTGACTCTCATTTTCATGTATTCTGACATGCACGTCCGACCTCGATGTCTAATGTGGCTGTCTTTTTTATTTGCTGCTTCTCCACCAGCTGGATGTGTTCTTGTTGTCTTCCTTCTTGGGCACGTCGGACATGAGGAATAGCCGTGCTTCCCTCCCTGACACTGTCATTCCGTCCGACTCCTCAGACGAGCCTCTCTCCGCCGTCTCCATGTGTTGGGCATGTCTTGTGCTTATCATCCTTGGTCTGGCTGTTCGTCCCCTCTCACTCCTGAACTGCCGGCTCATACATGTGCTTGCAAAATGGTTGTCTCTATTGCATTATCTGCAATTCTGGCCCATTGCCTAGCTGTATTTGCTTGGCATGATCCGTGGCTCGTGCTTCTGTGCGAGTCATCGTCAATATTTTCTCAAGTGTTGTCGGTTGCTTTAGAATGCGTGCTCTGAAATCTACCGACTGACACCCTTCGATGAGGCGTAGATGTATTGCTTCTTCGTTGTCGAACTTTTCGAATTCGCAATACGTCACCAATTTCTGCAGTCTTGTCGCAAAATCATCCATGCTTTCTTCTGTTTGTTGGCACGCCATGTTGAACGTGTACCTTTCAAAGTCGATATTGCATTGGGGGTCGAATTTCTCTGTGATGCATGCTTTTGCGCCTTTGTAGTCTGTCGTCCTGTCACTCGGGAATGTCAGGAGCAGGTCCTCTATTTTGTCCCCCGCAAGGTTTACAAGCAGATCTAGCTGTTTGCTCTCCACGACGTCTGTTGCGCGCATGTAGCGTTCCAGTTTCCGTATCCATCTCTCCCATCTGATGCCTGCTTGAGGTTCCGATGTGCTGAATGGTAGCGGCCTGCGGAACACAGCTTGTGTGCTCTTTGTGTCTTCGTCACTCATCTTCTTTCTTTATTCTTTCCTTTTCTTTCTTTGCTTATTTTCTTATGTGTCCTTAAATGAAAATGGTGTTTTATGTGCTGTTTCTTTTGTTATTTCCCTTGTTGCACGTTCTTTGACCTTTGTTTCCTCTTTCTCCTTTGTTTTCAGGCCTTTTTTACTATTGCCTGTCTTTAAAATGGCCGCCGTCTATCTAGAAAGCCTATTGGTTCTTTTTGCCTGACTCCAAGATGGCTGCCTCTTCTCGCGAGAGTTCGTTAAACTCACACGCGCGAGATTCTTATCTCCCTCGGCTCGCTCTTCAACCGCCTCGTATCTCGCGCGCTGTGCTTACTTCTGTTTGCAGCGCCGGGGTGGGCTCCCGCACCGATGTTTTCTTTCAGCTGGGCACTCCGGACCAGGGTGGGCTCCTGGCTCTGGGTTAATCGTCGTGACCAGGTGGCACCGATGTTTCTTTCAGCATGGCACTCCAGGCCAGGGTGGGCTCCTGGCTCCGAATTAATCGTTGCGACCGGGTGGGCTCCGTCAGTCACCGCGTTGCCGATCCCGCCTTCGTACACCAGTTGTCATGTCATTCCACATATAAAGATCACGACGCATCGGTAAGATTGGGTTATTCTTTTATTTCTTGGTACAGATCGCATGCGACAGTTGGTCCGCTCACCTTGCCTACTTCCTGAGTTGTGTGTCCCCCCACACCCCGACCGGATGTGGTGTCCGGTGATCATAGTGGGAAAAATGCTTGGTATAAGTATAAACCCCTCATTCAGGGCTTGGGCTGGCATTTCTGGGTGTGGCCATGCCTATCTTGTCTGGTCTAGATGAGAGGTGATTGGCAGCAGCACGGAAGCTCACCTCAGAGCCTGCCCCGGACGTGCCAGCCCTCACATTGTAAAGGAGGGCGCCGGATGCTCCAGAGTCTAGAATCAAGAGACGAGAAGCAAGTCCACACTTGATGTACCAGCTCGTTCACCAAGTCACGGAGTGCCCAGCGGTTGCCATGGAATTGCCATGGAAACCGAACCGCTCCCGTAGAGTTGCAGTGAGCCAATGTAGCAACGAGAGACTTCTCTCATATACTACATAGTCATATTAATAGTGAAACCCATACGTGGTATGGTATTGAGGGTTCCCAGTTTTTTCTACAGCTTGAAATTCTGCAATGGTGGTTTTTCGTGTGTCAACTATATTTTAAGAGAACGTAAACATATGTTTTTCATATTACAAATGTACATATCTCTTTCTTCTATGCCCGATACTTAAAAGTGAACCACGGGCACTAACAGGAAAAAACGCAAACAGACATGTAATTGGGTTATATGTATGGAAAGTGCACCTCGATTTGTTCATACCTCACCGCATGGTCGGTTATTCCCCTTGTGAGATAAACAAAGGGGCATGCTGGAGAAGTAGCCAGTGTTGAATATCGAGCACCAAAATATCAAGAAGGTAAGTGCATATAGGTAAGTATAGATTTACTATTCTTAACTCCACATCTATGTACCTGGAAGATATATATATATATCACTAAGATACACAGATTTCGAGTTAACTAAAGTAAAACTTAGCTTACCCATACAAACTTAACATAACAATATTTTTGTCCTCGATGCTCCTAACCCAATATTTTGTCCACACAATATTTTTGAATCGATATTTTGTCCAAACACCCTTTGGGGAGAGTTGGTCCTTTCTCGATAGTTGAGTTTCTTGTTTGTCTGTGGTGCTATAGAGTAAGTGGTATTAACAAGCTTGTCACTATGTAGGTTTTCCAGTTGTCATTCATGTGTTATACCACTGTAATATTAGAGGTGTCAGGAGTAGTTTAGTCCAGTAACAGTAATGGAAGGCAAGTTCTCCAGATTGCTCACTACGCAGTATATCATTATATATTGCATTCTCACACTTGAAGGAACCGTGTGTCTGGATACACATTTCATAATATGGGGTGCACTGGTGCTACTTTTAGAAATTAGGGGATCAACAAATGGGGCAAAATATCAAATTGGTCTTGTTAAGAATAGATTGCACACCTAAAAAAATGTGATTTTAAAACGACTTCAACCTTTCCAAACGCTCCCCAGCCAAAACAAATATTTTCAACTGCTGCCAATTGGAGGGGAAAAGGGCCTGGATTTTCCACTCACTTTATGCTTCTAAATGTCATTGAAAATCAATGATAATGAAAATTCGATCAATCAGTTAAATATAATAGTCTGGAGGAAATTAGTAAAAGAAATCCCACAAAATAATAATGAAAATGTATATTTTAAATAACTTCGGATATTTATTTTATTACAATACGTTTTACGAAGAAGATTGGTAAAGATCTCTTCTTGCACCCTGCCTCCCACCCTAACTTTCTGTATGAGAATATGTATAAGAGAAACATTAGTGGTGGACGTTGAGATGCATACGAACACGGGTGTCAACTACTAAATGGTACGGGAAGGCACAATCTTTCATCCAAGCTACAGCACTGGACATTACATAATAGTTAGTGGTACCAGAGCAAATGTCAAGCTATCGATGCTATGTTTGATTGATAAACGTTTAAGCAAGCCATTGTCTCACTGTAAAACCCAATTTCTTACCATATTTATTGATAAAATGTGGATTTAGAAAAAGTGCAGCACCCCAGCAGGCCTACCAGCACAATCTTTCTAACCTGTTCACTTCCACAAAACAGATAATCCTGTTGAGCTGTAGAGTAATGTCCTAATCATAGACCCTTATCTTCTGTGTTCTACAGTGTTCATGGTGCATGTTTAAATACGGTTTAGGAACACAAATGAAATAATTTGAAGAGCTCGTCATAGAGGAATTGATTTGCGACTCTATTACGCATTTAGAGCATTGACCTAAGTGTCTCTTGTTCCTGCTGAGACTCATCAGGCTAAATGTCATACCTGGTCTCGAAATACAAATCGGGTCGCTGACCCTTTTGCACTACAAGCACCCTTAACTAGGTACACCTGGTGCAGACCGGGACAGTGCACCTGCTTAAATTAAAGCATTGTAGGGAGCTAGTATCTGACTGCATGGTTACCCCCCCACGTTTTGCCTGGTGTTTTGCTGGTTTTTGACTTGTCTGACTGGGAGCATGCTACTCAGGACCCTAGTCTGTCTGCTTTCTCCCTGAATTGGTTGTGTTATGTACTTAGGTACACTCCAGATCGTGTACTGGGATACCCTTGTCAGTCCGGAGTATATGGTACACCTGTACCCAGGGCATAGGTACGCATAGGTACCCCAGAGGCCTACTATGGGCTGAAGCATGTATTATGCCACCCATGAGAGGTCATGCAAAATGGATCTAGAGGCCTGCCATTGCAGCCTGTGTACGTTGGTGCATGCACCACTTACTTAAGATATAGGTTTACTATATCTATAGGACACTACACTTAAAACCTATCAGTCACCCCTCTAGCAGACCTTGACAATCCTAAACGCAGGTTGCTGGGTTTTACGTGAGAGGGTGTCCCTGCATGAGCAGAGCACCCCTGTAGCCTTCGGAGAACATTCTCCTGAGTTGTCGGTGATGCAGCCAGACATATAGGTAGAGGTGCATTATATGCTCTTGTATAATGCTAACTCGAAAATGGCTGCAACAAAACATTTCGTGTTTGGTATCAAACACCTTGGAATTATACCTCCACACTGGTAACCAGTGTGGGAGGTATGATTCCACCCTTCTGAAGTGAGCTTCGTGGGGTGCCTGGCCTTCCCGGTACTAGCCTTCTCGACCCGAACAGCACAAAATGGTCCCTGCCAACCATATAAACATTTCTGTCCCCCTGCTGCTGAGCCAAGCTCGAGCAGGGGAAGGCAGGACACTAGGCATCCTGTCACAGGGAGGTGTGACCAGGATTTAGTGTATTTGGGCTGGCTGGGTGCACTTCCTAAGTGCCTGAAAGTCTGCAGAAGGGGCACACTTGGTGTCCCTGTGCATAGTCTAGTTCAAACTATTCCTGGGAGCCATTGGCTCCTGCTCTGGTGCAAAACTGGACAAAGGACAGGGGAGTATCATCCCCACTGTCCTGACCCTCCCCTGGGAGGGTCCCCTGAATCTGTCCAACCCTCTCCTGTGGGTACTTGAGGGCTTACGTGGCTGTAGGACCCTAGATTCGATGTGGACAAGATTCTGTACAAGAAACCATTGATCTTCGACTGTCTGGACACTCTGGACATCGCTGGACTTCGACTGGGCCCGACTTTATCTCCCTCTCCGTCCAAAGTATCGTCTGTGCCCGTGCACCATACAGGCTCTGTGCAGGACCTGTAGAGCATCAAGGACAACTAAAGGTATCTCCCTTGGGGTGAAGCGTCACTCCCGTGCAGTCGCAGGCACCATAACGCAACTGCCCGGTCTGCTGATCCTGAGCTCCTGTGTACTCCGAAGGCTCCAGCAACACAGGTGGTGGGCTCCTATGTTACTTGAGGTTGAGCTGCCCACTCACCAAGTCTGAGGCCAGTATGCCTTGTGGGGACCGCACAACTTGAACCCCTGTGCACCGTATACTTTTGCAAGTGCATATGCTTGTTGGTGTTCCCTAAGTAAGGGCATTGGCTATCAATAGCCCCAACCTCTGTGCGCATTTTGCACAAAGGACTTTGGCCTTCTCAAAAATCTGTGCCCTTCAGTCTGTTACTTTGTGAAACTGCTAGAGGTCCCCTTGTGACTTCAGTGCCTATGGCCTGTGGGTCAACTTGAGGGACAACACTGCTTTTCTTGGGCTCCCCTGGTTGCTCCCGGCCTGCCTTGACTCCCCTTGCTGTGGTGAGTCCCCTGGTCCTTGCTGGGCTAGACCATAACCTTCTTTGACCTTCTTCATGGGTTGCCGCTGCCCAGGCTTGTTGGTGCTCCCTCCAGACACCGACCCCTCAGCACTCGATATCCTTTGTGGGACAGCTCGTATCCGGCTCCTGGTTGTCCTCGACATCTCCTGGTCCCTGCAGCTGTAGAGTCAATGTCTCCATAATCACACCTGAAGCACCCAACATTGTTGGGCATTCGTCCACCGAGCCCCTGGTCACTCCTGAGTGACCCAGACTCTGTCCCCTCTGCTTTCAGGTACTCTTCGACAAGAATCCACCTTTGCAACTGACACTTTTCTTCTTTCCCGCAGTAGCAGTTCCTTGAAGTCCTCCATTGAGATCAACAGCAGATTCCCACACCACTTCAGCCCTATGCACCCGGCTCCCCCGCGATGGGTAACTCTGATACTATGGTATCCACGGGTGGGGTGGCTCTTGAACCTCCTATGATCCAAAGAGCTTCCTCGTAATCCACATGGAAGGGTCCTTAAACTTTAGAAGTGCAAACACGACTCTCCCATTGAATTGTACGTAGCACGCAGTCGTGTTCTAACACTGCACCCGTCCTCCATGGGTTCCTACTTACTCACCTTGGGTGGTTCCTTCGGGTCCTAGTGTTTCAACAACCTCTAGACACTGTCTTGACTTGAGTCATGGTTCTTATACCGCTATTTTAGTATATGGTTTGGTCTCCAACTGTAGTCCACTGTGCATTAGTGCTACTTACGATTGTGTATGTGCTACGGTATTGTGTGATTTGTGTTTATCTGCGTGTAGCAGATATTGTAAGGTATTTAGAGTGTGTTTTAATAATAAATACATTTTTTTAAACTACTGGGTGGTTCTCCTTTCATTTAACCAATACAATAGGGTTGCATTCTGGTGAAACAAGCTGCTTAACATTCCTTCAAGACTAAGCCTGAAGGCTGCTCTCCACAGCTACCACTTGGATAAGCTTTCTAAGGTCATCCTTGACCTCTTAAATCACCATAAGGGTTGTTTGGACTGCTGCAAATTGCCCACCTTAATTAGTGGACATCATATACCAGGCCAACTTCTCACAAACATGCACTGTCCGCTATGAAACTACAAACAAGGCTAGTTTGCTCTTGTGAGGAGGACAGCGCATTAGTAAAAGACAAGGCTGTTGTTTGAAACTGAGGCACTGTCTTTCAATGAAGGTGTCTCCAGTGCTGATTTTTATAATGAATACCACAATATAGCAGTAGTTGGAGAGACATAGTCGAAAATCCAAACAGGTAAACTATAACTATAGCTTTCTGTAGGATGGCCCTACCCTCCTTCCATTCCATCTAAGTTGCAAGGCTTGAGAGCAAAGTCTTCTGGTCCCATTCTCACTGTCTGGTAGGTCCATACCGGGTACCACAAGATAATACCAGAACTGGAGCAAAAGCAGTGAGATCTCAACAGCATGGATATCTCCTGTTGGGTGCCTGCTAGAAAGTCCCAACCTAAGCACATTAATGATTGTGTTTCCTTTGGCTCATGAAGTCAAGTTTTATGACCACCTTCTCACATCCACAGATGAGGTAGTAAGTCTATAATAGCAAAGTCATATCTACTTACTCACAGGAATCACCAAGACAGCAGAGGTGCAAATGGCCACATTTGCCATATTTTAAAATAGTACAAACAAGGATTTTTTGCCTCGTCCTCTTTTTATTTAGCAGCCTGTATAATACATAATTCATTCATTTCTCTTTTGGTACATCAACATGTCTGAAGGGTGAAGGGTGAAATGGCACTCAGTTTCTCTCAAGTACCAAGAGCCTTTATCTATCTCATCACTAAAAGGAAAGCACAAGATGTTCAAACAGATCAATAGTCAAGTGGCAATATGCTGCCCCTAATTATGACAGTGTCTTATTTTTTACAAACCTGGGAACCCCAATTAATGTATGTTCATTTGTTTCTTTTTTTGAGGGAAGATGTGTGACTAATTTTTCAGGCATTAAACTCTGACTTCATAAAATCCTCGAAATCACCACCCATAGATGTTCCTCATTGGTCAGTCAAGTATTAAATTGTTATTATATTATAAGGATTCGAGGTACTGCGCCAGGGTAGTTTAAACAAGCACTCCTAATTCCCTAAACGGTGACACCTGTATTGTACTTGTTCATCCTATCTAATTCTATTTCCAATTGTCTGCAACCTGGCCTGCTAAACTAATGAGCAGCTCTAGCCTTTATTGAATTGAGTAACTACGTATATGGCTAGCAGACACACTCCTCTCCATCAAGGCATGCCGGATAAATGCTAACCTCGGTATAAGCTGAATTACCTGGGCATTGTCATGTTTATTCCATGTGACACTACTATGCATAACATCGGTAAACTGTGCTTCTAATTTTCGGATCTGAGTTCATGCTTCTCTTCTACAACAATCAAGTCTCAGGCATTTTCTTCACTTCATATATCTCCATCCATTTGCTTCTTTGGCTTCAGTTTTTACACCTATGCCAAGACACCTGGATAATTCTCCATTTTGTGATCACCTGGGGGCTAATCAACCAGTTATGTATGACCGGCAGGTGAACGTGATTGATTGTTCCAATCTCAACTTCAACAACTTCAACAAACTATTCGTCAATGCAATGGGAAAAGTATGATGTCCGTCTCCCGGAGTTCAAACCTTGTTTGATAGACATCCATCCATAACTGGGACTTCGTTACACGTGGCATGATGTTATGAGTCAAACGAACAACCTGGCTGACTGAATATATGAGAAAAGATGCACACATATAAGGGATTATAGTTTGAATACAATGTTCGCTGAATTTTCTGATGTGTCTCTGTTCTGACAACGTAATAAGATAGTTTCGTTTTTGCATGACCCCACGACTCGTGCCCTTTTGGTTAAGTCTCTGGACCGTTATTTTGAGGAAAATCAGGGTTCAGTCTCCTCGGCCGTAACGTTGTGGGAGGCTTTCAAGGTGATCATCCGTGGGCAGGCCCTATCTTTGATCTCCCATGCTAAGAGGCGTAAAACTGAGGAGGTGGTACGCCTAGAGTCGGACATAACTGACTTGGAAGAAGATCTCGGGCGGGGGGTCACACGGGACAAACTCCATACCCTTTGCCTGAAACAAGCGGATTATAAGGCGTTGGTTACGGATGCTGCCAAGCTCGCTAGTAGGGAGCAACAGGGGCGCTTGTATGATGTTGGTGACAAGGCTGGAAGGTTGATTGCATGGCTGGAGAGGAGAGAACGAGCGAGTCGTGTGGTCCAGGTGATTGTGCTTGCTGATGGTGTGAGTGTTACGGATCCGAGGGAGATTGTGAGCTGCTTTGCGGACCATTTGCGGAACGTCTACTCTCCGGTCTCGGAGAGGCCAGAAGATGACTCTTGCCAATTGTTGCGAGATATTGCATTGCCGTGCCTTTCGGTCGATGATAAAGAACTGCTGGACGCGGCGCTTACAAACGATGAGATAGCATCGCCGATTCGCTCGGTCCGTTCAGGAAAGGCTCTCGGCCCTAACGGCCTTCCGATCGAGCTTTACAAGCTTCGTCCAGATAGGTTGGCACCCCATCTCCGCGAGATGTTTCTTGCATCCCGAGAGGCCGGCGCCCTGCCGCGTGATCAACGTCTAGCGACCATTGTGGTGCTCCATAAAGAGGGCAAGCCGCGTGATTGCTGTGCGTCTTATAGGCCCATCTCACTCCTAAACGCTGAGCCTAAGATTCTCGCTAAAGTGCTCGCTAATCGTCTGATTAAAGTCATCGGTCACCTGGTACATCCGGACCAGTCTGTTTTTATTCTGCATCGCAACACCGTGCTGAACCTGCGGCGCCTCCATGGAGTCCTCGCGAGAGTTGACTCTATTCGGGAGCCTGCCATTTTGGCGTCACTGGACGCCACGATGGCGTTTAACATGCTGGAATGGCCGTATCTCTGGGCGGCGCTGGCTAGGTTTGGTTTTGGACCTGGGTTCATTGAATGGGTGAAGTTGTTATACGTGGAACCACTGGCGCAGGTGGTGGTGAATGGTAAAGTCTCTGCCCCCTTTTTGCTTGGCAGGGGCACGCGGCAGGGTTGCCCCCTGTCCCCGCTTCTCTTTGCTCTTGCGTTGGAGCCCCTGGCGGCGTGGTTCCGGTGGGAAACCTCCATGACGGGTATTCGGTGGACACTGACATTTGAGGATCACGTATCACTCTACACAGATGATATTTTGCTCTATCTCACCTCCCCGCGGAAATCGTTGATGGTGCTATTTGATGTACTGAACTCCTTTGGTCGCAATTCGGGGCTTGTCATTAATTGGGTGAAATCCTGTGTTTATGTGCTGGTTGGCGAACCCCCTCTTCTCCCGCGTGGCTGTCCAATTCAGATTTCACATTCTGGATTTAAATATCTGGGTATCCACGTGTCCCTCGATCCGGCAGTCCGTTATGCTCTGAATCTGTTGCCCCCGCTCCAGCGGCTGCGGGCCGATGTAGCTCGTTGGCGTAGGCTCCCGCTATCGCCGCTTGGCCGGGCAGCCTTATTCAAAATGATGTCTCTTCCACGCTTTTTGTATGCATTGCAGAATACGCTGGACGTGGTGCCCGCCCGATACTTTAGTGAGGTAGAGAGCTTACAGAGGCAGCTAGTTTGGGATGGGAGGCCGCGCATTGCTCTCGCTAAACTGACCCTACTGTGGTATGACGGTGGCATAGCCCTCCCTGATATTAGACGATATTATTGGGCGTCCCAGTTGGTGGCGGTGAATCATGGGACATACGGCCCGGCGGTGAACCCCGCGTACGAGATGGATAAGCTACTGTTGCTGGGCAGAGATTTCAATAGGGCGCTTTACTCTACGAAGGGAAGTACTAAATTGACCGGTCCTATGAAAAATGCGGTGCGCGCCTGGCATTGCGCCACCGCTGCTACGGGATGGACGGGCCGTCTGTCTCGTGCGACTCCACTGTATGCGTCGGATGCGTTAGGAGGTTTATGGCGTTCGAAAGGCTTTGAGAAGTGGGATTTGATCGGAATTAGTCGTGTGGGGGATCTTTGGACGAAGGGCGCTTTTAAATCGTTTGAAGCTCTTCAGACGGAATATAAGCTGAGCGATAGGGAGTTCTTTCGTTATGCGCAGATGCGCCATGCGCTACTTTCCCGAATCCTGCAGCTGTCCCCGAAGCCTCCCCGTTGGAAGATCGTTTGATTGATGGTTACCTGCCAGATAGTACTATCTCCCTGATTTACAAAAAACTGATTAATACTCGAGTGGACCTCCTCACGCATTTGCGAAAGGTCTGGGTCGCTGATGGCCTAGAGTTGGATGATGAGGATTGGGTCGCGGCCGTAGCCTCACCGAGGGAGGTTGCTATACCGGCTCGCCTTCAATTTGTGCAGTTGAAGATACTACATAGGGTCTATGTCACCGGTCCCCGCTTGCTTCACATGGGTTACACAGTTGATGGTTTATGTCGGCGTGGTTGTGGCTTGCTTGGTACTTTTCTTCATATTCTGTGGGAGTGCCCGAAGGTGATACGTTTCTGGACTGGTGTACATGCAGTGATGGAGGAGGTTACGGGTGTGGCGCTGCTCCCTGAGGCTCGGCGATGTGTGTTGAATGTATGGGAACCCACTGACTGCGATGTGGCACAAAAACGCTGGGTGACTTTGGGCAACATGATCGCTAAAAGGGACATTGCGCAGCTCTGGGGGTCCGGTCGGCCCCCCACAGTTACGAAATGGAAAGAAAACATGGATTGGTGCATGTTCCGAGAGAAGACGGTTTACGTGGCCAGGGGCAAACCTAGGGCATGGAGTAAGATGTGGGGTCCCTGGAATTCCTATCGGGGGAATATCTGCGCCCCCCCTTGGTGGTCGCACCAGACGTGACGATGTCCCCTTGACTTTGATGTTCCTGGTCGCTTTGCGGGATTGATGACCGCTCCTCTCCCGGCCCCCCCTGCCCCCGTTTTCACACGAATAACTGTGTAATTGGCTGAGTTGTCGCTGTTGTCCCCCGCCCATGAGAGAGCAAGTCCCTGTTAATGGAGTTCTTTTGCCTGGTATAAGTTTCTTTTTGTTGTTTTCTTTATAAAATAGTTAATAAGAAACCTTTCTGTAGTACTATGTTCAGTTGTGGGCGGCTGCAGCCATTATGCGTGCGGCTCGCTCCGGCTCTTGTGACTGCTGTATTATTGTCTTACATTAGCGGCCGGCCCATGCGGTTGTAGGCCCATGACTGTGAATATTCGATGTGTAAATAAAGGTTTTCAAAAAAAAAAAAATACAGCAGCAATTGGATTTACTGCCATTGTTAAGCTCACTTTGCTAAACGGCTCTTACGATTCCCTAGCAGCTACAATACAGGCTGAAATTAATTTGCACTTTCTTCAGCTAAATGCATATGGCAACCAAACTGGACTGCAAAACGGTTCTGTGCAGCATGTGGCAGAGCAAGAAAATGATATTCTATATCCCAGGTTTAAAATAAAATCATCCCTTTTCCATTTTTGGAGTGAAGCAGTGTTTTCAGAGCTTCACACGACGCAGCGATTTTCACCTGCACATTAGCAGGGGTGAAAACGTTTTCAGTTCAGGGCAAGAGAACAGAGAAGTGCCCATTTCCTACCTGCCGTGAGGACCGGAGATGCTCAGCATTTGGCTTTTGGGTGTGCCACAACCTGGACTAATCTTGAACAGGGGCTCTAACTTCGCAGAGGGTCTTGAGATACAGCAATATTTCAGCTAAGCAGCACCCCTTTTGCAAAGTCAACACTGGCGAATTTCACAGTGCAGTACCTGAACTAAGGACATTACTCACAAGTGCAGCGGGTGAGGAACTTCACAGTGCACCAAAACTCGGATCTGGAACACAGCAGCCAACATGGACCATTTATTTTCCCTAGGTCTTCAGACAAGGTCAGCTGCTGTTCCTATGCATTGTGACAAAAGTAGAGGTGTGAGTTGCAGGTGACTAGCTTTTGGAACACACTTCACATGGGGATCTCACTGTGGTATACAGCAGTGGCATTTGAACAATGGGTCCGGCAGGTACCACAGCACCCCTAGACCTGTAGATAAACTAACGGGCGTCTGCGGTGCGGTGGGTCTCGTATTTGCGCGAGTTTGAGCTGTTGGCATTGCGGATAGCAAAGCCTTTTATTTTTGTTTTCGTTTAAAAAAAAAGGTGAAGGGCATTGTCGTTTGCGGTGCCGGTGGCTTGGGCTCGTGTGGCTGCGGGACCTGTTGCATTGCGGGTGCTTGTTATAACTTGTTGGTATGATTAATACTGTAGTGAGCTCAGTATGGAATATCAGAACTCTGCTGGGTGTGTGGTTGGTGTTTTGTATAATGGGTTCTGCTGGATGTTGTGTGTTCTTTTCTAGTGAAATGTTTTGTTGTATGCACAGTAACTTCAAAATATGTGTGCCCCCGAAAACAAGCATTGGCAAAGCCAATACGTATTGCCTGTTCGAGATCAATTGACTTTGTCAATGTGTTTTTAGCCCTGTTGTACAGCAGTGTGGCACTGTTAGGTGGCAGCATCCTTCAGAGTTATATTGTTGAATGAGATGCTATAAGTTATCTTAAAGCAATATAAACTTTATATGCAAAATCAACAAAAAAAAAAAAAAGATAGTTTAGTTGATTTGAATGTTTTTCTATCTGTTTTCATCCCAAGAGACAAGGAAATGACTCTATGCTGAGTGGTGGTGATACCCCCTAACCTTGTCTTCATCTACTCACTTCTCATACTTCAGGTCTACAGTTCACTTCTTTTTTCATTTCTGTTTCTCTTTGTCTGACATAAAGATCCATGGTACAATAGACTTATAAGGATGAAAATATTGGATGCATGGTCAAAACAGATTTCTTACATTTATGTATTCTGCAACTCCTGGAGATATGATTGTGCAAGAACGTCTATTTTTGTATTCACTTTTTAGTCACAGATGGTTTACACTAAATACAGGCAGGGAGAAGTATCTGTAGATCTATATGAATCTTTGTTATTTAAAAACTGATTGTACTGATTATCATATGATGTTTCCCTTTAAGTAAATTGTGTTACTTGTTAGAAGATTTCTTTCCCTTTCTTTATGTTTTTTAGTATTGTAATGAAATCTGTTCAGTTTTCTGAGATGGTGCTGAGGGTGATTTGCTTTTTGAAGGCCATCATTTTTGTTGATGTATTTGGTTTGCTTTAAAGCCTGGTTGTACTATAACTGTTGTTATGTGAACAAGGCCTTTTGCAGCTGAAACGCATCATGGGGATTGATGAATAAACAGGAGTAGCACCATTTCTCCTGCAAGAGCATCATTTCTCAACCTTGTGTTTAGCCTTTTTTGAATGTATAGCTACATATAAATATTTATATATATATCTATATATATATATATATATATATATATATATAATATTACCTACTGGCGGTCGCCAGTAGGTAGTTATAGTTAGGACCCCTTTTCCATAGGAAAACCTCAACATTCTATTTTGAATAACTTTGGCGCCGGTCGATGAATCCTCGCGAATTTCTCAAAATAGGTGGGGCGCTACGCTCCGCTCCTACCCTGAAAGTCTCGGGGGGATCCGTCAAGCGGGGGCTGAGATAAAAGGGGGGTCCCAAAACGCGTTTTCCCCATGCATTTTTCCATAGGACCTTTAGAACGAGCTACAGCCCGAACGGCTGAACAGAATTACTCGAAATTTGGCAGAGAGGTAGTCCCTAGGTCAAGGAAGTGCCTTTTGTAGGTTTGGTGTAAATCTGTTCAGTAGATTCTGAGAAAATAGCCTTTAAATCAATATATATATCTGAGCCCGCTTACGGTACGCTTACCGTACGCTTACCGTAAGCGTACGGTGGCGTGCGCGAGCGCGATTCTGATTGGCTCTTAGATCTTAGTAAACATTCGAATCGGCCGAAACCAGGAAGCGGCGGCCGCCATTTTGTGTATTTCACTCAGAAAAAAAAGAGTCAAAACAAGAAAAGGGGGCAATGAGGAGAGTTACAGACCCCCTTACATTTGTGAGGGGGTCAAAGAAGGACTGTAAAGTACAAAGAAAACATTTATTGATTTTAAAAACAAATCACGGGGTACGCGTACGGTAAGCTTACGGTAAGCGTACGGTAGAAAAAAAAAAAAAATGAAAATCAGATTTAAGTGTTTAGATATTAGGGGGCTCTAAAAAGAGCCGTTGTGTTTATGAAATGATTTTTTAGTGGTACCTACAAGTAAGTACCGATGCAGAGTCTAAGGTTCAAGAGGAAGACTCTGTTCCCTTCATCATTGAAGTGCACACCATCTCCTCTATAAATGTCTTGCATGTCATAACGCAAGTTGTTGTGGTAAATGGCACCCATACCATAGTCACGGAGGAAAGCAGAAACAGATTTGTTGACGTGCTTTCTTGCTTTGTCATCGCACCGCGTGCCCACCGTGCGTGCACGGCACTAACTGCGTAAAGTGGGCGCGCGGTGCGCGAAGCGCACCGCGTGCTCACTGTGCGCGCACGGTGCGCGAAGCGCACCGTGCGCGCACGGAACGAACTGCATTAAGTGGGCGCGCACGCCACGAATGGCGTAAAGTAACTTAGCATTTAAAAAACCGTACAAATTCACTGAAAAAACCATAGGTTTCACACACGTTATAGTTAGGAATTAGCATTTAAAAAACCTTGCAAATTCACTGAAAAAACCATAGGTTTCACACATGTTATAGTTAGCGGAAATTTTACTGATAAAAAAACCAATGAAATTCCCCCGTTATAGTTAGTGCAGGCAACTATAACTCACGCGACCGCAATCTTCTGCTGATGACATATGTGTCTTTATGAAAAAAAAATATTTGTAATATATGTATAGCTAAAAATGTATGGAAGAAGACATGGGCAAATAAGTGTCTAAATACAGTATTAGCATCAGCAGAGGATTGCGGTCGCGTGAGTGAATATATATATATATATATATATATATATATATATATATATATATATATATATATATAGATATAGATATAGATATATATATAAAAACGATTCAACCACAAGTCCATGCGCTCTCAGGCACAGCAACAAACACCATCCAGAATGAGAACAACAAGGTTTATTAACACAACGCGTTTCAACTGCTTCTGCAGCTTTGGTCACGTGTATTCAGAGTGCACAATCGTATTCACGTCTCATATAGCACCCAATACTATTTACACGACATAGAAATAGGACACAGTAAATGCTCGTGGCAGCCATATTTGAATGGTGCAATGTAACAAATAATAACAGAGTCAATATGAAGACATCATACGAGAAAATCATATATAAGAAAATCAGGCATTAAATAAAGTTTTAAATAAAGTTTGCACCGTAACTTGCTTGCAACCCAAGGAAACATAGTTTACAAAGCTAACATAACAACAACATTGTGTTTAATAAAGCCAAAATCGGCCGTGACTGCCATCACTAAATAGTGATACCAATATGCCCAGACAAACAGTAGGATGTCCGATCCATGACTGGGTTCTAAAAGGTCGCAAATCAAAATTGTATATTGCCCACCTATAGACATTTTGTCCAAATAAAGACATAATTCAGATACATAAACAAATGTTGAAGTATACATGACATAGTGCCCAAGACAGAAAGCCTGTCATCCATGTAGATCTCAGGGATGTCAGGTATCACGATAATTGCATAGTGCGCTACGTGATAGACAAATGATATAGACCTCCAAGTGGAACTTTATCTCAAATGGCAAATGCCTTCGACCCCAAGATTAAAATAACATGAAAGTTCATAATAATGATAATGGGATGACAGACCAACCAAGAAAAATGTCATGTTACCCCATCAGGTGCTACTGAGTACTGCAAAATGAGTGATCCCATGAGTGATAATTGAAGAAAAGGTTGGGGACGCGTGCAGGTGAATGGGTCCCTTCCTTCTCTCCTGCAAAGAAACAAAACAAAAAACACATTAAAATCCTGATGCTGTCTGTCGCATCATACTGTAACGTTTCTATGCACAATCTATAGGATGAAGGTACTGAAATTCAATAGTGTGATTACTCTAAAGTCTTCAGATGTCCACTCGACAAATGTATGTCAAAACAGAACACAAAGACAAACATGCATGAAGAACAATAAAGGGTCGGGACAGAGAGTGATACGAGGAAGCTGACAATGAGATCTCTACTGACAAGAGACTATTCTTCCTTAAGATATACAGAAAGTTCTTCATCCTGATTAAGTCCCCAAGGGGCCCTGGTCTGTAAATCTATGATGCACCTTGACTCTTTCTGTCTAAGTTTCAGAGTCCTGTTCCCTCCTCTGCTATCTAGTCGTACCTGTTCCAACACAAAGTATTCCAATAAGGATGCATTAGAAAAATGTTTATCCTGAAAATGTCATGCTACAGGATATTTGGGATCCTTGTTGGTAATAGCCCGTTTATGTTCCAAGATCCTTTTCTTGGCCATAAGAGTGGTACTACCTATGTAATGTAATTTACATGGGCATTCAATTACATAGACCACAAACGTGGTACTGCAAGTAAGAAATTGTGTGATCTTCCTAGTACCTGAACCATGTGTGAATTCTTTGCGGAAATGACTCGTGGAACATGCCTTGCAGTGACCACATGGGAAAAAACCCTGAAGATCTTGTATACCCACTTCTTGTTTGGGGGTGATGTCACTATGTACCACATGTCCCTAAGATTTCTATTGCGTCTGTAGGTGATCGTGGGTCTTTCTGTCATAGTCGGCCCATGCAGTTATCATTTCTTAGTGTTTCCCAATTACGTGTGAAGATATGTTTGATCTTCTCTGAGTCGTTGTTGTAAGTCAGTATGATCCTACTACTGTTCTCTGTTGAACCATCATCAGTCTCTATTGATTCGCTGAGAGTGTCAATTCTGCTGACATTCTCAGCCCTGTCAATCGTTTTTTTCAATACCCAATTGGGATATCCCCTGATCCTGAATCTCTCAATCATGTTGGTGCTTTCTTTTGTATAGGCCTCAGTGCTGCTGCAATTTCTTCTTGCCCTCAACAGCTCACCATATGGAATACTCCATTTCAATGATTCAGGGTGGCTGCTGAGGGCATGGAGATTGCTGTTCCCTGACGTGCTCTTACTGAACAACGACGTGTTTATCTGGTTCTGTATAATTTCTACTTTAACATCAAGGTACTCTACACTTCTGTTACTGATGTTCCCTGTGAGTTGTATGTTACGATTATTGATGTTAAGTTTACCTAAGAAGTCAAGGGCTTCTTTGTGTGTGCCTCGCCATATGATGAATAAATCATCAATATATCTGGGCCATAGCTCCACCTTGTCTAGATTGTTAATGGTGGTTTTCCCAGAGAATATTTCTTCCTCCCATAAACCCATGAAGAGGTTGGCAAAACTTGGAGTGAAGCAAGAACCCATTGCGGTACCGATGGTTTGTCTGTACATCCTGCCATCAAATAAAAAGATGTTGTTGGTGAGGCAATACTCTATCATCTCGATGATCATGAGATTGTGCTCCCAGTACTTGATGTGTCTCTCACTCAGAAAATGTGAACAAGCAGCTAGCCCTTGTCTGTGATCAATGATGGTATATAATGAATGCACATCAAGTGTGATCAGCAGAAAATCAGTGTCCCATTGCATTTTATCCAATTTCCTAGGAAATCCTTTGTGCCCCTGATATAGCTGGGCAATTTGATCACATATTCTCTGAGAAAGTGATCAACATATTTAGAAATATGTTCAGCAACACTGCCTCTAGAAGAGACAATCGGACGCCCTGGTGGTGTGTTTGGGTCTTTGTGTATCTTTGGGAGTAAGTAGAGCACCGGCATCCTGGGAAAATCCTTCTTAAGATAGCAGTACTCTTCCCACTCCAAAAGTCCTTTGTCCTTCCATACGGTCAACTTGTCCCAACTTTCATTGTATGCATCCTTTGTGGTCATCGTGTAATACGTAATGTCACTGAGTTGTCTTTGTGCCTCAGTAATATACTGGTTCCTATCTAGAATGACCACATTGCCACCCTTGTCATCTGGACGTATTACTATGTCCTTGTCATCAGCCAATGATTTAAGGTACAATCTTTGATTGTGAGACAAATTGTCAGTATTTTTATTGTAGTGTGATTTGTGTCGAAAGGTCATCAAGGCCTTGGTGACATTATCGTGGAAAGAATCTATTCCATCATGGGGCAATGTCGGCAAAAACGTGGAGCGAGGTTTAAAATCAGTGGATGCTGCAGAATCGCATGGGATACCCAAAGCCTGTAAGGTGCCATGTTCGTTCAACATGGAGATATTGTCATCTCCATCACCATGCAGCTCAAACAAAGCCGTAAGGGTTTCAGCATCCCCTGTGCATATGTTAGTAATATGGCTATCTTGCTCCATTGTCTTAACATAGGTAGAGGGTCTTTGGCATCTCATTGCATGCCATTTCTTTATTTTGTGCTCTCTGATGTATTTAAAAAGATCTATCCTAGTATCAATGTAATTGAACGAGGAAGAAGGACAAAAGGACAATCCGAAGCACAAAGTTTATTTTTCTTTATAACTTAATTGTCTTTTAGAAAGATTGATAATAGTGTTATTAACCATTGTTGTGTCCATTAGTATCTTCTTCTGGAGCGCGTTCTGTTGCTTCCCATGCGGCCCCTTCCTCTGCCTCTTTTCCCATTGCTGTTGGATTCGCTGGCGTCTGTTCCTCCGTCTCCTCGTCCTCTGCCTCGGCCCCGTCCTCTCTGCCATCTCACTCTTGGTGTCGCACTGTTTTTCATTGATTGTCGCGTGCTGCGCATTGTCCTGTACTCGTCTAAAAATGTAACCGGACGAGTAAAATGTTCATCACCAGAGGTATCTTCCTTTGATATATCAGATTCAGTTTCACTAGCCGTGGATAGCTCAGGAGTATCACCTTCTATATGGATAGCAATCGTTGGTTCTATGAGTTTCTCTTTATAGAGGTGATCATATTTACGGCTGGAAGTGAGTATTCTCCCACTTTCATAGTCAGCGTAATCTCTATTAATTTTCCTCTCCTTGCGTCCCTTAATGTCTTCCTCATGTTTGTGTAGCTTCTCTTTCATATTCACCAGGGATTTATTAAATGTATCACTGTCCATAAATTTGGCCAATTATTTTTGTAGTTCCTTGATTTGTGAAAGTAATACTTCACGATCAATCCAAGCATATTTAATTAATATCTCCAACATCCGTCTAGAACTTAATGGCGAGTTGGTGGACCATTCTTCAAGCATTTTAGCATTCGGTTTCTCATACGACGGAGTGATGAAAATTCTTAGGCCTCGTGGGGCCATTTCTTGATCTACATAATTTTGTAGTGAAGTTGCTTCCCACCATCTGGATATTTCGGCTCTTTTCAATTTTTCCAATTTCTTAAGTTTCTCTTCTATAGAATGAGTCTCTGAGTTTTTTGAATTTTTGTAACCATTCGTGGTTTTCAATCCCGGTTTTCTAGTAAATAAACTGAGAGCAGCTGCTCTCCTTTCAGCCTCTTCATCCATTGCGCACTACCTGGTTGCATAAGGTTTGTAAATGTTCCTGGATGGTGTGTTGTGACCCCCTTGACAGAATAAAAGGTTCCCTCTGCCGTAAATACGAATAACTAGCATACTGCAAATAGCGTTTTCCTCACGGACACGGGGCTATAAGTTATAGGATGTCTGGACTCCTCACCGCACAAACTGTCTCTCCAGTCCGAGCATGGGTCTAACTTAAAAGTTATCACACTTGGTGAGATACTTTGATATATGCACGGTAACCACCCACTGCCTATCGCCGCTTCCCCGGCAGTGAAAGACACCGTATGCGCACGCCAGTGCGCGTTCAGTCAGCCATGCTCTAGATACATATCTATCTATCTAGCTATGTCTCTCTTCATATCTATATAGCAAAAGCACACAGACTACACAAGATGTCCGCTGGCCATGTGTACACAACAAGCAAGAAGAAGGCATAGACAATAAAGTACACATGCAGTCCTATGGCAAAAGTACATGAGCTACACTAAATGGCCTCCTTGCAACATGGAATGGGGAATAAAGCAGGCCTAGAACAAAGACATAAAGTTGGCGAATGGCAAACACACAAACTGACTAAATAAAAATGACCACTTGGCCAGCAAAAAAAGGAGGCATGGTAAACAAAGATAAAAGCACTACCATCAAATCAGCAATGCCAAAACGTGAAAATCAAGCATCCCAAGGCATAAACAATTACCCCACCAAAATAGACTTTAACACTTTGGAGAAAAAGTAAAATACAACAAAACACATTTTGCATATAATCCAAAGCCATCTATAAATCAATAGTTGTTTCAAAAAATGAATACAGCAAAGAAAACATATTTTAATATACACCCAATTTCTAGTACCTGCGGGCCATGGCCCATGGGCAGACTAGGCCCCAGACTTTAAAATGAGCAAAATAATGCAAAATTCACAAACAGCACACAAGAACATGGAGAAAAAGTACTTTAAAACCAGTCCCCCACTCGGCACAAAAACATGCAAACTTTGTCCTTAGAAAAGCTATAATATTGAAAACTAAAGACCCTTTTTGCAACTCCACACCACAAAAAATTAAAAAATTTAAGAAAAAACAAAATAGTTAAAAAAAATAATGGTGCATGCCTTCAATCAAACAACAAACTTATCCAAAGGTTCCTTAACCTACCTGATGTTTCACAAAAAAAATCCTTAAAACCCAATGGTAAAAGCAGCGGAGGTTGCAGACAAAGAAATTAATCCTTTCCCTCAAAATCCAAATGAAAAATGACCAAGACTTGTACAAAGCAGTGGGAGGAGCCTTCTGGACAGGAAGAGGAATTTGCAGTCTCTGTGGCACTTCCTTCCTGTTAAAAAAAACCCAATATGTTTCGAACTAAAAAAACTACCTGAATTGTCGTTCTGGTAGGATACCTAATCGAACAACTATTTTGAGTTGATATAGCTGGTTCTCTAGTAGAAAATCTACTTGTGGATCTGCCCTCTTCCGTGCCTACTCGCATTAGAAAATCATGTGGAAGGCTTCCTATCGATCAAAATCACACTAGGGTTTGACAAATCGAGCTTGCACGCGACAGCTTGCTTGCTGTGCCTCGCTCTGTTCCGGTTGTAATTGTGTTGCTCAAATGGAAAATAAATTCTGCCACGGGGTGATTGGTAGAATTTGGCCAGAACTCCGCATTAAAAGAGACATCAGGAGTTGCCAAATTCCTCCAATTTCGTGAGTGGAACTACAGATTTAACCTGGGCCTAACATATACACTGTCTACAACCAACTCGCTAGCCACAATACATGAACTATAACTCATGCCCTAATATAACTATAACTCGCGCCCCCACCATGCACAGTTTTGCCATTAATGATGCCTTTTGAAATGCTGCCGTGATGTTATCAGTGATGTCATAGAACATGGGTACTCGCTAACATTTTACCAAGGGCCACAAAGTATGGTCTGTAAAATGACTGAGGGCCGTGTTGATGCCAGCAGAGTGGTGGTCTGGTTGGGGATGGGGTAGTAAGGTGGGCATGGGGGAAGCAAAGCATATACATCTACTGGCTGAATTTCACAATATGAAACCAGAAATCCTGAAATCGAACCCAGCTTCCCCAGTTTACCAAAAGGTGTGATCCTAAGCAATTGATTTATATCAATTTCCCTCCTTTTTCTTCATCATCACGTATGAGTACTTCGAAATATATGACTTCAGGATGTCCATTGTACAAAACTTTCTGCTGTGTTTGATTTATTAAGCTATAATGTTGTTAATGTATAATATGAACCTAGGCCACCCTAAGAGTGCACATAAGAACTGACGTGTTCAAAGTTGAAAACTTTTAAAAAAATACTTCTCAATGGACTGATATTACCTGATATACTAAGGTGAGATGGTTCCGCATGTTAATGAAATATGCTTTTTGAATTTTGAAGAGACCTTAGATATTTTTACACCTTTGCTGTAAAATGACTTTGAAAATAAAGGTGTTTTTAAAGTTAAGTGGTGCAGGACAAACTAGTTACATCCTATACTTAACTTCAATTAACCTTTAAATAAAGGCTTGCCTATTTTTTAAGATCGTTTTTTTAATGTTTGTACTGAGTTTACTGAACAGCATTCTAATGCAGCTATTGACCAGAGGGCCGCAAGTAAAGGTCAGAAGGGCCGCAGGCAGCTTCCGGGCCGTACTTTAAGTATGCCTATCATAGAATGTCTCATGAGAAACTAATACACAATAATATAGTGTATTACAGTGTATTCTTGACTTTTTATATATTTATTTTTCGTATTCCTGTAACTACTGACATACTTTGTAGGTACTAGAACTGTTCTTGGTAAACTATTTCAAAAAATATAAATACATTTCACAAACTATTGCTACTTCAATAATAAACAACAATAAAACCTACTTCCTGCCTATATTGAATGCCCTAACCCAGAACGTAGCCAGTGTGCTGAAAACTACTGGCTGCCTTTTAAATTGTGTAAAGACAGCCATTAGCCAATCATATACAGCCTTGTCATCGGCATGTACTGTTGTGTATTGTGAAGTCACAGTGGTATACCGCAGCACTATATATTACTAAGTATTTTGAGACTTATACTTAAATACTACTTTAAATATCCACCCATAATACCTAAAATTACCATTTACACCCCAGGATCTATATTTCTGCCACATTACATCTACAGCCTTTCCCCACTTTCACACTATGTCTGTTTAAATACCACACTCCACTCAACACAACTGCACTCTATACACTCCAATCCTTGTCACTCCACTGTACGCAATTCCACTCTACACCACTCCAGTCTACGTCACTCCAACAGATGCCACACTCCACTCCATGCTAATTCACTGTACATTACTCCACTCTACCCCACTCCACTGTACTCTACACCACTTCACTGTAGGCTATTACACTAAACGCCATTTTTCGCTTTGACACTCCAGTCTATGCCACTCCACTGTACTCCTCTCCAATCTATGGCCTTCCACTCTACACTATTCCAATCTATGCCACTTTATTTTATGCCACTGTATGCCCTTACACTCTATGCTATTCCACTGTACACCACTACACTGTGCCTCACTCCACTCTATGCCTCTTCACTGTACACCACTCCACTCTACGCCACTCTACTGTATGCTATTCCACTCTACCCCACTCCTTTCTGCGTGACTCCACTCAACGCCATTTCACTGTACGCCACTTTGCTCTACCACATTTCACTCTATGCCACTCCACTCTACACCACTCCACTGCATGCTTTCCCACTCTATGCCAGTCTACTCTATGCCTCTCCAATCTATGTGGCTCCACTGTTCGCCATTATACTGTAACTCACTCCACTCTACACCACTCCACTTTTTGCTACTCCAGTCTAAACCACTACACTCTACGCTATTCCACTCTATGCCACGCCACTGTATGCTATTCCAGTCTATACCACTCTACTCTACACCACTCCACTGTACTCTACAGCACTCTATTCTCCGCTATTCCACTGTACTCGATGCCACTCTACACCACTCCACTTTACACCACTCCATTCTATCCCACTCCAATGTATGCTGTTCCAGTGTATACAACTCCACTCAATGCCACTCCACTTTGGCCCATTCCACTTTAAGCCACTCCACTCTATGTCACTCCACTGTATGCTGTACCACTCTAAGCCACTCCACTGCATGGGACTCCACTCAATGACTCTCCACTGTACGCTAATGCACTCTATGACACTACACTCTATGTCCGCCAGCCTATGCCACTCCACTGGAAGCCACTCCAGTCAATGCTACTCCGCTCTACTCTTTTCCACTCTACGCCACTCCTTTCTGCGTGACTCCACTCAACGCTATTTCACTGTACGCCACTTTGCTCAACCACATTTCACTCTATGCCACTCCACTCTACACCACTCCACTGCATGCTTTCCCACTCTATGCCAGTCTACTCTATGCCTCCCCAATCTACGTGGCTCCACTGTACGCCACTATACTATAACTCACTCCACTCTACACCACTCCACTTTTTGCTACTCCAGTCTAAACCACTACACTCTACGCTATTCCACTCTATGCCACGCCACTGTATGCTATTCCAGTCTATACCACTCTACTCTACACCACTCCACTGTACTCTACAGCACTCTATTCTCCGCTATTCCACTGTACTCGATACCACTCTACACCACTCCACTTTACACCACTCCAGTCTATGCCACTCCAATGTATACTGTTCCAGTGTATACAACTCCACTCAATGCCACTCCACTTTGGCCCATTCCACTTTAAGCCACTCCACTCTACGTCACTCCACTGTATGCTGTACCACTCTAAGCCACTCCACTGTATGGGACTCCACTCAATGCCTCTCCACTGTACGCTAATGCACTCTATGACACTACGCTCTATGCCCGCCAGCCTATGCCACTCCACTGGAAGCCACTCCAGTCAATGCTACTCCGCTCTACTCTTTTTCACTCTACACCACTCTACTGTACACTATTGTACTGCATGCTAATCCATTCTACATCACTCCCTCGTATGTCACTCTATTCTATGCAACTTCCCTCTACATCAATTCACTATATCCCACTTCACCATATATTACTTCACTCTACAGCATTCCACTCTACGCTATTCCACCATAAGCCACTTCACTCTGTTACTCCACTCCACACCACACCACTGTACACCACTCCACTCTATGCTATTCCACTGTACATAACTGCACTTTACGCCACTACACTCTATGCTATTCCACTCTATGCCACTCCGCTGTACGCCACTCCAAAGTACACTATACCACTGTACAGCACTCCACTCAATGCCACTCCACTCTCTGCTACTTCACTCTATGTGCTATTCCAGTGTAAGCCACTCCACCATACCCAACGTCACTTCATGCCACTCCACTGTACTCTACTTAACCACACTGTACTCCACTCAGCGACTGTCTTCACCCCTCTACTATAACACACTATACTCCAATCTATAGCACTGAACCATACAACAATGTGCTTCTATCAATGCAAGTCTACAGCACTCTGCTTTAGTCTGTGCCACTGTACAACACTCTACTCCAGGCTGCAACATTGTAAGCAATGCCTTCTATGCTGCTCCATCCCACTTTACCATACTCTACTCTATGACACACTACTCCACTTTACTCCACTGCATTCCACTACTGCACTCTACACCACTTCACTGTAGGCTACTCTATGCCACTTAACTCTACAATGCTCCATGCCACTCCATTCTACCATACTATCCACACTTTACTCTGCTCTATGCCACTCCACTGTACAACATTGTAATCCACCCTGTTGCACTCCACTCTACTCCACTATATGACACTTTCCAACACTCTACAACATGCCAGTCCACTCCACTGCATGAAACCCCACTCTACTCTATAAAACTTTACTCTACCGTATGCTAAACCAGTTAACACTAGTTAATGCCACTCTACTCTACAACACACTACTCCACTCTACACTACGCCTCTCCACTAGAATCCACTATACTCTACTTCACTGCACAATAATTTATTCTACTCTTTGCCACTATATGGCACTCCACTCTGCACTGCTCCACTCTACAACAGCCAATTGCACTCTTTGCCACTGCACTCTACAAGACTTTACTACACTCTGTGCCCCTATACCATACTGTACTCAACTCCTTTCCCCTACACTACACTGTATAACCCTCTACTCCACTCTAAACCTCTGCACTTCACAGTACAGCACTCTGCTCCACTCCACCCCACTTTCCAACACTCTACAACACAACACACCACTCCACTGTACTGTACAAGACATCAATCCAATTTTTGACGGTTTACTCAACTCTATGCAACGTCCTTTTACTCTACTGTACTCCACATCACTCTCATGTACAACACACCTCTCCACTCTATGACGATTTACTTCACTTTACGCTATACCACTCCACTCAACTCCACTCCACTGTACAGCACTCTACTCTACTCTACTGTATGCCATTCCACTGTATGCCACTCCACTCTACAGTATTCCACTCTATGGCACTCCACTCTACTGGATGACACACTACTCAATTCTATGGCAAACCAGTCCATGTCACTTAACTGTATGCCACTCCACTCTACTCTAAGAAAATCGACTGCACTCTCCGCTATGTCCACTCCACTCTATGACACTACTGTCTATGGCACTGCACACTAAGCTATTCTACCATATGCCACTCCAGTTTATGCCACTTTTCTTTATGCCAGCAACTCTATACAACTCCACTCTACATCAATCCACTGTACACTTCAACTCTATGCCACTCTACTCTATGCCAATGTACCCCACTTCACTGTGCGCCAATCCACTGTTTTTCACTTAGCGTCACTCTGCCCTTTGCCACTTCATTCTACGCTACTCTGTTGTCCCCCATTTCACTGTACGCCACTCTACACTATTCAACAATGTGCCACTTAACTCTATGTTACTCCACTTTACCCTATTCTATTGTACATAGATAGATAGATAGATAGATAGATAGATAGATAGATAGATAGATAGATAGATAGATAGATAGATAGATAGATAGATAGATAGATAGATAGATAGATAGATAGATAGATAGATAGATAGATAGATAGATAGATAGATAGATAGATAGATAGATAGATAGATAGATAGATAGATAGATAGACAGACAGACAGACAGACAGACAGACAGACAGAACGACAGACGGACGGACGGACGGTCGGTCGGACTGACAGACAGACAGACAGACAGACGGACAGACAGACAGACAGACAGATATTCAATGAAAGTGATATAGTTAAGTGTGCAGACCCGTCCCACTCAGGGAAGATCTGGCATGGCAGTTCTGTGTGGACAGTTCTCATTGGAGGAGGGTCAAGGATGGTTTATATGTGGTCGGGTCCAAACTAAGGTTTTTATTATTAACAGTTTTTTAAAGCATCCAGTTACTCCAGATGCCCCATGCTCGAAGTGCCCGACAACGCGAAATATATACCAAGACACACCAGGGAAAAATTACCTATTAAAGTAGTGGAGAACTCACCCCGCAAGCTGCTAAACAGAAAGGAAAGAAACTCGAAACCAAATGAAAATTGCAGCAGGTACCAGATTAGATTATTTTGAAGAACAAAGTTTGTATTCTTTTCCTAAAGGTTGCTTCTTCAGTGGAGGAGCAAAGTATTCCACAACTTGGAGGCTGGAGCCTAAAGGAGCAGCCGCCCATGCAGACTCTCTTAACAATGGGGACCACCACCAATGCAGTACCAGATGATCTAAGGCTTTGACTGGATGAATAAGGTTTCACCAAGGAATAGAGATACTGAGGACCCTTGCCCATGCCCTAAAAGATTTTCTGTCAGAGGCACATTACGTTATAAGATATTCTTTTTTAAGCGGCAGCCAATACAAATTATCTAAGGCTGGTGAAGAAGGTTCCTGTCTCAGAAGGTTCAATAACAAATGAGCTGCTATGTTTTGCACTCTCTGCAACTTTAATATTCTACCCTGAGTAGCTCACATGTAAAGTATGTTACAACAATCTAGTCTTGATATCAAAAGAATCTGGACTATTGTGGGATGATGAGCAAAGAATCGATGGGTTGGGATATAGCCAGAGTAATTACCAGTGGCTCAGATTAATTCAAGAATTCCAACCATCACCTTTTGTATTTTTTTGTGTGTCACTTTAAGAGGGATGGGTATGCGTAGATGTGGGTCCCATGTGGACTGTGTCACTGGAACCAAGCTACACTTTGCTGATGAACCCTAACTAGGGTGAAACTGGTCCTAGGTTGCTTGTATTCCGGTTCAGTGATGACACTGCCTGGCAGTTTGGGATGTACCATTCCCACTAGAGCTTGGTCTGCATATGGCTGGGTCCAATCTGAAGTGGCATGGTGTTAGATATGGGGGTCTCCAGTAGGCAGGTTGTTACCCTGTCCAAGAAGAGACCCTTCGTCCTACTCAGGTTAAAGGGGATACACCACTGAAATAAACCCTGATCACCCTCTTGGTAGCTTGGCATGAGCAGTCAGGCTTATCGAAGAGGCAGTGTGACACATTTGCACATAATAGCCAATAGTAATACAGTGAAAGTACTACCAAAGGATACCACACCAGTTAAATATTTATCTGTGTAAAACAAGACCAAAACGATAAAGATCCAACATACAATAATCAAATGTGCACTTTTCAAAAATAACCATAAAAAGGCAGTTTCTTGAAGTCGTTAGCTTCGTCCGGTGCTACCGCGGTGCTGAAGACAATGAAATCCAACAGTTTCAGTCAACCGCGTCGATGAATACCGGCATCAGTGTCAGAAGACTTGTGAACAGTACCTTTTGTTCAGGACTATCACATCAGTGTGAGGCAGCGGTTGCAGTCATTGATGTTGCGGTGTGAAGCGGAGCGGTGAGGCTCAGTGGCAGTCATCCAGCCGTGTCGGTGAGACCAGGGTGGTGGTGCGAAGCGGGGAACTGCTCGTTGTGATGCTGACGGTCACAGTGCAAGCAGCAGCGTTTGTCGAAGATCGGCAGTCAAAGGGGCTGGTGTCGGTGGGACGCAGCTGCGGTGCGGGATGGGGCAGTGCTTTGTGTAGCTTACGAGACCTGCCCCCAGACCATGGTGCAGACCATGGAGGCTATGTCAGCTGGCAGTTGCGTAGTCGGTTAAACCAGGCCAGCAGAGGGCAGCGAGGCGTTGCAGAGTGCAGTGTCCACAAGTTGTGGTGCAAGCAGTGGTCCAGAGGCGGCGGTGGTTGTTGTCATTGGTAAGTCCAGTGTTGGGGCAGTTTGCCACCCTGTTCTCCCTCACCCCAGGTGTCACAACTGGTGACAGTCACTCAAAGGGTTCCTGGGAGTCTGCAAATTTACCAGGTAGGTGACATTATGTTTGCACTCCACCACCTGAAAAGACCCAGTCCAATTGTCCTGCAGAGCACAAGGCTCTACTGGGGCCATAACCCATACTTTTTGGCCATGCTGAAACTCTACTGCAGTGGCATTCTGGCCACACCTGCTTTTCATCTCCTCTTGGCTTGCTTCTAGGATCGCATGAGCGAGTTTCCTGAAGCAGAAGTTTGGTTCCTGAAGGCCAGCATGTAGCTTAATACATCCTGGGGAGTCTTCCTGTGAGATGTCCAGCCTTCCTTGACCAAACTGAGAGGTCTTCTCATAGGGTGCCCATACAGAAGCTCAAAGGGACTGAAACCTAAAGACTTCTGTATGCAAAGAGAAGGCATGGTAACAGGACGTCCCACTTATGCTTCATGGGTTCTGTTAGACCCTTGATCATGCCTTTTAGGGCTTAAGTTGAACCTTTCTACCAACCCATTACCTTGGAGGTGGTAAGGAGTGGTGAACTTGTAAGGTACACCACACTCCTCCCACAGGAATGCCGGTTACTTCGATATGAAATTGGTACCCCGGTCAGATACCACCTCTCTGGGGAACCCCACGCGAGAAAAGATCCTCATTAATGCCTAACCCACCACTGGCATTGTCATTGTCCTGATAGAGATAGTCTCCAGGCACCGGGTGGCATGGTCCACCAAAACCAGAATATACCTGTTGCCCATAGCTGTCTTGGGATCCAGTGGCCCCACAATGTCCATCCCAACCCTCTCAAAAGGGATGCCAACAACCAGAAAAGGTTGGAGAGGAGCCTTATACTTCCTCCCAGTCTTACCACTTGCCTGGCAAGTTTGACAAGACCTACAATGTGCATCTGACTGCCTTCGTATTGAGGGCCAAAAGAAGTGGGTGACAACCCTCTCAAAGGTCTTTTCCTGCCACAAATATCCTGCCAAAGGCACATCATGAGCCAGACCCACTAGGAAGGTGACATCGGTGATACCAGGGCAGTGGAGTGAAGTGAGGCAGTGCGGAGTGCAGTGCCCATAGTTTGCAATGCAAGCAGAGGCTTGGCAGTGGCAGCGGTCATCGGTGAGACAAGGGTTGCAGTGTGAAGTGTGGGGTGCCCTCTGTGGTGCCTTGAGGTCACTGAACTGCTGGTGGTCTTGGCAACTGCATCGGGTTGTGGTTTTCCTCTGTGGCAACTGAAACAAGCGGTCCCAGAGGCAGTACCCAGAGAAAGGTGAAGTCTTTGCTGTACCTGAGACTTCTTGAACAGGGAGCAAGCTGTACCTCAAGCCCTTGTAGAAACTCAAACAAAGAAGTTGCATAAAGTTCAGTCCACTTCTTTCTCTGTCCAAAACAGAAGCAGCCACTGCACGCCAACACAGCAAAGCACACAGCAGAGTGGTAGTTCTGGGCCCCAATATTTATACCATATTTCCTTCTCTTGTGTCAAAGAGTGTATGTGCTCAGTCCAAACCAGTTTTATCCTTTTTTCGCCCAGCCTGCTGGCAGAGGGTGGCAACAGCATTTTCCAAGGCAGACCAGACCCATTCAGGTGTAAGGAAATCTCCTCCGACTAGTCTAAATGCAGGCCACGTCTATGCAGACCAGTCCAGACTAATCCAGGAGAGGCAGGACACACCTCAACCCCCCCTCATTTGGTTGGTCGAGGGGAATGCACATATCCAGCCTCTGTCACTCTACAGCCAGACAGTCAATCCACAATCCAGCAGAAGCACATGGAAAGGCTAAGCAAGAAAATACCCACTTTCTAAAAGTGATATTTTCAAACACACAACAAACAAAAAATCATCTTTACTAAAAAATGCATTTTTACATTCTGAGTTCAGGCATACTAAACTCCAGTTCTCTATCCCAGTGGGAAGTTATACGTGTATGATGTTAAAAAGTATCTCCCATTCTATTGTGTGGGATAGATCACCTCTCAATAGTAAAAAACAAATTACACTGTATTTCACTATCAGGACATATCACAAACACCAGTACATTTCCTACCTTTCACATACACTGCACCCAGCCAATAGGGGTTCCTTGGGCCTGCTTTACGAGTGACTTACATGTAATAAAAAGGAAGGTTAGGGCTTGGCACGTGGTTGCACTTACCAAGTCAACATGGCAGTAAAAACTGTGTGCAGACACTGCAGTGGCAGGTCAGAGATACCTTCACAGGGCTACTTCTGTTGGTGGCACAATCAGTGCTGCATGCCCATTAGTAGCAGTTGATTTACAGGCCCTGGCGCTCTCAGTGCGCTTTCCGAGGGACTTACCAGAAAATCAAACAAGACAATCATGGAAACACCAATCCATAACATAATTTACAGTGGGAGCCCTTGCATTTTTAACACTGAACAGCAGTGGGAAATTGCGCAGACACTAAAGCAGCAAAAACATAGTCAAAACCAGGACATCAGAAAACAAAAAGACTGGGTAAACACGCCAAAAGATGCCAGGTCTAACACATGGTGTACACAATAACGATGGACTGGTATGCAGCCACAAGCAAGTATCAGTGACTGAGATCAACTCAAGCATTCCATCCATCACTTTTTGTATACTTTTGTGTGGCCTACATCATTGGCAACTTTCCTGTGCTGTGCTCCTCGAATGTAATCCTGGTATTCTGCTCACTTCGAACTCCAGTACACTGCAAGAGATGTACCTCTGTGCTGTGGACTCTAAAGCTCATCTGTCATTGGACTCATTTCAAAAGCTAATGTCATGCAATGAAAATACCACATGAATTCCCGCTGTCTCACAGTTCATTGTGCACTGCAGAGCAGTTCCCGTGCTTTGCGCCATTTCTGTGGCCTGATGTGTTATTGACTAACTGTGGTGCTTACCATCTAACGTTGCCTGGACGACCACTTTAAGACCCCACTGGTTGCCAGACCTGGGGGAAGAAGGCACCAGAGTCAGCTTTAGTTAGTGGAACGGCAAGTTGTGGCAAGGTACAAACTTTCAAATCCGTAGTCGGAGAACCTGTTCTGTATGCTCCCTCTACTTGTCCTTCTTCATGACCTTTTTACTTCTCCCCACATCCTTCCTTACACACACTTTCCCTTCCTTTATTCCTCTTATTTCTCTCAACACTTTTTTAAATCAGCTTCTTAGGACGAAACCAGCCAGTTTATTGATACTTCAAATACTGCTGCCTTGTCCACAATACAATTAGATGCCAAATTAAATAGATTTAGATCGAGCTAGCTCTTTTTATTTGGGTAAAAGCTAACGCAGTCCTAGCACACCATTGATTTTTCTAAAGAAGTGGTCTCTTCACTTCAAGAACGTTCTCAAAAAGAAGCTGTTCAACATTGAATGCCCAACCCTGATATAATACTACACAGGAATGTTGGTTCTAATTCTAAAGATTCTATAGGCTCTCTTTGCACATGGCATACACTGCTGGTGTGCATTAATGGTCCCATGGTGTGGTAATTCTTTATATATTGTGGTCATTCTTGACAACTGTTATCATTTGTAGGCCCGTCTTCAGCCAAGATCTTTTGATTTTACTAAATGATCTTCTATAATATACTTGGTTATAAGGACACTTTTCATCCACTGGTTTCTTGTTGTGTCTTTTACGTTTTTCTTCTGCCCACTTTAGCATTTACCGTGGAATAGTAGGGCAGCTCACTTCACCAGTGCTAAAACTTCACCCAGAGTGACTGCATGCTGCCCTTTCACATGCTGCAAATCAACACAAAGTAATTCTCTTCAGTGTGGGCAGCTACTTTGTCAATGTTTACTTCTTCAGACCAAAAACAGTTTTGCTTTTAACCATTTTTTTGTATTACTGATGGCCGAATAGCCCCCCAACAATAATAAAGTTTTGTAAAAACACTGAAAAAAAAAACAATAATTGACTAAATCAAAAGGCTGACAGCTCCGCCAGATCTATTTGCTATGCAAATTCTTGTTATAGTGAGACCTCTGCATATAACATTGCTGAGTTTAACCTTTCTGCATCTATCTGGACACAAATTCCCCTATTCATCTAACCATGCATTCACCAAATCATTATTCTATCCATTTTTGCACTCACTTATTCAACCATTCATTCATTCATACATACACTCACTAATTTTCCATTCACTCCGCTACTCACTCATTCACCCATCCATGCATCATTCACCAATCCAATTGTTGACTAATTTTCACATATATCCATTCACATACCCACCAATTCATGCACACAAACTCTTCAAGCAAAGACTAGGGGCCTCATTTATGAAGGTTTACCGTAGGGCAGCGCAGCAGGTCTTCCTGCTGCGCTTCCCTACGGCATAAGAAAAGGGCAGGAATGCGCCGTATCTATAAGATACAGAGCATTCCTGTCCTTTTCCCCTGCACCGGTGCACAATGGGCTGCCGTGCACCAATGCAGGCATCTTTTCACCATGGTGCAAGGGCTCCTGCGTTGCGGGGATGATAATTTTTGTACAGGAAGGGAAACCTTTCTGTACAAAAATAATCACAAAAGGCTTTTCCTCTTTCTATGGAAAAAGGAAAAACGAGGAGAAATAAAGATATTTCTCCTCCTTGCGCCTCCCTTACGCCTTCCCTGGGGAGGCATAAGCTTTTGGCACTGCCTCAGATTTGTGATTTCTCGTAAATCTGAGACATTGTCAAAAGGCCATGGATGTTGCTGGGAACGACCCCAGCAACAACCATTGCACGCCCCTTTAACGCAGAACACTGCGTTAAAGGGACTGATATTTATAAGGAAGCATTAAGCCAAAAAAAGTGGCTTAGTGCTACCTGATAAATATCACGCAGGATTCTGCACCACAGAATGTCACAAAAAAAGTGACGTTCCGGAGGCCCAAGGAGTCTCATAAATGAGGCCCTAAGAATTTTTAATATAAAATATTCAGACCTCCTTGTTTTGACAATGCTTTTTTTTATTATATGTCTCATATCAGGAGTTGTGCCCGTTTGAGCCTGTAACGTGCTCATTGTACATGCTGAATTGTTCTGCAAGTGTAGTAAAGTACTGCAGAGTAATCCAATAATCACAAAGTCAAGAGTGCAGGATGGGTCAGTGAGGCAAAGAATGAAAAATTTTATTACTGGTGAAAAAAGGACAGCGCTTTGTTTCCCAAGGATCAGGCTGAGCTTCCTGTAAATATTGTGTTATTAATATTTCTTATCTTATCAGATGTCCTTATCATGGAAAGAAAGATATTCCCTTGACTTCTGTTTTCTTCAAGTTTAAAAAAATGAAATAACCAGCTTGCTGCAAAAATTATGCCTAAGTGAAAATATCCTGTCATAGAGGAGCTGCAGAAAATGATGGCGCCTTTGCATAAGGCAGGGCAGAGTGAAATGGTTTTCCTAAGCAATGGTTTAACTAGTTCTGATATAAATGAAAATGTGAACGCTACATTCAAGTGAGAGTTTACATTATTCTCCATTGTTTATAGAAAGGCCTCCTTACCTCAAAGAAGAAATAGCAAGAAATAAAAACTGCACTCGGCGCCATAGTTCTAAGATAACTGATTTGTGGACATATGAGCAACAACCCGCGATAATTATCGCTAAGCGCACTTAGCGCTAGGATAATTATCGCCGGCTAACGTGGATTTTTATCGCTGAGATAGCATGCTATTAGCAACGCTTATCTCAAAAGCGATAAAAATCCTAGCACTAACTAGTGGAGAAGTGTAGCTCACTGGTTAGAGGAGGCATACCCTGAAGCAGAGGTCAGACCTGGGACCAGGGTTTGATTCCCGACGTGGCAGGGTGTGGAGCCCAATTCTCCACAGACTTGATAATTCTCGCTTCGGTGCCTACTCTAAGCACGAGTTCACACTATGCAGCTCTGGGCAACAAGCTTGCTTAATCTCCACAACGGCCCCCTGCGGTGGGATGCCTGGCTTTCACCTTGGGGATGCCCAGTACGGGTTATCTCACAGGGAAAAACCAGGACGGGTTCCCAATGCAAGCGCTGAGATGCCCAAGGGTAATTTGAGCGCTATATAAGACCATACAACTGCCAAACGTGAGATTATCGCTGGAAACCCAGCGATAATCTCACGAAGTTTGGCGTTAGCTTGATGATAGGGCCTCACATACTTAGCCATGATATCCACCTTCCATAGGATATCATGGCTAAGTCAGTCCTGAAGCAGGCGTAAGGAAAGTAGCGATAACAGGGTTATTGCTACTTTTCTTGCCGCTATGCTTCATAGTGTGGGGCTTGATGATAGGAGAAATGTCGCTTAGCGACCCAGTCATGCCAGGTCAGGAACGCCCACTTTGCATCTCATTAGAGATGCAAAGCTGGGCGTTAAGAATCCGGGCGCTAATTCAAAGTTTCACGCGATAGCGTGACCTTGCTAATTAGGCGATAAAATTATTGCCCCTTTTCGCCCGAAAACAGACGCAAAAGCGGCGAAAACAGACGCAAAAGCGGCAATAATTTTATATCGCCTCGTTGCTGATATGCCCCTTGGCTTTTCAGGGGAATGAACGCCATATTTGAGAGAATTGCTAATATTTGTAGTGGTCCGTTTTAGCAAGATTCTCGCCTTCAAAGGTTACACAGGGGCATATTATCAAGAAACAGCATTAAAATGATGGCTGCTTTAGCGGCAGAAAACTGCCGCTAAAGCGGCGATAATGGGCTTGATAATATTGCCTTGAGAATTCCCATAGAAGCCCATGTTCTGGTGTCAACATGGGCTTCTATTGGAATTCTCTGCGGCATATTATCAAACCCATTCTCGCCTTTTTAGCGGCAGTTTTCTGCCGCTAAAGCGGCGATAATTTTAACGCTGTGCTTGCTAATATGCCCCACAGTTCGCTAACGTGTGAACGCTCTGCATTGTAAAGAAGCAAAACACGTAAAATAATCTCATGATGGAAACAGGAGCAAAAGCCAGCGGATGAACGGAGAATGGGGATTTTCATCCATTTGTCAAGCCATATCATCACATTCAAAAGCATTAGTCTTAGTTTTCAGTTCCTAATGTGTCTGCCAGGAACTAATGAAAAAAAGTAACTGGAGAAGAAACTCTTAAAAGCATTCCTACCGTCTAGGGCCATTATTGAACAGCGCTGTACTTCAGAAACAACTGCTGCAAATCAGAAGAGTGGAGCTGAAGAATAATCCCTCAGTGAAGTGCTCTTGTGGTCAGGAACAGAGGTAAAAAGGTCACCAAGAATCCGACAAACAAGGAGTTCTAGTTTTTTTTCATTTCTAATATGACTTCTTAGTACTTGTCACCACATTTTCAATCACTCAAAAATCTGTATTTTTCCGTAAATCAAGCCACAGACACAGATTAGGTTCACACCTTAAATTTAAATACAAATGTAAGAAACAAACAAAGGAACTCCCGAAGGTTCCTAGTTTAGATATAAACTGGTAACAGCTAAATAATACTTAATTGACATGCTAATTTGCCTCCTCAAAGTCCTTTTTCTGGCTGAGTTTTAAGCACATGGTTAAGACACCATGGGCCCGATTCACAGAACTGACTTAAGACAAAATCCTAAACTTACTACCATTTTGGTATTCACAGAAGGCACTTACTCATTTTGGTATTCACAGAAGGCACTTACACATTTCGGTATTCACAGAAGTTAGGAGTCCTAACTTTAGGGCTCCTAAATGCATTCTGTGAATACCGAAAGTCTTAAAATTAGGATTTTTTTCAGTTTAGTAGTAATATAGTTAGGACTCCTAACTTTAGGACTCCTAAATGCCTTCTGTGAATACCGAAAGCCTTAAAATTAGGATTTTTCTCAATTTAGTAGTAGTAAAGTTAGGACTCCTAACTTTAGGACTCCTAAATGCCTTCTGTGAATACCGAAAGCCTTAAAATTAGGATTTTTCTCAGTTTAGTAGTAGTATATTTAGGACTCCTAACTTTAGGACTCCTAAATGCCTTCTGTGAATACCGAAAGTCTTAAAATAAGGATTTTTCACAATTTAGTAGTAGTAAAGTTAGGACTCCTAACTTTAGGACTCCTAAATGCCTTCTGTGAATACCAAAAGCCTTAAAATTAGGATTTTTCTCAGTTTAGTAGTAGTAAAGTTAGGAGTCCTAACTTTAGGACTCCTAAACTGAGAAAAATCCTAATTTTAAGACTTTCGGTATTCACAGAAGGCATTTAGGAGTCCTAAAGTTAGGACTCCTAACTTCTGTGAATACCGAAGTGAGTAAGTGTCTTCTGTGAATACCAAAATGAGTAAGTGCCTTCTGTGAATACGAAAATGGTAGTAAGTTTAGGATTTTGTCTTAAGTTAGTTCTGTGAATCGGGCCCTCACAGAGCAGCTCACGAGGTGTGCTTTGTTCTGATAAAAGGAATGTAACCACACCATATATGAGCCTAGGATCTATCCAGGTAAACCACCTTCTTACAAACATAATCTGCATCATACATTATGCAAAAAAGAGCAGTCGACTCTATAAAGTCATAATGCAAAAACGTCAGTAATCCAGTAGGGCTCTCTAAATTGCTTGCTCAATCTGAAGCGCTCATGGGTCATTCATAAAACTTAATGTAATTCACCACTGAAAAATAAGGAAGTAAAATGTTATGTCCCCTCGTCTTATTTGGACATAAGATACAGCATGCATATTGTAGATGTATTGTCTACCACTACTGAAACACATGGAAGCCCATCCCCCTTGTTTCTCAAAAACCAAAGTGGAAAAGTTCTTAATTGGGTCGGTTGAGTGAAAAGCACACCCTTTGATTTGTACCGTTCCCAAAGATTCTCCACTCTTTTGTCTGCATTTAATCGCTACTTACTCCTCTTGGCATGCTTACATCATGAGCAGCATGTCTATTTCCAAATGTTGAATGATGACACTCAGATCTGCTTGTAGCTAGACAACAGACCGGAGACACTAACCACCGTCTCATGCTTGGACCATATATATGCCCTATAGGGTGAATGAAAGTTTCCTCTGCATAAATAAAGGCACAACTGAGATTTGTGTAAAGGTTGCAACCAGGTCCAACTAATTAACCTTCGATTCCCCTACAGGTCATAGTACTTTTCCACTAACCCTTAAATAAGCAACCTGGGAATATGTTTTGAGTCTAAATTTTTATTTCCTCCTAAAGTCAATGCATATGTGAATGGCATCAACCTCCAGCTTTCCATAATCCAGTAAATGTTACCACTTCTACAAGTGAGGATCAGGTGGCGCTACCAAGAGCCTGTATCATGGCACACTTATCATATGCAATATCATTTACCCTGGTCTCACTAAGACATTCACTGCAAGACTATAAAGGCTTCAAAAAGAATATTCCAGAATGTGCCTAAACAAAAGAAACAATATCATACTTAACCTGAAAATATTTCATTAGCTCACAGTACATGTATCTGATTTATGGTTCTCTGAGCGTCCAATATTAGGGCCAGCTTACTCAGATTCCACCAACCTGGCGAGCCGAAGTTCCACCAAGAGGATGAAACTTTGAAGCAGATCCCTTGGAGTTCAAGGCACAGAATATGAAACACACTCAACCCAAACCTGAGAGCTTCACCCAAACACAAGCAGTTCAGGAAACTCATGAAAACTGACTTATTTAGTATTTACTTTGCTCATGCTGACTTGGGGGTCATGTTTGAAGAACATTGGGCACAGTTAACCACCTATCCGATCACATTCTAACCTTACCTAAATTCTTCCATAAGCTATGCCCAGTGTTAGACTTGGCCCTCTCTGCAGGGTAGCCCTCAAACGTTTGCCTTCAAACCTCCAATGTTTTCAGAATTCTTTTTGTTTGGGATTTATAGCATGGTAACATTGTCTTAATCCCAATTGGCACATTTAGTTTGCTGATAGGTCCCTAGTAAAATGTACAACAAGTACTGAGGATCTGTAAATAAAATGCTGCTAGTGGCCCTCCACCACTCATTGTGCCACCAACTTAAGTAGCCTTTTTAAACAAGGCCCAGGTCTGTCATTGCAGCCTGTATGAAGTTTTAAACTTTGCACCTAAGGTAGGCTCTAGTCAGCCCATGGGGCAGGGTGAATTGTAATTAAACAGTTATGCATGTACTCCTAAATTGTACATGTCCTTGTAGGGAAAAACTCCCAAATTCGTTTTTCACTACTGTGAGGCCTACTTCTCCCTTAGGATAACACTAGGTTACTACATTGGTAGAAATATCATGTTTGGTGTATGAGAAATTGTAATTTAAAATCCTCTTCAATGGTAAAGTCGGATTTTAGGTCACATTTCTAAAAATGTAAATTTTCGAACGTTGACATTTTCTTGTCTTAACCGTTTGGTGCCTGAGGCATGTTCCTAGGTCACTTGACAAGGTGTGAGTGGCAGTTGGCCGTTGTATATATTCCTCCCAGACAGTCACACAATAGAGGGACTAGGTGTGCCTTAATGGGCCCTCTCAGGCAGGATGGGAGGAGGGGCTGTGTAAATCCTCACTTACAGTTTAATAGGCTGGGCCCTGCTCACATACAAAAAACTTCACACTAGATGTTTGTGTCTATAGACAGGCTGGTGTCAGAGCAGGAAGGCACAAAGTTCCAGACACTTCTGAGAGGCGAAATCTCTAAAGGTTTCTCCAACTTCAAAGGAGGCACCAGGTACAAAAATGGGACCCTTAGACCCACTTTTCAGTTCACTCCTGGACCTGTAGACAGTAATCGCTTGCCAAACTGACTTTGCGGCAGCTCGAACTAACTTTTTCACCACACTAGCAAATCCTGTTCAGCGCCTCTTCACAGAAGGGGAATCCAGCCTCGTGGAGCCCTCAATGGCTACATTCTGCAGCTTCATCCCCCTGGATATTTCTGACTTTCAGAAAACAAAAATAAGTTTGAACAAATAAATCTCTACTGCTACTTCATCCAGCGGCTCTCCGACAATGATGCCTCCTCCTCAAACTCCGCTAGCTGCCTTGATTCACTGAACTTTAGCTTCAAAAACGTTTTTACTGGAATTTTTTCTGAGTCCGAAATGTAAGCAGAGACCGAACTCAATCTATATAGTGTATCCAAACCACACTGAATATAGCACTTTACAACACGGATTTTACACCGCAATACATTCAGAACGCGGTCGTTGTAACGACCGCGTTGTTACAACGCAGTGCCATTACAACAACTTGCGCTAGATGGCGCCCTGGACTTAGGAATAGTATGATTTACTATTCCAACTCCAGTGTGTGCAACAAAACAGAAGTTGTTGGAATAGTAAATCATACTGTTCCTTAGTCTAGAGCACCATCTAGCGCAAGTCGTTGTAACGACTTGCGTTGTAATGGCACTGCATTGTAACAACGCGGTCATTGTAACGCCCGCTTTGTGAATCTATCGCGGTGTAAAATCTGCAATGTAAATGTTGTTTCCCAACCTCACTCTATCGTGGATGGCCATAACTTTCAAATTTGTCCCAGTTTTGCATGACTAAATGATTGTGGTTGGCTCTTTGATCTTTTAACTGCTGTTTTCTACGTTAAAATTAAAAAATTCATAACTCCAGTACTACTGATTGGATTTTTGTTTGTTTTCAAATAATTTAATAAAATGTACTCTTTTTTCTAAATTAAGTGTGAGCTTTTTCTTCTGTTGTTTTTTTGCTTTGTAACTGTCTTTGTGCTGCATACATTCTTTAGACATTGCCTACGTTAAGCTTGACTGCTTTTGTTCAAGGCTACCAGAGGGTTAAACACAAGTTAATTTAGTGACTTTTGTGCTTCACCTTGACAGTAATTGTGGCTGCTGCTTGAGAACAGCTCACACCCTCCTCAACCAACAAGCTAATTTCTCACACCATGCATCACCATGCTCAAGCTCAGATGTAGCTCAAAGGCTACATGTAGCACCTTGCAAAGTTAATGAATAAACAAAAAATGTCAAAACTTCAACAACTGTTTCATTTCAAAATATATGCTTGTTTTATAACATTCAAGTTTAAGCTTTCATCAATGCAATTGTTAAACTGCATAAAATGTACATATTTCTTTCTTCTCATATTCCACAAGTAGGAATATACCCCACATTATTACTCTTGATAGGACATTAATGAAGTTGCAGGGATGGCTGATGACATCTCATTAGGCACAACTATGGACCGGACACACTGCGCACCCTTTGGGGCCTTGTGTACTTGAACCTTGTTGACCCGCAGTGAGTTTCCGAAAATCATACATAAGCATGCATAAATATATGTGTATGTTTCTAAATACTACAAATGGTGAATGACAACACGATTCAGTTAACTTTGTTTGGGATATTATGGGCCTGATGAGGCCACATGACCTATAAAGTCAAAATATGATTGGCAGCATCCTGTATAGTAGACTAGTGATGCAAGTGCCTTAGTTAGCCTCCAGCATCCAGGAATAGTACTACCATGGTACTTTTTGGTTTTTAATCTTATCAAGGTGATCCATATTAAACTAGAGGGTCATTAACACCACAGATAATTATAAAATATACCCTATTACTGCAATATAAAGAGGCCCCTGAACCAGGTCGTGCCCACCCTTTTGTATCATAATTCTGGGTGAGAGATTCACTGATGAAGCATGTCACAAGACGTCCTTGGGTGAAGATCCTTTTCTAACCCCAATGGGGTGTCCTAGCAGGGTAACATTACTGGAAATATATTTTCATTTAAACGTGGATGCCTCATCATGTTTGTACAAGCTGTGACAATAGGAAGCTGAAAAGGTGCCCCTCTTTTCGCCTAATTCCCTCCTATTGAAGTGTTATGACCTCTGAAATAATCGAAAGGCTACATGCAGACCTTTTTAAAGATAGTAAAAAACATAAACAGCAAAATACCCAAACTGCATTAACTGTTTTATGCTCGAAAGTTATGGTTCCATAGCATACAAATTTAAGCTTCCGTCAGTGCAAATGTAAACAAGCATTTTCTGCAAAATGTACACCCTTTTGTATCCTTTCTTTCTCATTTTCCACAAGTTGCAATGTGCCCCACTACATTAATACAGTTCACATGGCTATCACGATCATCAAGGAACAATAGGCATTTCCCCATCGTGTGAATCCCTCTCCAGTGCTGAGGAGAAGAGCTTCAAGGCCTGCCTAATCATGTACGCGGGGGGATCACTTCTAAATGGAGAGTTTCTTTTTTTTTTTACGAAACAATACATATCCCTAACACCTCCAGCTTTCTCATGCTGAGTGAAAAGAACACAATAACTTGCATACCAAATAGGTAGAGAATGTGTGTAGTCATCCTTGTACTGAATACAGAAAATTGCAACATCAATGCCAGTTTAATCAGTGCTATCACTCACATATCCCTAGAACAGATTCTCCACCTCACATAACACTGTTGGATACTGTAAAATGTTGAACCGTGATTCAGTGCACAAGGTCCTTAATTATAGCGAAAAGAATCACAGATGATACAGTGTTTGAAGTAAACATGGTCCTGTAAACAGTGACATCAGAGCCTGTAATGCAATCATGCCTAATCAAGTCAACCCTTTCCAGGAATGTCTTTCATCTGTGCTCACAACACAATCTTGGGAGGATGACCATTAATTGATTTCTGATGTATAACATCTCTTAAGCTCCAGCAGATTCGGAAATAACAATAAAGTAACACATTCTAGCATCTCATCACTCGCCAGGTCCTACACGCTAGGATTGTATATCAGAATATCAATAACAAAATATCATCTTACATAAATATCGTGGCTTATTGCTTACAATAACACTGCTCTGTTGACTGTAGACTTTATTGCATTAACTCCACAGGGACAATATTTTGGTAAACAATATTTTTCAGACGATGTTCAAGTTCCTTTCTTTTGAAGGGAGTCCTTTCATGACACCATTTACATGCAAATTTTATTTGTGTCTTTAATAATTCAAAAAATGACGGCCTCATTTAGAGTTTGCCGGACAGGGTACTCCCGCCGTGGGGATGGAGCCAAGTAGGTGAAGAAGCGGATCCGTATCTTTGACGAATGTGTGACTACAAGATAGGCCCCGCCTTACCAGTCCCCTCGTGAAGCCTGTAGTCTCCCAACATTTGTTGGAAACCCATTCCAGAGAACGCAAATACTAGGATAAGTATATCCAATAGCCATTCTCATGATAATTCAAAATTTTGGATTACTATTGTTTTTATATTGTAGGGAGGGATACTAAATTTACCTGTGCTCTGATGAAAGCCATGGACCCATAGGGCCCTAGAGTGGCTGAAACATGTTGGCATACACAGGGTCATAGGACCATTATATCCTACAGAAACATGTGTTCTTGTTTTTTAATAACCACATATTAAAGGGATACCTGGAGGTGTTAGTGGTCTTTTAATCTTTAACCCCCCTGCCTTTTCTCTTCCAAGAGCTCCCTGGAAAGCGGTTTGAGCCCACCCTGGCCTTTAGGAGCCAGGGTGCCCCTATGATGAAGCATGACATTATTAGAGTGTGTAAGGGGAATTTAACAAGGGGTTGTGCTCCCATTTATGGTAGTAGCAAACCATTGACTCCTGGAGAAATTAGGTCACTTACTTAGGACCAATATCTCCTGATTTTGCTTACCTGGGTTGGATACTTAGTTTGTTTTGGTTACTGCTTGGGAGGACGTATCCAGTCCCACTTCCGTGCAGAAGTACCTCTCAACCCTCAAGAACTTGAGCCAGCATTGACGGACAGGGTGCTCTGCCATTTGTGTGTCAGCATAGTCACTCAACCACACTGACAATCTGCACATTCAATTTTGAGTTGGTCAGACCGTCATGTTTCTGCTGGCAGGGGTCCTGCTGAAACCTTTCTCCAGCAGCCCGAAGGACTTAAAACCACTGGTATTAGCACATCAAACAGTCTGCCCCACTCCTTCTAATTTTCTTCCTCTATGTGTGGCAGTGCCAGATCTCTGTGTGCTCCAACCAAATCTATATGCACCAAGCGTGCAAGAGTGGCACACATGTATATAAATCATTGCCAATTACTACTAAAAGTGTTTAAAATGGGAACGAAAACAAGCGCTTTTCACACATATAGCTCTATTTAACAGAGTCTGGAGGCAGTTTTGCAATGTGGGTACGGACCATCATTAAAGGAATTGTTTACTCTAGTTGCACGTATACCTCAAACCCCTATTGGGTGGGTGGCATAGAGGAGACACAGAGAGAGATAAGAGATAGAGTATATGGCCTGAAAATTGTGTATGTGGAGCAATACTGTAGGAGAAGGTGAGCGAGAGAGTGTGTAAGAGAACGTTTGTCTGTGTCTATATATTCAATGAAAATATAGTAATGGCAGATAATGTGCTGTATACACGCTGAACAACAATACAAAGGGTTAGCTGTGGAAAGCACCAAATTATGCAGCAGGGTTGACTAAATTATAGAGCAATAGATGTCTGTGCTTGGAGTCTTACAGCACAGCCGCATAATTCATAGTTCCTGTGGAAAGGTAGAGAGTCCGACAGGGATGGTGATGGGGCAAAAGTGATAGCGGCAACTTTGAAATCTGTACCACCCCGCCTCCATGTTTACTTGGCAAACTTTATAGGCTATTCAATAAACACAAAACTTTTTTTGTACAGCGCACATTCTGGATGCAAGTAATTGGAAATGCTTTCATATGGGATGAAGAACAAACAAGATGCTTAGTGAAAAAGTCTTTGAGCAATATCACACACTTTGGTCAATAATGGATTGATCCTAGATGTTCGAGTTGTATACTGTGTAATTCAGCCACCAGATTTATTTTTGGGCACTTTTACACAGCATGAACCTAGGGCATATTTAACAAGCACTTACACTTAGGCTAACATTGATATCCTTATGTTCTCTTCTTTTCTCACAAAAAGGGATTTACAGCAAAAGACATCAGTGAAATACATGAAATACGCAAGATTCCCTTTAAAGAATGGTATTAAAAAGGCCCACTAAACAGTTTCACTGAGAACCCTTGGATATCTCAGCACTAGCCACTGGCCCATATGAATGCATGGAGTCAAGATTTCATCTTAGAGACTGCAATCAGGGGCTCACTGAGAACTTAGGAACAAGCAGGCCTTCTAGTTTGTGATGATGTAATGTATGCCAATGTGGTTTTCCATTAAAAGAATGAAATAGTATGCAAAATATGTATACTACCCTGAAAACTATGGTAAGAACTGCTCTCCATGATGCAAATGATGGTGGGTTGTGTAAAGGAGAGACTACTGGATGAAGCTGGAAAACATTGACTCCCATCGCTGTGAATTCATTCACTACCAGTCTCCAACAATGCCCCTCATATCTCCAGAACCCCTCTCAGGCATACCGTTCATTGTTCATTGTTCACTCACTCTCAGTTCTGTAATCTGCATGGTACATGTCAGTCACATGTTCTTTGCAGCAGGCAAATTAACCCCTTGTGATACTTTAGGATGAGCAGAAACTGCCACTCTCCAGCTGCAGCATTATTCACCAGAGCAATCTTGACATTGCCGGGCACCCAAGAAAATTTACAGCACCTGCTTTTAAAGCCAAAAGTAATTTTTAACACAGCACCTTCCACCCCAGGAGTGACTGCACCAACGCCTGAAAGCTGGCCCCAAATAAACACACACAGCAACTGAGCAACGCCATAAAAAATATAGGAATAGATCATGTTATCAGACAAAACAAAGAAAACATTAAAAAAGCAGTTGTGAGCTTTTTAAAAATGGCAAATATCTAGCAATTTAAAGGCTAGGGCGAGGCTGGTATTTGAACAAGGCTCCCAGTAAAATCATAGGACACAGCAGTTTCATTATTTTATTTTAAACATCCTCGACCAGAGGTTGTTCTGTACCTGAATGGGTAGTGGGTGGGGGGGAGCGGCGGGGGGGGGGGGGCAGGGAGAGAGAGAGAGAGCTTTACCTCCACAGAGGGGACCGGACTAGTCTAACACAAGGCACTTGTACAGTGGTGCACATTCTAAAATGTTAGTGGAAAGCACCTGCTATCTACAATACGAATAAGTGAAGTATACCAAAGGATTATAAATCATTAACAAACAATAAATCATTGTTTCCCACAACATACCTAAGCACGCACATGTTACACACCGTGCAGACTCACTGATATGTAAAATAAGCATTGCTGGTTAACCCGCATTCGGGCACGAAAACTGAAAACGGCATGTATATCCGGGCTCTGTTATGGTAATTCCGCAGGTCCATGGCAAAACTAACCTGAGCCGTAACCGCTGCGCCAGCCTTCATTGTAACTGCTCACTGCACTCCAGCGTCATGGAAAGGACCGTACTGACCACGGAGCTCACATTGGAAATGCTGCGGCTGGTGGAGGCTCTCAATCCCGTGGGAAGCTGTGACCTGCACGCTTTGCATGAGTGTGTGCGTGCTCGGGAAAGGCACTGTGCGCACCCGTGCAAGCGGGTCACAGACGACAATGGCCTGCCCTAGGCCAGACCGTCTGATGTTGATGTTTTCTGTTTAGGCCAGACATTGGAGATTCCCTACGAGAAAGTCTAGAATTGTTTTTAAAAAGTTTATTAGACGCCAAAAAATATATGTATTTTATGATACATATTTATTTAAATTAAATGTATATATTTTTTATATATAGAACTAATTAAACAATTGAAAGCACGTCACTGCGATGTGAACATGTTAATGGTGATTATTCCTGCTGTTTTATAGAGTCAATTAATCCCCTGATCAGTTAAGACAAAAAAAAAGCAGCGGAAACATTCCCTTTTAAGAAGACCATTGACACACCTGCTTGTTTTAATGATATTTATGCCTGAAGAAGATCTTGTTGAACTTTTTTGGTCCCCAACCATAAATTCCAAACCAGTTGGCATTGGAGTGGTATGTTTTGGTGACTTTATTGATGTAAATGGGCTAGAACTACGAATTTGATCCATTACCAAGCAGCATTCACACATTCCACCTTCCCTGGACCGGGCCAGGGGAGGATATTGCCTTCCCGTCTCCCTGGTCCCCTGTGACATCAGCCTTGCACTCGGAGGCGCATAAATCAGATTTTGCGGCCCGCGGCGGGGGATTGACCTATCAACAAGCAGCATTCAGTGCATTCCACCTTCCGAGGACCGGGCCAGGGGAGGACTTTGCTTCCCAGACTCCCCGGTCCTTTGTGACATCAGCTTTGCACCCGGAGGTGCATAAATCTGATTTTGACGCCCGCGGTCAGGGAGAGAGCCATTACCAAGCAGCATTCACCGCAATCAGTTGGTGATCTTTTCCAACACTGCACGGAACCAACACACTCGAAGGGCTCAATTCTTAACCTTGTTATATCCAAAGCAGATATGCTAACTATAGCTGCCCCTATTCCAGTAGACCGGTCCGACCACTTCCTCATCCCCTTCGCTCATCAGCTTTTTCACTCTGTTACTCTTGGCGAACCTAAAAGAACAACTACCTGGTTCCATAACACCAAAAACATTGACCTTGACATTCTTTGCGATTCTGCTATGCTATCACTTCCAATGTTAGACACTAATTCGAATGTCAACGATCTTACCTCCCAATGCCTCTCAGTCCTTGCAGTTGAAATTGATAATGTCGCTCCACTTCAAAGCAAAAAGAAAAGGCATATTCCTTATGCTCCATGGTTCAATAAATCCCTTTATGCAGAAAGGAAGAACCTGAGATTTCAGGAGAAACAATGGAGACCATCACAATCCACCACTAATCTCTCTATTCTGTGCTCAGCAAGATCAAAATACCACAACACATCTTCTGTGAAAAAGCGTCACACATCAGAACTCTCCTCGACTCAGCCAAAAACAGACCCAACAAAACCTTTTTGACCTCATCAAGAATACAAAGTCTCTCCCTCAACCTTCAAGCCTGAGGATCCTCCAAAGAAAACAGCAGAATTTGCTATATTCTTTGATGAAAAAGTGAAATCACTGATGGATCAGGTCATTCACCCTTTTCCCCCTAGAGGAGCGCAAATCCTTAGTCACTTGGCAGAACTTTGACGTCATCTCTGAAGATGCCCTCCACAAATGCATTCTTGAAACAAAACCCTCTAACCATTCTTCCGACCCCATCCCTAGTGACATGGCCATTGACTTCTACACCCACACTATTTCCTATTGGACCAGTCTGGTTAACCTCTCCCTCAGCCAAGGCTCCCTTCCTGTTGCCCTTAAAACAGGACAGGTTACCCCACTTCTTAAAAAATCCTCAGCTGATGCAAATAACCTCAACAACTTCCGCCCCATCACCAACCTCTCTTTTCTTGCAAAAATCACAGAAAGATATGTAGCAAAACAAATTTCCCTACATATTAAGGATAACAATCTTCTCGACGAATTCCAATCTGGTTTCATGCAACACTGCAGCACTGAAACAGCCCTGCTGCAAGTGATCGACGATGCCCTGCGTGTACTTGACTCGGGGGAGTCTTTGTCTTCTGATTCTTCTAGACCTTTCTGCAGCCTTTAACACTGTTAATCAGAACACTCTCCTAAACACTTGAAAACAGAGAATGGGCGTGGAAGGCACAGTGCTTAAATGGTTTGCTTCTTTCCTCTCGAACAGATCTCAACTGATTAAAATAGTGAACAGCATTTCGTCTTCAATGGCGGTAGGTCAAGGAGTCCCTCAAGGATCTATACTCGCACCCACTTTGTTCAATCTTTATTTGGAACCATTGGGAAATCTCTTAAGGAAATCTGGGATACTTTGCCACCTCTATGCTGATGACACCCAAATCTATCTTAAGGTGTCTTCCTCACACAACATCTCAATCCTCAACTCTACTCTCAACACTATTCAAAACTGGATATTAGCTCATCAACTCATTCTGAATCCTTCCAAAACTGAATTCCTCCTCCTCTACCTCACTCTCTCCTCCTCCTGTTCAATCTTGGATAAATAAGCTAAACTTACAGCACTAAATCCCTTGTCGTCATACTTGACAAAAGGCTCAATCTACACTCCCACATCAATTCTATTGCAAAGAATGCACATTACCAACTTCGCCTTCCCTGGAGGATTTGACGTCTTTCCGGAGCAAGACCTAAAAACCTTGGTCCAATCTCAGGTTCTCTCTAGATTGGACTATGAAAATTCTCTGCTTGCTGGCCTCCCCAAATCCCACCTTTTCCCTCTCAAATCCGTACTTCATTCAGCGTCTCATTTTGTCTTTGGGGCCAAAAGAAGTGACCACACCACACCCATACTGTTTTCTATTTGATGGCTTCCCATCGAAGCAAGATCAATCTACAAGACTGCCTGTATCACTCACAAAGCCTTGCACACTTTGTCCCCTTGATACCTGGCAAATAAACTTAAAATCTCTGAAGGCTCTAGACCTTCACGTAATGCAGGAAAATTACTGCTTGAGCCCCCCACCTTCAAAAGGGAAAGATCAATGGCTCAATCCTTCTCAGGCAATGCGGTCAGAATCTGGAACTCGCTTCCTCCACTACTCCGTACCACCACCTCTACCAGGACATTCAAAACTGACCTCAAATCTCTTTTCTTTCAAAGACCCTTCCAGAATTAATACATCCCTTTTCACATCCCTTCAGGGAAGTTCTTACAATGTTGCAAATATGTAATCTATGCCTGTACAATCCTAATCATATTGTGTTTTTGATTTTTGTGTGAGTGCCACCTATTGTTATTTTACTTTTTCATCTATCTTGTTTGTATTTGTAACATGTAAGTATGTAAATTTCCTCATGTAACGTACTCGGTTCTATTGTGAAGCGCTCCAACACCTTTGGGTAGAGTCTGCACTATATAATATTGCATTAAATAAATAAAAGATTCCACCTTCTGAGGACCGGGCCAGAGGAGGACTTTGCCTCCCAGAGTCCCCGGTCCCCAGTGACGTCAGCCTTGCGCCAGGAGGTGCATAAATCCGATTTCATTACCCCGCAGTGCAGGATTTTTTTTTTGTACCTCAGGCCAATACTAGGCCAACCAGGATGCCACTCCACTGTAATGTCTATTCAAGTACATGCACTCTTTGCCTTGACAATTGGGGCCTTCTAACTAACAAATTGACCCTCTGCCACTTGTTCTGCCAATGCCCATGCTACGTCATGTCTATCTCCTGACTCTTTTTGCAACCTGGTTGCTTGTGCGACCCCCTATATCCAATCCACAAGCCACAACCAGACTACTCAGTCCCACAGGGATCACAAGTAGTGGCATTCTAGTTTATAGTCTGAACCCCCTTAGTTAGGTTGGGCACATCGCCATGGTAAAGCACAGGCAGAATGGAGGCTCAGTTAAAACACCCATGAACACAGCATCAACCATGGACGCTTTTTTTTACAAAGAACTGTTGGCGTCTTGGACAAGGAGATCGAGTGGTTGAACGCTGTCTCTCTCGTCCTCCAGTAAACCGGGCTCTCAATGGCCCTTTGACCGACCTTCCCCTCATAACTCTAGCTCATTTTGATCCCACTATAGTTCATGAACTATCCCAAACTGATTTGACCGAGGGCAACAGGACTAGTTTACACACGATTCAAGGCATCACAGAGCCAACAGACAGTGGGGCAGCCACAGTAATTCTCACAACCATACCTGCCCTACACCCACTGGACCTTATACCAGGAAAGGGTGCAAGATCTAAATGAAGTACCCCCCTATTGGGAGTAATGTCAAACAACGCAAGAGCAACGGGGTGATTCCTAGTCCTTAGGACACTCCGGTCATATCTAAATGGGACCTGAATGCCATGGTGGAACTTTTTGTGGCATCTATTACAGCCGTCCTAGACCTTAAACTATATCTTATTGTTAAACGCCTATCGGCCCTTGAAAGGTGCCTCTCTACCATGACCCCGTCCCCTCAAGCAGATTCTGTGGCAGTAGGTGTAAGGCCTTCATCTCCAACCGCCCTACCAATCCCAGCATGTTATAGCTTGCAGGTGAATGAGGCCAGAAGCCAACTAACTCAGAGTCAACCCTCACTGGAGTTTGTATCAGATGGCACCTTCAATATCCCACGTACACCTTTGCCCTCCATTTACCCACAACCACTGTCCATAGCTGTGAAGGAGGTGGTCCCCCCTCACCCTAGGTGTTCTTCTGGAGAAGTAGTGAGAGTTCCAGCTACGACGTTAGGCAGAGAGGAAAATAACTTTGTTCATCAGACTTTCAACATCCTAATCCGACCCTTGAGTATTCTCCATCTACCACCAGAATTCACCCCCTACGTGGTAGTTCTTGCAAATGTTCCAGCTCTCCCTGCGGGAGCTAAAGAAGACTTTGGTCAACTCAAGAATAAGGAGGTGCATTGGTTGAATTTAAATACTGCCCCTTGGACTGGGGGTGGAAAGCCATACCATCATGCTGAGGAGAATCACTGATGGCACCAGTGATGACATAAATCTACATCATCTCTGACGCACCCACTCACACCCCTATATAATCTTTTATATACCTACTACCGCTCCCACGCTATCATTCACAAAACCATTCACAGAGCCACACCAGTGCTTACACACCCACTCACTGATTCATTGATCTATAAAGACACCCACTCGCTCACCCATACTGCCACTCATAGACTCCCTCACTCACTAATACATCCAATGGCATATCCACTCATACAGGCACTGACACACTGAGTAAGTCACCCAAAAAAATTACTCACACACCTAGACACTCACCCATACAGTCAACCATACACCCACTTACTCGCCCAAACAGTTAGACACCCACCCACTTACTTACTCATAGAAATAGGAACACATACTCACTCAGCTATACAGTCACTGATAGAAGCATGCACTATATAGCCACTTTCACATTCACTCATTCATGCATACAGTCACTCATAAATCCTGTCACTCATGTATACTGCCTTTCACATACTCAGTTACTCACCCATTCTAACACATGCACTCAATCACCGACACAGCCATACAGACACTCAATCACTTATACAACTTTTCACACATGCAACAGTACCCCATACAGCTACTGACTCAGCCATTCACTCATCCATACAGGCAGTCACACACCTCATCACCCACACAGACACACAGACAACCATAGAGGTAGTCAGACAACCAATCAATCCCCCATATATCCTTTCATGTACCCACTAACACACTCATACACCCACTTAGACTTCAACTGACAGACAAATACACCCATTTACACCACCAGACACTCACCCATACATTCACTGAGACACCTAATCACTCACTTATACAGTCAGTCATCCACCCACTGAGTGACCCATAGAGACACTCATACACCCACCGATTCAGCAGTACACCTTAGTATATATGTTTAACACTCATAAACATTTTAAAAACAGTCACAGGATGATATCATCACTGATGTCGTCAGTGATGTCATGAGTGATGTCACTGACCATGTCATGAGTGATGTAATACGTGAGGTCATAAGCAGTGCATTGCGGGTGTATGAGTTATAGTTAACTCAGGTAGCTATAATGGCTGAATTTCTCTGGTTTTGTAAGAGTAAAATATGACCCTAACTATAATGTCTCTGTAACCTTTGATTTTGTGAGTGAATTTCTAAGGTTTTTAAAAATTCTATTTTTTTTAACGATAATGTACCTGTAACCTTTGTTTTTTTCAGTGAATATAGACATATATATATATATATATATATATTCACTTAAAAAAACATAGGTTTCACACATGTTATAGTTAGCTGGACATTTCACTCGTAAAAAACCATTGAAATTCCCCCGTTATAGTTAGTTCAGATAACTATAACAGATAACTATAACTCGCGTGCCCGCAATCCACTGCTGATGACGTCACATATTACATCTCTCATGACATGGTCAGTGACATCACTCATGACATCACTGATGACATCATCCTTGTGATAGAGTGGCGGTCGCGCGAGTTATAGTTATCTGAACTAACTATAACGGGGAAATTTCAATGGTTTTTTACGAGTGAAATGTCCAGCTAACTATAACATGTGTGAAACCTATGGTTTTTTAAGTGAATTTGCAAGGTTTTTTAAATGCTAATTCCTAACTATAACGTGTGTGAAACCTATGGTTTTTTAAGTGAATTGGTAAGGTTTTTTAAATGCTAATTTATGTATGTATTATTATATTTTTTATATATTTATTTTACAATAAACTACCTATGTATATAGTTATAGATTGACTGTATCCTGTAATATGGAATGGCTTGTTTAAAATGTTTTTTTTTTTAAGGCTTTTTCACCGTGCGCGCACCCCGCGATTTAAAAAAAAAAAAAAAAAATGTTTTTTTCACCCTTCGGAGTCCTTCAGGGACACCCTGACAAAGGCTAGGGGGTCAGGAACTCTCTACCCTGCCGCCTTTTCACGTTCTCCACCCTTCTTTTTCACTGTCACACACAAAATGGCGGCCGACACTTCCTGATTTCGACCGATTCGAATGTTGACTGACATGTAACCACCATTCAGAATTACGCTCGCGCACGTTATTGTGCGCGGAGCGTGCGCGCACGGTGCGCGCTTATAGATATTTATGTACTTTTAACTGCAATTTTCTCAGGAACTACTGAACAGATTGACACCATATATGCAAAAGGCACATCCCTGACCTGAGGACTACCTCTTTGCCAAATTTCAAGTAATTCTGTTAAGCCGTTCGGGCTGTACCTTCGACTAAAAGTCCTATGGGAAAATGCATGGGGAAAACGCATTTTGGGACCCCCCTTTTTTCTCAGCCCCACTTGACGAATCACCCTGAGACTTTCAGGGTAGGATCTGAGCGGAGCGCCCCATTAGTTTTGAAAATTTTGCGAGGATTCGTCAACCGGCGCCAAAGTTATTCAAAATAGAATTTTCAGATTTCCTATGGGAACTCGGTCCTAACTATAACTATCTACTGGCGACCGCCAGTAGATCATATATATATATGATCACCAAAAAGTGCCCTAGAGCATCGAGGGGTCACTCAACAGCATTTCAACATCACAATGCAGCCTGCTTGTCTGCTCCAAATACATTATTTCATGCCGACGCGTTTCAGGGCCAGAAAGCCCCTTCTTCATGGGCTGCTACAAACAACACATTGAAGCTTGCAAAAAGATTTCCGGCTTCATTTATTTCCATGAATGCTCTTTGGCAGGCGTGTGCTAAGTGCAGTGCCATTTAATGCCTTATGGGACATGGAGTCCCAATTACAAGCGTAAGCAGTCTCTTTTAGTAAGTTCAATGTTTGTTTGTTTTTTAAAGCAATGTATATATATATGAGCCAGACGCGTTTCGGGAACTCAGGTCCCTTCTTCAATGGCTTTAGTTCCTGAAATAACAAGACAGCGGTCATGGCACACTTTAAGTTCCAAGATCCTGCCCCAGTGGGCGTGGCAATTCACATTGCATTCTGGTTCCTGTAGTGCCATGAAATCATCTAAAGTGAGTCCGTCATTGTTAAAACATATTAAATAACAAATAATACCCATGTGGGTCGATGCCAAGTCACACAATACTGCCTGCACCACTTTTTTGCTGTTGCCATTGAAAAGCTTCCTACCGCAGCGCTGACACCGACTCTATGCCAAGTAATACCCATGTGGGAAGGAGGCCCACTGCTCGAGAGCGGGCCAGGTTGGCGCCAAGTCGGTGTCAGTGCTGCGGGAGGCAGCTTTCCAACGGCAACAGCAAAAAAGCAGTGCAGGCAGTATTGTGTGACTTGGCATCGACCCACAAGGGTATTATTTGTTATTTAATATGTGGGAAAAAGAACACAAACTAGCTCCTTCACAACAGGTCATCACCATTTTCCCATTTGTGGAACAGAAGGATTTAGAAGTGTTACTGGAGATGGTGAAGTCTGGCTCACCTTTGGACCCAGCACCTCAAAATATTCTTAAAGCAGTAACACCCATTATGGCACCAATCTTAACGAAGATCATGAATCAGTCACTGGAAACAGGCATAGTTTCAATGGCCTGGAAACATGCTGTGATAAAGCCTCTATTGAAAAAGGCCAACGCAGATCAATCGCAACCAGGGAACTTTCACCCTATTTCCTTGCTACCATTTGTTGGCAAGTTATTAGAGAAACATGCCAATAAAAATCTGTCAGATTTTTTAGAAACCAATCAATGCCTTCACCCCACACAGATGGGGTTTAGGGCACAACACAGTACAGAAACTGCCCTGCTGGTTGTGGTGGAGGAGCTAAGACAATCATTGGACCAGGAAAAACCAGCTACATTGCTCTTCTTAGATCTCAGTGCGGCTTTTGATACAGTGGATCACCACATACTACGTAGAAGGCTCTCAGACATTGGGATTAGGGGCACAGTGCTCAAATGGTTGACATCATTCCTGAGTGATCGGAAATTTCAAGTACAGGAGAATACCATTTTCTCCAAGACCATGTCTCTAAAATGTGGTGTGCCACAGGGCTCATCATTGAGCCCAACACTCTTTAATTTCTATGTTGAGCTGCTTGCCAAGATCGGGCTAGAATTTGATATATCCATGACTTCGTATTCCGATGATACGCAGCTAGTTATCTCCCTGGATCACAAAAACTGCAGGGATGGTGAGAGACTATCTTCCTGTTTGATAAAAGTCAAAGAGTGGATGACGACAAGTTGTTTAAAGTTAAATGGGGACAAGACAGAGTTACTACTCCTTGGAAATAAAGCAATACCCAGGCCCATCATAGACTGGCCTGCGTCCCTAGGTAATCCACCCATTCCCGCAGAAACAGTAAAAAACCTAGGATTCTGGCTAGAAACTGATCTTTCTATGGTGAAACAGGCCAAGAAGGTCACAGCAAGCAGCAACTTGTTTCGGACTTCTTAGAAGCCTGCGTAAAATCCTGGCTAGAATCCCCATACAACTAAGGAAGAGAGTGGTCCATTCTCTAGTCACTTCGCGACTGGACTATGGAAACTCATTGTTCTTTGGTGCACCTAAATATGTCACCCAGAGACTGCAGGTGGCCCAGAATGCAGCAGCTAGGGAGTCAGTAAAAAAATATCTATTTAGACTCCACTGGCTCCCGGTAGAAGCCAGAATAAAATTTAAGGCACTGGTTATTATTCATAGAGCACAGCATAATAGAGGCCCAAAAAAAGTTCGGAGGCTGATCTCTCCCTACATCCCAAAGAGGCAGTTGTGATCCAGCATGGAAGAACACCTAAAACAGGCAAAGGTTAGGAGGGAGAAATGGGGAGGAAGATCTTTCTCGCATCTAGCTCCCAAACTATGGAACTCCTTGCTGTTAGAACACAGATTGATAGATAGAGAACTAGAGTTTCACAGAGAGATCAAGACTTGGCTGCATAAGCAATACATTTAAGACATGGTTGGCCCGTATTCAGTACCTGACCGCATAGTGCTGGGAAGCCTTAGGGCAGCCATGCGGTTTACAAATCCCATTAATAATAAATCACCTCTAACTTCTGAAACCAGTCAGTTTAATTACTGAGACTAAACCTCAAATCTTTTTCTTGTTCAACACTACAGGTCCTCTTAAAGTACAGCTGGAAACAGTTAGAGGAACCATTGCCTATCTACTTCAAAGGGAAACAAATGGTAAATTCTAATCAAGTGTTGTTGTGGTCTTCCGACTGGACTCATTGTGGACACAGCAAAATGATGTTTGGAATTGATAGTACGAGACAGTTTTTTCTCACTTCTTCGTTAATGGTAGAACACAGCACAAGCCTATGCCTGCCCTCTTGCTCCTCATGCACCATGATGCTTACCTTGACTCTCCAATATTGACATTTTATGTGTGCATTCCACAGGCCTTCTCTTCTGAAAGAATGCTTCATAGCACTCCTGCATTGCGGTTCAGCCTGTATATGAGACAGATAGTGCCAGAAGAATGCAGATGCACTAACCATTTGTATACAGTTTCATTTTTCTTTTCTAATCATAACTATTGGACTATGTGGGTCCATTCTATTTGCATTTTTCAAGCCAAGGTATTGAATCAATTAGATAAAACTGGAGTCTTGGGGCTGTGGGGCTGTTTCCATCTGGTCATCTTCCTTCTAACAGATGTGACATGGATATCAACTTGAATATTGTATATTTCTATCTCTCACCTTTCCCCAATTCACCTTAACCATCCATTCATGAAACCCCCAACTCTCTTCCCAGAGGTTGTATGATAAGTTAAGGTGTGAGTTCATTTTTACCGCGAACAGATGTCACACTTAGTGGGGTGGATGTGGTTTCAACAACAGCAACTGTTACTGGAGATGATTACCAACATGTACACACTTGCCCACATCACACTACCTACCCAGCCATGAGCGGAACATCAACACAGAGTTAATCTGCACTATGGACCCTTCTCCTGAGCCCTGACTCCCTAGACTTAAGGGTTTCTTTTTGTTGACTTTATTAAATGACTAGTTGTTAGTTGATGTTTTTCATGGTGGTCTCAGTCTTGGGTTGCCCACTGACTCTGGGTTTTCTCTTAGTCTAGTGTCTGTGAAGCACAAAATTAATCCTCTGGCTAGTTCACCTCATCAGCATCATTCAGAATAAGAAGCACCCTAATTATCCTGTGATGTTTTCCCTGTTAGTGTGCAGCGGCCACTGCCAGCAATAGGAAGGCACTTTGGATAACACTAATGGAAGTTATGGGCCAAATGGGAGAGGTAGCAGACATTGCTTAATCTGTGCAACTAAGAAAGAAGTCCTTGGGAAGGAGGGACTTGCTTTTTGGTGACGGTCGATGGACCCCATTAGCGATTACTATTTAGAGAGCGTAGCGCAAGGGCAGTAAGTAAGTAGTGTACAACTATTATTGATTGGAGGATGGGCACAGTGCATCCTGATCAAGTCATAAAGGCTTGTGTAGTCACAGTCAGTTTTGTGTTTTGGTCTTGGGATGTACTCTGTGTGACAATTTCTTTCCAATAGGACAGCTGCTAAGGACAGTTTCTCATCACTATGTTGGTAGTGCTTCCTGTTTATGTGACTGTGATGCTACACAAACTAGTAATGCTGAGATAGATGTTCAAGAAAAATTAATCAATTTCAAGAGAAAATAAAAATAAATTCTCATCCTATCCATCAGCAACTGACACACCTTCTCACCCGACACCTGAAATACATCAAAAACAAGTACTCAATACCCATTCCCCAATAGTCATTCCTATCCTCTTCACCCACAACAGGCTCATCATTCACCCTAAAAACCAGCATGCTAAAAATCTGAAAAATCCCAAAAACTAAACTACCCTGTCCCCAACTGTTCCCACCCTTACCTCTCACACAAACAGCCCCACCCTTTATACATTATGGGTCTCCAAAGCCTCTATTCACTTTGAAAGGTTTAGCTGGCTCATCTTCAGTTCCTTTGGGTCTAAGCATTTCTTAGGAGGAGGGCAGAAGTAGATGGTGATGGTGGTGTTGCACAGGGAGTGGATTTAATGGCTGGGAACTTCAGCTGTCTGTACTGGCAGCGATGACATTGCCAGTGTGCCTCTGACTGGTAACCCGAAGCAATGGTACCTGCTGCCTCTTCCTCCAGGACCACCAGCTATTGTTACTCCTCCACAAAGAAGCACAGTATAGCTGCTGTGAAAAAAGAACATGAAGTGTAGTGGTCAACACACACAAACACTTGTTTATATACAGTTGTATGGTAGCAGAATAGTTTTGGTCCCTTAAGGTCATTGAGCATATTTCCATGTGATTCTTTGTCACGGGGCCAAGATTTTTGCCATACATTCTTAGCAGTGAATGGTATGACTTAAACCATGACCACCACCATAATTAAAAATAGATGTTTTTTTATTCACAAAAATGATGAAAAATGTAACCACATGAAATCACTTACATATAGTTACATATAACTATAACTCGCGCGCCCGCAATCCTGCTCATGACGTCACATATTACGTCACTCATGACATGGTCAGTGGCATCACTCATGACATCACTGATGACATCATCCTTGTGATAGAGTGGCGATCGCGCGAGTTATAGTTATCTGAACTAACTATAACGGGGGAATTTCATTGGTTTTTTCTGAGTGAAATATCCACCTAACTATAACATGTGTGAAACCTATGGTTTTTTAAGTGAATTTGCAAGGTTTTTTAAATGCTAATTCCTAACTATAACGTGTGTGAAACCTATGGTTTTTTCAGTGAATTTGTACGTTTTTTTAAATGCTAATTTATTTATGTATTATTATTTTTTTATATATTTATTTTACAATAAACTACGTATTAAACATTTTTTTGGGGGAGGGGTTTCACCGTGCGCGCATGGTGCGCGCACCCCCGCGATTTAAAAAAAAAAAAAAAAAAAAATTCTGCCTTCGGGGTCCTTCAGGGACCCCCTGACAAAGGCTAGGGGATCAGGAACTCTCTACCCTGCCCCCTTTTCACGTTCGCCACCTTCCTTTTTCACTCTCGCACTGAAAACAAACAAAATGGCGGCCGACACTTCCTGATTTCGACCGATTCGAACGTTAACTAACATGTAACCACCAATCAGAATTACGCTCGCGCACGTTAGGGTGCTCGCACGGTGCACGCACGGTGCGCGCACCCTGCGCGCGTATAGATATTGATATGCTTTTAAATGCTATTTTCTCAGGAAATACTGAACAGATTTACACCAGACTTGCAAAAGGCACTTCCTTGACCTTCTGGCTACCTCTCTGCCAAATTTCAAATAATTCTGTTCAGCCGTTCGGGCTGTAGCTGTGTCTAAAGGTCCTATGGGAAAATGCATGGGGAAAACGCGTTTTGGGACCCCCCTTTTTTCTCGGCCCCTACTTGACGAATCACCCCGAGACTTTCAGGGTAGGAGCTTAACGGAGCGCCCCATTAGTTTTGAAAATTTCGCGAGGATTCTTTAACCGGCGCAAAAGTTATTCAAAATAGAATTTTCAGATTTCCTATGGAAACACGATCCTAACTATAACTATCTACTGGTGACCGCCAGTAGATAATATATATATATATATATATATATATATATATTACCTACTGGCGGTCGCCAGTAGGTAGTTATAGTTAGGACCTTGTTTCTATTCAAAAAGCATTTTTTCTTTTCCCAATAACTTGGGCGCCGGTTGATGAATCTTCGCAAAATTTTCAAAACTTGAAAGTTTCGGGGAGAATCAGCAAGCGGGGGCCGAGAAAAAAGGGGGGTCCCAAGACGTGTTTTCTCCATGTTAATTCCATAGGAAACTTTAGACATGGCTACAGACCGAACTGCTGAACGGAATTACACCAAATTTGGCAAAAAGGTAGCCCTTGGATCAGAAAGAGACCTTTTTTGAATGGTGTAAATCTGAGGTTCTGTAGCGATTCGAACCTGTGAATTCGGTATCATAGTACTGACACGATTTTGGTACCAATGAACCGCAAACGATCCATTGTATACGTGACAGTGTTTTCGCTGCGCAACTAGCACGAATTCACTGGAAACTAGGGCATTCTCTCTAAAAGTCACAGCATCCATTTTAGTTACGGCATCCATCTTGTTTCTTGCCCTCACATAGTCAATGAACGGACGATGACCCCGGCAGAGTCACCTTGTTAAGGACACGTAAGCTCGAGCCCCGAGAAAGGCTGACGCTACATGACTAGGCAGAATCAAGCTGCCTCCCTTGCCTGAGGCCAGTCCTGCTATACTGGTTCTCGTGTCCGTTGTCCTGACTGAAAGGCCGAAGACGATTGCCCTGCCCGTTTATGATCCATAAACACCTCTTATCCTACATTTCAATCCTTTGCACCTGGCTCTGCTCCTTTCTTTCTGGGCTTTTACAATGGGGAGGTTACGATTTTTATGATGGGGAGGATCAAGTAGAGAATGAAAAACTGTCGAGAGGACCTGATTGAATACCGAAAAACCCACAACTAATCATTGTTTGATATTTATTTATTGTGTGTTTGGGATACCGGGTTAGGCATGAGAAATATTCTTGTAATGTTGCCCCAAGACATTTTTCTTGTATTTAAGAAGCAACCCACTTAATGCAATTTGAACAGCCTCGTAGATTCTGCCTCTGTGTGGTTCCTATGATTTCTGTGTCCCTGCAGTAAATAAACCTTGGTCTTTGACGCCGCCATCGAGAAGCCCGTGTCTCTGTTATTTGTGCACCGAGACAGGAGGAACTCAGGGGTCTTCGGGTGTTGTTTCCCTGACACCTCTGGACTCTTAAAAGTCCAGAACCTCAAATTGGCGCCCAACGTGGGGCGACGTCATCCGGTACCGGTCCAAAGCCTGAAAAGTACGAGAAGTTTCGTGTGAAGATTCCGGAGGGAGGTACCCCGCTTCATCGATCCCTGCATGTCGTAAAAGTGGCCCGACGATCTCTTCCACGAGGGTTCCCGTTCCCAGACAGCTACAGAGGACCGCTGCCTTGACTGTCGCCCTGTCTTGGACCCGAGGTGCAGACCTTAGTACGGCGAGACGTAGACGGGTTCTCCTTGGTGACGTCTTCCACATTTCAGTTAAGTATTAAGTGGGTTGTGCTCAGTTTGGTTATTTGGATACGTTTGTTTTGGATTTGTAGATTATCATTGGTTGCTCTTGGTAAGATAATCTTTGTATTTGGTATTGGTTCATTTTGGTAGGCCTAAGTTCTCTGCGCATTTTTGGTTGGAATTTGTCCTTGTAGTCATGACTAAGGGTAACAATTGTTTTTTGTCCTGGTTACGTTGCAACGGGGATTCACGGTTGGAGGACTCGTGTTTGGTTCCTCCGATTGGGACTCCTACATATGAGCTCTATTGTAAACATGGTGTGGGTCCTATTACGTATAATGAAGTATGGGTCCGTTATACCAAGAAAGATGGTGTCCTTAGTTGGCCACCGCATGGTAGTTTCGAAACAGAAATTCTAGATAATTTAGAAACGAAGTTGTTTAAGAGAAAAGCCCGGCCGGCAATGTTTGATTCTTTTCGCGTATGGCGCAAAGAAGCCAAACAGAGAGAAATTAGGAAAACGAAGAAAGAACAGAAAGAGAAAGGGTTGACCTTGATGGAGTCTGCTAGACAGCTGCATGTCAACGAGACCGAGAAAGCAATAACGATAGAAAATAGAAAACACAATTTGGCAATTGATAAATGTTACCCTGTATTGCCATCTTGTCCTGCTAAGCCGATAGAGGACCCTGAAAAGGACCCTCTGTTATCTTATCTGTTGAGTTAACCTCCACCGTATGCACAGGGTATTACAGCACCACAGTTACTACCTGTTGTACAGCCAGCTGCTGGTCAGCATGGAATAGGTGCTCCACTTCCTTTGAATCCAGCTCCTGTCTTTCCCGTGATCAATGATCCTACGGCACCTCCTCTTCCTGGGTCGCCTATTCCGCCTTTGCCTATCGTTTCGCAAACTGCTTTACCTACTACTCCTACCCTTACTACTTCATCTGCTTCAGCTGCCCTGTCCCCAAGCCCTGTCATTCTGACTCCGCTTTCCGTTCGTCGGAAGATAACCGACTCTGTAACTAATATCTTAACTCCTCTCTACAGGTCTTTAATTGGGACCCCCGTTTCTGACTCTATACAGAGACGTAGCCAGCTTCCTGGTCCCGAGGAACGAGACACGTTAGATTCGACAGCTCTTAGGTGGATGTCGAAGGCTGCGAAGTATGATGCACGAAGAGTGTTAGACACATTTATGCAATGGAACGAACCGACTCAACGTTATGTTTTTGACGTGATGTGTTCTCTTGTGCGTGAAGAATGGGAAGATGATGAATTAGATTCCGTCCCCTCGGATTTAATAAATATTCAGCAGAAATTCGCCGCAGGAATGGTGATAGGTTCAGAAGTAGGGAGAGCGATAGAATTGATTTTAGCCTATCGGGATGAGTCCCCTTTTAGGGCGACAAGAGACCCTGATGGTACACCGATAACTAGGAAAAGACGAGGTCAATATCCGATGAGGGAAGTTCCACCGATATGGCGTGATGCAGTTCAAGCTGATGCGGCTCTGGGTATTTTGGCTGCACCGGCACAATTCCAGAGAGTGTGGATACACATTCCTTGGAAACAGGCTGAAGTATTAGCAGTAAAACAAGCATTACCAGACCCTCGTAAGAATCCTGCTGGTTATTACAAAGAATTAACGCAGACAGTCCAAGCGTGTATCATGAATTTGGCAGACATTGAAATGCTATTTGGTAATGTAGTACCACAGCCTATATGGGCTAAGATTCAACAAGAGAACCACCCAGTCGCCTTAGGAGGTGATTGGGCAGCTATCGTAGCGGCAGACGCACAGCAGGTTGGCGGAGCTAAACCCGAACCTCTGATTGCTGACTTACCTGGCAGAATAATTAACCTGATGAAAACGCTGATGCCAGCGTTACGAGTAAATTGGGATAAACTATCAGCATGCAAGCAAAAGAAGGACGAAAGCGTCTCTGACTTCTTCACTAGATTTGAAGAGACTTTCGTAGACCACAGTGGGCAAGATATGAGTACCGAGGGAGGTCAGAGGTTGTTTGTTGACAAGTTCGTGTTTAATTTACTACCTGAGCTTAGTAACAAGTTAAAGGATTCTGAAAGTGCATGGGCAGTGTCGACGACAGCACAGATACTTGCAACTGCACAGTATTATGAGAATAGAGAGAAAGAAGAAAAGGAAAAGTCAGAAAAGAAAACGAAAGATTTAAAAACTAAAGTCCTTTTGCAACAGGAATATCCGCCTCGTTCAAATCAGTCAGATTCACAGCAGCGACCCCAGTTTCAACAGCAGCCACAATTCCAGCAAGGGACGGCCCAGAGATTTAATTATAGTTTACCCCGACAACAGTTAGCATGGAATCAGTGTGCCTATTGTAAAAAGGAGGGTCATTATAAGAATGAGTGTCCAGTACTACACCCACAAACTAGTGGTGTCCCAGCACAGAGAGGTCATGTTGGGTTTATGCAAGCTCCTAGAGGTAGAGGACGTGGTACAATGACACCACAGGCTGATCGCCAATCGAATTATTTCGACCAGCGAAATGTACAACCTACACAGCCAGGTAGATCTCCGCAGTACCATTTTGAAGATTACTACGATCATAATGAAGAGATTCATAGAAGCGACCAATAGGACAGCCACAGGCAGAGAGAGGGAGTAGTATCGGTTCCAGTTGATCAGAGTGGACCTTATGTCGCAGTAGCTACCTCAGGCGTGGTCGAACCGTTTCTGTTGGATACTGGTGCGGCAAAAAGCTCAATCATGCATGCGAAACTCCCTGGCGCACCTTTGTCCGGCTTAACGAACACTTCAGTAGGTTTCTCAGGCGCCCCTGTTCACAATCCTGTGTCCAATCCTTTATCTATCTCTGTTGGGCCATGCAAGTTAGAAGCACCCCTTATCCTAACTACTGGTTGAAATGAGAATCTCCTTGGTTTGGACCTGTTGAAACGCCTGCATGCGACACTGTACTGTTCTCCTTCGGGAGTACAGCTCACATTAGGAAAAAGAGTAATCTCTCCGATGTACATGTCGATGGACAAGCTCCCACCGGAGCTACGTTCTCTCCCTGATACTCTTTGGGCGACTGGTCCAAACGATGTAGGCCTCTTGGAAATTCCCCCTTACGTGGTAAGTCTGAAAGCTAATGTTAAATTTCCACGAATCCCACAGTATCGGATTTCAAATGAAGGTGAACAAGCACTCTTGCTGATTGTGAAAGACTTGATACAGAAAGACGTGATTGAGGAAACTAGAGGAAACGTCTGCAATAGTCCTGTCCTGCCGATTTTGAAACGCACTGACCCTTCCAAACCTCCAATCTACAGATTTGTGATTGACCTCAGAGAGGTAAATAAAATTGTGATCCCACAGTTCCCAGTGGTACCAGATATCACCGCATTGTTGACGTTGATTCCTGCATCGGCATCATGGTTTACGGTGATCGACTTGAAAAATGCATTTTTCAGCATTCCGATAGCGGAAGAAAGTAGAGACATTTTTGGTTTCTCCTTAGGAGGACGCAGTTTCAGATTCAAACGCGCTCCACAAGGTTATTGTGAAAGCCCTTCAATTTATAGCCAAGCATTAAAAAGTCAATTAGACGCTCTTGTACTTCCTCATGGTGTTGCTCTGATCCAATACGTAGACGATCTTTTATTAGCCGCTGACGACAAGGAAACTTGCAAAGCAGCTACAATTTCTTTATTGCATCACTTGTCAGACTTACATCACAAGGTGTCACCTTCTAAACTGCAATATTGTTGCCAAGAAGTGACCTACTTAGGTCATCTTTTGTCAAAGGAGGGAAGAAGGTTGACCCCAGAGAGAATCAAAGCAATTTCGCAGATGACTGTACCAAGCACACAAAGAGAAGTGCGTGCGTTTTTGGGTATTACGTCCTACTGTAGGCAATGGATCCCAAATTTTTCTCTCATGGCGAAACCATTGGTAGCCCTGACTGGAAAAGGTGTTCCGAGCCCTTTGCCATGGTCTGATGAATGTCAACAGAGCTTCTCCGACTTGCGTAATGCACTGTGTTCAGCTCCTGTGTTGGGTACTCCTGACTACAGTAAGCCATTTACTCTACATGTCCACGAAAGAGAAGGTTGTGCATTGAGTGTAATAACGCAACAATTTGGCGACAAACAACGGCCTTGTGCATATTTTTCATCCACGTTAGATCCGGTAGCCAGAGCATTGCCAAGTTGTTTGAGAGCCACGGCAGCAGCCGCAGTGTCTATTCGACAGTCTGCCGGATTAGTCATGAACAACATGCTAGTAGTCATGGTTCCACATGCTGTGGATACACTCATGAATCGAACGAAAACTCAGCACCTCACCAGTGCTAGATTATCAGGCTACGAGCTGACACTGTTGGCTAGTCACATTCAGATCAAGCGATGCAACATATTGAATCCAGCAACACTGTTGCCGACTACTCAGGAGTCGAGTGATTCAGAGCCCCATGATTGTTGTTTCAGAACTGAAGAAGAGACAAAAGGTAGAATTGATTTAAAGGATACTCCGTTATCAGACCCAGACGGCACGTTATATGTCGATGGGTCCTGCTTTAAACTCCAGAATGGTGATGTGACGGCCGCGTATGCAGTTACGACTTTGAGTACGATTGTTGAAGCTGCAAGAGTGAGTCAGAATTCTGCCCAAGCAGCAGAACTAATTGCATTGACAAGAGCATGTGTTTTAGCTGAGGGAAAGAGAGTGAATGTGTTTACTGATAGCCAGTACGCCTTTGGCGTCGCACACAATTTTGGGCGACTCTGGAAAGAAAGAGGTTTTCTCACGTCCCATGGAACTAAGATCCAACATGGACAGCTAGTCAGCGATCTATTGGAATCCCTGACCCTACCGAATGAAGTTGCGATTGTGAAGTGCAGTGCACATCGAAAGATTACAGATGATGTTGGCCGAGGGAATGCATTTGCCGATGAGGTTGCCAAAGAGACGGCCAAGAACATGACGAGCCGAATGTATGTTGCAACGTCTGCAAGATGGATTGCTGAATCAGGAATGTGTGAGAATACGATTGACAGTGTGAAAGCAATCCAAAATGAGGCAACTGAAAATGAGAAGAATGAATGGAAGGAGAAAACGGGTAAAATGGATCCAAGTGGATGTTGGATTGATCTGTCTGAACAGCAACGTTGGATGTTACCCAATGCGTATGTACTTGCAGTAGTCACGATGGCACATGGAGCGGCGCACATCAGTTCGAAAGGGATCTGTAAAATGTTAGCTCCAGTATGGAAGAACGATGGAATTACTAAGTGTGCGGAAAGAGTGGTGAAAAACTGCATGGTATGCCTGATGCATAATCCTGGCAAAGGAACCCCAACCCCAACTGGTCATTTTGCTCCCCCTTCTTGTCACTTTGAAGTGATTCAATTAGACTATATCCACATGGACAGGTGTAACAATCTTAAGTATGTCCTAGTGGTAGTATGTGCCTTTTCAAGATGGATTGAGGCATACCCACTGAAGGATAACACTGCCATGTCCACTGCCAAAATCCTCCTCAAAGAGTACTTCCCTAGGTATGGTATGCCACGGATTGTTTGGTCAGACAACGGAAGTGAGTTTGTAGGGAAAGTTGTGAAGAGTGTGTGTGCAGGTCTAGGAATTGTACAAAAATTCCACAGTGCGAATCATCCACAGTCAGCAGGTTTGGTGGAAGGATACAATGGTACCCTGAAACTGAAGCTTGCAAAAATTCAAGCTTCCACTGGCCTCTCTTGGCCAGACGCACTGCCTCTAGCTTTACTGTCCACCAGAGCGACTGTACACTCTCGAGTAGGGCTTAGCCCATATGAGATTGTGTTCGGTCGTCCTGCTAATGTTTGGGGAGTCCCTAGGCCAAAGGAATTTAAACAGATCGAATACCCAATGTTGATTGATTACCTTTATGACTTGACTGCTAAACTAAGCCTTATTCATCAACAGGTATTCGAATCATTGCCTAAACTGCCGGAGAGTCCAGGTCATACGTTGAAACCCGGCGACCAGGTTGTGGTGCGGAACTTTGAACGCACCCGAAACCTTCAGCCAAGATTCGTGGGCCCGTTTCAGGTCCTCCTCGTAACCAGAACTGCAGTACGGCTAGCTGGAAGGAAGAATTGGGTGCACGCCAGCCACACAAAGCGTGTCCCTCTTCCACTCCCCTATGACAACTGGGTTAGGCGAGGAATTGGTGTGTCCGAAACAGAACCTGTTCCTAGGCACATCCCTTTCAGTGATGCAGAGTACCTAACGGACCATCCACGAACCGAAACACAGAACTGTGGCACCTCAGCAGAAACCGCTCCTTTGAATCCTGAACCAAGTATTGCACAAAGTGAACACTTGTCCCCTGTGGAATCGAACATTTCTGCACCTGTGGACCAGCTATTTCAAGACCAAACAAGACCCGGAAAGTACAGATATATTCTACGTTCTCATGTTATGAACTAATGACATTGCATTATTGCCCTTCTGTTTAAAGACTGTAAAAATGTTTTGATCATACTGCATTCCAGTCAATCAGGAAGTTTGCTAGAATTTTTATTCTTTTATTTTTATTTTCTTGTTTCTTTTCACCTTGCCATCTGGGTTACCGTAGGGTCGTAACGTGTGCCTTGTTTTAATTTACAGGGAATCAGACATTAGGTTGGTTTCTTCTGTTTGTCTTGGGAACTCCCAGGATAAACAGAGGTAAGTTTCTAACAGGTACAAACCATCCGTTGCGAACGGTTGTAGAAGATGGAGCTTCCTGAATTACGACGGGTTAAAGTCATAAATGTGCACAAGACAAAATTATATGACATATTGTATAGTAAATGTTTCCTAATGCAGTGTGCCCTAACACTTCTGATTGTTTTTATAACTCTAGTAGGCGGAATTATTTTCGGTATTCAATTGATCTTTGCACCTGTTACGTCCACAGTATCTCCCCATATTTCTGTTTCCCCAACTATTGATACTATTCACTCTTTCCACCCTTTTCCTGCTCACGAGCAAGCTCGACGCTCTGAGTTCATAAATAACACTTTCATTCAGCTCTTGCACCAACATCAATTAGTGGTTAACACAACAAACTGCTGGGTATGTGGCCTGATACCACATACCATGGACAAGGGCATCCCTTATTTGGTTCTGCCTTTCAGTTATAATGGATCATTCTGGGCATTTCAGACCATGTTCGCCTATGCTCTAGAGACCTACCCTCCACGACCTCCGCGTTCCACCCGATATAACTCTGCTAATAGAGCCTTGGTAAAAGGAATCACTGATATGGTGAGAGATGTCACTAATACTCCGTACATTCCCAAGGATGAGTTGCGAGTCTACATGGGGTGGAACATTACAGAATATGGCATTACTCTGGGTGAGAACAAACGTAAGAGCTCAACTCCAATCTGGGTCGTACTCGTACCCCACCAAGGTCAGGTCTGTTTGCAAGGGAATGGGAGGAATCCGAAGGCTCGACTGGGGAAGAGTGACTGCATTGAAACATACGTGTCACAATCTTCCCCTGCATTCTTAGCCGCTAAGGGTACCTATTTTGTTTGTCAAGACAGAGCATATACATGGCTGCCCGCTGACTTCTCAGGCTCATGTTATATCGCTCAACTGTTACCTCCGACATACACTGCTGCACCGGATTATCACAAAACGAGAGTTGTGAGAGGTGTATTCAGTAAAGAGGATACTGCTGGCCAAGAAGCAGGAGACTTTTTCAAAGGTTTCCTCCCGTTCTGGGGGCCTATGGTCAACAGTAGAAACCTGCGTCAACTAACACGAGTAGTTGAATCCACCATTATTGAAACTACAGGTGCCCTTAGTAACCTGACAGCTGTGCTTCAAGCGGAGCGCCTCATGACGTTACAGAACCGTATGGGTCTTGACGTATTACTTGCAGATCGAGGTGGGGTATGCAAAATGATCCAATCAAGTTGCTGCGTTTTTATCCCAGATAATGCGCCAACAGTATACAAGGCCATCTCTAAGTTACACAAAATCTCCAACTCCATCCACGTAGAGGAAGGTGACTGGTCACTAATGGGATGGTTCTGGAACCTGTTATCTGCATGGGGGTGGAAGGTTCTAATGGTCATTGGTGTTACGTTAGTATTTTTATTCTCGTGCTGTCTCATTATTCAGTGTGGCCCTGCCTTATGTAGCGTTTGTGTTTCATCATGCGTAAGGAGACCACCTGTTTTCAGGGATACGCCACGGGATAGAGTAATGCTACAACAACATATCAGTGACCTGATGAACATAGAACTGGACTCTGACATAGAGTGAGTTGTTGCCTATGTAAGGGCAAATGGACGGTCTGAGGTTCTGTAGCGATTCGAACCTGTGAATTCGGTATCATAGTACTGACACGATTTTGGTACCAATGAACCGCAAACGATCCATTGTATACGTGACAGTGTTTTCGCTGCGCAACTAGCACGAATTCACTGGAAACTAGGGCATTCTCTCTAAAAGTCACGGCATCCATTTTAGTTACGGCATCCATCTTGTTTCTTGCCCTCACATAGTCAATGAACTGACGATGACCCTGGCAGAGTCACCTTGTTAAGGACACGTAAGCTCGAGCCCCGAGAAAGGCTGACGCTACATGACTAGGCAGAATCAAGCTGCCTCCCTTGCCTGAGGCCAGTCCTGCTATACTGGTTCTCGTGTCCGTTGTCCTGACTGAAAGGCCGAAGACGATTGCCCTGCCCGTTTATGATCCATAAACACCTCTTATCCTACATTTCAATCCTTTGCACCTGGCTCTGCTCCTTTCTTTCTGGGCTTTTACAATGGGGAGGTTACGATTTTTATGATGGGGAGGATCAAGTAGAGAATGAAAAACTGTCGAGAGGACCTGATTGAATACCGAAAAACCCACAACTAATCATTGTTTGATATTTATTTATTGTCTGTTTGGGATACCGGGTTAGGCATGAGAAATATTCTTGTAATGTTGCCCCAAGACATTTTTCTTGTATTTAAGAAGCAACCCACTTAATGCAATTTGAACAGCCTCGTAGATTCTGCCTCTGTGTGGTTCCTATGATTTCTGTGTCCCTGCAGTAAATAAACCTTGGTCTTTGACGCCGCCATCGAGAAGCCCGTGTCTCTGTTATTTGTGCACCGAGACAGGAGGAACTCAGGGGTCTTCGGGTGTTGTTTCCCTGACACCTCTGGACTCTTAAAAGTCCAGAACCTCAAATCCCTTCAGTAGTTCCTGAGATATTCAAAAAATAGAGGTCGGAAAATCAATTTCCCATAGGAAAAGTTAGACACGGTTACAGCCGAAACTGCTGAACAGAATTACACCAAATTTGCCACAAAGTTGCTGAGAAAATCAAAAAATAAAAGTTTTGATATTTAGAGGGACGGAGGATCCGCGGACTCTCCCGACCATGAGCTTTATTCTAATTGGCTGTCAACACTCCAAACCAGGAAGTGTTGGCAGCCAAACAGGGAAACAAAGGCGTAAAACAAGAAAAGGGGACAGGGTAGAAAAACCCTGACCCCCTAGGCCTGCCCAAGGGGTCCCATAAGGACCCCCAGGGCCAAAAAAACAATTTTTTTTTTTAAATCAGCAAAAGTCGCTCACTTGGGGTTGATGGGTTCAGGTGAACCGCGGATACTGCCGCGAACATAAAAAAAACAAAGCGCACGCTCCCACGCCTCGTTTTTATTTAGCCCCCGGGTAGACCAGGTCTCGGGGGCAGAGAAAAAAAAGTGTGGGGGGGCCAGTTCCCCCCACACTGCCCCGGGGACCGCCACCTTCCTGGGGCTTGGTTAATTAGTTGTGGGGGGCACACAGCCCCCCCAAGCCCCGGGGACCGCCGCCCCCTGGGGCTTTAATTGTTTAATTTGTGGGGACCGCCACCCCACGGGGCTTTTTAAAAAAAAAATACAACACCTCTGTGGGGGGCTCGAGCCCCCCCACATGCCCAAGGGACCACCACCACCTCCAACGAGTCAACCAGGGACCTCCAGTAAGTGCCACAGAGCTGCGTTGCAGAGAGGTGTAAAAAGGGGCGTGGCCTCTGAACACCTCTCTGCAAGGCAGCTCCCTGGCGCATACTGGAGGTACCTGGTGGGCTAGTTGGACCCCAGGGACCCACAGGATCCAAGGGAACTTAATCCCCCAACTTAAAACGCACCACGGGGTGTGTTTGCACAGTGGTAAAGGGAGGGGGCGGGGACTGAGGTGAGATGTGCAAGCACGCCCTGTGGCACGTTTTAAGTTGGGGAATTAATTCCTCTTCAATCCTGAGGGTCCCTGGGGGCCAACTCGCCCACCAGGTACCTCCGGTAAGCACCACTGTGCTGCATTGCAGAGAGGTTGCCCAGGCCACATCCCTTTTTACACCTCTCTGCAATGCAGCTCTGTGGTGCTTACTGGAGGTACCTGGTGGGCTAGTTGGACCCAGGGACCCTGAAGATTCAAGGGGACTTAATCCCCCAACTTAAAGTGCGCCACAGGGCGCGTTTGCACAGTGGTAAAGGGAGGGGCTGGGGGCTGAGGTGACGTGTGAAAACACGCCTGTGGCACGTTTTAAGTTGGGGAATGAATTCCCCTTCAATCCTGAGGGCACCTGGGTGCCAACTAGCCCACCAGGTACCTCCAGTAAGCGCCACAGACCTGCGTTGCAGAGAGGTGGTCCAGGCAAAGCCTCTTTTTACACCTCTCTGCAACGCAGCTCTGTGGTGCTTACTGGAGGTACCTGGTGGGTTAGTTGGACCCCAGGGACCCTCAGGATTCAAGGGGACTTAATCCCCCAACTGAAAACGTGCCACAGGCATGTTTATACAGTAGTAAAGGAAGGGGGTGGGGCCTGAGGTGACGTGTGCAAACACGCCCTGTGGCGTATTTTAAGTTGGGAATTAATACCCCTTCAATCCTGATGGGCCCTGGGGGCCAAATAGCCCACCAGTTACCTACAGTAACCGCCACAGGTCTGCGTTGCAGAAAGGTGGCACAGGCCATGCCCCTTTTTACACTGCTGTGCAACGCAGCTCTGTGGCGCTTACTGGAGGTACCTGGAGGGCTAGTTGGACCCCAGGGACCCTCAGGATTCAAGGGGACTTAATCCCCCAACTTACAACATGCCAGGGGCGTGTTTGCAGAGTGCTGGAGAAAGGGGGCATGGCCTTTGTCTACCTCTCACCAATCCCACTGCGTGGGGCTTACTGGAGGTAAAAGGTAGGCTAGTTGGCCCCTAAAGGACCCCCAGCAGTGAAGGGGACTTCAATCCCCATCCAAGAGCATGCCAGGGAGTGCATTTGTAGAGTGATGGGCAAAGTGGGCATGGCCTTCGTGCGAGTACTTAACAATGCTGCTGTGTGGGACTGACTGGAGGTAATCATTTGGTAAGATGGCCCCCAAGGATGTCCTTGGGGGCCAACTACCCCTCTTGTTACCTACAGTAAGTCCCACACAGTGGGTTTGCTAAGAAGTCTTCGGAGGCCATGGCCCCCTTTCTCTACCACTCTGCAAACGTACCTCGTGGCAGACTACGGGATGGGGGATGAAGTCCAGCTTAGTCCTGAGGGAGTTTGGGGGCCAAGGGTGCCTCCTGGTACCTCCTGTAAGTCCTACACAGTGGAATTCCTGAGCGTTGGTTAGATGCCCAGCACCCTTTCTCCACCACTCTGCAAACGCGACTACTAGTTATAGTAGCATATTTATGCTCCTCTGACTTAGAGGTAATTTTAATCTCCCTGCCCTATTATGTACTAGGGGCTTACAGATGAGGCCATGCTACGCACAGGGGTACCCCAACACATAGTGTTTCCTAGTGTATGTAGGTGTTTTCACTGTATTCTAAGTGTCTTTTAGCATAGCACTGGCTCTAGGCTTGGTTAGTGAGAGTCCGTTACCACCAGTACCCGTCAGAAAAAGGTGTGGGCACAGGATGATTTTGCAACAAGGCCTCTTTCTGCTCCTCTGTTGTTTCGTTTTGCACATGTCTTGCTTCTTCCTGCACTTTTCTTCATTTTTGTGGACTTCTGTTGCTTCTTTTTGCATTTCTTTTGCTTCTTTCTGCGTGTTTTTTCTTCTTTCTTCACATGTCCTACCTCTGTAGGCATAGTTAGAAACTAGCATTAAAAAACCTTTGAAATTCACTTAAAAAACCATAGGTTTCAGGCACGTTATAGTTAGAAATTAGCTTTTAAAAGACCTTTGAAATTAACTGAAAAAACCATAGGTTTCAGGCACGTTATAGTTATTTGGACATTTCACTCATACAAAACCATAGAAATTTCCCCATTATAGTTAGTTCAGCTAACTATAACCCGCGCCCCCTCAATGCACTGCTGAATCGTCACATAATATATCACTCATGACATGGTCAGTAACATCACTCATGACATCTCAAATGACATCACTGATTTGATATGATTAGCTCAAACGCTCCGTCCATCATCCCCTTTGGTATCGCTTTGTTCGCCCTAAGTTGGCAGGGTATACCCAGACGTGGGTCCCTTGCTCACTTTGCCACTGGATTCAAGATAGCCTGGCTGATGAGGGTTATGAACCCGAAACCGGTCCCAGGATGCCTGTTTCCGGTCCAGGGAAGACATGGCTTGGTAGTTCGGGCTGGACTGTTCCCATGAGGGACAGGGTCAGACTGATTTGCATATGGCCATGTCTGAACTGGGGTGGTGGAGTGAGCTAAAGAATGATGATGGACTAAACCCAGATCAGTTGACTGGGGGTGAGTGTTTGATCAGCTCAAACGCTCCGTCAATCATCCCCTTTGGTATCCTTTCAAAATAAAACAATGTCCAAATTTGAATTTGGAACTAAAGGTAATTCCACAGTCTTAAACTATCTTATTTTTACATTTGTCACTTCTAAGGTCTACCCTAGGTGCCCCAAGGATAGGGTGCCATGTTAAAATAAGCAGGGACATAAAAAAAATTCTTTTATAAGCCCTGGTAAGGTAACAATTGCCAATTTTGTTTTTCCCATTGTAGTGCATTAGCTCCATAGGCTAACATGGGATGGCTTTTTATATATTAATAAAGTCTAACTATTGATAGGAGTGATCTAAAAACAAAATACAAAATTTCAGAATAATAGTTAGAATGAATCTAACAACTCACAAGGGATGGAATTATTATAACTAGGACAGAGACATAGTTATGGAACTTGCTTTTCTGATGTGCCCAATACAGCCCTCTAGCACCCTTTTCTGATTAGCCAGGCTTTGATAGGCTGATCCAAGAACTCTTGATTAGGTGTGAAGTGTCCTGGGCAAAGAATACATCAGGTGGGAGGAGATTTGCTACCTGCAGATGCCAGGGCAGGAAGGGGCTGGGTAACCAAACTGGTCTTTAAAGGGAGAAAGACAGTGAGGACAGTAGCCAGGCCCACACTCAATTCCTGTTCCTCCAGCCAGATGGGAACCCTGTAAATGAATTTGTAGAGGGCCAGTAAGTCCCACACAGCAGGATTGCTCAGAAGTTATCAGAGGCTACACCCCCTTACTCCACCACACTGCAAATATGCATACCGGCAGGTACTACTAGTTGGGGGATAAAGTCCCCTGGTACCTGCTGTAAGTTCTACACAGAGGACTTCCTGAGAGCTGGCCAGAGGCGCAGCTCCCTGTCTCCACCAGTTGGCAAAAGTGACTGCTAGTTAAAAAACATTTGAAATTCACTGCAAAAAACAGAAGGGCATATCAGCAAGGCGAGGCAATAGAATTTCGGCCGAAAACCGGCGATAATTTTATCGCCTAATTAGCAAGCTCACGCTAACGCGTGAAAACTTGCGTTAGCGTAGGAATTCCTAACGCCCAGCTTTGTATCTCTAATGAGATGCAAAGTGGGTGTTCCTGACCTGACATGACAGGAGAAATGTCGCTAAGCGACATTTCTCCTATCAACAAGCTCCACGCTATGAAGCATAGGGGCAAGAAAAGTAGCGATAACCCCTGTTATCGCTATTTTCCTTACGCCTGCTTCAGGACTGACTTAGCCATGATATCCTATGGAAGGTGGATATCATGGCTAAGTTTGTGGGGCCCTATCAACAAGCTAACGCCACATTGCGTGAGATTATCGCTGGGTTTCCAGCGATAATCTCACATTAGGCAGTTAGCGTGAGGATTTTTATCGCTTTTGAGATAAGCGTTGCTAATAGCACGCTATCTCAGCGATAAAAATCCACGGTAGCTGGCGATAATTATCCTAGCGCTAAGTGGGCTTAGCAATAATTATCACCGGTTGTTGCTGATATGCCCCAGAGTTTACAGGGGCATTATAGTTAAGACTTAGCATTTAAAAAACTTTGGAAATTCATTGGAATAAAACAAAGGTTAGAAGGATGTTATAGTTAGCGAAGAGAATTTAAAAAATGTTAGAAATTCACTAAAAAAACAAAGGTTACAGGGACGTTATAGTTAGGGATAGATTGTACTCATGCAAAACCTGTGAAATTCAGCTGTTATAGCTACATGAGTTAACTATAACTTGCCCCCCTGCAATGCACTGCTTATGTCTTCACATATTACATCACTCATGACATGGTCAGTGACAGTGTAAGTTTTTGGTGCTGCCTCAGATTTAGGATTTCTCATAAATCTGGGGCAGTGTCAAAATGCTATGGATGTTGCTGGGAACGACCCTAGAAACACCCATTGCCCACCCTTGTAACACAGAAAATTGCATTCAAGGGAGCCATATTTACGAGGCAGCATTAAGCAAAAAAAAGTGGCTTAGTGCTGCCACATAAATATGGAGCAGGCTCCTGCGCCACGGAACAACACAAAAAGTGACATTCTGACGTGCAAGGGGCCTGATAAATGAGGCACTAGGTGTGGTTCCCTGACAGCTGAGGCAGTGACGAGCTGTGTAATCTCAGTACACTACTCAATTCATGAGGCATTTTTTCTCCATATGTTGTACCCTTATAGAAAATGTTTTTTTAAACTTTTAGTTACTCAGCACAGCGAGGGACGATGAATAGCTAAAGGATTCAACAATGCTGATATTTTCAGAGAAGGAACTGAATATTTGTGATAAATTGTATGATTATGTTTGAAAGTATTCAGTTATGCTAATATTATAAGAATTATGTTTTAGAGATGGACAAATTCATATTGATAGCATGAATTGTTACATGCAGTCATTTTGTCTTTAATATATATGGCCAAATCCTTAAAATAAATGAATGAATTCTGAATGTGAAATTAAAATGTAAGTGCCTATGTGCTGGCAAGCCTTCTTGCAGTGTAGATGTGTTAGCACTTCTTTGCTGATAACAGATAGACCCTGACACATCAAAGTCTGACATGCGCCCTTATGGATCAAAGAGATTACCGCTGGCAGCTCATTTGAAACTTCATATTACAAAACCCTTAAAAGATGCTAATGAGGCAGCAGAATTACAAGTCTAGTGAAGCGGGTTCATGATGGGCAGCATTTGTTTATACAGCATACATAAATGCAGAAGAGAGATGTCTTCAAGTTTCATTCAATGTCCCTTTGGCATCACAGGAAAGTAAGGAGGGGCCTCGGAGAGGAAGACTCATTTACTGTAGAAAGCCCAAAACAGGACTTTTTTTAAAATAGCTAAATCAAGAAACGCACAGAGCATTCCTAACACTAAGGCCCCGATGTATAAATGATTTGTGAATTGCAAATCTCGTGAAATCTGATGTGTGACTGCAAACGTAGTACAGAACAAAGTACAAAACAAAAAACAGAGGCGTATAGGTGGCTTGAATAGCCATTAAACTGCAAACATTAATAGTTTTTGATGCAGAATCCCATCTATGAAAATAGCCATCATGAGCTTTGTCTCAAAACAAATGCCTCCGTGAAGAAGGCACTAACAAGGAGAAATGTTTTAATAAAAGAAAACATGCATTGCATGTGTGCTGAAGTTCACAGCACACATCCAGCAGTGTGAATCCTTCTGTTTGCCTAGATGTAGGAATTTGCACTTGAAGGGTATGTTTCCAGGACGCATCCTATGTTAGACCACTCATTCACCTCTGCAACGCTGTGAGCAGTGGAGTAACGCAAATTGATGGGGCCCCACTACAGAATGTGATGAGGGACCCTGGCATCTCCCAGATCGCATAGATATTCATTGGTCTTGCACTCAATGTGGCCCCTGAAAGGTTGACCCCCCCCCCCCCCCTACGCTGCGGGGCCCTGCTTGGGAAAGCAGAGTGGCTGTCCCGAGCATTTCACTATTTCTTATTCCATGCCGTTGCACGCATCCTGCAAGGCATGCGGTGGCATGTCTTAAAGGGTGAGGGGGCCCCTTCCAAAAGAAGAAACCCTGGGGGCCTCCCTCCACCGCGGGGGCTGTGGGGGCCTCCATTACACCCCTGGCATCATTTAAGTGCGACTGCGCGGGGTAAGAAAGCGGCAGCAGGTCAATCTTAATTGATCTGAATCTGTGCTGTCTTCCCTCTTCCTCAACACAGCACAACAATTTTGATTGCTGCATTAAAAGGGAGTAAAAATCTACCTCAAGATCTTAAAAGCAATGGCAATGCCATATAGTTCTGGCTTTGATGCAATCACGCAAGCGCATCTCTCACCCTGTAGCCAAACAGTCCTGCCGCTTATTGTGCACCAACATAGGCACGCCGTTCACAGTTCACTCACACAGGCACACTGCTCATCCTGCTCTCGTACATGCACAGTTCACTGTGAACTTACACAGGCACAGCTCACCCTGCTCTCATACAGGTGTAGCTCAAACTGCACACACAAGCACAGCTCACCATGCATCCTTTCACAAAGGCACAGCACACCCCCCACCCACGCAGCCCAGGCTCAGCCTGCACTCACACAGGCATTGCTCACCCTGCACTCACACAGGCACAGCTCACCCTGCTGTCATACAGGTGTAGCCCAAACTGCACACACAAGCACAGCTCACCATGCATCCTTTCACAAAGGCACAGCACACACCCCCACCCACGCAGCCCAGGCTCAGCCTGCACTCACACAGGCATTGCTCACCCTGCACTCACACAGGCATTGCTCACCCTGCTCTCATACAAGCATAGCTGCAACTGCACACACACAAGCACAGCTCACCCTGCATCCATTCACAAAGGCACAGCACACCCTCGACCCACGCAGCCCAGCTCACCCTGCTCTCACACAGGCACATCCTGGAGCAGCATGATGGGATCCTTCTGGCAATTGCTTATTGAAGAGCGAGGAAAACAAAGGACATGGAGGAGGCAGGATGAGGGTATCCTCTGGGCACTTGCACTTGGAAGAGCTGCCGGACAGGGAAAGAAGGTGGTGGGTAGGCAGCATAAGTGCCCATCAGGCACTAGCAAATAAAAGAGTGGCCCTGCAGGGAGAAGAGGTCCGCATGGCAGGATCCATTGTTGGGATGATGGGATCCACTGGGTGCTTGCATGGAGAGTGGCTCAACGGGAAGCGCAGGCAACACGGTGGCATTAGTTGCATGCAATACATTTCATTTAGTGCTAGTTTGAAATTTGGAAGGACATCTGTTGTTTGAACTGATATCTTTGTAGTCAGCTGTGGTGCATGCAGTCAAGGTACTGCAAGTCAAAAAACCTGAACCTGTACTGACATAGAGGCATGCTGTGGTGGGGAACAACCTTTACAACGCAACTTTTACAACGCACTACCTTTACAACGCATTTTTACAACGCATAATCCATTACAACGCATGACATTACAACGCATGACACTACAACGCATTTTTAAAAACTACCTTTACAACGCATTCCATTACAACGCATACTACCATTACAACGCATACCATTACAACGCATAATATTACACTACACTATCCAACACTTACCCTACTGTTGCACCCCCTGGAGTTAGAATAGTAATTTTTACCCCTATACTATCCAACACTTACCCTACTGTTGCACCCCCTGGAGTTAGAATAGTAATTTTTACCCCTATACTATCCAACACTTACCCTACTGTTGCACCCCCTGGAGTTAGAATAGTAATTTTTACCCCTATTCTATCCAACACTTACCCTACTGTTGCTCCCCCTGGAGTTAGAATAGTAATTTTTACCCCTATACTATCCAACACTTACCCTACTGTTGCACCCCCTGGAGTTAGAATAGTAATTTTTACCCCTATACTATCCAACACTTACCCTACTGTTGCACCCCCTGGAGTTAGAATAGTAATTTTTACCCCTATACTATCCAACACTTACCCTAATGTTGCACCCCCTGGAGTTAGAATAGTAATTTTTACCCCTATACTATCCAACACTTACCCTACGGTTGCACCCCCTGGAGTTAGAATAGTAATTTTTACCCCTATACTATCCAACACTTACCCCACTGTTGCACCCCCTGGAGTTAGAATAGTAATTTTTACCCCTATACTATCCAACACTTACCCTACTGTTGCACCCCCTGGAGTTAGAAAAGTAACTTTTACCCCTATACTATCTAATACTTACCTTAAATGCAATTTAATATTATGCGTTGTAATGGTATGCGTTGTAAAGGTAGTATGTGTTGTAATGGAAATGCGTTGTAAAGGTAGTTTTTAAAAATGCGTTGTAGTGTCATGCGTTGTAATGTCATGCGTTGTAATGGATTATGCGTTGTAAAAAATGCGTTGTAAGTGCATGCGTTGTAAAAGTGTGCGTTGTAACGTCATACATCCGCTGTGGCAGGATTGGAACTTTTATGATGATACTGAGTTTTTAAGATAACTTGCAATTTTCAAGAACAGTAAGGTATGGTTCATCATGTCCTGACCACACACATCAGAAATATACCTTGGGTTCTGCCCCTGGCCCCACCTGGAGTTCGAAATATATTGGTACACCGGTTCTCTGGTGGGCTGTGCATAGGTGTGCGGGACCTAGGGTAAACTTGGATTGAATGAACTGACATGTTTATTGAGCAGGCTATCAGTAAACATGCCTGTATGAGGCAGCAATCTTTTGATTGACAAGTACAGTCGCAAAGCCACTTTTATTATGGGTTACATGTGAAATCGCAAATACTTTGTAATGCACACAATTTAGAGTCAACACTAGTAAAATTGTTAATGTATTTCAGTGTCGATCGTTTAACAGTCTTGCTTGTTAAATCCCTGTAAATCAGTGGAACTGTACATGCCAGTGTGAACTGTCTGAATGTCCTCCTACGAAAACTAGTTATTAAATGTTATTTTTTGAGTCAATTAACACTGAAGCATATTTGGAGCTGCTGCTCTTTGAAATGGCTCATGGTGAATGAAGCCAAATAGAAGGTAAGGGCTTCTGAAAGTAGTTTGAGAGTTGAGCTGTCAAGAATTAGATGGAAGACTAGGTCTGGAAACAGCAGTGGGTGAGGGAAGTCAAATGGTTGAAGAATAACTTTGCATTAATGAATTGGTGTCTCAGGCTTGATTTCGTGAAAGTAATAGATTCTAAATGTATGGTCAGTACAACTTGAGGGCACACATGCACTGCATCCAACCCCCACAATCCCAGCAGACCATTGGGTCTTTATATGAAGCTGTACATTAAACTTTTATATAGAAGACTTTTTAGCACAATGTGAGACCTGGCCTAGCCAAAAGGACATTCATATTGTGATTTTTAAGTCAAAACCTATAAAGATATTGGAGATATTACAAGTCACACTGTGCAAAGGTCTGTAGGATAAAGTGCTAGGACTGTTTATGGATGTCACAAAACAGTCAGGCCACTTGAAAGCTATGTTCTTAAGGCCCCACACCATAGCAGACATCTCTGTCCTCTCTGCCACGTACATGCTCAGCATCGGCCTCCATGCAGTGTCCATGGCCCAGAGCTCACCCTGCATCTGGGTGATGTCCACCTTCCTATCCTGGTTGAGGTTCAGGTTCTTGAAGAGCTCGATATCAAAGGTGGACGTTGCATGAACTACACCATTGCTGTGGCTGCCGAACTCACAGCGAGGGATGGCAGGGGGATTAATTTTCACCCTCAAAGGAGTGTGCTACCAATTACAGAGTGGGGGCAAGAGGTTAAGGCAGAGACCAAAGTGTAACTTCACAACTAGTCCATTACCTCAATGTGTTGTGGAGATATTAGGAATGAGATGTGTCTGTGTCCCTAACTTAGAGTCGTGTATCTTTAACTACGTCTGTGTGGTGAACTCTGCTCCGCATTATGCAGAGCTCGCGGAGTTCTGAAAACATCCACGAAGCAGAGTTTTTCCCTCGCTTGCATTTGTCAATGTCACGTTGGCGAGCGCGAGCGAGTAAAATCCACCTCCCGGTGAGATTTTTCCTCATTCGCGATCGTAAACATGAAGTTGGTGAGTACGAGCATGGAAAATAAACCTCCTGGCGAGATTTCTTAATGCGGGAGGTCAGTTTTCTCATTGTGAATGGTTGAGTATGCTCCGTCCATTCGCGTTGAGAAAGCTGCAGCTCAAGTAAAAATCTACTTGAGTGGCAGAAAGAAAGCAGTGCCCGTTTGCGCTACGCATAGTGCCATCCGCGATTATTACACAGTGCGGACAAGCACCTAGCACTGAAAATCACAGCGAACGGCATTTATCTGACGCACTCTGCACTGAGATTTTTGGACGTAGCACAGTTCCGCTTAGCGGAACTCTGCGAACTTCGCCCAGGCTTACCTCTAACCATTGTCTCCACAGTGTGGGTTGCGAAAAGTCCTACAGAAAACCCTCATGCGTGCTCCCCAGAATTTGCAGCACAAAACCACATAAAATATTGTCTTCACTCTTGTTAATCTTTTTGTGGTACAGTGGGGGAGAGGATGACACGCAATGCCTCAGTATTGCTACAGAGCCAGAGTGGTGAAAGTAATTTAGCAAAGTGCTTTGTGACACTTCAATAATACTAGCCTTCTTGAAGAGCTTGGCTTAAGGGTCCTTGGAATTCCCTTCAAAGGTGCCAGGCCCTGCCTGAACTACAGCATTGTTGTGGCTGCTGAACTCACAACAAAGAAAGAAGTGGGTGAAGAGCTTTTAATCTCAGCAGAAACTGTTTACTAACAAGAAGGTGGGTGTGAGAGGTACATGCAGCAACAAAAGTTTAGCATCTGTGTGTAGTGACAGCAGCAGCAGTGGTGGCACGAAGACAAAAAGAAGCACTCAGAGCTTCCTGCTACGTGTCAGAAATTGCTCACACACCAAGAACACGGCTATCGCTCTTTCCAAATGCAGCAAATGGGTGGGGCCTCACATTGGACTAAGGAGGCTTTGAGTGAGGAGAGAGATGCAGTGGCATGCTCATACAGGGGGCGGACAGCATTGGGCTGTGACTGTTAGGAGAAGCTGAGCTAGGATTTCTTCTGGCTCACCTCTGTCTGGCGGGCGAGGGCTGACCCAGGCCGCGGCTAGCAAAAACAAGCCTTCTACATAGAACCCAGCAAGAGTACGGTGGCTGGACAGTGTGTCCATATCTCAGAAGCACATGTGGAACCACAGCCAAGGATCACTTTGGAATGACATGCAGCTCTTTAGGTGCCAATAACACTCCAATCCTAGGTGCCTTTTCTTATGCGATCCCCGGCGACTCCAAAAATAGATTCAGCCATGGGATTGGCAGCAATGCAAGCTAGAAATATTGAAATTTCAGTTAAACATCGTCCATGAAAAACACAATAACATAAATATTTTCTTGTTACTCCCTCAGTGCACCAACTTTACCACCATGTCATCATGTTTGAACCTGGCAGCAATGTTGGGTGAGGGAACATCCCCTTGGACCCAATAGGAATGCAGTACAATCCACTGTGTCATTACATTTTATTATGTTGGCCATATTAGGTGAGAAGAAGACCTCACAAGTCAATAGGCGTGCTGTACTTAAGGAAAGCGCAAAAACAACAGTTGATGGACAAAATGCAGAACAATGTCATACATTAACCCCAGTACAGAGATCTGTGCCTAAATCCATCGTTTTTTTGCTCACCATGCCGTTCCAGCTTGAACCCCGCCATAAGCAAACCAGCCTTGACCCTGAGCCTCATGGGAACAGTCCAGCCTGAACTGCCAAGCCAGGTCCTCCCTGGACTGGAAACAAGCATCCTAGGACGGTTTCGGGGTTTCACCCCTCTTTAGCCAGGATAGCTTGATTCCAGTGGCATGGAGAGCAAGGGACCCTCATCTGGGCATACCCGTCCCACTCGGGGTGACAAATGCAAAAACAACAGTTGATGGACAGAATGCAGAACAATGTCATACATTCACCCCAGCTTGAATCCAGTGGCTTGGCAGTTCGGGCTGTACTGTTCCAGTGAGGCACAGGGTCAGACTGACTTGCATATGGCCATTTCTGAACTGGGGTGGAGGAGTGAGCTAAAATATGATGATGGATTAAACCCAGATCAGTTGACTGGGGGTGAGTGCTTGCATTGTTCAACACTCCGTTCATCATCCCCTTTGGTTGTAATTAAGGAAACTAGCATGTGCTTGGAACCAAAGCCCCTCTGTCAGTGTTGCTTCCTAATGCTTTTTTAAGTTGATCACATTAGGTTTAGCAACAGCTGGTCTATCAAGCCAGCCCTAAAAATCCTAGTAGTTCTTTATTCGGTTGTATTAGAAAAACCATGAAAATAAATCGCCATTTATATAAAAACAATGCAAAAAACATACATAAGGGCCTATACATTAGAAATACAATGCACACAAAGAAATAAATATCCATGTTCTAAGATGTACAGTTACTCATTCTGGATGGTCCATAAAAATACTACAGCTTTTAAAAAACTTACAACATTTATTATGACAGGTGTAAATGGTAACATCTGTAAATATAAAAAGGTAGGGCGTACTTGTTAAAAGCCTCTTCCTTTTAAAACAGGTACAATAAAACTCTCCTAGGTTCCCCATATAAACTACAGACCATCATAAAGTGCAAAGAATCCTGGGAGGATATTTCATCACAATCACATGGAGCCCAAAGATTTCAAGTCAGAACATCCTTTTGGGGTAGCAAGTGTCAAGTGCAATAAGTTAAAACTTAGTCTTACGAGCAAAAATCTATGCCTATTATTCTTAACAAAGGTTAGATATGGCTCCATGTCCAAGATAATAGTTGTCAAGACATATTTCCTGACTGAGGGTTTCAACAGATCAACCTCTTCCCTATAGTGTTTCACCCTTTCCATGAAATGGTCCCTTACCTTTTTATAATCCCCTCTACAAATGTCCTCAGGGTTAAGAAACATCTCCCTTCTCCCTCCTTCTGGGGTTGAAGAGAGAGTCCCTTCTGTACCCGAGCCGAGGTATTTTATGGGCATGATCAAGTGCCATTCAGTCCTTCATAATTAATTGGCTCAGGCCTCGTTCCTCCTTTGACCAAACCCAGCTCAACAAGGGACGCAGGGCAATCTGGTCACTCAGGGGCATATGTATCATCCGAATTCTTAATCGCAAACGCTGCGATTCGCAAAAAACAGCGTTTGCGATTAAAAATTCGCAAAACGGGATGTATGAGGCAAATTCTCATCGCAAATTTAAGGAATCGCTAATTTAGCGATTTCTTAAGTTTGCGTAAGCATGTAAGAAATCGCAAATTGCGATTTCTTAAATGATATGTACCACGCACCAAAGCATTGCGAATAATCCTTAAGAAATCGCAAATTACCACCAACTTCTAGTTGGTGGTAATTTGCGTTTTCTGTTAAAAATGCACTTTTTGTAATTTTACAAAGTGCCACGTGGCGCACATACATGCCCTTAGGGCATGTATGTGCGCCATATGCACACACATGCTCATTTCAGGGGTGCATCAGGGTGTCATCATGACACCCTTGCACCTTTGAAATTATTATCAAATTGCGATTAGCAAATTGCGAATCGCAATTTGAGAATTACTTCCCATTCATTCCTATGGGTCTCCTGGCCCATAGAAATGAATGGGAGGGTATTCCTTAATTGCGATTTCGCAATTTGCTAATCGCAATTAAGGAATTTTAAGAAATCGCTAAAGTTTTCCGATTTTTTAAATACATCCCGTTTTGCAATTCTCAAATAGCGATTCTTTAAAAATCACTATTTGAGAATCGCAAATGGAGATGTTGATACATATGCCCCCTAGGTACCAAACCTCAAACTCTTTGTGGACACAAAAAGTCAATGTGCTCTGGGACAAACAAAGTAAGCACCTGAGGACTTTAGTTTCCTCTATCTGGAACTCCTCAGGGGCCGAAAAGCCCCAGATGTCACTCTCATACAAGAGCTTAGAAGCAGATTTGGCTTGATAAATCTTAGCAGGGGCTTTGAGGAGTCTGCTGACCAGCCTAGCGGCAAAACTAAGAAATTCCACTATAGTCTTCCGAAACTCCTGACCTTTGGCCATGACCAAGTGTCTCCAACACAGTTTAGAGTCAAATAACACTCCCTTATAAGGGAAACGTTCAACCTTGACCAAAAGAAGCCCATTTATACTAAAGTTCTTTGGACCAGATGTACGACCATTCCATTTTGCGTGTAGGGAATTGCAATGTTTTGTGACTCACAATTTGCAACCCACAAAATGGAATGTACCACAGTATCTGAGACTGTTTGCGATACTAAAATGGGTCACAAGGGTCCTGCCTCTTTTATATTCATGAGGTAGGTCACAAGTTGGGACCCATTGGGAATGGCCAGCAAATACAGGAATGGTGGCCTGCTGGGGACAGCAGATCCCCATGTCTGTGTTTGATTTTCAATAAAGCAACTTTTTTTTTCAAATGCAGCCCGCTTTCCTTAGAGGAAAATGGGATGTGTTACCAAAAATAATGAACATTTTTCTTTTCATTTTTTAAGGGCAGGCTGGGACCACTACCTGGTCTTAACAAATATTTTCACACCCATTCACAAAGGGACCCCTTCTTATTTGTAAGTGGCTTACCACCTACTTGACGTAGGCAGTGAACTGCGAGTGTTTTGCGTCCACAAATATATCCGCAAAACAATGGTACATACCATTCTCACTCGCTATTCGGAAGAGACGCCCTTGGCATGCCCCATCCTAATAGCCTCTCGTAAACACTATTTTGCAAGTCACTGACTTGCAAAATAGCGTTTGTACATACCACCACCCTTTTTTGCGGTCTCAAATGGACAATTTCCTGTTTACAACCACAAAAAATGGTCGGACATCTGACCCTTGGTTCAGGAGATCCCATCACCATAACATAAGATTTAGTGAGGATGACTGATAGGTCTAAATTTCTAATAAAAGAGTTAAAAGTGTTCAAGAGGGAGTTGACCATTCTCGCATCAGCATCACGTTATCTGCATATAATAGAATTGGCAGGGCGCGCATGCCAATGAGTGGACAATCTGAGTGTGCAACAATTAAAGCCTGCTCCCATCCATATGCATACAAGTAAAATAAAAAAGGAGCATGGAAACATCCTTAATGGACCCCATGACCTGTATTAAAACTGTCTGTGCATAGAGAGAGGCAGGAGTACCTAAATTTAGAGGATGTCCCAACATGTAGCTCACAAAGGTAATACACTATTTTAGGGTCTGTAACCAGATGTAAAAAGATCTTCCATAGCTTATCTTGATTAACTTGATCAATCAAACGCCCCCGTAAGCTCCATAAAGGCCAAGTGGATTGGTTCTGAACACACAACTGTATATTTATTTACCACCATATAAAGGTTCATGCACTGGTCAATGGTGGATTTGCCTGACTGAAAACCATATTGAGAATCAGAAATAATAGTGTTATCTTCCACCTAGCTTCTCAATCTATCTAGAAGCGCCCGCCCCAGTACTTCGACAACTGAATCTAGGAGAGATATGGGTCTATAACACTGCAGATTATTTTTATCACCTCTTTTAAAGACTGAAACCGTGACTGACAATGACCAGGAGGGTAGCAGGCCATCCTTTACTGCAGCATTCAGGAACAAGCTCAACCGCCGGCCACAAAAATCCGAACAACTGACATATAAGTCAGGTGAAATACCATCCTATCCCAGGGACTTTTGAAGAGTAAGGCCCTTTATGCCTTGTGTTACCTCATCCAAGGTAAAGGCCATGCTAGTTTTCTCTGACACAGCAAGCACCTCCACTGTCTGAACTGGCAGCCCAATATGATCACAAACCCATTCAAAAGGGGGCAGCCATTCCCTTGGAGTTATGTGATGGCAAAGGGTAGGCGCATTCTTATGAGCAAAGCAAGGCGATTTACAATGTGCCAGAAAATCTTGGCTGTTTCTTACTGTGCTCACTTGGACCAGCTGTTCCCAAGCCATGTCCTACAATGACCCTTTCCTTTTCTGCAACTCGTCTTTATAGGTACGTCTACAGAGCACTACCTGGCATGCGTCTCTTGGGTTAATTCGGTATAGGCAACCTTTCCAACAATGCATCCAAAACCTAATATTGGCATAGAATCTGGGACATAGGGATCGAGACAGATTGATATAACTTCAGCGCAATAATTGAATAAAGTGTGAAGGAAGAGCTTGGGTTCCACCTTAGTCCATCTTAATCATCTGCCTTGTGAGTGTACCTGTGTGGCAATGGGGGACCTCAAGGGACCCTTAGATTGTGTACAAGGTTCCCCAAATACTAGAATAAGATGGTTATAGTTGCTAAACACTTGATGAGAAATACTAAATTTGGTGAACAGAGGATATGAGTATTGACAGAAAAATATAATCAATGGTGGCAGCACATCCCCTTCCAACAAACATGGGAGTGAGTCCCAGACCCTGAGTTTTAATGAACATTACAAAGGTGAAACCAGGATTAAAATTATGTTTCAGAAACATTAATGCTGCCCCTTCATTTGTGTGTTCTAGATGCAACCCCTCTGAAGACAAACACTTTTGAGGGATATTAGGGTCATCGGTAGACATTTCAGACATATGTGTATTAAAATCTCCCACAATTATTAAATTTGCCTGCCCCCTCAGGTGATTAATGATTGAATGTATATACACTTTCAGGCTATCAATGCAGGAAGAAGATGTGACCATGCTTTTGCATTATATAAATTGAGCATATAGAAAGCAACAGATCCAGAAATTGTGAATTTGACTGCTTGACTGCTTGCAGGGTAGGAGCCCCAGTGTGTAATTCAATAACTCCTCTCTCAATCCCCAATGACAAGAAAATATTCAGACCACCTTTAGCCCTACCAGCAGGGGATTGGATTGCAGTTATAAAGAATGTTTTAGAACCCTCCACAAAGGAAATGTTTTTTGTCTCCCATGTTTCTTGAAACCCTTGATATAACTTAACCAGTTAACATCCCTGAATTTAGAGGTGAGACCAGCAAAATTCCAACTTATCTTGCAAAGGTCTTTACTACAAGCATCGGTGGTGTCTAAGCCTGGGCGAAGCACTACGCAATGCTCGCGTAGTTTGCGAAGTTCGCGCAACTTCGCACTACGCGAACTGCACGTAGCACAGTGCGAACACGCGTAGCGTAGTGTTGCGTAGTGCTGCGGTCATTTTTTGCTTGCTTGCGGTCCTCAACGTCAAGTTGGCGACCGCGAGCAAGCAAAATGACATCTCGGCAAGACTTTTTCCTTGTTCGCGATCAGCAACATCAAGTTGGCGATCGCGAGCATGGAAAATAAACCTCCCGGCGAGATTCCCAACGCGAGGAGGTCAGGTTTCTCATTGCGAGGGGTCGCGTATGCTCGCGACCGCTCGCGATGAGAAACTACCAGTTCGCGTTGAGAAAGCTGCCGCTCGAGTAAAAATCTACTCGAGCAGCAGAAAACTACAGCTCGCACTGTGCAAGATGCCATTTTCAATGATTGCACAGTGCCGGTTGCTTGTCCGCACTGTGCAATCATTGAAAACAACATCTTGCACAGTGCGAACATGTTACTACGCAGTTCGCGAAGTGCTACGCGTAGCTCGCGTAGTGCGAACTTCACTTTGCGTAGCTTCGCGAAGTGCTACTTTGCGAACTACGACCACCCTTAGTGGTGTCCCCTTGAGGACATACAGTGTGACTCTCTACATCAGGGAGAGTTGTGGCTGATACGACTGCCACCGCTGGGATTTCAGAACTTTCTGAGTTGGAGAAGGCTGGGGTAAAGTAAGGTACCACTTCAGGGCCATCGAGTTAGTCACAAGAATCCAACTGGCTCAAGGGGGCAAACCTGTAACTGGTCCTTATTAGGAAGGGGGAGGATGGCTTACAAATTTGAGCCACGTTGGGTGGGCCAACCAAGGTCCATGGCATGGAGCAAACCATTTTGGGTTTATAAAAGAAACCCAAGGAAATAAATTGAATGGTAAAAAGCAAGACAGCCCTGTAGGCATTAGCTACTTCAGGTATCTGTGCCGCCACATTAGATCTGTTCAATTTAATAGCTATACAATCTCGTCTTGCTTCTGCCCAGCCAGCTAACCTGCCTGACCATATTAATACAATCATAATTTGCTGGGTCCAGATTCAGATTTGAACCCAACCAATGGGTTACCTTGTCTTTGAGCTGTATAAATGATTCTGATGAGTGTTCGTTTAGTGGTGTTACATTGACGAGGACAACCACATAGGGGGTGGCCTCCAGGGGGAGACGGGCTGAGGCTGTACAATCAATGTGTGAGTAATGGAGGGGCCTAAAAGACCTGCTGCAGGCTCCATCCTAGAGTAATTTTGGCAAGAAGGCCAACCCCCACAATCCAACATGTTATCACATCCTATTGGTCCGCCAACAAAAATCTCTGAAAACCCTCTAGATTGAGGCTTGGCTACACAGGGCATTCTATTAGGTAACATGCTACTTGATGGACCAACAGCTAACAGTACTGGAGGAGAATGGGATAATACTTGCGGAGTGGAACTGTTCATACCCAACTGTATGTGCTCGATCTTACCACCCATATTTCATAGTAGAAATGAAGCCCCTAATTAAGACTTTTAACTTTTCATATAAAGTGTCCATATATGCTTGCAATTTTGAACCAAGGTACTCTTCAAATATTTTAGTTTTTAACACATCCTTAATATGTATCGGGGGCCGAGGCTTTCAGTTGGATCCATCCTGTCCTGTTTTTTCTTCTATGTGAGGGGGCGAGAGTCTGTGCCAGATCCTTCAAAACTGATTTGCTTGAGCACTTTGAAGTAACTCCACATTTGAGTTTCAGTCATTATTGTGTTCATTTGGGGGGATAAAGCCTTTGACGGAGAACCCCCTACGGGCTCTAACTGTGGGTCCTCCCATCCCGTTGAGCCAGCTCATCCTCCATGTTGGTAATCTGCACTGAAGATAAGAAGAGCAGGATAATAGATTTCTCTTGTAGAGGTTTAGGGACATATGTAAGACATTAAAGGGTAACCAGTTCCTCTGTTATAGCATATATGGCATACTTTGGCAGAGTTCTTTTGATCTGTAAACGCCGTATGTGAAGGGTGTTTATGGGCAGTCAGTGCTATGTGTGTAATAACGTGAGTGAGTGATTTTTTAAAAAAGGCTCCAGGTCTATAGAAATTCTTTATTCAGTGCTAGAACTGGGTCTCAGTAAAACATAGGTGCCAACAGCAGGGCTTAAGGTACCTAGTTGGCAAGTGGAGTGTATCAGGTCGACATGTTTCGTGTCATAGAGGCTCCAAACTAGAGCGACCCTTCTTCAGGACCTATGGTAGGTAAGGACGAACCCCAGTAGAGTACGTCAATCGATATGAGCCTCAAGAATCGGAGGACGTATTAGGATCATAGGGGAATCCCGATGAGGGACATCACCCAACCTTTCCACCTAAGTCGATTAGGAGACATAAGGGAAAGTGTCTATGTGAGGGGGCGAGAGTCTGTGCCAGATCCTTAAAAACTGATGTGCTTGAGCACTTTGAAGTAACTCTACATTTGAGTTTCAGTAATTATTGTGTTCATTTGGGAGGATAAAGCCTTTGACGGAGAACCCCCTACGGGCTCTAACTGTGGGTCCTCCCATCCCGTTGAGCCAGCTCATCCTCCATATTGGTAATCTCCACTGAAGATAAGGGCAGGATAATAGATTTCTCTTGTAGAGGTTTAGGGACAGTCATCTCATTCTTCGTAGCGGCTTGCCCAGTGGTGTGGTTTTACATTTTACATTTTCCCATCACCGCAATGCTATGATTTAAGATGGAAAAGATGACAACTCAAAACACAGCACTTAAAACAATGATATGTGTTCAATACTGTATAGATATGTTTGTGTAGCACACACCACGATATAATGGTTAACTACCCCAAGCTAGAAGTCCTGGAGAAGTGTTGTTGGAACAAAAGCCAAGAACATACCACAATGCCTTCAATGTCTTGTGGCACACTTACAAAGGAGTGTGCTGACAACTTGCTAATTGGGAGGTGAGGAGGTAAACAACACTTAAATAGACCCAAACGGAGGGGCTTCACGATTGTAGCGTGAGAGAATAAATATTCCTTACCATGGCATCTCTGCTATAGAGTCCTATCACTATAGCAATGTAAAATGATTAGGTAGTAGTCAAGGGGGTAGCCCAGCCTCTGCCAGGCAATGACTGGGGAAGATTGGCCCATCCTTGGCCCGGTCTTTTCCGGGTCCGACTGTGCACCGCCACCGCATTGCCCACGTGCCGCCCATGCAGCGGGGATCACAACTGCGCTATAGCACCAAACACAAGTGCTGGTGGTGACTAGGACCACCTCCTGGGGCTCTATTTCTGCTCAAATATTTAGTGCCCCATGAGTGCTGCCCCCAGTGTTCTGTACAGTGGGGATCACAACCGCTCTACATAGCATTGAATACAGGTAATGGTAGTGACTAGGACCGCCTCCTGGGGTCCTAGTACTGCTCAAATATGTAGTTCTCCATGAGGCTGCCTTCAGCATCCCACGCAGCTGGGATCACAAGTGCATTAAGTAGTGCCAAACAGAGGAGCTGGTGGTGACTAGGCCTGCCTCCTGGGGCCCTAGTACTACTGGAATATGTAGTCCCCCACGAGTGCTGACTCCAGCATAATGGTCATTACGTTTACGAAACACTTACACACAGGATGATGCCATCAGTGATGTAATCAGTAATGCCACTGACCCTGTCAATAGTCATCTAATATGTGAGGTCATAAGCAGTGCGTTGTCAGTTATAGTTAGCTCAGGTAAGTATAACTGCTGAATTTAAATGGTTTTGTATGAGTGAAATGTGAGCCTAACTATAACGTCCCTGTAACCTTTGGTTTTTCAGTGAAAATCTAAGGTTTTTTAAATTCAATTTCCTAACTATACCATCACGGTAACCTTAGGCTTTTTCAGTGAATTCTTTTTATTCTATTTCCTAACTATAACATCCTGGTAACCTTTGTGTTTTTTCAGTGAATTTCAAAAGTTTTCAAATTCCTTTTCTAAAGTATTATGTCCCTCCCTATGTTTATTTTTATTACTAAGTGTATTACAATTTTTTGAAATTAAAAATTACATTTATTTATACTGTTGATATTATTTGAAAAAGAAACTTTTTATACATTTTAAAGTATAAAAATCATATATGTAATTAATGTAGAGTAAATACAATTTTTTTATGTAATTAAACACATCTTATTGTTTTAAAAATATGTTTGGGTTGCTGGGTACCTTCGCAGGTCCGGAAATATAGACAGACTACTACTCTATGGTGTTTATTCCTGATCACATGATCAGAACAAATCCACTAGTCAAATATGTGAATATGTACACCCCTCCATTGTCATTAGTAACATCAGTGTGAACATATCTTCAAGTATAAATAAACCACCTTATATCTGCTTTTCAAAACATTTACTCATTTTATTAGTTTTGCGTGAAACACCAATTTATGGGTTAGATTTGTCAGTTTACTTGAAAGCACAAACAAATCTTGCCTTCTAATTGGATAAATTAAGACTCTACCCTTGCACATGGAAAACCACACACAAAAGCAGTTACTTCTCCAGTGAAGTCTCTAGAAGGAGGATTGAGAACCATCAGTGCTGTGCTTTTATACAATGGCTGATGTTACATCGTCTATCCAAGATGCGCATCCACAACTTGTTGAGGATGAGGAGGAAGACAGTCTACCTCGCAGAAAAGAAAGTGATGTGTGGAAGCACTTTACTATACCTTCTGGGAAAAAGAAGGTAACAGCAAAATATGCCACGTGCACAATTTGAGGCTGTGTATGCATCAGTGTTTTTCTGAATGTGCTACTGGATGCATCAATGGTTTTGGCTGTGTGAGTCAGTGTCTGCATTGCTGTATGCCTGGGCGTGTCAATGTTTGCATTGTTAAGTCCCTGGGTGTGTCAGTGTGTGCAACTGTGTGTGCTTGGATGTGTTGTTGGATGCATTAGTGTTTGGCTGGCTGTGTCAGTCTCTTCATTACTATATGCCTGGGTGTGTGTGTGTCTGTATTTTAAGTCCCTGGGTGTGTCAGCATATTCCTTGGTGTGGTATTGCTTGCATTAGTATTTTGCTGCATGTGTCAGTGCCTATATCGGTATTTACTTTGGTGTCTCAGTGTCTGCGCTGGTAAGTCTCTGGGTGTGTCAGTGTGTGTATCAGTGTGTGGCTTTGTGTGTTATTGGGTGCATAGTGTTTGTCTGGGTATGTCAATGTATGCATTCCTATATGCCTGGGTAACTATAACTAATGTCCCCACCATGCACAGTTTTCTCATCACAAATTTGATTGCAAATGTTGCAATTATATTATGAGGGATGTCATAGAAGATGTCATTACTGATGTAATGTGTGGCATCAGTAGCAGGGCATGGTGAGTGCACGAGTTATAGTTACCTTAGGGCATGAGTTATAGTTTCTTGCGATAAGTATAACTATAACTGTTGAATCTCTATAGTTTTGTTCTTGTAAAATCTGAACGTAACTATAACTTCCCTGTAACTTTTGTTTTTTTAATAATTTACTAAGGGTTTTTAATACTAACTATAACCATTGCTTTTTTTCAGTGAATTTCTAGGTTTTTTTACCGTTAAGTAATATTTATTTACTGTACGTTAATCCAACCCCAGCTACGCACGGCCTTCAGCAGTGCACGGTGGGGATTAGCCTTCAGATGTGTGCAGCAGCGAATGTCCACAGGGCCTGGCCTGCAGCCAGGCCTAGCAGCCAACACCCCTTAGGCATCCAACCCCGTTTCAAGCTCAGGTTTCAGACGTGCATGGTAGCAGTTAGCCTGCGGACCTGCATGGTGGAAGTTGGCTGCAGGCTGTGGGTGCTGTGTGACCTGTGGCCTACACACCATAGGCACCCAACCCTGCACCATGCACGGCCTTTGACCATGCATGGCGGGAGCTGGCCTTCAGATGTAAACAGTGGGGTTGCCCACGTGGACTGTGGCAAATCTCCATAGACACCCAACACTGTGCCTTGCACAGCCTTTGGCCATGTGTGGTGGGGTTGGCCATAAGGCACAACCCTCCAAAGGCACCCAACCCAGCTCCATGCATGGTCAAGCTTGTCAGCTGCAGGCACACACATTGTGCCTCACAAGTCCTCTAGCTGAGCTAGGCAAGGGAGTGAGCTGCAGGGCCTGGCCTGCTGCCAAGATGTAGGGCCAACCCCCCTATATGCAGGGAACCCGGGGGGCATGCGGCGCATCTCCCCATGCCAATTATGGCCCCAGAGACCCCTTTCCCCGGGGTCCTGCCAAGTACTAAAAGTGAAAAGGGTTTGCGCAGGCCCTCTTCCTAGGCCGATTTCAGTCCTAAGGACACCATACCTCAGGGTCTGACCAATTACTGTAAGGGGAGGGGGGCTTCATTGCACCACACACTGGGTCGATTTCAGCCCTGGGTACCCAATTACTCTGGGGACCAGCCAATTAGTGCAAGGGTAGGAGTACTGCACTGCCCCCGTCCCTGGGTAATTTTCGACCCTAGGGATCCCAGAACCTGGGGCCTGGCCACTTTATGGTGTGGGCCCTGGACCAACACAGGGCACCCAGTGTGAACTGTTGGTGGCCGCTGGGGGAATCTGAATTCCCTGGGGGTCGCTGCCAGCTCACCACCTCTAGCGGGAGCAGGCATCCTGCACCTTCTGAAGCTCCACTGGCTTCCAGTGGAGAAGAGAATCGTATTTAAGGCCATGACCTTGGCATACAGGGCTTTAAATGGAAAGTGCCCGAGCTATCTGAAAGATAGATTGCGCCCCTACAAGCAGATACGTGCGCTACGCTCAAACACCCATAACCTGCTACATTCCTCCTGCTTCAGGAAATCACGCCTGGGTGGCAGAACCTTCACGGTCAGAGCAGCCACACTGTGGAACTCCCTGCCAGGCCATCTTCGTCAGGCTAATACGGAACTTGGGTTCCGCAAGGCCCTGAAGACTTGGCTGTTCAGGGGAGATTAATTATACAAGGTGGCCCCCTACCCTTTAAGCTGCTAATAGTTGCCTGCTGCTACAGCGCCGGGACGCCCCTGTTTGGGGCAGCTGTCGCGCTCTACAAGCTTATGTATTATTACTATTATTATTATTATGTGTGGCTTTAACCTATATCCTAATGAAGAGAAAATTACCCATAAACAGCAAGTAAAGACAAAACTAAAACCATTACCATGACATATGCCTCCTAGGGATTTATCTTTAAAGGATAGTTCTCTACTGACTGTCAGGCTAGTTTGCAATCACAACCTTATTGCATTACTCACTTCAAGCTAACTCTAAAACTGAGATTACTGGCAAATGATTGGCTGTTCTGAATTCCTGGGTTTGCTGGTCTAACTTGAAAAATTAGGTCTTATTAAATTACTTTGTATCATTACAATCACTGTTTTGAATTCGCTGGTGCAAATGTGAAAAAATCATTAGTAACACTCTGCAAAGTGGAAGGGACAGCTGCTACTCTCTGAGTGCCAGCTGTATGCATGAGAGGGAGTTCACAATGGCCTCCTGGAGTATTGTATGGTGAACAATAAAATAATAGGGCCTAGAGAATGTGAATAGAAAGTGTGAGGTCTGTTACAGACCTCCACTTCTGCATTCACATCCATTTGCCAAAATTCATTAATATTAATGAAGCAGAATTTCTGTAAATATTTGAAAATGACATGTGTATTCTGTTTAGGATTAGTGCATCTGGCGCAGCGTGAATTCTTGCTGGACTGTGTGCAAGCAGAAGGTAGTACTGCTACACAGCGAGTGGTGTATATTTAGGGCCTCGGTGATATTTTTCCCAAAATTTAGGAAGTATTTGAATATTACGCTGCCACTTTATACACATTTTAAATGATTTTGATGCTGTTCCTGGTTTGCACAAAGTGAAACCCAAGTGGAATTAAAGTGTCCTGCTGCTGGTAGAGCCAGCAATTTGTTGTATCCAGTCGTATCTGACCGCTGCTCCACATCCACTCTGCTGCTGTCAACTCATTCCTTCCAGCAGTTTTTGGCCACACCACACAACTGAGACACCCTCCTTCAGACTGTTGCATGATACATGAGCTAGGAAATTCTTTAATTTTATCAGACTTTTGGTAGCGCAGTCACTACCAAAGTGCAGTGGTGTATCAAACTTCAGGTGGCACCCCCTGCAAGGTAAGATGAGGGGGTCCCATTTCCCATTCCCTAACTGCCTTGCTGCTACTGAGTGTTATGTTTGAAGCTGGCCAGCCCAAGCAGGCCCCCTTTGAGGTGAACAGTGTGGATCCCCGCACCATGGGATTTGAGGGGGCCTTCATTATGCCCCTGCCAAAGACAGCTGAAGAGAATTACCCAAATACCAAAAAGTCAAAAGTATTAGATTTCCTCCAGACTGAACACTATCTGATTGTTGCAAGTTACCTTAGAGTTCAACAACCTTATAAAGTCACTTACCTCGCAACCTTGTGCCTGGTTATGGTCAGGGAACTCCTCTGCGACTTGCACTGTCCTTGTAACATGTGATAAGTTATCCTGTCATTTGGCTTGCACCTCCCTCTGTGAATCTGAGCATTAGCCAGACAACATAAACATCAAGATTTTGCCAGACTGATTCCGTGCACACCTTCAGGATATGTTGACCTATGTCCCTGATAGTCGCAGTGCAGCATCTGTTCCCCACATCTCACAGGGCAACAAATGAGTACAGCCATAGAACATGACAACCCTGATCCCCCAAGGAAATCATGGTAACAGATCTAGAACTTTTTTGTTTGGATTCTCATGCATACCCAAAGAAATACACAAGAAATACTCAGCAAGGGTTTTCAATATTTATTGAAGTGGTGTGATTCTTGCATAAAATACATGCACTGTGATAATTAGTAGAATGAAATAGATTAGCATAATTAGCATTAGAAGAACAGTAAAAAGGATGAACATTTACACCATTGTGCTAAGATAGTAAATATATGCAGGCATACAAGTACTGCGTATAGCTGGACTACCACATAGCGCTCCCTAACCTAATTTAGCCAAGGGTGGGTAATCTACCAAATCCTTGTCAAGATGGACTAACTCCCTATTACCTGTGGGTAAGTGTCATCAGGTTGCCCGTCTTGGTGTAGAGCTGGACATCCCTTTGATATGAAGGAATCAGCTGAGCTGGAATTCTGGCATGTTGTGACCCTGTTGTGTCAGCTGAGTGCTTTTCTACTTAAACAAGGAAGTGGCTCTGTAGATATAACAATAAAACACATGTGGCCATGTCACAACCACTGACAGGTCACAATTGTTTATTCTAGTTGGATAGTGATGAAGCGAGAATGTTATTTTATTTGTAGGGGTGCATTACAATCACATGTAGAACACATCTGCGTATAATCTTGCAAATTATGTTAACATGAGATGTTATAATTGTGAAATGTATTAAAGTAAGTATGTGACATGCTTTAGTTTATGGATAAATGTCATGGTGAATTAAAGTAGGAAATTAATGTAAGTGGCAGAAAACGTTAACATGTAAAACACCTACTGTGAAGTTAACACCACTTGCATAGTAAATGTGTTTGACAATTAACATTTCTTATTAGTAGGAAATGTATTAATTGAAATTCTATAATGAGTACATGAATCGTATTGCTGAAAGTGGCAGTTCTTATGTTAGCTAAAGTTGTAGGCCTGGAATGCAAGTCCCTAAAAACATTTGCTTTAGAATGAATAGTTGAATTTCATGTACACTGCAGAACCTGTTCTTTCTCACGTTCCCATTGCAGGTGGAGAAGCATTCTTTAGGAAAAGTAACGTCTTTGTTTTAGTAGCTAGGCAAGGAGAGAAGAAGTTGCAATTACATGGGTTGACAGGTGATAAACCCATGGATAGTTTCACACCAGAGAAGGTATGGGAGCCAAGGACAAATTGTTGCGAAGAAGGTACATGGACAACACCGTGGAAAAGTACATCCAGAACTGCACCCAGAGTGGATGGTGTGATTTGAGGTGCATTATGGAAATGTTACCTGTGGATAACTGATTGCTGGAACTAGGGAAAGTGCTCTACTTCTTTCTTGCCTTCAGAGAGAGAGAGCATTTCGGATCAAACTCTTTCTAATGATAGGAGCTTTACGCTACTTGACCAATAGCGGAGAGACATCTTAGGAAGACTCCACACACTGCCACCTTTCTCACTCTCCATTGAAAATGTTTAACAAGGATGTCATCTTAGAGCTAGAGTAAGGATAGTTTTTATGCTCTTACTCATCAACCCTCGATGCAGGTGAACTTGGACTCATGCTTCCTGATCTTCTGTATCCTACTCCTTGAATGAATAGTTCTGTTCATGCTGCACCAACTAAATTGGATGCGTAGATTTGTCTTCATGCTAACTCCATTGTATTTCTACACCCTTGTGTTTAATTGTCTTCATGTCCACTTATTTTTGGCTTTATAATAAATTAACTAACCACATTTAGTTGTCCGTGTATTGCTACGCAGTAAAAGAGAATTGTTGGCTAATTGATTGTGTACTAACAATTGTCTCCCCTTTACACTTTCATGCTGCGAAAAAGAACAATCGTTTTGTGTCTCTAGAACAGATCTTGAACTAATGGGCCCGGCCTTTCAATAGCAACCTCTCATTATGGACAGTAACATAAACATAATTTGCGCAGTGAATTTTATCCCTTTTTGTGAATGTTCAAGGCATCGTGATAATGTGACTATGAAGTGGAAATGTGAGCAATGCAGATTCAGAGAATGCTATCCTCTATGGTCACACACGCAAATGTTGGGCAAATGTTAATGCGTTTAAAAGAGAAGGCAACTTAGGAAACATGAGCATGTAAAATGGCAGCGTTTCTACCAGGGCCTATCCTAACCATGTGACAATCTCATTTATTAATGTTAATAATATCATTACAATACAACTTCTCATCCAAGCATATGTCTAAATCTATGTTGTACATGTCCTCTGTGAAAACTAGAATTTATGTGACAAGAAATAAAGTATAATAATACTAATAATAATAATATTAATAATAATATATTTTTATTATAAGGAACTAAACAATATTAATAATCTGTATTTCAATGTGTATTATAATGCTCAATACCATATTTATTATTAGGAACATGATTGTGATTATGGGTAGAAAAATTATAATTAGTATTCATTATTATGGTTATTATTACATTCTTTGCAATAGGATACTTCTATAGTAATGTTAGACTTGGCATCTTTTGGCGTGTTTCAGCTGTTAACCCAAGGTAACAGTTTGGTGGAGAGATTCAAACAAACCTTGAAGGGCATGATCAAGGGTCTAACAGAAACCATGAGGTGTAAGTGGGACGTCCTCGTACCATGCCTTCTCTTTGCATACAGGGAGGTAACACAGAAGTCTCTAGGGTTCAGTTCCTTTGAGCTTCTGTGTGGGCACCCTGTGAGAGGGCCTCTTAGTTTGGTCAAGGAAGGCTAGGAGGCAGCTACCAGGAAAACTCCTCAGGATGTATTTAGCTACATGCTGGACTTCAGGAATCAAACTGCCAGCTTCAGGAAGCTCGCTCAGGTGACCCTGGAAGCGAGCCAGGAGGAGATGGAACTCTGGTGCGACCAGAATGTTACTCTAGTAGAGTTTCAGTTTGGCCGAAAAGTGTGAGTCATGACCCCAGTGGAACCTTGTGCCTTGCAGGACAAGTGGACTGGGCCTTTTGAGGTGATAGAGCGCGAAAGTGATGTCTCCTACATGGTGAATTTGCAGACTCCCAGGAACCCTTTTAGGGTCCTCCACGTGAACCACCTCAAGCCACACTTTGAGAAGTAAGTTTCCTACAGGAGATTTGTCAAGGGCTATGGCCCCATTGTTGCCCCCTTAACAGAGCTGACTTCCAAGAAGCAGCCCAAGAAGGTGATCTGGACTGAGTCCTGCCAGAAAGCATTTGATGCCCTGAAGGCAGCCATGTGTACGGTGCCGGTGCTCAAGGCACCCGACTTCTCCAAGGAATTTGTCATGCCGACTGATGCTTCAGAGCATGGTGTGGGAGTGGTGCTCTCACAACTGAATGATGAGGGCCTAGACCAACCTGTAGTTTTCCTTAGTAGGAGACTACTCCACAGGGAATAGAGGTGGAGTGCCATAGAAAGGGAAGCTTTTACTGTGGTCTGGGCACTAAAGAAGCTAAGACCCTGTCTGTTTGGGACTCACTTCCAAGTTCAGACAGACCACGGGCCCCTCAGACGGTTGATGCACATGAGGGGTTAGAACCCAAAACTGCTGAGGTGGTCCATCTCCCTAAAGGGAATTGACTTTACGGTGGAACACCGCCCTGGCACAGAACATGCCAATGCTGATGGCCTGTCCAGGTTCTTCCGCTTTAGTGAAGAGAACTCCTAGGAGGTTGGGTAGTTCTCCATACTTCCAGCTGGAGGTGACATCTGTTAGTCTTGGCATCTTTTGGCATGTTTCCCCTGCCTTTTTGCTTTTTGACCTCCCGGTTTTGACTCTGTTTTTGCTGGAATAGGGTCTCTGCGCACTTTCTCACTCCTGTTCAGTGTTAAAGTGCAAGTGCTCCTGTTGTAAATTGTTGTTATGGATTTGTGATTCCATGATTGGTTATTTGATTCACTAGTCAGTCCCACTGTTTGTGCCCAGGGCCTGTAAATCAAATGCTGCTGGTGGGCTTGCAGCACTGGTTGTGCCACCCACACAAGCAGCCCTTCAAAGGTAATTCAGACCTGCCAATGCAGTGTCTGTGTGCAGTCTAGTACTGCCATGTCGACTTGGCAAGTGCACCCACTTGCCAGGCCCTAACCTACCCTTTTCTTACATGTGAGTCACCCTTAAGGTAGGTCCAAGGTACCCCTGTGGGCAGGGTGCAGTGTATGTGAAAGGTAGGACATGCCCTGATGTGTGTGGCATGTCCTGATAGTGAAATACCGCCAATTTCGTTTTTCACTATTGAAAGGCTATCTGGCCCATAGGAAAGCATGGGAGTTAATTTATAACATCTTATAAATATAACTTCCTATTGGGACCAGATAGGAAAATAAAGTGTAGTATGCCTGAACTCAGAATCTAAAGATGCATATTTTAGTAAAGGTGATTTTTACATTCTGTGTTTGGAAATACCACTTTTAGAAAGTACGTAGTTTCTTGCTTAGCCATTCTGTGTCTCTCTGCTAGGATGTGGATTGACTGTCTGGCTTTTGAGTTGCAGGGGCTGGGGATGTGCAGTTGCTCCAGAGAGTCTGATGGGTCAGGGCTAGCGTGAATAAACCGGGGCTGCATTTAAAGTAGTGGGAGTAGATTTCCTTGCTCCTGAATGAGACTGGTCTGTCTTCCACAATGCTGTCTCCAGCCCCTGCCAGGAAGCTAGGCCAGAGAGGACAGAACTGGTTTGGACTGAGCACAGACACTCTCTGCCTGAGAGGGCAAATGGATTTGGGGTATAAGAATTGAAGCCCAGACCCTAGAACCTTCGAACTCTTTTGGAACCAAGAAGAAGAGCTGGAGAAGCTGTGAGAAGGAACTACCACTTTACTGTGTGTTTTGCAGTGTTGGCCTGCAATGGCTGCTTCTGTCTTGGGCATTGAAAGGACTGGACTGAACTTTCTGCAATTTCTATTTGTGTGTTTCTCCAAGAGTTTGAGGTAGAGCTTGCCCCCTGTTCAAGAAGTCTCAGGAACAGCAAAGACTTCACGTTTTTCTGTCATCAGCACTGGGGACTGTATGTTTTGTGTTGCACCAGAAGAAAAGGCAACCCGACGCATCTACGATCCCGCTGCAGATGCCATGTCCTGAAGACACTGCAGAGGGCACTGCTGCATGCTGCACTGCAACCCTGGTCTCACCGACACCCCCACCTGACACCGCCATGAGTCACTGCTTGCACCGCGACCTGTGGGCACCACACTCCACACCACCTCGCTTCATGCTGTCGCCTTGGTATCCCCGACAACGTCGCTCCATGCCGACATCAGCACCGTTGCTTGCACCATGGTTCGAGGGCACCGCTCATAAATTACACGATGCACCATCCTCACCACCCACTGCCGCCGGCACCATCAACTCCAGTTTGTCAGCCGACAACAGTGCTTCAGCAAAAATGACGCCGCTGCTTGCACCTGATGACGGCCGATAGGCTGATAGCCAGAAACCGGTCCTAGGATGCTTGATTCCGGTCCAGGGAAGACATGGCTTGGCAGTTCGGGCTGGACTGTTCCCATGAGGCACAGGGTCAAGACTGATTTGCATATGGCCATGTCTAAACTAGGGTGGTGTAGTGGGCAAAAGAATGATGGATTTAACCCAGATCTCTTGACTGGGGGAGAATGTCTGCATTGTCAGCATTCGGTCCATCATTTGTTTGTTGTAACGCTTTTCGCCCTAAGTGGGATGGGTATTCCCAGACGTGGGACCCGTGCTCACTACGCCACTGGAGTCAAGCTATCCTGGCTGATGACGGCTGATAGCCAGAAACCGGTCCTAGGATGCTTGATTCCGGTCCAGGGAAGACATGGCTTGGCAGTTCGGGCTGGACTGTTCCCATGAGGCACAGGGTCAAGACTGATTTGCATATGGCCATGTCTAAACTGGGGTGGTGTAGTGGGCAAAAGAACGATGGATTTAACCCAGATCTCTCGACTGGGGGAGAATGTCTGCATTGTCAGCATTCCGTCCATCATTTGTTTGTTGTAACGCTTTTCGCCCTAAGTGGGATGGGTATTCCCAGACGTGGGACCCGTGCTCACTACGCCACTGGAGTCAAGCTATCCTGGCTGATGACGGCTGATAGCCAGAAACCGGTCCTAGGATGCTTGATTCCGGTCCAGGGACGACATGGCTTGGCAGTCCGGGCTGGACTGTTCCCATGAGGCACAGGGTCAAGACTGATTTGCATATGGCCATGTCTAAACTGGGGTGGAGTAGTGGGCAAAAGAACGATGGATTTAACCCAGATCTCTTGACTGGGGAGAATGTCTGCATTGTCAGCATTCCGTCCATCATTTGTTTGTTGTAACGCTTTTCGCCCTAAGTGGGATGGGTATTCCCAGACGTGGGACCCGTGCTCACTACGCCACTGGAGTCAAGCTATCATGGCTGATGACGGCTGATAGCCAGAAACCGGTCCTAGGATGCTTGATTCCGGTCCAGGGAAGACATGGCTTGGCAGTTCGGGCTGGACTGTTCCCATGAGGCACAGGGTCAAGACTGATTTGCATATGGCCATGTCTAAACTGGTGTGGTGTAGTGGGCAAAAGAACGATGGATTTAACCCAGATCTCTTGACTGGGGGAGAATGTCTGCATTGTCAGCATTCCGTCCATCATTTGTTTGTTGTAACGCTTTTCGCCCTAAGTGGGATGGGTATTCCCAGACGTGGGACCCGTGCTCACTACGCCACTGGAGTCAAGCTATCCTGGCTGATGACGGCTGATAGCCAGAAACCAGTCCTAGGATGCTTGATTCCGGTCCAGGGAAGACATGGCTTGGCAGTTCGGGCTGGACTGTTCCCATGAGGCACAGGGTCAAGACTGATTTGCATATGGCCATGTCTAAATTGGGGTGGTGCAGTGGGCAAATGAACGATGGATTTAACCCAGATCTCTTGACTGGGGGAGAATGTCTGCATTGTCAGCATTCCGTCCATCATTTGTTTGTTGTAACGCTTTTTGCCCTAAGTGGGATGGGTATTTCCAGACGTGGGACCCGTGCTCACTACGCCACTGAAGTCAAGCTATCCTGGCTGATGACGGCTGATAGCCAGAAACCGGTCCTAGGATGCTTGATTCCGGTCCAGGGAAGACATGGCTTGGCAGTTCGGGCTGGACTGTTCCCATGAGGCACAGGGTCAAGACTGATTTGCATATGGCCATGTCTAAACTGGGGTGGTGTAGTGGGCAAAAGAACGATGGATTTAACCCAGATCTCTTGACTGGGGGAGAATGTCTGCATTGTTAGCATTCCGTCCATCATTTGTTTGTTGTAACGCTTTTCGCCCTAAGTGGGATGGGTATTCCCAGACGTGGGACCCGTGCTCACTACGCCACTGGAGTCAAGCTATCCTGGCTGATGACGGCTGATAGCCAGAAACCGGTCCTAGGATGCTTGATTCCGGTCCAGGGAAGACATGGCTTGGCAGTTCGGGCTGGACTGTTCCCATGAGGCACAGGGTCAAGACTGATTTGCATATGGCCATGTCTAAACTGGGGTGGTGTAGTGGGCAAAAGAACGATGGATTTAACCCAGATCTCTTGACTGGGGGAGAATGTCTGCATTGTCAGCATTCCGTCCATCATTTGTTTGTTGTAACACCGTGACCTGCAGCACCACGGCGAGCACCGCATCACTTTGCACCGCAGCCCTGGTCTCACCGACGCCGCTGATGACCGTCACTGAGCCGCTGCCTGCACTGTGACCTGAGGGCACTAGGACGCTGCACCGCTGCACTTTGCACTACAGCCTGAGGCCTGCCAACGCCGGTGCTTCCGACTTCAACCCTGAGGAGTTCAATCTTCAACGCCTGTGACTTCAAGGGCCCAACGACTTCTGCACCGACCTCAGGAACCTGTCACCTGCAAACACCAGCCCTTCGGGGCTCATCAAGAGGTCGCTGATGCCCTACATTTTTGAAGGTACTATATTGCAGGTCTTCCCAACACCGTAGCTGGCCAGCGGCGCCGCGGTCAGCCAAAACTGTTTGGATTTGTTGTTCCTTACGCTGTGATAGTCCCAGACGGAGCTATCAACTTTAAGGAACTGTATTTCAAATCTTTTTTGATTATTGAAGATTTCTGAGAACTGTATGGTGGATTGCTTTCGTTTTCGTTTTTGGTCTTATTTTGCATATATAAAAATATTGGGTTTTCTTCTAAACTGGTGTGGTGTCCTATTGTAGTGTCTTCACTGCATTACTGTTGGTTTTGTGCAAATGCTTTACACACTGCATCTAAGATAAGCCTGACTGCTTGTGCCCAAGCTACCAAGGGGGTGAGCAGGGGTTGTTTTAGGAGTGCAACTTCCTTATCCTGACTAGAAGGAAGGGTCCTTACTTGGACAAAGGTGAAAACCCTTGCCAACTGGAGACCCCGGTTTCTAACAAGTAATAATAGGCAAAGGCTGCCTGTTTCATTCTCAACATGTCTTTTATAGTAAGAACTTCTCAGTATTCTCAGCTACCTTTTAATCAATGCTATTTGCATGTTGTTAAAATGTTAAATGTGCTGGAAATTCAATTAGGATGTCTGTGACTAATGTACTTCTCCTTAATGCCACGGTCCCCAAAAATATGTAACATATTGGAGCTCGCAAGTCAGCAGCAGTCGTGACAACTAGCAGATGGCTTTCCTTGTAATGAACATTAATCCGACGAGGAAGAACGAGGATTTGTCAGTAATGGAGAGATAACGTGAGTGTATAATACTCATCTCCCGGAATACATTTACGCATCTCTGCTGGAATTGACATTGATAAAGAATATAGGGTGGAGTTTTATAGCATACTTAATTACCTAGCTTAACTACGCAGCTGTTTTTCAACTCTTTCTTCAATGCATAACATATAATCCAATCTGTATTCCCAGCCTTTCGGAGACCTTTATTCAGATGCAGGCAAACCTTTCCTCTCTTCCGAGTCCCTCTCACTCCATCAGTGTCCCCATACTTGATGCACTGAATGGTAGTTTTTACTCAGTCTCCTTTTCTTTTTGAAAATGAATCAAATGCCCCCTTACCAATCTTACCATCCTGTTTTAGATTAAGTCCTCATTACGAGTGGCCCATGATTCTCTCTGTTGTTTCTCAGTCCTGTAATTTACTTACCTCTGTTCATGACCATTTCGCACAGAAATAAAGGGAATTATGATTTGTTTCTGGAATAACATGCGGAAATTTGATTCACCGCACTGAATTCTGCACGTTTTTGCCCAGGATTCCACTCGAAGACGTCAGCTGCTTGCAGTAAGTGAACTCTCTAGGGAAACACCGCAGACCTGCTGCTGTGCGCCTGCACACCCATAATTCGGGCATAGTCGGTAACTCCTGTTTCTTGCCTGTCCGAATTATGAGGGCCTTAGAGAATACAGTTCGGACCAGAATCCCATCTGTACAGTGTTGTTGTTCTTGGTTTTATTCAGAGCATCACGGTGCTCCTGTGTCAAAATCTTTCAGAAATCTAATCTTTGTTTTCTGAATCTTATACTCACTGTTGAATCAATAGACTTACAACCTTTAAATGCTGGGGCTTCCATTTGCTATCTGTCGGGAGAGGAAGACAGAGCAGACCGGTCAAGCAAGGCAGGCGAGACAAAAGCAGCCTGCAGAGAGATGTTTGTGCCCAGCAATTTCCAGAGCATAATAATAATGGTAAGAAAACTCTGAAGGTTAATGTACGTATCGGAGAGGTCTGTGTGTTGTCTAATCGCCATTCTGACTGATACTGCTTTGTTAAAGACACCCATGTGGTATTTGCAGTTCATGAGTTACTATCATTCTAATCTAGCACAGTGACCTATGTGTTTATATCGTTTTTCATAATTATAATTGACTCCTGGGTTTTTGTATTGTTGTTGTTCGTGTAGTAAGTGGCATGCCCAAGAGAATGCAATTCTTGTGTCCATCCTCAAGGTTTGTGAAGTGTATTGGAGTGTGCATCTTTTTTCTACCAGGTCCGCTGTAAGGCTGGTCCTGCTTTCTAGATCTCTCTGTGTCACTTTCACATGTACGTGGTCATGGACGCTATACTATGTGTGTAAAATCATACAGTGAAATGACACTGAAGAGCAGTCCAGGGATGGTGATGCAAGTGTCCTGGACATCTCGACGTAATGCTGCCAAGGGAAATGTACATACAAGGATTAAGACAAAAAGAAAGATGAGGCAACAAAGGATTAGAAAGACATGCATGGGCAAACACACAACAAGATTAGATCTTTAATCATGAAAACACAGGCACATTTATGGATAAAATCTATTAAAAATATTAAAACAAGTGAAAAAGGGGCATCAGAAAGATATATACACAATTACAAAGACAATATTTGAAAAAAAACAAGGAACAATAAGAGGATATGTGCTTGAAAAATGGTCTGCTATCACAACAATCCAATTCTGCTGCAGTTAAAAAATTTTTTTTTAGAATAACAGTGACTGGTATTATGTCCCTAAATGATAGAATTAACCAACTTTTACATTTTGCTCTCTTAATGTTGCATGTGCGGGGACAAACAAAACATATATCCTACACAAGGAATGCATGACAGTAAATTGGAACCAACAAAAATGTGATGCAGGAGTGCTCTAGATACACTAGATACAATAAACAGTTCCTACATGTTCATTTAACTAAAAATTCATTAAAACTTTTAGGTTTTACACAAACCTTGCCAGACTTAGTCTACTGTCAATATGCTGCTCAGGAACCTCATTAACAATTTGATTACTAGTCATCGGAGTCCCTTGGTCACAAACACCAGAAGGCTGTCCGCCCGTACATACATCATCCATCCAAAAAATCTTCCCTTTGAAGGGTGCTAACCTTTTTGCATGCCGCACTTTACCATCACTTAATAAAGCGGAATTAAATATAATTGTGATCACAAAGGCTTAGAAGATTTACTTTCACCCTTGCGCAACAATCTTCCTTTTTCCACTTACACAACATCCCCATCCTTGAGGTCCACTTTCTTCACACCTTGCAGAGAATCTTACCTCTGCTTATACTTCATCTGTACGAATTCCATGTGTCTCCTTACTTTATGTGACCACACCACTTTCTTAGCATCCCTCAACCATCCTGTGTTATCCTTGGTGTGAAGGAAGTGAGCCGATTAGGGTCACCCGGCGCACTCACAACCACTTCTCAGCCTTCCATACCAAATGAAGAGTAGGTCAGACAGTAGAGAATACAAACCAATTTCTGTTTATTCGGAGTACACTCAGTGCGGAGCCCAGTTGCCCAGTCGCTAGGAGTGCTGCAGAGGGACTGAGAGCAGCAGGCATAGATATACATTATGTACATCTCAGAACCAATGAAGGCACGCCCACAATGGAATTTTCCAAGCAGATGCAACAGGACAGTGAAATACAGAAATTAAGTTTCGATTCTGATGCCGGGTACACACTATCTACTATTCAAGGTCGTTCTGCACATGCCCACCACTAGACAAGTGGGAGAAAGCCTCTATATAAAGAGAAAGGTATGTCCTAAGAAGAACAGTCTATTCATTAGTGAAGCAAAACCCAACATTGGAGAAAAGAAACACAACAGGGGCCTTTTCTCGGAAATGCCAAAGTATAAGTTTCGATTGTAACCCAAAATTGCACCGACACATAAAATGGCGCTGCAAATGCTAACATACATGGAATAATGCATAAGAAGGTTTTTCTATTCTAACAGACCCTCCTTTTAGCATGAGCTAACCATTATCAGTCCATATCTTCAGGGTCAGGGACAGGAAGTCTAAAAAATGCCCTCATCGACAATCATAAGGTTGTCTATATATGTTTGTACCATAATTGTAGCATTAGTATCATGGATGGATGTCTTCTTTAGAAGGAGAAGAGTGGTGCAATAGGAACAACAAACTGGGAGACATTGAATGAGGATACAGAAAATTATCAGCACCACAACTAGATAAATTATTTTCTCGAAAATCCATCCCCAATTTCCAAACAATGACCAACTCCAGTTTCCACTCTCCATTCATTTGACATTTTCTAAGATTTTTAAAATATGCTTAGTGATATTTTGCTCCGTATTCTTGACCCCGACTACACACTGGTCCCCGACTACAGCTCACACATCACTGCTCTTTGCCAAGATGAAGTCAACTGCATACCTAGTCTGCTCAGAATAGATCCGCATACTTTCCAATTGAGTGATGATGTCACGCAAATATGCTACTGTGGAGTTAGATAATATCTGCAGCTTACATCAGAAATATTCTTTAGCTCTCTCGCCCCTAGCCATAGCGGTCCCACCAAAAGTAATTATGGAGGAGAGAATCTATACAAAAGTGATCCCATTACTATAATTGGTGACTTCCAAATCTGTCACTCTATCACAAAACTCTGTAGTCAATGTTCTTTTTATCCATCTTACACTTGGCTTAGTATACTTACAAGGCACGCCCAGAGGGAGCACCATTCCTAGAGAAACATCATCTGTACCATTATAAACATTTGAGTAAGTATAATTAAACAGGAAATAAAATCCTTGGTGTGCATAAAGTGGACCTTGATAATGTACAGAAGCATATCTGGTGTTCATTCCAAAGGTACTCGGATCCTTATCTTTCACTAGAGACATTGTATTTTTTAACAATACTATAACAGAACAATTGATGCACACAAAATGCGTCAGTACTATTTACTATTGGATAACATGCAGGATAATAACCAGCTTTCCGGGTGACTGTTAAATCTTGGTTGTGCCAGCCCACTAAGGTAACGTTCTGTTCTTTTATATACAAATTATCACAATACGTATCATTGTCACACCCCGGATACCCCTTTCCTCTTGGCTTTCTGTAATACAGACAAGGGCCAGTATATCCCATGCCAACCTCACTCCTTACCTCTACGAATGGGGAAGGTTGGGTATACGTATAATTAAAAAATTACAATGGATAAGCAGTCCATAAACAAGCAGGACCTTCTCCCAAAAATCTTTTATCTGTGTCTAAAAAAACATTATTTGGTATCATTCTTTTCTGACGAACCTGAAGAGTAATCTTACCCTCGGTACATGATGTCACATCCTATTATGTTCCAAGACCCATGATACCCCACCCAAGGTCAATAGCAAATAGGATCACAAGAAAAGAAAATATGGACTTTATCTTTGTAGACCGAAAAACATGTGTGTAAACGAGGGGAAACACTGGCTGCTCTTCCTCTGCAACCATTCTGCCAAAGGAATGCATAGCATATAATGAAATGGGGGCAAAATACAAGCAAGAGAAATATACAAGTTCCCAGTGTCTGTCAGAGCCTCACTGGTACAGGCTCCTATTGTTCATCAAAATGTTGGCGCTCTTGAGCACCGGTGGTGGAGCTTGCTCTGTCCTAAGCTTCTGTTCCCATGTCGACTAGGATAATATATCCCTAAGGGGATACGTTTAATCTACCCTGTCCAATGCTCAATCAGTACACAAATCTCTAATTTCCCTACACTAACTCCGTTGGTACTATAGCAAAGTACACCCTAACTTACACAGTCCATCCCTAACTAATCTGACTTCGCCTTTGGTGCACTGTTTCCCAGATGAAGGCGCAAATTGTACCTAGTGACTCCAGGCCCAGAAGGATCTGTAAAAAGTGGCTCCTGGGTAGCTTGTATTTTCGGAGGAACTGCTGCATTCAGCGCTTCATTATTTTACTCATCTGTTCATGTCCAGGTCAACCTAGTGTCGCTGAAGGGGACAAACCGAGGCACCATTTCACACTCGGAGTCTCCTATTCCATCCTTCTCCCACTGATCTTAGGGCAAAGGCAAGGGTATTCTGCAACAGTGAGTCGCATGAATCCAGTTCTAACAGCCAGCGACCTTGACTGCAGTGCGCGTAGCTAGATGGACCTGCTCTGGTCCCTTCCCACGCGTCTCCAAACGTTTCTGCAGCTGAAAATTCTTTACAAGGATGTAGTCCTCAGGCTGAATGTTGTGTCCGGCCCCTCTGGTGTAGCTGGCAGGGTTGCCCAGACCTGATGGATAATAGAACGCAAACTTTCAGTTAACTGGCAAAGATAGTCAATCAACAATGGGTACTCAATATCAGAGAACCGCCGAGGGCGCTGGATGTCCCAGACATTTGCCGTTGTCCAAACACAACCTCGTACAGTGACAATCCTGTCCTAGAATGTGCTCTAGTTCTTGTTGACAAAAGAGCAATTGGTAAAGCATCTGGCCATTTCAACCCTTTCGTCTCCTGTATTTATGCCAATTTGAGTTTGAGAGTACCATTGTACTTCTCAACTAATCCTGCTGACTGTGGATGGTTGGCAGCATGAAACTTTTGCTTAATACATAAACCATCACAAATCAATTGAATCACTTTTGCATGGAAATGACTTCCGTTATCACTCCAAATCAAACGGGGCAAGCTGAAACAAGGAACAAACTCCTTCAGGAATACCTTTGCAGTCGTAATGGCTATATTGTCTTTAGTGGGATAAGCCTCAACTCATTTACTGAATGCACAGACAACCACCAAAACATGCTTCAAATTATTACAACTTTCTAAGTCTATATAATCAATCCGAAAGACCTCAAAAAGGAAAGTGGGTGGTGCAAAAATACCAGGCGGTGTGGGGGTACCCTTTCCAGGATTGTACATCATGCACACCATACAGTACTTACTAAATGTGCAGCCATTTTCGAAATGTTGTCATTTTGCCATACGGGGTCTAACAACTTGTAAATACCCTTAGAACTAATATGGGCTGGGGCATGGGCCATTGTAACGACAGGAAGAACATATGCATCAGGCAACATCCATCTCTGCTTTTCTGACTTATTAATACAACATCCCTCATCATTCAATTGTGCTGTTCTTTCCTGCCACACTGCCAACTCTTCGATTGTGACTCACTTTGGATCTCTTTCACATTCTCAAGTGTGTCCTCAAACATGGTACCTTTAGGCACCCACCTAGCCAGGCCTACTTCAAACATTCTTTTCATTTTAGTCCGAGCCGTTTCTTTAGCTGTCTGATCCGCAAAAGCATTTCCCCTTCCTACATTGTTAGTGACTTTCCGATGGGCACTACACTTCACTTGCCAATTTCTTAGGGCGTCTCAAAGCAGGCAAAAGTCTCAATATGAGGTGCCCATGTTGAATTCTAGTCCCATGTGATGTAATGAACCCCCTCTCTGCCGAATCGCCCAAAATTATGAATGATCCTGAAGGCATACTGGCTGTCAGTATAAATATTGACAACCAGTCCCTCACTCAATTCGCAAGTTTGTGTAAGGGCAACAAGGTCAGCAGCTTGAGCCGACTGATAGGGAACTTGTGAAGTCTCTACTACTGTACGCAATGTAGTAAAATCATAACCAGCCATGGTAGTGCCATCCGGTAATTTAAAACAAGAGACATCGACATATAGTTCCCCTTGTGGGCCAGATAAGGGAACATCAGTCAAGTCTACCCATCCTTTCGTCTCTTCTTCCGTCCGAAAGATACAATCATGTTTTTTTACTTCATCACTCTCGGAAGGGAGGGGCAGTAATGTAGCTGGATTCAGAGTGGCATATCTTTTGATGGTAATGAATTTGGCAAAAAGGGTCAATTCATAGCTGGTAAGACGTGCACTGCTGAGGTGCTGTGTCTTTGTCTTGTTCAAAAGTGTATCCACAGCATGGGGTCCCATGACTGTGAGATCAGTATCCAGTACAAGTCCGACTGATTTTCTGATTGAAGTGGCCACAGCCGCGACCGCTCTTAGACAACTCGGGAGGGCTCTCACGACTGGATCAAGAACAGCAAAGAAATAAGCACATGGCCGTTGCTTACCTCCAAATGTTTGTGTTAAAACAGAAAGCTTGCAACCAGCCATCTCATAGAAGTACAACACAAGCGGTTTATTATAATCTGGGGTGCCGAGTACTATAGACGAACAAAGCGCAGTTTTCAATTGCTCAAAAGACTACTGACCATAATGCATCCAGGGCAAGGGCTCAAGCACTTATTTCGTTGTTAGAGCAAGTAAGGGTTTGATTAGTAGGGAGTAATTAGGTATCCACTGCCGAGAGTAGGAACTGATTCCTATATCAGCACGCACATCTTTTTCAGTTTGTGAAACAGGTGTTTTAAAAATTATACTGATGAGCTCAGGGGTCAATCTCCTACCCTCCTTTGAGAGTAGGTGACCTAAGCAGGTGACCTCCTGTCGACAATACTGAAATTTAGAAAGAGAAACCTTGTGACCATAATGAGACAAATGCAGCAACACTATAACAGTACTATCTCTACAACCTTGCTCTGTGTCAGAAGCGATAAGGAGATCCTGTAGGAAGCAAAAGGGAATCCAATTGACTCTTTAAAGCATGATTATAAATACTTGGACTCTCAGTATAGCCCTGAGGAGCTCAACAGAACCTAAAGCTTTTTCCATGTAGGGTGAACCCAACCATATATCTGCTATCTGGATGAATAGGAATACTGAAGAACACATTTTTCAAATCAATGACAGAAAAGAATTTAGCAATGGAAGGAATCATCATCAAAAGTGTAGTAATTTCTGAGACCACTGGAAACTGAGGAATCACGAAACGATAATCATGATCATCAGGGGAACCTGAGGGTATCTGTTTAAGGATCAGGAAAATGGGGCTATTACAAATAGTGGCAGACGTCTCCTCAACCACTCCCATCTTAATCAAGTTCTGAATAATTTGCAATAAGGCTCGCTCTCCAGCCTGTGGTATTTTATCTTGAGGGATTTGAGGTAAAACAGCATTGTCTTTAACTTTGATCGAAACCAGAGGGATATGCAACAATCCCCCATCTGTATCAACTGTCGCCCACAAAGTGGATGGTATGTCAGCAAATTCAGCAGAAAGAGGGAGAGACAGACACTGTCTAGTACTCACATTTGGGCCCATCGTCATATAAACACCTTTCGGGGAACAATAAATAGTAGCATGCAATTTCGTCAACGAGTCTAAACCCATCAAATTTTCACCACAATTAGATGTTAGTAAAAATGGAGAATCTACAGTGAAAGGACCACTAGTCAATGCAAGAGGTCTTGAAATGGGGCTCACAACTGGTACACCAGAAAAACCTACCAAAACATTATTATGGCCAAACAGAGAGACCCAGGGACCATACTTAAAGAAACTGAACTCTTCGTCGCACCTGTATCCACCAAAAATTCCTTCATCAAACCTTGCAGTTCCGCTGTTACATAAGGACCACGGTGATCTATAGGCATTGGAACTGGACCCCCACTCTGTCCCTGGCTGTCCTAGCTTTAAGACATTCCAATCACTTCCTCCATGTCAAAATCATCCTAATAATACTGTCCATCACAAGGGTCGTCAAAAGAATTATTGTCAGAACGACCCTGCGAGGCTGTAGCGTTCCGAGTCCTATCAGCCCCACCAGCTCCACGACCCTGTCCACGAAAACCTCGTCCTCTAGGGACAGTCAGCTGCTGCAAAAGCACGGGGCACTCGTTACCCCAATGACCCTCTTCCTTACAATATGCACGCTGATTTGGCTCCAAAGTCATCGTATTCGGTTGCCTACTAGTACGTGGAAGCTGTCGAGCAGAACCACCATGTCCTCTGCCATTACCTCTAACAGCCTGTTGTAACAACACCTTTGTTTTCAAATCTTTATGCCTTTTCTGTGTCTGTTCTTTCTCCTGATTATCTCGATGTTCATAATATTGAGTCATATTCAAAATAACAGAAGGGGAAGAGGTAGACCAGGTACTTTCAGAAGCCTGCAATCGAGTCGCAATTTCAGGAAGCAAATCAGAGACAAATCCATTAACAAACAACCACACACCTCCCTCAATAGACAAATCCTGTCCACTATAATCTAAAAAGGTATCCTCAAATCGAGTGAAAAAAATCAGACACTCTCTTATCTTTCTTCAGTCTACAAGCTGACAATTTATCTCAATCTACTTTCCTCGGCGGGATAAGAGAATGCATATACGTAATAATGCGGCCTGGCAACGCTAACATTTCTGCTCAGGGCTTATCACCTAGTTGCCTCTTTTGGTCCCATGCTTTAATTTGATCCCAAGTACCACTCAACTCAGGAACATGGTCTTGGGTATAAATCTGTTTCCAAATATCAACCAGAACATGAAGACCCAAAAACGTTTCAATATCAGCGAGAGTCATTACCATTGAGGAAGCAGCCTCAGTCACTTCTTTATGATGAGCAGTAGGATTTTTTCTAGAATCAGGTAAATGAGCCTTAAGGGACAAAACCTCACATATTTTCCAGGGAGTATAAACCCATTGTTCTTTAAACCTGGCTGCCACTGCCGCTCGAGTAACATTACCAAGTTGGTCCGTTAACTACGGTATCTCAGGGTGATATTTGGGATGAACTTCTCACAACGGAAACTGGTGCACTGTAGTAGGACTCTTATCATGTAATCTGCCCCTATAGGCAACCAATGTGGCAATGTTACAAAAAACTTGACCTGGGACCATACCATTAGTATACACACGATCTTTAATATCAAATAAAATGTGCGGCAGAACATTCCCAAAGTGTTGCTCCCAAAGACCAATTAATGTAGAGGACATATGCTTAAGAGCATGCTGCTGTATAAAGGGCTCATAATCTTTCATCACATCCCAAACATTCTCCACACTGTAAATGGAATTATCACCCCAATGCGTGGCCTGATTAGCCACAACCTTCTTCTCTTCATTTCCCACCGCAAACCATACAAAAGGTCTCATTCGGTAGGACTCTACTATTCAAGGTCATTCTGCCCGCGCCCGCCACTAGACAAGGAGGAGAAAGCTTCTAGCTAAAGAGAAAGGTATGCGCTAATAAGAACAGTCTATTCATTAGTGAAGCAAAACCCAACCTTGGAGAAATGAAACACAACAGGGGCCTTCTCTCGTAAATGTTAAAGTATAAGTTTCGATTGTAACCCAAAATGGCACCGGCACATAAAATGGCGCCGAGAATGCTAACATACATGGAATAATGCATAAGTAGGATTTTTCTATTCTAGCATGTGTGAGGCGACCTCACCCTCATTAGTTCAAAGGGGCTATGTTCAGCAGCTGCCCAATTGGCAATCCTGTATGCTCCCACTGTCTTTCTTAATTCTTCCTCCCATTCCATGCCGTTGCAGTTAGACAGCTCTATGGTACTGTGGAAATTTAGCTTGCAAACTGAACATTATCTGCGCCATCTTGCCTCTCCCCAGCGCCACGCATAGCAAATGCACGCTCGCCATTTTAGGCACCCCACTCTCTCTCCCCGCTCACTCTCGATCGCCAGCGCTTTCCCCCGGCGCTGCGAGCATCCCCCGCGCGCCGGCCACCCCCGCTCTCTCATACAGGCCATAAACCCTCTCCTTCTGCGCGACCCTGCTACGGGACCACTTCCGACCGACAACCCATACATGGTCATGCCTCTCCTTTGATAACCCCCTTCCTCTGCGCCCCATTGTCCGAACTGGTCCCAGGCCATCACCTAGCCCTGCGGATGCAGTTTATTGCCCCTACTGTAAGGGAAACACCCCGCATCAAAGGGATTACAGTAGATCAAAGCCCCTACCCCCTGAGACCCGGCCGGTTGCACACACCCCCGGGAATTAGCGGAATTCCCTGCTGCGTGATAGCCATCTCCCACTGCGGGTAGGGTGGGAACCTCTACTGTAACCATGTGTGGGATCGGATCTGAGCCGGGGCTTCAGGGGATGTTCTTTCAGGTATCAAGAGAATCTCAAGAATGTACTATATGTAATAAAGCAATAAACCGGTGTATAAGAGACCAGGTCTCAGAGATGCGGTTAGAGCACCTCGTGACGATACCTTGCTGTCTGATCTGATGTGTTCTGCTCCGACGGAATAAAACTTTGTTTCCTGCCTTCCAGTCTCCGGCGCCTGCCTCTTTTATTGGTAAATTATCGAGTGGTATGAGAGGCGATTACCGCCGGGCAAATACTTGAAAGGTTACCAACTGAAACTGCCGCTACCATTTAACAATTGGCGCCCAACGTGGGGCCCATCAGCGACACGTGGATCCAGTGGGAGAGGTCCCGACGACAGAGTGAACGACTGCAACGATCGGGAGAGCTCCTGCCCAATAGACCCTCGTCTGGCAGCCGATCATCCGAACTTCACTGGTTCGGAGCAGACCTCTCTCGAGTGATCTACGGTCCTGACTGGGAACCATCAGGAGTGCCGCGGCAAATACGGAGAGTAGAGGACGATCGGGCGCTGGAGGCGGAAGACGAGAAACTGTCCACGCGGTCCGGGTAAGGTCGTGATACACGACAAATTGAGAAATAATTGATTGATTGTTTGATGCTTTGGAAATACTAGTATTGCTCATTGATTGTGCTCATTGATTGTTCTCTTTGAGATATTCGCTGTCTACAAACGGGGAGGAGTAGAAATACTCTCTCTCTCTCCCTTTGCAGATAGTGAAGGGTAGGTAACGCAGACTTTTGTCCCCGTTGAAACCCGTCGTGCCTATCTTTATCTCCCCATTGATTGATTGTCCGAACATTGATTGTTTTGGAGAATAGTGCTTTTTGAGATATTCTCTGTTTGCAAATAACGTAGAATAGGAATATTCTGTCTAGTCTTTGCAAATAGTGAAGGGTAGGTAATGCTGACTTTTGTCTCCGTTGAAACCCGTCATGCCTATCTTTATCTCCCATTGATTGATTGATTGATTGATTGTCCGAACACTAGTTGTTCGATATTGGTTCTTTGGAGGTATTCTCTGCTTGCAAATAACGAAGAATAGAGATATTCTGTCTAGTCTTTGCAAGCAGTGAAAAGATAGGTAGTGCTGACTTTTGTCCCCGTTGAAACCCGTCATGCCTATCTTCTCCCCACTGATTGGTAGTTGGTTCTGCCCGGACCGCTTATTAGAGGTGAACCATCCGGCTCCACTGGAGGGCACCCCTAATAAGGACATGTTCACTAAATATGGACTAGTCGCCGTAGCTTATACCAAGCTATGGCATAAATATACAAAGAAGGACCCCGAGAGTCAGTGGCCACTGATGGGATCCTTCGACGACCATAAGATAGAGGCGCTAGAAATAGCTCTGCGTAGCAATAAGACGACGCCTACTATGCTTGACAGTATCGGCATGTGGCGCAGAGAAGCGACGCAACGGAAAAAGAGGGAAGAAGTAAAAGCAGAAAAGGAATTACGAAAGGCAGCTCACCTTGCCGCTAGAAAGTTAGAAGAAGACATAAAGGAGAGAAGGGAAACTAAACTAAGACAGGAGCCCGAAACCTCAGGCCAGTACACTGTTAGGACCCCTTCTTTGCTCTACCCTGAGTTGTCCTCCAAGCAGCGAACGAATGACGAGTTACTGTTCGGTCCCCCGATCATTTACATGCCCCCTCCGTATGCACCCTCCCAATCAATAGTGCAACACCCACAACCCCCGAACACGAGCGAAAGCAGTACAGGGGCCTCGGCCCTCACGGCCTCCGCGCCGGCTGAGCCTCTTGTGCCGAACCCAACGTCGACTACAACGCCAGACGACCATGAGATAGGAAAGAAAGAGTCCACCAGAATGAATCGATTAACTAAGGATGAACGAACAGGAATCGACAAGATAGTAAAGGCACTGGTAGGATCCTTTTTGACCTTACAAAAACTAAAATAACGCTAGGAGTTAGCACTTTGTGGGACATATGAAACCAAGGGAAGGAGTCAAGCTCACGGTCGAGACGACTGCGAGGTAGCCCGACTACATTACTCTCGCTACCTAAACATGTCTGCCCTACTGCCCACCCCGCCCAATAAGCATGACAAAATCCCGCACAAACGGAAGCCTGCTGACACCCACCATCGACGTCACCAAACTAGGGCTAGATCGCGCACAATTGGGCTATGTTATTTTTCCGATTGCACAGTAACCTCCTTGTGCTCGTCATCAGACTACAAATATGTACAAACACTCCAACGAAGTAATGTAGTTATAACATTTTAATAACTTATAGGATATAACAAACACACCAACAGGGTAAACAGGTTAAAACACGTTTTAAAACAAATATTTACATGACAGTCTGCTGCAACCTCCATCCCAAAGCCTTAACGTCCACGTGACACCGTCCTCGCCTCTCCTTCCTCAGAATTGCAACATTGGCCTGTTTTGGGCGGTCCCTCTTAGTTGACTTTGGGCTATAAAAGCCATGCAAAAATCCCTTGACATCAGTGGCGGGCGATTGTGCGAATAGGCCGGAGGCTATACGAAGCGCCGAAGTTCTGGCAACACCAAGGCGGAGCCCGCCACGCTGTGCGGGCCTTTCCGCTTTCTCTTCTTCTTTCTTTAATGAGGGCTGGTGCCCTGGCGGGGGGAGGCGACGCGGACGGGCCTCCCCCACCTCCCCAGGTGGAGGCTCGCCGGGCACCCCAACCGTCTTTGACTCACCGGCCAGCTAAGCTGCACCCAACCGTCTTTAATTCGCCGGCCAGCTAAGCTGCACCCAGCCATCTTTTTCATCGGCCTGCTGAATTTCACCCTGGCACGCTGTGCGGATCTTCCCAGTCACTTCTTCCTTCAATAACGGAGGGTGCCCTGGCGGGGGGAGGCGACGCGGACGTGCCTCCCCCACCTCCCCAGGTGGAGGCTCGCCAGCAGATGAGGGCACCCCAACCGCATCTTTCACACGTCAGCCTGCTGAGTTGCGCCCTGCCACTTCATTCGCCGTTCGGCTGAGCCGGCACCCCTGCACGCGGCCGCCAGGCAACCACTCAAGCACCGGGTTCACCAGGACTGCCGCTAGCACCCGACGTGAGGAGTGGGCCCCCGCAGCAAGGTAATCGGGGACCCACCCCGGTGGTGATACCATCCAAACTGCTGTCGTCACTGCTACTGGAATCACCCCGGTGGCAGTACCATCCGAACTGCCGCTGTTACTGCTGCTGGCTCCTCTCCGGTGACTGTACCGAAGAGCTGCTGCTACTGCTGCCCTTGAACTCCGGCGGTTGACCCCTCCGGTTCCAGGCCTGGACCACCGTGAGACTATTCTGGACTCGAAAGATTGTTTGCTAGGGCATGGGCCCCACCCTTGACAGAACGCTCCCCTCAGCCTTGCAGAATTGGTTGGAGTCATTTGACATTCGACTCCTGCGGACTTCCGGTAAGGACAAAACCACCACCATTGCTCTTTTTGCCCCCGGGCGGCAGCCACCTTGCCTTCGCTTGGTGCAGTGAGACAGTAGAGCGTCGGCGGAAGAACCCGCCTGCTGCCCCGCCCTAAGAACAAACCGTGGCATTGCTACAAGGTTGCAGTGACGCCATGCTGACGCAAAGTTGACGCTAACGAAAGTTCTCGAACTACCGAAAGGAATTCTGGTTCAACAGCTAATTCATGGAAAGACTTAGACTGTGCACTGGCCCGGCCCCGCCCCAAGATGGCGCTGATGTAGGAGTGGCCTACAACTCCTTGTGGCGTTCCAGCCACGTGACATTTGTGTTAAAAAGAGATATATAAATATATGTATGCGATGCTTTCACACATGATGGTGGGGGAGAGGGGGGGGGGAACCGATTTTTATGTTAATCTAGTGTTGCTCATGTTGCTCGACGCCTCTCGCACCGTGGCCGGCCTATAGCGGCTGTAGGCCCGTATTTCTACACTGACATTGTTTTAAATAAAGGGCTTCTTAAAAGGGAATTACGGAATCAGTGTCATGACTAATCATCTGGGTTGTTGAAGGTTTCTCTTTTAAATAAAAGATTGTCACTCCTAAGCGAAAGCATACAGATAATACGGACTCAATTTGCCTAAAATATTTTTGTTTAACGGAATTTGTACCCATCACGCCTGCCCCCCTTTTTCCAAGAATTGTCAAATCAATAATGAACTATAACTTAAGGTATAGGTCGCACGCAAGGTATGGTATCCTGCACCATAATACACGACCAATTGAGAAATACATGCACGACCAGGGAACCCGAATTTAGGAGAAGAATGAACTAGAGCATCTTTGCCTCGAACTAAAGAATAATAGGTCCGTGGTATTACCCACCCCTGCGGCTAGCCTGGTACATGGTAGGTAGAACTTTTCGTGTCTGCGCGCGCTGGGGTATTTTGAATACTGCACCTCCCCTCCCCTCTTATTTTCCCCTCTATAGGTCACGACGAAGTTCCGACTGAAGAGTGGAGTGGACATGGACCGCACCAAGTTCAATATCAGGGAAAACATAGACAAACGTTGTGAGATAGTGCGTAAAATTACAGACCACCATTGGGAACATGAAAAACTGTATGATATGATTGTGCGTGTGTACTACGATTATACGATATGAATGTGTATGCATTTCATGTTCGGGTCACTTGAAGAGAGCGTCATTGTATGATTGAAGTGCGCGTCCACCGATCAAAGGGAGGAGAATAAAGGGTCAGACAACCTATAAGATAAACTACAAAATACTAAAGGTACGCAGCATGCATAGGAATAGAGGACAGGAAAGGAGAGGTCCCCGTGCTCGACGCAGCCCTGAGTCTCCGTCTTGATGCATGTACTGTCACACCCTATCTGGCATTTGTGTGTACGTGATCACCGAATTTATGTCTTTTCCCCGCTTGTGTTTTCTTACATGGAACAGACCCATGCTACTCCATGTTGTGTGTGCACCAAGTGGCCTATTATCTTACCCATCCCTCTCTCTCTCGTTTTGTGTCGTATGTATGCCAAAATAGCCTACTTGATGCACACGTCTCTCTCTCTCTCTCTCTCTCTCTCTCTCTCTCTCTCTCTCTCTCTCTCTCTCTCTCTCTCTCTCTCTCACTCTCTCTCCCCCTCCCTCGCAAAAGGCTCTTTCTTGCCCTCTTTTCTTCTTGAATAAATTAACGACATACACCTCTTTGGTAAGTGTATAATTGGCCTGAACACAGTGGTGTTCGAACTAATTGACAGAAACAAAAACGATTATACTTTACCACGTTACTACCTCTCCTTTTACAAACGTTAAGCCTAATCGGCTGAGAAGGAAAGGACAGGTAAGACGACTGATGTCTCCCAATCTGACCCTCAACACGGGGACTATATGTCAGTGGTTTTTGTTCTTAAGGGACACCATCTCCACCGCCCAGAATTACCCCTGACCAATTAGCCCGAAATAGAATGTCTAAAGCACCCTGTTCTCCCAAAGATAACTCCAGCCCTATTCTAGCCGTCTCAGAGTATCCCGAACGAAACAGCTGATGGCCCTGTTTTAAACTGATAAAGGGTCACCTACTGTATGAAAAGGATACTCGTGAACGCATGACCGTAGCACCTCACACTTACGGGTATTACCAAACCTTGTATTATAGGGCGCAGAAACTGACACCTAGAAGGCCAGACGATGGACAGGGACACCCACAGAACCCTGCACCACAGCAGTAATTAATAGATTAGTAACATGCACCTTAACACCAGAGTTAATAGACACCAATCATATAGTAACAGATAAGAGCATTTCCGCAACTACTCAGTGGTTGGGAGAGAGAATGAAGTATGTAAATGTCTTCCCTGCCAAAATCCCTAAGACTTTCGTTTCTTATAACCTATTCAAGGATAACCTGCAGCCATCGGAAGAGAGGGGTCGGACGTGACGCACAGTCTGGCTGCGGATCATAAAGCATCTATGACATCGACCAAGGGGGAAGCGACGAAGCAAAAAGGGTGTGAGACGAGACACCATTATCAGAACGATAAGCGCGAAGGGCTACATCGAGGCCCCTGCCCACTGACCAGCGTGCCTGAAGTCTCAACCCGTCGGGCCCGATTGATGGGCCCAGTGCTGAAAGATTCTGCTCTTCTTGGTCCGCATTTTTGATCCGATCCCACGCCACCCCATTCTCTCTTCCTCTTTCATTTGGACTATGACTTTGACCTACTACCGAGGAACAAAAGGCCGGCACCCTGTCTCAAAGTACCTGTGGTGAACTGTGTTAAGGAACAGGACTGTGATCAAAGAACAGTGAGTGGTCACACCCTGCCACGTGAGAAATCGGATTTGAGCTGGACCTTAGCTCCACCGCCGGTGCTCAACAGTGCCAACGAAAGAAGAACAACAATGAGAGCTTACCAGTGATAGCTCTTTATAAAACAAGGACACTGGAAAGAAGGACCCATGTCAAAGTTGAAAATCCTCTCCCAACCACCTTATTATATTAACTATCTTCTTCATGATGTTGCATCAATCACTTCCGACTGTACACTGAGAAGTTAAGAAAATGTAACTTTGTATAGTAACATTCATACAACACCAGCCATGTACACGACTATACTGCAACTTTGAATGTACTTCCTCCTCGCCTACTTTATCAAACTGTATGAGACAATGTACAAATGTGTCAGATTACTCCTGCCTACCCTAAAGACTCTGTATCTTTAAATGTATGACGAACATTGACGATACTGTAACTGAAAGGCTAACAAAGGTGAATATTGGCCGGACAAGCTGGCGAGATATGTTAAAAGGGAGGACTGTGGAAATTTAGCTTGCAAACTGAACATTATCTGCGCCATCTTGCCTCTCCCCAGCGCCACGCATAGCAAATGCACGGTCGCCATTTTAGGCACCCCACTCTCTCTCCCCACTCACTCTCGATCGCCAGCGCTTTCCCCCGGCGCTGCGAGCATCCCCCGCGCGCCGGCCACCCCCGCTCTCTCATACAGGCCATAAACCCTCTCCTTCTGCGCGACCCTGCTACGGGACCACTTCCGACCGACAACCCATACATGGTCATGCCTCTCCTTTGATAACCCCCTTCCTCTGCGCCCCATTGTCCGAACTGGTCCCAGGCCATCACCTAGCCCTGCGGATGCAGTTTATTGCCCCTACTGTAAGGGAAACACCCCGCATCAAAGGGATTACAGTAGATCAAAGCCCCTACCCCCTGAGACCCGGCCGGTTGCACACACCCCCGGGAATTAGCGGAATTCCCTGCTGCGTGATAGCCATCTCCCACTGCGGGTAGGGTGGGAACCTCTACTGTAACCATGTGTGGGATCGGATCTGAGCCGGGGCTTCAGGGGATGTTCTTTCAGGTATCAAGAGAATCTCAAGAATGTACTATATGTAATAAAGCAATAAACCGGTGTATAAGAGACCAGGTCTCAGAGATGCGGTTAGAGCACCTCGTGACGATACCTTGCTGTCTGATCTGATGTGTTCTGCTCCGACGGAATAAAACTTTGTTTCCTGCCTTCCAGTCTCCGGCGCCTGCCTCTTTTATTGGTAAATTATCGAGTGGTATGAGAGGCGATTACCGCCGGGCAAATACTTGAAAGGTTACCAACTGAAACTGCCGCTACCATTTAACAGTACCCTTGATGACCCTGTTGAAGCGCTCAACATTACCATTTCGTTCAAAATTATTTAAAGATGTGGTCTTAAGTGCCACTCTCGTTTTTTAATAAACGCACTAAATACATCAGATACGAAATCATCTCCATTGTCGGAAATTATGATTCTAGGTAGCCCTTCATGACACAACACTTCCTTTAAGAAATCCACTACAGTTTCAGAATTTGCTTTGGGAACCACTTTGAACTCATCACCACCAGCACTAAAATCAATTTAGATGCATCCTCTTTATTTTTTACAGGGCCAAGGAGATCAACCCCAACTTATTCTCATGGCATCCATGGCACAGCTGCGGGATATAGTGGTGGTTTAAAAGTAGCCTTGGATTTGACAAATCCCTGTAAAACTCTGTGGATGGATGTCTGCTTTCTCCAGTCCAGAAACTATTCTGTAACAAAATAACTTGGACCATGGGTCCTTGTTGATGATGGTGAATCGTGAACAAGAGTTGGCTACCAATGCCACTTGGACTCCTCAATCCACCAATTCACACACAGGTTTCCTCCTCCAGGATCCTTCTATACACAAAATACCCTCTTGCAGACACAAAACTTGGGGAATGTCACCATCAAAATGTTAATGGCTGTCCTCTCAAACTCCTCAACAATGCACTTAACAGATTTAGATTTCTGGCACACAAGTGTGTAATGACCCCTTAATGCTGCATTTGGCACATTTTTGCCCCAAAGCAGGATACTTCTTGTCATGTGTCAGGTGGGAGAAACTGCCACACCGGTAACTATTACCCTTCAAATCATCCATGCTAGTGCAAAGCTTTGTCTACTCATACTCTTTTCCTCCTTCTTCTGTCTCTCCTGAACAGCTTTTGCTGGATATTCTTCTTGACAATTTATACAATTTCTTCCACTCCCTTCTTTTTACCAGAAGAAACAACAGCCTTTGCACACCTGGACGTGAGTTCTTACTTAGGATTGTAACAGAACAGGGCATAATAACTTGAACCCTCACTAACTCATCTTCAAACTCCCAAAAACTTGCAAGATAGTGCTATTTTCCTTAATGCAGCATAATAATCATTAATGATCTTACTAGGGCCTTGTTTCCTATAGGTCTATTGCTTTACAGACTGTCGGCGTAAAGTAAGTATCCAAATATGCTAAAGCCTATGTAAAAATGTCCCCTTCATCCCCAGGGTGAGATTTATTTTCCATAGGGTTGTAAACATTCAAACCACCTGGACCCAGACAATGCAGCAGCACTTTCGTCTTTCTTTCCAGTGACATTTCTTCAAAAGTATCAACGTAGTTTAAAAATAATCTTTCAATTCCTCCCATTTCATATTGTTGACCTCATCCTCCCTCAACATGAATGCTTGTGATGAAGAAAAGTTCATGGTTGTCATATTGCAACAAGTTACACAGAATTCTACAAGCAAAATAAAAAAAGCTTGCAGAAATTAGAAATATGTGCAGGCCACTGTAAATTTGCAGGGTAACATGCAAAAATAATACCCTGATACAGTGGTGAAATACCATAATTACATCTTGCGGCAAAATTATAAACGGAATAATATTCAGCAATTAAACATCATCAATTAAGTAAAGTGCAAGGCGTGTCTGTCACCATAAACTGTACATGCCGGTAGTTTTCAAAGAGAATGGCTCCGTAATTCTGTATACTGGTGTGCCCCTCATAGTCCAGAGCCCAGTCCAACATGACCACAATAGCTTGAGCCAACGTGCTCATGTTTCTTATAAAATAACCATGGACAAGGTAGGAAAAGCCCACTGTGACGACACCAGCACGGAAGATGTGACACACGCTGTTGTACATATGTGAGCTTTTCTCATTATTATTTCTATTGTAGTTCCTTTTCCTCCTATTCATTTACATTTGCTGTTTCCTATCAGATACTCTTACGTCACAATATGTCATCATGGAACCTTAGTGTGGTATTTATATAATTTCATTGAATGTTGGGGTATTCTATTTGGCACTTCTGTCAAGAGCAGATCTTCTGTCCTCTACAGCTTGTGGGCTGTTTGTTATTTACTTGATATTTAATAAATATATTTCTACTTCAATCTCTTTGGCTGTTTGTCTTAACAAATTGGCAACAATTTAATTGGAATGCCCACGGCCGTCATCTGGAGATGTACTTTTGTGGAGATCGACTCTAAGAGGATTTGAAGAACTTTCATTATTTTAGGATATTTCTACAATTCTACTTTTGGCAATTTATCAAACCGCAGTACTTTTTGTCTTTACTTGAGCCACTATTTAATTACTTTTAAGCACGGTGTTAATATAAAAAAGATAGGAGTTACCGTTGGAACCGTTGAAGAGCGCAAGGCAGTTTAGGGATCTTTGCTGTGTGCTTGAGCTGAAATGTGACGTGTACGCATGAGGCTGTGAAAATGTAGCCTCTTCACTCCCCATACAAATGTCATGCGCATGCAAGAGGCTAACGTGCGGCCATTTTGAGGAAGTAAAACAAAATCTTTAAGTTTTACGAGCACGCTCGCATTTGAAGCTCCGGTTCCAGCGGCATCGTTGAATTAACCAAGGAAATTGATGGAATTGTATGTTAGGAGGATAACATCCCAGGTGAATTTATTTAAATTTTTTAAAAAAAGTGAAATTTGCTGAAATAAATGAATATAATTTCACTATCTATCAAAAAAAAATTAAACACAATGGCTCAAAGCAGTGACATTTGTGTACTAGCCCTTTTTCTAAGTGAACCGGGAAAGCCTCCAATGCGCTGTAAAAATTGGTTAGGGGCATTTGAGAATTATCTTGTTGCTATAGATGACCAGACTTACAATACAGAAAGAAAAAAAGCCATCATGTTTGGGTTACTTGGAAATGCAGGCAGGAAATATTTGACAACTTGCCAGAATATGAGAATGCCCCAGGACAATTTATACCTATGAATGAATACCAGGAATCAGTTAACAGTATGGAAAAGCAGTTCTCAGAATAGCCTAATATAACGGTTGGTAGACATAAGTTTGCCATGCGTAAACAAACTGAAGGAGAAAACATTGAGGAGTACATTGCGGCAGTGCGATTACTTGCAACTAATTGAGAGATTAATTACATGGTTGACATTTATATAAGAGACCAGATTGTCTTTTACTGTTTTTTTTAAAAGATCCAGGAATGGTTAGTAGCGTGTAGAAATCCATCTTTACAAGAAGTCATAGATATTGCGAAAAAAATAGAAAGATCATCAGTATCAACTAAAGAACTGTCTAATGAAAATGTGAATGCTACTAATATTTTTTCTCTACAGGAAAAGAAGAAGTTTGAACAAAAAACAGCAGATAGAAACAAAAGTGGGAGAAATTTTTAAGGTAAAGCTTGTTTATGCCACAGGTGTGGCTTACGTAATCACTTAGCGGATTTTCAAGGTGGTCCAGCAATTGGCAAAATATGTGTAGAGTGCAAAAAGATGGGACATTTTGCAACTTCTTGTAGGAATACTAAAAGTAATGTTAGTACTAAGGTCAAAGTAAATGCAATTGAAGAATTCAACTAAGAGATGTGTGCAAAAATTGTTTCAAGAGTTGAAGTGTTAGATGGCAAAATTAGGGGACCTCTGGGTAATGTGCACAGAAATGTAGAGTTACTAGTCGTGGCAGAATCAGGTTCACCGATAACCATCATCTCAGACACTACATATGACAAATCATGGCATGATGTAGAACTTAAGGACACTGATGTGAATCCAAAGGCGTTTGGAGAGTTTGATGTTGATATGGTTGGGTATTTTGAAGACACTCTCACTTTTAAGTATTGACTAAAGAGTAGGGTTTTGGATGTACCAGGAAGTATGGCTCCTTGCTATGTGTGTGTATGAAGTGTGTGGTGTAAGTGTGTCTTGGTGTTGCCAGGTCAGGGGAATTACACTATACCCCCTGTATGTGTGTGGGTAGAAACCCACACAAATTTCAGAAAAGCAATGTCCTGGGCACATGTTATAGATTAAAAACAATGGTAAATAAAGTCTTGTGCATTTGGAGAGTTGTCATGTAAGGTCCACTCAAGTAGTTTAAAGTCTCTTTAGTTATTTAATCTTTATCGTAAAAGGACACAACCAGCCAACACGTGTTTCATCACAATGGGAAGTATCCCGTGACTTTGTCAGGGCTGTATAAGAAAGCGTAGATGTCTTTGGGAAATCGCTCCGCCGGTGATAATTCCAACCCGGCTGGTCTGGATTAAGGAAATACCAATTAAAGGAGAAGTCCTTGGGAGTGTTTAAAAGAAACAGGGAAGCTCCGGAGTAACGGAGATCCCGGAAAGTAAGTGCCTGTATTCGTGTTGAGGGGCGGGCCCTTCACTTCATCAAGACCTCTAGCGTGTGTGCTAAGAAGATTGCAGCCACTGGTTCACCTCTGTTCCGGTAATGGCATGACAACTCTCCAAATGCACAAGGATTTATTTTCCATTGTTTTTATTCTATAATGTGTGCCCAGGACATTGCTTTTCTCTCACTTTTAAGGGAAGAGCAATGAACACAAACATGTATGTGGTGGAAAAGGGCCACAACTTAGTTGGATGGTAGGATTTAGCAAAACTTGGTGTGATTTTAAAACCAGGAGCTGCTGATCCTATTGTTCTAGATGAAAACAATTTAAATTACGTTAGTGTAGCCACTGAAAAAATAATCTAGAAACTGTTTTAAACAACAAAGATGTCTTTAAAGAGAACATAGGTTTTGTGAAAGGATTTGAACACAGGATTCAATTGAAAGAGGGTACCATTCCTGTCACACATAAAGTAAGGACAGTTCCTCTTTCAGTTAGAAAAGATTTAAAACTTTTATTGGATAAACTGTGAGTAGAAGGAGTAATAGAGCCAACTGACTCATCTGAATGGGTTTCTGCCATTGTAGTCGCTAAAAAAGACAGGAGATATCAGGCTGTGTGCAGACTTGAGATCTCTCAATAAAAGCATTACTGTAGATTGTCACCCATTACCTAAGGTGCAAGAAAGTTTAGCTTCTAATGCTTGATCAGAATATTTTTCATTGATTGATCTCAAGTCAGCATGCCACCAAATATGTCTTTCAGAAGATTCCAAAGAACTTACTTCTTTTGTGACTCCATTTGTAGCGTACAGATATGTAAAGTTACCTTTCGGATTAGCCTCTGTGTCAAGCGTTTTCCAAAAGTTAATGGACATACTTTTTAATGACATGCAAGGAGTAGAGAAGTTTCAAGATGACATGTTGGTACACGCAGGCACCATTCATGAACACAATGAGATATTAAATTCTGTATTGAATATTGTTAAAGAACGGTGTATGACAGTGTCTAGAAACAAATGCAAATTTCTACAGGACAGTATTGAGTATTTAGGGCATGTAATTTCAGCTGATAGTATTAAACCGAAAAATAATTTAATAAAAGCAATTGGAGAAGCTCCTAAAACTGAAGATAAAGAAACATTAAAACATTCATAATGGGCTACGCGAATACTATTCTCGCTTTATTTCAGCTTATGCAAACAAAGCAGAGCCTTTAAGAAAATTATTGTGTAAGGGTGTAAGGTTTCAATGGAGGAAAGAACAAGATTTAGTTTTTGAAGTAACTAAAAAATCTATTGTTGAAGCACCTGCACTCTACCCTTTTGATGCAAATCTTAAAAACATAATTACAGTTTACGCTAGTGCTGTAGGCATTGGAGCTGTATTTTGTCCGAAAAAAAGAGAGGAAGAATACACTATTGCTTTTATTTTGAGGAGACTAAGAAATGCAGAGAAATTTTACAGTACCATAGAACTCGAAACACTCGCACGTGCATGGGTGGTAGAAAAATTGAAAACATATTTTTGGTGAAAACAATTTGAAATAATACCTGAACATAAACCTTTGGTTTATATGATGCATGGTTGTGGTAGAAGAAATGGGGAAGCATCATCTAGACTAGTTAGGTTGTTGTCAAAATTGCAAGAGTTTGACATCAAAACTATACACCTTACAGGAAGATTGAATTGTCTAGCAGACTGTTTATCCTGTTTACCTTTTTCAGAAAATGACGAAGAGTGTTTAGAAGATACTGAATGTGTTATTGCTCATGTTGATGCTACCATCATGAGTGAAGGTACAGTTACTGAAAGTGGATGGTTGCAAACACAAAAAAAGACAATACATTGAACCCAGTTATTGAGTATCTCACTAACAAGTGGCTACCATTAAGACATTTAAGTCAGGATTTGAAATGCTATCAACAGGTCTCTGATGACTTAACTGTGGAAAATGTATTTCTTATGAGACATGATATTTTTGTTCCCCCATACCATCTATGGAAAAAATTAATAAGTCTAGCTCACAGAGGTCATCCAGGTTCAACTGCAACTAAGAAATTTTTGCGTAACTACTACTGGTGGCCAGGAATAAATGCAGATGTTAACTTGCATGTAGACCAGTGTGTTCAATGTTTAAAAGCAGACAAACATTGGAAGAAAGGTAGGAATGGCATGCAACCTGCTGAAATACCTGATGGACCTTGGGTTAAATTTGCTATTGATTTTTCAGGACCATTTAATATACTAGACAGTAACCGTAGATATCTTGTTGTTTTATCAGGCTATTACTCTAAATGGATCCATTATGATTTCATTCAGAATATTACCACTGAAATAAGAATTGAATTTAAATAAATATATATTTTCTATAGAGGGTCAACCCAAAATATTGGTATTAGACATTGAAACTCAAAGTGTATCCACAAAAATTATGGAATTTTTTAGAAATCTTGGGATAAAACAAAAAAAAACACCATTAAAAAGTCCATCTTCTAATGGTCAGGTTGAACGTGTAAACAGTTTCTTAAAGGAAGGTGTACAATTAGCCATAGCGTCACAGTTACCTGTTAAACAATATATCCATGAAAAAGTGAACACTTGTAACAATACTACAAACGATGTTACTAAGCATTCTCCATTTAACTTAAAGAGAGGAAGGTTGTGTAACACTGTACTCACACCTAAGATTAGTAATTGGTATAGAAAGAACACAGAATGCAATGAAATTGATGACAATGTGACTAAAGTACACGAAAATATTGTCGAGCGACAGAAAAAAACGAAATATTTAAAAAGGGAGATTGGGTCATCATTAAAAAACCTTATAAGGTCCATAACGGTGAATCTATTTTCACTTCTCCTTTTGTGATAAAAGAGGTGTCTAAAGGTGCAGTTTATCTTGGAGAAAAAGGATTGAGGAACAAAAGTGACATTCTCAAGTTAAAAGCAGGTCAGGAGAAAATCCTGATGGACAGAGATGTACTTTGTGATGACATATTGGATGAAAGTATAATCGACTGTCATGATCAAGGTTATAATAGATGTGGTTTCAATTCTAATGAAGACAGCCTCAATGATTGTTCTAATGAAAACAATTCATTAGTACCTAATAGTTGGAATACCAGTACATGGAATGAAGAAAATGATGAAGTTGATGTGCGTTCTTCTGTTCAGGATTTTTCTAAGTTAGAGCTTAATACAGAGATTGAAGACAGTAATTTAAATGTCGACGATCACAGTATAAAAGGAGCTCATAATGTAAGACAGAATTCCTTTGGTAGGATGGTTAAATCAACCAATTGAGAATTTTGTATTGTATTAACTTATTTATTTACTTTGGAAAAAATGGAGAAAGTGTACATAAATGAGCTTTTGTCATTATTTCTATTGTCGTTTTTTTCCTCCTATTCATTCACATTTGCTGTTTACGCTGCCTATCAGATTCTCTTACGTCATGATATGTCATCATGAAACCTTTGTGTGATGTCATGGAATGTTGGGGTATTCTATTAGGCACTTCTGTCAAGAGCAGATCTTCTGTACTCTACAGCTTGTGAGCCGTTTGTTATTTACTTGATATTTAATAAATATCTTTCTGCTTCAATCTCTATGGCTACTTGTCTTAACACACACTATGATGCCCGGGAACAGTAGAGCGTAGAAATGCTTGATGAGGCTAAGTTCCTTAAACAATGCAAAAGAAGTGCCAGTACGGAGTCTGCCGAAATGTTTAAATAGGGGGAAGCATTTTATGAAACCAGCACCAAAAAATAAAACTGTTTTACTGCACGTAAGGCAGTTGATGGCCGAATTAGTCTGATGATGGTTCTGAATGATCTTTGGCCAATATCATTGTGTCCATAAACCACAGGACGCATACTATAATTCCAACTAGTTGTTTATTGGCAATCAAGACCCTGTGTGCTGGCAATACACCACAGGAGGAGATTTCTAGACACCTACTTCAAAGCCATCCCAGCTCAAATCCCGCCCAACATTCTTCCAGACACATCCCACCCTCATTTCCATACATTTTACCCCTTGAGCAATGGAATGATAGGAGCACCCATGAGTTCAATATACAAGTCTAAACACAACAGAGGACACCTAAGGCCGCCATCTAGCGCTATAAACAGCGACTAATCGATCCACTGCGCAGGACGTCTGTTTGGCCACCAGAGGGACTACAACTACAAGGAGTCCTTTCAGTGAAAGGAGGGTCAGAGGAGGCGGGCCCTTACACATCTGAGGCTATCATCCAGCGCAATAAAGATTGACCACACTACACGCTGTGCAGGATGCCTGTTTTGTTACCAGATGGACTAAAACTAGTAGGAGGCCTTGCAGTATTAGAAAGGGGCCGAAGATATGGGCCTTTTCACACCTGAGGCCATCAACTAGTGCAATAAAAAGTGACCACTCTACCTGCTGTGCAGGACTTCTGGTTGGTCACCAGAGGGATTGCAACTACCAGGAGGCCTTGCAGTGTTAGGAGGGGGCAGAAGAGGCAGGCCTTTCCATACCTGAGGCCATCATCTAGCACTATACAGAGAAACCACACCACCCGCTGCATAGGATAGGCATTAAAGCTACCTAGGAGCATGTGTAAACTTAGCCAAGAACAAAGATTAAAGGTTTCTCTTACAAATTACATTAACAGAGCTAAAATAGGTAAAAGGAAGGCTGTAGAGAAAACCATTGGGGTGGCTAATCAAAAAAACAAGACAAATAAATGAACATTACAAAACTGCACATTAAGAAGCATAGATGTTATAATTGAGGTAGTTGAACAAATTTTAAACTCTGAGAAAGAGCCAGTTAAGCGGCCAATTGTTCCGGAAAGTAACTATGGTTCTATTACAGAGTCTGGACAGAACTCATACTATCACAATCCACGACTTTGAAAAACGGCATGTGTTCTCCCAGACCTCAATGTGATCTGTATCAACTACTTCGCCCCTTTAATTAGCACCCCTCTCAAACTGATTTCAGATGTTAGTAACAACGAGAGCATAGGCAGAAAGAGCAAACTTAATCGGCCAGAACTGGCCACAAATGAACTATTTGTTCATAGTAGAACTACAAGCTGAAATATTAAAACAAAAAAATATGGTACAGACACTAAACTATTTGATTCCAAAGCAATATACAAGCACCTGGGCGGGATCACAATAGAGGACAGGGAACATCTGCTAGTGAGAACAAAAGTCCCATCCAGCTAAATCTAATTCCACCACTGTGAGAAAAAAGCTAGGCTATGCATTAGTCATTTTTTTCCCTATTTTAACTCTTTGGAACCAAGCTGAACCCAGCCCCGTATAGGAAATAACAATGGCCATAAAGTTCCCCCTCAAAAGAGGGGACATTCCCTCTCACAAAATCTATCCTTAGCACACATTCCAGATAATTTCCCCCCCAGGAGCATTATAAATATCCCTAAACTCATTAGTTAGTTAACAAGACTATCTACTGGATAAGAGAGGGTTCGTATTGTCATGGCATGATACAATAAGGCATCCTAAAAGCAACCCAATATCTCACCACTCAAGAGGGCTCTGATTTCATCAGGTTAGTATTAAAAACAGAGATATTGGCAAATGGACTGGGGGCCCTAGGCGCTCGTACTATGCCCCTGCAAAATGTACAATTCCAGTTTAAGCTCAACTCACCCTACAGAGAACTGCAATAATCTGACTGCAAATACACATGTTTTATAGGTAACAGTGAGGGGGCCTAAAAGTAATCTAATTTGGCTAGTGTGGATTCACTGGAGATTAGAGGCCCAGACACCCCACATAGTGTAGATAATACAGCCAACTAGATTGTTCCCTTTACACAGAGTGGAGTTAATGAAGGAGAATCGATCATTGTAATCCATATATCCATATCCATGAGTGAATCTGATGTAAGCCTACCTGGACCCATAAACTCTAGCCCACCAATAAACAGCACCATATTAAGCTGGAATATTTCCAGCATAAAAGTGAAGTTGGATGACACTGTCTGGGGACAGTTTATTGATGGTTTTGAGTTCTACATGTTGTTAGAAACCAGTTATAAGCTCTTGTGTACGTCAGGCATCTGCTGGCCTGTGTATTTGGGTTAAAATTAATTTAATCTGTCCCATTTAACCGATTAGTATCAACTCCCCTTATATACAGGCTCTAAAGATTTAATTATTCTGAGGAATCACTAATGCTTTAAATACTTTTGGATATTTTAGATTCTCCTAGCAAGGACTCTTGCATTATTGTGATAGTGATTTTTTATTTGATCTTTGAACCGTCAATGTTAGCCAAGGATTTGACCAGAGAGGAGGATGCATATTCGAGAGTTCCTGGAATAATGGGCACACCAAATAAACAACTCTCCAGGTGCACCTTACAAATAATAGACATCAAACTTTACCATGGTTTATATGCTGATGATGGTCATTTTCCCTCAGGCTTGAATAAAACCCCCACATTCAAAAGGGGACTTACAGAAATTACATTGGCTATATTTTACTAGACCTTGTGGTTGTGAACAAATCAATATGGCTGTGATACCAAAGCACGAGAGTGACCATGACTTGAGTCTCTCCTTTTAATGGCACTTTGATCAGGGTTCTAACTGATCTGACAAAAATAGAGAGAATGCCCTATCTGCCACCAACAATAGAGGAAATCTAAAATGGTATAATGTCATACAAAGCGCAAATATCATGGCATCGATGTGCAGCAGCTTAATTCCAGTACTTCTTTTCTTTAGTAAGAATCCGGGTAATGGAGAGCTCGTACTCGAAGTCCATGACAATGTTTTCATGAGCTACATTTTTTTTAACAAAAGATCAAATAAATGTGTTAATAGCTCTCAAGCACTTGTTTATGGTTAAATAACAATTGCAGAGCTGCCAAGAATCAATTAATTAGTCATAGTAAACAAGGAAACAAAATTGGTATGAGTAAAGCCAGGATACACTATAAAAACTAAATTATAGATGCCAAAATAAACTGAGAAATGGGTTTGTGGGAAGGTCTATTGGAAGCCGGAAGATCTAAGGATATCAAACCATTTTGGTACATACAAGCCCAAGAAGGGCATGACAAGAGTATGAAGCTGGAGACCCACATTCCCTCACATGAGTGGGTTACTCATTTATCAGCACTTTACAATGGTTGTATGATGGAATCATGCATGCCATTACCACTCATGCCTTTACAACAAGATTTTTACATTTCATGCATCTTTACCATGCATGACTTTATCACACAAGTCTTTACCACAGCTATGCCTTTACCACGTATGCCTTTACAACAAAAATGTAAGAATTTTACAGGTAAGAATAAACCCTTTATATTTAGGTCGTCAATAGGTAGTTATAGTTAGAACCTAGATTGACTTGCCTATATCTTTGACGTTGTTTGACAAAGATTCATGAAATTTTACATAAAAGGGCCCCGGTTATTCTTGTTGGGCATGGAAAGTTTCAGGGTGATTCGTCATACAGGAGCAGAGAAAAGAGGGGGGGGTCAAAAAACGTGTCTTTCCCATGTTAATTCCCATAGGAAATTTAGTCACGGCTACAGCCTGAACTGCTGAACCGAATTACACCAAATTTGGCAGAAAGGTAACTGTTGGACCAGAAAGTGAAATTTTTTGTAAATTGGTGTAAATCCATTCCGCAGTTTTAGAATTGTTAAGGAAAATCCAAACTTGTATTTATAGGGAAGCGGATTCTCAAAGGATCTGACAGTCCATGTGCTCAAATCTGATTGGCTGCCAACACCACAAAGTGTTGGTAGCTATCTTGGAACTTTGCTTCAGCCGAGTCCCAAAGAAATGCATGGGTGAGTGACTGGTTGTATGAGTGGCTGTATGTGTGAGTGCATGCTTGTGTGAGTGGTTGTACAAGTGAGTGAGTGGGTGTGTAAGTGTCTCTGTGGAGGAGTGAACGGGTATGTGAGTACTGGTATGAGTCTGTGAATGGGTATGTGACTGGTTATATGAGTGTGTGAGTGGGTGTATGGGAGGTTGTATGGGGGCATGAGTGGTTGCGTGAGTGGTTCTGTGGATGATGTCATCAGTGATGTCATTTGAGATGTTATCAGTGATGTCACTGACCACGTCATGAGTGATGTCATATGTGAGGCCTTAAGCAGTGCATTGCAGGCAGGGGCATAAGTTATAATTAGCTCAGGTAATGATAACTGCTGAATTTCACCGGTTTTGTATGAGGGAAATCTGAGCCTAACTATAACGTACCTGTAAGCTTTGTTTTTCAGTGAATTTCTAAGGTTTTTTAAATTCTATTTTCTAACTATAACGTCCCTGTAACCTTTGTTTTTTTAAGTGAATTTCTATGTTTTTTTAACTGGCATTCACATTTCAGAGTGGTGTAGAAAGGGGGCGTGGTCTCCGACAGCTTCTCATAAATCCAGCTGTTTGGGGCTTACTGGAGGTAACAGGAGGGGTAGTTGGCCCCAAAGGACCCTCTTCAGCTGAGGGGACTTTATCCCCAAACCAGCAGTGAGCCTGGAGGCACATTTGCAGAGTGGTGGAGAAAGGGGACTTGGCCTCCAAAGACCTGCCAGCAATCCCACAGTGTAGGACTTACTGGAGGTAACTGGAGCGGTAGTTAGCCCTCAAGGACCATCTGGAGCCAAGGGGACTTCATCCCCCAACCAGCAGTGAGCCTGGAGGTGTGTTTACAGAGTGGTGGAGAAAGGGGACATGGCCTCTGAAGACCTCTCAGCAATCAGGGGTCCCAAAAAGCTTTTTCTCCATGTTAATTTCCATAGGAAACTTTAGAAATTGCTACAGCCCGAACTGCTGAACGGAATCACACTAAATTTGACAGAAAGGTATCTGTTGGTCCAGAATGTGCCCTTTTTGTTAAATGCTGTAAATCCATTCAGTAGTTTTGTAGCAATTTAAAGAAATTTCCAGTTGTATACAAGGGGACACGGAGGTTCTGTGACCCCTCCCGATCTTGTGCCTGAGATCTGAATGGCTGCCAACACTTCAAATCAGGATGTATTGACAGCCATCTTGTAACTCGGTTATACCGAGTCACAGAAAAAACATTTTAAAAACATTTAAGGGAGAAGGGTAGAAACACCCTGACCCCCTAGGGCGCTTGCGGGGGGTCCCACAGCGAAACCCCCAAGGCCAAAAAAGCATTAAAAAAAATGTATTCAGCGTGAGTCGCGCTGGATTTATGACTCCCACTGAAATCTTTAAAAAAGAAAACACAAGCTCCTGCACTTTGTTAATATAGGCCCCACGTAGACCAGGTCCTGGGGTCAGTTTTAATAGTAATGCAGGGGGTGGCCATGTGGTACCCCCATGCCCTGGGGACTGCCACCTCCCCAGGGCAAACATATGTGAAGTGATGCGAGGATCGGTATGGCCCCCCACAGCCCCTGGATCGCCACCTCTTCAGAGCTAATTATTAAATAAGTGCAGGTGAAGCCCATATGGCCTCCTGCGCAGCCCTGGGGACCACCACCTCCCTGGGTCTAATGGAATGGGGGGCCTCGTACATCTTCTCTGCCCCAGGGACCGCCACCGCCCCAGGGCTTAGGTTGAAAATAATGCAGGGGCACCACGCCCCCCACAGCCCCAGGGACCGTTACCTCTCTGGGGATTAGGTTGAAAATAATGCGGGCCACTGCATGGCCTCCCGCACCTCTGTGACTGCTACCTCCCTGTGGCTTTAATCACAAATAATGCCAAGGGGGCGCTCAGCACCATCGCAGCCCCATAGATTGCTACCTCCCCCAGCTTTAATCAGAAATAATGTGGGGGGCTTCAAATTTTATTAATGTGGGGGGATGTGCAGCCCCTTCACAGCCACGGGGACCACCACCTCCCCAGGGCATATATAAAGAAAAGAGGGGGGCCCCCTCCTGGATGCCTAGATGGCTTGGGATGCGCCATGCCCAGAGCCGGCTACAGCAATGTCCCGGGGTGCCCACACCCGGGACATTGCAGTTTACTATGGCTTGGTTGGAGCACCACTCCAGCCAAACCATAGAAAACACTACTCTGATGTGAGTAAGCAAGAGTAGAAAATGCTCTTGTTTACTCAAAGCAGAGCAGATTTGCTTTTGGACAGAGGGAGCTGCATGTTAACAGCTCCCTCTGTCCATAAGTTATGCCGGCTCCCAGAGCACATGGGGAGCCAGCAGGGACCCTGGGGACCTTGAGTCTCTCCCCACCATCCTCAACATAAGAAACTGGTTGCCCTGCGTGGGACCAGGGCACCCACTATTGTGGCCAGGCCTGGGAGAGGGGCAGCGCACTCTCTCCCATATTTTTAAAAATAAATAAATAAAGGGCAGGCCCCGGGGGATAGGGTCCCCTCCCATATTTTTTAAAATAAAATTGGCCTTGTGAAGGGGGCTATACGGCCCCCTTCCTAAATTTAAAAATAGGTAAAAAAGAAAGGCAAGGCTCCAGAGATGGGGTCCTCATAGCTGAAAATTGCCCAGGAGAGGGGCCACCCGGTTATTCTTGTTGGGCATGGAAAGTTTCAGGGTGATTCGTCATACAGGAGCAGAGAAAAGAGGGGGGGGGTCAAAAAACGTGTCTTTCCCATGTTAATTCCCATAGGAAATTTAGTCACGGCTACAGCCTGAACTGCTGAACCGAATTACACCAAATTTGGCAGAAAGGTAACTGTTGGACCAGAAAGTGAAATTTTTTGTAAATTGGTGTAAATCCATTCCGCAGTTTTAGAATTGTTAAGGAAAATCCAAACTTGTATTTATAGGGAAGCGGATTCTCAAAGGATCTGACAGTCCATGTGCTCAAATCTGATTGGCTGCCAACACCACAAAGTGTTGGTAGCTATCTTGGAACTTTGCTTCAGCCGAGTCCCAAAGAAATGCATGGGTGAGTGACTGGTTGTATGAGTGGCTGTATGTGTGAGTGCATGCTTGTGTGAGTGGTTGTACAAGTGAGTGAGTGGGTGTGTAAGTGTCTCTGTGGAGGAGTGAACGGGTATGTGAGTACTGGTATGAGTCTGTGAATGGGTATGTGACTGGTTATATGAGTGTGTGAGTGGGTGTATGGGAGGTTGTATGGGGGCATGAGTGGTTGTGTGAGTGGTTCTGTGGATGATGTCATCAGTGATGTCATTTGAGATGTTATCAGTGATGTCACTGACCACGTCATGAGTGATGTCATATGTGAGGCCTTAAGCAGTGCATTGCAGGCAGGGGCATAAGTTATAATTAGCTCAGGTAATGATAACTGCTGAATTTCACCGGTTTTGTATGAGGGAAATCTGAGCCTAACTATAACGTACCTGTAAGCTTTGTTTTTCAGTGAATTTCTAAGGTTTTTTAAATTCTATTTTCTAACTATAACGTCCCTGTAACCTTTGTTTTTTTAAGTGAATTTCTATGTTTTTTTAACTGGCATTCACATTTCAGAGTGGTGTAGAAAGGGGGCGTGGTCTCCGACAGCTTCTCATAAATCCAGCTGTTTGGGGCTTACTGGAGGTAACAGGAGGGGTAGTTGGCCCCAAAGGACCCTCTTCAGCTGAGGGGACTTTATCCCCAAACCAGCAGTGAGCCTGGAGGCACATTTGCAGAGTGGTGGAGAAAGGGGACTTGGCCTCCAAAGACCTGCCAGCAATCCCACAGTGTAGGACTTACTGGAGGTAACTGGAGCGGTAGTTAGCCCTCAAGGACCATCTGGAGCCAAGGGGACTTCATCCCCCAACCAGCAGTGAGCCTGGAGGTGTGTTTACAGAGTGGTGGAGAAAGGGGACATGGCCTCTGAAGACCTCTCAGCAATCAGGGGTCCCAAAAAGCTTTTTCTCCATGTTAATTTCCATAGGAAACTTTAGAAATTGCTACAGCCCGAACTGCTGAACGGAATCACACTAAATTTGACAGAAAGGTATCTGTTGGTCCAGAATGTGCCCTTTTTGTTAAATGCTGTAAATCCATTCAGTAGTTTTGTAGCAATTTAAAGAAATTTCCAGTTGTATACAAGGGGACACGGAGGTTCTGTGACCCCTCCCGATCTTGTGCCTGAGATCTGAATGGCTGCCAACACTTCAAATCAGGATGTATTGACAGCCATCTTGTAACTCGGTTATACCGAGTCACAGAAAAAACATTTTAAAAACATTTAAGGGAGAAGGGTAGAAACACCCTGACCCCCTAGGGCGCTTGCGGGGGGTCCCACAGCGAAACCCCCAAGGCCAAAAAAGCATTAAAAAAAATGTATTCAGCGTGAGTCGCGCTGGATTTATGACTCCCACTGAAATCTTTAAAAAAGAAAACACAAGCTCCTGCACTTTGTTAATATAGGCCCCACGTAGACCAGGTCCTGGGGTCAGTTTTAATAGTAATGCAGGGGGTGGCCATGTGGTACCCCCATGCCCTGGGGACTGCCACCTCCCCAGGGCAAACATATGTGAAGTGATGCGAGGATCGGTATGGCCCCCCACAGCCCCTGGATCGCCACCTCTTCAGAGCTAATTATTAAATAAGTGCAGGTGAAGCCCATATGGCCTCCTGCGCAGCCCTGGGGACCACCACCTCCCTGGGTCTAATGGAATGGGGGGCCTCGTACATCTTCTCTGCCCCAGGGACCGCCACCGCCCCAGGGCTTAGGTTGAAAATAATGCAGGGGCACCACGCCCCCCACAGCCCCAGGGACCGTTACCTCTCTGGGGATTAGGTTGAAAATAATGCGGGCCACTGCATGGCCTCCCGCACCTCTGTGACTGCTACCTCCCTGTGGCTTTAATCACAAATAATGCCAAGGGGGCGCTCAGCACCATCGCAGCCCCATAGATTGCTACCTCCCCCAGCTTTAATCAGAAATAATGTGGGGGGCTTCAAATTTTATTAATGTGGGGGGATGTGCAGCCCCTTCACAGCCACGGGGACCACCACCTCCCCAGGGCATATATAAAGAAAAGAGGGGGGCCCCCTCCTGGATGCCTAGATGGCTTGGGATGCGCCATGCCCAGAGCCGGCTACAGCAATGTCCCGGGGTGCCCACACCCGGGACATTGCAGTTTACTATGGCTTGGTTGGAGCACCACTCCAGCCAAACCATAGAAAACACTACTCTGATGTGAGTAAGCAAGAGTAGAAAATGCTCTTGTTTACTCAAAGCAGAGCAGATTTGCTTTTGGACAGAGGGAGCTGCATGTTAACAGCTCCCTCTGTCCATAAGTTATGCCGGCTCCCAGAGCACATGGGGAGCCAGCAGGGACCCTGGGGACCTTGAGTCTCTCCCCACCATCCTCAACATAAGAAACTGGTTGCCCTGCGTGGGACCAGGGCACCCACTATTGTGGCCAGGCCTGGGAGAGGGGCAGCGCACTCTCTCCCATATTTTTAAAAATAAATAAATAAAGGGCAGGCCCCGGGGGATAGGGTCCCCTCCCATATTTTTTAAAATAAAATTGGCCTTGTGAAGGGGGCTATACGGCCCCCTTCCTAAATTTAAAAATAGGTAAAAAAGAAAGGCAAGGCTCCAGAGATGGGGTCCTCATAGCTGAAAATTGCCCAGGAGAGGGGCCACTCGGCCCCCTCCCTTAAAATTTTATTTAAAAAAATGAAAAGGTTGGGCCCCAAGGGATGGGATCCCTGGGACATAAATAGGCTGAGTGAGGGGGACCCCATGGCCCCCTCACCTATTGAAAAAAGCCTGCCCCCAGGGATGGGGTCCCAGGGCTAAAAATGGCCCAGGGAAGGAAGGCCACATGGCTCCCCCTCCCTATAAAAAAATAGGGAAAAAAACTCTGGCAAGTCACTAGAGGGCACACTCCCTTCACCACCACTATACAAATGCACCTCCTGGCACAGTGGTGGTTGGGGGATGAAGACCCCTTGGATGCTGAGGGTCCTTGGGGTCCAAGAACCCTTGCTGTTACCTTCAGTAAGGACTTAGAGGCCACGCCCCCTTTCCCCAATACTCTGAAAATGTGCCTCTTGGCGCGCTGCTGGTTGGGGAATGAATTCCACTTTACTCCTGAGGATCTCAGGACTAAAGTGGATTTCTTTCCCAAAGCAGCAGTTCACCAGGAGGCACATTTGCAGAGTGGTAGAGAAAAGGGGTGTGGCCTCTGATTACCTCTCAGTAATCCAGCTGTGTGGGTCTTACTGGAAGTAACAGGAGGGCTTGTTGACCCCAAAGGACCCTCCAGAGCCAAGGGCACTTTATCTCCCAACTAGTAGTGCGTCAGGAGGCATATTTGTAGACTGGTGGAGAAAGGGGGCGTGGCCACCAAAAACCTCACAGCAAACCCACTGTGTGAGACTTACTGGAGGTAACAGGAGAACTTGTTGGTCCCCAAGGACCCTCTGTAGCCAACAGGACTTCATCTCACAACTTGTAGTGCACAGGGAGGCTCGTTTGTAGAATGGTAAAGAAAAGAGGCATGGCCTCTGAAAACGTCTCAGCCATCCTGCTGTGTGGAACTTACTGGAGGTAACAAGAGGAGTAGTTGTCCCCCAAGGACATCCTTGGGGGACAATTACCCCTCTTGTTACTTCCAGTAAGTCCCACTCCAGTAAGTCCCACACAGTGGGTTTGCTAAGAGCTCTTTGGAGGCCACACACCCTTTCTCCACCACTCTGCAGATGCAGCTCATGTCACACTACTGGTTGGGGGCTGAAGTCCACTCTACTCCTGAGAGACCTTGGGGGCCAAAAAGTCCTCCTGGTTCCTTATGTAAGTCCCAGACACACAGCCACCTATAAAGATACTCAGACAACCAATCACTCGCCCATACAGAAGCTCACATACCCAGTCACACATCCATACAGCAGCTTAGACACCAACTGACAGACTGATACAGATATTCATGCAGTCAGTCACTCACCCATACATTCACTGAGACACCTAATCGCTCACTTATACAATCAATCAAGCACACACTGAATCATCCATACAGGCACTCATAAACCTATTCGTTCACCAATACACCTTGGTATATTTATTTAACGGCCTTATACTTCTTTAAAACAGACATTGGATGATGTCATCAGTGATGTCATTTGAGATGTAATCTGAGACTTCATCATTGATGTACTATGAGTGATGTACTATGTCAGGTCATAAGCAGTGCCCTCCGGGGAGCGCGTGTTATAGTTAGCTAGGCTAACTATGACTGCCGAATTTCACTACTTTTGTACAAGTGAAATCTGAGCCTAACTATATTGTCCCTGCAACTTTTGTTTTTTTCAGTGACTATATATACATATATTTTCATAGGAAAAGCAATTTGACTGGCCTATACATTTGACGCTGTGTGAGGAATCTTCACAAAATTATCAAAAAAGTGATGTTAGGTCTTGTTGTGCATGGACAGTTTCAAAGTGAGCCGTGAAGTGGAGGCCGAGAAAAAGGGGGGGGGTAAAAAATAGTGTGTTTCCCATGCTAATTCCCATAGAGTCTTTAGACACGCCTGTGGCCCAAATCGCTGGACAGAATTACACCAAATTTCGTTCCACAGGTGACACTTTGTGTTAAAAACTGTTTGGTAATTTTGGAGATATTACAGGATATCCAAATTTGTACATCTAGGGTTGTGAAGCCTTTGCGAATAATGATGAGCTTGTGCAGAGCTCTGATTGGCTGCCAACATTTCAACCAGGAAGTATGGGCAGCCATCTTCGGACTCGGCTTAAGCCAAATTCCAAAAGAAATGCAATAAAAGAAAAAGGGGCAGGGTACGAATACTCTGACCCCCTAGCCCTGGTCTGGGAGCCCTTGTCTGGGGTCCCTGTGGGACCCTTGCAGGGAGCCTTGGTCCGAGGTCCCTCTGGGAACCCGGCAGGGCAAAAAAAATAAACAACATTTTCATTCCGCAGCAAATTAATGAATATTATGGAGCAGTATGCGTTTGAAGCCACAAAGTGATCAACAGAATCCGGACCTTATAATTGGCACCAATAAGAGTTCGAGCAGCTTACTTTCCTTTGAAATCGACCTTGTGAGTAGCACCCATAGAATCCTTATGAACATTGGGCTTGCTCATTTATCAAATCGATAAGTACAATCACCGTCAGCAATACACTATCAAGATTGCGCCTGCATGATATGAGATTGTGTGGATATTTACTCAACAGGCCTTTCCGGTGTCTGTGACCTGGAATTGTTTTTAAGTAGTGATTTCCCATTTGGCATATATTCAATATCTGACCATACATAAGGGACTATTGTAACATCTTACTCTTCGTCCTGAAGATGGTCTGATGGATAGATTTGCCAAGTAAGACTGAAACGTCGACAAACTCATCTATTTCTTCAACAATTTGTTTTGCGTTTAGGATTTGTTTTCTGCTGTTTATAGATTCATGTCCTATTGTATATTATTGAGAATAGATGTTTACACTTATGATTTGATGGTTTATTTTTTGTACAACAGTAATACCATCTACCATAGTGTTTTGTTATAATCTTATGTACAGCCTCATGATTTTTTCACAATAAATTTGTTTACAGTTTGAAAAATACATTCCTGTGTTGCAAATTTGTTTATCACAGATTAATCATCTTTGAAGCAATGTATTGATGCTTAGATTGTTCAATAGTCAGTCACCAGTAGGGACTTGACTAACAAATAATTATTTGGAATTATCTAACTGAGTGTGTTGAACAAAATCCCTTGAAGGCACATTTAACTGTTACCTATTGGTCTGCCCAAGCCCCCAATGGTATATTGGGTTTCCCACTTTCTTGCCACTTTTAGAAAGTTGGCATTTTCTTGCCTTGGCCATTTGGTGTCTGCAGCCTGTCTCTGGTTACATGAATGGGTGTAGCTGGAAGTTGACCTTTGGATATTTCTCCTAAACAGCCACTCACAATGGGTGCGTCAGTGTGTCTGTAAGGGCCATCACTGGCAGAATGGGAGGGAGGAGCTGGTCCCAACCTCACTTACACTTGAATAGGCTGTGTCCATTCTCCACACAAAGGGCTGGATATCTCCTGAAATTAGTGTGGAGCCAGCACAGTCAAAGTAGGGCATCTGTGCACTTCAAATTCATACATTTAGAAGCTTCTCTCCACTACAAAAGCCCAACTGTGTATAAAAGAAGGACCTCACACACCACCACTTCAGTACACTTCGGGTTCTGTGGATACGTTGTCTGAAAGAAGGACTGCTGTGCTACTGCAAAGACCGACACTCTCTTGTACTGCTACTCTCAAGGAGCTATTGCCCTGTTTGTGCTGACCTGCTGCTTGCTGCCCTCTTGCCTGGGGAGGAAGAACTGGACCTGCAAACCATCCCGAGCCCAGGACCCCAGAGTGACTCCAAGGACTAGCCAGCTGGCCTTCTGATCTGAGCCTCAGGGACATAAAAGGCTCCCCAACAACTCCAGAACCCATCTTCAGTGAGTTCTCGGCCCCCAAGTGGTGTCTCTATGTTCCTGGACCCTTGGTGTGGCTCACGGGTTCTTGAAATCAACCTTTTTAGCTCTTTGAGAAAAAAAGTGGGCCATTTGCATCAAGACCGCGCTGTTCATACGAAAACATAGTCAGCCCATTTCTTCGCCCAGCAGTATCGACCACTTGCAGAGCACCACCAATGTGAAGCACCAGCCCGCCTGTCCACGACACCTGGCCTGCTCTTCGTGCCATGCTGAACACCACCCCACTGCTCTTCTAGCTACCTGCAGCCCTCTCCAATGTGCATAGGACCTTTGGTACAAAACTTGAAAAGGTAAACCTTCAGTGTGACTAATCTCGGTCTGTGTCCGACCTGCGCTCCATTGCAGTTAGCCTGACATTGACCAGTTCCAGCACGACCAGATAGCTGCGGCTGTCACTTTATGCATTTACACACTATATTGCAGATTATTCAGAAAAAATTCATAACTTCATTTATACTGATTGGATTTTTGTTGTTGTAGTCTTGTTTTATTTACTAAATTAAGCTCTATCTTTCTAGCTTGGTGTAGAATGTTTTTGTGTGGTGTTTTCACTGTTTTACTGTTTGAAGTGTTGCACAAATGCATTAGACAGTGCTTCTAGGTTAAGCCTGACAACTCTGTGCCAAGCTACCAGGGGATTAAGCACGGGTTTATTTGGGGTTTGCCTTACCCTGACTAGGATTGTGGTTCTTGCTTGGCCAGGGTTCACTTCCCCAGTCAACCAGTAACCCAATTTCCAACAGTAGCTCATTGGCTAGTTAGTCTCCATATCCCCGTAGGCTCGTCGTGGGCATAAAAGTGGCATCCCTGGCACCCAGAGTTCAGATCACATCTGTACTGCGGAGACCACCAAAGGACTGCCATGCTGTTCCCTGGAATCAAAAAACAGAGGCTGCATTCAAGGATGGACTGCAGCTGCTGCATCTTAGGCTAGCAAAGAAAGGACTGTGCCTGTGGTGTCCCACTCGTGGAAAAATTGTCCCCAGACCCCATACAAAGAAGGTGTCTCCAGAAGGCAGTCGGCTGTCTCCCTGTTACAGCCACAGGGCCATAAAAGCCAAGAAGATTGCTTCTTTGGTAGCCCAGCTCCGAGAACCCGAACCACTGCTGGATGCCGAGACTCAACCCTAAAAAGTTGCACCCAAATCTGCTGGACCTGAAAGAGTCACTGAAGTGCATTTTGGTCACCCAGCACAGAAGTTCCTGCTAGTTAAAGGGAACTGCTGCTTTCACTGTACTTCTTGGGCCATCGACCCCTGAGACGAAAGTTGCCCCTTCATGTTAATGGACCAAGGGGTGGCCAGAGGACGGCCCCTGAAACCAGCTAAGCATCCTAGCATCTTCGACATCCTGCATCCATTGCATCAGGACCATTCCCCTGACTTCTATGTTGGTTTGCCCATAAACCCTGGAGCTAGATTGGAGACTGCTTTAATTGAGAGGTAGCTGTTCAACTGGACCTTTTTGGTCCCTGTGGCTGGCTCCCTGTCAGAGTTGGTCCCCACAAGAGTGGCCTTTTTAGCCGTTTTCAAATTGCTTGTTGTGCCTGACCCTAACCTGTGAGTCACGGAAGATTTCAATTAAATAAAAAGTTGAGATTTATTGTTTCTTTAAAAATGTATTCTTCAGGAAGCCTCCAGTGGATGGTGGATTATAGCGAATGAGGTGTCTATTTAAAGATAAAAACACAGCCTATTTTTATATATTGGTGTTGGATTTCTGTTATGTTGTGTTTTTCTTATTCATCTGTTTTGGTAATTCTTAATATTTCACAATTGTTCCTTTGATATAGCCTGACTGGTCTGAGCTACAGCTACCCATGTCTGAGCTAAGGTTTATTACACAGTGAGGTTGCACAATCACACCATATAATAAACCACTTTCCTCCCAGTTGAATATTTAATTTAATTTGTTTTTAAATAAATTATTCACAATTAATTGAAACTTATAAATACAGGAGTGTTTAAGGTTAGTATTAGGATTAGGTTAAAGATAATTTTCCAAATCCTTTTAACTTGATTTAAATGATTTAATCACTAGAATTATTATTCAGATTAGGTGAAGGATACATAAGTTTATCTATTTTAATTTAATGTAAATTAATTATGGGATAGTGTTAGAGTTCTCATAGGGGGCACCTTAAGTTAATATTTACATTTGATAGCGTTAGAGTTGTCAAAAGGATCACCTTAAAATAATGTTAACATTTGGTTACATTTACATCTATTTAAACAGGGAAGCCATTTAATTTAGTCCATAACAAGGTTAATTAATTCATATATTTAAATATAAATTACTTATTTGTATTTTAATTAATTTAAAAAAAGTATATGTGCACGGTCAGGGTAGCGGGGTTCAAATAGCAGTAAAATAAACAGAAAACTTACCAATTGGATTTAATGTCCGTCGATGTAGATATATCTACATTAGTTGTACTTCCTGAGGCGGAAGCCGGGAGGTGTTCTTTCTTTTAAAAACAAACTTGTTATCACGCTTTTGTCTTTCTTGTAATTTTGTTTTGCACTCTGCTTTTAAAACAAAATTTGCTTTGCCACCACCTTACCTGCATCCTTGGGCTCGCCTCGCTACCATCTCTGCCTTCATTGTTCGGAACCGCCGCGTTTTCGCGGACGGAGGACTTGGCAGTTATCAGCGGGGCCGTCATCATGGGTGAGGGGTTAAGACGCGCTCTAGAAACCGCAAGCCTGTGATTATAAATTGGGCATGCCAGCGCAAGCGCGCAGCATTAGTTGTACTTCCTGAGGCGGAAGCCGGGAGGTGTTCTTTCTTTTAAAAACAAACTTGTTATCACGCTTTTGTCTTTCATGTAATTTTGTTTTGCACTCTGCTTTTAAAACAAAATTTGCTTTGCCACCACCTTACCTGCATCCTTGGGCTCGCCTCGCTACCATCTCTGCCTTCATTGTTCGGAACCGCCGCGTTTTCGCGGACGGAGGACTTGGCCGTTATCAGCGGGGCCGTCATCTTGGGTGAGGGGTTAAGACGCGCTCTAGAAACCGCGAGCCTGTGATTATAAATTGGGCATGCCAGCGCAAGCGCGCAGCATTAGTTGTACTTCCTGAGGCGGAAGCCGGGAGGTGTTCTTTCTTTTAAAAACAAACTTGTTATCACGCTTTTGTCTTTCTTGTAATTTTGTTTTGCACTCTGCTTTGAAAACAAAATTTGCTTTGCCACCACCTTACCTGCATCCTTGGGCTCGCGTCGCTACCATCTCTGCCTTCATTGTTCGGAACCGCCGCGTTTTCGCGGACGGAGGACTTGGCCGTTATCAGCGGGGCCGTCATCTTGGGTGAGGGGTTAAGACGCGCTCTAGAAACCGCGAGCCTGTGATTATAAATTGGGCATGCCAGCGCAAGCGCGCAGCATTAGTTGTACTTCCTGAGGCGGATGCCGGGAGGTGTTCTTTCTTTTAAAAACAAACTTGTTATCACGCTTTTGTCTTTCATGTAATTTTGTTTTGCACTCTGCTTTTAAAACAAAATTTGCTTTGCCACCACCTTACCTGCATCCTTGGGCTCGCCTCGCTACCATCTCTGCCTTCATTGTTCGGAACCGCCGCGTTTTCGCGGACGGAGGACTTGGCCGTTATCAGCGGGGCCGTCATCTTGGGTGAGGGGTTAAGACGCGCTCTAGAAACCGCGAGCCTGTGATTATAAATTGGGCATGCCAGCGCAAGCGCGCAGCATTAGTTGTACTTCCTGAGGCGGAAGCCGGGAGGTGTTCTTTCTTTTAAAAACAAACTTGTTATCACGCTTTTGTCTTTCTTGTAATTTTGTTTTGCACTCTGCTTTTAAAACAAAATTTGCTTTGCCACCACCTTACCTGCATCCTTGGGCTCGCCTCGCTACCATCTCTGCCTTCATTGTTCGGAACCGCCGCGTTTTCGCGGACGGAGGACTTGGCAGTTATCAGCGGGGCTGCCATCTTGGGTGAGGGGTTAAGACGCGCTCTAGAAACCGCGAGCCTGTGATTATAAATTGGGCATGCCAGCGCAAGCGCGCAGCATTAGTTGTACTTCCTGAGGCGGAAGCCGGGAGGTGTTCTTTCTTTTAAAAACAAAATTGTTATCACGCTTTTGTCTTTCATGTAATTTTGTTTCGCACTCTGCTTTTAAAACAAAATTTGCTTTGCCACCACCTTACCTGCATCCTTGGGCTCGCCTCGCTACCATCTCTGCCTTCATTGTTCGGAACTGCCGCGTTTTCGCGGACGGAGGACTTGGCAGTTATCAGCGGGGCCGCCATCTTGGGTGAGGGGTTAAGACGCGCTCTAGAAACCACGAGCCTGTGATTATAAATTGAGCATGCCAGCGCAAGCGCGCAGCGGGCGCGCCGACAGCGCGCCGAAGGCACCCTAAAGGCAAGCCCGTCTGCGCCCGTCCGCGACCGACCGGGACAAGGGCCAGGTCACGCCGCCCAACTGTTGAAATATTCCTCCAGGGAGCTATGCGCTCTTCGCTACCCTTGGCCTATCATGCCACGACTAAAACTGAAACTCGCCTCCTGTGGTATTCTGTCCCCCGATCCTTCCTTCTGTGCCCCATCCCCTCCATTGCCTAGGAACGACCTTTCTGTACCCCCACCAAATTCTTCTGATCTTCCTTGCCCCCCCCCAAAAATTACTCAATTTCTATTATTTAAACACGCGGTCACTCTCAAAACACCAACTAGAAATTTTTTATCTCCTTGATACTCTTAAACCTGATGTTCTTCTCCTATCTGAAACCTGGCTCACGGCTGACTCCCTTCCAGATATCTTGGCCGCCATTCCCACGGGGTACAAACCAACAGACCTGCTGGGCAAGCAGGAGGTGGTGTGGCAGCTATAATTAACCATCAACTACAGTTTACCGTTCTTACTGCCATCCCCATTCCTTCTGTTGAGTTCCTTATTATCAAGCTCGAGTCCCCTCTGGCCTCTTTTACTTGTGTCTTGTTCTATCGACCTCCTCACCCTATGCCTTCGTTTCCTCAGTTAGTTGGTGATCTTATTTCCCAGATCATAATAAATAACCCTAAATTAATGATAATCGGAAATTTCAACCACTGGCCTTCTGACCCTAATGAAACTCCTCTTTCCCGAGAATTCTCAGACCTTCTCTCGGGTCTTAACTGTACCCAGCACATTCGCACTGCCACTCATATTAAAGGACATATCCTCGACCAGTTATGGACAGCTAATCTGTCCATCTCCTCTCTTTCCATTTCCCCCTGCTCCTGGTCTGACCATTACTCTATTCAATTTTCTTTAGACCTACCTCGATTAGTTAAACCTCTAACGTCAGAAAAACTGCTTACCAGGAACTGGAGCCGAGCGAACAAAGAGGAGTTTTGTTCCCTACTCTCCACCTCCCTGCCCACGGACACCAGTTGTCTTAAAACTCAAGAAACTGCCATCCACAATTGGCTATGTGCGGCCAGTAATACTGTTGCCCCCTGCAAATTCTCGATCATCAGGCGGCCCCATGACGCCCAGCGGTGGTTTACAGAGGACCTCAAACATAAAAAGCTTCTCCTCACACAAGCAGAACGTAGGTGGAGACGTAGCTATTCCACTAACTAAAAAGATATCTTCACTAAGTCACTTACTGATTACAAAAAAGCTATTACTGCAGCCAAATCTTCGTACTTTTCACAAAAAATCACTAATTCATCTACCACTACTAAAGACATTTTTGCCATTGTCAATGAACTACCTCTCCCTGACAGAATCACCATTAAATCAGCACCAACTCAGGATTTCTGTGATGCTCTCAACAACTTCTTCATCCAGAAAATCTCCACTATCAAGAAGAGTATTCCTCCGTCCATCCCCCGATCAGTTCTGGGGACCTCACCCAAAAACACTCAGCTTCTCGATCAAATCCCCCTGATCTCCAAAGAAGAAATTTTTATACTCCTAAAAAAGGTCAGCTCGGGCTCTCCCTCAGATCCCTGCCCCCCTATTCCTCCGAGAAGCCTTTCTCTCTTGCCCCGATCCCCCGCTTGCGTTTCTCAATAACTCACTACAAACTGGAGTCGTGCCCACTTCTTTTAAAATTGCTGAGGTGATTCCCATCCTGAAGAAGCCCCAAGCCGATCCTACCAATCTCACCAATTACCGTCCCATCTTCCTCCTTCCCTACTTGAGCAAGATCTTGGAAGCCCATGTTACACAATGCCTCAGTTCTTTCATCGAACGCTCGTCTTTTCTTGACCCCCGCCAGGCCGGTTTTAGGCCAGCGCACTCTACTGAGCTGGTCATTCTCGCCGTGATGAATGAACTCCGCAGGGGAGCAGATAATAACCTTTCTCAGGCCCTCGTTCTCCTAGACCTCTCGGCCGCCTTTGACACGGTCGATCACAAGCTTTTGATCGACCGTGTCGGAGATGCTGGCCTCCAGGGCACGGCCCTAAAATGGATCTCCTCATTTCTGGGGGACTGCTTGCAGGCCGTTCGCCTTGCAAACTTTTCAGCCAAAAAAACCACTCTCACCTGCGGTGTACCACAGGGCTCTTCTCTATCCCCTTTACTATTTAATTTATATATGGCTCCCTTAATCTACTCACTCCGCAACTTTGAAGTAGTCTGCTTTAATTACGCAGACGATCTTCAACTCGTGTTTAACATTAATCCCACTACTGCGTCTGTATCCAGCTTTCAGGCTACTCTATGCTTTATCAGGGACTGGATGAATACCAGCCAACTAAAACTCAACCCTGATAAGACCGAGCTGTTACTGACTGGCCCTTCAACCCCCTGGAATGACAATTTTTGGCCCCCCTCGTTAGGAATTCCCCCTACACCCTCCAAATCAGTCAAAAGCCTTGGAGTAATAATTAGCAGTGACCTGTCCATGAAGCCTCAGATCGGTGCAGTTACTTCCACAGGCTTTTTCCATCTACGCAGTATTCGGAAGATTGCAAGATTTTTCACCACCGAGGCCCTCACTGTGATTCTCATGGCTCTAGTCATTTCCCGGATTGACTATGCCAACTCCCTCTATGTTGGCATTCCTATCTATCAACTTCATCGCCTTCAGTTGGTCCAGAATCAGGCCGCCCGCCTTATCGCCCACCTACCTCGTACCCAACATATCCGCCCCTTGCTGAAACTTCTTCATTGGCTCCCTGTTGCCAAACGCTGCTTGTTTAAATTGGGCTGTATCACATTCAAAGCCCTAACGGGTAGCGGGCCCGCCTTTATTTCCTCCCTAATCACCCGTTACTCCCCCACGCGTCCTCTCCGCTCGTCGCATGCCAATCTCCTCACCCCTTTTCGCTTCAACCGAAAAAGACACGGTGGGCTTAGTTTCTCCTTCCTAGCACCTCAAACCTGGAATGCCTTTCCTCCAGAACTCAGACTCGGAATATCTTTGCCTCACTTCAGATCCCTCTTCAAAACCCTCTTATTCACTCAAGCCTACCAGTAATCCTCCTGATCCAGTACGACATTGCAACAGCGCCATGAAACCTTTGGGTGTACGCGCGCTTTAGAAATATATTTAACATAACATAACATAACATCAATGTTGTTGACCACCGGGCAGTAACACAAAACTGCTAGAATACACTTAAGTGAAGCTGACAAAATAGCTTAGAGTCGCTAAATGAAGAATGGCAACAGGAAGTATGAAACTAAAGGAAGGTGAATCAGGTGACTGAGCATAGCCGGTTGGGGACCTTATTCTCACAAAGAATGTCAGGGAAAGATCAAATAATGTCTCATCAATATCTTGCACTCAGAAATATTACTCTTCTAGAAAGTGGCATTTTATTGAGAGGACACCTGATCCGAAAGACTCTCAAGGGCATATTTACAAGCCTCTATCGCCATAGGACCTCACTTTCAGTGACCTTCCTGTGGCGATATGCAATATGTGCTTCGCCTTATTTACAAGGCAGCCTTAAGCCATTTAACTTGGCTTAATGCTGCCTTGTAAATAAGGCACCCTTTCACGATGTACTTATCGTGAAAGGGGAGGGCAATGGGTGTTGCGGTGTGCATTGCATTGGAACACCCATTGATTTTGATGCTGCCTTCTATTATCAAGGGCAGCGTAAAAATGAGGCAGCTTCATGGTCTTAAACAAGTGAAATTAGGAGAAATGCTTTATTTCTTGTCGTTTTTGCTGTTTCCATGTGTGCTGTGTTGTGCAGCACACATAGAAAGCTAAGTAACCCTTCCTGCACCTAAACAATCTTTGAAAAAAAAGACATTTTGTAACTTCCATGTGTGCTGCATTAAGCAGCACACATAGAAGTAACAAAACACCATTTAAAGATTGTTTATGTGCAGGAAGGGATACCTTCCTACACATAAACAAACTTCCCCTCAACGCAGACACCCTTGTACCAAGGTGCAAGGGTGACTGCGTTGGTGTTAGGCTTCAAAATTTAGTGCCAGCGCAGGGGGAAGCGCCGGGCTGCATCATATTGGTGTAAATATGGGGAAGCCTTGTGTATCAGATGTGGCGGAGTGCGGAGTTAAGCCAAGAAGGCTAACGCCACACTGTCACTTTGTTGTAAATATGCCCCTTAGCTTCCTTATCTGCATCAATTTATTTGTATACAGCACACTACAAAATAACGAAGATGGTTGTACTGGCCACGTGCAGCTGTAGCGTGTCTAAGTCGGTGTGTATGCCTGTCTGTACCTTTGCTGTGCGCCTGTATTTCTGTTATCAGTGTGTATGCCCCTTATACTTGCTGTGCCTATGTTAGAAATTGGATTTTTGGTAGGCTAGGGCATGGGCCAAAGCCAAGCAAAAACCACCACTCTAGTCAGGATAAGGGAGTTACACGTCTAAAATAACCCCTGCTCAACCCCTTAGTAGCCTGCCTCTAAGATAAGCCTTTATCTTAGAGGCAGTGTGTAAAGCATTTGCACATAACCAACAGTAATAGAGTGTACGCACTACAAAAGGACACCACACCAGTGTAGAAAAATATCCAATATTTGTATATAATTAAAACAAGACCAAAAACGATAGAAATCATCAATACTATACTTAAAGTTCACAGTTCAAAAATACGTTGATTAAAAAGAGTTTCTTGTGTTGATAGCTCCGTCCGGGCTACCACGGCATCGTGAACACACAAATCCAAAACAGTTCTGGCTGACCGAGGGGTCGCAGGCCAGCTACGGTGCCGGGAAGACTCGCAAACAGTACCTTTCAGAGATGCAGGGCGATGGGGCCCTTGAAGTCACTCCCGTTGCATCCGAGCTCCTCTCAGATGGAATCAAGAGCGCTGGCGCCAGCAGGTGTTGGTTGCTGTGGTGCGAAGTGTTGCGGTGCGGCATGCGGTGCCCCTAGGTCATGGTTGCGAGCCGCGGCTTGGTGGCGGCGTCAGATGGCGTCGTCGGGGAGACCAGGGTCGCAGTGGGAGATGAAGGCGGTGCTCGCCACTGTGCTAGCAGGCCACGGTGCAAGCAGTGTCGTTGTTTAAGCGCTGTCGTGGGCTAACGCACTGGAGTCGATGGCGCCAGCATCGGTAGACCAAGCCTGCGGTGCGGAATGAGGGTGGTACGTCATGTGACTTACGAGCAGTGCCCTCCAACCACGGTGAAAGCAGCAGCGTGGATTTCGGCAGGAAGTGGCGGCATCAGGCAGGCCAAGGCGTCCTCGTAAAGCAAGGCAGTGCAGAGTGCGGTGCCCACAGGTCACGGTGCGAGCAGTGGCTCAGTTGCGGCGTCAACAGGCATCATCGGTGAGACCAGGGTCACGGTGGCGGCGTCAACAGGCATCGTCAGTGAGACCAGGGTTCAGGACGGTGTTGCCGCAGTGCCCTCTGCGGTGTCAAAGCTTCGGCACGAAGCAAGGTGGTGCGGAGTGCGGTGCCCACAGGTCGCGGTGCAAGCAGCGGCTCGGTGGCGGCGTCAACAGGCATCATCAGTGACACCAGGGCTGCGGTACGTCATTGTGGCGGTGCCCTCTGTGGTGCCAAAGCTTTGGCGTGAAGGACGGCGGTGCGGAGTGTGGTGCCCACAGGTCCCGGTGCAAGCAGCGGCACGATGGCAGCGTCAACAGGCGTCATCGGTGAGACCAAGGTTGCGGTGTGGCATTGCGGTAGTGCCCTCTGCGGTGCCTTCAGGTCACGGAGTCGGCAGTGGCGTCGTAGATGTCTTCGAGTTGCTTTTCCTCTGTTTACGTAAAACAAAAACAGTGGTTCTGTCCGGAGTCACGTAAACTTAGTTTCTAATGTACTTAATACGAGTCATGAATATTTCACTAATCATCAAATGAAGGGAACACACACACACACATAACGATGAAATAAGTTCAGAAAATGAATTCCTTTTTACTCTTTGTATAAATCAAGAAAATATATTAGGCTGTCAAACAAAATAAAGCACGTGGACTGTGGAGCAATTAGTGACTGATCGTGTTTAGTGACATGGTGCTGTACAAAAATAACATATATATCACATATTTGGACGAAATTTTACACAGAAGTCCAACATTGGATACATAAACCACAACAGGATATAGTATTCCTTATTCTAGTTGTGGGATTGCATGGACAGGTTGAACTAGCTATGTCGACGTTTCGACCCTAAGATGTAGTACAGATTCGTAAGCATCTAAGGCAGGTCTTCATCAGGACAGGAAGGGATATGACAGCCTGCAAATTCAAGAGTTGAATCAGAAATGTGTGTGTTTTTACAAGTAAATTAAAAATTAAAACATTTTCATTAAAAAAAAGAGAGACAAAGGATGGCAGAATGCTCATCTAGTGAAAAGGAAGTGTATTGATTTACTTCCCTGTGTCTTACTCGTGGAGGTGTCAGCCGACACCCCTCAGGATCGTCTGTTCCGAAACAGATACAAGAAGAACAAGGTGCCAGTTAGGCTTCTATCACTATCCTCTGTTTACAGCACAAAACACACAGTCCACAGTGCTGCGGGCAGAAGAGCGTAAAGTCTTTGTTGTTCCTGAGACTTCATGAACAGGGGGCAAGCTCTACCTCAAGCCCTTGGGGAGACTCACATATTGGGTTGCAGAAAGTCCAGCCCAGGCCATTCGCTGCCCAAGACAGAAGCAGCCACTGCAGGTCAGCCCAGCAAAGCACCCAGCAAAGCAGTTGTTCCTTTTCGCAGCTTCTCCTTCTTCTTGGCAGACTTCTTGATCCCGATGAGTTCTAAAGTGCAGGGGTCTAGGACCCAGCATTTGTAGCTAAAAATCCTTTGATCTTTCAGGCAGTGGGTGTCTGTGCCCGGCCAGAACCAGTCCGGCCTTCTCTGGTGTAATTTCCTGGCAGGAGGTGGGGACGGCACTGTCAGAGGTAGACCAGGCCCTTTGAGGTGCAAGGAAATTCCTCCCCCTTCCCCCATCGCAGCCCAAGTCTAATCAGCCCTTTCCTGACCTACCTAGATCTTCGGGAGCCCCTCCGGTCCCCCAGCCTTCTGTCATCCAAACCCAGACAGGGAAACCACATTCCAGCAGAGGCAAACGGGATGGCTGAGCAAGAAAATACCCACTTTCTAGAAGTGGTTTTTCAAACACAGAATGTAAAAATCACCTTCACTAAAAGATGCATCTTTAGATTCTGAGTTCAGGCATACTAAATTTTATTTCCCTGGGAAAGGTTATGTTTATAAGATGTTATAATAAACAAACCTCCCATTCTATCCTATGGGGAACTTGTAGCCTTGCAACAGTGAAAAACGAAATTGGCTGTAATTCACTATTAGGACATGCCACATACACCAGGGCATGTCCTACCTTTCACATACATCGCACCCTGCCCACAGGGGTACCTGGGGCCTACCTGAGGGATGTCTGACATGTAAGAAAAGAGAAGGTTAGGGTCCGGCCAGTGTGTGCACTGGCCAAGTCGACATGGCAGTTACAAACTGCGCGCAGACTCTGCAATGGCAGGTCATAGTTACCGTTTTCAGGGCTACCCACTGCAGGCCCCAGGGTAGCATTTAATTTACTGACCCTGGCACATGCAGTGCACTTTAACTAGGGGCTAACAGGTAAATAAAATATCCAATCATGGAAACACCAATCTATAACACAATTTACACAGAGAGCATATGCACTTTAGCACTAATTAGCAGTGGTAAAGTGCCCAAAGTCCTAAGACCAACACAAACAGTTCAGGACAAAATAGGAAGAAAAAGCGAAAAGTTTGGGGATAACCCTGCAAAAAGGGCTATTTTCAACAGCCTATCTTACTGCAAAGCTAGGCGTTTTAGCTTCGTCAATTCGTGTTTCATGTTGTGACATTGTAATAATCATCCTTACTCCACAAAGCTCCAGAAACTGTACTGCTGTTACATCAAGGATTTGAGGGCGGGTTTCTCAAATTGCAGCTGTTAATAATTGCTCAGGACAATATGACTGACATTCATGGCCGCCGACAGCGTACTTATTAGGCCTGGGCAAAAATTTCGTTCCGTTCGCGGAAATTGCGATAATTTGACATTTTTGCGTTCCGCGGAGAGCGCGAAAATGTCAAAAATTCCGGTTTCCGCAGCTTGGCGATAATTTGTTTCTTGCTCGCGCTGTAAAATGATACATTCTCGCGCGCGCGCGATCGCCTTACCTGAATCCCTGCGTTCGCCGACAAGTTTTCTTGATCCGGTCGCGTTCTCCATGAGATGTTGTATTGTTTTTAGCCATTTGCGCTGTCTCGCGACAGTTCGCGCCCGCAGTGACGTCATGCGTCGCGCGATCACGTCTTTCTTATCGCGATCATGCACCGCGAGAACAACTCAAAACAAGATGGCCGCGCCCGCAAGCAACCACATGGGTAAGTTGGCGACCCGCAACCATGCAGAAAATCTCGCGAACATGCCGGAAAAAAACTTCCGCATCTTCGCGATATTTCTGCTTGTTTGCGATAATTTTAAACATTCTCGCGATAATTTGCGAAGGTTAATTCCGCAAATTCCGCCCACCCCTAGTACTTATGCTTACTTCTCCTGCCCCCCTACAAGTTGAAGGAACACGAATTACACCATATAATTTGTAAATACATATATTCCTATGGTGCGGAAATTGTTGACCACAAATGTCTAAATTAGAAGGGTAAAATAGAAAAATATCCTGACACGAGTCCTTTTAACAGAAGTCTTTTTAATGTTTTCATTTTTTGCTATGAATTAGTGAGCAAAGCACACGCTTGGAGAGTGTCTTATTCTCAGTTGAGTCTCACCACGAGACAGCCATCAGCTAAATGTCACGTGGTGCTTTAGAGTCGAGGAACTGTAGCCTCCGGTTCAATCACCTTTGGAGTTTCCCGCCCCTTTGCAACAGTTGGCAGTTTCAGATTCTCTTGTGAGGAAACTTAACCGCGACTTTTCCCTTCATTTTTATGAAGATCAATACCACAGAGATTAATTAATAGCTGGTGGAGCAAAGAGAAAGAAACGCCGCAGTTCACAGTCTGCACCCACTTAATTTATGACTGAACTATTTGCCAAAAAAGCGTTCAGTTAATACCTAATGACTGTGGTGAGACAGTGAACCTTCCCTCCCCCAACCACTAGAGACACAAAACAGGTATTCTAATTAGAAGATATGGAATGTGCTCGGGAATTGCTGCGGCTGCTCGTCGTCGGTGATCATTTTCAATTAAAAAGAAGCCAGGAACCTCGGCATGTTCAGAGAGGCTTGTGTACTCCCCACTGCTGTGATTCTCTTTAAGTATTCACAGATCTGAAAATCAAAGTAACATTTTGCTGGAGGTAATTGCAATTATTGATGTATGAACTGCCTTATTATTTTACTCGGCAATATCAGAAACTTAAGATAAACGACTTGTCTGTCCTGATGAATGTTTTCGACTACTCAAGACCTAATTAAAGTCAGTCTAGACGAGAAAGAGGTGTGCAGCTAACAGCATCCCTTCATTTTACATCGGGTGTGTCATTTTGCATGGTTGTAAATGTGTAGCGGTTTTGTTCAAGACAAGCCTGTAAGTCTGACTTTTAATTTGCATATAGAAATGTGAATATAAAGGGGTGTATGGAAAAAGAGGCAGCCTAGCGATACATGTTCATATTGATATAATGGAATCACAACACGTGTTATTAAATATATGTTTTATTATTGCCTGTAATGCAATATACATAATAAGCAGCAGATACACATATACCTTGAGTACATTTCACTTAGAATATGCCAATATTGCTGTATGCGAACTGCAGAGCTATCCATTCAAACGTATAAGTATGTTATTTGAAGTTGAGTACAGCATTTAAATGGCGATGAAAAGCCCAGGTTCTAATTTAAAGTTTGTGAGAAAGTGGATTATTAATTGGAGGGGATGAGAGTTCTCACCAAGAAATGTCACAATTCATACCTGGTCCAGTTAAGCCCCAAAATTTTAAATCTGAGCTTAACCCTTAGAGACTGTAGCACAAAAGCAGGCAGGCTGAACTTTGGAGAAATGTGTAAAGCATTTATCGGTATCAAAATAGTTACAAAGTAGAACACACAACTCAATAAAAATCCCACTCCAATTTATAAACATAGAGTAAGATTTAATAAACAAATACACTCCAAATGACAAAAATTGGATGTAGGAAACCAAAGATATGATTTTCAAAATGTTTAAGTCAAAATAGGACAGATCAGAAAAATGAGGGGAGAAAGAAGCAGAGGTTCATTCAGCTTCCAAGATGTACTGGTTATCTATCAGAAAGGGGTGAGAAGACCTGAAGATGATGTAATACACTGAACCACACTAAGTGGAAATTGTGAACGTGTAGAATAGGGTCTTTTTTAAACAAAAAGTTTTCAGACTCTGGTATTGAGACTAATGTGGTTCATTCCCCCCCCCCATCCTTCTAAGTCAAAATAGCACCTTTAAGCACAAAACACCAAATGTGGTATCTGGTCATTCTAGACCAGATCCAAGTCAAAATTTAAGGCAAACTGCAAGCCACTGCTGGTCAGAAACAAGGACCAGGTTTGTCCCAGCAGAAAGTTTACCTTCTGGCTTAGAAGATTTTCTGGAGAAAAGTCCTCATTTACGGATTGTAGGTGGGTTGGGCGCTAGGCTGGGTTCAAAGGAGGGCTTGGCAACAGCAGCCTGGGGAAGCACAGGGTCTCGGCGAAAGGCGTAGTTCCAGTGGGAAAGTTGGTGTGGTAGTCACTGAGGGAAGGAAGCTTCGAGCATGCAAAGTCCGAATTCTGTAACCAGGAAGGTTTCGACATTTGGATGCTGTTCGACGTTGTCCTGGTGATGTCCTTCTACGTTCAGACTTATTAACTTTTCTGGATGCTGAAATCTTTTCAGTGGGGAAAGTGGTGAGTTGCATCCAAATTGTAATTTGATGCAGGTTGCTGAAGCTTTGTAGTCGGTCCCAGTCTATGCCGGTACTTTGGAAGAAAAGTTCTGAAAAAGTTTCTAAGTGTGTGGTTTTGCAGGTTGTAGGGTCAGAAGAGTACATTTTAACACCAGTCAAGGGTCCAGGATCTTTTGGGCACCACTTGCGGGTTAAGACTTACTCCTCTAGTAGCCACCAGCGGGTCAAGGGCACATCTCAATTGGAACTGGTCAGCTAAGCTCTTGGAAAAAGTAGGCTTCTTGCAGAATTTGTGGCCTGGCAGCTTAACGGGAGGTCAGTAAACTTTCCATTGGAGTCCACTTCTTTGTGCCCGGTACAAGTGCAAGCAGGCCCGGCCCTTAGGGTCTCTCTTCACAGGTTCAACAGCAGGTGCAGTCAGCCCATCTGTCCTCCACAGGGCCAGATGTGTTCTGCAGAAGTATTGCAAAGTCATCCTGTGCCCAGGGCACCCCCCAACTTTCTTCCTGATTGGTCCTGGTGGCAACAGACTCTGATGGACCCTAGGATCTGCCTATCTAGGCCCAAGGCCAGTGTTATGCTGAAAGAGACACTTAGAATATAGAGAAAACACCTACATACGCTAAGGTACACTATGGGTTAGGGTACTCCTATGATTGGCATGACCTCCCTTATAAGGCCCTAGTACATAATAGGGCAGGGGAATTGAAACTACCTTTAAGTCCCTAGTATATAATAGGACATGGCAGGTTAGAGGCCAGCAGCTCTTTCTGCACTTGCACGTGTGCACTGTGTAAGCTTGAGGTCAGTTTGAAAGTAGCCCTTTGTTGCAGGACTGCTTTTAAAATGCAAATTGTGCCCAAACTGGACTTTTGTGTTTGAGGCACTTAATAATTGTTAACTTACAATGTTTGGGCATATTAGGAACCCCCAGGGTATCTCCTAGGTGTCCCAGAGGTGGGGGGTTGGGTATTTATAAGGAGGACCCTTTATAAGAGTTTTATATGCCCTGGGATTAGTGAAATTGTACATTTCACTCCCCACATTGTTGTAAAGTGATTCCCAAAATCATCTTTTGTACTAGGAGCACTGTGGCATGAGGATCTGCAATATTTTTACATATTCAGAAACCCAAAAGTCTCCCCTAGGGATCCCAGAGGTGTTGGGTCTTGTAGATATAAGCAGGGTCCTTATAAAAGATGTTTTATAAGCCCTGGTGTTTGAAAAATTGCCCATGTCATTTTTCCCATTGCAAATCCCCTGCCACATAGTTTAACATGGCAAGACGTTATTAACTAATAATTCCCGCTAGGAGAATCATAAAAATGCCATTCAAAGACTTCCTAGAATGGTAGTGATAAATCCAACAATATGGCATTGTTGTATTTCTCTTAAAGTGTACAGACAAAAAGTTATAAGACTTTCAAAAAGCCAACATTCAGCCTTCCAGTGGTCTGTCCTGATTGGTCAGAGCTAAGTGGATTAGCCAAGCTCCTTTGATGAGGTGAGAAATAGCCCCTGGGGATAGCCAGCTCTTCTGGGAGGGCAAGGTTCGGCTACATAGGAATGCCAGGGGAGGGGGAGGGGTCATAAATCATATTCTTCAATGGAAGGAGGAGACAGGCAGAAGAAGTCAGTTTCAATGTACTTCCTCTATGAACCCAGCCAGATGGTGGGATTAAGGAAGGAATGAGCAGATGCAAGGGGTAGATACTATGGAGTTTAACCACCCTGGGGGTATGTTTAGCCAACTCTTCTCTCCCTGCTGGAAAAGCAGCCATGATGACTTTTGGAGAAATGGTGCTCTCTGGGAGAAAATAGTGCCCCACTTTGGTGGATATGTTCATACCCTAGGTTGTTTCCCTGTACCTCATTGGACAAGAATGCCCTCATGCTTGACCCATTGAACTTGGAATAAGTATCTGAGAGGGGCAGTCTCTCAGATCTGTGGCTTGAAACTTAAGAGAGATGAAGGGTCCATGCTGAGGAGTATGATTGTCACAAACCAGGCCCTGCACTCTGAAGATAGTGCCTGCTGCTCAACCTGAACTATAGCGCTGTAGATCTAACTTGCTTCAAAGACTAAAGAGTGGGCTCCCTGCAAGCTACAGGTTAACAGAGCTCACCCAGAACATCACCACCATGAATCCGCAGCCTGGTGTACTACCAATGGATTTGTAAGTGTTTTGTCCATGTGGATTGTGGGTACTGAAGTCCAAACTCTCAAAGACCAAATTGGAGCTTCCAGACCCTTGGAGTACATTTTGGACACTCTGGGACCTTTGGGGATCTTCAGGAAGAAGTTCTAGAAGTTTGGAGAAGTTTGGAGCAACTTTGGAAAAAAACTCCATAAGTGGACTAACTTGACCTGGTCAATCAAGCCGGCGACCCTCAACCGCACGCTGGCCTGCTGTCTTGGTTCGTCCCGCTGAAAAGCTCAGGAGGTCAGACTTCCAGAGTTTGACCGGGAGTAAGCTAAAACCCAAGCCGTCGAACAGTCACCAAATCTGGCCTGGTGAAGAGCATCAAGGGACCCCGCAAGCATAAGTTCTGTAAATGTGTCTAAGTCCTAATGCATGAAAGGTGACCGGGACCAACAGCGAAAGTCAAGCTGCCCATCTTCAACCGCGAGCCAACCTGGATCCCTGGTTCGCCCCGCTGGAAATCTCCAGAGGTCAGAGTTCCACAAGTTTGACCAGGAGCTTGTCGCAAGGCAAGCCAGCAAACCCTCACCGAATCTGTACTGGCTGAGAGCTTCGAGGGACCCTGAAAATCTTCAGAAAAGTTTCTAAGTCAGAACGTAAAACATTTGAGCAAGACCTACCGTGAGGGGTAGCCATGCAGGGCTCCTACACGGTCAGCCTGAAACTTTGACCCAGTCTAGCACTAGCAGATATACAAATAGGCACTATAGGTTTCAATATATTTTCTATTTTTATAAATTGTTTTTGGATTTTTATTGTGAGTTATGTCTTAATTATTTACTGAATTGGTGTTTTTAAATGCTTTACAGACCTGCCTTTGAAGTTAAGCCTACCTGCTCGCAGCCAAGCTACCAAGGGCTGAGCATCGGAATAATTTTCTAAGACCTGTACTCAGCCCTATATTGTGTTAGTGGCCTTATTGCCAGTGGCAGATATACATTTGCCACCACTAATAACTTACTTTCCTATAAGAAGGTATTTAGGGTGCCACATTTATGCCTGAGACTATCCTGCGGTGGGTAGGACATCCTGACCAATAGTGAAAAAGTTCCCAGTGCCAACCCTACCAATCTTAATATAATTTCCTTAGGGTTTGGCCCTAAAGAATCCCAGAGTGTACTGTTGTTTCAATATCCAACATAGCAGAGCTTTTCTTCCCCTGGGCAGAGCTCTAGGCACCCCCCAAAGGTGTGTCTAGGGAAATGAGAAACTCCCCTTGCAATCCAGTTCTGAAGCAGACCCATCCTCCACAACCTCCTGAGATAAGTGCCATCCTGACTACCTGGGCAATAGGAAGGGCAGACTTAGGTGTGTGTTACATCTTCTTGTGACAGGGAATGTCCTTTTAAAGTGTGTACAGTTTCAGGGCACATCCCCCAGGCCATCCTGCCAAGAGAAGGTCCCACCTCCTCTCACCCTCTGTCCTACTACTAGTGTCCAAGAAGCATGGCTGACACAGACTATTGAATTTTCAGGGCATTGGACAGTCAGGAATAATTCCACATTCCCAGAAGTCAATTTTTCATCCATCACTAATTGCCTTCAGGACTCTCTTCTGACCCTTCAGTACTCTTGAGATGGGTACATGAGTCAGGTGAAGAATTCTATGATGTGGAGACCAATGTAGACATCCCTCACTTGAGTTTTCTCTATATTTCTTTAACAAAGAAATTAGATACCGTAAATTTAATAGCACCTGCTGTAATGCTTTGAGTGAAGGCAAAGTCGAACACTGAAAATGTTTTTCAAACGCAAGCAAAAAACTGTTGTACAAGGCAGCAGCAGCGCATGATTCCACCCCATACAAAGATACATAAACACTCACTGCCTCTTACACTGTAAAGGTACCAAATGGACTTCAGCGGTGCAAACTAACTTTGGATACAGTAAAGTGCTGACAGCAATAGTTGCCCCCCCCACGTCCACAGAGGTAGCAAGTGGCAAGAGCAGTGCACCTTTCACGTATAGAGGTGTGCATGGAGGAGAGTGTCTTTATGCATGGGTGTCTGTTAACTAATGCCTGATTGCATAAGTGCATGTGTGCATATTGGTTTTTACATTCAGTTAGAAGCCTAAAACAGAAATGACCTTTAAGAACTTCCAAGTTGCATTTTTGCCCACACAAGACAACACAACATTTTTACTGTATAAGACAGCATATGACATGGTAACCTTCTCAACTTCCGCTCCAAATATAACAAGCAAGAAAAAAAGTAAAAATCCTGTGGAACGACAAGAATGGTTGTTAGACCTGGCACATTGGCGTGAGACTCCCTTCCATTTTTCGCTGTGCCTCATGTATTTATTTTGCAGGTGTTAGTTGCTCAGGGCACTGTGCCACTGCTGTCCAGTGCCACAGTGCAAGTGCTCCCTATTGTAAATTAATGTATGATTTCTGGTTCCATGATTGGTTGGTTTGGTTTACCTGTCAGACCCTAGTACAGTGCACAAGGAGTGCCCAGGGCTTGTAATCCAAATACTGCTGGTGGGCTTGCAGCACTGGTTGTGCCACCCACAGAAGCAGCCTGTAAACATGTGTCTAAGGTCTGCCATTGCAGAACCTGCGTGCAGTCTGATACTGTCATGCTGACTGGGCAAGTTCACCCACTTGCCAGCCCCTAAACCTTCCCTTTTCTTCATATCAGACACCCCTATGGTAGGCCCAAGGGCAGGGCGCATTGTAAGGATAAGGTAGAACATGCCCTGGTGTGTGTGGCATGTTATAATAGTGAATTACAGCCATTTTCGTTTTTCACTATTGCAAGGCTACCTGTTCTCCATAGGCCAGAATGGGCAGTTTGGTTATTACATCTTATAATCTTAACCGACTCAGAGAACATGGTAGAAATTCGAACTTAGTATGCCTGAACTCAGGATGATAAAATACATCTTTTAGTGAAGTTGGTTTTAACATTCTGTGTTTGAAAATGCCACTTTTAGAAAGTAGGAATTTTCTTGACTAACCATTCAAACCTGCCTCTGCTAGGCTGTGTGTATTCCTTTGTCTGGAGTTTGAGTGACAGGGCTGGGGAATTCCAGGAGACAGGGTGAGGTGTCCCAGTGGTGAATAGAGGGATCTGCATCCAGATGGGTGGGAAGAGTTGCACCTGGGACCTGAATAGGGCTGTGCCTGCCTTCCACAATGCTGGCTCCACCTCCTGGGGAGCGGCTGATGTCTCTGCCCTGCACAGTGAATGAAGAGAAGGAATCCTGTCAACAAAGTGCTAAAGTGCTGTACTTGCATTCCACAATGCTGGCTCCACCTCCTGTGGGGCGTCTAATGTTTCTGGCCTGCACTGTGAAAGGAAAGGAGAAGTCTGGTAAACAAAGTGCTCAGGAATTGGTTTGGACTGGGCAATGGCCCCTCTGCCTTCAGAGGACAAAGGATATATGGGTATAAATATTGGGACCCAGATCCCAAGAATTTAGATCACTTTGGGAAAACAAGAAGAACCTCTGCTGAGGGAGGAACCAGAAGAAGCTGAGGAGGAAACTATCCCTGAACCTGGGGGATTGGCCTGCAGTGGTTGCCTTACTGCCAAAGAGAGGAGAAAGGAACTTTGTGTGTACTTTTGCTCAACTTGTGAAGGATCTCCAAGGGCTTGGAAAAGAGCTTGCCTCCTGCTGAAGTCTCAGGAACAACAGACTTCACCCCCCAGCTCCCCAGAGTTCTTTGGAAGTGCCTGCTGCTGTTGTTGGGCCTTCTGAGGGACTGCGTGTCGCAAGGAGCTGGAAGCGCGACTCAAGAAGGAGAAGCGTGCCGCCGTCGGAGCTGTTGTTGTCGCATCTCGTAAAGTGTGTCACCGCTGCAGCATCGCATCGAGAGGAAGCGTCTCGCATCATCCAGGAAGTGGCTCGCAACACCGAAGAAGCGTGTCGCCATCGCAGCCATCATAGTTGTCGCATTGCACCGCATCAAGAAAAGTGCTTCGCATCCACGGAGAAGCGTGCCTCCGTCGGCGCTGCTGTCGCCGCATTGCGTAAAGGGGTGTCGCCGCTGCAGCATCGCATCGAGCGGAAGCGCTTTGCAACGTCGGAGAAGAGTGCCGCTGCCAAGGCCGCTGTCGTCGCATTGCGTAAAGTGTGTCGCCGCTGCAGCTGAAGCATCGAGTCGAGTCTTCTCGCAACATCGGAGAAGCGTGCCGCATCTGGAAAATCTTCACGTCTTTATTTCTTTGCACCAAAAACTTCATCACATCAATATCGTTGCAACACTTTTGTTGCCCTGCATATCGCATCTAAAAAGTACATTGACTTAAAGTGTCGCATTTAAAAACTCGCATCATCCAGGAAGTGTCTCGCAACGCTGAAGAAGCGTGTCGCCATCGCAGCCATCATAGTTGTCGCATTGCACCGCATCAAGAAAAGTGCCTCGCATCCACGGAGAAGCGTGCCGCCGTCGGAGCTGCAGTCGTTGCATCGCATAAAGGGGTGTTGCCGCTGCAGCATCGCATCGAGCAGAAGCATCTCGCAACGTCGGAGAAGAGTGCCGCTGCCAAGGCCGCTTTCGTCGCATCACGTAAAGTGTGTCGCCGCTGCAGCTGAAGCATCGAGTCAAGTCTTCTCGCAACATCGGAGAAGCGTGCCGCATCTGCAAGATCTACACGTCTTTATTTCTTTGCACCAAAAACTTCATCGCATCAACATCGTTGCAACACTTTCGTTGCCCTGCGTGTCGCATCTAAAAGGTACATTGACTTAAAGTGTCGCATTTAAGAACTTAAGAGAACTAAGCAAAATTCCACCATCTAAAGTAACAGTATTGTGTGTTTTTGTCGTTTAATGGTCTTGTGGTAAATCTATATAAAGAATACTTATTTTTAATATAAAACCTGTGTGGTGTCCATTTGTAGTGTTGTCACTTGGTTACTGTATGTGTTCACAAATGCTTTACACACTGCCTCTGAGATAAGCCTGTCTGCTCGTGCCAAGCTACCAAGGGGGTAAGCAGAGGTTATTTTAGGAGTGTACCCCCCTACCCTGACTAGAGGAGGAGGTCCCTATTTGTCACAAGTGCATACCTGTGCAAACTAGAGACCCCCAAGTCGAACAATGGTAATTTGAGTTTAGTTTATAATCACTTCCTTATAACCAAGGATAATCCCATAAATCCAATGTATAGCCATGGCAAGCTAGGAACGCTATCCCAATCAAGGCAAGGAAGCATAGGGCAACTAGCCTATTTTATGTGTTTAAGGTCAATGGACATTGACAAAATAAACTGATGTTAAATACAGATGTTTACAAGTCCCAGAACTCTTTGACAGTGTTCATCTGTAGACCGGTGATGTGTTTCTTCCTCTTCATACCATAGGTTTAATGTTTTTGTGTTTACCTGCACGTTCACAGCTGATTCCCGATGGGATAGGAGCACAATCAGTGAGGCACCAAAATCCCTGATTTAGTGACAGGAGGAGTCTGCAATGTCTTCCATGTGTTCTGCGCTGCCTAACCAGATTCACTCCTCTTGTCCAGATTGGCAGAGCCTACTTTTAGGGTCAGGAAATGAGGGGAAGAGGTGGGGACATAATGGCATTGCCAGACTTATAGCAGTGACCTGATCAAGCCACTTTATTGGCATCAGTTAGCGCTGACTTATGTACGAAGCATGGAGATGTTTTTGAATAGAAAATGGATACAATTCATTTTAATCTCCTTGCTCGGGGTGGTCTCCAGCATTGATGACACCTCCTATGGGATGGCTGCATGCATCAGACAGCGCATTGTTGCAATTTAAGCTGTGGGTATTTTGAATTGTAGATCAGGGTCTCCTTTAGATCTCTGTCCACCACACATTCTGAAATAGGTTTTTTATATCATGAACCCGGTATATGTCAAATTGTTTAATACTTTGGTATGGACAGGCCAAGTTCCCAAAATTTTGATGTAGGCAAATGTGGTTCCACTTCTAAAAAAGCGGACAGCAGATAGGTAAGTTTTATCTAATTTCAGGCATATCTCAGGCCCACCCTTGGCACCAAACATTTTGGAAAAAAAAGTTAACGCACAATTATTGGAGTTTTTGGAAACAAATAAGTTGATACACTTTTACCAATCAGGCTTTCACCCATGACATAACACAGAGATTGCATTGATGGATACAGAGGGCTCTCTCAGGTTGGTTTTTGATCAGGGGCATAATCCGAATTGATTCTTCTAGATGTCTCAGTGGCATTTGACACTGTTTCCCATGACATCCCCTTAACTCGCCTCTCGGTTTTGGGGGTGGGCAGGGCGGTATAGAATTGGCTCAGTTCGTTTTTTGATCACAAAGAGCAGGCAGTCTTGATGAACCCTTACACCTCGAATACTAAGATACTTAAACAGGGTGCTGCTCAAGGGTCATCACTGAGTCCGTCATTGTTTAATATGTACATTTAGCTGCTGGCCATTCTAGTGGAATCATTTGGCAATAAAATCCTATCGTATGTAGATGAGACGCAGCTCCTATTATTCTATGATGGTGACTCCAAAATAGCGAAGGAGGCATTCTCAGCCTCTATGGGAGCTGTGATGAATTGGGTGAGAATTAAAAATCTATTGTGCAACCCAGACAAAATGGAAGTGCTGTCATTTGGCGGCTCTGATCCTGTTTCTGGGTGGACAGGGAGCTGGTCAAGGGAGATTCCTGCCCCTCCCTTCCCTGCAGCAGTGGCCAGAAACCCGGATATTCAATTTGACTGTCATCTTTCTTTTAAGGACCAAGTTTGTTTGGTGGTGATTTCCTGCTTTTGGGTCATGAGAGCATTGAAGAAGCTCCTAGCATTCCTGCCATGGGAGGCCCAGAGATTGGATGTTCAAGCCCTGTTCATCTCACTTCTTGATTAGGTCAATGTCCACTATTTGGGCCTTAATGATCACCTTCAGCATCTGCAAGTTGCTCCGAAAGCGGCAGCCCGTCTATTATTTAAAGATTCTTGTCTGAGTGCCATTCCTTCGTATCTGTTAGACCTGGCATCTTTGGCGTGGTTCCCCTGACTTTTTGCCTCTGCCTCCTGTATTTCTGACGCTATGCTGGATTTCGTTTTTGCTGGTTTAGATGCTTTGGGCACTTTGCCACTGCTGACCAGTGTCAAAGTGCAAGTGCTCCCTAGGTAAATTGTTATTGTAATTGGTTATCCATGATTGACATATTTGTTTCACCTGTCAGCCCCTATTAAAGTGCACTGAATGTGCCAGGGCTGGTGATTCGAATGCTACTAGTGGGCCTGCAGCACTGATTGTGCCACCCACATGAGTAGCCCTAAAATGATGTCTTAGGCCTGCTTGCAGTGCCTATGTGCAGTCCAGGACTGCCATGTCGACCTGGCCAGTGCAACCACTGTCCAGGCCTTATCCTTCCCTTTCTCTACATGTCAGGCATCCCTATGGTGGCCCTAGGTACCCCCCTGGGCTGGGTGCAGTGTATCTGAAAGGTAGGGCATGTGCTGAGGTGTGTAACATGCCCTGGTAGTGAATTGCAGCCATTTTCGTTTTTCACTGCTGAGAGGCTATCTTGCCCATAGGACAGAATGGGGGAGGCTGTTTACATGCCTATCTTCCCCTAAAGGCAAGATAGAAAATCCAAGTTTGGTATCTTTGTGTTCAGAATTTAATTATACATCTTTTTAGCAAGATGGTTTTTAAATTCACTGTGTGAGAATAGCTCTTTTTAGAAAGTAGCTATTCTCCTGTTTAACCTTCCTGTGTGCCTGTGTGCAGATTGGCTGACTGGTGTCATGTGATGGGCTAGGTGGCTCCAGGAGTCTGGATGAGTCAGCAGCAGGGTGAATAGGGAGATCTGCTCTAAATGGGTGGGAGGAGTAGTCCCTGGGTTTGAGTAGGGCTGCCTCTGCCAGCACAATGCCGGCTCCACCCCCTGCTGGCCAGGCTGAGGACTCTGCCTCTGCCAGCACAAAGAAGGCTCCACCTCCTGCTGAGCGTCTAACGACCCTGCCCCTCACTCTGAAAGGAACCAGGTGCTCCAGGGCAGAGCACACCCAGGAACTGGTTTGAGCAGGGGAATCCCCCCACTGAAACAAAGTGAGACAAAGACTTGGAGGGGTATAAGAAGAGGACCCCAGACACCTAAACTTTAGATCACTGTGGAACTAAGAAGGAACCTCTGCCAAGGAGAAAGCTGGAAGAAACTGAAGAGAAGAAGACTGCCTGTTTGCTGTTTTGCTTTGCTGCCAAGGAGAGGGGAAGGACTTTGCTGTGTCCCCTTCTTTTGATTCCTTCAGTTGGAACTCCCACATATGAGCTCTATTCAAAACATGGTATCGGCCCCATTGCCTTTAACGAGACATGGACTCGATACACGAAGAAAGATGGTGTTCTCAAATGGCCAGAAAATGGTAGTTTTGATCCTGATGTGCTAGATAATTTAGAAGCAGTTTTATTCAAAAGAAAAGCCCGGCCGGCAATGTTTGACTCTTTCCGCCTTTGGCATAAGGAAGCCAAACAGAAAGAAATTAAACAAGCAAAACGAGATAGGAAAGCACAGGGTATGACAATTATACAGGCTGCCCAACAGTTCAAAGATGATGAAATTGATAATGCGACTGAAATTTCAGAAAGACAGCATCGTATGGCGATAGATAAATGCTATCCGATGTTGCCTGTTTCTCCTTCTGATAATAAGAAAGATATAGAAGAAGATCCCCTAATGTCCCATTTATTAAGGTTGCCTCCGCCCTATGCGCAAAATGCCAATGTACCTCAGCCGTTACAGCCTGTTCAGCCGCCAATGGTACTTCCGCCTGTTCCGGCTCTTCCGCATTTGCCTCCACCAGTATTACCGCCCTTGTCGGTTTTACCGTTAGTTTCAACTTCTTTGCCCTCATCTCCTGATCTTAGATCTCCTTTGCCTTCTGCTCTTCCTGCAGTTATCCATTCTTCTCCTGTCAGTTCTCCTAATACTCTGTCTCCAATTCTTATGTCCAATTCACCGTCTGTGCGTAAGCGTCTCACAGACTCTGTCACTAGTATTCTATCTCCTTTCTTTGGAGCTTTAAATGTGTGGGTCCGGCTTTTGTTCGAAGACAATCTCGTAGTCAGTTCCCAGATTTTGAGTAACGAGAGAAGTTAGACTCTCTTGCACGAAAATGGATCAAGAAGGGTCCACAATATAGTGTGCTTGATATTATGCCTACCTTTTTGCAATGGAATGCGCCTACGCAAAGATATGTTTTCAATGTATTATGCGACACTCTCATTAAAGAATGGGAAGATGTGAGTTCGAGTCCGATCCCACAAGATCTGTTAAATGTTCAGACTGATTTTGAAAAAGGACTTATTGTGGGTTCTAAGGTTGAGGAAGCCGTAAGGACGCTTATCTCTTATAGATCCTTATAGTTCTCTCAAATTTTCCTTGATTCCGATCCGTCGGTTAAACTGACGTCGAAAAATTATCCTATGAGAGAGGTTCCTCCAGTATGGAAGGAAGAGGTTGCGGGAATAGGTGGTAATGCACCTATCCCTGCCCATTTCCAACGTATATGGGTACATGTCCCTTGGAAGAGATCTGAAGTTTTGGCCCTTAAGCAAACTCTACCAGATCCTTGTAAGAACCCTGCAGGTTATTATAAAGAATTATCGCAGAGAGTTGACGCCTGCATTATGAACCTAGCAGATATCGACATGCTAATGGGAAATGTAGTCCCACAGACAATATGGGCTAAGATTCGTAGAGAGGATCATGCGCAGGAACTAGGTGCTACTTGGGATGGTATAACTAATACAGATAGAGACCAAGTGGGTGGCGCAAAGCCTGACGCTCTGATCTCGGAACTTCCTGGTAGAATCATTACGTTAATGAAAACTATGATGCCTGCACTGAGAGTTAACTGGGATAAACTAGCAGCATGCAAACAAAAGAAAGATGAAAGTGTTTCTGACTTCTTTACTCGTTTCGAGGAGACATTTATCGACCACAGTGGTCAAGACATGGCTACAGAGGGTGGACAGCGATTATTCGTGGACAAATTTGTATTCAATTTGCTTCCCGAGCTGTCACACAAATTAAAAGATTCAGAAAGTTCATGGGCTGTTTCTTCTTCTGCTCAGATATTGGCTACTGCGCAATATTATGAGAATAGGGACAAAGAAGAAAGAGAAAAGCAAGAGAAAAAGACGAAAGAATTGAAGACAAAGGTTCTCTTGCAACAAGCCTATCCACCACGTTATGCTCAGCCTCAAATTCAGCAGCCCCCGCAGTTTCAGAGGTTGTATCAAAAACCTGAGCCATACAATCTGCGACCTTTGTTAGGTCCTAATCAAGGTGCCTATTGTAGAGAGGAAGGTCATTTTAAGAATAGTTGTCCGGTAGAGGTCGAGGTGTGTTGACTCAAGAACAGCGTGCCCTTCCTTCTCCCAATTCCGTGAACTACTTTGATCAGCAAACTGTGAGGTCTGCACAATATTACAATGAAGACCATTATGTTGAAGGCGAGAATGAAAGTCTTCATGCTAACTAGGACAGCCATGGACAAAGTAAGGGAGTTGTGCCAATCCCAGTAGATCAAATGGACCTTATGTTAACGTCACTACAATGGGTGTTTCAGAGCCATTTCTTCTGGATACTGGAGCAGAGAGAAGTTCTATCATTCATTCCAAACTCCCTGGGGCACCTTTGTCTGGCTTAACGAATGTCTCCGTAGGATTTTCTGGCGCCCCTGTTCGCAATCCAGTTTCTTGCCCTTTGCCTATTTCAGTTGGTCCCTATGATTTGGAAGCTCCACTTCTGCTAACAAATAGTTGCAGTGAGAATCTGTTGGGTCTATTGAAAAGAATGCATGCTACAATATATTGTTCTCCTTCTGGTGTACATCTTACTTTAGGACAGAAATTGGTCTCCCCAATGTATTTATCCAAAGATCAGTTTCCACCTGAATTACTTTCTCTTCCAGCAACACTTTGGGCCACGGGTCCGAACGATGTGGGTTGTCTTGAGATTCCGCCTTATGTTGTCACTCTCAAGCCCAATGTTGAATTACCGCGCATCCCACAATATAGAATTTCTGCAGAAGGTGAGAAAGCGCTTTTGGGAATCATTCATGACTTAATACGGAAGGGTGTGGTTGAAGAAACAAGAGGTAACACATGCAATAGTCCTATTCTTCCTGTTCTTAAACACACCGATCCTTCTCAGCCTCCTGTGTACCGTTTTGTAATTGATCTGCGAGAAGTAAACAAAATTGTGATCCCACAATTTCCTGTTGTTCCAGATATCACTGCTTTGTTGACAATGATACCGTCCACAGCGACTTGGTTTTCTGTTATCGATCTAAAGAATGCTTTCTTTAGTATTCCCATTGCAGAAGAGAGTAGGGACATTTTTGGTTTCTCTCTTGGAGGCCGAAGCTTCCGGTTTAAGTGTGCACCCCAAGGCTATTGTGAAAGTCCCTCTATTTACAGCCAAGTTTTAAAATGTAATCTTGATACTTTTCACTTGCCGTCTGGTGCTGCTCTTATCCAATATATGGATGACTTATTAGTTGCCGCTGATTCAGAAGATATCTGCAAAAATGTCACTGTTGCATTGTTACGCCACTTGTTTAAACTGAATCACAAGGTTTCACCTTCCAAACCACAATATGTTTGTCGAGAGGTTACCTACTTGGGTCATCTCCTCTCAAAGGAGGGACGACGATTGACACCAGAATGAATTCAGGCGATTGCGCGAATGTCTGTACCATCCACACAAAGGGAAGTACGTGCCTTTCTGGGTATCACTTCTTATTGTAGACAGTGGATCCCTAACTTTTCTCTAATTGCTAAACCTTTGTTGGCACTCACTTTAAAAGATACGCCTCAGCCCCTTCCATGGACTGATGAGTGCCAAAAGAGTTTCACTGACTTACGTACCGCTCTGTGTTCTGCTCCTGTACTAGGCACTCCAGATTACACTAAGCCTTTTACGCTTTATGTGCATGAGAGAGAAGGTTGTGCATTGTCAGTCTTAACACAGCAATTTGGAGACAAACAGCGGCCATGTGCCTATTTTTCGGCTACGTTAGATCCTGTAGCTAAAGCATTGCCCAGTTGTCTCAAAGCGACGGCAGCAGCAGCAATTTCTATCCGACAGTCTGCTGGAATGGTGTTGGATAACACTCTCGTTGTCGTGGTACTACATGCAGTGGATACTTTGCTAAACAGAACAAAAACACAGCATCTTACTAGTGCACGTCTAACTGGATACGAGCTGACACTTTTGGCTAGTCACATACACATCAAGCGATGTAATACCCTTAATCCAGCTACTCTGTTGCCCCTTCCAAATGAGGAAAATGTTGAGGATCAGCATGATTGTTTCTTCCGTACTGAGGAAGAGACAAAAGGAAGAATTGACCTGAGAGACACACCGCTAGAGAATCCGGATGGAACTCTATGGGTAGATGGTTCTTGTTTTAAAATGCCTAATGGAGATACAGTTTCAGCCTATGCTGTAACTACTTTACATACGGTTGTGGAAACTGCACGCATTAGACACAATTCAGCGCAAGCAGCAGAATTGATAGCATTAACAAGAGCTTGTGTATTATCGAAAGGGAAAAGAGTGAACGTATACACTGACAGCCAATACGCTTTGGGTGTAGCGTTCAATTTTGGGCGTCTCTGGAAGGAAAGGGGTTTCCTCACTTCACATGGCACCAAAATACAACATGGTCAGTTAGTGACTGATCTCCTCGAATCACTTGCCTTACCCACCCAAATAGCGATAGTGAAATGTAGTGCACACAAGAAGATTACGGATGATGTTGGTCGAGGAAATGCATTTGCAGACAAAATAGCGAAGAAGACAGCAAGAGATTCAACGAGTCGAATGTATGTGGCAGGTCCTGCGAATTGGGTCAGAGAGAGAGGAATGTGTGAGAATACAGTGGAAAGTGTAAAAGCGATTCAGAAAGAGGTTTCAGAAAGGGAGATGAGCAAGTGGAAAGAAAATACCGGAATGTTAGATGAGATGGGTTGTTGGGTGGAATTATCTGAACATCAACATTGGCTGTTACCAGATGCCTATGTTCTCCCAGTGGTTACTATGGCACATGGTCCAGCCCACTTAAGTGCAAAAGGCATTTGTAAACTTCTGGCTCCAGTGTGGCAGAATGAAAATATCCCAAAATGTGCAGACAATTTAGTAAAGCACTGTATTGTTTGTTTAATGTACAACCCGGGAAAGGGAACCCAAACTCCAGCAGGTCACTTTGCTCCTCCGACATATCCATTTGAGGTGTTGCAAATCGATTACATTCACATGGAGCGATGCAACAACCTCCAATATGTTCTGGTGGTAGTATGCGCCTTTTCAAGGTGGATAGAAGCATACCCTCTAAAGGATAACACAGCCCTATCCACAGCTAAAATCCTTCTAAAAGAGTTGTTGCCCAGGTTTGGTTTGCCGCGCATTGTCTGGAGTGACAATGGGAGCGAATTTGTTGGCCAAGTCATGCAGAAAGTTTGTGCAGGTCTTGGTATCAAGCAAAAGTTCCACGCGGCAAATCATCCACAGTCAGCGGGTTTAGTAGAATGTTACAACGGAACCTTGAAATTGAAGTTAGCAAAGGTTCAAGCAAGTACAGGACTCAAATGGCCCGATGCTTTGCCGTTAGCTCTGCTATCCACCAGAACTGCAGTACACTCTCGTTTGGGACTTAGCCCATATGAAGTGGTATTTGGCCGTCCGGCCAACGTATGGGGAATACCTCGCCCTAAGAAATTCTCAGACTTGCCATATCCAATGTTGATTGATTATCTGCATGACCTTACGACTAAATTGTGTGTTCTTCATCAACAGGCTCAGAGTGCTCTGCCAGAGGCTTCCACAGACCCAGGTCACTCCATCCGACCAGGTGACTGGGTATGCGTGAAGAATTTTCAGAGGTCCAGCAATTTGCAACCCAGGTGGCGGGAGCCTCGAATGGTCTTGTTGACTACAAGGACAGCAGTTAAAGTCGAAGGAAAGAAAAATTGGATTCACGGTGTGCATTATAAGAAAGTGCCTTTGCCTTTGCCTTACGATCAATGGGTACGCAGAGGTGTTGGTGACTGTGAAAGCGAAAAGACTCCACGATTCGTACCCTTCAGCGATGCACACCTGAATGGGACACTGTCTGAGAAAGAGTACGACGACATTTTACAGGAAGCAATTCCATCACATCGTCGCTTGGATACGACTGAACCACGAACATTGTTCCAAAACCAGAATGTTCCAGGGAAAGAACACCATAATTTAAGACCTAGACCGAAGAACATTTAAGACTCTCTTCTCCCTTGTGTAATATTCTGTCCCGGTTGCAGGGTCACGGTAGGAGTCTAGGTCACGACCTGAGTAGTGGCAATAGGCCTGCAGGATCTTCAGTGTCATAGGACGGTAGTACATCGTGACTTGAGTGATTGAGGAAGATTGCCGTGAGCATCCATTAGTAAGATGGAAACTACACTAAGTAATAAAGAAAGAAGAGATGAAATGAAGAAAGCATCCTGTAAAATAATGTACAGTCGTTTTAGTATAACTTTATGTGTTATTATATCATTATGTATTGTTTTGGCGATTATTAGTTGGATAATTTATGCTTTGCAGCCAAGAAATGCCTCCCCTTCTTCCTCTTTGTCTTCTTCTACTAACTCTCCACACCTCTTTCATACTCTTCCTTCACATGAACTCGTCAGAAGAACCGAGTATTATAACAATTCCTTTATCCAGCTATTACATCAGCACCAATTAGTGGTTAATACAACTGATTGTTGGGTGTGTGGTCTTATGCCACATACCACAGAGAAAGGAATGCCATACCTAGTTCTCCCTTTTTCTTACGAAGGTTCTGCTTGGGCTTACTTCGTCATCTTCTCCAACGCTTATCAAAGTAAATTCAGACGATCTGTTAGTTCACATATTAATTATCCGGATTTTAGTCATAGTTCTTTGATTAAAGGTATGGTAGTTATGGCTAAAATCATGGAAAATAGTAAAATCTCCATTGACGAAAGAAAAGCATACACTAATTGGAACGTCACTCAATATATGTCTAGTCTTAGTAGTAAGGTTGGAAAAGGAAAGTCCTCGCCGATTTGGACTATACCACATCAGGGTAACTTCTGCTTACAGATAAATGATCGCCCTTCTGACACTACACAAAGGAATAACTGCTCCTACACGTACGTTTATTCCTCTCAGAACTCGCCTCCTCTAGTGCCTTCTCAAGGCACCTATTTCATCTGCTATGATAGAGCTTTATACTTGGTTACCAACGGGTTTCTCTGGTACTTGTTATATAGCCTTTCTTCTTCCCCCTACTTAAACTGCTTCCGCAAATTATCACCGAACCCGATACGGCAGAGGGATTATTGATTCAAAGGACACAGCAGGACAAGAGGGAGGAGATTTCCTTAAAGGTTTTCTTCCCTTCTGGGGTCCAATGGCTAACAGCAGAAATATAAGGCAATTGGTCCGTGTCGTAGAGACTACAATAGACATCACTGTAGGAGCCTTAAGTAACATCACGGCAGAACTACAGGCGGATCGTCTTATGACCTTACAAAATCGAGTTGCCTTAGACTTTATTCTTGCCGATCGTGGTGCAGTGTGTAAATTGATCGGGTCAAGTTGCTGTATTTTCATTCCTAATGACGCTCCGACAGTATACCAAGCTATCTCCAAGTTGCACATAATCTCTGAGTCTATCCATCAGGACGAAGGAGATTGGTCTTTAACGGAATGGTTTTGGGGACTACTGTCCAAATGGGGTTAGAAAGCATTGACGTTCCTTGGTATAATCCTGACCATTATATTTTCCTGTTGTCTTTGTATGCACTGTGGTCCCGCTATCTGTGACCTTTGTGCTACTATGTGCATCCCAAAATCCAAACCACAAGTAACAGAAAACATAAGAATGATGTTACAGCAACAGCTCGATGACCTCATGGCTATTGAGGTGGACTCAGATTACCATGAGTCTATCTTGCCTGAGTTCTGGCAAAAGGAGGGTCTGAGGAACTTCGATTTTCGATCACGATCGAATCGACCCGCCATTTTGTGGCCCGCCGCCATTTTGTGTTGCCATCACTCAGGCAGCACGGTGAACAAAGTCTATTCTGCTTTTTCTGTAGCCTGGTGTCGAAATACGCCCTCGGCCTCTATTTGTAAAGCTGGTGTTAGAACTAGCCGAGTACACTAATCCCTGTCTGGCTTTTCTAATCCGCGTCTCAACTATCTGTTGGCTCACACTATTTTTTCCTGACTTTATCTTATCGACTGGCCTTCACTGTCTCCTGCTAGCATTCTCTCATTTCACAACTGTCCTCCAACACACACAAACGTATCTCGCCACCTGCAAGTTAGTTATGAATCTATTAATGTAGTAGTTTGAGGGTGGGGTGACAAACATAGTTGGAGGAGAGGTCTCTTCGAGTCATCTAACACTTTGTTTTCAAACCTATCTTATTGGTTCCACCTTGTTTTCCAACTTTCCTTATTGGCTCTTTCTTGTATGCTCTGGGAGTGTATTTTATTAATAATTGTAACATTGTATGGTATAAAACCTGATGCGCCACAGAGTGAAGTGGCAGTCTCCTGAGAACCTACTCTGTGTACTTCTAGGATAACTGTACTAGCTGCAGCTAAATAAATCTGATCTTCTAACGCCGACAGAGTGTCCCGTGTCTCTGTGTAGCGAAGCAGGAGAACTCCGGAGACTTTGGGCGTACCCTGCGCCACCAGGTCCAAAAGGTTCTGGTTCTTCAGTCCCCGCATCGCCGAGTGCGTCGAGCATCGTCCCGGTGCATGAATATTCCTGACGCTGCGAGGGTCGTTGCAGAACCAGTTTGCGGGCCGCACCACTGCCGGTGCGTGAAAGTATCCAGTCGCTGCGTGTGTCGACGCAGAGTCCCGTCCTGTGACGCATCGAGGGTTGCGGCGCCAGAAGTCAATGCCGCGCACCGCGACGCATCGAGGGTGGCAGCGCCAGAAGTCAGCGCTGCGCCGCGCATCGCGCCGCATCGAAGATCGGCGCATCGTACCTGTGCATGAAGCTTCCCCCTAAGAAACCTACGCAACGAAAGCCAAAGTCATCGCATCCTCCCCCTACAGATCGGAGCCGGCGCATCCACCTCTGCTGCGTGAAGCAGGGCCGCTGCAAAGCCTCCCCAAGGTCTCAGGAGTATCGCATCGCCTTTGCCATCTTCATTGTTATAGCTTTTGGGAACCTTAACGCAACTACAGGTACTGTTGGGCACGAGAGTGTCGCATTTTGTGCATTGAGAGTCGCATTGTGCAGGACACTGATTTTTACATCCTGGAGTACTTTCTGCAAACTCTTGAACTATCTTTAAAGTAACCTTTTTAATTGTATGTTGGTTTTCCTGTCGTATTTGGTCTTGTGAAGTTTTTAGTAAAGATACCTTATTTTTCTAAAACTGGTGTGGAGTAAATCTGTGGTGTTTTCACTATGTTACTGTGAGTGGTTGTACAAATACTTTACACATTGCCTTTGATAGCCTAGACTGCTCAGGCCAAGCTACCTAGAGGGTGAGCAGGGGTCATCTTAACAGTGTATCCCCCTTTCCCTGACTAGAAGCAAGGGTCCCTACTTGGACAGTGGTACCTACCCTGCCAACTAGAGACCCCCAGATCTAACATTGGTGGTCAGCGGTGAGGATTGAACTTGTATTTGTACTTGACCCACAGTAATTGGTGTACATCACTAGGAGAGCAGACCATTACACAGCCACATACTGCTGATTGTTGATTTTTGGTTCTATTTTTGAATAACTCTTCAAGAGCATCATGTCTCAAGTGGCAACAAGTGAGAGGGCAGAATTGGAGTTTTCCATTGAGGATCTGTATTCATACAAAGTTGAAGATCTCAAGCAATTCTGCAAAGACCTTGGTTGCCCTGTGACAAGTGGATCTAGAAAGGATGTGCTACAGAAAGCCTTGAAGGCCTGGTGGGAGGCCCAAAATGGAAATAATGCAAATAGGGGGGATGGTTTTGAACCCACTGATTTGCCTGTGAGCAACCCAGGCTCAAGGGCTGGCAGCTCCCATTCCAGTAGGGGTCTCACTCCAGAGGAGTTGGAGGAGAATCAAAGAGTGAGGAACCATGAATTGGAAATATTGAAAATAAAAATGAAGAAAGAAAAGGCGGCGGAGGAGAGCAAGAATGCCCGTGCCTTGGAGGAGAAGAAATTGCTTCTAGCTCATGAGTTGAGCATGAGAGAACTGGATATCAAGGCCAAGCAGGCGGAGTCCGGTTCCAATGGTGGCAGCGTGGGGGTAAAGTATATATCCCCAAGGATTTGGTACAGAATTATAATAGGAGTGAGGATATCTATACCTGCTTTACCTCATATGAAATTGCGTTGAGAATGAATGGGTGGCGGGCCTGTGGAAACATTTTGAGGCTTCTGGGAGGAGTGCTCTAGATCCCTTGGAATTAGCAGGTACCATGACCTATCCCAATATGAAGGAGGCCCTATGTCTCAGGTATGGACTTACTCCAGAACAGTATAGACTGCAGTTTAGGAACTCCAAGAAGAAAGAGTCTGAGACTTGGATGGAGTGTGTGAATCTGTACTCGCGTGCACTGGAAGGTTGGATGAAGGGCAGCAAAGTAACTGATTATAAGGGGTTGTTACATTTAATTAGTTGGGAGCACTTGAGTAGTCTATGTGTTCCAGAGCTGCGCCAGCATCTTTTAGACAGCAAGCTGATGGACCCCATTGAGCTTGCTAAGGAGGCGGACCGCTGGACCAGTACCAGGGTCCACAGAGGAATTGTGGGTACCATAGCCAAAGGTGGGCAGGGTCCCCAGCAAAAGAGTGGGGGGGATAAGGGTAACCAAAAGGAGTTCTCTCAAGGGCCCCAAAACAGTTCCCAGGGAGCGGAGTCCCAACCCCCCAAGCCCAAACCGACCTGGCCCCCTAGGGGCAGGCGGGACCCCAGGGGCCCACCTACCTGCTATCACTGCAATGAGGTGGGACACATTGCCCCTAAGTGCCTCAAGAAACCTTCAGCACCCACTGGTGCTCCTAAACAGGGTTTAGTGAGTGTAGCTTTGGGGGAGGATTTAATTTCTAGTGAAGGGGCGGAACCAACAGTTATGACCCTGTCTCTTTAGGAGACCAAGAGATGGTCCAGGAAACCTACCTGCCCGATAATACTAAGAAATATGGGCAGTGGGTGACCATCAATGGGAGGAGGGTGGAGGCTCTGAGAGACACTGGAGCCAGCGTGACATCAGTGAGGTGTCAGTGGGTGTCTGAAGAGCAGGTCATTCCCAATGTGCTTCACCCAGTAGTTGCAGTTGACAACTCGGTGCGCCTCTGTAAGGTGGCGCAAGTTCCCTTTGAGTGGAGGGGGGTCTCAGGTCTCTTGACGGTTGTTGTGAGTCCATCCATGCCTGTAGACTGTCTGCTAGGTAATGACCTGGAGAGTTCCCCATGGAAGGAGGTGGAACGCCAGGCTCACATGGAGATGTTGGGTTTGCCTGAGTGGATCTGTGTGACCACTCGGTCTATGGCAGCCAGTAGGGGTGATTCAGCAGACCTGGAGCCTGAAACAGTGGCCCAGGAACCTGCCCAGAGAGGAAGGAGCAGAGGGCGTGGGAAACCAGCCCCCACCGTTCCCACGGTCCAGGAAGGAGCAGAACCTGAGGGGGATGCCCTGGAACCTACAGGGGAACAGGTGGCCGAACTGGGGGAGCTACCGGAGCTGACCCATTGGCAGCAAGAGGGTGGTCCCTCCAGGGAGGAGTTCTGCAAGGCGCAGAAGGAATGCCCTTTTCTCATTGGTGTGCGGCAGCAGGCTGCAGACCAGGCAGCAGGTGGAGAGTCCAAGGATCATCTCATTTACTGGGAGGATGGGTTACTTTATAGTGAGCTTAAGGTCGCTGAGCCCGGTGCAGCCCATGTGCTGGTGGTACCCGAGCACTTCAGGACCTTCCTAATGGGTCTGGCTCATGACGTGCCTCTCGCAGGTCATCTGGGGCAAGACAAGACCTTCCAAAGGCTTGTCACCCACTTCTTCTGGCCCCAGATGAGGAAGCACGTTGGTATATTCTGTAGGACTTGCCAGACTTGTCAGGCAAGTGGTAAGAGCGGAGGAAAGTGCAAGGCACCCCTCCAACCCTTTCCTGTGGTGAGCACCCCTTTCGAGCGGGTGGGCATCGACATTGTGGGACCACTGGACCCCAAGACAGCCTTAGGCAACAGGTTCATCCTGGTCTTGGTGGACCATGCCACCCGGTACCCGGAAGCTGTCCTTCTCAGGACAATCATAGCACCCGTGGTGGGCCGTGCATTGATGGGGATCATTTCCCGTGTGGGGTTCCCCAGAGAGGTGGTCTCCGACCGGGGTACCAACTTCATCTCTAGGTACATGAAGTCTCTGTGGGAGGAGTGTGGGGTAACTTATAAGTTCACCACTCCTTGCCACCCTCAAGGAAACGGGTTGGTTGAAAGGTTCAACCGAACTCTGAAAGGTATGATTATGGGCCTAGCGGAGCCCATGAGACGAAAGTGGGACGTCTTTTTACCATGCCTGTTGTTTGCCTACAGGGAGGTGCCTCAGAAGTCCTTAGGGTTCAGTCCCTTTGAGCTCCTGTATGGCCACCCTGTTAGAGGACCTCTCACTCTGGTGAAGGAGGGGTGGGAGAAATCCCCCAGGAAAACCCCCCAGGATGTGTTCAGCTATATGCTGGCCTTCCGCAACCAGACACTGCGCGTCAGGAAGCTCGCCCAAGAGAACCTTGAAGCCAGCCAGGAAGAAATGAAAAGATGGTACGACCAGAATACCACTCTGGTCGAATTTCAACCTGGGCAGAAAGTGTGGGTGATGGCGCCAGTGGAGCCTTGTGCGCTCCAAGACAAGTGGACTGGGCCATATGAGGTGGTGGAGCGCAAGAGCGAAGTAACCTATCTGATTAACATGCGGACTCCCAGGCAGCCCCTGAGGGTCTTACATGTGAACCGCCTCAAACCCCACTTCGAGAGGTCTGATGTAACCATGCTCCTGGCTACAGATGCTGGAATGGAAGAGGACAGTGACCCTCTTCCTGACCTCCTGGCAGCCAAGGAGCAAGACGGGTCAGTGGATGGTGTGGTCCTCTCACCCACCCTGACCCTAGAGCAGCAGAGGGACTGTCGCCAGGTGTTGGGTCAGTTTTCCTCCCTGTTCTCCCTGACCCCAGGTGTCACCAACTGGTGCGTCCATGATGTGGACACTGGAGATAGTCTACCTGTAAAACAGAAATTCTACAGGGTAGCTGACAAGGTCAGGGCCAGCATCAAGGAAGAGGTTTCCAAGATGTTGGCGCTAGGGTTTTTTTAGCCCTCCAGCAGCCCCTGGGCTAGCCCAGTGGTCTTAGTTCCAAAAGCTGCTGCGCCCGGTGCCACCCCAGAACTCCGGTTTTGTGTGGACTACCGTGGGCTCAATGCGGTCACCAAGCCTGACGCACATCCCATCCCCAGAGCTGATGAGCTCGTTGATCAGTTGGGAGCTGCCCAGTACCTCAGTACGTTTGATTTAACGTCTGGTTACTGGCAGATTGCCTTAACTGAGGGGGCCAAAGAGAGGTCTGCGTTTTCAACGCCAGAGGGGCACTTCCAGTTCCGAGCTATGCCCTTTGGGTTGATGAACGCCCCTGCCACATTCCAGAGACTGGTCAACCAGGTACTGTCCGGGCTGGAGGAATTCAGCCCCTCATACCTGGATGACATTGCTGTGTTCAGCTCCACATGGGAGGAACACTTGCAGCACCTCTGTGAAGTGTTGAAGGCTCTGTAAAGGGCAGGCCTCACTATCAAGGCCAGTAAATTCCAGATAGGGCAGGGTTCTGTGGTGTACTTGGGACACCAGGTAGGAAGCGGCCAGGTGGCGCCCCTCCAAGCGGAGATTGATACCATCCTGGCTTGGGAGCCCCCCAAGACCCAGACAGAGGTGAGAGCCTTCCTAGGACTCACCGGGTATTATCGCCGATTTGTCAAGGGATATGGCACCATTGTTGCCCCCTTGACGGAGCTGACTTCAAGGAAGCAGCCCAGGAGAGTGAATTGGACCGATGCCTGTCAAACTGCTTTTGATGCCCTGAAAACTGCCATGTGCACGGCACCGGTGCTCAAGGCGCCTGATTTCTCCAGTGAGTTTGTAGTGCAGACAGACGCTTCAGAGCATGGTGTGGGAGCGGTACTCTCACAGATCAACGACGAGGGCTTGGACCAACCTGTCGCGTAGTAGGAGGCTACTTCCCAGGGAACAGAGGTGGAGTGCGATTGACCAACCTGTCGCGTAGTAGGAGGCTACTTCCCAGGGAACAGAGGTGGAGTGCGATTGAAAGGGAAGCTTTTGCTGTGGTCTGGGCTCTGAAGAAGCTGAGGCCCTACTTGTTTGGGACTCACTTCCGGGTTCAGACAGACCACAGGCCCCTCAGATGGTTAATGCAAATGAGGGGTGAGGACCCAAAACTGTTGAGGTGGTCCATCTCCCTACAGGGAATGGACTTTACGGTGGAACACCGTCCCGGTACAGAACACGCCAACGCTGATGGTCTGTCCAGGTTTTTCCGCCTTAGCGATGAGAACTCCCAAGAGGGTTGGTAGTTCTCCCCACTTTCAGCTGGAGGGGACACGTGTTAGACCTGGCATCTTTGGCGTGGTTCCCCTGACTTTTTGCCTCTACCGCCTGTATTTTTGACACTATGCTGGATTTCGATTTTGCTGGTTTACATGCTTTGGGCACTTTGCCACTGCTGACCAGTGTCAAAGTGCAAGTGCTCCCTAGGTAAATTGGTATTGTAATTGGTTAACCATGATTGACATATTTGTTTCACCTGTCAGCCCCTAGTAAAGTGCACTGAATGTGCCAGGGCTGGTGATTCAAATGCTACTAGTGGGCCTGCAGCACTGATTGTGCCACCCACATGAGTAGCCCTAAAATTATGTCTTAGGCCTGCTTGCAGTGCCTATGTGCAGTCCAGGACTGCCATGTCGACCTGGCCAGTGCAACCGCTGTCCAGGCCTTATCCTTCCCTTTCTGTACATGTCAGGCATCCCTATGGTGGCCCTAGGTACCCCCCTGGGCTGGGTGCAGTGTATCTGAAAGGTAGGGCATGTGCTGAGGTGTGTAACATGCCCTGGTAGTGAATTGCAGCCATTTTCGTTTTTCACTGCTGAGAGGCTTTCTTGCCCATAGGACAGAATGGGGGAGGCTGTTTACATGCCTATCTTCCCCTAAAGGCAAGATAGAAAATCCAAGTTTGGTATCTTTGTGTTCAGAATTTAATTATACTTCTTTTTAGCAAGATGGTTTTTAAATTCACTGTGTGAGAATAGCTCTTTTTAGAAAGTAGCTATTCTCCTGTTTAACCTTCCTGTGTGCCTGTGTGCAGATTGGCTGACTGGTGTCATGTGATGGGCTAGGTGGCTCCAGGAGTCTGGATGAGTCAGCAGCAGGGTGAATAGGGAGATCTGCTCTAAATGGGTGGGAGGAGTAGTCCCTGGGTTTGAGTAGAGCTGCCTCTGCCAGCACAATGCCGGCTCCACCCCCTGCTGGCCAGGCTGAGGACTCTGCCTCTGCCAGCACAAAGAAGGCTCCACTTCCTGCTGAGCGTCTAACGACCCTGCCCCTCACTCTGAAAGGAACCAGGTGCTCCAGGGCAGAGCACACCCAGGAACCGGTTTGAGCAGGGGAATCCCCCCACAAACAAAGAGAGACAAAGACTTGGAGGGGTATAAGAAGAGGACCCCAGACACCTAAACTTTAGATCACTGTGGAACTAAGAAGGAACCTCTGCCAAGGAGAAAGCTGGGAGGAACTGAAGAGGAGAAGACTGCCTGCTTGCTGTTTTGCTTTGCCGCCAAGGAGAGGGGAAGGACTTTGTTGTGTCCCCTTCTTTTGATTCTGATCTCCAAGGGCCTGAGGAGAGCTGGCTCCCTGTTAAGAAGTCCCAGGAACAAAAGGACTTAACCACCCGCTGCCCTGGAACTCTGCTGAGGGAGTTCTGGCCTGCCTTGGAGTGCTTGCCTAGTCTTGGGGCCTCAGGAGGTCGTTTTGCTGTGTTTGGGAGCTGGAAATCAGAAGCGTGAACAAGAGTAACTGGTACCCAACGCATCATCCGATTGCGAGTCGCAAGAACGAGAGTGTGAGGAGAATTTCATCGCGGCGTCATCGCAGCACCCGGAGTCCCCGCATTGCTGAGTGCGTCGAGCATCGTCCCGGTGCGTGAAGATTCCTGACGCTGCGAGGGTCGTCGCAGAACCAGTTTGCGGGCCGCACCACTGCCTGTGCATGAAAGTATCCAGTCGCTGCGTGTGTCGACGCAGAGTCCCGTCCTGTGACGCATCGAGGGTTGCGGCGCCAGAAGTCAACGCCGCGCCAGGGACTGCGACGCATCGAGGGTGGCAGCACCAGAAGTCAGCGCTGCGCCGCGCATCGTGCCGCATCTAAGATCGTCGCATCGTACCTGTGCGTGAAGCTTCCCCCTAAGAAACCTACGCAACGAAAGCCAAAGTTATTGCATCCTCCCCCTACAGATCGGAGCCGGTGCATCCACCTCTGCTGCGTGAAGCAGGGCTTCTTCAAAGCCTACCCAAGGTATCAGGAGTATCGCATCACCTTTGCCATCTTCATTGTTATAGCTTTTGGGAACCTTAACGCAACTACAGGTACTGTTGTGCACGAGAGTGTCGCATTTTGTGCATTGAGAGTCGCATTGTGCAGGACACTGATTTTTACATCCTGGAGTACTTTCTGCAAACTCTTGAACTATCTTTAAAGTAACCTTTTTAATTGTATGTTGGTTTTTCTGTAGTATTTGGTCTTGTGAAGTTTTTAGTAAAGATACCTTATTTTTCTAAAACTGGTGTGGAGTAAATCTGTGGTGTTTTCACTGTGTTACTGTGAGTGTTGGTACAAATACTTTACACATTGCCTTTGATAGCCTAGACTGCTCAGGCCAAGCTACCTAGAGGGTGAGCAGGGGTTATCTCAACAGTGTATCCCCCTTTCCCTGACTAGAAGCAAGGGTCCCTACTTGGACAGTGGTACCTACCCTGCCAACTAGAGACCCCCAGATCTAACAGTATCTAAAAGAGTTACACTGGTTGCCAGTAGAAAAAAGAATGTGTGTAAGACTCTGGGTATATAGCACATTGGACGCTTTATGGTAAAGGTCAACAGTTTTGACTGTCAGGTTGCAGCAATACTGCCCAACAGGAGAGCTGAGAGGAGGATTCTCTTTTACGGTTCTGGTTGCAAAAGCGTGGATTTGCTTACCTTTTAATCTTAGCCACACACAGAATGATGGATGTTTCCATAAACGGTTAAAAACCCATCTATTTAGGACACATTGTAGTTGTTTTTGAGAGGTTAGCTGCTTGATCAGCTCCGAGAAACTCTCAGAGTAGCTGCCCTAATTATATAAGCTCTTTCATTAATTCTCTCTTTCATTCACTTACGAGTAAACCAGTCATACTGCACGGTGGTCTGTGGTGCTCAAACACACACGTGCACACACACAGATGCATGCTAAAACACATGTACACACACACACACACACACACATATATGCATGTGAAAACAATATGTACACACACACACATGCATGCGAAAACACATGTAAATACACACACATACATTGTGCATTTAAGTATGCAAGAAGGCTTAAACACAAAGTACAATATGTGTGTTTGCGGTTACAGGTCTTTCCTTGAATCTGCTGTTGTATTTCTTGCAGAATCCTTGCTGGGGCTCTGCCACAATTAATTCATTGGAGAAGTAATTCAATAAGGTAATTGATTTGTTTATTTGGAACTGGTATGGTTGCACAGGTAGTATGAAAGTTGTATGTTTCAAGACCTGAGGCAAAAGGCGAAGCACGGAAGCATGGTGAGCAAACGATCCAAAACATATTACTCACAGATCCCTAAGGTGGAGATGTGATTAATTTTGTAACACTGCCGTAACAGGCCTGCTACAGACCTCATTTATTTAATGTTGCCTATATTTTAGACAAAAACAATAGCCATGACCAATATTAACTGTGTGCCTCCATGTCTCTGGACAGATGTGAATTTGTGGAGCTACAGATAAGCTCCAGCTTTACGGATTTGTGAACCAATTTCACAGCCTTTTTGAGGACACTTAACTTGCTGATCTGTTGGTTCAATGTAGCTTCAATGATAAATGGAATCTTATGGCCAGATGTAGGACCATTTTTTGCATCCGCAATGAAAAATCGGCCCATTTGCGACCACAAAAAAGGGTTCTGGCATGTACAAATGCTATTTTGCGAGTTGGTGACTCGCAAAATAGATTTTGCGACTCTCGCTATTAGGAAGGTTGGTCCCTTCTTAATAGTGAGTCACAATGGAATGTACCATTGTTTTGTGATCGTATTTGTGGCCGCCAAACAATTGCAATTTAACACCTACTTCAAGTAGGTAGTAAGCCACCCGCAAACGGGAAGGAGTCCCCGAGGGACCCCTTCCCCTTAGTGAATGGATGTGAAAATATTTTTTTAGAGGAGGCAGTCTTGATATCACAATTAAGTCCGAAGAAGACCAATTGTATACTATAATTTTCCGGAAAAGCAGCGAAAGCAATAAACTCTTATGCTACACTAGTCACCATCCGAGGAACCTCAAAGATAACCTGCTCTATGGGCAATTTCTGAGACAATGCAGAAACTGCTCCCACAAAACAGATTATATGAGGGAATCCGAGGTTCTACAAGAAAAGTTAATAGAGAGAGGATATCTCAAAAATGATAAACAAAAACAAGGAAAGGAAGGAAAAGAGCATGGTTTATTTCAAGGGGCTCATTATTAGAACCTATATGTGGAAGCCCGCAAGAGCTCTTGAATAGGATGATCTGTGTCACCACTTTTTGCACACACAGTAATGACAAACGCATCATTAACAAACACTGGAATTTGATATCAAATGAAATCGACATACACAAGTCACCCCTACACTCTTTCAACAAAAGTAAGAATGTCAGCGACCATGTCGTTAGCTCCTTTATGGACACACCCTAGCAGCCTTCCATCCACTCATTATGGAGTTTACCCTAAATCATTGGTCATTTTAAATGCGGGCACTGTAAGGCAAGTGATTTGACCTTAGAAATAAAAAACTTCAACTACAACTACTCCTAATCTGGAATTAAAAACCCACACAAACTGTAATAGCACAAATGTTATCTATGTATTCATTTGCTCTTGCAATTTGGTTTATACTGGCCATACTCAACAATAAGTAAAATCACGAATATTGCAACACTGCAGCCGTGTGAGGTGTAACACAGAAGGTGCACCCTTGGTAGAGCACTTTGTCGCATCCAAACATCCAGGAGGACAGTCTCAAATGGTTTTTTTGTTGAAAAGGTAATATTGGGTCCAAGAGGTGGTAACATAGCAGATGTTCCTAATCCTTGTGAATGCAAATGGATGCCCTATTGGCACACAGCTAACAAAGGATATTAATATTGCAATTCTACCATTGCTAATTTTGGAACCTATGTATTGAATACATTTATCAATTCATAAAAACTGTGAATTCAATTCTTGTGTGTTTCACATTTGTGGGTACTTTATGTTGAATTTAACTAATTTTTCCTGTTAGGGCTACTTTGTTTTTTGTAACTCTCTCATTGAAGCCTAGCTGGTGGCCCCAAAACACGCTTTCCGACATGTTTTCCACGTCGGACAGGCCGGCATGGAAACCATGTCGGAAACCATGCATTGTAATCTGAAGGCCGCCCTTGAGATTACTGGGCAGCTTCCAACTGGCCGACGGGCTCTCTGAGCCCCTCTGAAGGCAGCCGGAATGACTGGACGGTTTTTCTTTCCACCGCCTCCATCATAATGAGGCGGTCGGAAAGTAAACTGTGCAGCCATGAAGGCTCCGCCCGCTGGTCAGAGCCTTTACGGGACGCATCGTAATCGGCCCCCTAATGTTCAGGAAGCAAATAGGGAAGGAGCACCCCAATAATGTCTGGTGGTGCCGGAGAGGGAGATTTTTCATTACAAAAACATAGTATTCTCACAGACAAAGAAAAAATAGCAAGCATTGAGCATGCCATTTGTGCATACGAAAATACAGGGGGCCTCATTTACAAGGCCATTGAGCCGCCTGCACAAAAGCAATCATCCCTGCAGCACAGGCACCCTTACAACATGACGCAAGAATGACTGTGCTGGCGCATGGCAGTCAACTGCGCCAGCGCAGGGAAAATCACATAGATGCTTCATATCGTTGTTAATGCAATGCATCCCGGTGCTTTTAAAATGACGCAGCTTGCGGCCGGGCTCTGCATCATTTTTTTTAATCAATATAATCGCTCCTGGGAATTAGTGTCAAGTTTCCCTTCCCAGGATGCTCCTGAAATTGTTTGCGAAGTCCAAGATAGCAGGAAACATGCAGATCATAAGCTTAAACATCCAATTGCACATTTCTGACTATCAACCCCAGGCGTTTTGGCATAGGATGCAATGCATAGGCAGGTTTGCTATAAATATTTCACAGCGATGAAATGGATGAGTTATCACATCAAGACTTGATAAACGTTCTGTGCCAGGGTCGCTTTTCAATGAGGTGATACAGGATAAACTGAAAACACGGATTAAATTTGCTGGACAGCTTTTTCCGATTTTTCCACCTTTTTTCTGTAAAATTGCTTCTGTCTATGTTTCAATAACTAAGTGTGGGTATTTAAATTAAAACATGCTGAGCGCATAATGCAGAAATATCTCTCTTCAAAGTTAGATTATTGCACTTTAAAAATGCAATTAGAAGGCAAACATGGTCCTGTTTAGCATATTTCATAATGAGGAAGAAGTGAACATATGGAGACTCATTCTTGCCTTATTTATTCTGTTCCCGAATTGTAATTTGATAGCGTGAGAAGATAAGAATTGAATGGACACTGAGGATATATTTTCGACATTTACTCGGTTTCTTCTTTCGAACTTGTTTTGCTTTAAAAACAATATCTTTCAGTACCACATTTTGAAAGATGAAGGGCAGAACTCCTAAAATGTGTGTGACGCTGTTCTTAGGTTGGGACGTTATGATTTGTGCATTATTATAACACTGATTTTGAAAAGTTACATTCACGCTCAGAAACATTCAGTGGGTGGCAATTATTCTTATGCCAAAAGGTGCTAGGTAAATTGTGAGATTTTGTTGCCGGGGACCCTTGGAATGAATAAAGAAGGATAATGTGAATCTGTATTATCCTTCTGACGATAGCAGTTCCTCTCAAACTTGCAGTAGAATATTGTTTTCAATTTAAGAAATAGGACTTTAAAGGTAACAGGTACCTAACATCGTCACTAAAAGAAAGCATAGCCCTGTGCATTCAGAGGTCCCTCCCAGCCACGGCCCGTATAGGGCGTGCTACCGGGACGGTGATGTGGGGTGGGGGAGGGGTAGGGGGGGGTTGTAAAATGCGGCATATGGCCAATTTCGGGTAAGTAACGAAAAAAAACCAAAAAACGAATTTTGTTGCGTGCGCTGCATCACCAAATGCGATGCAGCGCGCACAACAAAATTCTTTTTTTTTTTTGGGTTACTTACCTGAAATCGGCCGTATGCCGCATTTTACAACCCCCCACCCTGCCCCTCCCCCGCCCACGTCACCGCCCCAGTAGCACGCCCTATACGGGCCGTGGCTGGTCCCTCCAGACTGGACAGGGCTTTCTTTGATTTCATTGTTTTCATTGTATTGAATGGAATGGCAATTGCAACGTGTAAGGCACTGTGCACGATTTACTGTGATCACCGAAGAAAAAGATATTAAGGAAATGGTTCGGCATTCAAAGGACATTACTCAAAATATAGTTAGAAGCTGAATGGTAGGGACAGTTTCATATGAAAAGATAGGCAGTTTTTAGATAAAGAGAAGGCGGTGTATCTGATCTATAATAACATTTACAGAAACAATGAAGGAAATATTATGAAGGACCCCATACAAAAGAGGCTTAAATTGTTTCAAAAAATGACAACTGGAGATAAAATCACACTTTGATTGCACTCCAGAAGAGCAGTATTTATTTATTCATTTAGTTGTTTATGTAGATATTTATCTATAATTGTGTGTAATGCACTTGTGAGAAAGTGGATACTTAGTTTTGGTGGATGGTAGTCCACCACAAGTGATACCTTCACTACTATTTTAGGACCAGCAAACGTTTCAGGAATATAAATCAATGTTCAACCACTGTGAGCTATGGCACTTGGGAGACAGTCTTTACTTAAGAAAATGTGTAAAGCATTTAGGAGCAACTAAACAGTTAAAAAGTTCCAAACTCAACACAATAAAAAACACCCTGCAATTTATAGAAATTTACAATAAGATAACAAACAAAATGATACCAAAACGACACATATCCAATTGAGGGAACTAGATACATGCATTTAAAACATGTTGATGTCATTTGAAGAGCCAAGCTGACTGTTTCCAAATGGACCTGCTCTTGACCCTTTTGGTGGCTTCTGCTGGAGTGAGTCTTGAACACCAAGTACTGTTCCTGATGTCCTAAACCCTTAGTTGTGTCAAAGTGTAATCTTCAAAAAATCCTGAAAAACATGGGACTTAGAACGTTTTTGGCTCTAAAGACTTCCAGAGAACCGGGACAAACCTGGCAAGCCAATCTGAAGAAGGTGAGCTGCCGCTTGGCAAAAACCTCAGGTTGTTCCCAGGCTGAGCTTTCCTGCAAAAATGAATCCATTTCAGTGGGATATTGCAGAGAGGGTACCTGGACTTATGGAGCCCTGTTCGGCTCCAGTTTTTAGCCTTGCCCCAATTGAGGAATCTGAGATCTAAACAATTGGGTGCACATTTTTTTTTCTCCCGCTTGGACCTATCTGCCAAACGTCAATGGCTTCAACAGGACCTCATCCGACAGGTACCTGGTTTTGTTTAGCCCTTCTTGGCCACAGCCTGCTATCTTGCCCCATGAGGATTTTCGACGTTCAGGGATTAATGCCTAGATTTACACAAATAATCACATTGGCCTTGCATCATGCAGGGCCCTGCAAGGGCAATGCAATCCTTAAGTCAGGTTTACCTAGCCACTCAAATCCACCTTGCATGACTCTGCGTGGCTTGATAAATCTGGAATAATGAAACACAGTGCAAGTCACTACCTTGCATTACTCTTTGCCAGGAAGGCATTACCTGGATAGAGCGGGGTGTTCCCATTCATCCACCCATTCTTTTTGTGCATTACCAGATTTGGAGTAGTACACCGGGGACTGGGTCAAAAGTATACACTTTCCCCATAGAGGCGCAACAAGGAGAAATATCTTTCTCCTTGTTTCCTCTTTCTAAGGATTGTTTTAGTGCAGGTAGGTGTCCCTTCCTGCACAAAAACAATACTGCCTGCAATGTAGGCACCCTTGCACCACGGTTCAAGGGTGCCTGTGTTGGCACTAGGCAGCACGTAGTGCATCAGCAGAGTGAGAGAGTAAGTATGCACCATATGTTAGCAAATATGGAGCATTACTGCCGCCTCCATTTGGCGCAGTGCAGCAAGTTGTTTTACAATATTGATAAATATGTCCTTAAGAATGTAAAGTGCCTTACCGGGTCAATCCTCTCGTGGTTTTGTATCCGACCAATGGTCGGCATTAAATCACGCTTAGCTAACGTTCAATGGTAACTAGATGACCTTGGTTGGTCCTCATGCTTCTTGCCACTATTTTCCCCGGAAAAATAAAATTCAGATCTCCAGTTTCCTTGATTGTATTTTTGTCATTTTGTTATCATTTTGTTTGTTAAATTAATCTCTATTTTTATAAATTGGGGTATGATTTTTTGCTATGTTGTGTTTTTAACTTTTTAACTGTTTTGGTACTCCTTAATGCGCTTTAAATATTTTATTAGGTTAAGCATCTCTGCTCTGTGGCATAGCTACCAGGGGTTGAGCTCAGATTTAAATCACTGAAATGCTTTCTGGATCTAGCAATATTAGTGACATTATTACTAGTGCTGGACTACCATTCACCCCAACTAACAATCCACTTTCTCACAGCGCTCATCCGACTAAAAGACTTGCTGCATGCAAGGAAAATATGCAGAGAGGGAAAGATCATTCAAGGAAGGATGCATGTAAAAAGATTTCATGTTCGGTCATAGAGGAAATGTGGAAAAAGAAAATTTCAGATGGATAAGCCTAGTTGATGTAGGAATCTCCCCTGAAACTGCATTTGTTTTGGTGCGAGCAATGCAAGATGGCGTTGGGAGGCTGATGTTGGATGTCTGGTTGAAAATATGGAATTACTGAATGAGATAAACTAGGCTGTGTGGTGCAATGATCTGAATACAAGTTAGAAAGTTTTGCCTCATTAGGCTGGAGTGATGTAGTAAGAGAGCATCGACACAAAGAAGAGATGGGCAGGGCAAGGTTGTTGTCAAATTGTGTCTCATATCCTCAAATTATAGAATCTAGCAGCACTTGTAAGGTTTTTCATGCTGTTGAAGGGCACTGACAATCCCAATAAAATCAGAGATGTGCCCTGGTCTTATTCTTCTCAAGCTGCAAGTCATTGGCAGAGGAGGTTATCACTTATTCTGTACTGTGTTCGGTCAAGGATCTGGGACACGTCAAATATCTCATATGATTGAAAAAACAGTTGCATTGCTACATAAAGGAGCTTTGACACCTGCTATAATTAGACTGGAGGTCAAATGTAACTAAGACTTTTCAGTGCAGTATCACTATCTTTGACTTCAGCTGGCCTATACATGTCACCTGTCAGCAAAGGTTAGTCAATCACTTCGACCAAGGAAGTTGGCCACCTGGTGCTCACAGCAACCTACATAGGCACATGGATGATATATAATAATGAGAATAGTTTGGTTAAAGCTTTCCTGGGATAAAGGAAGTGGCTATGAATAAAAAAAGAATGTATAATGTAAAGATGGCTCACTCAACCAATGTGAACATGCACTGTTTTTCTGTTGTACAACGAAATCGTGTTTATCCTCTGTGGGTTCTTGTAGATGTCGCAGACTAAGAGAGGATCAGTGTGTTCTCTAGCTTCATTTGCCATTGTATTACCTAGCCAAAGTGCCAATAACTTACAATTACAGGGAAATGTGAGATTTGTCTAAAAACTGTTTTTTGTTTTATTTAAAAAATGCAACTGATTGAGGATGTGGAACCAGAGGTTTTCTTTTAAAATGTATCATTTAACATCAGATCAGCTGTCAGTCAGTTTCAGACCCACACAGGGGAACTGTTGACATGAAAGCTTCACATTCATTTTTAGAAGTATTTAAATAACTATTTAGCAGTCTCCTCCTGCAGAAGAAGAAAACAGGCCACGCATAGAATCATAAACACAAAACCATTCTTTCTGGCAAGATATCTCCTTTCATAGCAAATGTAGACTTGGATGGAAACATTACATTTTTCAAGAAGAGGAAAAACAGTTTCTTTTCTGTGTGTGCACTCACTGTTGCAGTCCCTTATGTGAGCAATAATAGCAAGGTGGTGTCAACAGTAGTGAGCCATCAAGCTGTATGCTCTTTCTTTGGTTTACTGTGACGTTCCGGTCATTGTGCATACTCCCTTGACTGTCCTTGTGGATGGCTTTTCCTATGGTCTGCACCCTTGTCTTTAATCAAACTCATTGCAATAATGTTTCTGTATACAGCTGACATCATGGATCTCTAATTCTATTGGGCTAGAAAGCAACTTAGGCTTTGTCTTTTGCTTTGATAATTTACACAGCTCTTAAAATGTCGATGATTATTAAGAACAGGTGTATGTCTGGATCTATCTCACATTGAATCATAGCTCTTGTTCTTTTTGACCGCTGTTTAATCTTGAGCCATATCATTGGATAGAAATGAGACACTGTAGATACTAAATTCCACAATAGCAGCTAACTTCAAATCTTGGTTCAAATTATCTTCTTCTGCAGTTTTGAGCCTTGGAGCTGGATTACCTATCTCCAGCATCAAATAGGCATAGGGATGAGCCCATAACTGAAAGTGGCAAATTGTTGGTTTTTAGAAAGTGGTTAGTGAACTATTGTAGTGGTATTTAGCAGAAATATGACAACACTGCTTCCGAAGGAATCAATTAATATTTTACATGCAGTGTGTACATGGAAAATAAACTCAATAATGTCCATAATGATTCAAAATTAAGTATATATGGATTATAGATTGAAATGAAATAGTCACACAATCTCAATCTTCAACACACTCTGTCTTTTTATTGACACATAAGCCTTCAGTGAACATAGGAATCATATTGTAAAGTTGGTGTAATGCTTACAGCTCAGTGGACACTAACATGATAAAGTGACTATATCCAACCAAATAGTACCAAAGCCAGATTACCAGGCTAAATCAGATTCTCAAGTGAGGAAACTGGTGCTAAATGTTCATTTTATTCACATTTTCCAAATACGGGCATGGGTCCACTGCCTAAGGCTTCAGAGTTGCTTTTTGTTGGTTCTCTTTCACATCATTTCCAGACTGCTCTCCAGACACACTCTTTTGTGCAAAGTGCTGGCTTTCACAATGGGGCTGACTACAAGCAGTAGTATCCACAACTTGGCCACAATGTGGTATGAGTTCTCTGTACCTGGATTTCATCAGCCTTCCCGAAGCAGTCATCAGAGACAGACAAAAGATATATATCTGACTTTGAACAATAGAAACTGCAGTCCCACCCCTCACCCCTGTCACCCACCAAATGGTAGTGCTCATGAAGAACTAATCCGCATGTCTTCTCTAGAAAGTACTTAATGGAATTTCGAAAGGGAGTCCAGTCTCCCTCCTCTTTCTCATTTCACTGCGTGGGTCTCCACCTTCCAGACACAGGAATGTAGGCAATATACTTCCACTGCCTAGGGGGAGCTGTTCGCGTCCTCCATCTTGGGCCATTCTAAAACAGACACATCCAAAATGGATCTCACTGGTCACAGTACACAGACTCACAACACAGAGAGAACTACCAACATGCATGTGCTACAAATGCACCTTAATGTACCCTTATACTTTTGTGTTTCTTTTCAGGAGGAGATAGAGATATTACTTTGTCGACAAACTAATTGAGCATAGTAGGCACACTATACATATAAATTACACATAGTAAACCCTATGTTCTGGACGGTATTTCACTGTCCTGTGTGAGTAGGGTAGGGATCTGTGTACCCGTACTGAAGAAGAAGCATTTGGCTTCAAAACATGTTGACACAGACACACAGGAGGTGTTGTACATTAATACGTTAGACCTCCATCTCACTGTTTTTAACAATACCAGCAAGGGGGTTCATTAAACTTTTTCTAGTCCCCATTTGCCAGGTATTTTTTAGTATTCACTCACTTATCACTACTGACCCTACCGCTCACACCCTCACACACTACACATAGTGGTTACATCAAGTGCTCCCACGTATCCGTCGGTTAGTGCCACGCCGCGCTCCGTAGAGGGGTGTGAAGACCTCTATGATGAAGCATGACACCAAGGGCCCTTTTGGTGTGTGAGGGGTATTTAAAGAACACAATGTGCTTCCCACCACTGTAGGAAACACATCACCCACAAGACCATACATCTTGTCACGCTCTAAATTCTTGTGGGTGGATTCTATTTGTTTAGTAAACAAATGCACTGTACACATACATATGACCTCAAAATGCACATGGGATGTCATCACTCATTCCATCATAGCAGAACTTTACACACGTGAGGTCAACAGGCCTCATCAACATTGATACCTTAAACGTATCTGAGCAAAGGTTTTAAAAGCACACTGGGCCGAATTCACTGAGGTAACTCATGAGGCAGCTACGTTTTTATATTTATTTGACCATCTTTAGATAGAACATCATGAAATCTAGAGGGCAGCAATACGCTGTACCATGTATATGAACTGACCGATAGGAAATCTAGCTGAAATATGTATTTAAAAAGAACACTTTAAATGAAAGAGTTAAAACATTTACGAAATTGAACAAGAAAAGATGATTAACATTACTTAGGTCAGCAGTCATCAAAAGTCTACGACCCATTGAGAAAAAGATAAGACTCCTTGCTTTAGCTCCGTGGGTCAGTAAGCCCAGTGCTACTTTGGGAAAAGCTAATGCCACAGCTTTATGGCCCCACCTAGTGGTAACACCAATTTACTTCAGCAGTCTAGAAAAATATGGATGGTCCCTCCTTTTCAAAAGGAGTATGGCTTGGTGGGTTAGGCGGAAGAACTGGGGACACCAGAGAGGTTGTGCACATTTAGTCCTCCTAACAACAGAGTACTGTTTTGAGGGGCCATGCAGTGCAACAGAGACCCTCCAGGAACCCACATGTATGTGAAGGAGGTGCCATCACAGAGCTGACTGGCGGGCCTCCCTGGCCCTCTTCCAAAGTGGTGTTCCACACATTGACGCCCTGTTTGTATCACAGCATGTGATCAAACAAGCTCTAAGTTCTTGTGGGGGGGATCCGAGCCCCCAGAGAGTGAGCTGGTCTCAGGCTATATACAACCTTTTTGCCAGTAATGGCCTTTTTAGTTGCCCACTGACCCTGTACAGTATTAATTCTTGCCAAGGAAGCTGCTCATTTTTAGGTCGGGCATCAGCACGCATGCGTTGTCTGCAAAATCTGCTGTCTTCGATACAAACTATATTTTTCCCGCCTCCTGCTTGCTATAGGTTCACTCCACTGTCGCTCTTCTTGCCTACCTCCTAACTCTTTGGCTCGGCTGATACCTCATTTATGTTTAAGGCTGAGGAGCACCAGCCAAGCACAGATTTCTTGTGCATGCATCCTTATCTAACCTTTGAGAGAACTCCTTTTTAATTATTGCTTTCTGTCCATCGCCGTTGTGGACTTCTATTGACACCGCCACCCCATCTGCTTTGTAATTATTTACTTTCGCTGCCAGGGAGCGTCATGCAGTAACACATAGCTATATGTATGGGCGCCATGCTTTATGTTTCAGCACGGCATCCGATTTTCTGTTGCACCCCTTCTGCTTGTTCTCCTATTGGCTGCTTTAGATCCATTTTGATTCCATAAAAAGCCTAATTTGGGAGAAAAAACCTTGCTAGCCGTGTCCAGGCTGTCTCTTCCGAGTGTAGCTGTGTGTGAATCGACGGCACTGTGCCTGGTTCAGCAGAGGTGACCAGTTAAGAGGCTGACACGGGCTCCTCCTGACATGTCGCGGAAAAGCCGCGTGGGAACCAGCATCAGTTACTGACTATGGTGTGGCTCCTGACAGGAGTGCTTTGCACCTCATCAGCCCCTGAAACACAACACTTAACTTCAGAGACGGTTTCCTGGCATTTCCCTGACCTCTCCACTCTCTAGAAAGCAGGCAGGACTTCTTAGCACCAAGGGGACTGGAGTCCAATGAAAAGTAGGCCGGAGACCTTCCATGGCTGACAGCCTTTTCAGCCATCAAGTTTGCCGATACGTGGCAGCCTTAACTTTTTGTACCTTCCTACATGTTTCCCAGTACCCTGTCTGAAAAGGATGATTGAAAAGCAGAACATTTTTTTATTGCACGCACACCTGGAAGCCATACACCTTTCTCTCTCTCTGCCCTGACTTGTGTTATGTAAACATTCCGAAACGTGGAAATTCCGATTGATGCATTCCAAATATATTGGTCACAAAGACATTTACAATGTTAATTAATATACACATAATCGTATAGCCAGGAGCAATTGATGACACGTGAAAAGCCCATTGTCCTACAAGTCAGCCCCGTCAGTTGGCAATATGTAAATCGATTGATGATTGGGCTTGTAAACAAACACATGCTTTTTTTGGTAAAAGCCCCCCATATCGTGCTTTCACTTTAATGGTGGCCACGCCCCTTTGTTTAGACGCGGCTCATCTAAAGAAAGGGGTGCGTCCTCTATTTACGTGCAAGCTGGGCATAGGGCACTTGTGAACAAAAAATATTTGCAATGCAATAGGTCTCGCATTTGCGAGAATTTAAGCTATTGTCATTTACAATGCAAATAGCTTAAACTCTCGTAAATAGGAGACCTATTGCATTGCAAATGCTTGTTTTACATGACACTCCCACCCAGTGTGCACATGGGACAATCAGTTTGAAGGTACATAGGCACATACTTTTGCAGCGTGTCTGCCTTTTTTAATTTATTTCTTTTTATTGGTAACAACTTGACACTTACAGTTATTGCACACTCGTAGTCATTGGGGAGTACGTCTGCATCGTTGCATTCGACCACCACCCACCGCTGGTACATAATCATATGGAGACCCACGAATCGCATTCACCCTCACTCCCTGAGGTCCTGGGCATGTTCCACCCTCGGAGGCTCACATAGTCCCCCCCTGTAAGCGTTCCACTTTCCCCATACCTGCAACCATTTTTTAGGACACCCTCTTGATTCGTAAATTGTTTGCCCCATCAGCATGCACCAATCCATGTCTCTCTGCCGTTCCTCAATAGTTGGTAACTCTAAGGCTTCCCATCTTTTGGCAGTGTTCTGCTTTGCAATCATAGTCTCCAACATCACCCAAAGTTTCTCTTTGCTGTTTAGATCTGTGAGACCCCATATATTCAAGAAACACAGCTTTATATTAGGCTCGATTTGACAGCCCTTACCTCTTCCATACACATAATCAACCCCGACCAGTAGTGCTGTATATGTACACATTTCCAGATAATGTGTGCGAAGGTGCCCTCCTGCCCACATCTCCGCATACAACCCGAGTCGATCCTGTAACCCATGCGCACAAGTGCAGGCCCGGTGAGGTAAATTCTATGAAGTATTTTTAGTTGTACCAATCTGAGTTTGGAGGAAATAGCTATCTCTTTAAGGGAGGCCAAGACCTCCATCCATTTGTCATCCTCCAGTCCCGCTACATCATGTTCCCACCTAGCCCGGAGCCACTGAAGGGGGTATGACATGTTATTGATTAGCTTTTAGTACTTCATAGAGATAGATCTTTGGGGCATGTATTTGTCCAATATCCTGTCTTCTAGCGAAGAGAACTCTGGAAGGGATTCCCCCCTTGGGACCACTGATTGCAAAGCGTGTTTTATCTGCAGATATTGGAAGCGGTCTGTTTCTGCCATCTTGTACTCAGTCTGGAGCTGCGCTAAGGAGACCACACCACCCACTCTCCATAGATCGCCAACCTCGGACATACCTATTATGTCCCACCGATCAAAGCCCTTTGTCTTCTGCAAGTTACCAAACTTGTCCTCATCCCAGAGTGGGGTGGCCCTTGTGATTCGTCCCTCCCAACCAAGGCTCTTTGTAGCTTCCCTCCACATGTGCACCGTGTGAGCAGTGGGTCCAGTCAGGTGTAACTTGGTGTGCTTGGTGTATAGTACTCTGGTAAAATCCCCACCAGGGAGCAGCCACCTGTCCATCTGGCACCCTGGACCCTCTTGAGGCCGATAGATACATTGATTGATGGCGGCAAGTTGCGCGGACCAATAATATCTTATGATATCCTGGAGACCTACCCCCCCCTTCATCATACCATCCCCTTGTAAGCATCTGAGTAGATATTCGGGGGGGTTTGCCGTCCCATAGGAGTTTCCTCTGGGAGCTTTCTATAGCTATAAAGTACTCAGAGCCGACTGGACTTGGGGTGTTGTGCAGAAAGTACAAGAACTGTGGTAAAGGCATCATTTTTAAAAGCGCAGCGCGTTCCAGCAGGGTCAGTGGGAGTGTTTTACAATGTATGCTATCACTTCTAAGCCTCTGCAACGGGGGTAAGAGGTTCCGCTCATAGAACTGAGCCAGGTCCTTGGTGATATAAATCCCCAGATAATTGAATCCCTCAACCGCCTCACTAGTAGAATAGCCCCTGGGTAGGGGAAAGGGGGGGGGAATTTACCACTGAGGACATAAATAACGGACTTTGACCAATTAATGCGATAACCTGAATGTTTCCCAAAACTAGCAATGATATGTAACGCTCTGTTTAGAGAGGGTCCGGGCGACGCCATACATAACAAATTATCATCAGTGTACAGGGAGATGCGATCTTCCCAGTCCGCCGACCACTGGTGGACTCTCATTATAGGGTCTTTCCGTATCCACATAGCCAATGGTTCCATAATTAGGGCAAAATGCAATAGGGAGAGAGGGCAGCCCTGTCTGGTCCACCTCTCCAGAGCGAACACAAGGGGTTTCCGATTGTTAACCATGACTTGAGCCATTGGACCCCTATACAGGAGTTGGACCCAACTCGGGTAACCCAGCCCAAACCCAAATTACTTCAAACATGTAGGGCCACTCAATCGTATCAAACGCCATGGCAGTGTCTAGGGATGCCACCACCTTGTCTTTGCGTAGTGTATCTAGACATCCCATTACCCCATGTAACCGCCGGAGATTAAGAGAGGTATTCCTCGCCGGCATAAAGCCAGACTGATCTGGGTGCACAAGCTTTGATAAGACAGGCAACAGATGGGCTGCCAATAATTTGCAAGGATCTTAGCCTCTGCGTTAAGCAGGGAAATTGGATGATATGAGGGATTCTGGTCTTTGGGCTTCCCACTTTTGTGGAAGACCACAATGGTGGCCAGTCTCTGCTCCGACGGGAGGGACCCTTGCTCTCGACTCTTTGGAAACATTTTCGTGAGATGTGGGACCAATTTTCTTGCAGCCAATGTATATAATTTGATAGGCAAACAATTTGGGCCCATTGCCTTATCTGCCTGGAGACCTATTATTGCTCTTTCCACCTTGGTACTTACAAGCTCTGCCTCCAAGTCTGTCCGGTCGTCTAGAGTGAGAGTGGGCAGGGGTATATCAGCTAGCAGGGAGACCACTTCTGCCTCCGTGGATGCCGTATGGGATTTATAAATCCGTTCATAGTAATTCCCAAATTCGTCAGCGATCTCCTGTGGGTCAGTGAGTCACTTTCCTCAAATACCTATCAATTCCACTACTAGGCAGTTAGCTTGTTCATGACGATCCAGTCATGCCAGCAACTTCCCTGCTTTATCCCCGACATCGTAGATTATACTATGCGTGGCCCTGTGCTGTGCCTTGCCTGCGTCTGTAACTATGGACATGTACTCTTTTGTTTTTAGCTTCAGCTAGTGCTTAGTTTCGTCTGACTGTGAATCTTGCATCAACCCTGCCAGAAGCAATATGCCAGCCTACAGTCCAACTAATTGCGCGGCCGCCTCTTTCCGAGTCCCAGCAATCAGGGGGACCGTGTAGCCCCTTATCACCACTTTAAAGACCTCTCATAGGCTCAACGTGGACTCTACCGAGCTCACATTTCTTGATAATAAAGCTCACATTCTTTGGTTATTTTTCCCTGATCATCGGGTTTTTAAGGAACCATGGATTTATTGGAGCTATCCTACCTACCTGCGGCTCCCCAACCTCTACTCAGGCCCAAATCCGGGATTGATCCAAGATGCCCCATGCCAAGTGGTGCACCTCACTAAGCTGTCCCAGCTGAACCGCAGGCACTATAATATAGTCTATCCTAGATAGGCTATGATGGGCCCAAGAGTAGAATGTGTATTGAGTCTCCAGCAGGTGGAGAGCCCGCCAGTCATCCACCAACCCCCTCACCCCCAGAAAATCAAAAATGTGTATACGCGAGGGTGGCAACTCTCTCGGTGGACACCGATCTAGGCGGCCTGAAACAATAGAATTAAAATCACCACCCATGAGAAGCCTCCCCTCAGGGAGGTCAAGCAGGAGATCTCCCAGGTTTTGAAAGGCTAGTGTTTGGAGACCCGGTGGCACATACAGGGAGACAAGGATTAAAGTTTGGCTTTCGAACCTCCCTGAAACTGCTGCAAACCTGCCCAGGTTGTCTGTCCATGTGCGATCGATTGCTACCTGGAAGGTTTTCTTCATCATTATACAAGCGCCCCTAGAACCCAAGCTATGCGGAGTGGGCTGCTAGGTGACATCCCCACCTATTCAATGCCTTACAAGAGTTCCCCATTAAATGCGTCTCCTGTAAAAGGATCACATCCAGTGCATGCCGTTTTACATATTGCAATACAATAGACCTCTTTATTTTGTTGGTCAGCCCACTGACATTCCAGGACATCAGCTTAATGCTTTGCTTTAACATTGGTCTCATTACTGCCTGTATTGATATCTATTCCTGTTGGTGGGGTTACAACAGCCGAAATATAATCGCTGCACAATGCAGACAGTACTCCAGCATTCAGTAAGGGATGCTTCCCTACGCTTTGAGAGGAAAAGAACTGTGGCCTTCCTGAGGCTTCGTGTTAGTGTCATCTGAACTATGTGTGAAACTTAGCAAACTCCCCTGTCCCCCCTACCTAACCCAAAATAACCTGGGTTGCGAACTGTTCCAGGTTCCCTTTACCACAACAGCGTCAACCAGATTTTTGGCCTTTCACACCCCAACTAACAACCCCGCCCCCCCTCCGTGCCACCCTGCATAGCAGGATATGAACTCCCACCTCCCCAACACTCCAGAGTGCCTTTCGCCCACCCCCAATAGATTTGTGGTGCGTGGCCTGACCATGCACCCGATGACCATCGTCAATCTGTATGAGCCCTATCAGGCAGTTCAAAGTCCGGATCATATGAATGTCTGGAGCACCCACCTTGACGGGCCCTCCACGTGGCTGCCTCGGAGAGTATCATAAAAATGCAAAGGTCCTGGTCCACAGCAAGTGCGACATTTTAGTCATTATCACCATTGCCTCGCGGGCCAGCCTCCAGTGGTGCTGCTGCGTTGCGCTCCAGGCAGGACTGGCCAGGCCCACACTGGTGGTCAATGCGGCCCTTCCTCCTTACTGTGCGCCATCCCTCAATACACTCCCACGCTTCTTCCTGCCTACCAGAGAACCACACCTTCCCCTCCGCCTCAACTCTAAGCTTGGCTGGGAAAATCATTGCATATTTTATCTTCTGTTGCCGCGGGGCTATCTTCACCTCAAAGAAGCAGTGGTGCTAATGCTGGACTTTTAGGGTAAAATCTGTGAGAAGTTCACTTTGCAGTTCTCATAATCCACTGGCAGTGCAGCTTGAGCCTTATGTAGTATATTGTCTCTATCACAGTAGTTGAAGTAGGTTGCAAACGTTTCACTATGAGTTCCTACATGAATAGGTCAGTTGCTTGCCCCTCAGCCCGTTCTGGCACACCTAGGATCCAAACTTTATTCCTGCGTGACCTTCCTTCGTAATTGTCCAATTGCCTTTCCATTCTGTCTGCACGTGCCTGGAGGTCTGCTACTGATTTTTGAATAGTTCACGTGCCTGTGACCAGAGCGTTAGATGTCGTCTCAATTTCCTTTATTTGAGCGTTCATGTTCCGGATATCTGCCCTGATCAGAGCAACCTCCACCGAGACCGAGTAAATCCTGGTTTCCAGTGAGGTTCGGACAGTGGTAATAGCTGTCATGATGTCTTGAAGGGTCAGCTCAGATTTCCCATCCAGCCCCAGCTTCTTCCCGGATGGATCATCCGTTTCTTTCTCCTGTTCACTTGACCCTTTTTGCCAGGCATATTTTTCCATTTTAGTCTGCAGAGCCGCCATGCCACTCTTCCCTTCGGCCATCTTGAGTTGCTAGAGCGCGAAGCCTGTACAAATGACCCATCCCAACCGTCTACTCTCCGCCACCTGCGCGGGGCTGGCAGTGCCCTCGCCGGCCTGTCGGAGTTCGCCCTACGCACCAGGGGGTACACAAATATTGATCAGGGCCCCAATGGACATTGCCCACGTCCTTTGCCCCGATTTCTTGTTTGCGGGCTCTCTGGATCCTTACGCAGAGCACCACAGTCCATAGGGACTCTGTCCGATGTTGGTGGAGAAATGAGTATTGTGGAGCGCACCCACTCCACTATGACACCCACTTGGTCCCGGGTCTAACTGCTTCTGCCCAGTGCCCGTGCTCTCCACAGTCCCAAGTGATGTCCCCCGGCCTATCAGGAGAATCGCTACAGCCACAGATGGGGAAATGAGACGACAGGGGCCTCTGCTCACCACTTTCCCCCCCGCACTCCTTACTTGAGGCCTGTGGTGTGTGTCATCAATACCACGCTGCCTTTTTTCGGTGCCCTAATGGGATTAAGGAACGGCAGCGCAAGCGGGCCAGCGCCACTGCTGTCCCACTGCCTCCGCTTCAATGTTGGCCACGAACTCCGTCAGGAGGATCAATCCACCCCACAGGTCGCTGCTCACTGACGCCTCTGCTGCAACGCTCAACTTGTCAATGGTGCCCCGCCTCAAGGGCCTATTCACCCCACAGCAGGGTCCACACACCTTCCGCTTTGGCCAGACCGGTTCCGATCACTCGGCCTACTTGAACCCCGGTATCAAGTGTGCCGGATATGAGCCTCCAGTGCTCTCACAGCTCCATCTCAGCAGCCATCACAGTGTTCCACGAGGCACCCATACGCCCCTCCTCCACTTTGTAAACCCTCGCTGCCGGGCCCTTGGAGATTTGCTTGGCTTGATCTCCGCCTGTGAGCGCTCATTCCCCCAAGTTTAGGCTCAATCACATGCCGGTGATCTCCGGATGCGCTTTTCTACTTTGAGAGCTCATACCTCGCCGGAGAAGTGGGCAGATATACTGTTTATCGGGTGTGTTTGGCCAGAGCGGAGCTAGTGAGCGGCCATCTTTCTTCACTGTCAGCCATGACCCCGAGCGTGTCTGCTTTTAAAACAGCCAAGAACTTCATTCAGGTGCTTGGGCTATCGGCCGAAGAGCAGTCGTCCAGTCCTAGAGTTTAGGTGCTGGAATTTTAATGCTTTAATTGCACAACAAATCCAAAACATTCATGCTTTATTGTCTTGAAAAAGACTGTACTCTAACACTGCTAAGGCCTCTACACTTTGTTATTTTTCTCTGTGAGGCTGTGCCGCTGCAGAGAGAGATGCCATTGCTGAACAAACATCCACCTCAGACATTTAGACCTTTCCTGGTCTACTGCAGAAGCATTCTTAAAACATCACCCTTAAAAACGGCTTGGCTAAGATGCCACCTTTATAGAGCATTTTACAGAAGGCCGAAAGAGAAGCTGATGATTAGTGCGACAGAAACTCAAATCAATCAAACTTTTGCACGTCTTGGGTCAGACTGATAAATTCTTTTTTCAGGATTTCTGGTATTTATATCTCGAAAAGTCGCATCCTCAGCAGCTAGTTCTCAGTGTGTTTTGCTGGTTAACTCTTGCGTTGAGCAGGTGACGGTTATAAGTTCAAGCATCTCATTTTGAAAAGTCGTTGTGTGACATCAGAGTATACAGCTGTTAGAATCTCACATATTTGAGAAATCAATTTTTTGCAAAGTTTAGAACACTTTGCAACCTTTAAGACCTGCAAAGTTTTCAAACATCACAATACTTTGCAGAAGATGCATTTTCCAACACCCGAAAGCACTTAAGAGGATGAACATTCCCATAGTGACTCATGTAAACCACTTGTTTGTAGAAGATATTTATCTACCAAGCAATGTAAGCAATCGCCTTGGAAAGATATGAAAAAGCCCCAAGTAAAGCTGTAAAGATCTGTAACACAATATTAGGGCATAAAGAGCCTTCTACATATGGCCAAGCCATCACAGTTCCCTAGGCCATGACAAGCATATCATTTGCTTTGTTAGAAAAGTCTTAACAAACTTGCGCCTAATATTTATTTTTGCTGTCGTTACTTACCTGTAATCTTCATTATCATTAGTCCGTAGTCCTCGTCAAAGTCAGTTACTCGTGAGGTGTACACACCTCGCTGCTAGGACCAAAACCAGGAAGTAGTAGTAGACTTTCACTAATCCTACCCATTTAGGGTGGTATAAGACATGGCCAATGCCCTTCCACTTCCTGACATACCTAGCCTTCTGAGGCCAGTATCATTAGGGACGGAGGGAGGGCCGTATTGACTGTGACAAGGACTACAGATTAAGGATAATGGAGATTACCAGTAAGTAACAAGAGGATTATCCCTACATCCTGCATCCTCATCACAGTCAATTACTCATGAGGAGCACCAAAGCCAAAACTGGCTGAAGAAACACAGTAATCAGAAATACTGCAAACAAAAATTTGTATATTTAATAAAGAAAAAACCATAGGTTTCAGGGACATAATAGTTAGTTGGACATTTGACCCATATAAAATCAGAGAAATTAGACCGTTATAGTTAGTTGAGCTAGCCATAACTCACGCACCCGCAATGCACTGGTGATGACGTCACATATTACATCACTCATGACATTGTCAGTGACATCACTGTTGACATCTCAAATGACATCACTCATGACATCCAGTGAATGTATGTTTCTGTAAAGTTGAGATATTTTTCATATATATCTATGCCAAGGTGTATTGAAAAAAGAGTGAATTTACAAGTCCCTGAATGGATTATTTAGTAGGTGTGTGACTGACTGTATAAGTGAGTGATTGAACATGTGTTACTGAATGTATGGGTTAGTGACTAAACTGTGTGAAAGTCTGTATTAGTGTTTCAGTTGGTGTATAAGCGGCTGCATGAGTTGGTGAGTAGCTACATGAGTGTCTATATGGGTTATTGATTTTTTGTCTGAGTATCTGTATGAGTGCCTGAGTGTCTGTGTGGGTGGGTGGGGGGATATGTGACTCTGTGCATACATGTCTGAGTGGATGATTCACTGGTTGTATGGATTCAAAAGTACATCTGGGAAGGGCTGTATGGGTGAGTTACTGTGTGTATGGGTGTGTTGGTGAGTAAATGAATGTCTCACTGGTATATGTGTGAGAAACTACATATGTTTTAAGGCAGTTTATGTGAGTGTTGGAGTATATAAATGATTATACGTGACAGTAAATTATTTGAAGAGTGGGTGTATAAAAGAGTCTCTGCTTGTATCAGTCATTGTATACGACAGTAAGTATGTCTTACTATCTGCATAAATAAGTGATGTTTTGTGTGTATAAATAACGCAGTTGGTGTGTCTAACTGTATACATGACTAAATGGGTATGTGATTGATTCTTTGCATGACTGACTAGGTGTGTGAGTAACTCTATGGATGAGTGGCGGACTGTGACTGTATGTATAGGTGTATGAGTGCATATTATAGTACTGTATTGATGAGTAACTGCATGCATAAGTGAGTGGATATGAGTGTAGACCTAGGAAATAGTGGGTGGTATGTAGTATCTGGCATTGTTGCGTGTATGGTTTCAAAAACAGTAGTCTGTATTTTAGAGTGCGTGTAACAAAGTCTATATTAGGCCATCAGTATGTGCATCAGATTATCAGGTGGATGATGTCATCAGTGATGTCATTTGAGATGTCATCAGTGATGTCACTGACCATGTAATGAGTGATGTAATATGTGACATCATCACCAGTGCATTGTGGGCGTGCGAGTTGTAGTTAGCTCAACTAACTATAACGGGCGAATTACTCTGGTTTTATATGAGTCAAATGTCCAACTAACTATAACGTCCCTGAAACCTATGGTTTTTTCAGTGAATTTCTAAGGTTTTTTAAATTCTAATTCCTAACTATAATGTCTGTCCAACCTATGGTTTTTTTCAGTGAATTTCAAAGGTTTTTTAAATGTTATTTTCATATTTTAATATTTATAAAACCTATATTTTTTCTATTTTTTTTGTAATATTTTGGAACTCTATCATCCTTTTTTTTAAATTTGAAAAATATGTAATGTTTTATATCTTCAAAAAAAGTATGTATATCGTTTTTTTGGGGGGGAGAAAACTGAATTCCTGTACCGGTAGTGTACCAAGCTCCATCAGCACGCGAATGCTATCCGCCATATTGCTGAACTCATAAAGGATGCGCATTTCGTATCCGACGGGTTCGTGGCACCGCGTCCCGCGTAACATCATATACGTATGTGGTCGCACCAGCTGCTACTTTGGTATGCGACGGGTACGCAGTACCAAGCCGCGCTTAATGTCATGTACGTATGGGGTCATGCCTGCTGCGTGTTGTGTATGCGACGAGTGCAGGCTGGCAAGCCCTGGGTTACATCATAGATGTATGGTGTTGCGCCACAGACACCATTCCCTGGTTTTTTTTTCGTCTCAAAACTATATCTAAATAAGTTTAAAGTGTATATGAGAACAAGCGACAATCTAAAATATTTTAAACATTTATATATTTCTAACTGTAATAAACTTATGGTAATATTTTCTCAAAATTGCGTCAGGTGCAGCCTCCTTACGCGCTTGGTGTGCGATTGCTATGTGACCTTAAAGAAAACCATTTGATTGGTTCATAACATTTTCCATTGTAACAATTGGAGGACCCCACCCATTTTAGCCATTCTCTCTACAGCGTTTGATGAGAGACTCCTCTTCTGCTTACAGAGCTTTTTTGAAAACTTTTTGCTATGTACACATATCTGACACTACACACAACATGCAACCATCATCATCAACAATATTCATGCTCTGTAAAGTAGCCTTCCACCTGTGATAGCCATGCATCTAAAAGCTACATAACAGATCTTTTCCCCACTGCCAGAGGTAACATGGTTGCATACGCTGTCCACAGCACAATGTAATGTGGTACGGCTCAGGGGCAGTATCATGCATAGATAATGAACACAAAGACACAAATAGATAATGGAAGTGGGTACGGGCACGTGCGCTCGACTCCTTTTTATTACCAGGGTCACATATCCAGTGACGTCTGTGCTGGATGCGTGTTGGGTTAGTGTAAACCAGCCCTCAGGGAATGGTTGCTGCTAGCATCAACTACAACAGTAATCATTGGATCACACACAGAGATTCAATAATAAAATGGCCAATAGTTTGTGCTGCAGTAAGGTAGGGACACTAGATGTGAAATAATACAGAAAAGATTATATCGTAAAAGAACCATAACTTGTGGTATACTAAGATACAGGCAGTAGATCTGAAATAATACACAAAAAGATTGTATCATAAAGGGTCCATCAGGTCTAGTGCACTTAGATAGCCACATCAAAAGCATTCAGCTTGTGCACAGCCAGCGATGATGCGTGCTGCGGGCGGGCCATACTAGGAGCAATGTCTGTTGCCTATAACACTACATCACCTGCAATAGCGACTCGATCAGAATTGTAAACACTGCTGTCTGCAGTGTAGGCCAGAGAGCGGTCAGCAAGGGCCCACAGCCACGTGGCGTTGACTTGAGCTGCCCAGTTTGCCGTACGCGAAGCAACAAAAACCGCGTGCGGACCTTGTGATGATGTGTATGCGTGGTGCGGACAGAGCGCACTGGAGCAATGTCTTTTGTCTACAGGACTGCGTCATCTACAATAGCGACTCGATCTGAATTGTGAACACTGCTGTCTGCAGTGTAAATTGAAGGCAGAAGTGAGCACAGTCTTCCATGAATACTTTTTCTCACTTCCTCTTCACAAAATACAACAACATAAATTACACAAAACTCTGCAATAAATAAATCAAAACAATTCGAACTGTGTACACTGCTATTCAGTGTTCTTTACCACTACGAAGAAGAATTTGGTCATTGTACTAGACCTATAAGTCATCTTAAAAAACTTCTTCAAGCAAGTATACTAAAAGGCTATTGTGTATATTTCAATAGATCTTATAGTTAGTTGCCTACTGGATTATGTAATTAAACAATCACCACTCGATCTGAATTGTGAGTCCTGCTGACCGCTGTGTCTTTTGTGACGGGTTATATAACCCCACATCAAAAAATTAATAGTACCTCAATGTAAAAGTACGTAGAGGCTGCGCCTAGACAGTGCGACGCTAGATACAACAAAATGGTGGCCAGGTAATCCATTATAAGTATATATATTGAAACATTGCTGTTATTTCCCTAGAGACACCCCAGCAGCAGTGAGATCTAACCGAACTGGTGGTTACAGTGTACTGCGCGGAACCTAATCCTTGCCCTAAGAAGAACTTACACGCATTTGGAGTAGTGAAATCACTACCATTTAAAAAGGAAAGGGTAAGCATTCCACTATGCCCTATACGTAGATGATGTCTAATCTTTGTCATAATGATAGACACATGACGACTCATTAGATGCTATGTTATTCAGGCATGACATCTGCAGTACACATTTTGATACTTTGTTGTCATCTCCCTAGAGGGTACTGTAAGCAGCACTAACATCGAACCATCCTGGTTGTAATTACACAGCGGATAGCGCGGAGCTAAATACTTGACTGAGAGAGTCGCCACCCGCTTCTGGACTAGGAATTTCAATACTCTCGTAAATGCGTAAGGGTAAGCATTCCCTTATGCTCCACATGCAGAAAACATAATTTATTGTGTCTCTCAATGCACAGTATTCCAAACAATTGTAAACTTTTCTATTCAGACGCAGAGTGTCCTGAAATTTATTGAACAGACAAGATTGCCTATAAATGCCACTATCCTGACTGGCACTCCAATTGTTTATCTTGTTACTCAGGTAGCCTGGTCTATGTATAACTTGTTTTACACTTGTAGGTTTTACTTTTATTTTTGTTTACTTTTTGGTGAAGGTCTTAACCTCTTGTAGTCACTTTTAATGATTTGAGCTACTTTCATACATTGTGGCAACATGTTGGGTTTGTAACATGCTTGGATGATCCCAGATGTATTAACTGTGGATCTACTTAAGAGGTATAAAGTCTTAACGTATTGTCTAATAATGTTTCCTGCCTCATTCTAAAATTAATATATCTAATTTTCTACAGATAACCCCGTCTCATTTTAGGGCTTTAAGCCCCTCCAGTTGGTGGCCCTGAAGAAGGTGTTTCCTCACCGAAACGTGCGTAGGCCTACCCTACCCATCTAGAGGAGAGGTCCCAAGAGACCCAGCACTATTAGAAAAAACTGTGCCTACTGTTGTCTTTTCCCTTCAAATTCTTTTGGGGGACTATGCCAAACCTCTAAATGTTTGTCACTATTTTAAGGGTATGAGTATGACTGATGTATGTTTGAGAGTATGAATTGTTTTGTGTTATATTAGTCACGGGGTAATGTACATTTAAATGTAAATGTTTTTTGTTCTGTATATCACTAAATGAATATGTATGTGAAGTGTTTACAAAATAATGGATAATGTTTTTTAAATAGATCCCACTTAAATTGGGGGAAAAAAAAGTGAAAAAATAAAAATGGTTACTAAATAATACCTTCTTTTGTTTAATTGTTTATTCAATGTTGGCAGGTGAGAACTTGTTTAAGTCTCTGTTAAAATAATATAGGTCCTGAAAGAGTTTTTCCAGACTTTCTTTGGTTGCTTTTCCCCCCTACTCTTGGACCTCTAATCATCTTTAGGGGGGGCCTATCGTTCAGATTTATTTCTTTCCTCGGTCTTTACCGAAGGTATCTCCACCATTTATTGGTTCCTTTGACTTCATGCCCTTATGTAAACCCAGTCATTAATAGTTTTGTCATTTATATCTTATTACTAATTGTCTGTTTTGATTTCTTCCTTGTAATCCTTTTCCTTTTTTGTCTTCTCAGATTTAGACTCACGGGTGTCTTTTGCATCACAATATGGAGGGCTTTAAAACATTTGGTTTTTCTGACGAACTTTTCTCTACCCTCATTGGACAAATATCAGGTACTAATGGAGGTGCTAGGGAAAAAATAGGTGATAACAGTGAATGGATGAAATTACAAAATCTGCGAAAAAAAGCTAAGAGAATGGAATCGCATGCCCATTTTATGTTGGAATACTTAAAAGCAGGAGCTATTCCATCAGGGCTAAGAGTGAGAAATGTTCCAGCTCTGTTTGTTGAGGTACGCCAGTTCCTGGAGCGGTGGTCACACATTGCTAATCGCTGCTCCAGGGACTGGATGATACTCATCATAGAGACGGTCAAGGAAATGATTCAGATCCTCAATCAGGAAATTTTAGAACTTGAGGAAAAATTGAAAAAGAACAACAGTATAGAAGAAGCTAAAGATAAATTAGATAAGATTAATCATGAACTTTTGGAGTTTGAAGAATATCTTATAAAGAAAAAAACAGACAAGTTGAAGAAAGACCTTCGCTGGTTTACTCAAGAAAAAGCCTACCCCTACCTGCACAGCTCGTTTTATCAAGGTGAGAACTCTGACCATGGAGCATATAACCCACAGAATAACAGAAGACCAAAGATTGTGACTTTCTCTGACACTAATTCGTCAGACTCAGATCTTGAAGGTCTCAATACTAGCGAGCCTAATTATAGGCAATTTGCAGGACAACTCCGTAACCAACATCAACAAGGTCAGTCGCCTTTTTTACGGTCAGGGAGAGGCAGAGGACGAGTAAGATTCCAGAGACAAGAAAGGAATCACTATCCTCAAACGGAGCTAGCACATCCGCAACAATACATGAGGACACGGAACCATCAATATTGGAAGTCATAGACAAAAAAGATCATCAATATGACAACATTCCGATCTTCAATCTGTCTAGACATTTACTCTCCTCAGAAGAGATCAATATCTTGAGTAAAGGGTTGTCCTATGTGCCTAGTACCCAACCCGATATTTTCAAACTTCATAAAGATCTTTTTTCCTTCTTCCGGAAAATCAGACTGAAAAAATATATGATGGACGTAAATCCATCAGAACAAGAACTGAACTACTCAGGCTGTAAACCACCATCGAAATTCACTCCATCATTAGATATGGTAGGACCTGAGGTGGCAATTTTTGAAAAATCAGTCCTTAAAGAAATTGAAAGAATTCTCAAGTATATTCCTTCTACTCGCTCTAATTTGACGTCCTCTGAAAAAAAGGCCCTTAACAACTTACAAAATAACTGCTCCATCACTATCAAACCCTGCGACAAAGCAGGAGGTATAGTTGTTATGGATAGTGACAATTACACTGAAAAAATGGAATCTATGTTATCGATTTCAGATCACTACCGTAAGGTGCAAAGATCAGTTCTGTCAGATTTAAAAACCCTCATTGACAACTGCACTGCTAAAGCCTTCAGAGATGGCTTTATTTGTCAAAAAGAGCTGGACTTTCTAATCCAGACACATACAGTTGTTCCCGCTCTATACGGAGTCCCTAAAACGCATAAAAATGCTAAGAACCCACCAATGAGACCCATTGTCTCTTCTATCAACTCCTGCACAGAACCACTTTCGAAATATGTGGACTCATTCCTCTGCCCACTCACTAAATTGTATGCCTCTTATATCAAAGACACGGGACACATGATAACAACCGTAGAGCACTTACCCTTCAACCATAAGATACAATATCTGGTCACTCTAGATATTGAATCATTATATACAAACATTCCCCAAGATCTAGCCTTAGAAGCGGTGGCAGCACTTCTGGCTAGAACCCCGGGTGATAGACCAAATGAATTCATTCTGGAGTGTCTTGATATAGTACTACATAACAACTTTTTTGAATTTGGAGATGATCTTTTCCATCAGATCAAAGGCACCAGTATGGGAGCTTCATGTGCTCCTAGTGTAGCGAATACATACATGGGCGAATTCGAATTAAAACACATCTTTAACGAAATAGCCCCCTTTTATGAGAACATACAGGTATGGCACAGATTTATAGATGATATTTTTTTCATCTGGTCTGGGAATGAACAGGATCTTTTAGAATTTATTGAGTGGCTTAACCTCAGTGATGTGAATCTAAAATTTACGGCCAAATACTCTACAGAGAAAGTGGAGTTCCTAGATATTTGGATCATTGACGGCAAAGGTAAGATCGAAGTTAGCCTCTTCAGAAAACCGACTGCGAAAAATACCATTCTACAACATAGCAGCTTTCATCCAAGTTGTCAGAAGGACTCCATTCCCTTTGGAGAATTTTTAAGGATTAGACGTAACTGCACCAACATAAGTGAGTTCACTTTCCATGCAGAAGAACTCCAGAAGAGACTTCTCCACAGAGGTTATCCTAGACGATTAGTGAGACACTCCATGAAACGCGCCAAATACTATAACAGAGACGCTTTGATCTCTGGGAGGCAAAAACCCTCACTCGACAAGATCGTCTGTGTAGTTAACCACTCTAGTTTGAACAATAAAATTCAGAAGGTACTACACAGGAATTGGAAAATTCTTAATGTCTGCGAAGAAGATAGTGCTCTAGCTCCCCCCATCGTAGCATTTATAAGAAACTCCAATTTAAGAGACAAGCTGGTTCATAGCAGACCACGTCCACGTAAAGAACATCAGATGACTATTGATGGACTCCCTCCTATCTTAGGGAACCACAAATGTGGCAACTGCCATGCGTGTCCTTCAGCGATCACCACCCAAATTTGCAACTATGGCTCTAAAACAGCCAAATTGAAAAGTCACACAAATTGCAGAAGCAGCAACCTTGTCTATTTAATACTCTGCCCTTGTGGACTAGGTTATATAGGAGAGACAGGCAGAGAGTTTAGAACTAGACTGTCCGAACATAAATCTGCGATCAGAACGGGAAAAAGACAAGCCCCAATGGTAAGTCATTTTTTGGATCTGCACCACACCGAGAAAGAACTTCGCTGGCTGATACTGGAGAAAGTTATTTCGAAAGCAGGACGAGACACAGATAAAATAAGAAAGGAGCGAGAATCCTTTTGGATTTTATACTTTGACACAGTGCGTAAAGGTTTAAATGAGGAAATTGTGTGGCTGGTCACATAATTCCCTCAATTTATTTGAGGGTGACATGTTGGACATACTAACATTAGTGGTCAAACCTTATATCCACCTTCTTGAGTGTTTGATATTGCCCTGATGATCCTCTGTGATTAACCCTTCATCGACTTTTTGAACCGAAGGGTCTTGGGCACACAATTTCCCATTATGTATAGTCCATTAGCTGAAAGGATCTGTCACGTACTGCCTCCGAGCTCAATTACTTACGGAGTGGTCCGTTTACGAACACCCATATTATGGCGTGTCGAGCATAAATACATTTACTGATGGCAGTATAGTTTTAACTCTCTGGGACTCCTACCTATGTATCAATTAAGAGTTACTAGTGAATACGAGTGGCGACCAGGACGGTTATATCCAATCATTGTATTGTATTGTGAGGTTAGCCGCACATTACAATATGGCGCCCGCAGTAACTCACACATTGCATTGGATTGTAAGCCCTTTTAACACGACCACGTGGGATACCTTGTGACTACCTTTTAGGCCAATCACCAATCAGAATAAGATTTAAAACCCGCGCCAACATTACGAGTCCCGATGAACTTCCTTATGGTGATGTCCGAGCTAGACCGACACTCTGTTATAATCAGGTAAGCCTCGTTAGCAGGCCTTATCGTCCCGGACTAAGCGTTGGGTTACATTTGGTACCAAAGCAAGGCGTATCGTAGTTGCTAGTATATTTTCAGCACGTATCCCGAGTTCTGATTAGTATGCTTGCAAGGACATCGGAGCGTTCCAAAAGGAATACAGCCTTTTTGTAATCTGCTCTTTGCCATCTGTCACGATACCTGCATGCCCGCAAAGACATCGTAGTGCCCATAAAGGATTAAAAGTTTTTTTGCTGTCTTTTGTGACGGGTTATATAACCCCACATCAAAAAATTAATAGTACCTCAATGTAAAAGTACGTAGAGGCTGCGCCTAGACAGTGCGACGCTAGATACAACAAAATGGTGGCCAGGTAATCCATTATAAGTATATATATTGAAACATTGCTGTTATTTCCCTAGAGACACCCCAGCAGCAGTGAGATCTAACCGAACTGGTGGTTACAGTGTACTGCGCGGAACCTAATCCTTGCCCTAAGAAGAACTTACACGCATTTGGAGTAGTGAAATCACTACCATTTAAAAAGGAAAGGGTAAGCATTCCACTATGCCCTATACGTAGATGATGTCTAATCTTTGTCATAATGATAGACACATGACGACTCATTAGATGCTATGTTAGTCAGGCATGACATCTGCAGTACACATTTTGATACTTTGTTGTCATCTCCCTAGAGGGTACTGTAAGCAGCACTAACATCGAACCATCCTGGTTGTAATTACACAGCGGATAGCGCGGAGCTAAATACTTGACTGAGAGAGTCGCCACCCGCTTCTGGACTAGGAATTTCAATACTCTCGTAAATGTGTAAGGGTAAGCATTCCCTTATGCTCCACATGCAGAAAACATAATGTATTGTGTCTCTCAATGCACAGTATTCCAAACAATTGTAAACTTTTCTATTCAGACGCAGAGTGTCCTGAAATTTATTGAACAGACAAGATTGCCTATAAATGCCACTATCCTGACTGGCACTCCAATTGTTTATCTTGTTACTCAGGTAGCCTGGTCTATGTATAACTTGTTTTACACTTGTAGGTTTTACTTTTATTTTTGTTTACTTTTTGGTGAAGGTCTTACACTCTTGTAGTCACTTTTAATGATTTGAGCTACTTTCATACATTGTGGCAACATGTTGGGTTTGTAACATGCTTGGATGATCCCAGATGTATTAACTGTGGATCTACTTAAGAGGTATGAAGTCTTAACGTATTGTCTAAAAATGTTTCCTGCCTCATTCTAAAATTAATATATCTAATTTTCTACAGATAACTCCGTCTCATTTTAGGGCTTTAAGCCCCTCCAGTTGGTGGCCCTGAAGAAGGTGTTTCCTCACCGAAACGCGCGTAGGCCTACCCTACCCATCTAGAGGAGAGGTCCCAAGAGACCCAGCACTATTAGAAAAAACTGTACCTACTGTTGTCTTTTCCCTTCAAATTCTTTTGGGGGACTATGCCAAACCTCTAAATGTTTGTCACTATTTTAAGGGTATGAGTATGACTGATGTATGTTTGAGAGTATGAATTGTTTTGTGTTATATTAGTCACGGGGTTATGTACATTTAAATGTACATGTTTTTTGTTCTGTATATCACTAAATGAATATGAATGTGAAGTGTTTACAAAATAATGGATAATGTTTTTTAAATAGATCCCACTTAAATTGGGGGGAAAAAAAGTGAAAAAATAAAAATGGTTACTAAATAATACCTTCTTTTGTTTAATTGTTTATTCAATGTTGGCAGGTGAGAACTTGTTTAAGTCTCTGTTAAAATAATATTGGTCCTGAAAGAGTTTTTCCAGACTTTCTTTGGATACTAGATTCTTTGCCACCTTGGTTAGACCCCCCTAAAGTTAATGAAGAAATTATCTGATCTCCTGAAACACAGGGTGCGATCCAAATGCAGCAAAATCTCTCGCATGACATCTAGCAAATGAAGAATTCTCTCAGCATCTAAAGAAGGATTTGGGAAGAAAGAAGGGATAAAAATGTCCTGTTCCCTATGAGACAGGAAAGGAATTTTTGGCAGGAAAACCGGATCTGTTGGCAAAATTACCCCATCATTCAGAATCCGTAAACCAGATTTACACAGTAAAGGCCCCAATCCCCGATTCACTTATCTGAGGTTATTGCAACCAAAAAGACAACCTTCAGAGTCAGCCACTTTAATTCCACTGAAGACAAGGGTTCTAATGGGAAACCCTGGAGAGAGGAAAGAACCAACTGCAAATCCCAGGCAGGACAAAAGGGAGAGTAGCAGGTCTGGAAAAGTCTAAAAAAAAGCCTCGCATTTTCTGGGAATTCGCCCTGGGACTGCAAAAAGTCTGAATAGCAGTCCATTGAGATTGTAACGTAGCCACAGAAAGGCCCTTATTCAAACCATCCAATAGAAGTTGCAATACCGCCTTCATTCCACAAGCAGAAGGAAAACAATGATTCTTCTCACACCACCGCTGAAAGTTATTCCAATGCCTTGAATAGCAAGATAGCATTGAGGGATGCCTAGACTGCTGAATGTCAGCTGCCAAATGTTCAGGGATCCATTTACTTCTTAACCCCTCCCTTTCAATTTCCAGGGCGAGAAAGATAGATGAGTCAGAGATAAAGACCCTTGAGACATGAGAGGAGGAAGAAACAGAGGAATCTTCCAGTGAGGTAGAAGAGACATTGAAAAAAGCAGAGGAAACCATGATCTCCTGAGCCAAAAAGGTATCACCACTATTACCTCAGCTCTTTCCCTCTGAATCCTTATCAACATTTTTTTTAATTAAAACAAAATGAGGGAAGTCATACAGAAGTTTGCGAGGCCAAGGGATGCACAAGGCATTCACTCGCCATACCCCTGGTGTCAGAACAGAATTTGAGAACAGAATCAAGGTAGCTGTGTGTTTTCTGCGGAGTCAAACAGGTCCAGAAAAAGGTTTCCAAACTTGTGACATATCCCCTGAACCACTCACTATCTGTGTCAGTCAGAGATCCTGAGATGTGACAAACTTCATGCCGAGGGTGTTGGCTCACGTGATGTCCTTCCTCTGATGCTTGTGGCCAGCAGAGATAGAAGAAATTGTTCCGCCCAATTCTCTATCTTTATTGTAACCAGATTGAGAGAGAAGGACTTCAACCTTCCCTGTCTGTTGATATAAGCCGTGGCTACATGGTTGTCTGTCCTCACCAACTCATGACAATTCACTCGATGGTGTTTGAAGAATCACAGTTCTAACCATGCAGCTAGATGAATTCCGAAAACACACAAGCTCAGAAATCTCTGATGTTCCAGTGCCACTAGAATATGGAAATAAACATCCACCAGATGTATGGCACTAAGGAAAGACTGAGGAGAGATTAAGGGAATCATTTCCTGCAATATTTTCATCTTGAAATGTATGTTCTTTATCCCTTTGCTCACATCACTAATGTCTATGACCAGGCAGAATCCTCCCATGGCTTTTGGAACTAGAAACATCCAGGAGTAGATTTATTTTCCTTGCTGAGCCAGTGGAACTTGCATTATTGACCCCTTCGGAAGAATTGTGGGAAAAGCAAGCCTCAATGCCTCCAATCTGCTTATGCAATGGGGTTCTCGCATAGCAATAGTCCCCGAGTCTGGAGTGGAGAGATACTCTATTTTGTAGCCTGATTCCAGCACCTAGAGGATCCAAGAATTGGAGGTAGAGAGATCCCATGCGTCCCAAAAATGAGCAATCCAACCTCCCACTGGCCAGTCTTGGCCATCTTCGGCATAGTCAGGACTTCTGCTTAAGGTGCCCGATGGAGAGCCACTCTTCCCATTACCCTGTGGTCTAAAGGACGTCCCTCTTTGACTCTTTCGACCTTCAGTATACTGGCATTTGGAAGACTGCCGAAAAGACTTTGATGGCTTGCTTGTGAAGGGTGGGATGAAGCTCATACAGATTGCCAAAAAGAGGCCGAATGTTTCTTTTCTTTAAAAATTCTTTGCAATTTTTCATCCAGCTCCGATCCAAAAAGTTTCACCCCTTCAAATGGGAGCTACATTCCTTTGAGCATAATCCACATGCCAGTCTCTACAAAAGACATTCCGACTTGCTGCAATAGTAGCTCCTTCAGCAAGAGATGCTGCACGCACCACATCGAGAATTTCTTTTTATAAAAATGTAGCTTGATTCTCAAGGATTTTAATAAGGCTGGAACAATTTTCGTAGTCCTGAATGGACTTAAACAGGTATTTAGGGTCAGTCAGCATAGATTGAGCAGTATAGGCACCATAAATACCAGCTCTCATAGCCAGGTTGGAGCCTGTATAGGCTTTCTTTAGGGCCGACTCGATCTTGTGGACTGTATCTATAATGATATTCTACTCAGCCATTGAGGTGCGACCCACAAGGTTGGCCACCAAGGAATCCACTGAAACACAGTCTGGAAATGTATTATCTGCGTCCTCTGGAGGCACTTAGTCATAAACTAAGGGACAACAGTCCTGTCTGGATCATGTTATTCTCAGAGAAAAACATCAATCACATGCTGATGGACAGGAAGAGAAGGCATCTGGGCAGTGACACATTGGGGCAAAAGTGGTTCTGTAGAAGTGGAAGGTAATGCAACATAAGGTAGCCTCATATTTGAACACACCCTGGACAGGATCTCAGGCAATAAATCTTTGTTGATATATTTGCCCTTAAGTTCTGAAAGAGTAAAGGCAGCCTTCATACACTCCTTAGACCCCCCACCCCCAAGGAGACCTTGTTCTTCTAGACAGCGTCCAGGGAGGAAAACTTGACCTAGAGGAGGAATCACTGCTGGAAGAAGAGGCCAGGTTTCTGCTCTTCTTAGAGTGTTTCAACATAGTGGCACTAGACAAGGCACAGGCTCAAATGCAGCAAACAACCATGTAGCGAGCAATACAGTACCTTACCTGCCGCTGGCGCTTCCTTTAAATGCAAAGACCAAGAGCAGGTCTGACATAAAACCAACGAGCATGCACGAAGCCCCAAAAAGGCATACGCATGCTCCAAGCCTTTACACCACTCCCTTTCAGTATGCCCCATCAGCACGATTCTGGGAACTAAGTAAAAAGGCAATATAATGCAGCCGACAGGCATAAGAAACCTGCATCTACAAGTATCGCAAAGGAACAGCCTTACTTGACCTCCTGGCGAGCGCCGGCACCCACCTCCCATCTCTGCCACACCGCTTGGAGGTCGCAAAGTGAGCCTGGTGTAGAAAGTCAGGATGGAGCTACCTCCTCCTCTGTAACTTCTCGCTGCTCCCTTATTGGGTAGAGAGACTGCACTAAAGACCATTAGGGCGCAGTCCACCTCCACCGTTTGCAGCACGAAAAACCAGCCTCCTACATCCTCGTCTCAGTCCTCAAGACAGGAAACAAACCAGGAAGTGAAAGGGGTTTGGCCATGTCTTATACCATGGTAAATGGGTGTGATTAGTGCAAGTCTACTCCTACTTCCTGGTTTTGGTCCTGCCAGCGAGATGGGTACACCTCATGAGAAATTGACTGGGATGAGGACAAAGAACAGAGCTTGCAAAATTAGGGCATAAAAAGCCTTCTACGTATGGACAAGCACTCCCAGTTCCCTAGACCATGGAAGCATATCATTTGCATAGTTAGAAAATCCTTAGCAACCTTGAGCCTAATATTTATTTTTGAAACGTTAACCTTTGCCCGGGGTTGGCCACTAACCGCCATATAAACAGAACCCATCATTCTGCTGTATATATCAAAAAAGCATACATATTATGTAATCATGTCCCACCGTCATACAACAAAACTGTGCACTATTGCACATCACACACCTTCCTTAGAAAAGAAATTGATCTGGCGAATCTGTGTGTATCTGTAGGCTCTGGTTTAATTGCTCATCAATTTGCACCACTGGTCATGTGGAACTTTCATTGTTGACTGGAAGAGAATGAAAGGAGCTAGCATCAACACCACATTTCAAAGACAGTGAAACAAATTTGGCTTCACAAGAATGACAGAGAGGATGGTGTCCAAACCATGAAGGTTTTATTAACAGCATTTAATAAGAATACAAATCAATCATTGATTAAGTCAATTTATGCAAAAAGGATATGTATCTATATAGTTGTGCACTCTAAATTTGTATTATTATGAAGAAAAAGGTGCAGAATATTACAACAAAGAGTACACAGAACAAGAGATAAATGGGTTCCAAAAGGGAATCTCCCTATTCTAAATAAAGCATTGAAAATGGCAGGGGAAATATCTACGAGTAAGGGTTCAGTTTCAAAGTAACTAAATTGAAGTTCAAATAGAAATGAACGGGTGCTCAAGCATGAAGCTCAACACCCTGGGCAGGTCAAATCAGTAGAGCTGGAGAAAAATCTTCTCTCAGCAGTCGGGACAGAATCTGCCAAACTATTCTAAGGAACACACAATTAATACACACAGGAGAAGGTTCTGGGATCTTCATCCTACCAGCTCCCTCTACTTGGACCAATCAGAGTGCAATGTCTTCTTGAAGCAGTTAATCTCCCCTCATCCCCATCACTGAACAAAGAAGAACACAGCTGCACAGCCTTTAAGTTAGCAACAGTCCGGTCTGACTGGTATAGGAGGCTCTCGCTCCCCCATCCCTACGCATTACACATCCATGGGCAAATTCTAATTAAAAATCTAATCTAACAGTTCTCAACAATAAACAAAAGAATAACAAGCACTTCTTGATAAGCAACTTCAGCTGAAATAACGTGAAACCAACAGTGCAGATTAGAAGAAAAACATTTAAAGTGGCTCAGGCATCGTCACAGTCATGTCAACATATGTACATCGCCAATCCTGTAGCGCCGATGCTGCTCCCCCGCTCTACGAAGATAGGAGCTTACCTGGGAGAGCGGCGCTTATATCCCCCACAGAGTCTTTTCCCGCCTTGCTGGTGGGTTCCCCCGATTGGTACCCTCCTTAGGCCCCCATTTGCCGGGGAACTGGCGCCTTGCTGGCAGCCGCCGCAGGCGCCGGTTTTTCTCCCGCTTCTGTGCACCTCCGCGCACCAAAAAACAGTTTGTCCCGGGGGCTCGGCATTGGTTATGGCGCCGGCCCTCAAGGCACCCTTCTGGAGCAACCTCTGCAAAAATGGCAGCTAAACGAGTACAATTCACATAAGCAAATATATGTATTTTACTTCAGTTATTAAAATGTGGCCTTCTCTATATTTAATACAGCCACCCACAAACATTTTGAATAATACAGTGCATATAGGTCAATGTTACTATCACACAATCAATATATTGAGGAGCAAATGTATGGAGCTCTAAATAACGTGGCTTAAAAGCATAAAAGCAGAACACTTGTCATAGACTCAAAACTGCCCAAAATTAAAACCAGCCGGCTGCCAGGGCACTCACAGAAGGTGCCTCCATTTAGCTCTCGAAAACAGGCATCCATCTTATGGGCAAATGAGATCAATCTAGTGAAACTCTCCAACCTCTCCCTTCAGACTCACAGCGTCCTTCTGCCACATTAACCTGTGTGATCCATGTTCCCTAGCTAATGACACCGTATCGCCACAGACCTATTCAGACTCCGGTCTGCGATAGAAACTGCAGCATATGTAAATGTAAATTTGATACTTGTACAGCGCACTACTCACCCGCAAGGGTCTCAAGGTGCTTGTACGAATACCGCTGTAGAACCCATCCTGGCTTTCCCTGTGAGGCGTCCACTCCTGGGCACCCCCAAGGTGGAGGCCAGGCATCCTTAGCGTTGTGGGGGCCGTTGTGGAGATTAAGCAAGCTATTGCCCAGAGTTGCAGAGTGGGACTCAATGATTGGAATAGGCACCGAGGCGAGAATTATCAGGTCCGTGGAATTTTTGAGCCCAAGCCCCGCCGAGGCGGGAAATTGAACCTTGGTCCCGGGCTAGACCTCTGCATCAGGGTCTGCCGCTCTAATCATTGAGCCACACTTCTCCACACTCCCTTTACTGCCACAACTCCTGCTACATTAATGGCAAACTGTGCACTACATAAGTGACACCTAACAGCATTTACCCAGCATTAAACCATATATTTTTCTACCAAAATCTTCCAACAAAGTCCTGGAAGCCTCAAGAGCGCATTGTGGAAGATGTGCTATTACTTTCTGGAGACTAGGAAGACTTGTCCTCATGGAAGAAATATGTAGGCATAAATCCTCTGCTATAAACTGAACTATAACGAAGCCACATTCTTTCCCTGCATGTGTAAACATCACTGTCTGTCTGCTTGGGCGGCTTACAGATGCCAATGACTGAGTTGTTAATGACCAGCGATGGGAAAACAGGGCCTGTCCACCTTGTTAACATGCAGAGTGGTGCCTGTGTGGCAGTTCTCAGGCGGTTTGCCCCTAGATGCTCTTCACTCTGCAATTCACGAGCAGTATCCTGGCAGGCAAATTGAGTTTCCTCTTCCAAACATTACTTAGTTCAGGTTTCATGGAACCTTAATGTAAAACTTTTATCACCAGAGATGGGGACAAGATTGCTTTAAAAGTACTTTCTCTGTTCAATCACACTGAAAGATAGTGGTGTATTACTGTGTATCAGTGAACACCCTTGCAGTGAAAGAGACTTACTTTATTCCAATTACAGATGTACATATAGTACTCAACTCCATGCAAACAAAGATGAGAGAGAATCATTTCGCTTTAGCTTCCCTTCTGATTGGCAGACTACACTGGACCTTTACACTTTCACAATACAGTAAAAATCTGCTACCAGGGAAATCATGCTCCTGTGTTCACAGGCTGAAAAACAAAGATCCCAGGAGCTTCTCTGGACAGTGTTTGTGCACTCCTTCAGGACTGTTCTCTCTGTTGGAACGACTGATGACCCTCCCAGCCTTAAAACACCTTCCTCACTCCCAGCAGATCACGACCTTTGCCTGAGTTCAATGAGGCCAGTCTGGCCCTACTCTCCTGCTGACATAAGGTTGTCCTCACAAACCGGAGAGAAAGTAGGGGCATATTAACAAGCACGGCGTTAAAATTATCGCCGCTTTAGTGGCAGAAAACCGCCGCTAAAGCGGCGATAATGGGCTTGATATTATGCCGCAGAGAATTCCCATAGAAGCCCATGTTGACACCAGAACATGGGCTTCTATGGGAATTCTCAAGGGCATATTATCAAGTCCATTATCGCCGCTCTAGAGGCAGTTTTCTGCCGCTAAAGCTGCGATAATTCAAATGCCGGTTCTTGATAATATGCCCCTTGGTTCCCTGGATCTTCATATTTATGAAGTTGTAACTAGTGCCAACTATTACTTTCACTATCAGTCGAAAATTCTTCCTTTTCTTGCCTGTTACCCTGAGACTACCCTTTACATGGATTGTAACGTCAGCCTCCCATTCCAAGCAAGTAATGTTTTTTATGTATACAATGCTCAGCAACACTGTCAAGCTGCAGACAGCATGGGGTCACAGCCTTCTTGTACTGAATGGGGCACACGGTAGAAGAGTGACACTGATTAGAAGAAACAAAGGTAGGCCTCCATAGGCGACAGAGAGGAGACGATACTCAGAAAATCAACTTTCTATCTCCAGCCACAGACGACGACTCACGCAGGTATTTAGGTAAATGGAAGAGCACGAAGAAGGGAAACCAGTGCCAGGAAGACAAACAAAGCAGCAAACAGCAGACAATCACTCTGGAGATCCACTGAAACCTATTGAAGAATTCCTTGCTTTACTGCAGTTTTAGAGTCATATTGGATTGGGTTCATCAAATGAAAAGAGATGTGGGGGCATATTATCAAGAAACGGCGTTAATATTATCGCCGCTTTGGCGGCTAAAGCGGTGATAATGGGCTTGATAATATGCCCTCGAGAATTCCCATAGAAGCCCATGTTCTGGTGTCAACATGGGCTTCTATTGGAATTCTCTGCGACATATTATCAAGCCCATTATCGCCTCTTTAGCGGCAGTTTTCTGCCACTAAAGCGACAATAATTTTAACGCCGTGCTTGATAATATGCCCTGTAGTTCTGTTTTGGGTTTGGAAGTACTTCAGTGGCGAGCACCATGCTTTTTTTTCACTGGTAAAGATGGAAATTAATGAAAAGGAGTAAGACTGTAATGGGTGTAGTACTAAAGAGAAAAGCCAGGAGTGCCATATGGCTTTGTGGAGCAATTTGGAGAAGACTCAGGGGCATATTAATGAGCCCCTTGCGGTAACTACAAAATCATGTTTATGAGGTCATGCAAAGCCTCATTGATATGGAGTAAGACAAGGCAACGCAAATCACTGCATTGCCTTACTCTGCTCTAGGGAGGAGTTGCATGGGCATTGCATTATTTCGCAGTGGTAATTTAATTTACTTATGATAATCCGACTTGTCATCTAATTGATGAACTTTTAAAAGTGATTTAAACATATTTCAAAAAATCAACTGAACTGTTATTAATATTTTCACGTATAACACCATTTTATGTATCTAGAATATTCACCCACAAACCTTTGGTTTTGTTATGTTACTTTATTTCTATGTTGAGTTATAAAAAAGAGCTTAATAATATAGGCATAATGCGATTCTTTAGGAAAAGTTCCAGAGGGCAAATTTGAGAATTGTCCAGTATATCTAGTATCCCGTTGTTATTTCTCCTGGTGTATGTATGTCTGACACCTTCACTGAGGAAGCAGTATGTAGGATGCAGGACAGAGAGCTGGGAGCTCTGCAAGTAAATGGCACTGTGCCCACTGCAGCCCCCATGGTCTCCCATCCCCTATTGGCCCGGCCTTCCTCCCTGTCTTGGCTCAGCCTCCACCTAGGGCACCTTGGGCCCACACCTCGGCACCAACGTGGTTATCTCAGCCACCTCGGCCCGTCTACCCCCCCCCCCCCCCCACCGCCCGCAATCCTCTTTCTAGACCTAGCACTGACAACTCAGGAAGATCAAGGTGGTGTGGTGAGGCAGCATGGTGTGAGCGGCAGAGCACTGAGGGAAGCAGGGGAGGCTGAGGAGTGGATCCGAGGAGAACCGAAAGAGCAGCCTGGAGACCAGGAAAATCCCAGCGGCGGGTGGCAAGGAGGAGCGTCACCATACTAGATGGTGGTTCCATGCAATGTGCGGAAAGGACTGGCGTTGGTGTGGCTTGCGCCTGCAGTCGAAGCCCACAAACCCACACATTCGCCCGCTCAACTGCCACTCGGCAGCTTTGAGGATGGGCTACCTAGCTGATGCAGCTGATGCATACGACGCACCATTTTGAAATATGGAGCGCTTACAAGAAGTGAGTCGCTTATAAATAAGGAACTCCTAGAGGGGAGTGTTGTTTGAGTTTCTGAAATTCTGAAAATAGTCCCTAAGCTAAGTTAACTTTTGAGTGCTATGTCAGGTGAAGCTCAACAGCTCTTCGACTGCGCCCTTAGCAGAATCTGGGTTAATCACCAGTTATCAGCCATCAGACCACGCCCCGAAGTGGAAGGCCGTCCTTCTGTACTCCTTCTGCCTTCAGCTGGGGAAGTTAATAATTGTCCACCTGGCCGAATTCATCCTTTTTCGGAGGTGACAGCTGAAGTGCAAAAGCTCTGCCTTGAGCTTAAGCCGCAAAACTCACAGGGGCAGATTTACATGCCCCTTGCGCCACTTTTGCGTCAAAAAAAGTGACGCAAAAGTGGCGCAAGGGGCTTGTAAATAAGCCCCTCAGTGCGGCAGGGCCAGGCTTAGACCCTGCCCTTGCAGAATGGGGCCCCGTAGTGCGTTGCTTCTTCAGGTTCAAGAGCAGCAAAGGTCGCATAAATCAGCAAAGAGACAGAAACATAAAAATACCCCCATTAGTAAGCGGGGGAACATACAAGCACGGAAGATGCTTGATAACAATGCATGCACTATCTTGGGCCACATAAATGAGGGAGCCGCCTTGGCCAAGGAAGACATCCGTAGAGGAAGTGCTTCAACCCACATTTACTAGAAGAATCAGGTTCGGTTTTTTTGCCACACGAAAAAAACAGTATTGCGTTATCATGCACGGACCAGAGTGAGCCCGGACTGAGCCAAAGCGTTTGTAAATATTGTGCCCTAAGTGAGAGTGATATGACCAACTTCACTGTAGCGCCAAGATCGCTTTTTTCTAGGACACGCGGGCCTCAACATGAATACAGACAATGAATGAGGAGCCATTGTGTGAAAAAAAATAATGATAGGGTAGGAGAGTACAGCAGAAATGTATCAACTAAAACACTAAACACGATTCTCCTCAGACAGAAGACTGGAATAATGCAAGTAAGAAAGAAGCCAACAGGAGGCAAACATGACGAAACCATGGGAATCATGGGAAATATGGAGCCCTTTGAGGGTAGCAAGACAAAATCTCAGCAAACCCCAGATTTTATTAGCTATCATTTAATTTTCTGCGATGGACGAGGCAGAACAAGGTGAAGAAGCAGAGTGTGCTGAGGGCATAGAGGCCATTAAAAATCGAGCCGTGCACAGGGATCGGGATGGTATTGATCCCTCATCAATCAGGGAGATAGAGCCAGCAGGGCGACAGTTGCCCACTCCTTAATAATTCAAACTTCTGCACCTCCCAACAACAACAGAAATCAAATCAACATCAGGCACAACATGAGCCTCAACAACTAATAGTGGAGACAACAGGCTCACAAGCAAGGGACAAGGGAAACAGCAAACTGGCTAAATGGGGAAAAGGACCAGGCCCTAGTACTGGGAAAAATTAATGACACATTGAATGCCATGGTACAGGCAGCCGTACTACAAGCGGACAAGCTGGAGGCACAAGTCACCATTTTACAGACAATAGCTGCACTAATTACGAGAATTGATGCCAGACTGGATCACCTTCTACCCTTCCCTGCAGGAGGTGTCTCCCCTCCTGTTGCTGCTTGCCTGACTGTCTACAGTGCTAGTGAGTGCCTCAGACCCCCTCCTATCACCAGACAACGCCGGGCGAACCGGAATTCCTTTCCCAGCAGCCCCATAGGCGGAGCCGGCTGTTATCCACATTTTCGAACTTCCCAGAGCCGAATAAAGATCACTTATGACTCCTGCATTGTGGGAAGCCACCTCCGCCCTTCCCTGCTGGAGGTGTTTCCCCTCCTGTTACTGCCTGCCTGCCTACCTACAGCGCTAGAGAATGCATCAGACCCCCTCCCACCACTAGACAATGTTGGCCAGACCTGGGCTTATTTTCCCAGAAGCCGGGACGTGGAGCCAGCTGGTATCCACATTTTATCGTCTCCTGGCGCCAAATAAAGATCACCTGTGGCTCCTGCATTGCTGGAAGCCACCTTCTGCCCTTCACTGCAGGAGGTGTCTCCCCTCCTGTTTCTGCCTGCATGCCTACCTACAGCGCTAAAGAATGTCTCAGACCCCTCTCCCACCACCAGACAATGCCGGGCAGACCTGACCTCATTTCGAGCAGCCCTGGAGGCGGGGCCAGCTGGCATCTAAATTTGTGCACCTCCCGTCGCCAAATAAAGGTCACCTGTGTATTCTGGATCACAGGAAGCTGCCTTCCGCCCTTCCCTGCAGGAGGTGTCTCCCCTCCTGTTGCTGCTTGCTTGCCTACCTACAGCACCAGAGAGCACCCCAAATCCCCTCCCACCACTGGACTACGCAGGCCGGACCGGACTTAATTTTTCAGCAGCCCCGGAGGCGGGGCCAGCTGGCATCTAAATTTGGGCACCTCCCGTCGCCAAATAAAGGTCACATGTGTATTCTGGATCACAGGAAGCTGCCTTCCGCCCTTCCCTGCAGGAGGTGTCTCCCCTCCTGTTGCTGCCTGCTTGCCTACCTACAGCACCAGAGAGCACCCCAAATCCCCTCCCACCACTGGACTACGCAGGCCGGACCGGACTTCATTTTTCAGCAGCCCCGGAGTCGAGATCAGCTGGTATCCACATTTTCACACCTCCTTGTGCTGAAACAAGGTCACTTGCTGTTCCACGCATCACAGGAAGTGCGCAGGCATAGCTCAGGCAAAGCTGGGCCAAGGGCGGAACCGTCTTTTCCTATCAGACCCAGGAGGAGGATGGACCACCCCCTCTGTCGCCTGACCCCCAGCTTAAGGGTCTGTTCCCTTCCCCTGCACTGCATGCGGTCCCTCCCTGCGCTGCTTGCTGCCCATGTGCTGCCTGTGGGAGCTGCCTGTGGTCCCTGCCCCTGCACTGGTTGCTGCTCCTGTGCTGCCTGTGGCCCCTGCCCCTGTGCTACCTTCTGCCCTTGAACTGCCTGCCCCTGTGCTGCTTGTGCTGGAGCGGGTTATGCAAAATTTTGTATACCCATACCATTTTGCATGTCATTTTATTAATTAGATTAATTAATTAATTATAATTGTACTAATGGTTTGGAGTGATGTGAGAATAACTAACCAACCTTATTAATGACCGAAATCCACGTGGGATTTGCATCTGCATGGCCTAATTAATTACGTGAATTAAATTCCGTACGCATACTAATGATAGATAAAAAGAATGTTGCATGATATATGTTGCTTTAGTGATGTAACTGTGATTCGTGCTTTATTTTGTAAGTATAACCGCATTGAGTGTTGCTTTTGCTAGATAAATACACACACATATGGGTATTAACAAGGGAATAACATTTAATTAGTCGTTTCTATATATTAATTACGTTTTTGTGTCTCTTTGCTTAAGTTGTCCATTTTGGCCTGCCAAAAGATGGCTGACTTTGGTGCCTAACCTGACTGCCAACGCTGAAAAAGGCTTGGGTGAAGTGCGCCTCCGCTGCCATGATACACAGTGGCCTTCCTGTGACCCTAACTCGACTGTGCCTCTCAAGGACGCTCTGGGCTGCAAGCCAGATGCCCTGAAAGAAACAATAAAAAGATACTTTGGACCGGGAAAATTATGAACTACATCTAAAGAGACATTTAGCGCATGGGAACCCTGTTGAACAAATTTAACTGACCAATCAGAGACATTTAAGAATAATATTTGATACTTTTGGAATGTGATTTTACTATAAATTATGGTAGAATAGAGAGGTAATTAGATTCGTCGGAGCGCGCTTTCGATTTCCTGATGATATGCTGACGGAGAGGATGGTGACACTGCAGGACTGTTAGCCTAAATCTCTGACGGACTGAATTAATGCCCAAATTCCTGATGAACTTAACCTGCTAAATTGATGGGCATAGAATTGCGAGACTACCAGATTTGACATAGAGGACGACTTTAGCCAGAATAGGTAAATATGAATGGCAACTTGATCAAATGAATGATTTAATCTGCAATATTAATATAAATTTGGATTTGAACATCTACAGAAATGAGTTGGGTTGTTTATTCATTGAAATGTGTTAATGTAAAGGTTAATTAGATTATGAGGATTTCACTAAAACTACAACTAACAGATCCGTCCCGGCGAGGAGGATGATACCAAATGTGGAAAATAGGGCCTAATGAGTATTAGAAGGGTTTGTAGTTGTGTTGCTCATTAGGGTAAAGTGGTATCTTCCTCCCTCATTATTCAGCGTTTGGAAGGATAAATCGCCTCTCGCACGGACTAATGGTAAGTGTGCGTTGGTGTTATGGGCCCCACCAGCGAATGTATAGATAGTGTGTGTGTGTGTGTGTGAGATCATTTAGTCCGTGGCAGCTGGGAGGGATTTTGTTTTCCGCACTGCATCAGTTTTTCTAGTAGCAGTATGATGTTTTTTATTGTTTGGTTTAGTGATTTTTGCTTGTACATTGCTTATTGATTTTGGTTATTGATTGGTATTGATTTATGTACTAACACTCTATGTTGAGTTACGTTGAGTTTAATGTTGTTTGCACAGCTTCTGGGATGTAGGAAGTTGGAAGTTTGTAACGGTTCCGTAGTAGAGCAGAGGTAAGCGCTTCTCTCGGGAAAGACAGAATTGTTGTTGCCCTGTAGGTACACAGGGGAAACGTGTGACACGTGAAGTTGCACGGCGCATTGTCTGAGTTCGATTCGGTGACATCGCCGTGTGTTGCCATTAGAGACATTTTCTGTGTGAGAGAAGTGTGTATGATAGCGAAGGTTACCTGTGAAGTTCTGGTCTTAGGTACCAGGGATCCAACTGGCATTCCGATAACGCTTATCACTGGAAAGGTAATAGGTACTCTATGAGCTTGTTAGAAGGACAAAGCAGAGGTAAGCGCTGCTTTGTAAACGTATGTCATAATTCTGTAGTAGAACAGACTGTTCGCTGTTCTCGGGAAAGACAGAATTCTGTGTGAATGTACTACATTTTCCGTGTGAAAGTGCGTGAATGAAATAGCATTCAGGTTAATTGTGAAACTCTGGTTTTATTTCTCAGGAGCATTGGGTCTCCAACTATGTGTCTTAACTCTGGAGAAATGGTTAACTAATGCTTGTTAGAGGGGTGAAGTAGAGGGATGTGCTACTTTATCAACGGAAGTAACGATTCTGTAGTAGGGCAGAGGTAAGCGCTGCTCTCGGGAAAGACGGAATTCTCGTGAGAAAGGTCTTTTTGCTGTTCTTTGGTTAGCGAAGCGGACAATGGAGATTTTTCTATGTTGTTACTAACAGAAGTGTAGAAAATTGAAACAAAAACTTACTGAGTGGATTTGTAAAGGAGGGGTAGACAGAAGCAGAAGCAGTAGCTGCCGCAGCGGCTGCTGACGTCAGAACGACCGCGCTGGGATTGGACAGTCGGTCAGGACTGCGAAACGCCCTGGATTGGTGCGTTAGTGTACGCCGCGCTAGGATTGGAGAAGAAACAGGGTGACATAGACGCTCCTTATTGGTGCATTAGTGTGAGACGCGCTAGGATTCGAGGACTGTGACAGTGACGTGAACGCTCTGAATAGGTGCATTAGTTTGAAGTCGTGCTGTGATTGGATAGATTAGCGGTACAGTTGTAAAGAGGGACTAGCGTTGCGCGAAAGACAAGAAAATGTATTACGACCCTCCAGAAAAGGAGAAAAAGACCCGGTTAGGGAGAATTAAGAAGTGGTTTAAGAAAGACAGACCAGTTAAGACTAGGGAAGGACAGCTACTTCCTCCACCGAAAACCCCTGCATCCTTTATGATTGCGAAATATTGGTATAATACTTGTATTTGTTTGGATAACTGGGTGAGATACACCAAGGACGACGGATACTAGCTTTTCCAGAGCATGGTTCATTTAATTTGGCTGTTTTAAGAAACTTAAGGGAAAGAATGATGAATTTAGAGCCAAGACCTAGGCTTTGACCGAATGGGAAGACGAAATGCATGAACGAGAAAGAAACAGAAGTGGTAGAGGATATAGGTACTGGTTTGGAAGACCATACAGACATGAAACGCATAGTGATCAAATGAAAAGATGGCGAGATGCGAGCATGACTGAGTGTGTGTTCCCTGTAAGAACTGTAGGAGAGAATGAAGGTCGAAAGTGTGCGGAAAAGAGGCATAACTTGAAGTCGAGAGGGTATGGAGCGAATGAGTCTGAGGATGATGTTCTTGATGATATGTTTTATAAAAATCCACCACCGTATAGATCAGAACCAGAAATGTTAACTCCAAGTGCCCCAATGAGAGAAACAGTGCGAATTATAAAATCGGAACCAGAATCCCTAAGCCTGAGTAAAAACAGTGGTACCGGGGAAGTAGAAAAGAGATCGGAAGGAAGATCAGATCGAGAAAATTCTGTAGAATTAGCAAAAACAACCCTGGAATTAACTGAGAAAATAAGATAATTGACCAAGAATTTAGAAGCAGATAGGTCCAGCAATGCCTATTTTTGAAAAACAGAAGGACAGTGAGCATTGTTTGACAGTCCCTTACAGAAATAGTAACCCTGTAGAACAACCAAGAGTGAGACAGAATGAGAATCCATGGAGACAGACTATGAGTGTAATGGAACCAAATTTTACAAATAATCCATTTGTAGATCAGAATTGTGCAGAGAGACGTATAACAATGATAGAGAGAGTGTCAGAAACACAAAATGATTTTGGACACGGAAGTGTAGAAAAACCAGTAGGACCATCAACAGACGAGTTAAGTGAATGGTTAAGAAGCTTGCACAAAAAAGACAAAGAATCCCAATCAATTGATGTGGCCAAGTTACGAATGGTATTGGAAGAGTTAATCGTAGGGACTATCCCGACAGAAAAATTGAAAACCAGGATGAAGAATTATTATTCTTGTGCAAAAGTGTGACCTGGAGAGCGAAAAACTTGCATGAAAGGTTAGAAGAAGTAGCAAATGAAATGGGTATTGATATTGAAAAGGTAAAAGCCTTGCAGAAACCATATCGAGTAGAATTCACTGAAAAGGACATTGAGAACAGGAACACCACAGGATGAATAGGTCAAATTAAGGACATAATCATTTTGCTGAGAAAATGGGGAGACGTGGATAAATGGAGAAGCAGGTGGTATAGAAAACGGGATGATGCCCCAGATAAGACATTTTCAGCCTTTCCTGTAAGAGAAAAAGAGAAGGTAGTGACTGAGTGCCCTATGAGAGAGATTCCAGGAGGAGGATATGTACATGTCCCATGGACGAGACAGGATATTTTGTCATTTATGAATGACTTCCCTCGACTACGCGAAAAGCCCGTCGAGTGGTACAGACAGGTAGACAGATTTGTAAAATTGTCTAAAGTACTATGGATTGATTTGAATAGTCTGTTTGATATAATAGTACCAGCAGACCTATGGTCAGAGTGTAAATTAATGATAAACTGGACAACCAAGGAATATCCAAGGGATCCTAAAACAGGAGCACCATACCCCGAGGTAATGAAGAAGTATGAGCAGGTTATGGTATTTTTGAAAAATAAAGTGCCCCCTAAAGAAACAGACTGGGTAAAAATTGATCGAACACACCAGGAAAGTAAAGAGTCAGTACATGTATACTATGAGAGGCTGATACAAGCTTTTAAGCAGTTTAGCGGAGATGAGAATCTGAGTGAAAAGGATTTGAGCCATTTTGTATACAGATTTGTATATGGTTTACGACCAGAAATTGGTGATATGATTAAACAGCATACGGTAGATTGGCAAAACAAGAAAATAGATGAAGTATTGAGACATGCTAAATACTTCAGTGATGAAATTGAAGACAAACAGCGAATGTTAAAGGAGAAGGCAATGTGGGCACAGGTAAAGGTAGCGGAGATACAGGAAGCACAATTGGTGGAACAAGCAGGGACCAAGCCAAAATTTAATAATGGGAAGTACAAAGGGAACATTGAAGAAGCTAAGAAGAAATTTCCGTGTCATAATTGCGGCAGGATAGGGCATTGGAAATCCGAGTGTAAGTACCCCCTGAGTACTAACAATGAAAATCCATCATTGAACCCACAGGTGCAGCATAAGGTGAGTGGTCAACTGCAGCAACAGCAGCAAGTTTTTCCCCCACAGAATCAGGTGCCAAAGCCGCCTTTTCCACAGAGCAGAAACACACAGAAGTATAGTAGTGAATCGGGATTCTACAATGAAGAACAGGTAAATAAACTGCCGCGCGCTAGCGCTGTCTCGCAGAATTGGCTGCAACGTGATGAGAGTAACGCAGAAGAGAGCTATTGACGGTGCCGAAGGGAGGAAGAAGAGTGCGTACTTGGTGCAACTCTAGAAGTAGACCAGACAGGACCTTTTGTAGATGGGAGGGTTAATGATGAAAATATTACTTTCCTAGTGGATACTGGTGCTACTCGATCAACTGTTAGATCAGCTGATGTTAAGAATCTCCCTCTCTCGGATGAAACGATCCAAGTAGTTGGTGTGTCCAACAGGCAAATTAAGACCTATCTTACAGAACCAGTGAAAGTCAGCATAGGGAAATTTTCAGAAATGCACCGATTTGTGGTGTGTGACACCAGTCCTGTGAATTTATTAGGTAGGGACCTGTTGTGCAAAATGAATTGCACTATATTTTGTACTCCGGATGGAATAGCTTTTGAAACGCCAGATGATGATGTATTGTATAAGATGACCCTAGCTAACAGAGAAAGTGAAGTTACTGAAACATATGCTGTATTCAACCCTGATGAATTACCAAAAGAACTAAGAAACTCTGTAAAAGCAGAGGTTTGGGATTTCACTGGAGAAGATGTAGGATTAATGAGAAATGTAGATTCAGTTAAAATAACTGTAAAAGAAGGAGTAACGTATCCAAATGTTCCACAGTACAGATTGACACCTGAAATAAGGTGTAACTCCTATAATAGAGAAAATGATCGGACAAGGAATCTTGAGAGAAATAATGAGTAGTCCATGTAATTCACCAATAATGGGACTGAAAAAGCCTAATGGGAAATTTAGGATAGTGCAAGATTTGAGAAAGGTGAACACAATTGTGGTATCATGTTGTCCCATTGTACCAAATCCATCAGTGATTTTATATCAGATTCCCCATGATGCAGAATGGTACACAGTAATTGATCTGTGTCATGCTTTCTTTTCCATCCCATTGCACCATGACAGTCAGCAAATTTTTGCATTTCGTTTTGGTGAGCATATTTTGGCATGGTGCCAAATCCCACAGGGGTATACAGAGAGCCCCTCAATATTCAATCAGTTGTCAAAGAGATCTTTGGAGAGTCTAGAAATGCCAGAAAATTCTGTACTGGTACAATATATTGACGATCTTTTGGTGGCGTCAAAAACACATGAAGCCTGTGAGGTAGATACAATAGCCTTACTGAATCATTTGGCAGATGGAGGACTTAAAGTGTCACCTGCAAAACTACCGTTTTGTAAAAAGGAAGTGCAGTATCTGGGACACAACATTGAGAAAGGACTAAGGAAAATAACCATAGACAGAATCAGAATAATAAAAGGAATGAGAGCTCCCATGACTCAAAGAGAAGTAAGAATATTTTTGGGAATGGTAGAATACTGCCGTCAGTGGATAGGGAACTTTTCCTTAATCGCGAAGCCTTTGGTGCGATTAACGAGAAGTGATGTAAAAGATCCCCTTGAATTAAACAAAGAAGAATTGGCAGCATTTAGACAATTGAGAGATGGTTTGTGTGAAGCACCTGCATTAGGTATGCCTGGCTATGAGAAAGAATTTGAGTTGTATTGCAGTGAGAGAAATGGATGTGCACTTTCTGTGTTGACCCAGAAACATGGAAAATTGAGAAGACCAATTGCATATTTTTCATCAATGCTAGATCCAGTAGTTGTAGGTTTACCTGGATGTCTGAAAGCAGTGGCTGCAACATGTCGAAGTTTGGAGCAGAGTGAAGGAATTGTGATGGGTTATCCATTGAAAGTGTTTGTACCCCATGATGTAGCAATTCTGCTGACAAGGAGTCGTACTCAGTATATGACACACAGTCGGCTGACTAAGTATGAGAGGGTCATATTAGGAGCAACTAATGTGAGTCTTGCAAGATGTGTGAATGTGAATCCAGCAACATTGTTGCCTGATAATGAGATTGTGGAGGTAAGAGATGAAGTTGATCATGATTGTCTGGATGTACTTGATTTCTGTACCAAACCACGACCAGACATGAAAGATGTACCTTTGCCAGAAAGTGATTTTGAGATGTTGGTTGATGGGTCATGTTTGAGAACAGATGAAGGAGTGCTGAGTGCAGCGTATGCAGTATGCACAGTCGCAGCAGTAATTGAAGCCTCATATTTGAAAGGAGTGAAATCAGCCCAGGTAGCTGAACTTGTGGCTTTGACTAGAGCATGCAAGATTGGGAAGAGTGTGAGAGTGACTGTGATAACTGACAGCCAATATGGCTTCGGAGTCGTCCACGACTTCTTCCAACTATGGCTACAAAGAGGTTTCCTGACCTCGAGTGGAACTCCCATTAAGAATGCAGAAGTGGTTGGAAAATTGCTTGAGGCGATACAGCTGCCTAAACAATTGGCTGTTGTAAAATGTGCTGCACATAGTCAAGGTGGTGATTATATTGCCACCATGAACAGGTACGCCAATGACATGGCGCAGTATTGTGCACGAAATCAGAATTCGGTCAATCGGGCTAAGGAAAGAGAAATGTCTTCTTGCTCATTGATGTTCACTAACATTGTGGGAACTTGGGAAGAGGTAAATCAATTGCAGGATGAGGCAGGAGATGAGGAAATGAGACAGTGGGTAAAAGCAGGATGTGCCCCAAGGGAAAAGGATCATGTGTGGGTCTATAGAGATGGAAGACCAGTTATGCCTGATAGCATGATGTCTACCATGGCACGGATGAATCATGGCCAGGGACATATTGGACGGGATGCTATGATCAGGTCATTTAAAGAGACCTGGTACAATGCAAAATTCAGACTTGTGGCAGAAAGTCTTTGTCAGAGATGCTTAATATGTCAGCAGTACAATCCTGGCAGGAAGACAGTAGTGAGTCTGGGAACAATAGGTCGAGAAGGAGGGCCTTTCACCAGAATGCAGGTAGATTTCATTGAGATGCCTCCCTGTAACAGATTGAGGTATGTTTTGGTAGTGGTCTGCCGATTCTCCAGGTGGGTGGAAGATTTCCCAACAAGAAGAAATGGTGGGTTGACAGGAGCCAAGCTACTGTTGAGAGTTCATCCTCAGGTTCGGGTTCCCAGTGACAATTGAGTCAGACCGAGGAGGACATTTCCATGATGAGATTGTAGAATTAATTTGTGAAGCATTGAATGTACAACAAAAACTACATTGTTCCTACCGACCAGAGGCTTCTGGTGTGGTTGAACAGATGAATGGTACTATCAAAAATAGAATAGGGAAAATGTGTTTGGCCACAGGTATGAAATGGCCTGATGTCTTGCCTCTTATACTCATGACAATCAGGGCCATTCCAGACAGAACCACAGGATTAAGTCCTCATGAAATAATCATGGGACGTGCAATGATACATGTGTTTATACCAGTCAACAAGCTGATGACAATTTCTGATGACATGGTGTTGGAATACTGTAAAGGCCTGGCTGACGCAGTTCATTCTGTGTTTCATCAGGTTGGACCAGATGCCACCACACTTGAAAAGAAGCAAGCCCATGATCTGAGCCCAGGTGATTGGGTAATGATAAAAGTCCACAGAAGAAGAAATTGTCTGGTTCCAATGTGGGGAAAACCACGACAAGTCATTTTGACCACGACCACAACTGTGAAGTGTGCTGGACTGAAAAACTGGATCCATGCCAGTCATACCTTGAGAATTCCAAATCCAGTGGACAGCACAGGAAAAGAATACTTTGATGAATCAGAATCAAGCACTGAATCAGATGGCGAAGGGTCAAAGACTGAAGGAAACTCTGAAAGGGGGGAAACAGAACAAAGATCAGCTTTAGTTCCCAGAAGTGTCGCTCTGAGAAGAAGATTGCAGTTTTCCGAATCCAGCGATTCTGGAAACGAGCAAGAAGCGCAGGGTTCCAAGAAGGAACACAGGAAGAAAAGAGGAAAGGGTACTGAAGACGCAATAAAAGAAATTCGTGGAAAGGAAGTACCAGATGAGAGACTGAGAGAAATTCCACCAGAAGTAACAAATCTAAGTGAACAAGGGACAGGTACAGAGAGAGAGGGACATATTTCAGCGGAAGACTTTCGAGGAGGTGTAGGGAACTGCAACATCGAGTTAGGTGAAGGGACAAGTAGCCAGCAGGAAGATTGAGTGCAGGAGACCCGAGGAGGGACAGAAGTAGGGAAAGCAAAACAAGTGGTGGAAGAAGAAGTCGCTGAAAAGACGAAGCAAGTTGAGACACAGTCTGAAGAGAGTGAAAATGAAATACCTAAAGGTCGAGTTCTAAGAAAGAGAGCTTGGAGGAATTAAAAGAATGACAAAGGAAGTAAAGTAAAAAGAGTTGCAAGAGATGATGTTTGGCCCAATAAAATAAGGAAACTGAGATATCGATTGACAAGAGTGAAATCACCAAGAGCTGAACAGGTGAATGAAGTGACAAGTCAAGAAAAATCAAAAGAAAACGAATTAACTGAAGACAAAGAGAGTAGAAGAACAAGAAAACCTAACCAGAAGTTTAGGTCACCAGAATGGACGTACGTGGCACTGCCTGAACAGGGAGAAGAGGCAGATAGTCAAGGAAATCCAGAGGAGACTCTACTGAAAGTGGTTGAGGATGCAATAGAATCGGAAATCCTGAGAGTTCTCTTGTCCGACATTGGAGAAGAAGAAACGGAAGTTCAGGAAAATCCATATTTGGAAGACGAGAGGAGAGTGAAGAATGATGAGATGCCAAACTGAATAAGTTAAGAAACTATTGATGAAGAAAACAAGATATTGGATTAAAAATAGTGACTGCTAGAACCAAATAGGTGTTAGAACCTTAGGTTAGAAAAACTAGTTGTGAAGTAAAAGAGGCTAAGTCAAAAGACACGGTCCATTTTAACAAGATGGCTAACATAGAAAGTAGTAAAGGTAGATGTACATTCATGAAAAGATGGTGTAAAATGTGTTGTTGTTGTACAGGATTATTAATGCTTTTATGGAGCATCCTTGCTCTTGTCATTTCCTTTAAGGCTACTATAGACACTTTAGAAGGACATAGTGAGAATAAAACTAATATAGGGAAGATTTCAAAGGTAGTTCCAACTAGAAAAGATAAAAATTATTTGCATAAAGATAGGTCAATAACAGATTTTTCTAATAATGTTTTTTCAAAATTATTGTATGAATATGTAAAGACAATGGATGTACGGGACTGCTACGTATGTATGCAGTTACCTGCATCTGTTTCTGAGGGAGTGACATATCATCACCTTCCAGCAACGTATGGCATAACATGTAGTGTAATAGCTAGTTTATTTTATGAGACAGGGAAATTAGAATATTATTTTTCAGATGTAGATAACATTTTTGCGCAAGTGCCTTCTTATAATAAATTAAACAAAGTAAAACCAGCTAAGGTATTAGGTGAATTTTTCTTAGAAACTAAGGAACTAACATTAGAGTATATTTTTAGAAACAATTTAACATGTAGTTTGAAAAAGGAGGAAAAGACATTCCTAGACATGGTTGAGGAAAGGAGATTGAAAATGCAAAAGAAAGCAGTAGTGGATGGGGATTCAAAGGTGGAAGAGATCCAGTCTTTCCTGGATTATATTTTATTTGTGGGAACAGGGCATATTATCGTTTGCCAGACCATTGGTATGGCACATGTTACGTAGGCCTGGTCTTTCCAAAAATCTTTCATATGGATAGAGGAGAAGATGGTGTACATTGCTTAAGTAATCATTTAGCTAGAACCAAGAGAGAATCTTGGGCAGAAATTGTAGGTGATATTTTTCAGGCATTGATACAAGCAGTGGGAATATCTCTGAATGCAAACAAAATTAGAACATTGTCAACAGTAGTGGATCGCTTGTCAACAAGCACCGCTGGAGGATTTTTATAGGTTAATACTGAAATGGTTGCCATGCGTGCCATGGTAATGCAAAATCGACTTGCCCTTGATATTTTATTGGCAAAAGAGGTTGGAGCCTGTGGAATGCTGAAAGTTCAACATTGTTGTGCTTACATTCCTGACGAAAGCAAAGATCTGAAAACTTATATTAAGAATATTACTGAATTGCATGATGAACTTGCACCACTGGAGGTTGAAAGTGTTTGGGATAGAATTGGAAAGAAAATAGCTGAAATTAAGAATTTCTTAGTAAAAATAGGTAGTACAATTATAGGTGAAATATTATTTCCATTAACATGTGTAATCTGCATAATTTTAATGATAAGATTATGTTGTATGTGCTATAGAAACGAGAAAAATAAGAAAAGAATAAAAAGAGAAAATTCAAAAAGAAAAGATAAGAAACAAGATAGAGATTTGGAAGAGATAACATTAGAAGAATGGAAGGAGAGTATTTATAAAACTGCAAAAAGAGAAGAAATGGGTGAAACTGAATTATGATTATGAGCAAGAAAACATTTTAAAGATTCCGTAAAGACAGAACAAAATTTTGGGTGGTGTGGTGATAAAATCACCAAAGGGGGATTGCTGGAGCGGGTTATGCAGAATTTTGTGTACCCACCCCATTTTGCATGTCATTTTATTAATTAGATTAATTAATTAATTATAATCGTACTAATGGTTTGGAGTGATGTGAGAATAACTAACCAACCTTATTAATTACCGAAATACACGTGGGATTTGCATCTGCATGGCCTAATTTATTACATGAATTAAATTCCGTACGCATACTAATGATAGATAAATAGAATGTTGCATGATATATGTTGCTTTAGTGATGTAACTGTGATTCGTGCTTTATTTTGTAAGTATAACCGCATTGAGTGTTGCTTTTGCTAGATAAATACACACACATATGGGTATTAGCGAGGGAATAACAATTAATTAGTCATTTCTATGTATTAATTACGTTTTTGTGTCTCTTTGCTTAAATTGTCCATTTTGGCCTGCCAAAAGATGGCTGACTTTGGTGCCTAACCCGACTGCCAACGCTAAACAAGCTTTGGCTGAAGTGCGCCTGCGCTGACAAGATACACAGTGGCCTTCCTGTGACCCTAACTCGACTGTGCCCCTCAAGGACGCTCTGGGCTGCAAGCCAGATGCCCTGAAAGAAACAATAAAAAGATACTTTGGACCGGGAAAATTATGAACTACATCTAAAGAGACATTTAGCGCATGGGAACCCTGTTGAACAAATTTAACTGACCAATCAGAGACATTTAAGAATAATATTTGATACTTTTGAAATGTGATTTTACTATAAATTATGGTAGAATAGAGAGGTAATTAGATTCGTCGGAGCACGCTTTTCGATTTCCTGATGATATGCTGACGGAGAGTATGGTGACACTGCAGGACAGCTGTTAGCCTAAATCTCTGACGGACTGAATTAATGCCCAAATTCCTGATGAACTTAACCTGCTAAGTTGATGGGCATAGAATTGCGAGACTACCAGATTTGACATAGAGGACGACTTTAGCCAGAATAGGTAAATATGAATGGCAACTTGATCAAATGAATGTTTTAATCTTCAATATTAATATAAATTTGGATTTGAACATCTACAGAAATGAGTTGGGTTGTTTATTCATTGAAATGTGTTAATGTAAAGGTTAATTAGAGAATTAGGATTTCACTAAAACTACAACTAACAGATCCGTCCCGGTTAGGAGGATACTACCAAATGTGGAACATAGGGCCTAGTGAGTATTAGAAGGGTTTGTAGGTGTGTTGCTCATTAGGGTAAAGTGGTATCTTCCTCCCTCATTATTCAGCGCTTGGAAGGATAAATCGCCTCTCGCACGGACTAATGGTAAGTGTGCGTTGGTGTTATGGGCCCCACCAGCGAATGTATAGATAGTGCTGCCCCTGCGCTGCCTTCGGTCCCCACCCTTGTGCTGCCTGCTGCCCCTGCGCTGCCTGCAGTCCCTGCCCCTGCATTGCCTGTGGTCCCTGCCCCAGCACTGCCTGCGGTCCCTGCCCTTGACCCTGACTGTTGGAGGGAGGCCCGCCGGGTAGTCGGGGAGACTATTCCGGCACCTTCCTACTGCAAAGTTATAGCCGAGCGCCGCTGAGAAGCCTCCTCGGGGAGGTCTTTCTCCTATGATCGTACTAGGCCCAGTAACACCACCACACAGGACTCAATAGTAGTTGCGAGATTAGGTTCTTTATTGGCAGTAATAGGTGCAATATTTACAGAGGGATCGAGGGATCCTGTCAGAGTCTCAGTGTTCGTTCAAGAGTATAGGGTAGCGGGACAGTCTTAGTGCCAGCCAGGCACGGGAGGGCTCTGCGCCAGAACTTGGATGCTGGTCTCAGAGCGGCTCGGACGTGGAGAGCCGCGACGTCGTCTGCAGGGCTCGGATGGTAGTTCCGCTTAGGTCGAGCCGCAACGAGGTCAGCTGGGCTCTGGTGGTAAGGTTCAACAAGGTCGGGCCGCGACAGCGTCAGCAGGGCCCCAAAGGTTCGTGAAGGTCTTTAAGCACGGTGGAGCTGCGACGTCGTCAGCAGGGCTCAAGGGGTGGTTCAGGGTGAGTCTTCTTCGTAGGGTCAGCCGCGATCCGATCTGCAGGGCTCTCGACTCCAGGATACAACTCCTGCCCTGTTGTCGGGTCGCCCCAGATATAGGACGAGAGCCCTTTGATGTCCGGACCCGTGCGCCCGGAGGGGGCGGAGAGGACGGGTAGGGGCCGGCCAGACGCCCAGCAGGAGAGGCGCCAGGCCCCAGAGAGCTGTGGGGTGATCACACCCAGGTGTGGAGAGACGGTAGGGGGTCCCATCGATACTGCCCTCCGCCGAGAGTGGGAAGGGCTCACGTGGTATCCCCCGAGCCAGGGATTGGCGTCTCGATGTCGGGCCTCGCTGGGACCGAGGCCGGGTAGAGCAGGGTCATACAGGTGGTCACGTGGGGTGACGTGCAATCCAAGATGGAGGAGCCCCGATGTGCATGGGACCTCGTGCGGCTTAGCGCGGGGAAACAGGATCACGCCACGAGGCCGGCTCCCACACGCGTCCCCCCCAGCTGAAGGCAGGGAGAGTCACCCATCTTCTTGGGGGTTCTCCTCGCCGAGGCGGAAGAATCGGGACAGGCCGTCAGCATTGGCGTGGTCGTTGCCGGGCCGGTGTTCAACAGTGAAGTCCATCCCTTGTAGCGAGATGGACCAGCGTAACAGCTTGGGGTTCTCGCCCCGCATTTGCATGAGCCACCGCAAGGGCCGGTGGTCAGTCTGGACCCTGAAGTGGGTACCGAAAAGGTAGGGCCGGAGCTTCTTGAGAGCCCATACCACAGCGAAGGCCTCCCGCTCGATGGTGCTCCACCTCTGTTCTCGCGGCAGCAGTCGGCGGCTGATAAAGGCCACTGGTCGGTCGAGGCCCTTGCCGTCCAGCTGGGAGAGGACTGCCCCGACCCCGTACTCCGAGGCATCGGTCTGGACTACAAATTCCTTGCTGTAGTCGGGGGCCTGTAGCACAGGGGCAGCGCACATGGCTGCTTTGAGAGTATCAAACGCGGTCTGGCAGCGGGGCGTCCAGTGCACCGCCTTGGGTTGTTTCTTTGAAGTGAGTTCCGTAAGGGGGCCCACAATGCTGCCGTAGTCCTTTATGAAGCGTCGGTAGTAGCCTGTGAGGCCCAGGAATGCCCGGACAGCGGTTTGGGTGGCGGGGGGCTCCCACGCCTGGATGGCGTCCACTTTTAACCGGAGGGGGGCCACCTGTCCACTCCCCACCTGATGGCCCAGATAGGTTACAGATCCTTGACCGATCTGGCACTTGCTGGCCTTAATTGTGAGGCCGGCTCTTTGGAGAGCGGTCAGGACTTCCCCAAGGTGTCCTAGGTGCGCGGCCCAGTGGTCGCTGAAGACAGCAATGTCATCGAGGTAGGCCGCGCTGAAGGCTTCGAGACCGGCCAGGACCTTATTTACCAGCCTCTGAAAGGTTGCTGGGGCGTTCTTCATGCCGAAGGGCATCACCCGGAAGTGGTAGTGGCCGTCAGGGGTAGAGAAAGCTGATCGTTCTTGTGCGCTGGGAGTGAGCTTGATCTGCCAGTACCCAGCAGTGAGATCAAAGGTGCTGAGGTAGCGGGCGGCCCCTAAGCGATCAATCAGCTCATCGGCTCGTGGCAAAGGGTGGGCATCAGTCTTGGTAACTGCGTTCAGGCCCTGGTAGTCGACACAGAATCTGAGTTCGGGGCCGTGCCGGGGGCGGCGGCCTTCGGCACCAAGACTACCGGACTGGCCCACGGGCTGTCGGAAGGCTCGATGACTCCGAGGGCGAGCATCTTGGCGACCTCGGTCTTTATGCAGGCCCGGACTCGGTCAGGCACTCTATAAGCGCGGTGTCGTACAGGGGGGCTATCCCCCGTGTCCACGTCGTGGACGCACCAGGGGGTTACCCCGGGCGTGAGAGAAAAGAGGGCAGCGAAGGGTTGCAGTAGCTTCTGGCAATCATGGCGCTGTTCTGGTGTCAGGGTGGCGGAGAGGTGGACGCCCTCCAAGGAGCCGTCTTGGCTCGAGGACCCCAGGAGGTCTGGTAGGGGCTCGGAGTCACTTTCACCCCCATCGTCGGTAGCCAGTAGTAAGCTTAGTTCAGTTCGGGCAAAATGGGGCTTGAGCCGGTTGGCGTGCAGGACCCTGAGGGGGTTCCTCGGAGACTCCATATCGACCAGGTACGTGACGGGGCTCTTCCTTTCAACTATCTTGAAGGGCCCGGTCCACTTGTCCTGCAGGGCGCAGGGGTCCACGGGTGACATGACCCAGACTTGCTGGCCCGGCTCAAACTCGACGGCTGAGGCATTCTCGTCATACCAGCATTTCATATCTTCTTGGCTGGCTTCAAGGTTGGCTTCTGCCAGGGCACGGAACTTTCGAGTCTGGTTCCGCAAGGTCAGGAGGTACCGGTAGACGTCGGGCGGGGCACTCTGGACGTTCGCCTCCCAACCCTCCTTGACCAGGCTGAGGGGCCCTCGGACGGGGTGCCCATACAACAGTTCGAAGGGGCTGAAGCCCAGGGACTTCTGTGGTACCTCCCGGTAGGCGAACAGGAGGCAGGGCAACAGGACATCCCATCTCCTCCTGAGGGGCTCTTCCAGGCCCTTGATCATCCCCTTCAGGGTTCGGTTGAACCGCTCGACCAGTCCGTTCCCCTGGGGGTGGTAAGGGGTGTTGAATTTATAGGTGACCCCACATTGTTGCCAGAGGGATCTCATGTACTTCGAGATGAAGTTCCTCCCCCTGTCGCTCACCACTTCTCGGGGGAACCCCACCCTGGAGAAGATGCCCATCAGGGCCCGGCCCACCACTGGAGCGGTCACAGTTCGGAGGGGAACAGCTTCTGGGTACCGGGTGGCGTGGTCGACCAGTACCAGGATGAAGCGGTGGCCCAGGGCGGTCCGGGGGTCGAGGGGCCCCACGATGTCTATCCCCACTCGTTCGAACGGGGTGTGGACGGCTGGAAATGGTTGCAGGGGGGCTTTCACGCGTCCCCCAGTCTTCCCGCTAGCTTGGCAGGTCGGGCAGGACCGGCAGTGCTGGTCCACGTCTCGTCTCATTCGAGGCCAATAGAAATGGGTCACGAGGCGGCTGTACGTCTTGTCCCGCCCGAGATGTCCGGCGAGGGGCACGTCATGTGCCAGGTTCAAGAGGAATTCTCGAAATCGGAGGGGGACCACCAGCACCCGGCCGGCCCCTAGTTCGGAGACTTTCTGCTCGCTATACAATAAGTCATTGTCCCAATAGACCCAGTGGGTTCCCGAGGGGTCCCCCGCAGCCTGGGCGGCCGCCTGCTGTCAGGCCCCCTCGAGGGACGGGCAGCCCCTCTGTTCTTGCTGGAATTGTTCACGGGTGGGGCCCTCGTTGTGGCGCCACTGGGCCAGCTCGGGGATCTCGCTAAGGGGAGCGGCCTCGTTGGAAGAAAGTTCAGAGGGCCCGGCCTCCTCGTCAGGTTCCTCCGGGCTGGAGGAGGTGGATGGTTCGGGGCCCGCCGGTTTGTCGGGGGCCGGGGCCGCAGCTGGCTGGACGGTCATGGACCGAGTGGTGGCGCAGGCCCACTCGGGTAGTCCTAGCATCCCCAGATGCTCTCGGCGCTCCACCTGGGCCCAGGGGGAGCTCTCTAGGTCGTTCCCCAGGAGGCAGTCCACCGGGGCGTCGTCGCGGACAGTCACTTTTAGGGTGCCGGACACTCCTCCCCACTCGAAGGGTATTCGGGCCATCCGGCACATGCTCTCGGTGTTGTCGGCGGTCCGGACAGGGCAGAGGACATGTGGTAGGATCTGTTCGGGGGTCACCAGATGGCAGCGGACAGCGGTCACACTGGCCCCAGTGTCCCGGAGGGCCTCGGCCAGTCGCCCATTGATGGTGACCCACTGTTGGTACTTCTGGGTGTTGCTTGGGATGGTGGCGCGGGGCACCATTTCTCGGGAGCCTAGGCATACAAGCGACATGGCGGCTGGTTCCCACTCGGGGACCCGTCGTCGTGGTTCTCCTCCTCGTCCTCTCCCTCCCACAGGGCTGCGGCGGCAATTTGTCGGGGAGGTGGCCCCGTGGTCCCGTTCCGTCGGTTCACGGGGCAAGCCGGGTCACTTGCATAATGGCCGGTCTGTTGGCATCCGAAGCAGGTTACTGTCGGTCGTGGTCCAGACCGGGCGATAGGGGTCCCTCTTCGGCCCTGGGTCGGGGAAGCGGGGTTGGTTGTTTGCCCTCGTGGCGGACTTCTGGGCGGTCCAGCTGGGAATTCTCGACTGCGGTGGGACCCCCCTCCTCCGCCGCGCTGGCGGGAAGGTCCCGTGGTGCTCCGTTGGTAGTCCCCCACGGGGTTCCGGGGGACCCGGGTGTTGACCCATCGGTCCGCTTCGTCGGCGAGCTTCCGGGGCTCGGTCAGTTTACTGTCCAGGAGGTGTTGCCTTAGTTCCACAAAGCAGTTGTTGGCGAGGTGCTCCCAGACAATGAGGTTGAATAGTTCGTTATATGAGGTGACCTTGCTCCCTTTGATCCATCCCTCCAACGCTCGGCTGAAGAAGTCCACGTATTCGACCCATGTGGTACCGGGCATCTTCTTGCAGTCCCGGAAGCGTTGCCGGTACATCTCGGCCGACAGTCCGTAGCGTGTGAGTAGGGCTTCCTTCATGTGGTCGTACGAGGTCATCACTGCGTCGGGGAGTTGCAGCAGGGTATCCCGTCCCTCACTGAGGAACCTCCCCCATAGGCCGGCGCCCCAATCCTTCCGGGGTACCCGATGGGAGGTCATGGCGACTTCGTACGCTCGGAACCATTGCTGGATGTCGTCATTTTTATAGTACTCCTTGACGACATCCTTGGGGATGTGAACCTTTGGCTCGGTCGGGGGCAGAGCGTCCCAGGCTCCGGGGTTGCTGGTCTCCCCAGCTTTAGCTTTTAGTTCAAGTTCTTTGAGGCTCCTCTCGTGCTCGAGGGTTAGCCGTCTCTCCTCTAGCTCCCGATGCCTTTTCTTCTCCTCGATTTCTTCTTGTAGTCGTAGTTGCTCCAGGGATATCTCTTTCTCCGCCAGTAGGAGCTCACCGTCCAGCCGGAGTCGGGCAAGATCCATTTCGTGTGTCCGGGCCCTTTCCCGTTCTCGTATCTCTTCGGGGGAAAGGCTGGTGTCTGGGATGGTTCGCTCCCCATTTGTCGGGGCCGTGGTCGGCAGGTTTCCGTCCCGGGCCGAGGTCCCTTCGGCTCGGGGTGGAGGGGTCTCGGGTTCTGCCCAGGCTTTCAGGGCTTTCTGCATTTCCTCCTTGGTGCCCAATCCTGTGGTTGGGATCCCTTTGTCTTTGCAGAATTGTTTGAGTTCCTTGTGGGTGTATTCCTCCAGTTTCTCCAACTGGAAGGTTGCGGCCATGGTTGCTTCTTGGCCATCCATGGTTCCCTTTTTCTCTTCTCGTCTGGTCAGGTAGTGGTTGCGTTACTTGCTTGTACGATTGCGTTTGCTCGGATCCCGCCGCTGGCCACCAAATGTTGGAGGGAGGCCCGCCGGGTAGTCGGGGAGACTATTCCGGCACCTTCCTACCGCAAAGTTATAGCCGAGCGCCGCTGAGAAGCCTCCTCGGGGAGGTCTTTCTCCTATGATCGTACTAGGCCCAGTAACACCACCACACAGGACTCAATAGTAGTTGCGAGATTAGGTTCTTTATCGGCAGTAATACGTGCAATATTTACAGAGGGATCGAGGGATCCTGTCAGAGTCTCAGTGTTCGTTCAAGAGGATAGGGTAGCGGGACAGTCTTAGTGCCAGCCAGGCACGGGAGGGCTCTGCCCCAGACCTTGGATGCTGGTCTCAGAGCGGCTCGGACGTGGAGAGCCGCGACGTCGTCTGCAGGGCTCGGATGGTAGTTCCGCTTAGGTCGAGCCGCGACGAGGTCAGCTGGGCTCTGGTGGTAAGGTTCAACAAGGTCGGGCCGCGACAGCGTCAGCAGGGCCCCAAAGGTTCGTGAAGGTCTTTAAGCACGGTGGACCCGCGACGTCGTCAGCAGGGCTCAAGGGGTGGTTCAGGGTGAGTCTTCTTCGTAGGGTCAGCCGCGATCCGATCAGCAGGGCTCTCGACTCCAGGATACAACTCCTGCCCTGTTGTCGGGTCGCCCCAGATATAGGACAAGAGCCCTTTGATGTCCGGACCCGTGCGCCTGGAGGGGGCGGAGAGGACGGGTAGGGGCCGGCCAGACGCCCAGCAGGAGAGGCGCCAGGCCCCAGAGAGCTGTGGGGTGATCACACCCAGGTGTGGAGAGACGGTAGGGGGTCCCATCGATACTGCCCTCCGCCGAGAGTGGGAAGGGCTCACGTGGTATCCCCCGAGCCAGGGGTTGGCGTCTCGATGTCGGGCCTCGCTGGGACCGAGGCCGGGTAGAGCAGGGTCATACAGGTGGTCACGTGGAGTGACGTGCAATCCAAGATGGAGAAGCCCCGATGTGCATGGGACCTCGTGCGGCTTAGCGCGGGGAAACAGGACCACGCCACGAGGCCGGCTCCCACACTGACCCAGCACTGCCTGCTGCCCCTGCACTGCCTCCGGTCACTGCCCCTGCCTTGCCTGCTGCCCCTGTGCTTCCTGTGGTCCCTACCCCTGTGCTGCATTCGTCCCTGCACCTGTGTTGCCTACTACCCTGTGCTGCATGTGGTCCCTGCTCCTGTGCTGGCCATTTCAGATCCATGCCCACACCCAGGACCACTCAGACAACCTACCAGGACTTCAAATGGAAGCTTCTTCATGGCCACGCAGCGGGTGTACCACCAACACACCGCTGGTTAGACAATGCACAGCACCTGGACCCCTGGCCCTCCAACCACCCTACGGTATACTACCAAGGAACTTCTGGACCCCGGAAGGCAAAGCAACAGCTGCGCATCCTCCTCCCCATGATCCACCAAAGAACCCTCCACCTGATGACATTGCCACTTCTCCTGTCACACAACCTACGAAAGATCCTGTACCACTCCTGCCCACAACACCAAGAGCACCACTCAACCGCTCCATTGTATTCTACTCAATGCCTGCTCACTCTACAAACACAACACGGAAATCTGAAACACCATCACCACCTTCTCCACGGACATTACCTTCATCACCGAAACGTAGCTCAACCCCTCCTCGAACCCCAACACCACCACCCCGAAGGCTACAAAATTATTCACTGAGACCGAGCCAACAAACAAGGCGGAGGCATGGCCATCATCTTCAAGGAAAGCAACAGATGCCCCATCACCAAAGAAGACCCCTACCTCTTATGGAACACCTCAACTTCCTACTGCAAACTGATACGAAGACGATGATAAAAAGCACTCTATCCTACAGACCCCTGGGACTCCAAGCAACATTGAGTGACCCCATCCACAACCTCATTGCCCACTAGACAATTGACTTTCACCACTACGTTCTACTCAACGACCACAACGACGCCAACTCCATTGCCCTCCTGGCGAACCTCAACAACATTCGCCTCATCCAACTGGTTACCAAACCCACGCACAAAGCCAGACACACACTCGACCCCATTTTCACCTCCAGTGACAGACTCAAATTCAGTCACACCACAGAACTCACCTGGACTGACCACACCATTGTACACTTCACCATCATCGATGCCCAGCACACCATCACCAGGTGTCAGATCACCTCCCAGCGCAGCTGGTGCAAGGTCACTAAACTCAGTGGTCACAAGCCCTCACCACCTCCCAAAACGACGCCTCAACAGACCTCGACCAGGCTGTCCAGAACGGTGCCGCCTGGATCACCAACAGCACTGACAAAGTTGCCCCACTAAAACCTACAAAATCCATTAAGACTTCCAAACATGCAAGTTGGTACACCCCAAAACTCAGGCCCACCAAGCGCAACTGCCACCAACTGGAGAAACAATGGCGCACCACCAAGAACCCACCGACAGAGGAGCTCATAAAACAGCCCTCAGCAACTATCACTGGCACAACAAAGACGCCAAGAAAGCAGCCATTGCTCCAGCGTGGAGTGCAAAATCCCTCCCTCTGTCACAGACCAAAGATCTCACATACACACATTATCCATACGTTTGCTGGTGGGGCCCATAACACCAACATTCACTCACCATTAATCCGTGTTTCTTGGGAGGCGATTATCTTCCAAATGCTGGCATGAAAGGAAATACCACTTTACCCTAATGAGTGACAAATCTACGCAACCTTCTGATACTCATTGTGCCCTGAACTTCACCTTTAGTATTCCTCTCATAATTCGTGATGGATCAGTTAGTTGCTGATTTAGCTCTAATTTCTAATTCTCTAATTAACCTTTTCATTAACACATTTCAATGAATAAACAAACCAACTCATTTCTGTAGATATTCAATTTCAATCTTGGCTAAATGTCGTCCTCTGTGTCAAATCTGGCAGTCTCGCAAATCTATGCCCATCAAATTTAGTAAGTTCAGTTCATCAGGAGTTTGGGCATTAATTCAGTCCATCAAAGATTCGGGCAAACAGCTGTCCTGCAGTGTCACCGTCCTCTCCGTCAGCATAACGTCAGGAAATCGAGAAAGGCCAGAAACGAACCCGCACCAACCTCTCTATTCTACCATAATTTATAGTAAAAATCATTGACAAATTGTATCGAAAACGGGTCTTCAAATGTTCTGATTGGTCAATTGAAATCGTCTGACAGGATTCCCACCAAAATAAAGTCTCTGAGGTCATTATACTTGATTGTTCCGGTTTTTAGAAGCACATTATTGTTCTTTCAGAAAAGCTGGCTTGTGTCCCAGGGCAACCTTGAAGGGTACAGTCTGGTTAGAGACATGCGCTGGCGTACTTCACCCAAGCTTTGTTCGGCGTCGGCAGTCGGGTTAGGCACCAAAGGCAGCCATTATACGACAGGCCCAAATGGTCAACTTAAGCAAAAGAAACACAAAACATAATTAATACATAGAAATGACTAAATAAATGTTATTCCCTCACTAATACCCATATGTGTATGTATTTATCTAGCATTAAGCAACACTCAAGCGGGTTTATACTTACAAAATAAAGCACAAATCACAAATACATCACAAAAGCGACATATATCAGGCAATATTCTAATTGTCTATCATTAGTATGTGTACATATTTTAGTTTCCAAATTAATAAAGTCATGCAAAGCAATCCCACGTGTATTTCAGTCATTAATAAGGTTGATTAGTTAATTCCATTTCAATCCATTAATTCGATTACGATTAATTAATTAATCTAATTAATAAACATGCAAAGTGGGGTGGGTATACAAAAGTTTTCATTACCCGCTACAGCAATCCCCCCTTTGGTGATTTTATCACCATACCACCCAAAAATCTTGTTCTGTCTTACGGAAATCTTTAAAATGTTTTCTTGCTCTTGATCATAATTCAGTTCCACCTACGTCTTTTCTTTTTGCTGATTCGTACATACTCTCCTTCCACTCCTCCAATTCTATCTCCTCAATTTCCCTTTCTTGTTTCTTATCTTTTCTTTTTGATTTTTCACTTTTTACTCTTTTCTTGTTTTTATTATTCTTACAACAAATACAACCTAATCTTATCACTAAAATTATGCAAATTACACATGTTAATGGAAACAATATTTTGCCTACAAATGTACTACCAAGCTTTACTAAGAAATTTTTAATAGCAGCTATTTTCTTTCCAATCTTTTCCCAAACACCTTCAACCTCCAGTGGTACGATTTCATCATGCAATTCAGTAATATTCTTAATATAAATTTTCAGATCTCTGCTTTCGTCAGGAATGTAGGTACAGCAATGTTGAACCTTCAGCATTCCACAGACTCCACCCTCTTTTGCCAATAATATATCAAGGGCAAGTCGATTTTGCATTACCATGGCACGCATGGCAACCATTTCAGTGTTTATCAATAAGAATCCTCGAGCAGTGCTTGTTGACAAGCGATCCACTATTGTTGATAATTTTCTAATTTTGTTTCGCATTCAGAGTTATTCCCACTGCTGGTAACAATGCTTCAAAAATGTCACCTACAATTTTTGCCCAGGATTCTCTTTTACTCCTCGCTAAATCATTACTTAAACTATGTACACCATCTTCTCCTCTATCCATATGAAAAAATTTCGGAAAGATCAGGCCTACGTAACCTGTGCCATACCAATGGTCTGGCAAACGATAATGTGCCCTGTTCCGACAAATAAAATATAATCCAGGAAAAACTGGATCTTTACCACCTTTAAATCCCCATCCACCCATGATTCGATATGTATCATGGCACTCACTATTACCTAGGAAATAATTATCATGCACAGTTTGATTCTTTCGGATGCAAAATTTCCCTTTCTGAGGCCAATCTAAAGCTATAGTTGGACTAGCTTCTCCCTTCAAATGTTTTTCTTTCTCTATATCCCAGACTGTTTTCTCCACTTTCCCTTCTGCTGCCTTTCTTTGCATTTTCAATCTCCTTTCTTCAACCATGTCTAAGAATGTCTTTTCCTCCTTCTTCAAACTGCATGTCAAATTGTTTCTAAAAATATACTCTAATGTTAGTTCTTTATTTCTAAGAAAACTTCACCTAATACCCTAGCAGGTTTTACTTTGTTTAATTTATAATAAGAAGGCACTTTCGCAAAAATGTTATCTACATCTGAAAAATAATATTCTAATTTCCCTGTCTGATAAAATAAACTGGCTATTACACTATATGTTATTCCATACGTTGCTGGAAGGTGATGATAAGTCACTCCTTCAGAAACGGATGCAGGTAACTGCATACATACGTAGCAGTCCCGTACGTCCATTGTCTTTACATATTCATATAAAAGTTTTGAAAACACATTATTAGAAAAATCTGTTATTGACCTGTCTTTATGCAAATAATTATTATCTATTCTAGTTGGAACTACCTTTGGAATTTTCGGTATATTAGTTTTGTTCACACTATGTCCTTCTAATGTATCTATAGTGACCTTAAAAAAAATGACAAGAGCAAGGATGCTCCATAAAAGCATTAATAATCCTGTACAACAACAACACATTTTACACCATCTTTTCATGAATGTACATCTACCTTTGCTATTATCTATGTTAGACATCTTTGTTAAAATGGACTGTGTCTTTTGGCTTAGCCTCTTTCACTTCACAACTAGTTTTCTAACCTAAGGCTCTAACACCTATTTGGTTCTACCAGTATCTATCTTTTGATTTAATTTCTTGTTCTCTTCATCAACAGTTTTCTTGATTTATTCAGTTTGGCATCTCATCATTCTTTACTTTCCACTCGTCATCCAAATACAGAACTTCCTGAACTTCAGTTTCTTCTTCTCCAATGTCGGACAAGAGAACTCTCAGGATTTCCGATTCAACTTCTTCTTCCACCACTTTCAGTACAGCCTCCTCTGGATTTCCTTGACTATCTGCCTGTTCTCCTTTTTCAGGCAGAGCCACGTACGTCCATTCCGGTGACTTATACTTCTGGTTAGGTTTCCTTGTTCTTTTACTCTCTTTATCCTCAGTTATTTCGTCTTCTTTTGATTTTTCTTGACTTGTCACTTCATTCACCTGTTCAGCTCTTGGTGAATTCACTCGTGTCAGTCAATATCTCAGTTTCCTTATTTTATTGGGCCAAACGTCATCTCTTGCAACTCTTTTTACTTTACTTCCTTTGTCATTCTTTTCATTCCTCCTAGCTCTCTTTCTTAGAACTCGACCTTCCGGTATTTCATTTTCACTCTCTTCAGACTCTCTCAACTGGCTTTGTCTTTTCAACGACTTCTTCTTCCACCGCTTGATTTGTTTTCCCTACTTCTGTCCCTCCTCGGATCTCCGACACGCAATCTTCCTGCTGGCTACTTGTCCCTTCACCTAACTGGATGTTACAGTTCCCTACACCTCCTCGGGGGTCTTCCGCATAAATCTGTCCCTCTCTCTCTGTACCTGTCCCTTGTTCACTTAAATTTGTTATTTCAGGTGGAATTTCTCTCAGTCTCTCGTCTGGTACTTCCTTTTCACGAATTTCTCTTATTGGTTCTTCAGTACTCTTTCCTCTTTTCTTTCTGTGTTAATTTTTAGAACCCTGCACTTCTTGCTCGTTTCCAGAATCGCTGGATTCAGAAATCTGCAATCTTCTTCTCAGAGAGCTACTTCTGGGGACCAAAGCTGGACTTAGTTCTGTTTCCCCCCTTTCAGAGTTTTCTCGTGTCTTTGACCCTTTGTCATCTGACTCAGTACTTGATTCTGATTCATCAAAAAATTATTTTCCTGTGCTGTCCACTGGATTCGGAATTCTCAATGTGTGACTTGCATGGATCCAGTTTTACAGTCCAGCACACTTCACAGCTGTTGTCGTGGTCAGAATGACTTGTCGTGGTTTTCCCCACCTTGGAACCAAACAATTTTTTCTTCTGTGGACTTTTATCCTTACCCAGTCACCTGGGCTCAGATCATGGGCTGGCTTCTTTTCAAGTGTGGTGGCATCTGCTCCAACCTGATGAAACACAGAATGAACTGCGTCAGCCAGGCCTTTACAGTATTTCAACACCATGTCATCAGTTATAGTCATCAGCTTGTTGACTGTTATAAACACATGCCTCATCGCACGTCCCATAATTATTTCATGAGGACTCAATCCTGTAGTTCTGTCTGGAATTGACCTAATTGTCATGAGTACCAGAGGCAAGACATCAGGCCATTTCATACCTGTGGCCAAACACATTTTCCCTATTCTATTTTTGATAGTACCATTCATCTGTTCAACCACACCAGAAGCCTCTGGTCGGTAGGCACAATGTAGTTTTTGTTGTACATTTAATGCTTCACAAATTAATCCTACAATCTCATTATGGAAATGTCCTCTTCTGTCTGACTCAATTGTCACTGGGAACCCGAACCTAGGGATGAGTTCTCTCAGCAATAGCTTGGCCACTGTCATCTCATCATTTCTCCTTGTTGGGAATGCTTCCACCCACTTAGAGAATAGGCAGACCACAACCAAAACATACCTCAGTCTGTTACAGGGAGGCATCTCAATGAAATCTACTTGCATTCTGGTGAATGGCCCTTCTTCCCGACCTATTGTTCCCAGACTCACTACTGTCTTCCTTCCAGGATTGTATTGCTGACATATTAGGCACCTTTGACAAAGACTTTATGCTACAAGTCTGAATTTTGCATTGCACCAGGTCTGCTTAAATGACCTGATCATGGCATCTCTCCCTATATGTCCCTGTCCATGATACATCCGTGCCATGGTAGACATCATGCTATCAGGCATAACTGGTTTTCCATCTCGATAGACCCACACATGATCCCTTTCCCTTGGGACACATCCTGCTTTTACCCACTGTCTAATTTCCTCATCTCCTGCCTCTTCCTGCAATTGTCTTACCTCTTCCCAAACTCCAACAATGTTAGTAAACATTAATGAGCAAGAAAACATTTCTCTTTCCTTAGCCCGATTGACCGAATTCTGATTACGTGCACAATACTGTGCCATGTCATTGGCGTACCAGTTCCCTGTGGCGACATAATCACCACCTTGACTATGAGCAGCACATTTTACAACAGCCAATTGTCTAGGCAGCTGTATCGCCTCAAGCAACTTTCCAACCACTTCTGCATTCTTAATAGGAGTTCCACTCGAGGTCAGAAAACCTCTTTGTAGCCATAGTTGGCCAAAGTCATGGACCACTCCAAAGCCATACTGGCTGTCAGTTATCACAGTCACTCTCACACTTTTCCCAATCTTGCATGCTCTAGTCAAAGCCACAAGTTCTGCTACTTGGGCTGATTTTACTCCTTTCAGATAGGATGCTTCTATTACTGCTGCGACTGTGCATACTGCATACGCTGCACTCAGCACTTCTTCATCTGTTCTCAAACATGACCCATCAACGAACATCACAAAATCACTTTCTGGCAAAGGTAGATCTTTTATATCCGGTCGTGGTTTTGTACAAAAATCAAGTACATCCAAACAATCATGATCTACCTCATGTCTTACTTCCACAATCTCAGCATCAGGCAACAAAGTTGCAGGATTCACATTCAAACATCTTGCAAGACTCACATTAGTTGCACCCAATATGACCATCTCATATTTAGTCAGCCGACTGTGTGTCATATACTGAGTACGACTCCTTGTCAACAGAATCGCTACATCATGAGGTACAAACACTTTCAATGGATATCCCATCACAATTCCTTCACTCTGCTCCAAACTTCGACATGTTGCAGCCACGCTTTCAAACATCCAGGTAAAGCTACAGCTACTGGATCAAGCATCGATGAAAAATATGCAATTGGTCTTCTCAGTTTTCCATGCTTCTGGATCAACACAGAAAGTGCACATCCATTTCTCTCACTGCACTACAACTCAAATTCTTTCTCATAGTCAGGCATACCCAATGCAGGTGCTTCACACAAACCATCTCTCAATTTTCTAAACGCTGCCAATTCCTCCTTGTTTAATTCAATGGGAGCTTTCACATCACTTCTCGTTAATCGCACCAAAGGTTTTGCGATCAACGAGAAGTTGCTGATCCACTGACGACAGTATCCGACCATTCCCAAAAACATTCTCACTTCTCTTTGAGTCATGGGAGCTCTCATTCCTTTTATTATTCTGATTCTGTCTATGGTTATTTTCCTTAGTCCTTTCTCAATGTTATGACCCAAATACTGTACTTCCTTCTTGCAAAACTGTAATTTCGCTTCTGACACTTTAAGTCCTCCATCTGCCAAATGATTCAGCAAGGCAATTTTATCTACCTCACAAGCTTCACGTGTTTTTGACGCCACCAAAAGGTCGTCAATGTATTGGACTAATACAGAACTTTCGGGCATTTCTAGACTCTCTAAAGACTTCTTTAATAGCTGATTGAATATTGAGGGGCTTTCTGTATACCCCTGTGGGATTCGGCACCATGCCAAAATACGTTCACCAAAACGAAATGCAAAAATTTGCTGACTGTCGTGGTGCAATGGGATGGAAAAGAAAGCATGACACAGATCAATCACTGTATACCATTCTGCATCATGGGGAATCTGATATAAAATCACTGATGGATTTGGTACCATGGGACAACATGATACCACAATTTTATTCACCTTTCTCAGATCTTGCACTATCCTGAATTTCCCATTAGGCTTTTTCAGTCCCATTATCGGTGAATTACATGGACTACTCAATATTTTTCTCAAAATTCCTTGCCTGATCATTTTCTCTATTACAGGAGTTACACCTTTAATTATTTCAGGTGTCAATTTGTATTGCGGAACATTTGGATATGTTACCCCATCTTTACTGTTATTTTAATTGGATCTACATTTCTCATTAGCCCTACATCTTCTCCAGTGAAATCCCAAACTTCTGCTTTTACAGATTGTCTCAACTCTTTAGGTAATTCATCAGGGTTGAATACAGCATTTGTTTCAGTAAATTCATTTTCTCCGTTAGCTATGGTCATCTTATACAATACATCATCATCCGGTGTTTCAAAAGCTATTCCATCCGGAGTACAAAATATAGTGCAATTCATTTTGCACAACAGATCCCTACCTAATAAATTCACAGGACTGGTGTCACACACCACAAAGCGGTGCATTTCTGAAAATTTCCCTATGTTAACTTTCACTGGGTCTGTAAGATATGTTTTAATCTGTCTGTTGGACACACCAACTACTTGGATCGTTTCATCCAAGGGAGGAAGATTCTTAACATCAGCTGATCTAACAGTTGATCGAGTAGCACCAGTATCCACTAGGAAAGTAATATTTTCATCATTAACCTTCCCTTCTACAAAAGGTCCTGTCTGGTCTACTTCTAGAGTTGCGCCAAGTACGCACTCTCCTTCCTCCCTTCGGCACCGTCAATAGCTCTCTTATGAGTCACTCTCATCGCGTTGCAGCCAATACTGCGAGACAGCGCTAGCGCGTGGCAGCTTATTTACCTGTTTTTCATTGTAGAATCCCGATTCACTACTATACTTCTGTGTGTTTCTGCTCTGTGGAAAAGGCGGTTTTGGCACCTGATTCTGTGGGGGAACAACTTGCTGCTGTTGCTGCAGTTGACCACTCACCTCATGCTGCACCTGTGGGTTCAATGATGGATTTTCATTGTTAGTACTCGGGGGAAACTTACACTCGGATTTCCAATGCCCTATCCTGCCGCAATTATGACACGGAAATTTCTTTTTAGCTTCTTCAATATTCCCTTCATACTTCCCAGTATTAAATTTCGGCTTTGACCCTGCTTGTTCCACTAATTGTGCTTCTTGTCTCTCCACTACCTTTACTTTTGCCCACATTGCCTTCTCTTTTAGCTTCCGCTGTTTTGCTTCAATTTCATCACTGAAGTATTTAGCATGTCTCAATACTTCATCTATTTTCTTGTTTTGCCAATCTACCGTATGCTGTTTAATCATCTCACCAATTTCTGGACGTAAACCATATACAAATCTGTATAAATAATGACTCAAATCCTTTTCACTCAGATTCTCATCTCTGCTAAACTGCTTAAAAGCTAGTATTAGCCTCTCGTAATATGCATGTACTGACTCTTTACTTTCCTGGTGTGTTCGATCAATCTTTACCCAATCTGTCTCTTTAGGGGGCACTTTGTTTTTCAAGAATACCATAACCTGCTCATATTTCTTCATCACCTCGGGATCTGGAGCTCCTGTTTTAGGATCCCTAGGATATTCCTGGGTTGGCCAATTAATCATAAGTTTGCTTTCTTTTTTGATAATAAAAATTGTTTACCAAAAAAAACCCAAAAAAAACAAGTTTGCACTCTGCTGGTACAAATCAATCCATAATACTTAAGACAGTTTCACAAATCTGTCTACCTGCCTGTACCACTCAACGGGCTTCTCAATTAATCGAGGGAAATCATTCGTAAAAGACAAAATATCCTGTCTTGTCCATGGAACATGTACATATCCTCCTCCTGGAATCTCTCTCATAGGGCATTCTGTCACTACCTTTTCCTTTTCTCTCACAGGAAATGCTGAAAATGTCTTATCTGCAGCATCATCTCGTTTTCTATACCACCTGCTTCTCCATTTATCCACGTCTCCCCATTTTCTCAGCAAAATGACTATGGGCCATATGTATCAACACATTTCCCCACAGACACAGAATGGGCAATACCCTTTGATACACCTGGCCCCTATGTCCTTAATTTGACGTATTCGTCCTGTGGTGTTCATATTCACAATGTCCTTTTCAGTGAAATCTACTCGATATGGTTTCTGTAAGGCTTTTACTTTTTCAATATCAATGCCTATCTCATTTGCTACTTCTTCTAACCTTTCATGTAAGTTTTTTGCTCTCCAGGTCACACTCTTGCACAAAAATAATAATTCTTCATCCTGATAGGTTTTCAATTTTTCTGTCGGGATAGTCCCTACTATTAATTCTTCCAATACCATTCGTAACTTGGCCACATCAATTGATTGAGATTCTTTGTCTTTCCTCTGCAAGCTCCTTAACCATTCACTTAGGTCTTCTGTCGATGGTCCCACTAGTTTTTCAGTGATATTATCATTTTTCTTTTATAATAAAACTTTTTTAACCGTGATTGTATTGAATAGTATGTTTTTGAAACCAAATGTTGCACTGTGTTAACGTTAATAAGAGTTATCTAAAGGTCTTTCTTTATATTGTGGCTCTTACTGAAAAAGAGATTTTCTTAAATACGATCAATTATTTTTAGGAACTATTTGGCCAGTGAGAAGCCTTTTTCTCTGCATATACGCTTTTTGTTTCCACTAATATACCTCGTCCCTATAAACATTAAGGGGTACCTCCCTTTTCTTTGTTGAACCTACTGGTTTTTCTACACATCCGTGCCCAAAATCTTTTTGTGTTTCTGACACTGTCTCTATCATTGTCATACGTCTCTCTGCACAATTCTGATCTATAAATGGATTATTTGTAAAATTCGGTTCCATTACACTCATAGTCTGCCTCCATGGATTCTCATTTTGACTCACTCTTGGTTGTTCTACTGGTTTATTACTTCTGTAAGGGACTGTCAAACAATGCTCACTGTCCTTCTGTTTGTCAAAAATAGGCATTACTGGACCTATTGTTACTGGAACAGTTACCACTTCTAAATTCTTGGTCAATTCTCTTATTTTCTCAGTTAATTTCAGGGTCATTTTCGCTAATTCTACAGAATTTTCTCCATCTGTTTTTTCTTCCGAGCTCTTTTCTACTTCTCTAGTAGCACTGTTTTTACTCAAACTTAGGGATTCTGGTTCTGATTTTATAATTTGCATTGTTTCTCTCATTGGGGTACTTGGAGTTAATATTTCTGGTTCTGGTCAATACGGTAGTGGATTTTTATAGAACATATGATCAAGAACATCATCCTCGGACTCATTCACTCATACCCTCTCGACTCCATATTATGCCTCTTTTCTACACACTTTCGTCCTTCATTCTCTCCTACAGTTCTTACAGGGAACACACCCTCAGTCAAACTCGCATCCCGCCATCTTCTCATTCGATCATTATGCGTTTCATGTCCGTATGGTCTTCCAAACAGGTACCTATATCCTCTACCATTTCTTTGTCTCTCATGCATTTCGTCTTCCCATTCCGTCAGAGCCTCAAACTGCGTCGGTCTAGGTCTTGGTTCTAAATTCATCATTTACTCTCTCTAATTTCTCAAAACAGCCAAATTAAATGAACCATGCTCTGGAAAATCTAATACTCTGTCCTCTTTCGTATATCTCACCCAGTTATCTAACCAAATACAAGTATGATACCCATATTTCGCAATCATAAAGGATGCGGGGGTTTTCGGTGGAGGAAGTAACTGTCCTTCCCTAGTTTTAACTGGTTTGTCCTTCTTAAACAACTTCTTGATTCTTCCTAACCATGTTTTTCTCTCTTTTTCTGGTGGATCGTAATACATTCTCTTGCCTTTCGCGTATCACTAGTCTCTCTTTACAACTGTACCGCTAGTCTATCCAATCACGGCGCGACTCACACTAACGCACCAATTCAGAGCGTCTACGTCACTGTCACAATCCTCAAATCCCAGCGCGACTCACACTAACGCACCAATAAGGAGCGTCTACGTCACCCTGTATTTCTCCACTCCTCGCGCGGTGTACACTAACGCACCAATATAGAGCGTTTCCCAGTTCTGACCAACTGTCCAATCCCAGCGCGGTCGTTCTGACATCAACAGCCGCTGTGGCAGCTCCTGCTCCTGCTCCTGTTCCTGTCTACCCCTCCTTTACAAATCCGCTCAGTAAGTCTTTGTTTCAATTTCTACACTTCTGTTAGTATCAACATAGAAACATCTCCATTGTCCGCTTCGCTAACCAAAGAACAGCAAAAGACCTTTCTCACGAGAATTCCATCTTTCCCGAGAGCAGCGCTTACCTCTGCCCTACTACGGAATCATTACTTCCGTTGATAAAGTAGCACATCCCTCTACTTCTCCCTTCTATCAAGCCTTAGCTAATTGTTTCTCTAGTATTTAAGACACATAGTTGGAGACCCAATGCTCCTGAGAAATAAACCCAGAGTTTCGCAATTAACCCGAATGCCTTTACATTCACGCTCGTTCATACAAGAAAATGTAGTACATTCACACAGAATCCTGTCTTTCCCGAGAACAGCGAACAGTCTGTTCTACTACAGAATTATGACATACGTTAACAAAGCAGCGCTTACCTCTCCTTTGTCCTTCTAACAAGCTAACAAGCTCAGAGAATACCTATTACCTTTCCAGTGATAAGCGTTATCGGAATGCCAGTTGGATCCCTGGTACCTAAGACCAGAACTTCACAGGTAACCTTCGCTTTCATACACTCTTCTCTCGCACTATAAATGTCTCTAATGGCAACACACGACGATGCTACCGAATCGAACCCAGACAATGCGTCGTGCAACTTCAATTGTCACACATTTCCCCTGTGTACCTACAGGGCAACAACAATTCCGTCTTTCCCGAGAGCAGCGCTTACCTCTGCCCTACTACAGAACCGTTACAAACTTCCTAAATCACAGAAGCCGTGCAAACACCATATAACTCAACGTAACTCAACATAGAATGTTAGTACATAAATCAATACCAATCAATAACCAAAAATCAATAAGCAATGTACAAGCAAAAATCACCAAACCAAAACAATAACGACCATCATCTTGCTACCAGAAAAACTGCTCCAGCGTGGAGTGCAAAATCCCTCCCTACGTCACAGACCAAAGATCTCACATACACACATTATCCATACGTTCGCTAGTGGGGCCCATAACACCAACATTCACTCACCATTAATCCGTGTTTCTTGGGAGGCGATTATCTTCCACACGCTGGCATGAAAGGAAATACCACTTTACCCTAATGAGTGACAAATCTACGCAACCTTCTGATACTCATTATGCCCTAAACTTCACCTTTAGTATTCCTCTCATAAAGCGGGATGGATCAGTTAGTTGCTGATTTAGCTCTAATTTCTAATTCTCTAATTAACCTTTTCGTTAACACATTTCAATGAATAAACAACCCAACTCATTTCTGTAGATATTCAATTTCAATCTTTATATTAATATTGCAAATTAAATCATTCATTTGATCAAGTTGCCATTCATATTTACCTATTCTGGCTAAATGTCGTCCTCTATGTCAAATCTGGCAGTCTCGCAAATCTATGCCCATCAAATTTAGTAAGTTCAGTTCATCAGGAGTTTGGGCATTAATTCAGTCCATCAAAGATTCAGGCAAACAGCTGTCCTGCAGTGTCACCGTCCTCTCCGTCAGCATAACGTCAGGAAATCGAGAAAGGCCAGAAACAAACCCGCACCAACCTCTCTATTCTACCATAATTTATAGTAAAAATCATTGACAAATTGTATCGAAAACGAGTCTTCAAATGTTCTGATTGGTCAATTGAAATCGTCTGACAGGATTCCCACCAAAATAAAGTCTCTGAGGTCATTATACTTGATTTTTCCGGTTTTTAGAAGCACATTATTGTTCTTTCATAAAAGCTGGCTTGTGTCCCAGGGCAAACTTGAAGGGTACAGTCTGGTTAGGGTCATGACGAGGCCACTGTAGCTGGCGTCAGCGCAGGCGCACTTCACCCAAGCTTAGTTTGGCGTCGGCAGTCGGGTTAGGCACCAAAGGCAGCCATTATACGATAGGCCCAAATGGTCAACTTAAGCAGAAGAAACACAAAACATAATTAATACATAGAAATGACTAAATAAATGTTATTCCCTCACCAATACCCATATGTGTATGTATTTATCTAGCATCAAGCGGGTTTATACTTACAAAATAAAGCACAAATCACAAATATATTACAAAAGCGACATATATCATGCAATACTCTAATTGTCTATCATTAGTATGCGTACATATTTTAGTTTACAAATTAATAAAGTCATGCAAAGCAATCCTACGTGTATTTCAGTCATTAATAAGGTTGATTAGTTAATTCCATTTCAATCCATTAATTCGATTACGATTAATTAATTAATCTAATTAATAAACATGCAAAGTGGGTTGGGTATACAAACTTTTTGTATTACCCGCTCCAGCACCATCACCACCCGCTTTGACTTTGCGGCCAACCACAAAAAGGAACTCTTTAAAATAGTCCAAGAATTCTCCCACCAACAGCCACAGAGAACAATTCACCCCTCCCAAGAACTCTGCGACATCTTCTCAAACTACTTCCACAGTGACATCACCAACATCTACAACAATTTCAACCTCCAACCCACCACCCTCATCCCTAACAACCTCAACCAACCAAAGCGAACACCAGCCAAACCATTACCCTCTGGTCACCTCCCACCGCTCTGATCCCCTCAGCCATCATGTCTCCCATCCATTCCGAGGTGCCCACCTATCCATGCCCCCACCACCTCTAAAACCTTGCAATTAACCCAATTAGCACGCAAGTCACCAGCATCCTCAACACCTCCATCTCTACAGCAACCTTCCCAGACAGATGGACACACGGAGAAGTCAGACCCCGACTAAAGAAAGCCTCCACCAACCCCATCGATCTAAAAAATTATCGTCTGATCTTCCTGCTCCCTTATCCGGCAAATGTACTTGAGAAAGCCATCAACCAGAAGCTCACCAAATTTCTGGAACAAAACCACACAATCAGGATTCTGTGCCAACCACAACACCGAGAACGCATTGATTGCCACCATAGACAACATCAGAACACTCCTCAGCCGTGGAGAAACTGTGGCCCTGATCCTCCTCGAACTCTCCGCGGCGTTTAACACAGTCTCCCACACCAGTAAATGGTCACAGCAATTCAGATAAAATAAATCCTCCAAGTTGCATCTTTAAACCCAGAATTGGAAGTAAAAAAGTGATGAGTGCAAAAGAAATTAAGGAGTATGGGCAGAATCAACTCTGGGACAGGGATGAAAGTGAACATCTCACAGGTACAAGGGAGCTAGATCAAACACCAAATGAGCTTAAGCTAAGGAGTAGCACAAGCCCAGAAGCCAGCAGGAGCAAGATATAAAACAACGGGAAAGTAAAAGGCAAGGGAACCAATAATAGGATAGTGCTTTATCCCAAATATATCTCAAGAGCAACTATCGCCCCATTTCGCTCGTTCCCGGAATCAGTAGGATTGCGGAGAAAATATGTCAATCACACGATCTCCTCATTCCTTGAATCCCATGATCTTCTCCACCCCTCTCAAACGGGCTTTCTGCAGCGCCAAGGTACTGAAACCGGCTTGCTATCGGTGGTCGAAGAATCTAGAAAGATTCTTGATTCAGGAGGGTTGTCAGCTATCTCCTCCTTGACCTGAGCGCAGCTTTCGATACGGTGAACCATCGTATTCTGGTTCACCGTCTTAGGAGTGTAGGGGTGACTGGCTCAGCCTTATTATGGCTGCAATCTTTTCTAGAGGAAAGATTCTTCCAGGTATTGGAAGGAAACGCCATCTCAAAACCTATCCCCTTACAGTGTGGAGTTCCCAGGGTTCATCGTTAAGCCCCACTCTTTTTAATGTCTGTATGGCTCCGTTGGTGGATATTGTATTCCCCTTTTGGGATCCATATAGTAACATACGCCGATGACACCCAACTGGTCATAGCCTTGAACCACCCTGACCAGACGTCCAATGGTCTCCATTCCTGTCTTGAGGAAGTCGTCAAGTGGATGAGTCTGTCGCATCTAAAACTAAATGGCAACAAGACCGAGCTCATGGTTCTTGGCAAACCTCTAAGTTTCAAAGCAAGCACAATGTGGCCAGCTTGTATGGGCCCGGTTCCGGCCCCCAAGACTGAGTTAAAAAGTCTAGGCATTTGGCTAGATCAGGACCTCAGCTTTAAAGCTCATGCGAGGAAGGCTGTTGCTTCCTGCTATGGCCTGCTCAGAATGCTCCGCAAAGTGCTTCCCCTACTTCCCTTTCAAGCCAAAAAGCTTATGATTCAGGCACTCATTCTATCTAGAATAGACTATGGCAATGCCCTATATTTAGGTGCCCCGATCTTGGTAATTGCGAAACTGCAGATTGTACAAAACTGAGCGGCAAGGATGCTTATGGGGATGTCAAATCGCTGTTCTGCAAGGCCCGCGCTGCGCTCTCTCTACTGGCTCCCGGTGCAGGAGAGAATTAACTTTAAAGCCCTCTGTATCACCCATAAGTCTCTGGAAGGGAGCGGGCCACCGATTAACAATACCATGATTCGCCCCTATAGGGCGAACAGACAGCTGCGCTCAGATGAGCTCTACCTAGTAGTGGTCCCTAGGCTTAAGAAGGCTAGAAGTGGCGGACGGCTTTTTGCTTATTTTGCCTCCAGACTCTGGAATTTCTTGCCTTTGCACTTGCGCAGGGAACCTAATCAGCTTGTCTTCCGGAAACAATTAAAAACCTGCCTTTTCCCTTAGGTGTTCATCTGCCCCAGTTCCAGCTTCAGCGCTGGGATGCTCCTGGGTAGCCATGCGCTATAGAAGTGCCGTTTCATTCAAGAGGGAAATGGGATGTTTTAAATACAGGGAATATCTTAAAGTTCTATGTTGCTCTACCTGGCTTAGAGGTGACAAGTTCAAAGGATTTAGATTCATTAGCCTTCCTGTCCCCTGCAAGGGAGAGGTAAATTAATCTACGGATAGCATCTTTACCAATCATGCCCCTGGTCAAGGCTTTGAAGGAGAAAGAGACTCACATTGAACAATCGGGAATAAAATTATAAATCCAGCAGAGGCAAAATATCCAGTAATGTTCATACCTAAGGAGTCTTTAACTGTTGAAAGAGCAGGCAGAACGCTGAAAGGACAAAATTGAACTTAGAATATACATGAATCAGTGTTAAAGGGTGCAAAAACTGCAATCAGATCCCCTGTAATCTCAGCAGGTGAGCTGATAATAAGCACTAGCTTCCCTAGAAATACCCACTCCTGGGTTGTCCTGCAAACAAAAACCACAGACTGGGCATGGTTGCCAGGAGCGCTAAGTGCACTACCCTAGCACTCAGACCAAAACTATGCAGGCCACCCTGGGAATATGCTTGTGGAAGATAGGAGGCCTAATTGATTCAGAAATAAAGAAGGATGCAATAGTGCAACTCATTTCACTCAAAGAAAGATGGACCCTAAACTAAGCCCCTTGGCATGATTTTACAGCTCACGAAGCCCCCTCAATAGAATCACAAGTAGGGGGCATGCATCAGAGGGAGTTTCAATTTATGCGAAACATGAGTTGGCTGCAACAACAACGGTAGTCGCAATGGGGAAGGACAACTTCATTATTATTCTGGCACTCCAAGTTAATAAATCAAACCATAGTATTATTCCATCACTCATCATGGGGAGCATTTATCTTCATCCCACCAAAAATAAAAGGGAACTAACATTAGCGTCACTTCTCCCAGCATTGCGAAGCCTAAAAATATCCCATTCTGAATAAATGTGATTAAATATGAGAGATTTCAATGCCAACCTAATGTGCACAGGGCCAAATGATATGTAACAGGATATTGAAAATAAAATCTGGGCCATTCGGATGATTCAAAAGCAGTTTCAAAGGCCTGAGAAACAAGGAAAGGTCCTTGGTGATGTCTTAAATCATCTGGGCTTACGCACATTAAACTGCAGGTTCCAAACAGATACGCCAGCTGCCTACATCCACTTCTTGAGCTTCAGTATGGCTACCCTTGATTACATCAGGGTGTCTTTAGTCCATTTCCAGTATGTAAACAAGTTTGAAGTACTTTCAACGCTGGCAAGAGACCATGCCATGTTAATATGCGTAGCTCTGGCCCTGAGAACTCACTGGCCTAAGGTTATTCGCATTGCAAGGCTTGTAGACTTGGAACCCAATACAAGAATAAAATGGGAATATGGACAGTCAAGCAGGGCTCAGAAGAGCTTCCAGAATGACAGCAGACCAGATATTGAATTTAGATCTGTGGGGATCTCTAGCCTCTGTTTTACTGGAGAAGGATGGAGTCAGGATGAATCAGGCCAATAGCATAGACCCAGCTCTGTTCAAGCCTAAGACATACAGAAGTGATTTTAAGGGACAAATATCCAGGTTAGATTTAAACGAAGCCCTCAGAACTCAAAGCCAGGACAAGGGTGTACATTTAGGGTTATGGAAAGGGATCTCCCAGATAAGATCAAGTTATTGGAAAGCTCAATATGCCAGAAAAAAGGAGGAGGAAGCAAATAAGTGGTCTCAATCCCGTGAGATAATTAAGTCAAAAGAACAGAGGAAATTCTGGATATGGATAAATAGCATGCAATCACAAAAGCACCAGCACAAAGCACTTAATATCTCCCCTGCAGACTGGGAAATTTACATCAAAAGTCTATTTATGGACCCATCTGCAGCTGGACCCCCAGTTGCAGCAGCCAGAATGAAGCACAGGTAAAATAGTTATAACACAGGTCCAAGTAAAAAAGGCAGGACACCAGGGCCGAGTGACCTTCAAATTGCAGTATTTAAATGGGCTTCCAGTAAAAGTGTGGCAGCTATGACCCCAGTATTTCAAACCTATATGTTAGGGGCATCCATACCAGACAAATGGAAAGACTCGCTCCTGGTACCTCTGTTCCTGAAAAGGGACCATTCCTGCCTGGGGAGTTACCAGTTGATTGCCCTCCTTGATACAGAGGGGAAGTGCTATGTAAGCATCCTCATCACTGTTGCAGAAATAAAAAACGTTATGGTCTCTTTGTATTTTCTTTCGGTCCTTTATTATCAAATCCAAACGAAATTTCACTAAAAAGCAGCCAACGCGTTTTGTTCTATTCAGCAACAAGCCATGTGACCTTCTTCAGGGCTGCAGACAAAGTAACATGAAACATATATAAGACACAAAATCTTATCACTGGACTGACGGACGTGATTAAGACTTGTTACAATCTTACAAATATACAAACAAAGACCAAACATATCTGTGTGAGAATTGGTTAAAAAAGAACAGCAAAACACCTCATGCTCCATATAACGACAAAGATGGAAATAAGTAATAATCTGATTCTGCCACAAAAGCTTAACCCAAAGTGATACAAAAAAATAAAAAAATAATAATAAATAATAGGAGGGAATGAAATGGAGACAAGATGAGATAAGAAAAATTAGTCTGCCCCACCTCTTTAGTCCAACTACAAGGATTTAGTAATAATTTTCCGTAGTCAGTTCACAAATTTGAAAGATTGAGTAAACTTGAGGCAAAAATATACCTCCGACTCAGCATCTATATTAAATTATGCAGAATACTATTAAAGCTAGTGAGCAGATGTCGCCAAATCCATAGCATCTACATAGGGGAGCATAAAAACACCTTACAGATTTTGGGGGTCAATAAGAACTTTTTGCCGTTATTGTACGTGCTTTTGTGATGAAGTCCGTTTTGACAGTATGGCTTATATTCTTGATGCGACGGAAATCTGATGTTACCCTTATTTTTTAGGACATTAGATATAAGTATCATGGATATTTGACGACTATCGAGTGTGCTTTTATTTCGTGACTCATGCCACTTAAGGATGGCGCCGAATATATATATGTGTGGAAGGGATGGTTGTAATTACATTCTAATCATCTTTAAACATGCCGCTGGTTCTTTTGTATACATTTGCTACTGAGAATATTATCTTCTACGTTGACTGGTGAAGCTGGTTATTTCTTTCTTAGAATTTTCAGATGGTTGTTATGTCGCTAGTACTTTTACTCATGTCACTCAAAGGTGGCGACGAATATAAAGGTATTTAAAATGGATGACTTCTGATACGTTCTAAGCATCTTTTAAATATGGTGCTGCCCTTTTTCCGCTGTCGCAGAGCGCACTAGCTTCCAACTTCACAGGTGAAGCTACTTATGACCATCTTTATACGTATTCAGAGCCCGCGTTTTTACAAAACAGAGTATCTTTGCCGTTGGATTTTGTGTGGGAGGTGCTTTTGACCGCTTATCACGGTAAGTTCTTTTGGGAGCCCGGGAGTGCTATTATTATCCCCTTGGGGGTTTATAAAGTTACGATTTTGGTAACTTTATCCTCTGGGTCTGAAATTATTTAAATGTTTCTAAAGGGACATTCCAAGCAGAAAACCACTGCATTAAAGGGGTACATTATTTGAATATAAGATACTGAGGTATAGTTGCTTTTGGTATTCAGATTCTACGATTACTGGATGTGCCCTTTAGCATGGGAGTACCCTCCAACCCACTCCCCCCCTTTTTGTTTTTTTTTATAATGTGAAATAGTATAGTCCAAAGTTTGACAGACTGGAGGTCACTGGGTGCACGTTGTTATTTGGAAGCTTCTTTGAACCAATAGTGGTGTTAGGGAGAGATGGATACAGCAATGACAATTATGATAAATCTTTTGTAGAATCAGTGTTTTCCTTTTTTCCTTATTTCTAGGTGAATTATATCCCAGTGTGGATTAAGAGTACAGATCAAGGGTATCTTCCCAACTGTTTACGTACTTTGTTTTGGCGTGCTGAGTTGACTCGGTACGTCAAATTAGGGACATTCAATGTTTTTTATCCTCCCTCTTTTGTATTTCTACACAGGTAGTAAGTGTAATATCACTGAGAGCTATTATTATAGGTTAATAATTTATTAGTTCAGATCTTTTTATGATAAGCGAAGCATATTAGATCTTCGTTACCAACTCTTAATATTCTTGTGTGTATTTCTTGGTTGCAACTAAGAAATTATTAATGCGACGATGCCTGTTTTTTATAGTAAGGAACTTTTTGACCCCCAAAATCTGTAAGGTGTTTTTATGCTCCCCTATATAGATGCTAGGGATTTGGCGACAACTGCTTATTAACTTTAATAGTATTCTGCATAATTTATCATAGATCGAGTCAGAGGTATATTTTTGCATCAAGTTTACTCAATCTTTCAAATTTGTGAACTGACTACGGATAATGATTACTAGGTCCTTGTAGTTGGACTAAAGAGATGAGGGAGAGTAATTTTTCTTATCTCATCTTGTCTCCATTTCATTCACTCTTATTATTTTTTTTTTATTTTTTTCGTATCACTTTGGATTAAGATTTTGTGGCGGAATCGGACTATCACTTTTTTCCATCTTTGTCGTTATATGGAGCACGAGGTGTTTTGCTGTTCTTTTTTAACCAATTCTCACACAGATATGTTTGGTCTTTGTTTGTATATTTGTAAGATTGTATCAAGTCTTAATCATGTCCGTCAGTCAAGTGATAAGATTTTGTGTCCTAAATATGTTTCATGTTACTTTGTCTGCAGCCCTGAAGAAGTTCTCATGGCTTGTTGCCGAATAGAACGAAATGCGTTGGCTGCTTTTTAGTGAAATTTCGTTTGGATTTGATAATAAAGGACTGAAAGAAAATACAAAGAGACTGAAAAGTTTTTTGTTCAAGTGCACTGCTCTTTATGGAAAATAGCTTTTGAATCTGTGAACAGTGGCATCAAAGGGCAACAGGTGCTGAGAAGTGTGCACAAACTATCACTCTAATAGGATTTCAGCATAACAGTGAGGTGCTTTGCCACAAGTCCGTTGCTCAAATTCTTTTGCGTTGGATTTAATCACTGTTGCAGAAATGGGCTGCAGAGAAGAAACTGCCCCCCCCTGTCAAACCAGATTCCAAAAGGGCTACCATATTGAGGATGATTTGTTTTGCATCATCTATCTGATCGAGGACACAGCGGCATCCAAGAATAAGGCCCTATATGCAAGGTTTCATGACTCTCCAAACAGCTTTGATTGGGTCTCAAGAGAGAAGCTTTGGACAAAATTAAACATCTGGAGTATCCCACCCCATCTACTAAAGGCAATTATATCACTGGATACCTATGTAAAGTTACAAGTGAGCTGTGGGTGGTTCACCGCTTCAAAAATCATAACCAACAAAGGCCTAAAGCAAGACTGTATGCTGGCCCTTTTATTATTCAACTTATATCTGGCCGACCTAAAAGAACTTCGTGAAAAGGTAAGGGCGTTTTCTTGAAGGGCAGCTGGCCTTAGAATCCAGACACACCACTATGCAGACGATACGATGCTCCGTGATCAGATGCAGATAGGCTTACGGAGACTTTTTCATTCACTTGCCACTTATTGCGATGCCAATAATTTGAAGATCAATGTCACAAAGACAAAGGTCATGATAAACACTCACAAGCTTATAAAAAGGGGAGTATGATTCATTCAGGGGAGAGGAATTGAGACAGTGGACTCCTAAAAGTATCTGGGGGTCTGGCTGGAGGGGAGGGGCCATATTTTTCCACATATTCTCGCTCAACAGGCAGCAGCAAATTAATTGACCTGGGCATTCTGTAAACTTCAAAAATCAATGGTGAATCACAACTTCCTCCCCCTTTTAAAGTCAATGGCTTGCAAGCTATTACCAACAATTTAACAGGGGGCGCTGATATTTAGAGGCAAGTTGGCCAAACTGGCTAGATAGGGCACAAGCCACCTGTTACAGAAGGATTTTTGCCCTACCGGATTGTGGAACACATGCTCAAATTCATCCAGAATGTTGCCTGACTTCGTAACATCTGATATTGAATGCACAATTCTTAGCTTACTGCTTAAAAGCCAAGCAAGTAATTAATGACACTCTATTACATGCTATGTGGATGGTAATAAATTCTCCTCACTACTTATGGCATAGATATCTGAACACCTCATTGACAGATCTGTAGGCAGAGAATATCTGGGCAAGTAACCTCCCAGCAGCCCAGAAATCGAAGCTACTATTAAAACAAGCAAAACGAATATCTATAGAGCAAGATGTGCAGGTACTGAAGGAAAAGGTTCATGGCAGCTGGGCAGTGATGCTTTATGAAGCAGGTGTTCTTCTAATCTATGGTTCTGGACTGCTTGCATGAAAAGTAAAGAACATCTGATGAGATTAAGATTTGGACTGATCCCCTTAAAAGCCTATTGGTATGGCCAGAAGGAACATGATGATAACAGGGAACGCAGACTCTGTGCTAGGGGAGTTGAGTCCTTGTCTCACATTCTTTGCATACTTGGAATGTCAATTCAACATAGAAAATTCTGGTTGTGTCCATAATTTCAAGTACTAAAAATCGAGTCTTGCCATGACGCCATACATTACTGTTTGAAAGGTGAACCCATACAGTTATCTACTCGCTTTCTGAAATGTCTTAAATTCACATTATCGCTTCTGCATATGACCTGGACTCTGCAGGATGACAGAAAATATTGCTGGAATCCTCAGGCCTTGGTTAAATTATAGAAAAGGGCGTTATCTATCTATCTATCTATCTATCTATCTATCTATCTATCTATCTATCTATCTATCTATCTATCTATCTATCTATCTATCTATCTATCTATCTATCTATCTATCTATCTATCTATCTATCTATCTATCTATTTATTTATCACCTAGTGCAGCACTACAAGTGTTCATTTTCAGTATGGGCCATCCTAAGATCTCTCTGTCGTTAGTTTACCTTCATCAGCTATTCGGTCACGCCATATTCCAAGAGGCACACCTGTTGTTCTGCTTTAGTCCTACTCCTGCATAATTGTTCAAATCTGTGGCGTCCATTCTTGAGATTTACATACAATAAAAGCGTCGTGATTCCAGTCTTGAGCTTGCTTGAGATTCATAGAAGCAGAAATGGGACTCTGCCATCTGCATCAATAAATGCCCTTGCATTGCACATCTGTTTTTTAATTGGTCCATCGTAGTCTGGCATGAGGGCAATGAGAGTAATCAAACCAATATAGGCCAGCGAGTGAAGACAGCAAAACCCGGATATCAACGGCTGCATAATAGTGTGATGTCAATTAGTAAGCAAATGTGACAGCTGACTAAAGTTAGTTCCAATGTGTATCACGCTTGAGCAGAAAAAATATAGGAAGTACTACATCAAATATGACTGCTAATAAATCACTTAGTAATTTAGTGATGCGGTGCCGTTTTCCATTGGAGGATAAGGCTTCGCTGCAAGGAGGGTTACAAAATGTTGACTTTTTCCACTAGCATTTATGTTTCAAACACATAGGGCCAGATGTAAGGCCCATTTTTGCATGCGCAAATGGGTTTGAGACCCTTTTGCGCATGTAAAAATACCATTGGGCCATGCACAAACCCTATTTAGTGAGTCCCAATCTATTTGCGACATGCTAAATAAGATTTGCGACTCGCTATTAGGAAGGGGCGTTCCAAGGGCATCCCCTACTAATAGCGACTCGCTACTATAAATGTTTTTCGACCGCAATTGCAGTTGTAAAACACTCGCAATTTACCTCTGTCTTCAAGAGGGTGGTAAAGCACTCGCAAAAGATAAGGGGTCCCCAGGGGATCCCTTCCCCTATGTGAATGCAGGGGGAAATATTTTTTAGGGGCAGGCAGTGCTCCCAGGGACCACTACCTGCCCTTAAAAAATGAAACAAAAACGTTTAATTTTTCTTTTTTTGAATGCATCCCGTTTTCCTTTAAGGAAAACGGACTGCATTTAAAAAAAAAAACTGCTTTATTTAAAAGCAGTCCCAGACATGGAGGTCTGCTGAGCCCAGCAGGCCACCATACCTGGGAGGGCCAACCATTCCCAATGGGGTCGCAAATTGCGAGTGCCTCATGAATATTGATGAGGCATGCAATTTGCAACCCTATTGGGAATCGCAAACATTGTCTCTGACACTGTTGTACATTGGCATTAGCGACACGCAAATTGCGACTAGCAATTTTTCGCAATTTGTGAGTCGCTAATGCCAATGATTGTACATCTGGCCCATAAAGTGCAAGGCACGTAATGCAGAGGGATGGTGTGTGTTGGCTGATTAAGTAGCCTTTGCAGCTTCAGGTGGCGCTGTGAGGGTGGCAAGTCCTGCAACCTCCCAGGGGACACTCCTACCATCCTAGGGGTTGGGGCTCAGGAGCAGCAGGCTCCAGTACCGTCCATTGTGTCCAGTTGCTTCTCACGCCAGGATGTTCTGCATGCAGGGCATTCTGAAGCATGAAATTGTCATGGAGTGGCAGATTATAATTTGTCATTACACAACACATAAATATGTAATGAATTTTAGTAATTTTGCAAGCATACAAAAATTCCTAATTATATCCTTTACACCTGCATAATGAAAATTTTGGTTCTGGCCTGCTTTCTTCTTTCTGTCCTGACCTCAATATGGCAGTCAATGCTGAAGTCTCATCAGACCAATAGGACCACACTAGCACAATATCTGTATCAGAAGCAAATGGCTGTGGGGTATATTTAGCTAAGGATTGCCGCAGAAAACCACATAGCATGAGTTGAGTCTGAAGATGCACGCAACAGGTAGACCCAGCCCAAGGGGTCCAAGATCATTAGCAGTGCAGGGCAGATGGGTGCATATGGCAGAAAATAGCCAGGGAGTGGGGAGGAAGACCAATCAGCTGACAGAGGATAGGCTCTTGTAAACAGCCAAAGAAAGTGCAGTTAGCAGGCAGTAAGGTGGAGGGTGAGAAAGTGGACAACAATACCTTGTGAGCACATGAGCTAGTGTGACCAGTTCAGAGTATGTAACTAATGGGTACCAGATACTTTCTCCATACAAGATGATGGCCTCAGCAGAATCAAAGCATTGAAGCATTCGGAGGAGGTGTTTGTTGAATCTATTTTATGTACGGTGCAGGCAGAATTAGGAAATATGGGGCTTATTTATGAGAGCCTTGAGTCACTTTTGCACCACGTTAAGTGTTACATGCGTGACGCAGGTCTCTAAATCCAATTTATGAAGCCATGTAAAAGTCACACTGTGTGGCTTTGAGGGACCTCATAAATCATGAGTAAGTCAATACAACGCAAATCACTGCATCACCTTACTCGGCGCCTGGGATGCTTTTCATGGGTATTGCAATGAGTTTTCCCACGCAACAACCATGGAATTTGACGCTGCCTCAGATTCTCTAAATCATGTAAACCTGGGGAAGCGCCAAATCCATAAGGCTAACAAGGTGAGGCGTTACAAGGAGAAACAGGTTTACTTCTCCTTGTTTTTGTGCTGCATTCTGCATGCAGCACACATAGAAAGAGGAAAGTGCATTTGATGATTGTTTTTGTGTAGGAATGTGTCCCTTCTTGCACAAAAACAATCCTGCATGCAATGGAGGCAGCCTTGCACCATGGTGCAAGGGTGCCTTCTTTGGTACTAGTATGTAGAAATGGCACCCGCATAGATAGAAAGGACAGGAATGCACTGTTTTGCATAAAAGCGGTGCATTCCTCCATTTTCAATTTGGCATAGGGCAGCGCAGCAAGGTGCCGTGCTTTGGGCACGGGGCCACTGCTATTCAGTGCCACAGTGTAAGTGCTCCCTATAGGAAATTGATGTATGGATTAGTGACTCCACGATTGGCTGGTTTGGTTTACCTGTCAGACCCTAGTACAGTGCACTGAATGTGCCCAGGGCTTGGAAATCAAATGCTGCTGGCGGGCTTGCAGTACTGGTTGTGCCACCCACAGAAGCAGTCTGTAAAGTGTGTCTAAGGTCTGCCATTGCAGAGACTGTGTGCAGTCTGGTACTGCCATGTTGACTGGCCAAGTGCACCCACTTGCCAATCCCTCAACCTTCCCTTTTCTTCATATCAGACACCCCTATGGTAGGCCCAAGGCCAGGGTGCATTGTAAGTATAAGGTAGGACATGCCCTGGTGTGTGTGGCATGTCCTAGTAGTGAATTACAGCCATTTGCGTTTTTCACTATTGCAGGGCTACCTGTTCCCCACAGGCCAGAATGGGCAGTTTGATTATAACATCCCATAATCCTAACTGATCCAGGGAACATGGTAGAAATTCGAGTTTAGTATGCCTGAACTCAGAATGATAAAATACATCTTTTAGTGAAGTTGGTTTTAACATTCTGTTTGAAAATACAACTTTTAGAAAGTAGGTATTTTCTTGCCTAACTATCCAAACCTGCCTCTGTTAGGTTGTGTATTCCTTGTCTGGAGTTTGAGTGACAGGGGCTGGGGGATTCCAGGAGACAGCGTGAGTCAGCACAGGGCTGAATAGAGAGATCTGCATGTAGATGGGTGGGAGGACTTGCACCTGGGACCTGAATAGGGCTGAGCCTTCCCTCCACAATGCTGGCTTCACCTCCTGTGGTGCGTCTGATATCCCTGGCCTACACTGTGAAAGGGAAGAAGGAGTCTTGTCAACAAAGTGCTCCAGGACTGACCAGAACTGGTTTGGACTAGGCAAAGGCCTCTCTGCCTCCAGAGAACAAAGTGAAAATTAGTATAGAAGGGGGGACCCAGACCCCAGAACTTTAGATCACTTTGGAAAACAAGAAGAACCTTTGCTGAGGAGAGGAAGCCGAGGAACTGAGGAAGAGACTATCCCTAGCTGAGTGCTGTTTGGGGGATTGGCCTGCAGTGGTTGCCTGACTGCCAAAGAAAGGAGAAAGGACTTTGTGCTACTTTCAAATCAACTTGTGAAGGATCTCCAAGGGCTTGAGATAGACCTTGCCTCCTGCTGAAGTCTCAGGGACAACAGACTTCACCAACCAGCTCCCCAAGAGTTCTTTTGAAGTGCCTGCTGTTGAGTTGGGTCTTCTGAGGGACTGAGTGTCGGAAGGAGCTAGAAGCGTGACTCACGAAGAAGAAGCGTGTCGCCGCCGCAGCCGCTGTCATCGCATCACTGGAGAAGGGTGTCGCCGTTGCCGCTGTCGCTTCGCCTCGCAGCAGCGCCTCGCAGCGCCGGAGAAGAGTGTCGCCGTTGCATCAGACACTGTCGCATCATCAAAGAAGCGTGCCGCCGCCGCTGTCGTCGCATCACTGAAGAAGGGTGTCGCCGCTGCAGCTGTCGCATCGCATCGCCGAAGCATCTCGCTTCACTGGAGAAGAGTGTCGCCGTCGCATCAGACGCTGTCGCATCACCGGAGAAGCGTGTGGCAGGGCCTATCGCGGCTTAGAAGTATCGTTGAGTTGCTGCACGGCTGCTGGGCATGCACGCATCGTGTCGCAACAAGAAGAAGACGCCATTTTTGTTTCATTACACCGGATCTTCATCGCATCACGGCGCTGCTGGTCGCATCGCCACGGAAGCGCAGTAAGAAACCAACGCATCACCTCCCCCACGCCGAGAAGAACCGACGCATCCCCTATGCATCAGTAGGGACCCGACGCAACACCGTTCTTGCGTGTAAGGAACCGACGCATCACCTTCCCTGCAACACTTTTGTTGTATAGCATTACGCATCCAAAGGTACATTGAATTTAAAGTGTCACATTTACCATCTTAAGAAAACTAAGCTATTTCTACCATTTTTAAAGTACAGTATTGTGGATTTTTGTCGTTTGTGGTCTTATGATAAGTTTATATAAAGAATACTTATTTTTTTATATAAAACCTATGCAGTGGCCATCTGTAGTGTTGTCACTTGGATTACTGTATGTGTTCACAAATGCTTTATACACTGCCTCTGAGATAAGCCTGTCTGCTCGTGCCAAGCTACCAAGGGGGTGAGCAGGGGTTATTTTAGGACTGTACTCCCCTTCCCCTGACTAGAAGCAAGGGTCCCTTTTTGGTCAAAGGTACCAACCTCTGCCAACTAGAGACCCCCAGTTCTAACACTCTTCTGCCTCTATTAAGTCAGTAAAGGCTTATTCCCAAGCGTGAAAAAATTTAAAGCCACCGGGCATTTCTAAACGGGCTGGCTGACCACCATAAAGGCGTGGATGACCTCGATCACAGGTCTTAAAAGGTAACCCTCCTGCTGCGAATGAGAAAAGGTCATGTTTTGTTCCCAGTTCCCAGAACCAAGAATCAGTTCTGAATTCATTGCGGAGTTCTGGCTAGTGCACAAAATTCAATCGTAGCAAAGGTCAGAAGCTCCTTTTTCTTTCTATATCAAGCTAAGAGCAACAATTTGAAATGGTTCAAAAGGTGAAGTAGGTTTTCTGTCTTGGCTGCTTCATTATCACAGCCTTTCTGCTCCACACACCCATCAATGGATCAGCGGCTCGCTCCGATGGCGACGACTGCCGATCAATACAGACACAATGAGGAGCGGAAAGGCTTAAAGCTGAACAGGTGCAGTGAAACCTCACAGAAGGTTCAGATTTGAGATGAACATCAGTGATAAATTGCACATGTCTTTGCAGTGTTGCATAAATACATCACAATTAAAGAAGCATGCCCCTTCTCCCCTGCAAAATGTCAGTTCTAAAATTCTCTCCTATGGTGTAAATGTCAAGTTGCTATTCAACAATATTCAAGAAACAAACACTTTTAATTTACGTGCATGCTTTAAAAGGACATGGGCTGTCCGGCAGTCCTTACCACCGGCGCCTCTCCGTGTTAACCATTTTGAGGACCCTAACTTTTTTATGCTGAAGGAGAGTGTCGTTTTTATATCAGGTAATTTTAACATAGTTTCAAGGTTAAGTTCATAATACTACATAGTGTCAGGGGGTCAGCAGCTTTTTGCAAAAAAATTAGTGTATCTTTGGCATGTGCTATTTTGGCACGCTTTAAAATTTCTACCAGAAATCTGCGCCTGGGCATTGAATAGAAAGGACACAGAAGTACAAAATGAAGGGTGTCCTGAGGAGACCTATTGTCGCAGCCGCAGGCACCCTTCTGCTCAATCGGAAATATAAAACCTGGTGGATCAGCCAGTAAATAAGGTAAAAGATTGAGCCTAAAACGGGACATTAAAAATCTATCCTGAGCGTTGTGCATGAGATAGAGATACGGTTCCATTCCCTCCGAGTTTTTTACCAAACTATAGGCTCTCACAGTACTTTTAATCCCTTCAGCCTCTGCTCTGCGTGTAATTCTCTGGGCCAGAAATGATCTCTTAATCAACAACTTATCTTGTACTACAATCGTTGTTGGTTTTAAGAATAGATCCTTACGGCCCAGGTTTTCTAGGCTGATCGATACATATTTCAGCCATGGTATACTCATGCTTTTATCCCTTCCCATGCAATCACTAATAATTTGTCTTCCTAAAGTCGCCTCAGGGTTTAACCAAATTTTCAGCCATGCCAAAATGGGTCTAAGTTTAACCAAGTCTTCTAAATATGGCCTCCCTAGTTCGCTATGGGCTATTACGGCTGGGGTACTCTGCAAAATCTTCAAAATTGAACGTAAAATTTTATTTTCCTCCCGCTGTAATTGCTGGATGTTTACGAAGCCCCACACTTCTGCCCCATAGGTGGACTTAGAACAGCAAATGGAGCCATAAAGATTCATTATTTGTTCAGGGGACCAGCAACCCACTCTCCGCCCATAGCCTGCGATAGCACCCTTGGAGGATACCAATTTACAACAACGTTCCTCCAACAAGGGCTTAAATTGTAAAGAGCCATCAAATAGTAGACCCAGATACGAGAAAGACTGTACCTTTTCTAGTGTATGGCTTCCTATTTTATAAGAGAAGTTTGTACAGGGTTTATTGCCAGCTAGCATCACATATGATTTGCCCAGATTAACCACCAGGTCTAAGGTTCCCATAAACTCTACAAATCCATCTATTAGGAGCTGTAAACTCTTGGGGATACGTGCAAGTAGGACCGCGTCGTCCGCGTATAAAAGTACCGGGGTAGGACGCGATCCTACGCTTGGGCAATCGGTTTTTAAATTAATCAAGAACTTCTCCAGATTCTTAATATAGTGAGAATAAAAAGGGGGCCAAGATGCAACCTTGCCTCACCCCACTGGTACATGGAAAAGATTCAGTCAGCCCCCCCTCCATATTATAACGTACCATTGCAGAGGTGTCCCTATGTAATTCCCTCAGAATATTAATCAAGCCCAAATCTATCCCCAAATGTATCATCATAGCCCAGAGCTTGTCCCTGTTCACGTGATCGAAAGCGGCTGCCAAGTCCATGAACCCCAGATAGATAGCTTCCTTGCTGGCTTTAGTGTATTTCGCTACCAGCATGTACAGGTTCAGGCATTGGTCACTTGTAGATCTTCCTATTCTGAAGCCGTACTGGGTGTCCGAGATGATATTATTCTCCTCAGTCCACTCAGTAAGGCGATTCAGAATTACCCGACCCAAGATCTTGGCTGACACATCGATCAATGAAATTGGTCGGTAACATTGTGGGTTGTCCCTATTCCCCTTTTTAAAAATCGGGACAATTATGGCCGTGGACCAAGTTCGAGGAAGGCCAAACCTGCAGGCAGCATTTATCACTCTAGTGAGTATTGGGCCCATAGCTCGACGTTACTCAGGAACAGGTCCGGTGGTGTCCCGTCAGGGCCAGGTGCCTTGTTTTTTGTCAGACCCTCAATTCCCACAGTGATTTCTTTTAGAGTAAAATCTATTTCCTGCCCCTGCTTTCCTATCCCCCCCACCTCTGGAACAAGTACTGTTTTATAATTATATAGACCCTTAAAGTGTGTGAGCCACTGATCCGGGAGAATGTTTGTCCCAATCTCTGGAACATTACTGTCCTGGAAACAAGGTTTGTTAATTATTCTACAGAACTGAGTAATGTCTCTCCTTTCTGCAGCCTCCCTTAGATCAGACCATACTTCACCCTGAAGAGTTGCTTTCCTTCTCTTGATCTCTTTCTTATACGATAATCTACACTGGGCTACTTCTTGTCTGTCCCTTGGCCTTTTCTTAAGACTACATTTAAGTTCCCTTAAAGCACGTGAACAGCCCTTGTCGAACTATCTCGGGCAATCAACTTTCCTTACTGGGGCACTTGATTTTAAAAGCCCATCTACCAGGTTAGTTATTTGTCAACGCACTCATCAATGAAATTTTTCCCCTTGTCCATAAGGGATTTATAAAAGTTTTCCCCATCTATTTTCGACCACCTGAGCCGCCTCCCCTGGTCTGTTAATCTCTGAGAGGTACTGCCCGACTATTCCCTCCTATGCTGGGTCAAATAGGAAAGCTCCATTACCACGGGATTGTGGTCGCTGAAGGGACTCCATTCAATCCCTACGGATATGATCCTATGTTTTAAGAAACTAGATGCTACAATATAGTCAATAAAGGACGAGCAACCTCGACCCTTAAAAGTAGGAGGAAGCATCCTGTCTTTGTCCAGAACCATCATGTTCATCGTATGCACCAAATCATAGGTGTCTAAGAATTTGGTGAAGGCCCTCCCTTCTTCTGTATGGCCAAAATGTGGTCCATTCTTAACTGGGCAATGAGACCATTCAGCGTCAGTGGGAAGTAAGGCTGGGCAGAAATGGCAATTAAAATCACCCATAACTAGAATAGTGGGGGCTGGTACCCCCTTGCTGGCTTCTATCTCTTGGTTTAGTCTGCAGTCCAAGTCCTGGAGGAATGTGTTATCTTCTCCTGAGATCCCCTTATTATAAATGTTAAACACAATCAACCTTAGTCCTTTGTCCCTGTACCACACGGCCTGAAAAGTGTCTGAGGACCAGGTCGGGCTTGTCCATACACCTTGAAGATTTAGATCTACATATATGGACAGGCCTCCCCTAGCTCTGCCTGATCTTGATTTTTGGGCTGGAACGAAGAAACATTTGTACCCTGGCATTTGAAAAAGACTATTGTCAACCACCCAAGTCTCCTGTAGGCTAATTATCTGGTACCGTTTTATGTACCGCCGCCACTCACAGTTATTAAATTTATTTGCCAGACCGGCTATGTTCCAGGAGATGAGTTGTAAGCCTTCTTCAATTTTGTATATGCCAGCTATACCGGTAGGACTAGGTGTTATGTTAGACAATCCTTCCATTGTTCCTATGTGTCCTAATGCTAACCCGCTGCCCGATACTATTTGCTCATTTCCCCTGTCCCTTATGTCACTCAGTGCTAGGATATCTCCCCCCCCCCTGATATAGTTGTATATGCTGGAATTTTGGCTATGCTCTCCCCTCTACAAATACGTGGTATATCATCCTCCTCCAAAAGCCACGGGGCTAAGAGTGCATAGTTTTGTGGTGTCTCTGTTCCTATCTCTTGTGGTTCCTCGAGGGTCATGTTCTTCCCTTTACTTTTTTGGCGGGAATCTGCTATGGGTAAAATGCCATCAAGTCAATCATTCTCCTCTAGCGATGCCAAGGGATAAAACCTATTTCTCCAACTTGGTGGTCCGGGGTTCCTCAATCTGGGGCCATCACCAACATACCCTTGGGCCCTAAGGGAATTAGGTCTCTCCATAAGTCTCCCAAGTGATAAAGCATCGTAAGGTGCTGCATACCTGGGATAAAAATATCCCAATGGCAATGATATTATATAGCTGGAATGATTAGTTGTCCCGCATGCCATGATATGTTCCACTACTCTCTTGTCCCTAAAATTAACTATGATACAGTTGCCCACAATGTCCTTGCATCTAGTGCCTACCCAATCCACCCTTCTGACGTGTAAAATTTCCCCATTACAGTTTTCATTACTAGTCAAGGGTTTATTATTGTGGAGCCAGTGTGTGACCTTGTTGTGTAAATTTACATATGACTCATTCTGGTTGCCCTTTAGTTCTGGTACACCTGCAAGAACTACTACGCAGGGGCATGCTTCCGGAGGTAGATTAATTGTAGGCAGGACACTAGGCAATATCATAGGGACATCCGCATCAGTCTGCATTGTTAAGTGCACCTTTTCGACTCAGGGCTGTTTTGTTAATTGCGGTGCGGGTAATATTTGCTCAGTTGGACCCTGGCCAATCTGTGGTGCCCTTATATTTGAAATGGTGGCTTTATCCCGTTGCACCGAAAAATTCGGTGCTTCTGGAGTCAACCTCCCTAGGGGTTGACCAACATTCTGCCCCATCAATTGGTTAGCCGTCTGTGGGCCTATAATATTATCAGGAGTAACTGAACTGCTATGCGACTCCACAGTGTGTCCCAGGGTCCTACCTCTATATTTTACCTCGTTCAAAATTTTATCCAGCCTACTAGCCAATGGTTTAATTTGGTTTACTATAAATGACTCAAGGTAATTTTCGCAGGTCTACCACTATTTGTGTTGCCCATAAAGGTGGGACTGATACCTGGGCCACCTTGTCTGCCCGCCCCTCCCTTGATCTACATCTTGTTTTACTTAGAGGAATGCTGGGTTTGCCTTTCCTCTCTTTCAGCTTTTTTGGGCACACAGTCCGTTTCCTGGTCCTTAAAGATGAATTGTCAAGTCCCGATGTCCCTATATTTAACCCAATATCCGGCTGCGCACAGGAAAGATCTTGGTCCAAAGTTTCTGGTGAACAAAATGGAGAAATCGTCACAGCTTCACTTTCTGGTCCTAGCCTTAAAACAGGGGACTCCAGCGATGGAATTAAGGACAGGCGTCTCTCTGTGCGCTCAATCTCGCATGATACTGCCCCGATAGCTTTCTGCAACATGCGATCAATAGCCGTTGGCTTTGGAACTGGCGATAAGTCTATATCTTTTCCTGGTGATTGTGACTGTCGCAAGGGCGGGGAATTACGCTTTACTCTAGTCGAGCGCGTTTTAACCTTGCTTGCCATGTTAATAGAGCAAGTAGTACAACAACCAGCCAAACAGTCAGTGTCTTGCGAGTAGTTAAAACCAGATCAAAATGCCCTGCATTACATATAATGCGCCATATCCACAGACAATTTTCGAAACCTTTCCCTTACCTAGGTGATTGAAACGAGGGGGGGCCCGGCTTGGCCTCTTCCGGTCCCTGACGGGCAAGGACGGGCCCGCCCTTGGCCCGGGCTTCGCCCGGGCGAGCTCGCGCGTGTCCCGCGCTGCGGGAGGCGCTGTTCGTATTTATGGGCCTTGGCGCCCTGTTGTGACACTCTCCGTGCGCCTCGCACGGCCCCCTGGGAAATGCAGTCCCAAAGCAAGCCGTTCCCCTCACGGCGCTGGCGTTTAATTGCGGGAGACACGAGGCCCACAGCAGCAGGACAGAACTCCAGCCGTTTCCCTCACGGCGTGTTCGGGTTCAAAATCAGGTAAGGCGCGTCCCGCGCTGCGGGAGGCGCTCTTCATATTTATGGGCCTTGGCGCCCTGTTGTGACGCTCTCCCTGCACCTCGCACGGCCCCCTGGGAAATGCAGTCCCAAAGCAAGCTGTTCCATTCACGGCGCTGGTGATTAATTGCGGGAGACACGAGGCCCACAGCAGCAGGGCAGATCTCCAGCCGTTTCCCTCACGGCGTGTTCGGGTTCAAAATCAGGTAAAGAGTTGTCGCTTGTGCCTGAGTGGACTGTAGCTGCCTCCCACAAAGCTGTCTCCCCCTCATGGAGGGAACCTGGCATGAGCCAGGTCGAACTGGTTAATGTATGCCAGAGGTCCTGTGTTTGCACCAACTTCAAAGGAAAATGTGGCATAAATATTAGGACCCTGACCCCAGAGATGAAAATTACTGCTGGACTAAGGAACTTGCCAGCAAGAAGAGCTGCCGGGGGAGTACTGCCCCTCTGCTGTCGTTGCTTTGTTGGGTTGTCCTGCTGTTGCTGCTTCTGTCTTGGGCAAGGAAAGGACTGGACTGTTCTTTCTGCACACTAAGTATCTCCAAGGGTTTAATTTAGAGCTTGCCTCCTGTTTGAAGTCTCAGTGAAATCAAAGACTTCAACATCTTCTGGGTACCGGCTTCTGGAACTGGAGGTTCCAGCTGCCACAATGGAGAAAGGTAACCTGATGCTGTCAATAAGCCACTGCTAGCTCCGTGACTTGAAGACACCACAAAGGGCCCCACCGCACTTCGCACCGCAACCCTGGTCTCACCAATGCTACCGTCTGATGCTGCCACTGAGCTGCTGCTTGCACCGTGACCTGTGGGCACCGCACTCCGCACCACCCCGATTGACACCGCCACCCTGGTATCCCTTAAGACGCTGTAAGATCGTCACCACCACTGTCTGCACAGTAGTGACTTATGGACACTACTCATGGAGAACATGGAGCACCATCCCGCTTCGTGCCGCAGCCCTGGTCTCACCGACGATGTTGCTCCAAGCTGGCATCGATGTCACTGCTTGCACCATGGTTTGGGCGTACTATTCATAAGTTACACAAAGCACCGCCTCATACCACACCGCAGCCTTGGGCCACCAACGCCAATTCCATCGCCTCCAGTTCATCAACTGACGCCGCTGCCTGCTCCGTGACCTGTGTGCCCCGTACACCACATTGCCCTATCTTGCACCGCAGCCTTCAGTCTACCGACAACAGCACTTCGGCAACAACGCCACTGCTGTCTGCACTATGACCTGTCAGCACCGCAATGAGCACCACCTGCTTCGCACTGCAGCCTGGTCTCACAGATACCTCTGGACAACCGTCACCGAGCCACAGGCTGCACAGCGACTTGAGGGTACTGCACCTCACACAGCTGCACACCACAGCCCAACGTCTTCTGACACCGGCGCTCCTGACTAGAATCTCACAGAGTTTGACACATATGACTTTAAAGGGCCCGATTACTCCAGCATTGAATATCAGAACCAACGCCTGCAGACTCTGCTCCTCTGGAGCTCACCGCAAGGTCTGATGCCCTGCATCTCCAAAAGTACTCTTTTACGGGTTTCCCCGACAGTGTAGCTGACCCACGATGCCACGACCGACCGGAACTGTTGGATTTGTTTGTTCACGACGCCGTGATATCCCCAGATGGAGCTAGTGACTTCAAGGAACTTTATAGAAAGCCTATTTTTGCATTATTTATATTTTGATAACTGTATGTTGGATTTTTACTGTTTTGGTCTTGTTTTACACAGATACATATTGGATATTTTTCTAAACATGTATTACTGTTTGTTATGTGCAAATGCTTTATACATTGTCTCTGAGATAAGCCTGACTGCTCATGCCAATCTATATTGGGGGTGACCAGGGATAATGTTAGATGTGTAATCTCGTTATCCTGACTAGATTGGTGGATTCTGCCTGGCTTAGGTGCAAACCCTAGCCAACCAGAAAATCCATTTCTAACAGTGCACGTCCTGTAGATCCTCTCTCCATCAGTCCCCAATTCCAACTGGAGAAAATGGAGTTGGCCACCGTGGAGAAGGAATTCAGAACATGGAGCTCACTACAAGTACAAACAATACAGGTAACATTGCAAGGTAACTGAAAAGGCATGTTAAAGAGTGGAAAAAGGAGACGAAAGACTAACATTTTATCACTACAGCAACACCTGGTTTCAACCTGTTATGTGAAATGCATCAGGAACTTTTTAACACCCACATTAATTGCTACATTTGTGGGGTGCATGCACTCAATAACAACACGCCTACAGGCCCGAACCCCACGCTGTAATTTTAATATAGTAAAACACAACACAGTCTTTTGCAACAAACATAAGCATCTAAAACACAATAATTCAAACAAACCTTAATTGCTGACAGTGGATATTACAGAATGGGCAGACTAGACAGTCACAAAATCCAGAGCAATCGCACATGACCACCATATAATGAGTAAAGGTAGCTGTTGCTGATCACAGCGAAGAGGAACACATTCTCCTGACCGCACTCATTAAGGAAGCAAATATTTAAACTGAGAAACAAAAAAAAGGCACAACAATACATACCTTCTACACCTCATCACATTTTGATCTACACACCCGAAAAGGGGATCACATAAAAACCATGTTTACCAATTCCACCAAGCAATAAACACACAATGAGTAAGCCAGTCACAGCGATAAAGGGGAAATAGGCACAAATGCAAGCATGAAAGAAGTATATCTTTAGGGCGGGATACACATAAATCGCAAAAAGAACATGACAGGAGATTAATTAAGGAAGCAGCACATCCCTAAATGCATGGACCTGTAACATCACAACTACCACTAATTGGGACACAAGCCCAATCACTCCTTCACCCAAAACTTCTGTTGGACCCTGAGAATCACACATAGGCATAACGGTCCCTCTGTGGTCATCCTAAAGCTCATACGAAGGGACAATTAAAAGAACATTTAATGGACCAGGCAGACAAGAATCTGCAAAACGAGCTCTCCTTCCATGACACACAACTCAAACTGGCAGACATACTCAAGGGAGACACCAGGAGGTGTAGAACAGTGAGGAAACTAGCTTTGTGAAATAGGCACCACCATGGCATCAATAACATGGAGAAAAAAAAACATAAATTCAAACTCACGAAGAACATCACTGAAAACATGCTACATCCCACATCAGTTGCTTAAAAACCGACTGTATGCTTGTCGGCTATGTGAATTACAATGCTAATCAATGGTTGTCTCCAAATGTTACTTGACTCATCAGTGATGTATTGCAGCTCTTCGGTTGCAAAATACTATGCAACTCACAGGTTCATTCGAACCTCATTTGGCACGCCAATTCCCTAGTACAGCAATGGCAAGCGTAGGTGTACTCCTCGGCATCTGAGACATCACCCTAAGGTGGCTTTGATTGCACAAACCACACTCAAAAATAGGTTCATGCGCAATTCTATCTACTACATCAGCAAATGGTACATCATTCTCAATATACATTTGGTATTTGATGCAGAACTATGCTGTATTCCATATTCCAAACACTTCGTGGCTCCCAAACAAGATACTGTCATCCAGGCTGCTAATAATTTATTGCCACAAATGCAAAGTTCCAGATATTGGACACTGTCTTATCAGGTCTAAGGCGCATGCGGGCACAAATAATACAGCTCCTTTACTCACTGCTGCCACGAGCCATGGCAATACTTTGGTCAGAATCACCAAGAGACACTAGACATTGTTTCGATTCATTGGCCAAACCAAGGATCTCCCAATGCTTTCCTTTAAGTGAGGATGCAATCTGAGAGAGTATTTAGTCCATGCAAGTGTACAAAACGCCAGGATCTTAGACATCATGGAATTGTGAGGCTTGAACAGGATTGTGGGTAATTACCACAGTGGCAAGTGTGTAATGTATACATTCACAGTAACCAGCAAAGAGTTCACACGTAGCTCCATTACATGAACCTCGAGACATTTCCTCAATGGTCACCCATAGAAACGGAGCTATGTCATACGGTGACCTTGCGATTTTATCGTCATAGGGCAGATGACACCGAAAATCAAGCCCAGGCTCTGCCAACATGGCAGTAGAATGAAATGCCAAATGTTGACATCTCCTGTAGTCTTTCATTTTGCTGAGCATAACCATCCTGAAAGTGATATTCAGTGGCAGGTTATCCCACTTATGAAAATACCTACTTGTGGTGGCGTTCTACAGCTTTTACTACAACACACTGAATGTCACTGTATCCTTAAATGTGATAGCACCATGTACGGTCTAAACACAATGAATAATGTACCAAAATTATTTGTTTTTGACTATTTCACTTCGTCTACGATTGACTCTCTTGTTATGACACTATGGTAAACATAGCTATTAATGACTGTCAATTATGCATGATTGCAGTTTGTGTAAGGACAAATTAGTAATTGTGCATTCCATATTGTTCGATTTCGGGTTAACATCTTGATCTGACACATAATGACACTTACATTGTTCTAATGGAACTGACTTTGTTCCAGTGGATCTGGCTTTGTTCAACATTGTTTGCATAGATTAGCTTATGTGATGTGTCTTGTTGCTACAAATTTGAGACTGTTCTTTAATTTTTTTCTAATGAGTTTTTTCAATTTTTCTATACTCAGTTTGAACCTTAATTCCTTATTATTTAAGTTATGTAGTTCATGTTTATGGCTGTGCATTTACTGTAGCTAGCTACACTCGCTTTACAATTTCTCTAATGCATTGGTCTTGTTGTCTAAATATTTAAAAGGAAGATTTTACCTGCCAACAGGTACTTTGACAGGTTGCAGTGCATGTTTTGCAGTGCATGTTTTCACAGCTACTGTCAGGCTACAATGGTGGGCCTGATGTCATGTTTGCTCTGCACTATTGTGGGCTAATCCTTTTGCTAGTTTTTGAAGATCGAAAAGTGTATCTTCTACTTCCTCTGGGGTGCTGTTAGAAGTACTCTCAGTGTGGGTTCTGTCAGTGGGGGTATTTGAGGAATCATCATCATCCTCACTGATAGCTCCATCCTCTCTAGGATTTTCTCCCATTGTCAGGACTCTATTGTGTTTGGCAAGCAACTCCTGGTGAGTTTTGGTCCCATGGCAATGTCACAAGCTTTACAGAGGTTCTAAAGTTGTCCTAACTTAAAGTTTTATAGGGGGCCAGGTTAGGTTCCTGGCTAGTACCCTCTGTATCAGAAAGTTTTTAAAAACAGTTGGGACCTTAGAAAATACAAAAACAATTCGAAGAGGCTTTTTAAGGCCTAACTGTCTAGGATACATTTTAACATCTAAAACAATATTGGACTGTGGTACCTAACCAAGAACCTGACAGTTCAAATTAGAACTTTGGAAAAATTCACTTTGTCGAGTCACCTATTGACCAAGTGGTATCAGCAAATGCAAAGTTTTGTATCCGACCACAGAACTACCACTGTAGGAAGCTGACCCTCTAAATAGTGTACCAAAACGAGGTACACTGTGCAGATAGTCCAGGCAACCCTTATTAGTTTACAGAGGCACAAGTAATAAACCCAAATGCTCTCTTTTGTTGTAGTGTGGGTGAGCAGTTTAGGCTTACCAGAGGGTAGTGCTAAGCATTTGTTGTACTCATAGAGACAATAGATGAGACACACACTCAAGAATAAATCCAAGACCAATTTAGAAAAATAACACATATTTTTATATACATTTCAACTCCAAGAACTTCAGGATCAAATAAGTTCTTTTTGAGATATTGATTAGTACACAAAAATAAAATGTTCACTTAAATACGTCTTTATGCTGCATTGCTTTCCTATGGCAAAAAGGCAGATACTGCATAAAGTTACTTGCAATGGGTTTCCAGGGGGTCCCTTAAGGGCTTAAGGTGGTAAGGAGCCAAGGTCCAAAGAACCACCAGCAGTTAGTCTTTACCAGCCCTGGAGCATCCAGGGTCAGAGCTGCTCTTCGGGTTGGTAGCTTTGCGCGCTACACCAAAGAAAAGAGGAGGGCACATATAAACAGACAGCAGAGGACTTGGGGTCAAGTCAGGGGGCTCAGTTTGAGAGTGTCCTGGGAGCTGGTACGCACAGTTGGTTCATGGAAACCCGGGCTGGGCGCTTAGGTGCAGAGTGATTAGGTCTTCTGGGCTTGTGCATCATGGGTGTGCACGGTTGTCGTTTCGCCAGTTGAGGGCACAAAAATCAGGACAGGTGGCCACTCTCAAAGTGAGTCTTTGCGGTGCTGACATCCCTTCATGGTTGCTCTGTCTTGCAGTCATTGTAGTCCGGATTGGACTCAAACAGTCTTTGGTTGCTGCAAGGGGTCTGGTACACCAGGTATGGGTGCTATGCAGCTAAGGTTGGTCCTAGCATCTTCTCACTTGATGGGAAGATGGATTTGACCTTCTCGAGTACAACTACCTCTTCTTGGGTGGCTGCTGCATCGGTGCAACCGGGGGTTGGCAGACGGTAGACAGGACTTTGCTGTTTGGTGCCTGCAGGCTGCAGGGGAGTAACTCCTCTACTCCAAGGGACATTGGTGGTAATTTGTTAAGTGCTGGCAGCGCACCAGGGCTCTTGACAGATTCACAGTGGCAGAATGAGTCAGTTTCTCACAACTTTTAGGATAAGGGGAAGCAGGCTTTGGCGCCAAAAAATCCACAACTGGTCCTCAGTTCTCGCTTTCTTCATTCTTCTTTGTCATATTCTTAATCGCAGGTCCTGGTGTCAGGGGTGCCACCTAAATACTCAATTTAGTGGTGTTAAGGGGAGTATAAAGTAGTGACCAATGGGCTACTTATCTTTTGGGTTGGCTAGACCCCATATATGACCACTTCCTTTGGGGAGTGGGAATAGCCCTGACCCAGTGTATCTAATTTCACCAAAGAAACAAGATGGCGGAATTCGAATTTTTCTGTTCACTTCAGGTAGCCCACCTTAGGAGTTAAACTAACCTGATAGTGAACATGCCTCCCGACTAGCTAATTTTCCTTCCCTGGTCCCAAATGGGCCCTGCGCAGGGGGTGGGATTTCCCCTGACTGGGGGAAGCCGGGGTCGCATAAGAAAGGTGACAGAGGCCTTTGAACCCTTCTGCCTTGATATGCTGATTACTAGCCATACTGCTTGGAGGAGGTGACAACACCTTCTGCGTAGCAGGCATTATTTCTGACCTCAGAGAAAGTGGTCTCTTACCTGCAGGGGGGTCATAAATCTGTGTGTGGTGGCAGGCTGGTCTACACCAGCCAGCCAGCACACTAGAGGTTGGGAGGTCTCAGGGGACACCTCTAAGGTACCCTGTTGGGACATATTTTAATAAATCCACTACTGGCATCAGAAGAGATTTATTAGAACAAGGTGTTTGGTACCAAGCACCATAGGTTTCAGTGAAGCCAAAATGTAGCTGGGGAACTTGTAACCAGTGCCACTACATGTACCCAAGACCGTTTCCTTTTCACTTGTACTATCTAGCAACTGGACTAGACAGCATAGGGAAACATCTGCTTATACACCTATGTCCTCACATGTAATATAATGCAACCTGTATTAGGGCTGTAAGGCCTGCTGTAGGGGTGACTTAAATATATTTCATGTAGTGTCTTGGGACTTGGCCTACAGGGCTTGTGCCATGTCATTTTGTCTGCACCATTTCACACAATTTGCAATGGAACTCTGCATGAGTTTGGTGGTGGGTCCCTTAGGGTTGTATAATATATGCTGCAGCCCTTACGGACCCTCTTTAATACCCATGCCCTAGGTACCAGGGGTACTATTTACTACAGACTTACAGAGGGTCTAAAGGGTTTGCCAATTGTGGAACAATTGCACAGTTTACCTTGATTTTGGGGAAAAAACACTGGCACTGGGGACCTGGTTAGCAGGAACCCAGTGCACTTCAGTCATAATTGCATCAAATAACAGGCAACAAAAATGGATGTGACCATGTCAAAAAGGGGCATTTTCCCACAGTAGGTCTTGTCACAAATTGGATCACCTGACACTGATTGTCATTTTAAGAATGGTTATATGCTCAACAAAGTATGAGACATGAGGGGCTGTCAAACTTTTACATTTAATTTCACTGTAGTGTGGCAGTGTCTGGACTTGATTTTCTGTGTCATCTCCCCTGTGTAAATTAAATTGCATGGGCACCATCTGACCAGATGGAACCAACTGGAACTTACCTGGATCCTGCTGGTGGCCTTAGCTAGAGTATGTTTTGACCCCCAAGTGCTATTCCTGGAGTTCTGAGACTCTTGTCCGTGTCTAAGTGGACTTGTACTCCTGCTTCTGAAAATCTGTGACATAGAAAACTTTTGGACTTGCAGACCTCTTGAGCACTGGGATACACCATCACAACCTATATGACTAAGGCACGGACTTGCTGGGCTTCCAAAACATATTTCTCTTGCACGGAGCTTCTATTCAACAGCACATGTGATTGAGTGGACCCTCAGTGAGAAGGTATCTGGTACTGCAGAGCTCAACGTAAGATATAGCTGCAGCCTGCCCAGCTGAAGGATTCTGAGTTCCTAAAAAGAGACCAAGTCCAAATGTAAAAATCTTGACCAGGCAAAGGAACCAAAAGTATCTTGATAGTGAGAAGACTTTCCTGTGTGCAAAATTTTAATTTCTCCCGCTCTGAACTTTTACCTCCAAAACCAATGGCTTCAGCGGTACCTCATTCAACACGTGTCTTACTTTGCGAAGCCTTCTTTGGACACAGCCTGCTACCTTGCCAACTGAATGATTTTGACTGTCACAAAAAAGATTAAGGGTACATATTCAATTGTTGGCGAAGAGGGAACTCTGTCACAATAGCAATGAAGTTCCCTCCCCAACAACACAATTTATATGTAGTCAGACCATAGGTGCTATAGCTGTTTTTTACTGTCCATCACTGCCAGGCAAACCCTGGTGGTAAGGAACAGTAAAAAACCAAAAGTGCTAGACTAGCAATGAGAGATGACTACCATGGTGAAGGGTGCTTTATCTTTTTTATTTTTAAAAAGAAAATCAGTTGGTGCAAGGATCTGTCATGTTGACGAATCCCTGCACCAAACTGAGAAAACCATTGACAGGAACCACTATGACGGAGGTTCCTGCCAATGCTTTATGAATGACCGCCAACTTGGTGGTCTTTTATAAATCAGGGTGATGGAGTAATTTAATCCATCGTGTTGGCAGGGAAATAGGTCATAAGCCTGTAATTAAATTGGGCCCTAAATACCTAGGTAAAATCTCCAAACGTACCAGAGCTCAATGGTGTATCTGAGTCAGGCTCCATTGCGTCCTGCCTCAAATCATTAGGTCTTGGTCTATGGTGACCAGCGCCTACCGTTGCCACTTTCATTTTTTAATTCTATTATCATATTCAACAACTTTATTTCGATCATAAAAGATCATAAAAGTACACAGCACATTATTGGTAAAATACAAAATATAAAAGAGTATCTTTAATAACATGATTACCATAAAATTACTATTAAAATCGCAGGGGCGTAAAATTGAATGGGTCATAAAGTGAATTTAGTGCACCTAATCCACAGTGCATGCCAGTATCTAGACAGGCCAAAGACCACTGCTCTGCGTGTATCAGTCATCAAGATTCTTAACACCTCAAGGTAGTGGCCTGGGCCGACTAGTTTACAAAGTGGGAGTATCCATTTTTTTCTTGAAGATTTGTAAAATGGACAGAAGAATAGCAAATGCCCAATGGATTCTGGGCTAGCATTACATACAGGACATAGATTATCATTAAGAACATTACACCACTTTATACAAAACAGTTTTGTGGGGAGGGTCTTGTAGCGAAACTGGAAAAATAATTTGCATGCCAGTGTAGGGACTATTTCATCTATTGAATCCTCAAAACAGGAGACAGATTTAAAATGTACAAATTCAGAAGTCAAGCGACCCTCGATTTTTGCCGGGGCTTGTTTTGATACAACTTCCCAAAACCTTTCCTTCAACCTCACTCTTGGTATGGTGGCCAGACTTTCCAGGTTTGACCAAAACCCCTCCATCCCAAGCCTCCCCAGTAACTCTCTTAATGATCTAAACCAGGGGATCGAGGTTATCGATGATGAGTTTAGGAGCTCAATTAATGGCTCCCGGTAAGACACAAACTCATCCACAGACCACAGCCTGTGCCAGAACATTAGAAGTTTATAGTTTACCCAAATGTAGATATCGATATGAGCCTTTATCTTTCATCATGTCTCCTTATGTCAGCTAGGTTAAAAGCCCAGAGGTATAAAACTATATATAACTTATATTTTACCCTGGCCAAATTATTTACTTGGGGCAAAAGAGAGAATGACCATTGTCCTAGATGTAATAAAGGCCCCGCTACATTAATACACATGTTTAGTGAGTGTGATCAATTAACTCTCATTAAAAAAATGATCTGTGAATTTTGGGATGAAGTGTTTGGCCATAAGCTACCTGACTCCCCCACGTTATATTTGTTAGGAACAGATAATACACTTAGCCTAAATAGGGATGAAGAAGCCATGCTTTTTATTGGAGCGGCGGTCCTTCGGATTATACTAGCAGCTCGGTGGAAAGATTCAGACCCGCCATGTTTTCAAGTGTGGTTAGCCCGCTTTCTTGGTGTCTTTAACCAGGAAAGCGCCACCTATTCTTCTAGAGGGCTAAAATCGGCTATGCGTGGCAAGGTGATTTGGCAACCAATTATTAACTGGAGAAAGGGGCTCTGCGTAGTTTGAGAATAAATCATTGTAATATCTTTTTTTTTTTTTTTTTCACAACAAGAATGAATTATATATGAAAGTGCCTGTATTATATTTGAAAGTGTCGGCATATTGTATTGTATAATATTTTTGTATTAGGACTTCAGTCTATGCTGGTTCTGAAAAAAAAAAAAAGAAGTTTATAGTTTAGTTTATGTGCTAACTGTCTATGTGTAGGATCCAAGTACAGGGGCCCCAATGGGGTACTAGCAGGCAAGTCATCCAAAGATCTGAGGAAATGATTCTCAATTGTAGACAAGCAGTCGGTGATACCTGTGCCCCACAGTTCAGCCCCATAAAGTGCCCCTCCTAGTACCTTAGTGTTATAGATTTCCAGGGCTGGGGCAAGTTGTCTAGACAATGTTTTCCTGTGTATTTTGGTAATATTGGCAGTCTGATGTATTAATTGCATTTGGACTTTCACAATATGTGCAGCCCAGTTAATTGCTGGTATCAGGCGAATGCCTAAATAATACAAGCATCTGCAATGCAATAGGTCTCGCATTTACGCTACTTTGAGCTATTGGCATTGTAAATGACAATGCCTTTTATTTATGTTTTTAAAACCAAAACATGAATAAATGGTATTGTCATTTAAAATGCCAATAGCTCAAACTCGCGTAAATGCGAGACCTACTGCATTGCAGATGCTTGTTAAACTCAGTAACACTGTCTGGGAATTGATAAAACCTCATTAGTACAATTTTATTACCCAAATATAGCAACATGAAATAAAAAGGTCCAGCTTTGCTAGGGGCCTTTCACTGCACAGCAACATGTGTCATTGGATTTTGAGTAACTTTTGAACCCTTTGAGCTAGAAACAAATTGTTTTTTGATTCAAACCTGCAGATTATGTGCAGACAATGGATTATGTGGCAAAAGCGGCAAGGCTATAATTATGTGGAAAATCGCAATATCCGCCGATCGCATAATTCCAGTGGCCCATAGCAGACCTTAACAATCAAAGCTGCGTTCATCAGCCTTCCAGCCACCTGCACTCGTCCGGACTCCTACTTGCACACATGCCACACATAGGGAAAACCAGATCTGGCAGGCGCGCCTTCTCCCACATCGCTCCTAAAGTGTAGAATGATTTACCACTACACATAACAACCTACTCTGAAAACCAAGCTTTTCGAGTCAGGGCTGGCTCTAGGGTGGTGCGACCGGTGCCATCGCACCGGGTGCTGGCTTCCTGGGGGTGCCGTGTTTGCAACTTTATTATGCTTCTAAAGCACCTGCTGCTGCGTTCCTTTCCTCCTGCAATTACAGGCCTCACAAAAATGTCAAGATAACTCCTGTGATTAATGTTCTTCCTGGCCAGAGATCAGAGTTTTGTGTAGTTGAGGTTTTTGACTTATGTGAAGGTAGCACAGAGGGTTAATATGCTTGCTGCAAAGAACGTGTACCAAATAGATTACAGAGTGCATTTAATGTAAACAGATCGGCAGGTTACTGCTTTTAAAAGAGCCATCCTTTTGTTAACTTTCATTATAGAACTGCACACACTCTGCAAAGTTTAGAACATTGATTAATGTTGCAAAAAAGGTTAATTTGGGTAGAAATTGATTCTTATTATTAAAGAAAACTCCCATCTATGCTGTTTCTTTTTCGACTCTGAGTTTGCATTTCTGCACACCAAGCACTCCTAAACTATACTGCCTACCAGTATGGATGACATGTGACCCCTACACTTTTAGTCCTTTGGCTTATGTAATATTTCCTTTACACTGATTTACACAAGTATGATTGATTGTCTGTGTAATGTGTGTGTGATGCAAAGTGCTTTGACATACTTTACTGGTATGAGTAGCGCTATATAACGAATTCAATGCATCTGAGAGAGAGTAGTTATGGAGACTTGGTCACTGTTAAAGGGTGCTAGTGAGAGAATCCGTGGTGGAAGTGGTCATGGAGGGGGGGGGCGCCAACTAACATTGTCGCACTGGGCGCCACCAGCGTTAACGCCGGCCCTGTTTCGAGTAGTCCCACTGTGCCAAGGGCTTAGACTCACAGCTCGGCTACAAGATACCCTCCCGGGTGACAGTGCTCGCTACAAATCTGCCGGGCAGGCCTGCAATACATTTAATGGGGCAAGACCAGCATTTGTTTTTTTTATTATTATTTTTATTAGCATTTTTGAGCAACATAAACAAAGTAACACTTCTCACTGCCACGTATACTTAATAGATTATTAATGACATAAGCTCCCATCAGCCCTCCGTCAGCAATAGGATTGACATTCACCTTATTAATAAGCCGTAATAACATGGGCCTGTCCCGTCCAGCCCCACATCCCCCCCTCCGCACTCTCTCCAGATCATAGGAATACTTCAATATGTCCCACAGTCAACCGAACCTGTATCCGTCCCCCGCCAATACCAACTCTGAGTATGAGATTACAGCGCCTGGAGAGTAGTCTGCGCCAACCAGTGCGTGAAAAGCGCCCATATATCCCTCGGCCGCGAGCGCATAGGCAGGAGCTCCCAGTAGACAGCCAGCTGTGACTGGCAATATACAGCGCTTCTTACCCATTCTCTAACGCTAGGCGACTGTACTGCTCGATTTCCCCGGCCTTTCCGTGTTAAAAGGGGCCTAATGTGACTTCAGTCTCTTTCCATTCAAGTCTAAGGGTTAGAGTAGTGTATAGAGTCTATTTATTAGGCACTTCAACATGATCCTGTGTTCTTCCCCATAGATCAGGGTTTGCATACATATCCTAGGGGATAGATTCGTTAGCATTAGGGGTAATCTGTTCTGTAGTGAGGGTATTTCATGGAGCTGTGCTGAATTCAGGCCTGGTAGGCCTTAAACGGGAGAGACTCCATCTTTCCTCCTGCTCTGGCAGCTTGGGAAGCTTCTAGGTCATAGGCAGTGTTTTAGTTAGGAGGTGTTATTCGCTTGGAGAGAACCGGTTCAGGCCGGCCCTTATCGAAGGATTGTATTCTTCTTCATGCCGAAGACACTACATCAGGCCGGCCGGCTGGGAACGTGTCCTTGGCACAGGGAGGTACAGGAATTTGGTGGGCGGCAGGTTACGTGCTGGAATCTTCCATGAGAAAATGCACATCTATATTAGTGAAAGTCTGAGGCAGACATTGGCACTTGCTTCTAGTCCGTAGGCGGCACCTGGCCGTTAGCAGAAAAGCTACTACTTGTTTCAGGGAAGACAGATGACGAATTTGAAGGAGAAGAAAACCTAAGAATCTAAAGAGGAGAGAGTAGCAGATGAGGAAGAGATCCCAGTGACTCGGAGAAAAGAGAAGGGAGTAGATCTGTGACTGCAGAGGTGTGACTTCCAGGCGAAGCCGAGGCGCAGACGGGAAGGGAACCTAGATGACCTTTGAGTACAGGCTACATATGACCAAGGTGATGTCAACCCCTTACTATTAGAGTGTACAACTTAATCTTCCACTTTGCTTTGCAGGTTATGTGGTATGCATTGTGTTCTGTGAGTGTGCATGGAGCAACCAAATAAAGTATTTAGCTTGTTGTGAGTCCACATGTGTTGTGTATTCTTGTATAGGAGGATAGCCTATTCTTCTAGTCAGATGCAGCTTGACATGAACAGATGTTAATCCTGATCAGGTAAGTGGTAACTGAATGAGGGCGAAAAGGGGCCCCTCGAACTAAAGAACAGGTTGTGCTCAACTAATAGTCTTTGTGTGATCTGATATATAGTAATCCCGATTCCCCTGTCGTGTACTACGGTAATAATAGGATGAGCTCGTGCTAAGGCTGCCGTCTGGGTAGGAGATTCTGGGTCTGCCTGAGACCGCGAGACTGTGTGTTGCTGCCGTCTGGGTAGGAGATTCTGGGTCTGCCTGAGACCGCGAGACTGTGTGTTGCTGCCGTCTGGGTAGGAGATTCTGGGTCTGCCTGAGACCGCGAGACTGTGTGTTGCTGCCGTCTGGGTAGGAGATTCTGGGTCTGCCTGAGACCGCGAGACTGTGTGTTGCTGCCGTCTGGGTAGGAGATTCTGGGTCTGCCTGAGACCGCGAGACTGTGTGTTGCTGCCGTTTGGGTAGGAGATTCTGGGTCTGCCTGAGACCGCGAGACTGTGTGTTGCTGCCGTCTGGGTAGGAGATTCTGGGTCTGCCTGAGACCGCGAGACTGTGTGTTGCTGCCGTCTGGGTAGGAGATTCTGGGTCTGCCTGAGACCGCGAGACTGTGTGTTGCTGCCGTCTGGGTAGGAGATTCTGGGTCTGCCTGAGACCGCGAGACTGTGTGTTGCTGCCGTCTGGGTAGGAGTTCTGGGTCTGCCTGAGACCGCGAGGCTGTGAGGTCTTGATATATATTATATATATATATAATAGGAATTCCCTGTCCTTAGGTGGTACATATATATGTGGTTATTTAGGTGTAAAAAGGCCCTAGGGAGGGGGTAACGTTCTGGTTTGGGTTAGAAAGGCTCTGTGGAGCGGGTTCTATCTGGAGGGAAAACCAAAGCAGAACATTTGGCGTCGTGAACCGTTTACGTATTCTGTGTGCGTTGTGTTGTCCCGTGTTTGCTGCCAGCGTGTGCGTGATTTTGTTTGTATATTCTTTGTGATATACTAGTGTGTCTAGCCTTTCTTCTTCTTTCTTTTCTTTCTCTTCTTCTCTCTTTTTCACGATCTGTTCTAGACAATGTAAATCTACTTTTAAGTTGCCCGTTGATATTCCCGGCTGGGATTCAATGCCTTGTGAAGCCTTAGCCCGTGAGTGGGCTGAGTAATTGGAAGCAGACTGTTAAATATCACTTGATTTCTTTGCATGGGGGCAGACCATATGATGTGCTGGCTCGTGAGGTGAGCTAATTGTGCTGATTTAGAATTGGTATGTGTGTGTTTCAGCGTGTCTTGTAAAGAGTGCTTATAAATAGCTTGCTACGTGAGGCAGAGAGGGCTGGATCCCTTTCAAGTGTTAGTTAAGGAATGCATATCTAATGTTTTCAGTTGCAAAGTGCATGTAAGATCTCAGAGCATGACTCTGAAACGTGGGACTCCCTTGAAATTCCAGTCTCCGTAGTTGCAATGAAGGGTGTTATTCAGCAGGTGATTGATGGCATTTTGGAGAGAGACAGCGGTGTTATTTTCAAGTGTTGGTTAACATGCATTACACATGTGGGCATTTGCAATAAGAACGTAGTGAGTTGAAAACAGAGCTGGTTGATGCCCAGTTTGCTAATATATCTTTGAAGACTAAATTGAACGTGTACCGGGCTGTGAAGTTGTTCACTTTGCCATGCCAGAATGATTCAGGTGTGATAAGTGTAACCGAGAATGCAGGCAGGCTATGAGCCACACAGACGGTTTTAATTAATTCCTCTGGGAAGCTTTCTCAGCCTGAATGGAATGTGCATGAAAGTAAACAGACTAATGTTTTAGGCTTCACGATCACCGGTTGCGGACATAAATTAGACATGACAGTGTATGATACATTTTGCTTTAAAAGAGAATTGCAACAATGTGATTTTGGATGTGAACAGCTGATTGTGTACAATAAGTCTGATATGTGGCCACTTCATTAACATGAACATTTATTTCGTGAGTTACTTCTAGGGCAATGTGCCCTTTTTAGTTACAGGTAAGTGCAGGGAAATAATAGGTCGCTTTTAAATTCAGATGCTGGACACATGTTGTGCTTTTGCGCCCCAACAAATACTGGACAGAATAGGGTTAGAGGCAATGTGGTTTGCCTATGGGAGAGCATTTTCAGATTAAGGAATGTGCAGTCTTGCTGGAGGTAAGGAGTGGTTACGGCTATTTTTCCTCTCAGACCTGTAAAGAGTTGTTCTGGAAGTGGGTTATTTGACAGCGTCTTTCAGATTGCTGTTTGGGAGTCTTGCAGTGAGATCATCCAGCAACGCTGGGCAGGGCTCGGGCTTTCTGTGAAGTCCGAGAAGGAATTCCTACGGGAGGGGTCATCTCATCTCAGCTCCTCTCCTCCGTAGGCAGGGACAGCTTCCTGGAGATAGATGTCTGGGAGGCTTGCACAGGCGCAGGCCCCCCCCCCCATGGGGAGAGTCGCAGACAGTCCAAGAAAGTTGGCAGGCGTGCAGTTCGCTCCGACCTTGAAGGAGATAAGGTGTGAGCTACAGACAGCCGGAGAAGCCTCTGCTTGTTATGTTTGGCAAGGGGCCATTTAGTGTCCGCGGAGATTTGTGAAGGGGGGCAGCACCTGTGAGGGGTGCAGTGAGAGAAGTGAGAGAAGGAGACTGCCCCAGCCCTTCTTGCTGTGTATAGAAAAAGTGGGATTTTATCAAGACTTCAGAGGCTAAAGCGTTAGTAGTATTCTTACACGATTCCCCAGAGCTGGAGGAGACCTATATAGACAGAATTTACAATATTGTATTTTTGGAAATGCAAGACGAAAGTAGTGTACTTTTGAAAATGTTCTTTGCAAGAAAATTGATGCTTGTTTCTTTTTTAGACTCGCCCAGTTCTCCGCGTGTGAGTGGGACTCCCTTCTCCCGTGTGAGTGGGGCCCTCCCTCTCCCCCCCCTCCCCCCTTCCCTTCCCCCCCCCAAGCCTGGAGTGATCACCAGACGAGACGGTGGCGGCTGATGCCGGTGGCCATCCAGACTGGATGGGGTCCTCCCTTATCAAGAAGATATGTATACCGGAGAGCATGATGGCCTGCTTCTTTCCAAGCGAAATGGGATCAGCAAAGTGTGGAACTGTTTCCTTCACGTGAGGCCAACTTTATTTGCATGAAGGCTGTGTGCCTTTCACACAAGGTGACTGCTTGTGTGACGGTGAAAACAAACGACATGAGAGGAGATTACAGGATGTGCTTTGCCAGAACTGTTTTCTCGACGTGGAGTTCGGAGGCCTTGGAAGGCGGCTGTGTGTTTTTTCATACTGAAGGACTGTTTTTTTTTTTTTAGGAATGGAGATCAATAGAGACGCTTTGCAGCGCTCAGAGTGGATATTTTCTAAGTTAGTGAACAGTAATAACTTGTAGCTGTTGCTACTATATCTGAGTTTGACAGTGGAGTCTCCAGTTTAATCATTAGAAGCATTAGGAGCGTTCAAAAGCTTGATTGATTTATTTTCTGTATCCATTCAACATGTATCCGGATGTCTATGAGCTATTTTTAGATGCACCTGAGTTGTGGCTCCTACATGTGTTTGGAGAATGCGGACTTTATTTGCTCTACAGTGATTATCACATACCTTTGATGAGTTTTTTGCTTTTTAGTCATGCTTTGTTTTGAGTTATGTATTTTTGTGTAGCAACTTCAAAATATGAGTTGCTGTTTCGACATGTGCTTTTTAGTACTTGTGACTTTTAATTTAGACATGTGGTTTTCAATGGTTTTTTGCTTTCAATTGCGATATGCAGTACTTTAATGATAGTTTTGCTTTTCAGTTATGTAATACAGTTGCTATTTGCTAGATTTTGTTTTTGACATATGTGAATGGTGATGATCAAGGGTCATGGGGTGCAATGTAGTGAATCAGCCACTTGTGGTCTGACACCCTATGGTGACCCTCAATCACCACCATTCTGTACTGACTTAAGTGTGTCCTGCCTTTTAGTGGAATAGTCTTTCCAAGAATAGAAGGTATGGTATGTTGAGGTGCAGTCTTGTGGGTGGTGGTGCACACATGTGCTCAATGTTGTATACTGAGGGATTTAGCGTATAATGTTATTTGGGTTAGGTGAATTATGATTTTGACCTATTGGCTTTGACGTGGTCTAATGTGATTCTGCCTTTTGACTCTACCTTGCTTCAAACTTCTCTGTGTGCACAGTGGTGCTTGTAAGTTGTGTGGATGAGAATTATTGGTGTTCCTGCTTTGGCAGTCTATAATGCCAAATCTATTGAGAAAATGGCCTGCTGGATGGTGAAATCCATTAATAATACTTCTACAGTCCTGTCTGACATGCTATTGGACGCCCAGGGTGAACGTAGGACCATTTTGCAAAATCGAGCGGCCATTGATTATCTTTTGCTTAAACATGGACACGATTGTTAGGTATTCTGATTATTATCGGCATTTTGATTTCTATCTGTTGCTTTATTCAAGTGTATTCCTTCAATGCTTCAATTCTGCACACTTGGTACTAGACATAGATCAGTTCGTTTTGTTTCATATTAGGTATAATAGACTGAAGTCAAGGGTGGAATGTACTGCTCGATCTTTCCGGCCTTATTGTGTTGTAGAGCGATTGATGTGACTTCAGTCTCTTTCCATTCAAGTCTAGGGGTTAGAGTAGTGTATAGAGCCTAGTTATTAGGCACTTCGACATGATCCTGTGTTCTGTATAATAGACTGAAGTCAAGGGTGAAATGTACTGCTATTGATGTGACTTCAGTCTCTTTCCATTCAAGTCTAGGGGTTAGAGTAGTGTATAGAGCCTAGTTATTAGGCACTTCGACATGATCCTGTGTTCTGTATAATAGACTGAAGTCAAGGGTGAAATGTACTGCTATTGATGTGACTTCAGTCTCTTTCCATTCAAGTCTAGGGGTTAGAGTAGTGTATAGAGCCTAGTTATTAGGCACTTCGACATGATCCTGTGTTCTGTATAATAGACTGAAGTCAAGGGTGAAATGTACTGCTATTGATGTGACTTCAGTCTCTTTCCATTCAAGTCTAGGGGTTAGAGTAGTGTATAGAGCCTAGTTATTAGGCACTTCGACATGATCCTGTGTTCTGTATAATAGACTGAAGTCAAGGGTGAAATGTACTGCTATTGATGTGACTTCAGTCTCTTTCCATTCAAGTCTAAGGGTTAGAGTAGTGTATAGAGCCTAGTTATTAGGCACTTCGACATGATCCTGTGTTCTTCCCCATAGATCAGGGTTTGCATACATATCCTAGGGGATAGATTCGCTAGCATTAGGGGTAATCTGTTCTGTAGTAAGGGTATTTCATGGAGCTGAATTCAGGCCTGGTAGGCCTTAAACGGGAGAGATATTATTCTTCCACCGATGTTAGTCCTGTTTAATGAATGTATAATAGACTGAAGTCAAGGGTGAAATGTACTGCTCGATTTCCCCGGCCTTTCCGTGTTAAAAGGGGCCTAATGTGACTTCAGTCTCTTTCCATTCAAGTCTAAGGGTTAGAGTAGTGTATAGAGTCTATTTATTAGGCACTTCAACATGATCCTGTGTTCTTCCCCATAGATCAGGGTTTGCATACATATCCTAGGGGATAGATTCGTTAGCATTAGGGGTAATCTGTTCTGTAGCGAGGGTATTTCATGGAGCTGTGCTGAATTCAGGCCTGGTAGGCCTTAAACGGGAGAGACTCCATCTTTCCTCCTGCTCTGGCAGCTTGGGAAGCTTCTAGGTCATAGGCAGTGTTTTAGTTAGGAGGTGTTATTCGCTTGGAGAGAACCGGTTCAGGCCGGCCCTTATCGAAGGATTGTATTCTTCTTCATGCCGAAGACACTACATCAGGCCGGCCGGCTGGGAACGTGTCCTTGGCACAGGGAGGTACAGGAATTTGGTGGGCGGCAGGTTACGTGCTGGAATCTTCCATGAGAAAATGCACATCTATATTAGTGAAAGTCTGAGGCAGACATTGGCACTTGCTTCTAGTCCGTAGGCGGCACCTGGCCGTTAGCAGAAAAGCTACTACTTGTTTCAGGGAAGACAGATGACGAATTTGAAGGAGAAGAAAACCTAAGAATCTAAAGAGGAGAGAGTAGCAGATGAGGAAGAGATCCCAGTGACTCGGAGAAAAGAGAAGGGAGTAGATCTGTGACTGCAGAGGTGTGACTTCCAGGCGAAGCCGAGGCGCAGACGGGAAGGGAACCTAGATGACCTTTGAGTACAGGCTACATATGACCAAGGTGATGTCAACCCCTTACTATTAGAGTGTACAACTTAATCTTCCACTTTGCTTTGCAGGTTATGTGGTATGCATTGTGTTCTGTGAGTGTGCATGGAGCAACCAAATAAAGTATTTAGCTTGTTGTGAGTCCACATGTGTTGTGTATTCTTGTATAGGAGGATAGCCTATTCTTCTAGTCAGATGCAGCTTGACATGAACAGATGTTAATCCTGATCAGGTAAGTGGTAACTGAATGAGGGCGAAAAGGGGCCCCTCGAACTAAAGAACAGGTTGTGCTCAACTAATAGTCTTTGTGTGATCTGATATATAGTAATCCCGATTCCCCTGTCGTGTACTACGGTAATAATAGGATGAGCTCGTGCTAAGGCTGCCGTCTGGGTAGGAGATTCTGGGTCTGCCTGAGACCGCGAGACTGTGTGTTGCTGCCGTCTGGGTAGGAGATTCTGGGTCTGCCTGAGACCGCGAGACTGTGTGTTGCTGCCGTCTGGGTAGGAGATTCTGGGTCTGCCTGAGACCGCGAGACTGTGTGTTGCTGCCGTCTGGGTAGGAGATTCTGGGTCTGCCTGAGACCGCGAGACTGTGTGTTGCTGCCGTCTGGGTAGGAGATTCTGGGTCTGCCTGAGACCGCGAGACTGTGTGTTGCTGCCGTTTGGGTAGGAGATTCTGGGTCTGCCTGAGACCGCGAGACTGTGTGTTGCTGCCGTCTGGGTAGGAGATTCTGGGTCTGCCTGAGACCGCGAGACTGTGTGTTGCTGCCGTCTGGGTAGGAGATTCTGGGTCTGCCTGAGACCGCGAGACTGTGTGTTGCTGCCGTCTGGGTAGGAGATTCTGGGTCTGCCTGAGACCGCGAGACTGTGTGTTGCTGCCGTCTGGGTAGGAGTTCTGGGTCTGCCTGAGACCGCGAGGCTGTGAGGTCTTGATATATATTATATATATATATAATAGGAATTCCCTGTCCTTAGGTGGTACATATATATGTGGTTATTTAGGTGTAAAAAGGCCCTAGGGAGGGGGTAACGTTCTGGTTTGGGTTAGAAAGGCTCTGTGGAGCGGGTTCTATCTGGAGGGAAAACCAAAGCAGAACAGCGACGTAGCAACCCCCCAGTGCAATGCAATTTGTCGTTTGGCCAGCAAAAGTAGCATTGCTGGTAGCTTCCGGTGCTTGGGTTTGATCATATGTAAGATGCCCAGCAATGCAGTTTGTGGTGTACATGGGATCAGTAGGCCAGTGATTGTGCATATTATTTCCATCACCCTGACCCAGAATCACGCTAATGTGGGGCAGTCCCACGCCATATGTAAGAAAGTAGCCCCTCGTGCGTGGCAGCGCCAGCAATCATCTGTATCCCTAAGCCCATGCGGTGTAATCGTCGAGGGGTGCGGTATGTCATATGGATATATTTGAAATGAATCAGGCAAAGCCTGTAGTTGGGGGATAGTATCTCAAGTAGCTTACAACATAAATCCCAGTGCTCATCAATGATTTCGGTCCTCAGTTCCGCGGCCCACATGCGACGCGCCGCCGGGATCACTATAGGATGGCAATTTTGCATGCTCAAGTACAATCGAGATACGAGCCGGCGTCCTGAGTCCACAGTCAGCACGGTCTCCAGGGCAAGTAAATCCGGTGGCGGTGCCGGAAATGTAGGAAACAGCTTTTGACATGTGTGGCGAAGCTGACAGTAAAGTAGCGTGTCAAGCATCGTCGGGGCGTCCGCACCACACATCTGCTCCTGCGTGAGGAAGGCATCACCCGGGAACAAATCCCCCCCTTTGTGAAGGCCGCGCGCCACAGCCCGCTCCCCGGTTCGCATATTCTGCAGCGGGGGCCACATCGGATTTCCCCGTAGAGGCATCGACCTGGTGTACAGAAGGTCCATTCCGGCTCTACGCCTCAGCCCATCCCAGGCCCACTTAAGTGCATGTATCGGGTCGATTTCCGTGCATCTCTGCCTGTGTGGCGTATAAACAGCCACAGCGAGTGGCAGCGGAGCCGCTCTGTCCGTCTCTATTGCCACATGTGGCTGAAACGGTGTGGGGTGCACCCAGTGATGCAAAAATTGTGCCTGCGCACAGTAGGCATAGAGTGCGAAATCCGGCGCCGCCAGGCCCCCCTGTCGCTGCGGGAGAGTGAGGGTCTCCCACGCCACCCTCGGCTGTTTTTCCCCCCATGCCAGTTCTATCATCTGTGAGCGCACTCGGCGCAAAAAACTAGCAGTCAGGGGCAGCGGGATGTTCCCAAATAGATATAATAACTTAGGTAGGATGACCATTTTGGCCACTGCAATTCGTCCCGCCAGCGAGAGGGGCAGATGCTTCCATCGGCCGACCCTCTCCTCAACCCATCCCAGCACTCGCCCATAATTCTCCGACCACAATTGCTGCATGTCCGCACTTATCCAGATCCCCAGGTATCTCACCGGTCCGTCAGCCCACTTCAGTGGGCAGTCCGGCTCGAATCGGGGCGTCCCGGTCGTCAGAGGGAGAATGACCGACTTCTCCCAATTTATGGTCACTCCCGACAGCCGGCCATAGTCAAGCAGTTCCCCTGTCATGGGGGAGAGGTTTTCCTGCGGGTCGATCACATATAGAGTAATATCATCTGCATATAGGGAGACGGTTAATGCCCTTGATGAAAAACCAATGCCCCTGTCTGCGTGATGCTGTCTGAGTCGGGCTGCCAAGGGTTCTGTAGCAATAGCAAACAGCAGGGGTGATAGGGGGCAGCCCTGCCGCGTACCCCTGCTAATAGCAAAAGGCGCAGAGATAAGCCCATTTACTCTCACGCGAGCGGTGATGTTAGTATACAGTAAGCGAATATAAGAAATAAAAGCCTCACTCACCCCCATGCGCTGCAGCAAGGGGAACAGGAACCCCCACTCCAGGGAATCAAACGCTTTCGTGGCGTCCAGCAGCACCGCCACGGCCTTGACATGTGGGGCTAAATAGTGTAGCACCCCAAAGAGAGTCCGAAGATTATGGGACGTCGAGCGGCCCGGCACAAAGCCTGATTGATCTGGGAGTATCATAAGTGGCAGCACCGGCTGCAGTCGCGCTGCGAGCATTTTCGCAAAAATCTTTGCATCAGTATATATTAAAGACAGTGGCCTATAGGAATCACATTGCTGGGCATCTTTGTCCGGTTTCAAGAGGGCAATAATGATAGCCTCTCTCATCGAGTCTGGGACTATGCCTGCCTCCACTGCCTCAGCATAAACTGCCATCAGTCTAGGGGCCAGGAGATCCGCGTATTCCTTATAAAACTGCGCTGGTAAGCCATCCGTCCCCGGCGCCTTCCCAGCTGCCAAGGAGCCGATTGCCTCCCTAACATCCGTTATCTCGAAAGGGCGATCGAAATATCCCTTTTGGTGCGCATTAAACCATATTAGTTGGATCGTATCCAAGTAGCCAGACAGCTCCGCCAGCGGAGGAGCTCCCCGGGTATGGTATAAGTCTTTGTAAAAAGTCCGGAATGCGTCTAGGATTTCTGGCGGAGTATAAGCATGTCCACCTCCCGACGTCACCACTGAGGAGATGAAGGGGGGTGGTCTCTGCGATCGCAGCAGTAGGGTGAGCGTTCTGCCCGGGCGGTCTCCCTCCCCATAGCGTCGGGCTACCGCATATTTAGTCAAAAACTTTACTTCCCTGTCTGCCTCAGTCTGGTATTCCGTGAGTGTGGTGCGCGTTGCCGCCAATGTTGCCGCCGAGGGGTCCGAGCAGTATTGCACCTCCAGATCATGTAGACTATCCTCGAGCCGCTTTAGCGTACCCCTGACGGCCTTCAGTACTTTGGCCTGCCCCGCAATGCAGTGACCTCTAATCACTACCTTGAACGCGTCCCACTGGGTTCTCACCGACGCCACCGAGCAAGTATTCTGCTCAAAGTAGTCTATTATGTGTTGGTGTACTTCTTCCCGAAACACCGGGTCTGACAGGGCGCGCGCCGGTAATCGCCACGTGAAGGGCGTTATATACGGTTGTGGGACGTCTAGCGTCAGCTCCACTGGGGAGTGGTCGGAGAGGGTGCGCGCCCTGTGAGTAACCTCTGAGACCCATGCATGTATCTGTGGGGCTAGGAGCCAAAAGTCCAACCTGGACCAGGCTCCTCTGTGTGGGGTGAAGCAGGTGCCCTCCCTAACCGCTGGATGCACCACTCGCCACGAGTCTAACAAATTATAGTCTGCCATTAGGCCACGGAGAAGCTCAGCCGCGTGCGGGTGATGAGTGCGAGCAGCCCCCACCCTGTCCAGGTCCAGCGAAAGTACCACATTGAAGTCTCCGCCCCACATGCATGCACCTTCCCCTAGCGACTGTGCCTTGTGCCAGACGTGACGGAAAAAACCAGGATCGTCTGTGTTTGGACCATACGTGTTAACTAGTGCGACCTGCATGTGAAATAGTTTCCCCAGCAGTATTATGTAGCGCCCTTCCGTGTCGGCATGTACCTTGACCGTTTGCCAGGGCAGGCCCCTTCGAATTAAAATAGCCACTCCCCTGGAGTAGTTGGAGTAGCCGGAGGTGTGTATTTCGCCCCACCTAGCATGTCTAAGCTTCTCACTGGCTCCCTTCGTCAGGTGCGTTTCCTGTAGGACACAGACGTCAATCTGGTGACGTGTCAAATGGGCATGGGTCAAGCGTATCTTGCGGTGATCATTAAGACCTCGAATATTCCATGTAAGACAGCGCAGCGCGGTCAGGGGGTACATAATGGTGTGTCCTACGCAGCAGCTTGGTCATCAGCGGCCCCCTGTTCGGGTCCTGCAGGGAAAACCCACGCGCAGCATGTCTCACAATCACCACCCACATGTCAGCGGCCATTGGCAGGGCTACATCATCATTCAGTTCTGTATTGAAGTAGTGCAGTGTAACAAAACCACCCAACAATACCCAAGACCCCCCTCCACCCACTCCAACCCCCCAATTAGGTTGAGATACATTTCCCCCCCCCCAACAATAACTTTCCTGCAACAATATCACGGGAATCATCCCTGCAAGGGTGTGGGGTCACCGGCATACTCCCCTGTCTAAAAGTGACAGGGTGGCCGAACAATTCCGCACTTTACGTACGTAGTCTGTCTGCTTACAGCGGGGTAGACCCAGCGGCTCTCACCCTACGGTGTTCTGCCAAATGTCAGAGATAGTGTCCGCATCTAGTCCAACCATCCCGTGCCGCCCCCCCCCGCCCCCCCCAAATCCCCCAGGCTCAAGGACCCCAAAGGCACCCATAAGTGGTATCTTTAACAATCCCTCTTATTGACAGCCCAGCGCCACTCATGTCCACGAGGTCCACATAATTATGCCCGTTCTATTCAATGTCACTTAGCTGGCTCATCGGGGGAGTCTCCTGATCGTCTTGCCGTTCCCGTTGCGATCGTTCCACCTGTCTCGCAAATTTGAGCGCCTCCGTCGCCGCCGTGAAGACCATTGGCTTCCCTTTATGGTGAATCCGCAACTTTGCAGGGTATAGCATGGCATATTTGGTCCCCACCTTCTGGAAGAATTTTTTAGCCGGTAGGAATTCACGCCTCGCAGCTTGTACAGCTTGCGTGAAGTCAGGAAATAAGGATACGTCCATATTCTGGAATGTTAGCTCACCTCGCTCCCGTGCCAGCCGCAATATCGTGTCTCTGTCCCGGTAGTTGAGGACTCGGGCAAGGATCGGGCGTGGCGGTGCTCCCGGCACCGGACGTGGGCCCAGCGTGCGGTGCGCTCGCTCGACCAGGAACATGGCCGACAGGGCGTCACCAAATAAGTCGCGGAACATGCCCTCAACGAATTGCTCCATAGTACCAATGTTTGTGGATTTTGCAATACCAATAATTCATACGTTGTTTCGGCGGAGCGGGCTTCCAAATCCTCATTGCGCCCCCGTATCACCTCAATGACCTTATCCATGCGAAGTAGTTTCTCCTGGGTGTCTCCTTGGCCCTCCTCACATTCGGCAATCCGCGCCTCCACAGCCGTCAGTCTCTCCTCATGTTGGTCCACTTTGTGCGATATGCCGTCAAGTCGCCGGGCCATTGAGTCAAGCTTGCCATCGATTTCCTTGAGGCAGCCTTTTAGGTCACGGAACATACTTTTTACATCTTCGTCCTGCGTCGGTTCCATTTGTGTTTCAGGGACCACCGTCTGCGACACCGGGTCGGTCTCTGCGTTCCGGGCACTCTGTCTTTCAAACTGTAGCTTCCGTTGCTTGGCATCCGTTTTCCCCATTGTGCAGCTATGGGGCCACCGGTGGGGGGGGAGGGCCAAAAGGGGAGCGCCGCAGGCTCCAGGTCCCGGTCAAACCCACGTGGCGGTCGGGCCCTCAGTCCGCCTCTCCGCGTGATCTCCTTTGTTGCACTCTCTGCCACCAGAGAGCACCCCCGCAAGCCAGGCCCAGCAGGTCCTCTTCGTCCCTCGCCCACAGGCCCGCGCCGGGCCCCGTCGCCTCTGCAAGGCCCACAGCAAATCGTCAGCTCCCAGGCCGCCACTCAGGACGTCCTCCGGCGCTCCACACACATTCACCGCCTCTGGGCCCCCGACGGTCGATGTGTACCCACCGGGTCGCAGTTCCCCGCGGTCCGACAGCCCGGCTCTACACTCTGGCAGGAGGCAAGCGGCCACTGCCCCGGGGGCGCCGCAGACACCGATCGCCACCGCCAGGAGCACCGGCGTAGGCAGCAGTCCAGTCCGCGTCGTCGCTGTCGCGGCACTATCAGCTGATCGGGCAGCCCCGCCCACACCTCCTCAAGCCTCGCAGGTCAGGCAGTTATCTCCTACCAGGGATTCTCTTTTTGGCACTGAGCTTGACGATTGCAGGATAGTTTCTCCTCCGCCAGCGATCGCGGCCCTCTCAGTGCGCGGGGCAGCCCTCGGCCTGCGACCGGGGAGTCGCGTAGCGGAGGACGCCGTCCGGGACGCCGCAGGCCAGTGGCAGGAACAGCAAGCCGTCGTAGCTCCGGATCGCCGCCACCGTTCTCAGCCGGAATAGAAATAGTCGCTGTCCCTGCGGCTAGGCATCTCCCGCTGCAGCTTTTCTTCTCGGAATGTAGGGCACAAGACGGATGGGCTGACGGATTTAGCGTTCGGCCGGCAGAGCCCCGTTACACGGTGGCCATCTTGCAGCTCGGCTCGGCCACGCCCCCAAGACCAGCGTTTGTTAATAGGACTGATACAGTTTTAATTAAATGGGTCCAGTGTTTCTCAGCAGGCCATGTTTCAGAAAAGAGAATTTACTTTTACTGTGGAGTGGCACTACCCTGTGAGGACATGTGTCAACAGAGGAGTACCAGCAGACATTTTGAGAAGTTTTAGAAGGAGCCAGGTCACAAAATATTATTCCGGCCACACCTAGGTCTGCACGAGCATCTATTTCCAAATATAAAGAGAGAAAACATGGCAGGTCCGGCACGTAGCGCCATCTAGCGGTACAGCCAGGTTTTCTGCCTCAGCATTCAGAAACGGAAGGTTTAAAAAAATAGAAATACATTTTGCAGCGTGGGACGCTTAGGGGGCGCTGAAATAATGTCTTCCTGCCTCCCTCTTCTGACATCCTCCAGTACCAGCCCTTCCGAACGGGGCGCATCTGAGGTAGGCGCTATACTTGTAATGGGCACTTCACCGCGGGGACAGTCACTATGTAATAAACAGGGTTATTACATGTATTTCTTGGCATAACTGCAAAGTCTGCATTTCTTTAAATAGAACAACGCCTAAACTCCGTAGCCTGAAAATAAATGATGTCAGGACAGAAAGTGGAGTTCTAGGCAGGTGTGCCACGCACCGAATGGGCAGCCCCTGCACCGCTTACAGCGTCACGTGACAGGTTTTGTGCAAGCGCAGCGCCAAAGCCCAATAAAGAGCTGAATCAGAAAAATAAGATAACGGGCAGAAGAACTGATGAAAGTAGGATTGTGATTGGGCAGCAGTCTTCATGGGACCTAAAGGTGATGTAAAGACACCGTGTTTTGAAGGGAGTGACACCGCTGCAGAGTCCACGCGCGCTCAACAGCATCTTAGGAGGTCTCACTTTTTATTAAGGAGATCCCTAAACCTTGACACACACACACACACATGCTTTAAAGGGCGTCATTGCAGGCTAATTTTAACCTGTCAGTGTTTCATTTCCCTATTTAATGCTGGCTTGGCTTAAACTAAAGCAGTATTGCCCTGTTGAACGAAAACCGTGCTACGCTTACCAAAGATGACGAGTTTTCAAAAGTTCCCCAGTGTGAATCGCAGAACCGCCGTGATATCGTGTTAGTGAGTGCTGAAACATGACTTTCGTCCGACAGGGCGTTACTGCTTTAGTTTTAAGGAGGCTGGGTCTGCGCAGCAAAGCGGCATCGAAAGTGAAAGTGATCGCGATCAAAGCGGCCGTGTGGCCGCGAAAGTGAAAGTAAGCGCGGCGTGCGCGCCCGCGCACATGCACTGTAGCTCTAGGCTGGCCTCGTAGCACTTTTTGGAGCCCACATACAAAATGTCTCTTCGAGCCAGCGCATACGCTGGGCTCAGCGAGACCTAAAAAACCATCAACTTGCTCCAACTTACTATAACCAACTAACACAGGTCTTTTAGTGGGATTGGCCACTCCTTTTTAAAAAATCATATATTTAGTTTTTGACTCATTTAGCACCAACCCTCGCTCATCAGAAAACTTGATAAAATCATTTAAAAGCTGCTGTAGTCCCTGCAGTGATTTTGAAATTAAAGCGTGTCATTGGCAAAAAGAAGAGCAGGGACTCTTTTTGCACCGATTTTTGGGGAATCACACCCATTTCTGTCTAAAAAATCGACAACACCATTGATAAAAAGAGTAAAAAGTGTGGGGACTACAACACATCTCTGCCTTACTCCACGCTGAACTGGGATGGGGTCTGTGACTTTGTTTTTCTACCCCCACCTCACTTGTGCTGTGTTAGATGAATGTACTCGGATTAAAACTTCTAAAAGATTCCTCGGTATGTCCTGTTCCTTTCAAATTCTCCAAAGGCTTGTACGCTGGACTAAGTCAAAAGCAGACCGTAAGTCAACAAAGGCTACGTAAAGTTTTCCTTCTTTGGCTACCACTTACTTCCAATAAATACAAAGAAGGCGGAAAGCTTGATCTAGGGTACTTATTTTTGCTTGAAAGCCCGCTTGAAAGTCACTCAAAATGCTGGCCTCAAGGATCCAATCCTGGATCCGTCCTGAGATTTGCTTGTAGAAGATCTTCTGGAGGGAATCAATGACGCTTATAGGCCTATAGCTGGCTGGCTTCACTCTATTCCCCTTTTTGTAGAAGGGGACAATTTCTGCAATTTTTCAAGACGGAGGTATGGGAGTACCAGCTAAAATTGAATTAGTCAAAAGACTTATGTAAAATCTCCAGAGTGTTATATCCTCTTTATATAAATTGGTGGGGATTCTGTTGGGTCCAGGGGCGCAGGCTGAAACACAAGAGCAAATTGCTGCTTGCGTTTCTCCTACAGAAAAAAGAGATCTCCACCCTCATCGCCAGACGTCTCCCCGCATCCCTTAGATACGTCCTCAGCTATAGTATTCCTAGTTTCATAAAGGGGGCCAAAATGCACTATCCACTCCTCAGACTGGACTATAAATTCTAGGGCTCTCCCATTCCCCTAGAGCCAATATGCGGCTTTACTCCAGAAACTCTTAGAATCTCTAGCTAACAATACATTCCGTAGGGAGGACCACAGAGAGCCCTCCCACTCCTTCTTTGCAGACTCGATTGCCCGCCTATACTTAACTTTGCAGGCCAGAACCTCAGTGCGTGATTCGCTCTTTATTGCCCGTATACGCACCTCCTTGGAGAGCCTACAGTTTTTATTGTACCAAGCACCCTGGAGAGCTGACCTCTGGTGTGTACAGTTGCCTTCCTTTTTCTGTAGTTTACGCAATTGGCTTCAAATTTCCCTAATCTCAGTATCTACTGCCTCATGGCTAGGGCCCAGTGTCTCCACAATGTTATTAGAAGTAAGGTTTGCTACTCCTTCAATAGAAAACAGACTTTACTCTTGACTGCCTCTAGAGCCCCCGGGTGTCCCTCCACCCAATCCCATCTAATTGCCCTCTGGTTATTTGTGGTTGACAAAACAACTAGATCCGGACTACCCATCATATCTGGCTTGGGGGTGCCCTGCTTAGTGAGTGTAAATGCTAGGGCATTATGGTTGCTATCGACCCTTTTGACCACCGCCATATCTTTGACTAGATGTCAAAGGTTTAGAGATACCAGGCAGTTGTCTATTCTGCTTGCAAGGCCTAGTCTATTAAAGGTAGGGTCCCCATTAGGATCAGAGTTTGTCCTCCTGTTTGTGGCTCTCAAATCGTGCTGCATAGTAAGAGCCAACACCAGGGCTCCTCTCTCTTGGCTCTTTTCTCGTGGCATGAATAGCATAGGCAGACTCCAAGTTTCCTGGTATAAAATTACATCGAAGGAATCTACAAAGGAACACCATTTCGGATCAACCAGTAACTTGGAGTTCCCAGCCATGTTCCACACAAGAACCCTTAAAGAGTGGTGAGCAGAATCTCCCAATTCCGCACCCCCAGGGATCGGGACAATCACGCCCCTGCTTTCATCCACAGAAACGGACTCGCAATTTACCTCTGGGTCAATAACCAGATCAAATAATGCAGAGATTTTTGTTAATGAAAAGCTAGAGGATGGTATCACTACGGAACTTGGAGAACCTTTCCTGTTTACTGGTTTCATCTGCTCCTCTAACAGGAGTCAGCTATGCCATTTCCAATCACCCATATTAAATGTGGGCAGTCCTAATGGGATTGACCCACAGGATGTCAGTAGTGGCCTGATGGGGGTTTCAGCACAAGATGACAGCAGTGCCCTGAGGGGGGTTCCAGCAGGGGGTCTGTATCTGATGGAGATGCAGGAGTTTACTTGGGGGATTTTGCGTGAGTCAATTGACAACGATTCAGTGATTATATCATCATCATAGAAGCTAAACTCGATCATATCACAGGTAGACCTATGCATGGGGATTCTTTTTACAGATTGTATGTCATCTCTAATGATTGAGAAACATTGTAGGGTAGACCTGAACCAGTAGATGACCTTATTCTTAAGCGAGTCCTCATCTTCACGTCTCTCTGGTGAGAGTTTTGGAACTTCTGCGAGGTAGATCACTGCTCGGTTGTCACATGCCCTGGATCTCATATAAACACCAACCCCTACAGTCCCCTTTTCTAATGCCCTTCCACAGTTTCGCATGGACGTGTTCCCTTCATCTAAAGCAACCTCTCCTCTAGCTATACTGCTGCCTTGGGTAAATCCTGATAGATTTCTCAGGATGAAACTGGGGGCATCTTTGGAACTACAGTCCCCGGTAGTGTGTGTCAAAAGATTAGTGCGCCTACTTTGCGTAGGATCTTGTGTTGTGTTTGCATTGTCTCGACTACATACTTCAGCCCCCTTGATGGCCATACTCGTGGGTGGTATTGTGGTTTCTAATGGGGCCAGATTGCCACCATTGTCCCTCTCCAGCAGGCTAGCAACCTTCACTTTGAGTGTGATTACCTCATCTTTCAATGACTCAATTAGTTCATTCAATGACTGGATTACACCAGCAGAGATTATACATGACTCTTCAGAGTCACTTCCAACCGCCCGACCCCAGCTTCTTCCACTGCAAGTACATCAAATCTATTTTGGCACTCAATGTGTACAGACGGTGTTATACTAGACACTCTTTTTGGGTCATTACAGGGTGGGATAATGGTTACACTGGGCTCCACTGCAGAGTGCCCAATGGCTGAGACCTTGCTGCATTTTTTTATTGTGCTTTTTAAACATTAATGGTATCTGCTTAGCCACGTTTTTATTAGCTAGGGGTGATTCAGGGGAGGTAACTATCATAGAACCAGGGACTTTCGCAGAACTAGTAGAACTGCTTCGTGGAGGGGTGGGGCATGGTAAGCCAGAGTAGGCTATATTGTGGCATTCAGTTAGGATAGACTCAATCCTGTCCATTGTCTTGTGGCAGACCACACTACAGGGCCTCTTGTTGTGCAATGCTGTGCCCTGAGCTTTCCCTTTCCCCATTTCCTATTGTGTAAGTTCAAAGTCCAAAATGGATCTCCCCGGAAAGATCCATAAAAGGTACTGTTGGGTCACAATTACAGATTTAGAGATGACACAAGGAGATTTTAAAAACACATAGCTGCAGTTACAGTCTGAAAAGGGGTCAAGCCAGAAGAAGTTCATAATGAACACTTTCAGTTTTAGCAACAGTGACTAAAACAGCCAAGGTGGGTGGCCCCGTCCTGCCTCTTCATGTTGCTGGTGGGAGCAGATGTGCCTGCCCTTGGCCCTTAGCATGCAGGGATGACGGTGGCAATGGAAGCTGGAAGCCTCAAGGCAGACCGGGACTTGTGGTCTGAACAAGGTAGTAGGCAACAGTAGCAGTACGGGTATCCCACGCTGTGGGAGCCCTCCTCGGGTTTTAAGTGCCTCCTGGTGCGCATTGATGATGGCGGTGATGGCGGCAGGAAGCAGCAAGACAGACTGGGACTTGTGGTCCCAACAAGATAGCAGGCAGCAGTGGCAGTATGGGCATCTATTATCATTTAAAACTTTACTAATTCATATCTCCTGTTCTCCTTTTGTATTTGTGATGTTTTGTTGTCATTTCACTCACTACATTTTATTCTATTTTTCTAATTCAGTTTTGGATTTTTATTTCTTGATGTTTTGACTACTGCATAAATAATTTATACTTTTCCCAATGACAAGCCTTTCTGCTGTATGCCATAGCTACCTGGGGGTTGAGCTCTGGTTTTGTACAAGGCAATTTTCAGCCTTCCTCTAACGTCCCTGCAACCTTTGAATTTCTATATTTTGTGTTACACTTACTAGAGGTAAAAGGAAGGATTCTTGACCCCTAAGGACCTTCATCTTCCAAGAGGACTTCATCCCCCAAACAGTAGTGTGTCAGGAGGCACGTTTGTAGACTTGAGAAAGGGGGCATGGCCTTCGACGACCTCTCAGCAATAACACTGTTTGGGACCTATTGGAGGCAACATGAGGGCTTGTTGCCCCCCAAGGACCATCAGCACCCAAGGTGCTTTCACCCCAACCAGCAGTGTGCTAAGAAGTGCGTTTGCAGAGTGGTGAAGAAAGGGGGTGGGGCCTCCGATGACTTGCCAGTCTTTTCTTTTCTTTATTCAGGGAAGTGGGCCCCATGTCCCCCCTCCCTGGGTATATTTCCACCACGAGATACCCATCCCTCAGGGTCCAGCCATTTTTTAATAATTATTTTATACTTTTAAAGGGATGGGGGCCAAGCGGCCCCCCTCCAGGGCCAGTTGCAGCAACATGGACCCCATCGCCTGGGCCCGCCTTCTAGTGTGGGTGCCCTGGTCCCACCCAAGGCACCCACTTATTGGTGTTAGGGACCAAGGGGGCGCCTCAAGGCCCTCGTGGTCCCTGCGGGCTCCCCGCCTCCTGAGGGAGCCGAAATTGCTTTGACAGAGAGGGTGCTGCTAACATGCAGTTCACTCTCTGCCAAAGCAATTTTGCTCCACTTGAGCAAGCAAGAGCAAAATGCTCTCGCTTGCTCAAAGCGGAGCACAGGTTTCTATGGCTTGGCAAGTACAGTAAAGCTTCCGCCAAGCCATAGCAAGAAGCCATGTCCCGGGGGTGGGCACCACGAAACATAGCAGTCCCTGGGGGTTTGCTGTGCCCAGGGCCATGCATGGCTGTGGGGGGGGGCCACATGGCCCCCTCCATTGTTTGATTTTGTGGTGGGGAGGTGGCAGTCCCCTGGGCTGCAAGGGGGCCGGGTGTGGGTAGCCCACCAGCAATGTTACTATTGTTTGACCCAGGGAAATGATGGTCCCCGGGGCTGTGGTGAGGTCATACAGGCTACCCCCACATATTTAAAAATTAGTGCCCCGGGGAAGTGGTGGTCCCTGGGGCTGTGGGGGGGGGGCTGTACGGGCCCTCTGCACTAATTTTACAAATAGCCCAGGGGAGTTTGCGGTCCCCAGGATTGTGGGGGTGCAATGCGTGCCTCCTGCATCATTTTAATATTGTTAACCCCAGGGAGGGGGTAGTCCCTGGGGCACTGGGAGTGCCCCAGGGACTACATGTGCTGTTTTCTGCTTCTGTAAATGATAAGGGAAATGTGTCAGGCAGTAACAGTAATTTGGTACTATTCAGGGACACTGTTTTGTTCCAAAAAACATAGCATGAATCTGTGTGCGCACAGGAATTGTGGGCAGAGATTTAGTTTGTGAAGTTGTTGTTCAGTAAGAATTGCAGTCCCAGGAAAGGGGCAGCCTGTTGTGTTTACACAAATTATCCCTTAGCACACATGCACTGTTACATACATCCCTGCAGTCTTCATGCAGTTCTGGAAATCTCCTTGCTCATGTCTCTTGCAGCTGACAATACATAGTCTGCAGAAACACACTCTTGGGACACACGCAGCAGCTTCTCCAACACTCCCATGCGTACTACTCAGGTCTGTGTCTAATGCAAACACATTCAACGTCACCAAGGCCTCATTTTCTTTGCTCTACTCTAAACACTCACCCAGGTTGCAGATGCTTATGGTATGAAGTAGCTGTTAGGAAATGTGCTCTTTTCTGCCTCTGTGATCTACAAGGAAAATGTGTAAGGCTGTAACAGCAATTATCACTTGATCTACCAGAGTAGTAAATGTGCTTTGAATTTGCAAATCAAATTCTGTTTTCTGGTTAGAAGCACACCATGAGGCTGTGTGCGCACAGGAATTGTAGCCAGAGATATAATTTGTGTTGCAGTTGTTCTGTAAAACATGCACTTGCAGGAAAGGGGCAGCTTGTTTTTTTTCAACTGTGGTGGTTAGCACTGTGCACAAATTAGTAAACCACAAATGAGAGGCAAATGGAAAAACATTTGAAATTAATAAAAAGTAAAAAAAAAATATTTTAATGAATTATAATTACAAAAAGGATTTTTTTTAAAGTTCCTTGCAGGTATTGCTGAGCAACAGTGAAAAAATAAAAAATAAATGCCTTTAAGGACAAGAAAGAGGAAAGAGAAGCAACAACAAGTATATCTGGACAAAACTGGGAAAAAAAAATAGGAGGAGAAGCTGGTGATGGCAAAAAGAAAAAGTCTACTGGTAAGCAGAGCAGAGATTTCTTAAAAAAGATTTTCAAAAAACAAAAAAATGGCAAAAATAACTGTAAAACAAACAGTGTTTTATGTACAAAGCAATAACACAGTCAACAGCAAAAAAAAAAGCTAATGTACAATCAAACTGATTTAACACGAAAATTAGATTTTAAAAACATTCGTCGAAAAATGTTTCATAGAAGAGTGATGTTAAATTTGCTAAAGGATGTGAAAAAATATAAGAAAAAAACAAAATTTATTAAGAAATTTTTTTTTATAGAAAATATTGTAAGTAAGGCTTTGGAAATAAAAAGAAAACTTTTTATTCTAATTTTGAATAGGATGCGTAGATGAGATAAATTAGTGAATGCAATGAAGTCACAAAGCAAAAGGAAAAGAGAAGTGAAAAAAGTAACTTTTGTAAAGTGTTCTTGGGAGAATGGAAACACAGTTCAAGTACTGAACCATTTTTTAATGAAGAGAGTTATCTTCAAAGTAATAGTTTGTTGCATGCAGTTGACACCAATGGTAGAGCATATGAAGTTAAGGATGGTTGTGTGATGGAAAAAGAGAAAATGGTCCCAAGAAATGAGGAAGAAGTAAAGCCCCTAGATCTCTCCGATCGGACAGGGAGTCCCTCATCACCGTGCCCAGATTCAAAAAAGCCCGCACGGGTGGAAGACGTTTCTCGATTCACACAGCGCGCCTATGGAACGCCCTTCCTCGAGACCTGAGGAAAGAATCAAACTATTTACGATTCAGGAAACGACTCAAAACCCACTTGTTTCCTTAAAACAGCTTTTAACCACTCCTTTTTGCTCTGTTTAAAATTGCTTTTGTCTAAAATTGCTGTACCCCCCTTTCCCCCCCCCCCACTGGTGTAGGGATTTTGTTAGCGCTGGGATACCTCCGGGTGACTACGCGCTCTATAACATTTTTTAATAATAATAATAATAATAATAATGGCTGCTGAGGCTATGGGGAGACGTCCAAAAGCCCCAGTGTACACTTGGAACTGTAGTAGTATTTGTACTGTGCGTCAGGAATCTATTGATAAATTACGTGACTTTCTAAGAGAATATAGTAAAAAGAGTGTAAAACAGAAGATGAAGGTGCTTCAAACACTAGATCCATGCAGAGTGAGAGAAAATACTGGTTTGCAGGGACATTCTCTGGCTTGTCTATCTAGAAAAGTGTGTAAAGTGTTTTTCATCATTTTAGGATGCTGGCTGTTCATCATACTGAAATGAGAAAGTTTGTGAGAACATTGTATTTTGCTAAAAGTCCAGCAGTAAAGTTGAATGAGTTGAATAATGCTCTGTTCCGTGGATCTGTATCAGATGTAGTGAAGGTTACTGATGAGATTCAGTTTTGTTACTTTGGTCCAGAACAAGAAAGTGCAGAAAAGGACACAGTAAATGAGGAAAATGAGGAACAGAATGTAGAACTCATTATTACTAAAATTTACTATCACCTCTAATGAAAGACCAAATATTATTTGTATTTGTTGCCGCAGAAGTCATTATAAAATTCAAACAAGGAATGTTGATCTGTATAAAAAAAGTGAAAATGAAGATAATTATAAGTGGAAGGATTTTGCAACATATATATTTCTTGAAAATTGTTTTGAATTGGGTGAAGATCAGCGTATTTGTAAATACTGTTGTAACAAGTTAGAAGAAAATAGAATGCCGACCAGAGCTGTACCTAATAATTTAGAATTGGATGCTATTCCTGCCGAACTTTCTGAATTAAATACATATGAGTCTATACTCATTCAATGTGTTCATCCGTTCCAGACCATAGTACGTATGGAGCCCAAAACTGGTAAATTACCTCCTTCTGATTTACTGAGAGGTTTAAAAGGAAGAGTGGTGTATTTGCCCTTGGATTTGAAAAAAAATATGGAAACTATTGATGCAGATGCTTTGGAAACTGAACCATTAGTAATTCTGGTTAATGGTGTACCTACAAAGAATAAGAAGATTTGGCAGGAGCTAGTGGATGTACGAAAAGTACAAAGAGCAAATTTGTATTTGAAAAAAAATAATAAATGGTATGAATCAATTTATATAGATGAAGAAGAAGAAGATTTACAAGAAGACACAGAAACACCAACTGGTCAAATTGAAAAAGTGGACAAGTCAAAGGAAGAAGAAATTTATGAACATTTTAGCATACATCCTCTTCATTCAAAAGAAGTTATGGGAGACACTATTGATCTGTTTCAGATGAAGAAAGCAAAAGGAACTCCCGTGAGTGTATGGGAGAAGAGCTTGGAAGCTCGATGTTTTCCTCAGCTGTTTCCTACAGGAAAAGGTGGACGATACGATGAACGCCCAGAACAGATTCCTGCTTCTGAGTATCGGACTACAAGATTATATGCAGAAGATCCAAGATTTCGTCAAAGTATTCCTTATTTGTTCCATCTTTTATTTGAAAGCGACTTGTCTGCATTATCTTATGCAGTAAATCACATTTTAAAAAGTGGAGTACATTTACAAAATGTGTCTGCTAAGGATTTTATGGAGAAAGTGCAGCACCGAGATGATCATTTGGAAACACAACTGATCAATCTGATGGCTTGTCAGCGTGGGACAAATGAATATTGGTACCGACGCCATAGTGAATTAAAATGCATGTTACGGAATTTAGGAACTCCTACATGGTTTCTAACCCTAAGCTGTGCCGAGTACGCTTGGGATGATTTACTGGATTTTCTACGAGAGGCAAATTCAAACATTAAAAACATTGAATACAAGACAGCAGGAGAACTGTGCTCATTGGATCCAGTTAATGTTTGCAGATATTTCAATCATAGATTTGAGGCTATGATGTCCTTCATCTGCAATAAAAAAAATCCACCTCTTGGAGAAGTAGTGGATTTCTTTTGGAGAAAAGAGTACCAGGCAAGAGGTGCTCCTCATATTCATATGCTGTTGTGGATCAAGGATGCCACAAAGTTTGGAACAGATACTGATGAAGCAGTGTTATCTTTCATTGAAGAATATGCAACATGTGCTATACCTAAAAGCACAGAAGAGAAAAAGTTAAAAGAACAAGATTTACGTTTCCAAAGTCATCGGTGTGGAAAATACTGTCGACGGAAGTACAAGACCAAAGATAAATTCTACACAAAGTGTCGATTTGGATTTCCTAGACCTGTTCTTTCAAAAGGAAGAGTCAACAGTTTTATGTCAGCTGTGCGACATACTATAACCAGAAAATCTCCCAAAAATACCTACAACCTAAAAAGAAAAGAAGAGTCAAAATTTATAAATGACTTCAACCCAGTCATTTTATCTATGTGGAATGCTAACATGGATATTCAGTATGTGGCAGACAATTCTATTGCTGTTGCTCGGTGTGTGACATCTTACATCACTAAATCTGAGAAAACAGTATTGAAGGAAATGTGGGAAGAGATTTCTCACGAGAAGACTGTCAGTAAGAAGCTGTACAGTTTCAGTTTAAAGATGTTATCGCATCGAGAAATTGGATCCTACGAATGCTCAGATAGGTTATCATCTGCAAGTCTTTACTCGAAATCCAGAAGAATAATTTGGGTAAGCTAAGGCCTTGCAGGAATGAGAAATCGGGTACTGAAATCTGTTGGAGAAATTGAATATTTGGCCGAGAATGACCCAGAAAGTACAGATATTTTGAAATCAAACATGTTGGACACATATTACCCAAAGAGAAGTCATCATCTTGAGAACATGTGTCTCTATGAAGTGCTGCAGAACTACATTTTTTCACGGAAAGCCACAGAAGACATCAACAATGGAAAATATAAAGTCATTGGTGAGGAAGGATGTTTGGTGAAGCAAACAAAAGGAAGTTTGATAAATCACAGGAAGCTCAGTTGCGAAACTACTGACAAAAAGGAATTTTACTACTTGGCTCTTTTACAGCTGTTTAAACCATGGCGTTCAGAGGACGAACTACTGGGAGAATTTCAAAGCTATGAAGATTCTTTTAATACTAGCAAACACAGCATAGAATGCAGTACTTTCACAACTTATGTCCAAATGTTAAATGAAGAAAATGAACAGGAAGCAAAAATTGCAGCTGAAGTAGCTAGAGACAGTTCTCAAGACAGCCAAAGTTCAGGAACACTTAGTCAAGATCCCCTAGGACAACCAATCATAGAAAATGAAGCTGCAGTAGCCATGACTGAAGTAGAAACGGCTATGAATCAAGCACAGGAAGATTCAATCGACTTACTAAATCTGGAACAACAACTGAATGAAGAACAAAAAGAAATTTATGAAGAAGTCACCAAAAAAATTGATCATGGATTACTACATGAAAAGAAAGAGTGCTCATGCACATCATTTGAACCAATCAGGATGTATGTGAGTGGACAAGCTGGAACTGGTAAAAGTTTCTTAATAAAAGTCATCAGAAGCTACCTACAGCAAAAAACAGCTTCAAATTTGTCTTGTGTGGTAACTGCTCCAACTGGGTTAGCAGCCTATAACATAGAAGGAATTACCTTACATCGCTTGCTAATGTTACCAGTGGAGCATTAGAACAAAATAGAATACCACAAGCTAACTGGAGAAGCATGCCTCGAAGTTTCAAGAGTGTTGAAGAAGATGCAAGTTCTCATTATTGATGAGGTGAGCATGGTTTCAAATTTAATGCTTGCCTTTGTGCATTTAAGAATGCAACAAATTCTTAAGAGAGACTATGACGTGTTATTTGGAGGTAAACACGTCATAGTTTTTGGAGATCTTTTACAGCTCACTCCAGTTAAAGGACAACCAGTGTTTAATACTGTGACACATGAAGACACAAAGAAGTCATTAGGAAGCATTGGTAATGCGAATATTTGGTCATTCTTTGAGTACAAAGAACTCACTACCAATATGAGACAAGCAAACGACGAAGATTATGCAAATATTCTGAAAGATATCAGAATTGGACTACTCACAGAAGTTGGCAAAAAAGCATTACAGAGTCGGTTGCTACATAACTTATTTCCAAATGAAGAAATAGTTGCAGTGAAAATATACCAGAACATTGCAGAAAAAAATACTGTAATCTGCTTAATGCCAACACTACGTGAGTGCTCAATATTCAATGAGGAACTTTTGAAATTGGAAAAGGAAGAGATTGAAAAAATGGAAGCAGAGGACAAAATTCAGCATGAAAGAATTACTTTTACATTAACAGGCAAACTGAAAAATAAATTGGATTCACTAGAGAAGAACATTTCCAAAACAGCTGGATTAGAAAAAAATCTATATGTTTGCATGAATTGTTGAGTGATTTTAAGGAGAAATTTGGATGTAGAAAAAGGTTTAGTGAATGGAGCTATGGGAAGAGTTGTGGGTTTTATTAATTATCAGAAAAAAGAAGGAATTGAATGTTTAAAAATAAAATTTGATCAGATAGAAGAAGTTAAAGACATTTGTCGTTGTTCAGTTCGTTTCATGCTTGTGAAAGACTTATATGTACATAGGAAGCAGTTTCCGTTTTCTCTAGCATATGCTGTAACTATTCACAAGTCTCAAGGATTGACTGTAGATAGTGCTTTTGTAAACATTGGTTCTACTGTGTTCAAAGAAGGTATGGCATATGTTGCTTTGTCACGAGTGAAAACATTATCTGGTTTATTTATGATAGACTTTGATGACTCAAAAGTTAGTGCTGATAGAAACTGTGTAAAGGAGTATAATAGATTAAGAAGAACCTATGCTCCTCATTTAGGTCAGTATCCTGTGATTGAAAAACATGTTGTTTGTCGGAAAAGGAGATTTGAGAATATCTGTAATGTGGATGAACAGAACAAAAAAAAAGGACAGTGATGTGATAGCAAGGAAAAAGAAAAAGGACAGTGTTGAAGAGGTTGTTGGTTGCTATTTTGAAAATAGCTCTGGTGTCAACTGCTATGCAAATGTAGTGCTGAATGTTGTATTTTATCTTGAAAAGTTGCTAGAACAGATAATAGTAAATCATGGAAAAAGATTGTGTTCTCTGCTGAGTCTCCTTTTTGAGAAGCTGAGTACTGATAAAACTGAAATAGAAAGTGCTTCTGATGTTAGAAATCTTTTAGATGTATGTTGTGGTTCTACACAGTTTAAAGAAAATGTCCAGCAAGATGCACAGGAATTCTTAATATATATTTTGAGTGTACTAGAAGATGAAGGAGTAGAAGTAGAAAACTTATTTGGTGTCTCTTACAAATGGGAATATTGCTGTGAAAACTGTATGAACACATGTAGTAGTAATGTTGATTCAGAAAGGTTCATATTTTTACCATTACCACAAAGTAAATCAGTGACTTTTAGTAAATTAGTTAAAGATGCCAATCACAACATGGAATGTTCTGAATGTAAATCAGACATGTTTTCCACATTATTTTTACAGAAATATGGTCAGTATGTAATTTTAATGATGCAACGTTGTAGAGCTGATGGTTCAAAATTGGAAACTTTAATAAAGAAGTTTACAGGACAGCAATTATTAATTTCTGGAAAAACTTTTGTTACAGGTGCAATAATTTTTCATGAAGGATCTACTGTAACTTCTGGGCATTACACAGTTTATCTTAAATGTGAAAAAGGCTGGACACTGTGTAATGATTCCCAATTGATTTTCAAGCAACGTTTGCCTTATGATTTACCCAATTCTTATTTAATTTTTCTGAAACCTAAATTTTGAAAACTAAAAACTGCATCTGAACAAAGCATTTTTTGTATTTTTAAAGGATTATAATTGAAGATATCACTTAAAAAGGATTTTAAAATTACTATTTGGCCTAAAGGAAAAGTAATAAAAACAATTGTGGACTCCTTTGACAGAAATTATTTTGGCATGTGTGCTTTTGCGACAAGGTTTAAAGACGGTTTGTCTAGAACATTTTTATTCATCTAGAGAAGTACTTGTAATATATATGTAATATTTCTAACAAGGTATATTTTAGTGAGGAAAGTTTTAGGGCTTTTTTTAAGCAATCTTTCAGATTGTTTTTTTTTTGCCCGCTGTTAAATGATGAATACAATTGTTTTCACTATTTTAAGTGAAAAATAAAAAATTCTGAAAACAGCAAAAAAAGGGCAAAAAATTGCTTTGTAAAATAGTAAAAACATGTAATGCTTTTTGTAATGTATGATTGAATATTAATACTTTTTTTCTTTTTTTGCAGAACTGGAAAGAAAAAATAAAAAAAAATTCTGTTCCCTTGCAAAATACTTTAAAAAAAAAATTTTCTAAAAAATTTATTTTTTAAAAAAAATAAGTGAAAAATATTAGTATTACTCAATCCTCCCTTTTCATGCTTCCAGTTCTTCACCTCTTTTTGTACATTAAATTTAAAAAAAAACCAAAATAAAGTCTTTAAAAAAAACCTTGGGTGCGCGCAGGGTGTGCACACCCCAAAAAAAAAAAAAAAAAAAAAATCCCCCCCAAAAAATTTTTGGGGTTTAGTTTATAAGTGGCTCTTAAAAGAGCCCTTGAGTTAATGGAGGGAAACAGGAAGAGAAAAACGAAAAAAAAGAAAAAACATCTATGGCCTACTGCACTCATGGGCATCAAATTTTCTCTGAATGAGATCAAGACTGGTCTCACACACAGAAATAAGTTTACCGCAATCAGTGCAGCGTGTGGACAACCTTGCAAAACAAGGTGGTCCAAAACGAGGTGTGGAAGAAGGCAAAGGCACCACTGCAGAAGAAGTGCTCGGCTGAGCTGCCGAAGATGTGCTCGGCTGAGCTGCTGCAGATGTCGTCGGTAGAGCAGGTGGAGGGTTTGCTCCAGAAGCTCGACGAAAAGTCACTGGATGCATTTTGTCAACATGCCTCAACATAGTGTGAATGCTAAAAGAATATTTCTTGTTAGGATTCCCACGTGACAAGACTTTTTGACAAAGTACACATGTAACTTTAGGTGCATTTACCTTTTTTTGTCCCTCTGGAAAAGTGAAAAACTGCCATATAAAGCTGTCTTTCTGCTTCCTGTTCCTCTGCCTCTCAAGAGTGTCCTGGTCACTGTCTGAAGATGGTTGCTGTTCAGCCATTGTCTCTCAACAACAGAATAGCTCCTTCTCCAAAGGAATCAGAACTAATAATGAGGGGAGTAGGTGTGGTTTGGGAAGAATCTGGAACTGAAAGTACTTCAAACCAATCAAAAGTGATGATTCTTGATCACATGACTTGCCATGAGGGGATTGGGTGTGGTGTTGAAACAATCAGAAACTGAAAGTAATGATAACCAATAAGAAGTGTTGTTTTATTATGCATATACCCGAGGTGCGCGCACTGCGCAAGCTCCGAGCGTGCACCTCGTGATTACGTATGCGCGAATGCGTAGGAGCGCATGTGCATACGTCATATGCGCGTACGTAGCGTGCATACTTTGAACACGCTTATACGCAACCGTTATTGCGCGTAATTTTAGCGTATGCGGAAGTAAACCGCGTGGAGCGCGTAGGACGCACGCACGCATGCGTACGTACGTACGCATACGTACTGGGTGCGCGCTCCCAGCGCGCACTATGACGTATATATGCGTACGTAAATAACGTACAACGGTATTCATAAAAAACTTACGAAATTGTACTAGGAGCGCGCTCAGAGCGCGCACCCCAAGAATTTATATAAAAAAAAAAAGTGGAGAAAAATTAATTGCAAAAATTTAAAAAACTGTTCAACTTTATCCTAATTGAAATTTTTGAAAAAAAGCAAAAACAAATAAAAAGATACAGATAATATATAAATGAATACATAGGAATTTTATTTTTAATATAAAAAAAAATGTTTTAATTAAATAATTCAAAAATTAGCATTTAAAAAACCGTACAAATTCACTGAAAAAACCAAAGGTTTCACACACGTTATAGTTAGGAATTAGCATTTAAAAATCCTTGCAAATTCACTGAAAAAACCATAGGTTTCACACATGTTATAGTTAGCTGGACATTTCACTCGTGAAAAACCAATGAAATTCCCCCGTTATAGTTAGTTCAGCTAACTATAACTCGCGCCCCCTCAATGCACTGCTGATGACGTCACATATTACATCACTCATGACATGGTCAGTGACATCCCTCATAACATCACTGATGACATCTCAAATGACATCACTGATGACATCATCCTTGTGACAGAGTGTCAGACCTCCTCTCACCCTAATATAACCTTTGATACAAACATTCAAAAATAGAGACTAAAATTTTCAAAAAAATGGACATACCAATACCAGTTACAACAACCTCTTCAGTAATTCTAAGATCCACATACACATCCACTCATTCACCAACAGTCCTGTACAGTCACTCATACATGTACTCACTCATCATATGTACTCATACACCTATACATCCTGTTACACAATGCCTCACATCCACAGAGTTACTGACACACATAGTCACTCATGAAAATAAATAAAGAAACATACATTTACTTGCATATACATTTATACACACACCACCACACTTACTTCTACAGGAACTTACACATACTTAGTCTTTTAAACAATCACTTATAGAAACACATATTTATTCATACAGGAACTCTTTCAATCTCTCACTCTCACATATACTCAGTTATATACACCAATAGTCACATATACTAGTTTAAAAAATATGTAGTTACTCATAGAGACACTATTGAGATAGTCATTCACTCACTAACACACCCATGCACACACTCATCCACCCATACAGTCCTGCAGACATGCTGTCTTCAACACATACAAACAGTGAGTCACTCATTCATGTACCTATGCAGTACGTAATACCCCCCACCGAACCATACACACACTCACACTGATACTAAAAAAAACAATAACTTATATAAACACCCAAGTAGCTACTCACCAACCCATGCAGCCACTTATACACAAAGTGAGAGACTGATAAAGATATTTACATATTTAAACATTACTCACTAAGCCATGTATTCACTAAGATACACTTAATCAGTCAGTTGTACAATCAATTTTTCAAAAACAAATCATCCATTTAGACACTTATATACCCATTTATTCTTCCATCGTCCTTGAGATATACATATATAAAACATATTTAATTTTCAGAAAAATACACATTCACTGGATGATGTCATCAGTGATGTCATTTGAGATGTCATCAGTGATGTCATGAGTGATGTCACTGACCATGTCATGAGTGATGTAATATGTGACGTCATCAGCAGTGCATTGCGGGGGCGCGAGTTATAGTTAGCTGAACTAACTATAACGGGGGAATTTCATTGGTTTTTTACGAGTGAAATGTCCAGCTAACTATAACATGTGTGAAACCTATGGTTTTTTCAGTGAATTTGCAAGGTTTTTTAAATGCTAATTCCTAACTTTAACGTGTGTGAAACCTTTGGTTTTTTCAGTGAATATATATATATATATATATATATATATATATATATATATATATATATATATATTATATATATATATATATATATATATATATATATATATATATATATATATATATATATATATATATATATTCACTGAAAAAACCATAGGTTTCAGGGGTGTTATAGTTAGCTGGACTTTTCACTTGTACAAAACCATTGAAATTCCCCCGTTATAGTTAGTTCAGCTAACTATAACTCGCGCGCCCGCAATGCACTGCTGATGACGTCACATATTACATCACTCATGACATGGTCAGTGACATCACTCATGACATCACTGATGACATCTCAAATGACATCACTGATGACATCACTGATGACATCATCCAGTGAATGTGTGTTATTCTGAAAATTAAATATGTTTTATATATGTATATCTCAAGGTCGATGGAAGAATAAATGGGTATATAAGTGTCTAAATGGATGATTTGTTTTTGAAAAATTGATTGTGTAACTGACTGATTAAGTGTATCATAGTGAATACATGGCTTAGTGAGTAATGTTTAAATATGTAAATATCTGTATCAGTCTCTCACTTTGTGTATAAGTGGCTGCATGGGTTGGTGAGTAGCTACATGGGTGTCTATATAGGTTATTAGTTGGTTTTTTGAGTATCAGTCTGAGTGTCTGCATGGTTCGGTGGGGGTATTACGTAGTGCATAGGTGCATGAATGAGTGACTCACTGTTTGTATGTGTTGAACACAGTATGTGTGCAGGACTGTATGGGTGGATCAGTGTGTGTATGGGTGTGTTAGTGAGTGAATGACTGTCTCAATAGTGTCTTTATGAGTAACTACATATGTTTTAAACTAGTATATGTGACTATTGGTGTATATATGTGAGTATATGTGAGAGTGAGAGATTGAAAGAGTTCCTGTATGAATAAGTATGTGTTTCTATAAGTGATTGTTTAAAAGACTAAGTATGTGTAAGTTTCCGTAGAAGTAAGTGTGGTGGTGTGTGTATAACTGTATATGCAAGTAAATGTATGTTTGATTCTTTATTAGCATGAGTGACTATGTGTGTGAGTAACTCTATGGATGAGTGGCATTGTGTAACAGGATGTATAGGTGTATGAGTACATATGATGAGTGAGTACATGTATGAGTGACTGTATTGGACTGTTGGTGAATGAGTGGATGTGTATGTGGATCTTAAAATTACTGAAGAGGTTGTTGTAACTGGTATTGGTATGTCCATTGTTTTGAAAATTTTAGTCTCTATTTTTGAATGGGTGTATCAAAGGTTATATTAGGGTGAGAGGAGGTCTGCCACTCTATCACAAGGATGATGTCATCAGTGATGTCATCAGTGATGTCATTTGAGATGTCATCAGTGATGTCATGAGTGATGTCACTGACCATGTCATGAGTGATGTAATCTGTGACGTCATCAGCAGTGCATTGCGGGCGCGCGAGTTATAGTTAGCTGAACTAACTATAACGGGGGAATTTCAATGGTTTTGTACAAGTGAAAAGTCCAGCTAACTATAACACCCCTGAAACCTATGGTTTTTTCAGTGAATTTCTGAGGTTTTTTAAATGCTAATTCCTAAACTATAACGTGCCTGAAACCTATGGTTTTTTCTGTTAATTTCAAAGGTTTTTTAAATGCTAATTTCTAACTATGCCTACAGAGATAGGACATGTGAAGAAAGAAGAAAAAATGCACAGAAAGAAACAAAAGAAGTGCAGAAAGAAGCAACAGAAGTCCTCAAATACGAAGATAAGTGCAGGAAGAAGGATAACGTGCAGAAAGAACAAAAAGAAGAGCAGAAAGAAGCCTTGTTGCAAAATCATCCTGTACCCTCAACTTTTTCAGACGGATACTGGTGGTAACTGAGTCTGACTAACCAGTCCTAGAGCCAGTGCTATGTTAGAAGACACTTAGAATACAGTGAAAACACCTACATACACTAGGGAACATTATGCGTTGGGGTCCCCCTGTGATTAGCCTTACCTCCTCTATAAGCCCCTAGTATATAATAGGGCATGGGGATTAAAACTACCTCTTAAAACAGGCCACAGGGCGTTTTTGCACACGTTAACTCAGGCCCCGTCCCCTCCTTTCACCATTGTGTAAACACGCCCTGTGTCCGTTTTTAGTTGGGAGATTAAGTTCATTTGAGTCCTGAGGGTCCCTAGGGTCCAACTAGCCCACTAGGTACCTCCAGTAAGTGCCACAGAGCTGCGTTGCAGAGAGGTGTAAAAAGTGGCACGGCCTGGACCACCTCTCTGCAATGCAGCTCAGTGGCGCTTACTGGAAGCACTTGGTGGGCTAGTTAGCCCCCAGGGGCCCTCGGTATTGAAGGGAAATTATATCCCCAATTTAAAACGTGCCATGGTGCGTGTTTGCACACATCACCTCAGGCCCCGTCCCCTCCCTTCACCACTGTGTAAACGCGCCCTATGGCTGTTCTAAGTTGAGAGATTAAGTCCCCTTGAATCCTAAGGGTCCCTAGGGTCACACTAGACCACTAGGTACCTCCAGTAAGCGCCACAGAGCTGCGTTGCAGAGAGGTGTAAAAAGGGGCTTGGCCTCAGAACACCTGTCTGCAGCGCAGCTCCCTGGCGCATACTGGAGATGCCTGTTGGGGGCGCGTTTGCAGAGTGCTGCATGGAGGGGGCATGGCCTCCGGCACGATGCCAGTCTTTTATTTATTTTATTTTTTTAAGAAGGGGGGCTGTTTGGTTCCCCTTCTTATTCTAATTTATTGGCCCTGATGACCCCATCCCCCAGGGCCTGTCTCCTAATTATATTTTTTTGACCCCAATCCCCAGGGCCGGCCACTGTTTTTTATTATTTTTAAAAAATATATATTTATAGACACACCTAGGACATGCTGGACGAACCGTACGTACCTATCACCATGACGATTTGCGTGATATTCATTAAAAGGCGACTATGCATGCAATTAATCCACGTGGAATGTATTTACACCACTAGTGAAGCTCTGACATGTCTGATGCTCTACCGTGCCTAATCCCGGTAGACACCCTTGTCGTTTATTTATACAAACATGGGTAGCTATTGACGGGCACATTTAATACACATGCACACCAAGCCATTCAAAGGGGATTCGACAAAAATTCGACCAAAACTATGCAAGAAACCCCCCTCACAGTTAATAAAACACACATCCACTGCCGGATGTGTAATACTTTTTATTTTACTCTCTGGAAAGGGGACGAACATCACTTGCGAGTCACAGCGCGCTCCTGACAGAGCCCAATGCTGTGTTACACCCACCATTGCCTGCCGAGTGCCACACACCTCTGTATTGTATTCCACTAGCTAGTGCATATGCTATGACACTCTCTAGCCCATGTGCACTGTAACACCACCCCGTGAAAATGTCATGCCACACTTGTCTTCGCACGGGTTATATTGCCCCATCTAACGTGCCTTCCTCGATGCCTATGTTATAACGCACAGTGCTATGCCATACATATTACAATTTGGGATCCATATCTTTGTCACAGTGCATATGCAACGTTACACTCCCCAGCACATATTTTATATTACAACTTTAGAGACTAGTTAGGTTACACAACACTGCCCTGTGCATATTACACTCCAAGGCGCATATCGCATAGCACGCGCTAGTGCCTGTGCTATCTCGCGCTCTCCAATGAATCTGTCATTGCGCACAATGTATTGCATATTATATTTCACGCCTGGTTCATCTTATATCACACTTTTTGGTGCATAGTTTATACCATACACTATATCTAGTTTTCATTTTCAATCGTGCTCGCAGGACTATGTTCTATATAACACTGTGATCACCTACCCTTTTCACGGGCATTACATTTTGCGATAGGGGGTGGAGGGTCAGGGGGTGTTTTTGCCAAGTGAGCCCGGAGTCACAGTCACTAACGTCTTCTTCTTCCTGAATAAAAGTGAGATTATGCTGCATACTTGTTCATATTTTAAGTAGTTTGCACAGACAAAATGTTTTAAAAACAATAAAGTTTCTAATACCCGCCTTCTCTGAACAGTCGCTTGCTGCCCCATCCCCCTCCTCCCTATCCTCTGTTGTGTGAATCCATGGACTAGCCTCCTCCCTCCTGCCATGCATGGTCTGATGTGCTGCCACTGCCCTCAATTTAGTATGATGTACCAGTCCACTCCTCCTGCCCTCCATTGCCCAATTCTATGCCCCATCATTGACCTCCTGCTTAAACTCTGTGCTTAGCTTGCTGCCCCTATTCTCCTTCCCCCTGCCCTCCGATGTCTTTGTGCATGCCCCTGCTCCATCCTTTTTGCCCACCATGTCCCATGGACCTGCCACTCCTATCTACTCTGAGTGTTCTGTTGAGCTGCCACTCCCCTCCCACCTGCCTAGCATTGTCAGATGACTGTAACCTGTCCCTGCCACCTCCACCCTGCCTGTCCACATGCCATGCCTCTATCCTCTTCCTCCTGTCCTACATGGTCCATTGTACTGCCACACCCTTCTGCCCTCCCTGGTCTGTTGTGCTGCAACTGCTCCTCCTGCCTGCCCCGTGTGGTCTGTTGTGAGGCCCCTTCCCCTGAACTTTCTTGTCTGTGCACAGGTCCTGACCCTCCCTTCTATCCTCCATCGTCCTTTGTGCATGCCCCTGCACCCTCCTTCTTGCCCATCATAGCCATTGTGCTGCCACTAACCCTCCCACTTGCCATGCATGGTCTTCTGTGCTGCCATGGCCCCTCCCACCTTCCCTGTGTGGTCAGTTAGCTGCCCCTGACCCCCTCCCACCTTCCCTCCATGGTCTGTGTGTATGCCATCACAGTCTCACTGTTGCTCTTCATGTTGTGTCTTGCTTCTAGTGCCCATCCTGCCTGACCTCCATGGCCATCTTGCTGCTCCTGCCCTGCCCCCTTGCCCCCAGCCTTCTGTTTACATGTGCAGACCCCTACTCCCTCCCTCCTGGCTTGTCTGTTCCATTGTAATGCCCCTGATCCGTCCCTCCTGCCCTTTATGGTCTGTTATGCTGCAGCCTTGTCTCCTGTCTGTCCATTATGGTCAGCTAGCTACCATTGCCTCTTGCCCCTCTGTTCTCTGTTGTCCATGTGCATGGTCCTGTCCCCTCCCTCTTGCTTTCTATGGATTGTTGTGCTGCACTCCCGTCCTGCATGCCCTGTGTGGTGTATTGTGCTGCTGCAAACCCTGATGCCTGCCCTGCAGGGTCAGTTTGGTGCACCTCTCCATGTCTCTCCTGTCCTCTGTTATCCAAGTCCATGTCCCTATCCCATTTCCTTCCATGATCCAATGTACCATACTTGCGAACATTTTGAACTTGGTAAGAGGGAGATTTTGAAAAAAAACTGGGGTATTGATTTTCCCCTTTGAGTTACATTGAAAAAGAGGATATTGTAGACAGGAGACAGATCAAATAAAGCCCATTTGAGCTTAAAAACATTGGACGTTTCCTGGCTGAATCGGGTCTGTTGGCATGTATGGTTGTACTACCATTGCCTCTTCCTTCTGCCCACAATGGTCTATTACATTGCCACAGCCTTGAAGGAGGGTAGATTTTGTATCACAGGGGGCCCCTGGCCCGTTCTGTCCACACCTGAAGTATGAGACCCTTGTCCTTGCCCTGCCAGCCGCATTTGTAGGCCGTATTAAATTGACCAGCGGGTCCTGTGTTGCTATATAATTATCCTGAGACATCCTTACCACTCAGCCAGCATAAAACCCCTGTGTAGGCCCTTCTGTTCAATATGTAGGCCTCTTTGTTAAATTGACCATAGCTCTGCAATTTTAGTGTATAGCAGTCTGAAGGCAGGTCTGCGAGGCCTTCTGCTCCAAACTAGTAGCCCCCACCCTACCCGAGTGCTCCGTGCTCGGTATCAAAGTTCAACATCCCCCTGAAGCTGTCGACATACAGTAGGCTGCATCCTGGACTGGTACTTGCTTCCTGGGCAGGTTTCCCGCTTTTAAGGAAGTGGCAACCGCAGAGCGTCAAGTTAGGAGAACTGAGGAGATTTTATACATGAATATATTGAATTCCTGTACAATACCCATTATTTTCTGCTTGCTCTATGGAACTTACGATAAGCGATTGTCCTGAGAGACTGACCTTTTCACCCAGTCCATTGTCAGCATTAAGTGGGTAAATGACGAAATCTCTGGTAAAATCTGCAGACGAAGCTTTTGGGTAGCATACGTAGGTAGATGTAGCGTGCAAAGGAGCCCACAAAATGATATAAAAAGGGAGCACCCACAGATATCGACGGACAACCTCGCCGTCTGTATGTAGGTTAACAGGCTGTGCAGGTTTTCCCCAAGAACTGGGAGCTCTTGTCTTCCTTTGCTTAAAATGTCTTGCTCTGCTTTGCTTGAAGTATCTTATTCTATTTTACCTATATGAAATGTCATGTTATGTTTAACCATTGTTCTCTTTACTTTTGCATTTACAAGATGTTGTATTGTAATTGCAGGAATGCTTGCTCTAAGAGTAAATGTGAGTGTCCCTAGGTAACATTTTCCTTGGTGTAACTTGTTTCTCATGATGCATTTATAGATGTGTTTTCTCTCTCTCTCTGTCAGTCCATTAATTGAGATACAGAGAATATCATGACAGCTGTATGATTATCTGGATTCTGTATTTTGTACTTTATGTCTCTATTCTGCGGTTTCTTTGAAGTTGCATCTTCTCATTAAACTGCCATTGTATTCTGCCTCCAATTCCATGTCTCATATGTCTGTTTTCTTCATTTTTGGAGCAAGCGTTCCTAGGCACCCCGGCTCAAATTAAGGTGCCCCTTTTGTCCCTGACTCACTCTCCTGCTCAGTTCTGTGGTGGCTCCCGGGGCTCTGGGGACCGCCCCTAGCCTCCTTGACCCGTAATAGATCTTCCCTCCAACAGCCTCTCTTGCAAGTCCTGTATTGTTGGTTTGTTGCCCCTGCCCCCCTTTCCACTGCCCTCCATAGTCTGTTGTGCTTCCACGGCCCTTCCTGCCTGCTCAGTGTGGTTAAATTGTTGCCTTTGCACCCTCCTACCTGCCTTCAATTTTCAGAGTCCGTGCCCCTGGCCTCTGCCTCTCAACAGTATCCTAATGAACAACTAGATTGCTAACATTCTATATTTATTACAAAAGTGTGGAACGCCTGACATCATCTTGATGTAATCAAAACTGTAATACCTAGAGCATTCCTTTAGAAATTACATATAAGAGAGGGTCTTATTGGCATCAAAATTATGGTTAGTGCTCTAAAAGACTAAAATAAGGACATATTTTCTGAGTTTTCAAATAGCGACAAAGCACTTTTAAATTATTTGTTATCTTTATGTTTTTTTATCTAGTTGACAACTTGATTAAATGTTGCACTTAGGGGAGAGGATGTGGTGTTACTTCCAGAACTGCAGACTTTGCAACTGGGGAACCAGGTTGAAGTTTCTGCTTCAGCTCGACATTCTGTGATTCTGGTCAAATCACTTAGTCTCCCCATGTCTACAACCAAAAGGAATTTGTTCTTGTGTGATGTAACCAATGCTCATGTAAAGCACTCCAATACCTGACAAGTCTGCACTATATAACACTGCAAAAACACAAAATAATAAGTGTTTTGCACACTTCTGTCATTGGGCTATATTTGGGCCATATCTGGGTGATTTTGGGCTACATTTGGGCTCTTTTGTCTCTGGTGGCCATCTTGGGAGATTTATTTGTTATGAAGTTTCCTAATTTCCTCATGTACTGCAGTCTCCTCAGTCGGAAATGCTTTCAGTTTTTTACTTTGATTCCATCATGAAGGTATTCAGATATGTCACACATTTGCCATGAATTCTGAATGTTAGCACTCTAGTTGCTCATTAGATCACTGTAGTAAAACTACTGTTCACCATGGAAGTCTGCTCCTGGTATTGAAAGTGCATGTTTCAGTCTGCATGTCAGAATTCTTTAATGAAATAGAAGAGGATTTGAGAAGTCACTCAAAATGTGCCCTCATTTTCTTTCTTCAGCATTAATCATAATTTCTATGGCAAAATGAACCCCCTCATTGTGTTCCTTTTTAAATTAAATGTTTTAAGTGTTACCAGTTTATTCCAATCAAGATGGCTTCAGGTGTGCCATCCTTTTGTCATAATGAAGACAGTAAGTGCTCTAGTTGTTTTTAAGAACATTCTTGGACATTCTGTCATTGGGCTATACTTGGGCTACATCTGGGTGATATTTGGGCTACATTTGGGCTCTTTTGTCTCTGGTGGCCATCTTGGGAGACTTATTTGTTATGAAGTTTCCTAATTTCCTCATTTACTGCAGTCTCCTCAGTAGGAAATACTTTCAGTTTTTTACTTTGATTCCATCAAGAAGGCATTCAAATGTGTCACACATTTGCCATAAAATCAGAATGTTAGCACTCTTTTTGCTCATTAGATCACTGTAGTAAAGCTACTGCTCACCAGGGAAAACTGCTGCTGGTATTGAAAGTGCATGTTTCAGTCTGCATGCCAGGATTTGAGAAGTCACTCAAAATGTGCCCTAATTTTTCTTTCTGCAGCAGTAATCATACTTTTTATGGAAAAATGAACCACCTCATTTTGTTCCTTTTTAAATTAAATGTTTTAAGAGTTACCACTTTAATCCAAGCAAGATGGCTTCAGGTGTGCCATACATTTATCATAAGTAGGACGGTTAGCTCTCTAGTAGTTCTTTGGAACACTCTGGAAAGCTGCAGTAGAACACAAAGGAATCAACTGACAGTCTCTGCCCTTGTTGGATGTACATGTTTTACTGAGAATGTCAGACTTCATTCTCACATGACTGAGAAAGATAATGTGAATTTACAGAAAATAAGCTCTCAGTTTAGCTTATAGATCACCTTCCAAACCTCTGTGGTAAAAGCATGAGAAAATATTTTTCTCTCAAACATGATATCCCAGCAGAAGGCTTTTTCACATGGTGAAATCACCTTAGAACATACCACAATTCCTAAAATGAGTATGGTACCATCAACAAATGATTTATAATGTAACTAAAGTCTTAAAATCTTCTATTAACTGCAATGCTTTTTAATGAGGTGCTATCATGTATATTGGTCCCAAGATGGCTGCCAACACTTCTTGGATGAAGTGCTGACAGCCAATCAGATCTCAGGATGAGATGTGTGGTTAGGCTCCGCCCACATATATATATTGATTTAAATGCTATTTTCTCAGGAACTACTGAACAGATTTACACCAGACCTACAAAAGGCACTTCCTTGACCTGAGGACTACCTCTCTGCCAAATTTCAAGTAACTCTGTTCAGCCGTTCGGGCTGTAGCTGTGTCTAAAGGTCCTATGGAAAAATGCATGGGAAAAACACGTTTTGGGACCCCCCTTTTTTCTCAGCCCCCGCTTGACGAATCCCCCCGAGACTTTCAGGGTAGGAGCGTAGCGTAGCGCCCCACCTATTTTGAAAATTTCGCGAGGATTCATCGACCGGCGCCAAAGGTTTTCCAAATAGAATGTTGCGGATTTCCTATGGAAACAGGGTCCTAACTATAACTATCTACTGGCTACCGCCAGTAGATAATATATATATATATATTACCTACTGGCGGTCGCCAGTAGGTAGTTATAGTTAGGACCCCTTTTCCATAGGAAATCCGCAACATTCTATTTTGAATAACTTTGGCGCCGGTCGACGAATCCTCGCGAATTTCTCAAAATAGGTGGGGCGCTACGCTCCGCTCCTAACCTGAAAGTCTCGGGGGGATTCGTCAAGCGGGGGCTGAGATAAAAGGGGGGTCCCAAAACGCGTTTTTCCCATGCATTTTTCCATAGGACCTTTAGACAGGGCTACAGCCCGAACGGCTGAACAGAATTACTAGAAATTTGGCAGAGAGGTAGTCCTCAGGTCAAGGAAGTGCCTTTTGTAGGTTTGGTGTAAATCTGTTCAGTAGATTCTGAGAAAATAGCCTTTAAATCAATATATATATCTGAGCCAGCTTACGGTACGCTTACCGTAAGCTTACCGTACGCGTACGGTGGCGTGCGCGAGCGCGATTCTGATTGGCTGTTACATCTAAGTAAACATTCGAATCGGTCGAAACCAGGAAGCGGCGGCCGCCATTTTCTCTCTCGCACTCTGAGGGGGGGGCTGTAAATAAAGGCAAAAAACATATAAAGGGGCTGTTTAGACAGCGCCCATGCACATAGCCATGTTAGTTGAGTCCTCAAAGGCCAAAAACGGTAAATTTTTATTTTTTGAAAATTTCGCCGATTACGCTTACCGTACGCGTACGGTGCGCTTACGCTAAAAATTTTAATAAAAAAAAAAAACACTCTCTGTGCATGGCATATTATTGTCATCACTTACAAATTAAATTTAACAGATTACCTATCACAAGGAAGCGCATAATATGTCCTCCATGTGCGCACGGTGCGTAACGTGGGCACGCGGTGCGCGTAGCGCACTGCGTGCCCACCTTGCATGTACGGCACTAACTGCGTACAGTGGGCGCGCGGTGCGCGAAGCGCACCGCGTGCTCACCGTGCGCGCACGGTGCGCAAAGCGCACCGTGCGCGCACGGAACGAACTGCGTTAAGTGGGCGTGCACGCCACGAATGGCGTAAAGTAACTTAGCATTTAAAAAACCGTACAAATTCACTGAAAAAACCATAGGTTTCACACACGTTATAGTTAGGAATTAGCATTTAAAAAACCTTGCAAATTCACTGAAAAAACCATAGGTTTCAGACATGTTATAGTTAGCGGAAATTTTACTGATAAAAAACCAATGAAATTCCCCCGTTATAGTTAGTGCAGGCAACTATAACTCACGCGACCGCAATCTTCTGCTGATGACATATGTGTCTTTATGAAAAAAAATATTTCTAATATATGTATAGCTAAAAATTTATGGAAGAAGACATGGGCAAATAAGTGTCTAAATACAGTATTAGCATCAGCAGAGGATTGCGGTCGCGTGAGTTATAGTTGCCTGCACTAACTATAACGGGGGAATTTCATTGGTTTTTTATCAGTAAAATTTCCGCTAACTATAACATGTCTGAAACCTATGGTTTTTTCAGTGAATATATATATATATACATATATTGTACCAAAGTCTGAAAGTTACGTGCGCTCTCAGGACATCAAGGATCCGAAATCGAGTAAGCTTGGCAAAAGCGTTTATTTACATAACGTGTTTCGACTACAGCCGTAGTCTTGGTCACATGTAAAGTGCACTACAAATCATTTATATATGTGGGAGTGCCAGCGCGATGCAAGTGCACATGACTTGGAGGAGGGGCTTAAAGTACACTTAAACAGGAACGGCTTTTACAGCAGCTGTACTGTGTGTTGGCCCCCGATGGACCCTGTGAAACCGGCACTGATGAAGGCGACTTACCGCTGAAACGCGTATGCCATTTTGTTTCATGGACTGCCAGCACTGCGAACTGCCTTGATCTCATGGACTGCCAGCACTGCGATAATTGATCGAAAATAAAGCCCTATAATGATTCCGGAGTGTGTCGTGCTTTTTCTCCTGGGAACAAGCGTGGTTCTGTGTTTAGTCAGCAAGCTGGTTGCTGACAAACGGCACACCCTTTCGGTTTGGAGCACCTTGGGAAACCAGCACTGTGGAAACTTGCATTGGTGGCAAAACAAGGCGCCCCCCCAGCAGGTATATTGCCATTTGGCTGTATGGGCTGCAATGGGGAGAGAGGAGGTAACATGGTGTGCCTGATTAAGGAATCACTGAGGACTTCGTTTTACACCCCCGCGGGCACTCGAGCTGGTGTGTGGCCCGTGCTCATCAAAGTGGGAGCATCACTGTATGTTTGGAGCGCTCCTGAAACCTTTCAGCCGCCCACCCGGACTTCAGGTACCAGCATGCAACTGCCTGTGGGAGTGCCAGCGTGATGCAAGTGCACATGACTTGAGGGAGGGGCTTAAAGAACTCTTAAACAGGAACGGCTTTTACAGCAGCTGTACTGTGTGCTGACCCCCGATGGATCCTGTGAAACCGGCACTGATGAAGGCGACTTACCGCTGAAACACGTCTGCCATTTTGTTTCATGGACTGCCAGCACTGCGAACTGCCTTGATCTCATGGACTGCCAGCACTGCGATAATTGATCGAAAATAAAGCCCTCAAATCATTCCGGAGTGTGTCGTGCTTTTTCTCCTTGGAACAAGCGTGGTTCTGTGTTTAGTCAGCAAGCTGGTTGCTGACAAACGGCACACCCTTTCGGTTTGGAGCACCTTGGGAAACCTGCACTGTGTAAACTTGCATTGGTGGCAAAACAAGGCGCCCCCCAGCAGGTATATTGCCATTTGGCTGTATGGGCTGCAATCGGGAGAGAGGAGGTAACATGGTGTGCCTGATTAAGGAATCACTGAGGACTTCGTTTTACACCCCCGCGGGCACTCGAGCTGGTGTGTGGCCCGTGCTCATCAAAGTGGGAGCATCACTGTATGTTTGGAGCGCTCCTGAAACCTTTCAGCCGCCCACCCGGACTTCAGGTACCAGCATGCAACTGCCTGTGGGAGTGCCAGCGCGATGCAAGTGCACATGACTTGGAGGAGGGGCTTAAAGAACACTTAAACAGGAACGGCTTTTACAGCAGCTGTACTGTGTGCTGACCCCCGATGGACCCTGTGAAACCGGCACTGATGAAGGCGACTTACCGCTGAAACGCGTTTGCCATTTTGTTTCATGGACTGCCAGCACTGCGAACTGCCTTGATCTCATGGACTGCCAGCACTGCGATAATTGATCGAAAATAAAGCCCTCAAATGATTCCGGAGTGTGTCGTGCTTTTTCTCCTGGGAACAAGCGTGGTTCTGTGTTTAGTCAGCAAGCTGGTTGCTGACAAACGGCACACCCTTTCGGTTTGGAGCACCTTGGGAAACCAGCACTGTGGAAACTTGCATTGGTGGCAAAACAAGGCGCCCCCCCAGCAGGTATGTTGCCATTTGGCTGTATGGGCTGCAATGGGCAGAGAGGAGGTAACATGGTGTGCCTGATTAAGGAATCACTGAGGACTTCGTTTTACACCCCCGCGGGCACTCAAGCTGGTGTGTTGTCTGTGCTCATCCAAGTGGGAGCATCACTGTATGTTTGGAGCGCTCCTGAAACCTTTCAGCCGCCCACCCGGACTTCAGGTACCAGCGTGCAACTGCCTGTGGGAGTGCCAGCGCGATGCAAGTGCACATGACTTGGAGGAGGGGCTTAAAGAACACTTAAACAGGAACGGCTTTTACAGCAGCTGTACTGTGTGCTGACCCCCGATGGAGCCTGTGAAACCGGCACTGATGAAGGCGACTTACCGCTGAAACGCGTATGCCATTTTGTTTCATGGACTGCCAGCACTGCGAACTGCCTTGATCTCATGGACTGCCAGCACTGCGATAATTGATCGAAAATAAAGCCCTCAAATGATTCCGGAGTGTGTCGTGCTTTTTCTCCTGGGAACAAGCGTGGTTCTATGTTTAGTCAGCAAGCTGGTTGCTGACAAACGGCACACCCTTTCGGTTTGGAGCACCTTGGGAAACCAGCACTGTGGAAACTTGCATTGGTGGCAAAACAAGGCACCCCCCCAGCAGGTATATTGCCATTTGGCTGTATTGGCTGCAATGGGGAGAGAGGAGGTAACATGGTGTGCCTGATTAAGGAATCACTGAGGACTTCGTTTTACACCCCCGGGGGCACTCGAGCTGGTGTGTGGCCCGTGCTCATCAAAGTGGGAGCATCACTGTATGTTTGGAGCGCTCCTGAAACCTTTCAGCCGCCCACCCGGACTTCAGGTACCAGCATGCAACTGCCTGTGGGAGTGCCAGCGCGATGCAAGTGCACATGACTTGGAGGAGGGGCTTAAAGAACACTTAAACAGGAACGGCTTTTACAGCAGCTGTACTGTGTGCTGACCCCCGATGGACCCTGTGAAACCGGCACTGATGAAGGCGACTTACCGCTGAAACGCATATGCCATTTTGTTTCATGGACTGCAAGCACTGCGAACTGCCTTGATCTCATGGACTGCCAGCACTGCGATAATTGATCGAAAATAAAGCCCTCAAATGATTCCGGAGTTTGTCGTGCTTTTTCTCCTGGGAACAAGCGTGGTTCTGTATATATATATATATATATATATATATATATATATATATATATATATATATATATATTTGTTGCAAGAACAGTGTTTCCACTCCTTCTCAAGTCATTATTATGGTGGCTCGAAAAGCCTGTAAATCGTATCAAACGGCACAGCATTCCAAATATGTAAAGCACCAAAACACGAGCCTATGTGTATGTTAGCAGGAAATTTAATTTACTGCAGCCAAGATGTCCAATGTGTTTCGGGGAACACTTCCCCTTGGCCATGGGACAAATAGTTTTACTAGGGCAGCAAAGCGTTCGTATTTTGCAGTGCATTTAAGTCACATAGAAAAGGGACATTAATGACAGCGTTTAAACAGGGAGAACCAGCTGTGCCATTTTGGAGTGATTGCTCCTTCAGCCAGGATCAATGCAGTTTTTTAACACAAGACAAATGTAAACATCCATTTTCATGCTCTTATGAGGCATAAAACATATAATTAATTATTTACTCTCAACATGAGAAAATACAAAAGTAAAACTAAATCTGAAAAACCCAACTGTTTACTACATGCACAGTTAGACCCTATTATCATTTCAAATATCAATCAACATGCATGCATGTTAGTATAAACTTCTGTAAGGAGAAGAACTTGGGTATGAAGCTTCTCACATAGTGTTGGAAACCAATAATAGTAGTCATGTAAACAGACATTGAATCATGTGTCACCATTTACGCAGCCCAAGGTCCTTGGAGGTTCACAAACAAGTCATGGCTGCCATCTTTGAATGGACAATCTTTGATCCAAAATATTCATTTTATATCATGATGAACAGTGCCCAGATTAAAAACATTACATGAAAATGCATGTACATAATAATAGTACCAAGGATCAGTAAGGGAAAACATTAAAATTCCAATAGGTCACAGAAAAGATTCAATTAATACCCTCTTGATAAGACTGACATGATTAACTGGGACATTGTTTGTAGATATTCGGCGTGGATCAAATTCTAAATCAGTAGCCCAACTACAAAAATAACTTCAAAGCATGTATGCAGGAAACATGATACATAGACCATGGCTTCACAGTCACTATGATGTTACTCTCCTTTTGTACACACCTGTTAGAGAAGAACACATATTAAAATCAATTTAAACCGAAGTGGGGCCACTTACCTATATCTACAAAGTGCACGTGGTAGAACAAAATATTGTTGTCGATTGAACAGTAATATTTTTAAAATAAAGCATCAAACACATCCCAGGTGTACAGCTAATTCCTTATCTCAGTTGAGACCTGTTGGAATCATGGCATTAAATTGGATGATGTACCTTGATTCCAGGTGACGTAGATTCTGTACTCTATTGTCCCCTCCAATTCCTGGGTGCCACATAGTCCGTGACTGTCATCTGGAGCTGCACAATATTACTAGCACGATGTTGTTCAAATTGACGGACCACTGGATATTGTCTGTCATTATATATGATAGCCCTGATGTGCTCCAGTACACTTTTTTTTTGTCTTGCGTACTGTGCTTCCAATATGAAACTTATTGCAACTACAGCTGAGATTGTACACACAGTAATCAGTATTGCATGTAAGGTGTTTTTGCATGATAAAATGCTTGACTGTTTCAGGAAAACCTATTTGTTTACTACTAACACTATATTTCCAGGCTTTGCACAAAGTGCATCTGAAAAAGACTTTCAGCAGTGGATTCTTTCAAGGCTTAGTTTTTTATGCTCGTCTTCTTTTGAATTATTTGAACATTATTTGAAGAGGAGGCTGTAATGTGGGACTTAGTGCAAAACTCAGAAGGGAGTAAAACAAGAGCAGGGCCGTCAAACTTTATGATGACGTTTCATTTAGCTGCCCCAAAAAATACATGTTGCCCCACCAGAATGGCTCCGATTACGTTGCACATATATTGAGAAGTTTATTGTGCAACATAAATTTACTGTGCCATGTCAATGGCAATATAGATTTATGTTTGGTAGCTTATTTATTTATTAACCGTAACTCACATTAGGGGACTAACTCAAGGAGATGGAGTAAATTATTTCATCGTCCTGGCGGAGGTGCCGCCTGCCAATTTGAGCAATGACCTTGAAGTAGGCAGTCATTCTTGTGTTTGGAGCAGGCATCAAATTGGCTTTTTTTTTATTTTCAAGAAGAAAATCCTGAAGCAGGATTTTCTTTTTGAAAATAAAAATAAAAATTCTCCCCTTGCCTTGGGTGTTATCTTCTGTGGTGAGGGGAGCATTTAGCAGTATTCACTGTCCCTCACTGCCAGGGTATTTCTGGCAATGACAGGCCGTAAAAACTGATGTTTAATTCTGCCTATCTAAATTAGGTGGGCGAAATTAGAGATTGGTCTCTGACCACCCCCTTAATCCAGCACCACTTGAAGTAGTTTAATCATGGCAGACACGAACAGGTTCCTCCTTGATGAAACCTATGGTTTGCCCTCATCTAAATTGGGCAGGTGGACCTTCATCTTGGGGGTATGTCTACTCCATAGCCTCTGCAATGGAGTATACATACCACCAAGATATAAATCAGACATTAGGACTTGAAATCACTTCAATGTTTCATCGTTTTTATTAAAAACAAATCTATTTTTGATTGTGGTGGTGGTCATGGCCATGGTTTAATTCATACCATGCACTGCTATTATATCATGTGAACTATGTAGAGGAAGAATATTGACCCTGTGACCAAGAATCACACCAAAAACACTTCCAATGTCCCTAGGTGACCAGCGATGTTTTGCTACTGTACAACTGTATATAAATAGGTGATTGCATTGAGTACTACAATTCATGGTCTTATCTTCTTTCTTTCATTCATTTAGATACTCCTGCCAGAGGTCCTGACCTGGAGGCTCACTCCCGGCAGGAGACAGATTCTCAGCTGCACCTCCAGAAAATTCAGGCAATTGCTTCTTAGTACTGCCAACTGGTGGTCCTCGAGGATGAAGAGGAGGAGGCAGCAGCCACCATTGCCTCACGCCACCAGCCAGAGGCACCCAAGCAGTATCATCACTACTGCCATTGGCAGCTGAGGTTCACAGTCACTCCCTTTATGCAGCCACACCACCACCAACAGCATCTACTTCTGCAAAGAAATGGAGGCAGATAAGAGCTAACGTTTTAGTCAGCTTCCCAAAGTACAGAAATATGGTGTATGCCCTCTCTCAAACAACAAATCTTTACCAATGTGCTGCAGTAAGCATGCTCAATTTTTCACAAAAAGTTAAGATTCCTAGGGTGTGGATGCAGCAGAGATTGCAGACAAAGATTATGATGCTTTCCCTCCAAAATCCAAATCCAAAGTGACTAAGGGCTGAACAAAGCAGAAGGAAAAGTCTTCAAGACAAGAAAAGGAAGGGTCTTATTCACAAAGGTAAAGTGAGATGAAAGTCTAACTTTACAACTTTTGGTATTTGCAAAGGGCATTTACTACTCGTAAATACCCTTTGTGAATACCAAAAGTTGAACTTTACGACTTTTGGTATTCACATAGGGCAATTATGAGTAGTAAATGCTCTTTGTGAATACCGAAAGTTGTAAAGTTAGACTTTCATCTCACTTTACATTGGTGAATCTGGCCCGAAGATTCTACTGTATGTACAGTAGCCTCCCAGTTTTGATAGCATTTACTTCTTGTTTAAAAAACAAAAGTATTTAGCTCTAAAAACATACCGTTTGGAGAAATAGCTACTCAAAAATGCATTTCAATTTGATTTTTTGCCCGCTAGAATAAAAAATCTACTCAAAATGTTGACAGGGGACTGCCCCCATTAAAGAACTCCCTCTCACTTTTGAAAAGCCTGCTAAGCGTTCTGATCATGTTCACAAGATCGTGGTTGCTAAACGAAGACAAACATGAGCTTTTGTGCTATTGTGTTGTTTCAGTGGTTCTCATGGGTTTCCTCAAATGGGACAATCAGTTACACAACATAGTTTTTAAAATCGGTAATTATGCCGAACTTAAAATTATAGACTTACTCTAATTACTTTACTCTGGTGTAACTAAAATTACGTCCAGGCAGAGTTAAAAAATATATATATAATTAAAAAATGGTGTAACTGTATAAATGATAAGGTAACATTTGACCACAATTAAAAGACATTGTAAAACACATAGTGAAATATAGTTTTAGGATTTAACAAAACAATGGGCAAAATAGTGTGTTAGTGATATTGTTATCATAAGGACATACCTGTGTGTGGTGTGTAGTTGGGTTGCATCACAAGACCTGCCTGCATTTGCAATGACTTCTGTCCCAGACTAGGAATTCAGGTATGAATAAAGGACATAAATGGATGAGTGCCAGTAGGTTTGGTTTTAGAGACATAGAGAGAGTTGGGATGGGGGGTTTATAATTTTACCTGGCACTATAATAGTGGTGTTGGGAAGAGGTAGGAGATGTGCATTGGTCCTCTCATCTTGCCACCTCTTTTTATTATCTCCCAGCTGTGTCCCTCCTTCTTCAATGTATTCATAAAGTCTATGAGCTCCTGCCATAAGGCCTGCCTTCTGTGTCCTGCGGAGGGTGAATAAATGCAGCCGATGTCATTGTTTGTAACATTTTGTCCCAATTTGACTACAAGGGCTGTCTCCTCCTCAATTAAATATCTCCTCTGCTTGAAGTGAGTGGTGGTCTGCATGATTCTGCCTGGAGGTATGGGCTGCAGGCTCCAGATGACGGAGAGGCAAAAAGCAGAACCTATCATCCGGGCAGTATTTATGTTGTTGTATGAGAATGTGTGTCAGGCGCATATGATTTCTTTCAGGTGTAACTCATTTTCCTAATCACTTCCATCTGAGGTCTTCTCTTCACTACAGTGTGCAGTTTTTCGTCCCAAGTGCTGAGGTTCTACCCCGAGTGCAGAGGTCTCCTATTCCTTAGCATACCGTGGGTGGTCTCTGCCCAGTGTTTAATTTGAGCCGGTGGTTTCCGGTGCTCTGCAACGGCACTTAACTGGTTTTCAGTGCTCGGCACCTGCATATAATTGTCATCATCACACTAATGGCAGGCTGCCACATGGTTGAGCCGCTCATCTAATCACAGCTTAAGGTCGGAGGGGAGAGGGTTGGTATGTGTTCCGGTTGTAAAGAGAGCCAGGATGGGAGGTCGCTCCTTTCGCCTTTTGGCGGCTCAACTCTGGAATAAACTTCCACCGAGTCTCCGACTGGAGCCCCTAGAGGGCGTTTTTAGGAAAAATCTGAAGACTCATCTATTTCCTTCAGGATAATGGTTCGGTAGCTTACTTTAGCGGCTCTCACCGTAGCGCAGGGACACACTGGCTGATTGTAACCAGGCGCTTTATAAGTGCGAAATAAATAAATAAATACATTCAGTGAGGAGCCCAACAACGGTTGTTTATGAATACAATATACATTTAATATGACTACTAATTGCCACCACAGCCATTCCTGTGGCTTTGGCGACCTGGAATTATCTGAACTGTTGCACTTGTAAGCAAGAGAGGTGGTTAGTAGTAGTTTTGGTACTGTCATTGGCAGCAATGACAGGGCAATTGGTGGTGCAAGTTGCAGTGGCTGCCTTTTCACGGTCCTGGCACTTATTATTTTACTAATTGAACACTGTCTCGGCCTCAATTGTGGAGATTCTCTCACAAGTACAGAAGTCCTGTTACACATAAAAGGGCACTTAACTGCTAGGATCCCACTTTCTTCAAAAGATGTACGCTTACACTTTGGAGTAACTTTACACTTGTAAATGATGAACAGCCAAAAGTAGTAAAGTTACTCCAAAGTTACACAGGTAACTTGCTCACAGGGTTAACTTACCTCTGTGAATAGGCCTCAATATGTGTGTAGCACAGCACATATTCACAAGCTCTGACACTATTAGTGCTTATTATGCAAGAAATAGAGCCAGTTCATCTTTCTCAAGTTTTCAAGTGTGAAAGATGGGCTGAGAGTAAGGTTGCATTATTTCGCTGTTTTTAATCTGCTTTTGACCAGAACAAAAATCTCTAAGTAAGCAATCTGTTCAGAACTGAAAAAGCAGGGAAGGTGTGTCAGGCTAGATTTTCTCATTCTTTGCCGTTTGATTGATCACCTTGCTGCAAACACACGGCCCAAATACGACGATGTTTGTAGCCAGCATGTTGATTTTTAGCGTTTGATTGTGAAGAATAAGCACTTGCATTGAATGGCTTCTCTTCTGTTTGATTGCCAGGTATCTGTGTGCTCATCACGTGTCTGCCACTGAGGCAATTAAACAAGAAAGGACAGCCTTGACGGTATCTGCAGCGAACATGAAAGCCTTGTCTTCTGCTATGATGAGAGCAGAACAAATGAAATAGAAATGGCAGGCAGGCGGCCTCAGCACATATGGACCAGGGGAGGAAATCCAGGACAGCAAAGGCCTAGATAATAGCAGACAACACGCTTTGTTTCACTGCACTGGAGTCACCCTCTTGCGAGATGTTCTCAAGCATGTCTTTTTAAAAATAATGTTGGGGCTATAAAAGTAAAATGTGATGGTGTAAATGTTATGAGCAAACAACTGTCTTCAGAGTCATCAGAATCAATTAGTAAAACAGATCTTAAGGCCTGATTTAGAGTTTACTTCTTCACAAACGTGGCAGGTATACCGCCCACCTTATTACAAGTGCCATAGGATATAATGCACTCGCAGCAAGGCCGATAGGATCTCTGTCATGTTGCGATGGAGCATCCCGTTTGTTAGACTCTAGATTTGGCCTCTGCCCACATGGGCCATTATTACAAGAGGCACCGTGTTTGGTGCCATCGCAACTGATAAAATACGACGAGTTCGCAAATTAGCAGGTGCAATATTCATGGCCCATTGCACGTTTTACTAACAAAAAGATGTAACAGGCGGACTTTGGTTCTTATTCCACCAAAAGCTGCATGTCCCAGAATTTACCAGGATTTTTCCCCTCTTTAGCTTCCAGCAGGTTTGGGCTGCCTGAATTTAACAAGGGGCGCAATCTTTGTTGCCCATGGTAATTACCCGGTGTGATAAATAGGAAAAACGTATAGTGGCAAACTGTGCAAACCGATATTTGTGTAGGCACCGAAATTAATCAAGCCACTCATAATGAGGGACGTGATGGGATATAATGCTTGATGGTAATGGTAGGAAGAAACACATCTGCTCATGTCTGCTCTGCTGTTTAATGTGCTACCACTTATTTAGCTGGACTTGACAAGGTGTACAGTATGTAACGACGCGTCATGCATTCACACAAACACACCGCTTGTAGGGGAGGAGATGGATTGTGGCAGAGTGTGGCCCTTTTCAGGCCTGCCTGATGCTCACAATACCAGTGCTTCGGTTCAAGCCGGGTGGTACTGGATAATCGACCAATCACTGGAGTAAGTGCTACATCTAGAGGAGAATTTACCTGGGGAGTCCCCTCTACCACGATATCACTAAGGCGGTGAGATTTTCAGTGTTCCCTTCTCTTCCAGATATAGCACTTCTTCCCGAAATTGATGGAGTTCCCATTTCCAGCAAACTCTAAATAAGGCACCCATGGCCCGGTGTACTGAGGTGCTAGCTTTTCCAGAACATGGTACGTTTAATGGGAGAATTCTACATAATATGAGATTAAGAATGAATGAATTAGAGCCCCGACCAAGAATAACACAATATGAAGCTTTAGAGGAATGGGAGAATGAAGCATTTGAGCGCGATAGATCCAGAAGTGGTAGAAGCTTTAAAGGGTTTTATCCTAGACAACTGTGCAAATCTCGAGATAATCAGATGAAACAATGGAGACAAGTAATAGTGGCTGAGGGATTATATCCTGTACTTATGGCTGAGGAACAGTCAGGAGGCAAGTGCACAGAGAATACCAAACATAACAATGACAGGTAGTGGCGAATTAGAAGATGATTTTATGGAGGACACCATTGGTTCCACAAGTTATACATGACCCAACGAATGGAAGGCTACTTCAGGAAAAAGAAAGAGAGGCAATAAACAAGAATAGAGAACAATGAATACAGAAAATAACCCAATTGAGTACCCAACCTGAAGCACTGACTATACCAGTGACTATAGGTCCGGTGGTTCCATTATATGGAGATAAAACAATTGGTTACAAACCCCCAGTCATGTCCACACCTACAATTGAACCCAGAAAAGAGAATATAATAATTGATGATCAAGGCAGTGAATGTGATTCGGTGAAATCATTAATGGATTTGCCGATAAGAGGACAGATAAATGAAACCTTGAGAAGAGTTACACCTAGTTGATCAAAGGAAGTACAAATAGAAACATCTACAGGAGTCAAGATTGCCACAATAGTATCACCAGAAGAAATAGAAAGATGGGCACAGGGAATAGACAAGCCAAAACAGCCACTGAAAATTTTTAGATGTTTACAAATTGAAAGTGGAATTGGAAGAAATGATAGCTGGAAACGTGGGACTAGACAGGCTAAATACTTACAGTGAAGAAGAGTTACTGTTCATTTGTAGAAATATCACTAGAAATACAAAGATATTCCATGAGAAATTGACAGACCTAGCTTCTGAAATGGGATTTGAAATTGGAAAATCCTAGGTATTACAGAAACCATACAGAGCAGAATTCAGTGATAAGGACTTCGGAAATATGAATGTATCTGGAAGAAAATTGCAGGTTAAAGAATTAATGACCATTTTACAAAAATGGGGTGACCTAGACAAATGGAAAGCTAGATGGATGAGAAAAAAGGAAGAAGCACATGCCAATCGAACAACTTCTTAATTTTTGTTGAAAGAAACAGGAAAGGTAGAAAGATTATGTCCAATGAGAGAGGTACCTGGAGGAGTATATGTACATGTTCCATGAACCAGACAGGATATTTTATGGTTTAAAAATGTTTTTCCCAAGTTAAGAGAAAAGCCAGTTGAATGGTATCGGCAAGTTGAAAGATTTGTGAAGGTTTCTAAAGTATTGTTAAAAGATTTGGATGGTTTATTTGACATAGCAGTACCTGCTGATTTATGGACAGAATGTAAAATTACTGTTGATTGGCTAAGTGATGAATACCCGAGAGATGCGAAAACAGTAGCACCTTCAGAAGAGGTAATGAAGAAATATCACCAGGTGATCACTTTCTTGAAAGGGAAAATTCCTCCAAAAGAAACAGATTCGGTGAAGATAGATAGAACGACCCAGGATAGAAATGAGCCTGTACATACTTATTATGAATGCCTACTGCAGGTATTTAAACAGTATAGTGGTTTTGAGAACATTGGAGATAAATATATGGGACATTTAGTGTATCGATTTGTGACAGGATTGACACCAGAAATTGGTAACATGATTCGTCAGCACATGTTGTGTCGGCAAGCAAGACCAATAGATGACCTTCTTAAATACGCAAAGTATTGCGGAGATGAAATTGACAATAGACGAAAGAAGTTAGGAGAAAAGGTGATGTGGGCCCAAGTAAAATTAGCAGAACAGCAGGAACTCCAACTAAACAGTCAGACCGGAAATCAAGGAAAGGGGCAAGGCCAAAATGAAAATAATCGGGGAAAACAAAAAGGACGAATGAGTAGAGAGGAGGCAAAGAAAAAGTTTCCCTCTCATGGGTGCGGAAAAAATGGGGCATTGGAAAAACGAGTGTAAAAATATTCAGAATAATAATGGCCCAAATCAAAATTTAAATCCACAGATGCAGAATGAGGTGATAATGAGTCAACAGCAGAAGGTTGTAAATTTACAGAGTCAGTTGCAACCTGCCCCTATGCCAAATTTTGTGAACGAGGCCAAGTACAGTGCAGACACCCGATTTCAAGGAGGAAGTTGTAAGAAAAATTCTGTAACATCGCAATTTCTTTTACAGGATACTTATTTTGATGACAGTGACCAATGACGGTGCCTGAGGGGGGAGGAGAAGGAGTGCGTACTTTGCACATCCTTACTGGTAGAGCAGTCAGGTCCATATATTGATGGTAAATTAGAAGCAAAAGATATTACCTTTTTGTTGGACACTGGTGCTACCCGTTCTACTGTGAGAACAGCACACATTCCAAACCTACCCCTCTCAGGAGAAGAGATCCAAGTAGAGGGTGTTTCAAATAAACAGATTAGAATCCCTATTACAGAACCAATGGAGGTACGCATTGGCAATTTCAGAGAAATGTACAAATTCGTGGTGTGTGACTCCATTCCCGTAAATTTATTAGGAAGAGATCTACTGTGCAAAAAGAATTGCACGCTGGACGGTGTTGCAATTCAAACCCCAGATGAAGACGGAGGGCCCGATTCACAGAACTAACTTAAGACAAAATCCTAAACTTACTACCATTTTGGTATTCACAGAAGGCACTTACTCATTTCGGTATTCACAGAAGTTAGGAGTCCTAACTTTAGGACTCCTAAATGCCTTCTGTGAATACCGAAAGCCTTAAAATTAGGATTTTTCTCAGTTTAGTAGTAGTACAGTTAGGACTCCTAACTTTAGGACTCCTAAATGCCTTCTGTGAATACCGAAAGTCTTAAAATAAGGATTTTTCTCAATTTAGTAGTAGTAAAGTTAGGACTCCTAACTTTAGGACTCCTAAATGCCTTCTGTGAATACCGAAAGCCTTAAAATTAGGATTTTTCTCAGTTTAGTAGTAGTAAAGTTAGGAGTCCTAACTTTAGGACTCCTAAACTGAGAAAAATCCTAATTTTAAGACTTTCGGTATTCACAGAAGGCATTTAGGAGTCCTAAAGTTAGGACTCCTAACTTCTGTGAATACCGAAGTGAGTAAGTGTCTTCTGTGAATACCAAAATGAGTAAGTGCATTCTGTGAATTCGAAAGTGGTAGTAAGTTTAGGATTTTGTCTTAAGTTAGTTCTGTGAATCGGGCCCCTAGTCTATAAAATCATGTTAGCTAAACAAGGCACAGAGGTAGACGAGATGTATTCCATGATGACATAAGACGATTTACCAGATGAGGTCAAACTGACAGTAAATCCAGATGTGTGGGATTTTACAGGAAAAGAAGTAGGGTTAATGGGAAATGTAGACCCAGTAAAAATAACTGTGAAGGAAGGTGCAGTTTACCCAAATACTCGACAATAAAAAATGAGTCTCGAAGTTAAAGCTGGTGTTGCAGCAGAAATTGATCGAATGATTGAACAAGGAATTTTAAAGGAAATAATGAGCAGCCCCTGTAATTCACCTATAAGTGGCATTAAGAAACCCAGCGGGAAATATAGAATAGTTCAAGATCTAAGAAAGATTAACAAGATTGTTGTACCTTGTTGCCCGGTAGTGCCCAACCCAGTAGTGATTAGGCCTGGGCAAAAATTTCGTTCCGTTCGCGGAAATTGCGATAATTTGACATTTTTGCGTTCCGCGGAGAGCGCGAAAATGTCAAAAATTCCGGTTTCCGCAGCTTGGCGATAATTTGTTTCTTGCTCGCGCTGTAAAATAATACATTCTCGCGCGCGCGCGATCGCCTTACCTGAATCCCTGCGTTCGCCGACAAGTTTTCTTGATCCGGTCGCGTTCTCCATGAGCCATTTGCGCTGTCTCGCGACAGTTCGCACCCGCAGTGACGTCATGCGTCGCGCGATCACGTCTTTCTTCTCGCGATCATGCACCGCGAGAACAACTCAAATCAAGATGGCCGCGCCCGCAAGCAACCACATGGGTAAGTTGGCGACCCGCAACCATGCAGAAAATCTCGCGAACATGCCGGAAAAAAACTTCCGCATCTTCGCGATATTTCTGCTTGTTTGCGATAATTTTAAACATTCTCGCGATAATTTGCGAAGGTTAATTCCGCAAATTCCGCCCACCCCTAGTAGTGATTCTGTACCAGATAGCATGGAGGCAGGATGGTTTACTGTAATCGATCTATGCCATGCCTTTTTCTCCATTCCATTACACCCAGATAGTCAGTATCTTTTCTCATTTAAGTTTGAGGATCGTATTTTAGTCTGGAATGCGTTCCTCAAGGGTATACTGAAAGTCCTTCGATTTTTAATCAAATATTGAAAAAGTGCTTAGAAACCTAAGTGCTACCCAGGAGATCAGTACTGGTGCAGTATATTGATGACTTGTTGGTCACATCTAAGACACGAGATGACTGTGTTACTAATTCAATTGCCTTGTTAAATCATTTGGCTGATGGTGGACATAAAGTGTCCCCAGAAAAATTGCAGTTTTGCAGACCCGGATTCAAATATCTAGGACACCAAATAGATCGCGGAGTAAGGAAAGTGACCCCTGAATGAATAGAAATAATATGACAAATGAAATTGCCGCAAACCCAGAGAGAAATAAGAATGTTTCCTGGAATTGTGGGATACTGTAGGCAGTGGATTGTAGGGTTTTCTCTGCTAGCCAAACCCCTAATACAAATGACCAAGAAACGAGCAAAAGATCCAATAGAATGGGATGATGAAAGTATGGAAGCATTTATAAAATTACGAAAGTGTCTGTGTGAAGCCCCTGCTTTAGGTATGCCAGATTACTCGAAAGAATTTGAACTGTTTTGTTGTGAAAGAAATAGTTATGCACTCTCAGTCTTAACCCAGAGACTTGGTTTGATGCAACGTCCAGTGGCATACCTCTCTGCTACTTTGGACCCTGTAGCCTCAGCTTTACCTGGTTGTTTAAAAGCAGTAGCTGCAACCTGCATGAGTCTGAAACAAAGCAAATCAATTGTGATGGGACATCAGGTATAGGTGCATGTTCCACATTCAGTTGATATTCTTTTAACAAGAACTCAAACTCAGTATCTTACTCCTAGTAGGGTGACTAGGGTATGAAAGAATCATATTAGGTGCTGAAAATGTGACAATAGTCAGGTGTACTGTGCTTAACCCTGCCACCTTATTACCAGATGTATATGGAGAAGAGGTGAGAGATGAAGTCGAGCCCGACTGTTTGGATGTGACTGAACTTTGCACCAAACCCCATCCAGACATACAGGAAGAACCTTTGAAGAATGCTGAAAATGAACTATTTGTAGACGGCTCGTGTATGCGCCATGAGGAGGGAGGACTAAGTACTGCTTACACTGTATGTACATTGGCTGGAATAGTCGAAGCATCCTATTTACCAGGTGTCAAATCTGCACAAGTAGTCGAATTGAAAGCTTTGATTAAACCTTGTAAAATTGGGAAAAACTGGAAAGTAACCATTTTTACTGATAGCCAGTATGGTTACGGGGTTGTGCATGATTTTGGCCAACTTTGGATGCAGAGGGATTTCTTGACTTCTTCAGGATCCCAATTAAAAATGGAAATGTTGTAAAAGAGCTGCTTGAAGCAATACAATTGCTAAAAGAAGTGGCAGTGGTCAAGTGTGCCGCACATCAGTCAGGAGATGACTATGTGTCAGCAGGTAATAGGTATGCTTACCAGGTTGCCCAATACTGTGCCAGAAATAAATTGGCGGTAAACAAGAAAATCGAAACAAGTGGAATTATCTGCCAGTTTATGCTACTCTCAGGATTGGAAACATGGGAAGAAGTAAGACAACTACAAGATGAGGTAGAAATGAGAGAAAGAGAAGGATGGGTGAAAGTAGGGTGCCAAAAGAGGTCAGAAGATGATGAATGGATTTACCTGGATGGCAGGCCAGTAATGCCAGACTGTATGTTTTCACAATTGGCTTGGATGTATCATGGAGACACCCATATAGGCAGGGATGCCATAGTCAGACTCTTTAGGCAGGATTGGTTTAATCCAAAGCTCAGGAATGTACCAGAGAGTCTATGCCAGAGATGCTTAACCTGTCAACAAATGAATCCAGGCAGAAAAACAGTAGTCAGTATGGGAAGAATTGGAAAGGCAGAAGGTCCATTTATAAGTCACCTTGCAGAGGTTTGAAGTGCATACTCATCATACTTTGTTTATTCTAAAGGTGGGTGGAGGCATACCTTACTAGAAGAAATGACAGTATAACAGTTGCCAAACTATTGTGGAGATAACTGATCCACGGTTCGGTTTTCCAGTAACTTTGCAATCAGGGTGGCCTGGCACGAGACGGGATGACTGCCTCTTGAGGGAGCTCCGTAAGCCAGGCTAATTCATTCGTCAAATACCACTGACCCAGGACACCGGCGCCGATAAAAACTTCATGTAGCGTTTGGGAACGGCCTCAGACACACTTGGAGCGGATTTGGGGTAAATTGACCAGCGGGAGCACATCGAACTCGGTGCTGACACTGTAAGTCAGCCGACGAGAAAATGACGGCTGACCGAGAATGCAAATGGAGAGGGGAGTCCTGAGGCACTGGGCGGGTGCAGCATGAAACTCCTGTGTGCCGGACAGTGGAGTCCCTGAATGGCGGGCAGAGCTGGAACTGCTGACTATATCCTGCAACGCGCCCCGACGACGGAGCCGAGGTTCATCGTGAGCCGCGGGGCTAACTTGCGGAGGAGTGTATCGGCGGATCGGCCTTATGGTAGTGGTGCAACAAGTGCCTCAAGGCAGACGGGACGAGGAGGCGATACGGATCAGCGATCTGCCCCCCTGGTAGCCCAGCGAGAGTGCGGTGAGTGGGGCGGGGGCTTCGCACTGTGTCAGGTGCGGGTGGGCTTGCTCGGCTGGGCCTGGGCACCCTTGTGTACTCACCCGGGTGGGGTCCGGGCTCACCGGAGCGAGCTGGCCAGGCCGGACGCAGTGTGGGGGCTGTGCCTGCTGCCTGTCCCACGGGGCAATTGGCCTGGCTGTGTGCCTGCGGGTGCGGAGATGCTGGCGTTTTGGTCTGGTGCATAGCCCAGCCTGTCTCAGTGGACTGGGGTGCCCAGAGCCCTGCTGGTGCCTCTGGCCTGGGGAGTAGGCTAGTGCTGAGCTCTTTCCGCGGACTGCGGAACCAGTGTGGCACAGGGGGCTATGTGGCTGGGACTGGTGAGCTAGGGAGCAGTCCCAATCGATATTCAATGCTGAAATAGAAGAGCTTGATGATCAGGCAGTGAAGAGCTGGGTGGTGCCCTGTGGAGCACAGAGTACAGACAATTAGAGTGGTGGTTACAGGGACGGCTGGATCTGTTCGTTGAATGTGTAGCTAATGCTGGTGGGACCACTGAGAGGTTTTCCAACACATCAACTCCTGGCAGTCTGCCTGAAAGCTTGCACGTGGTGCCTGGGGTCGTTGGTAAACCATTGCGGGGTTTTTTAAGATCAATGTGTCTGTATCTGGATTAGACGCTGATAGTGGAGATCCGTGTCTTCATAGTCTGGGCGTGAAGAGGACACTGAGTAATTGGGAACAAGTACATTGCTGATACGCCCCGTCACTATGGGTAAGCCTGATCCCAAGCAGCCGAAACTCCCATTTGAAAGTAAACGTAGCACACATGCAACAGAGACCATGGGGGACCAGACCGCAACACAGAGCACGTCGGACACTGCTGGGATCCCGGAGGATGACACGAGGACTATCGAGCTGGAATTGCGCTCAGGTTTGAAAACCATAGACAGTAAGATTGACGCACTCACGTCCAGCTTAGACGCGGTGAAAAAGAAGGTGGATACACATGAACACAGACTTGACATTCTGGAAAACAGGCTATCGGATACGCAGGACTCGCAGGCGGAATCACGATCACAGATACTGCAAATGGAAAAAGTGCTTGAGGTCATAAAAGCTAAAAACGAGGATTTGGAAGCACGCTCTAGATGGAACAACCTTCGTATAATTGGACTGCCAGAATCCATCGCTATATCTAAAATGGAGCCATTCATTGATGGTCTGTTGGGCGAACTTTTTGGCCCTGTTCTATCGACAGTCATGATTGTAGAGAGGGCGCATCGATCTCTAGGTCCTCGGCCTAAACCAGGTGCACCGCCACGTCCGATTATTGCTAAATTATACGGACAGAGATGCTATATTGAGGGAAGCCAGAGCCAAGAGTCCTATAAATCATAAGGGTAATAACTTGTCATTCTTCCCAGACTACACTGCAGTTGTGCAGGCGGCTCGCAGAGAGTTTGTACACGTGAAAAAGATCTTTCAGTCTGCCTCTGTCCCATATGCTATGTTATATCCTGCTATATTGAAAATAACACACGATGGTCAAGCGCATTTCTTTACAGACTCTAAGTCAACCTTGAAATTCACGAAACCTATCTGCAAAAATAAACCCCACCAGGGTGGCTCGGGGAGCCCGTCGGCCTTACCAGACCAAGAAGATTCGGATCATTAACAGTAGTTTCTATATTTTTGTGGACATGTGTGGAACTGAGATGAAGTAATATGTCATAGATGGTACAGTCTCGGCTCGGAGTCTGAGGCAGGAGCGATACGTTTTCTAAGTGATGGTATGCTGTAATTGAATGTTAGGCATACCGGATGTCATTTTCGGTTATGGTTAATGATGCAAAGGTGCGCCACACAGCTATAGCCTGGCAACCCCACCACATGGTGGGTGTTGTTTGCTGTTCCTTATCCCCAAGCGGGTGTTCCCTTACTATATGGTTTCTATGGAAGACTGGGTGAATGGCGGGGTGGGGGGGAGATGGACTCGACCTAATTGTGAGGTTGGAGTGGGTGGGGGAGGAGGAGGGGAGGATTTGAGGATGTGTTGTTTTTTGTTTTGTTCATTGCAGATTTGTTGTCTGGGCTGGGAGATGGAGAATACTGCGGATTAGACATGTATAAAATCACTGCTGCAATCCTGTGCTGGTCCGGCTTGACTGCTAGGATGTCTGGGGATGTTGGAATGATCAATGGGTGAATGATACAGACTATTGACTTGGAATGTAAGAGGGTTACATTCCCCAAAGAAAATATGTCAGGTGTTTGCTTACTTATCTTGCCATGACATACAAGTTGCTCTACTGCAGAAAACGCATTAAACCAGATACACTGAACGTAGTATTGCCATCAAATGGGCCAAATATCGGCTCGCCTCATCATATCATCATATGCCAGCGGTGTGCTGATTTTGATCAGGCGAGGCATTGCATTTACCCCACTCAGGACATACATAGATGGGAAGGGGCGCTGTGCAATGGTGCAAGGGAAACTAGGTGGCTCTTTAGTGTCAGTAGTAAGCATATGTGGACCTATTGCAGTCAACCCAGAGTGTTTTTTAAGAATGTATACCAAGCTGAGAGAATGGCCGGAAGTGGCCATCTTGTGGGGGTGATCTTAAAACCTATCTAGACCCCGATCTAGATAAATCTAATCCACTGTCAAATCGCACTCCCAACGTGGCTCAAAGTGTACGAAGTGCTATGCTGTAATTTGGATTGCTAGACGTTTGGAGAGTGCATAATGCCTCGGTGAAAGAGGGTACACATGATACACCACTACACAATAGCTGGTCAAGGGCTGGATTACTGGCTGCTGGGTGGGGATGCGGTTGAATGGGTTACAGAGGTAATTAATCTACCGCGTACGTTATCAGATCATAACCCAGTACAACTAGATATCAAAATCCCGACGGCGATGCATCGCCCCTTCACTTGGCGACTGCGGTCGGAAGCCCTACTAGACCCGTGTATGAGGCTACTGTGCGTGAGGCGATAGAGCAATATTTTGAATTCAATAAAGGTTCAGTAGACAGCACCTCCACTTTATGGGAGGCCTTTAAAGTGACAATCCGTGGAGTGTGCATGGTACCACTGCTGGCATATTGAAGGATCTCAGAGCTCAGCTTGCTAAAATTTAGACTACGCTTCAAGACCTAGAACGTAGCTACACGGCTGCCCCATCGGCCGACGCCCTTTCCCACACACATGAGCTCATATTGGAATATGACACCCTGGCTGAATCTGAGATACGGTACATATCGCGTAGACACATGGCACGTAGGTATGGAGAAGAAGGGAGGCTGGGTCGTAATTTAGCAAACAAAATCAGAGACCGCATGGAACAACCTCATATTGACAAGATCACTGACTCTCATGGGTAAGACCATTATCACCCACTAGCTATCACTGCGCAGTTCCGTGACTTCTATGCTCATTTCTATACGTCTAGGGGGGGCTACAAATGTTGAGATGGAGAGCTATCTGGAGGATGTGGTGTGCGCCTGGCTACCGGATGCTCAAAGGGAATACCTGAGCCCTCCAATTGATGCAGAGGATATTAAAGCTGCAGTAACGGCTCTACCTAATGTGAAATCGCCGGGACCTAATGGCCTCACAGTTGAATTTTATAAAACATATGCGGACCTGGTTACCCCCTACCTACTGGAGGTATATGCTGGAGCACGTGATTCTGGGGTGCTGTCACCCTCACTCCGACAAGCGTTGAACATAACATTGCTAAAAAAAAGGATAAACCTCCTGATAGGTGCGACTCCTACAATCCGCTTTCGCTGATCAATTTAGATGCGAAGATTCTTGCCAAAATCTTAGCCGCTAAATTGCAGCCTTTAATGCCATGCCTGGTATTGCCAGATCAGGCGGGTTTTATACCTGACCGTTCTACATCGCACAATCTGCGGACCATTTTCGCAATGCTCCATGTATTGGAGCCGAGTCTGTCGGCTGCGGCAGTAATGTTGGATGCAGCTAAGGCCTTCGACTCGATCGAGTGGAAATATATGTTCTTCGTATTACAGCGAATGGGATTCCCATTAATATTTATAAAGTGGGTTATGTTATTAAAAGTGAAGCCATCAGCTCGTGTGCGGGTGGGCGGTCTGATGTCAGATCCATTTAGCATCTAGCGGGGCACTCGACAGGGTTGTCCTTTGTCCCCGTTGCTTTTTGCACTCGCGGTGGAGCCACCGGCATGCGTTATATGGCAGAGGCATAGAGAAACAGCCCTGAATTTTAACTAACGCCCATTTGCCATATTGTTATATGGGGACAACATGGTGCTGTTTGTTCGCGAGCCTTCTCGATATCTGGCGCAGTTGATACGGGAATATGTTCGATTTGGCTTATTATCGCGACTAGCTGTAAACTGGGAAAAATCTGCCATTATCCCTCTGACGAAATCCACGACTCAGCCTGATGTGGAGTTCCCATTGGTATGGTCCGCAGAACCAGTTAAATATCTTGAAGTATGGATCCATCGGGATCCGAAATTAGTTATACGCGAGAATTATGGCCGGGCCTGCACCACTTTAGATCAACAAGTTGATATCTGGGTGACCTTGCCACTATCTCTGGCGGACCGTATAGAACTGGTAAAAATGGTGGTCTTGCCGCAGTTTCTATATTTATTTACGAACATCCCGATAGCGCTGTCAAAGGGGTTTTTGACACCCTCTGCAGGACTCTACTTCGATGGATCTGGGAAGGCAAGCATGCCCGAGTGAGCTGGTCTGTTCTTGTGGAAATATGGATTTTTCTGGTCAGTTATGTCCCCTATCTTGGACCCCAACGGTTTCATGTATAAATCACAAGTACATGTATGTTCCCTCCAGTTCCAGTTATGAAGACGCAAACACATGTGCGTCCACCGCCAACATGTCCTCTTTCAGATCCGCCATGAATGGGCTGGATATTCCATTCCTAAGTATGAAAGGCCACCGGCTTTATATGGTTCACTTATGCCATTTTACAGTCCAGGCAAGTAGGCCCTGATTCTGCCATCAAGCTTTTCCTGCCTTCTGCCTCTGAAAGCTTCAGTCTGAGCTCGCATCTGTATCCATGAACTTTGTCCTCATTCTCTGCGCAGCTAACGGTGCCTGACATCAGCCTGTTGCCTGCCAAAAACTGTATTTCACCTTCGAAATTATCTGCTCCGCTCCCTACCCAATGCATTCCTGTCTAGTAGTTTAAGTAAACATTCTTCCAGCTACCGAGCAAAAGGCCCGGCTTCTCTGTCTTTATGCAAGTAATTCATGGCCCTGTTACTATGGAAGATTTCTGCCCCCGCATATTGTGTAGACACTTAGACGCTTGTACACGCACTCATAGTCAGTATAGAATAAGATTCTACTCTAAGAGACCTCTCTTTTGGATAACATAGTTCTTTAAACATAGGATGTTAGATATGATTCGGGATTAGGTTGACTTTACCCTCCAGACTTCTGTCGCCACATGTAGAGCTAAATGTCAAGTCCCCTTCACCCCCTAGTTGCACGTCAATCACACGTCATGCTGCTGCGCGCGCATTTCTGCCAAGTATTTCTGCTGACATTGCGAAATTCTTTCATGGAACCACCCTATTATGACATCATACCTGATGACGTTCTTTAGTTACACCCAGTTACACCCATTTTTGCTACGCATGTATGTTTTATCTTTGCTATCAATTGTTACGCCTCCTCCATCTGTTTCACTGTAATGCCTATTGTATAAAAATGATTACTTGTCAATAAAGTGGTGTTCTTCACTTCCTGAACCTTCGTGGTGATGGAATATGGAGCTCCTCAATTTAAATTGATTCTGGAATAAAGCCCGTTCCGAACCTCTAATACCACGGATTCTGCCTCTTATTTTACTGAGCTATTGTTATAGATTTTCCGCATCAAATTAAGTCCCGGTAATTAAATTATTTACCACATAAATGGCGCCCGAACAGGGACACTTTCTCATCTCACGCGCCGGCGGTGCGTTGCAGGCCCGGTCTCCTGTCACAGCTGGACGGACAACAACGCGTACCCACAGGATTTCCTGTATCTCCCTCCTGCCGAGCGGGGGTAACTGAGGCTGCGATCAACACCCAGACGAGGCGGTGAGAAGTGCGAAGTATCCCGACCAGAGCCTAGCTGAGAGAGCAAGATCCGAGGTATACAGAGGCCCACCAGTTTTCCGAAGTTTCCGAAGTTCCGAGTCGAGTCCAGTCCGGTTCAAGTTCAGTTCAGTTCCGAGGCCTTCCGTTCCGAGCTACCCGGTGAGTACCATTATCGGGGAGGCGTTCTGACGTGCACATAGGTTGTGCCGGTCAAGACGGGTTTGGGTACACAAATCCGGTCTGCACTGTTTCAGCAGTGTATCTGTACTGTTTAGCAGTATATCAAGTATGTCTAGTATATAATTCAGATTTACCTAGTTAGTATCGAGTATTATGCTTAGTGACTAGTTCCCTAAATGACCATCATTGTTTATTCATTAAATGTTAAATGTTAAAATGTTTTAAATACGTTCTGTATACTGTGGTGTGAATGACTGTTCATTATTGTGTTTTATGGTATTAAACGTGTTCAAAATTAGGTATCAGATCAGTTCTCAATATGCCGCTCTTTTCGAAATTAAGACAGATCAAAACCAGAAAAGGGGTACTCGAAGAAGCTGTTCCCATTCCTCCTAGGGACACTCCAGGGTACTTCATGTATCATAAACATGGCCTAGACGCCATATTATTTCTTGATCTATGGGTAGACTACACCAAGGAATTACCAGAAAGTCAGAGGTGGCCCGCAGCTGGGACCTGGGATGCAGGTTGCATTATGAAAGTAGAAGAAGAATTATGGAAAAGGAAAGCTAGACAGTCACAGAAAGATGCCATTGAATTATGGCGTAAAGAATCATACAGACGTACAGAAAAAGCGCTCAGACAGGAAGAGAAAAGTAAGGAAAATTCAAATAAAGTTCGAGAAAGTGTATTAAGTGAAGAAGGTACTCGAGTAAAGTCAGAACAAACAGACAGACAAAGAAATGCCCTTGTGAATGGTATGTATCCTCTTCTGGCCGAAGGACTACCTAAGGCTACTCCGGAGATACCAAGAGACTTGCCACCCCCATTGTTTCCGATAAAAGCACATCCCAAAGGGCATCCCAGAACCGCAGAAGATGTTTTTCTTTCCTCTTATTTAGACGACGCAGCTCCCGCGTATGCTAATGCTGCGCCACATGGACCGCCTGCCGAGGGGGTTCAACGCCAAGACCCTCCTTCGTCTGTACCTCTGCAACAGCAAACTCCGACACAAGTTCCGGCAAGCACATCTGTTTCTACATCCGCATCCACACCTATGGTTGCTATATCCCGTTCAACGAATCCTTTCACATCCAGCACCCCAGGTGGTGCTACCGGAGGTACATCAAGCATTTTTTCTACGCCACCCAGAACAAATAAACTTTCCTTTCAAGAATTAGCCCACCAACGTACGCCCAAACTAGTAACTCCCAACACGCTCAAGGAACTTCTAATAGACTGTAGATATGACCCTGTGCCCGGAAAAGGGGACGAAATGATGCTGGCATCATTACGTATCCGACGAGCTGCAATATATTTAGGGAAGCTACCAGGAATGACTGCACATTTAGAAAATATATATCATTTTGTTCAATCAGGGCGAGATCCTGAGAGTATTAACAGAGCCATGGAGTACCAAAAAGTGGAAATCCAGGGGGAACTGTTACGTTTCCTCATAAACTGTGTGATCAGAAATCAAGATCAACCAGGGGTAAATCCGGAAGAAATGCAGATTCTCACCACATGGGGTAAGAATATATCAGAGGGGAGACACGATAAACGATCATGTATAGTAGCTATGAGCCGAAAGATCCGCAAAGAAATAGAACGAATACACCCATGAAAGATTAGCAGTAGACGAACCAGAACAAACCGAGGATGAGGAAGAATTAGAACTGCCCACAGGACAGTTAGAAACAATGGCCTATGTAGGTAGAGGAAGATCTTGCAATAATACTAGATGCTTTACTGATCCGATATGTCCGATACGTCCAGATAATAACAGAAAATTCCAAACTCCTATAATAAATATAAGGTCCCCCGAACATTCATTCCAAGCCGCTGACAAATTACTCCGAGAACGAAGGGGTTATCATATACTCGATTCTATGGACGAACAAGAATTAGCCAGGTCAGCCGTTCACTGGGTTGATAGTCCTGGAAAATATGGTGATGATACACTAGTACATACGTTTTTGAACCTCGCCCCAGATGAACAGCGTTTAGCTGGTATCTATATGATTCAACAACTCCTTATATTATATAAAAGCCAACACTCCGATCCTGGTCCCTTACCTGATATATTGACTGAATTACTCACGAATAAATGGAGAGGTTCCGGTACTAAGTTAATTAGAGAAATACTAGAATCCAGAAAACAGTACATCCTTTTTGTATGTCCTGAACATGTCTCACTGCCCATCAAGGAAAGAACGACGTATTACATGTATAGACAGAATCCCTTACGCGAAGTGCACCCGATAAAGGGTGATGACAATGAGTTTAAACGTGTGTTTGTATACACACCCATATCTAAAATAGAACTATTAGAAATGAAGAAAGTGGTACCCAGTCATGATAAAGACCCAGCAGGTTTCCACCGTGAAATTAAAGATATGTTACTCATGGGAGAATATACCTACCCCGACATTATGACAATATTGAAGGTATTAATGCCTGCGGGCATTTACGAAAAACTCAAGGAAAAGGATTGGGAGGTGGGAGACCAGAAGATAGATTGGACAGCATTAGAAAACGAAGAAAAAGCTCGAGGTCCAGGTTCAGGGCTCGGGGACAAGATCAAAGCACTACCAGGTCTACTAGTACAGGTACTGCCACGTTTATTAACTACGAAAAAGGAAGACTGGGGTGCAATCTCAACCTGTAAACAAAAATCAGATGAAGACACTAGTGATTTCTATTCCCGATTTGAGAAATGTTTTGGTATAAATAGTGGAATAAAAGCAAGTAGCGAGTCGTATCCACATCTGTTTGTGACAAAGTTAGTTGAAAATGCCTTGCCCCAAGTTAAGAATAGAGTATTGAAGTTCGAGAGTACCTGGCAAGGTAACACTCCGTCACAAATGTTACAAATGCTACAGTACCATCACAATAGAATTAGAGAAGAACAAGAACATGAACATAGACGCATGAAAGACACGAAAATGAAAATGCTAGTTTCCCAGACAGTGCCAGTTGACGGTCATAAGAAGGGTATAACACAGTCCAGTGTTTCAACAGGTCCTGTTAAAGGGACGTGCAACTATTGTAAACAGCCAGGTCATTATGTACACGATTGTCCCGTTTTAAAACATAATATCGCCATAGGTAACACAAAAGAAAGACCACGGCCACTTAGACAGGATCAGAATCAACAAGGAACTCCGCAGCATGCACAGTCCATGCCAGCTCCGCAACAGTCTATGCCAGCTCCACCACCGCAGCCTATTGCTGCCACACAAACAACGACCCGACAGATGTATCAGACCGCACAGTATGACTATCCTGATTATCAACGATACTCATGAAACAGCCTAGAGAGGGAAGTTGGCTTACCGCTTATTGAGGTCCCTGTAGATCAAGAAGGACCTTATGTACACAGTGAACTGTTAGGTCAAGATAGAAAATTCTTACTCGATACAGGGGCAAGCCGAACAACAATAAAACGTAGTGAAGTTCCAGGGGCACCCCTCTCAGGCTCACAGAATATTTCCCTTGGTTTTTCAGGAAAACCTATCATTAACGAAGTAACACAGCCTCTTCCACTTACGATTGGTCCCTTGACACGAACTACAGATTTATTACTTACTAAATCATGTCCAGAAAACTTGTTAGGCATAAAAACTTTGAAAGCTCTCGGAGCTATAATATGTTGTTCTCCAGAAGGAGTAAGATTATTTTTACGTGATTTCAAAGGGCACTACGTGTCCCGAGACATGGATCACCGACTACAGACTTTACCGACACATTTATGGGCACAAGGCCCTACAGATGTTGGTTGCATGAACATTACACCATATCGAGTCACACTAAAGGCAGGAGTGGTACTTCCACGAATGCGACAATACAAGTTACCCCCAGATGCTGTAGTGGCTTTACTACAAATCATTGACGAGCTTATTACCCAAGGAGTGGTTGTGGAAACCGACTCCAATGTATGTAATTCACCGATAATTCCGATTCTTAAACGAACTGATCCAACAGCCCCGCCAGTATACCGATTGGTTATTGATCTGCGCGAATTAAATAAATGCATAGTACCACAATACCCCGTAGTCCCAGACATTTCTTCATTACTGACAGCCATTGATTCCAAAGCAACATTCTTTACTGTAATTGATCTCAAGAATGCCTTCTTCAGCGTCCCAATAGATCCGGAAAGCCAATACTTGTTCGGATTTAGTTTAAATGGACGAAGCTTTAAATTCACACGCGCACCTCAAGGATTTACAGAAAGCCCCAGCATTTATAGCCAAGCACTGAAACGAGAACTCGACAGTATCCACATGCCAGTCAACACTGCCCTGCTTCAATATGTCGATGATCTGCTGATCACCGCTAGAAGCGAACCTGAATGTGAGAAAGCCTCACTGACGGTATTACAATTTTTGGCCGAAAAGGGGCACAAGGTGTCCCCTTCTAAGCTGCAATTCTGTGTCCAGCGAGTTGTTTACCTCGGTCACTCGCTGTCCAAGGAGGGAAGGCAGCTTACACCAGATCGCATCCAGCTAATTGCTAATATGCCAATACCCAAGACACAAAAGGAGGTGCGGGCTTTCATTGGCCTCACTTCATATTGTAGGCAGTGGATCCCTCAGTATGCATTTCTAGCAAAACCCCTCATTCAATTGACAACACAGGAGGCAGCCACATCGACTGTTCTCCCTTGGACTCAGGAACATACACAAGCTTTTGAAAGCCTAAAGGAAGCCTTATGCCAAGCACCTGTTTTAGCAACACCATGTTACAATAAACAGTTTACACTCTTCGTTACAGAACGCGAAGGTACTGCCTTGTCAGTACTCACACAGGAACAAGCAGGATCACACAAACCATGTGCTTATTTTTCTAGTACATTAGATCCCGTAGCTCAGGCTTTGCCTGCGTGCCTGAAATCAGTGGCAGCAACAGCTTTAGCAATCAGACAAAGCGATGCCATAGTATTAGGGCATCCATTGACAGTACAAGTACCACATGCAGTAGAGGTTCTCTTGAACCGCACACAAACACAACACTTGACTATAGCACGACTCACTGGTTACGAATTAACATTGTTTCAGCCACATATAGAAATCAGACGTTGTAGTACATTGAATCCTGCCACACTGTTACCTGTAAATGGAACAGACCCACTAGCACATGATTGTATTGAAGTTATCACTATCACGACGAAACCCAGACAAGATTTGACAGACGTCCCATTGTCAGACCCAGACCTGACGTTGTATGTAGATGGTTCATGTATGAGAACAGGTACAGGAGAGCTAGTGGCCGCTTACGCAGTCACAACAGACACTGAAATCATTGAAACAAATTGCATAAATACCTTGTCCGCTCAAGCAGCAGAGCTCATCGCTCTGACACAAGCCTGTATTCAAGCAACAAATAAAAAAGTCAACATATACACTGATTCACGTTATGCATTCGGAGTTGTACATGATTTCGGCGTGCTGTGGCGAGAGAGAGGTTATTTAACTTCTCACGGTGCCCACATTCAGCACGGACCCCTTATTCATGCCTTATTAGATGCAATACATCTACCCACTGCAATATCAATTATGAAATGTAAAGCTCATACGAAAGTTACTGATATCATTTCTCAAGGCAATGATCTAGCTGACAGAACAGCTAAACAGACTGCTCAAACTCAAACATCCGACATGACAAAGACAATAGTCCCGACACCAACACATTGCATGATGGTTAAGGATCCCGCTCTTGACGTAATCGACATACAGACACATGCTACACCAGACGAAATAAAGAAATGGACTGAATTAGGAGGGATCCAAACGGATCAAGGATGGATGACGAAGGAAAAATCTGTGTGGTTCCTTCCTGATTCAATGGTCCAAGTCGTTATTAACACTGTACATAGTCCAGCACATCTAGGAGAAAAAGCTATGCTAGACAGCATTCAACACATTTGGTTCAACCAACATTTACGAGCAGCAGCTAAACAAAAAGTCCGTACCTGTATGATCTGTTGTCAGTTTAACCCAGGTAAAAGCATTCCCGTAGAACAGGGTGGATTTCAGCCTCCTGATCACCCTTTTGAAGTCCTCCAGATGGATTATATCCAGATGGAACGATGTCGAGGATTCAAATATGTTCTCGTAGTTGTCTGTGCTCTTTCCCGTTGGACAGAGGCATACCCGGTTTCAGATTACACTGCCCCGACTACTGCCAAACAGTTAGTTCGAGAATTCTTCCCACGGTACGGTTTACCACGTGTTGTCTACTCAGATAACGGCCAGCCGTTCGCATCCGAATTAATGAAACACGTTTCACTTTTGTTAGGCTATCAGTGGAAATTTCACTGTGTCCGACACCCCGAGGCAGCAGGTCTCGTGGAAAGACATAACCAGACCCTGAAAATTAGATTGTCCAAAATATGCAGAGAGAAAGGTGTCGACTGGGTAGTAGCCTTACCCGTTGCACTTTTTTACATGAGAATGGTAGCACACTCTCGAACAGGGCTATCCCCTTATGAAGTGATCTTCGGTAGACCACCAAATATGTGGGGGACGCCTATACCACGCAAAATAACTGATATTGACTGTAATATGCTGACAGATTACTTGGCTTCCTTGATGTCTGCACTACAATCTTGTCGTTCACAGGTAGCTGCAGCCTTTCCCGACAACACCGAGGTGAAACCCCATGACGTAATTCCAGGGGATTTAGTTCTAGTGAGGAACTTTGATCGGAAGTCTCAGCTGGATCCTAGGTGGAAGTCGCCTCAACTCGTATTGCTAACGACGAGGACAGCCGTAAAGATCGAAGGACGAAAAGGCTGGATACATTCAAGTCATATCAAGAAATTTCATGGACTACCGTCAGACGTAAACGACACACCTTGTGTGTCTTCCCCGAGTGACTCTAAACTTCCTTTGGTTGAACTGAATAACCATGAACAATACAAACTAAAACTTAGGTCTAACAAGTCAGGCAATTTGATTGTTTAAGTCCTCTCCAAGGTGAATTGGTCGAATTTGTCTCTGACATGTATCCCTTAGACCTGTATAGAGAAAGAAACAGAAGGATAAAGTTGAAACGACATGCGTACTGTAAATCACTGCGTAGTCATTGCACAGTGACGTTATTAATTTTGTTTTTCCTAAGTCTTTTAATAATTACTGCAAGTATATTGTTGCACACATATTATCCTATTTCTAGACATGTTTACAATATTACTGCTGAACATTCTTTTAGTGAATTACCTCCGCATGAATTGTCTTATAGATTTGCGCTGCGCAATAACACTTTTATTAGTATGTTACATCATTCCCATCAGGTTAGCAATGCTACAAATTGTTGGATATGTGGCCGACTCCCTCCCTATCAGAACTATAAAAGAATTCTACCTCTCTTTCCATACCCGTTCACACACAACGGCTCCTGTGGAGCATGGTTTAGTTTAATTAATTCCCTAGATTCGAATTCTGCAGTTTACCAGAATAACTGGGTATGGGGAAATCTGAACTTAGTTTTACTCAAAGTCTGCCACCCCAACAAGGAGGGACTTCCCAAAAGAACAGGAACTGATCTAGAAAATGAAGTATATGGATTAGGTAATTTTACGCTCAATCTCATGATCTTGAATGTCGAATCCGAAGCTACTCCAATTTTGCCCGCCATGTCAGTATTTCCAGTAAAAGGTGAATTATGTGTAAGAAAGAATGGTTCCATACATATGGGCCATAGTAGATGCACCACTGTAATAGAATTTAGTGATCAAGGCAAGTCTACATTTAGAGCTTCCCGCCATTCCTACTTCATATGTGGTCAGACGGCATACATACGTTTGCCACTAGATTGGGATGGTACCTGCTACATCGGATTCCTTTTGCCACCTGTTTTCCTAGCTCCTCCTGATTATCACAGAAATACTCATTTAGTACATAATAGAGAAAGGAGAGATCTCCCAATAGTCGATTACACTGAGACAGCATGGGAAAAATATACAGATTTCAATAAAGGTCTCTTTCCCTATATAGGTACAGTTACCAATAGTAAGCTGATACGTAGATTAACCAGAACCCTTGAAGCAGTAGTGAACGAAACTATTTCCGCCTTAGGCAATTTAACAGAAGAGCAGTCTGCTATGCGGATTGTTGTGCTTCAAAATCGTCTTGTCCTTGACGTCATCCTGGCCGATAGGGGCGGAGCTTGTAGGGTCATCGGATCAAGTTGTTGCATTTTCATACCAGAAAATTCGCCATCTGTATATAAAGCCATAACTCGCCTTCATAAGATTGTAAGCCAGATACACCAGAATCCAGGCACCTGGACTTGGTCCGGTTGGTTTTGGAGTGTATTATCTACCTTTGGATGGAAGGTCCTATCCTTCCTAGGTATTGGCTTTCTCATACTATTCAGTTGCTGTCTATGTCTACAATGTGGACCAGCGATCTGTGGTCTGTGTGCCACATCGTGTATTCCACCACCAAGATTTCATTCATCACGGAAGAAGAAAGAAGAACAAATGATGCTATATGAACAGATCGATGGATTAATGAAGATTGATATCTCTTGACGGGCAAGTAGGGGACAAGGAGGGAATGTGGAAATATGGATTTTTCTGGTCAGTTATGTCCCCTATCTTGGACCCCAACGGTTTCATGTATAAATCACAAGTACATGTATGTTCCCTCCAGTTCCAGTTATGAAGACGCAAACACATGTGCGTCCACCGCCAACATGTCCTCTTTCAGATCCGCCATGAATGGGCTGGATATTCTATTCCTAAGTATGAAAGGCCACCGGCTTTATATGGTTCACTTATGCCATTTTACAGTCCAGGCAAGTAGGCCCTGATTCTGCCATCAAGCTTTTCCTGCCTTCTGCCTCTGAAAGCTTCAGTCTGAGCTCGCATCTGTATCTATGAACTTTGTCCTCATTCTCTGCGCAGCTAACGGTGCCTGACATCAGCCTGTTGCCTGCCAAAAACTGTATTTCACCTTCGAAATTATCTGCTCCGCTCCCTACCCAATGCATTCCTGTCTAGTAGTTTAAGTAAACATTCTTCCAGCTACCGAGCAAAAGGCCCGGCTTCTCTGTCTTTATGCAAGTAATTCATGGCCCTGTTACTATGGAAGATTTCTGCCCCCGCATATTGTGTAGACACTTAGACGCTTGTACACGCACTCATAGTCAGTATAGAATAAGATTCTACTCTAAGAGACCTCTCTTTTGGATAACATAGTTCTTTAAACATAGGATGTTAGATATGATTCGGGATTAGGTTGACTTGACCCTCCAGACTTCTGTCGCCACATGTAGAGCTAAATGTCAAGTCCCCTTCACCCCCTAGTTGCACGTCAATCACACGTCATGCTGCTGCGCGCGCATTTCTGCCAAGTATTTCTGCTGACATTGCGAAATTCTTTCATGGAACCACCCTATTATGACATCATACCTGATGACGTTCTTTAGTTACACCCAGTTACACCCATTTTTGCTACGCATGTATGTTTTATCTTTGCTATCAATTGTTACGCCTCCTCCATCTGTTTCACTGTAATGCCTATTGTATAAAAATGATTACTTGTCAATAAAGTGGTGTTCTTCACTTCCTGAACCTTCGTGGTGATGGAATATGGAGCTCCTCAATTTAAATTGATTCTGGAATAAAGCCCGTTCCGAACCTCTAATACCACGGATTCTGCCTCTTATTTTACTGAGCTATTGTTATAGATTTTCCGCATCAAATTAAGTCCCGGTAATTAAATTATTTACCACATTCTCACTAGTGATTATGACAGGGGAGGGTTCGGGGCTCTGGACTTCTATGTCTACTATTTAAGTGCTCAAGCTCAGTATATATACTATTGGGTAAGACCCCACGCATTTACCCCGCATATTGCGGTAGAAGAGGGAGACGCCTATCCTGTCCTACTGCACAGTGTGATCACATACACGAAGCGTGGAATCCTGAAAACGGAAATTAACACGGCAAACACAACGATCGTTGCACGGCAGGCGATAGGGAGCCTAGCACATAAGTTACCCATATACGCCCCAGCCATGCACATTGAACACCACGCTGAGCTATCAGTGACTCATGAGGCGAGCTCGATGCGGCTTTTCAAAGAAGTAGGTCTACAGCTGATGCAAGATTTATACCCGGAGGGGATGTTCCACACCACTGACACTCTGCAGTACATAAGTAATCCCACGCTGTTGTTTCGCTTCACGATGCAGACTTAGATATGTGGTCAGAGCACACTATGTCACCTATCCCCTTGAGCCCCCCATGCTACATTCATTACAGCTGGTACTCACTGCCCCCACCAATAAGAAATTGGTTTCTAGGTTGTATAGACTTATACGAGAAGAGAGTAAGAGTGAGCCGGATAGAAGCCGGGAGAGATGGAATGATTATTTGCTTTCCGCGATATCGGAGAAAGATTGGGAATATATATGTGGTTTAATGGGCACACTCACTATGAATGGAAATTTACGCATAATACATTTTAAGTATATACATCAGGTGTACTATACACCGGCAAGGTTACATCGATACGGGATATGTAACACTAGCTGCTGTGTGAGATGTGGACAACATGAAGCATATTTCTTGCATCTTACATGGGGGTGTAGAAAGGTGGCCGAGTACTGGTCTCTTGTGGTGAGGGATATAGTGGAAATGTCGGGACTGGAGCTGCAGTGCACCCCCCTTGTATGCTTATTGTGCTGTGTTCCACAGGCGAAGAGGATGAAAGGTAGTTTCGTACGACTAGCGCTGCACATGGCTAAACACAGGGTGGCCATCACTTGGGGAGGGAAACGCTCACCAAAAAACATTGATCCAGGATCTTGTATATTGTAAAGGAAAGTTGGAGATGTTGCCAACAGCATCAAGACCAAAAGATATATGGGAGCCACAGTGGCAATTTCTGCAGAGGAGAGCAACAGCGGATGAGTGAACTGGGCTAGCTTGTACATGGTAAAGGGCCAAGCATGTTAGAGGAGCGGTGTGTATGCAACGGCAAGGTGGTGTCCTCGTCTTTCAGTGAGACAATATGTTATTGATCGAACAGGACATGTGATTTCCCTTTTTTGTGGTTGTTATAATTTGATGAGTATTTGTTTTGCTGCTATTGCAGTGTGGCTAACTTTCATGACTATCTCTGTATGATGATACTGTGAAGTATGATTAATGTCGTTTTGATTGTATTTGTTTTTGAAAAGCAATAAAATAAATTTTAAAAAACTAACTTTGGAATCAGATAGAGGGTCTCACTTTAATAATGAAATAATTTGCCTAATCTGTGAAGCATTTAAAATTGAGAAAAAACTGCACTGTGCATATCGCCCAGAGGCTTCTGGAGTGGTAGAACAAATGAATGGCACTATAAAAACAAGACCGGCAAAGGTATGTGCATCCACCCACTGGAGTGGCCTGATGCTTTACCTCTTGTTCGGATGGGACTCAGAAGCATTTCTGACAAGAATACAGGATTGAGTCCCCATGAAATACTCATGGGAAGAGCAATGAGGCAAGCATGCATACCGGGACACAAACTGTTGAATATATCTGATGATTCGGTATTTGACTATTGCAAAGAACTCGCTGACCTAGTACGTTCTATCTCTCACCAGGTTGGAGAGGACGCAGTTGCCAGGCAGCCAGATCAAGCACATGTTCTCAATCCCGGTGACTGGGTGTTGGTGAAGAATCACACTCGAGAGTCATGCCTAGCACCCAGGTGGGAAAAACCACATCAGGTTATATTGGTTAAAACAACAGCATTGAAAAGTGCAGGCTTGCCTAATTGGATTCATGAAAGCCACACTAAGAGAGTACCAGCACCTGACGAGGAAGGGCCCCAACTGACTCAAGCAGTTGAGGCTGCAGAAGGTTGTGCAGCTGCAGGATCTAGAGTAACAGATCCTAAAGCAGCTGACCAAGAACAATCAAGCATAAGTCAGGATGAGTGGATACCAGTGGTTGACATACCTGAAGTAAATGTGAGACCAAGAAGCGAACTCCGGTTGGAGAGACAGGAGAATAGTGAGGACCAGACAGGTATAAAAGAACAAGCTCAGGAAAGTGAATATACATCTGTTGGAGAACCTGAGCAGGATCAGAGAAGGAGAGAACAATCTACTCAGACAGAAGTGAATTAAACCATTCATGAGTTTGAAGAGGGACAGATTGGTCTAGAAGAACACGTTCAGGCTTCAGAAAACCAAAGTGCAGTATGACCTGAGCAGGCCTAGTTCGGAAAAGAAGAACAAGTTCAGGTAGAAGAAGAAGAGAAAATCAAAATAAAACCAGAACAGGGTCAGACCAGGGAAGAAGAATGAATCCAGGCAGAAAAAGACATTACAGAAATAAGCCCTGGACAAGGTTAGACAGAGAGGGATTCAGAAAACGAAAATAACCAGATTGTGCCACAACTTAATGAAAATAAAACAGCACGCGAAGACAGTGACAGTGCAGTGCAAGCAAAAAGGGTCAGAAGAGGTGATAACTGGCCAGGTGGTGTGAAAAGGTTAAAGTTTCATGTCAAGATAATTAATGAAGAACCTGACCAGGAAAACAAAATTTCTAGTCAGTCTGGAACATTTACTGATAAGCCCAAATGAAGAAGTCAAAGATTAAAAGTATTGAACAATAAGTTCAAGGGTCCTGAATGGACCTATGTAATTCTTGAAGAATTCGAGAATCTAGATTTAAATTAAGAAAGTGATGAAGAAATTAATGCAGAACAGATTATCAAAGAAGTGAGACCAACCTGAAAATTCCCCAAGAATTTATATTTCACAAATAATTTGAAAGTAAGGAATAGAAAGCTTCTTAGCCCAAAATGGCTGATGATAGGGCTGCTGAAAAACCAAAATGAAATTGTGTAAAAAAAATGTTGTAGAATATGCATATGTAGTATATTTTTGGTACTTATAATTTGGTTAGTACTAAAAGTAGCCATCCCTTATTGGATGGTTACAAAAGAAAAGAATAATACAAACACACATGAAAGGGTAGCTAACCTTAAAGGAGATAGAGTAGCATTAGATGCACCATGTGATTTCTTCTGAGGTTCCTATGCGAAAGAGCATGAAGCCAGTTCTTAGTACTAAGGATGCACAGTTTATGGGAGAATATTTTCTAACTATGAAAACAATAGATATAGATGAAGCACATAATCACAATTTAACATGTAAATTACATGAAAATGAAAAGATATTTTTGAATTTAGTTGAGCAAAGGAGACAGGACTTCCAAAGAAGGACTTCTGAACCAAAACCTCAAATACCTCAATGGGCTGAGAAAGAAGAAATGTATACTACTGGCAAGACTCATGCTGTTATGTCCTTGGACTTTGAAAAGAAAGGGACGATCTGCCTCCATAGATTAAATACTGAATATAACAATGCATTTATTGGTTCCAGTTATTGTGAACATAATTTCTTAGTTATTGGGGATGGAGACTAAAAGGTGGAACAGATCCTGTATTTCCTGGAGTTTATTGTGTGTGTGGCAATAAAACCTATTTCAGGCTGCCTGATCATTGGTACAGGAGTTCCTATTTTGGAATAGTATTCCCAAAAGTGTACCATTTGAAAAGAATCACTGGAAGCAATGAAGATGCAAAGGAACTAACACGTACTAAGAGAGCTAGTTTTTCAGAATTAGTAGGTGATATATTTAGTGCATTGATACCTTCAGTGGGAGTGATTCTGAATTCACGAAAAATGTGTCAGCTGTCTACAGTAGTTGATCGGTTATCTACTGACACTGCTGGAGGATTTTTGATGATCAACACAGAAATGGTTGCAATTAGATCTATAGTTTTGCAAAATCAACTTGCTCTTGATATATTATTGGCAAAAGAAGGCAGAGGTGCCGATCACGATCCGGTAAAAAATTCCCCCGTGCGACTCGTCTCGGGTCTTTTTACCGTACGAATCGTACAAGTGCCGTACGAACTGGCAATCACGATTCGCATGGTAAAAAGTCCATACGAACCGCACTGGGAATCATTCCCCACACGTCCCCGGGTCGGAAAATGTGTCCGACACGTCCTCGGACGATTTACCTTACAAACGTGAAAAACCAAGTCCGACCTAGGAATCACGATCCATCCCGTGCGTCCGAGGTTACAACCGTATGGAAAAAACACCGTCCGCACCGAACTCCTACAGCAACCATGGAGACATGTGCCCGCATACGCGCGCAACACTCCCCCCAGCCCCCGTACGTCCGACACGTACCCCCCGTATATGTATACCCCCACCCGTCTAGGTACACCCCAGTACGTTCCAGTCGAACCCCCACCCCAGTACGTGTCGTACCACCGTCAATGTACACCCCCCCACCCCAGTACGTGTCGTACCACCGTCCATGTACACCCCCCCCCTGTACGTGTCGTACCCCCCGTGTACCTACACCCCAGTACGTGCGAGCCACACCCCCACCCCAGGACGTGTCATAGCCCCGTCTACCCACACCCCAGTACGTTCCAGTCGTACCCCCACCCCAGTACGTGTCGTACCACCGTCAATGTACACCCCCCCACCCCTGTACGTGTCGTACCACCGTCAATGTACACCCCCCCACCCCTGTACGTGTCGTACCACCGTCTATGTACACCCCAGTACGTTCCAGTCGTACCCCCACCCCAGTACGTGTCGTACCACCGTCAATGTACACCCCCCACCCCTGTACGTGTCGTACCACCGTCAGTGTACACCCCCCCACCCCTGTACGTGTCGTACCACCGTCTATGTACACCCCAGTACGTTCCAGTCGTACCCCCACCCCAGTACGTGTCGTACCACCGTCAATGTACACCCCCCCACCCCTGTACGTGTCGTACCACCGTCAATGTACACCCCCCCACCCCTGTACGTGTCATACCACCGTCTATGTACACCCCAGTACGTTCCAGTCGTAGCCCCACCCCAGTACGTGTCGTACCACCGTCAATGTACACCCCCCACCCCTGTACGTGTCGTACCACCGTCAGTGTACACCCCCCCACCCCTGTACGTGTCGTACCACCGTCTATGTACACCCCAGTACGTTCCAGTCGTACCCCCACCCCAGTACGTGTCGTACCACCGTCAATGTACACCCCCCCACCCCTGTACGTGTCGTACCACCGTCAATGTACACCCCCCCACCCCTGTACGTGTCGTACCACCGTCTATGTACACCCCAGTACGTTCCAGTCGTACCCCCACCCCAGTACGTGTCGTACCACCGTCAATGTACACCCCCCACCCCTGTACGTGTCGTACCACCGTCAGTGTACACCCCCCCACCCCTGTACGTGTCGTACCACCGTCTATGTACACCCCAGTACGTTCCAGTCGTACCCCCACCCCAGTACGTGTCGTACCACCGTCAATGTACACCCCCCCACCCCTGTACGTGTCGTACCACCGTCAATGTACACCCCCCCACCCCTGTACGTGTCGTACCACCGTCTATGTACACCCCAGTACGTTCCAGTCGTACCCCCACCCCAGTACGTGTCGTACCACCGTCCATGTACACCCCCCCCCCTGTACGTGTCGTACCCCCCGTGTACCTACACCCCAGTACGTGCGAGCCACACCCCCACCCCAGGACGTGTCATAGCCCCGTCTACCCACACCCCAGTACGTTCCTGTTGTACCCCCACCCCAGTACGTGTCGTACCACCGTCAATGTACACCCCCCCACCCCAGTACGTGTCGTACCACCGTCAATGTACACCCCCCCACCCCAGTACGTGTCGTACCATCGTCCATGGGCACCCCCCCACCCCTGTACGTGTCGTACCCCCCGTGTACCTACACCCCAGTACGTGCGAGCCACACCCCCACCCCAGGACGTGTCATAGCCCCGTGTACCCACACCCCAGTACATTCCAGTCGTACCCCCACCCCAGTACGTGTCGTACCACCGTCAATGTACACCCCCCCACCCCAGTACGTGTCGTACCACCGTCCATGTACACCCCCCCCCCTGTATGTGTCGTACCCCCCGTGTACCTACACCCCAGTACGTGCGAGCCACACCCCCACCCCAGGACGTGTCATAGCCCCGTCTACCCACACCCCAGTACGTTCCAGTCGTACCCCCACCCCAGTACGTGTCGTACCCCCGTGTACCTACACCCCAGTACGTGCGAGCCACACCCCCACCCCAGGACGTGTCATAGCCCCGTCTACCCACACCCCAGTACGTTCCAGTCGTACCCCCACCCCAGTACGTGTCGTACCCCCCGTGTACCTACACCCCAGTACGTGCGAGCCACACCCCCACCCCAGGACGTGTCATAGCCCCGTCTACCCACACCCCAGTACGTTCCTGTTGTACCCCCACCCCAGTACGTGTCGTACCACCGTCAATGTACACCCCCCCACCCCAGTACGTGTCGTACCATCGTCCATGGACACCCCCCCACCCCTGTACGTGTCGTACCCCCCGTGTACCTACACCCCAGTACGTGCGAGCCACACCCCCACCCCAGGACGTGTCATAGCCCCGTCTACCCACACCCCAGTACGTTCCAGTCGTACCCACACCCCAGTACGTTCCAGTCGTACCCCCACCCCAGTACGTTCCTGGCGCACCCCCAACACAACCTCCTAAGTACGGAGCGCACCCCATGCCCCAACATCACAACCGCATGTACGAGTCTTACAAAGCCACACACAAGGACCAAATCGTACAACCAAATGGCCCATGTACACACCGTACACACGCTCAAAACGCACGTACACAACAAGGACAAAACAAAACAACTCAAAAATACACCATTCGAAAGGCACACAGCCACTAAACATGGCCAACAACCACTAAAATAACACAATCACTGACCTGCAACTGTCAAAAACAAACAGAGGCCCAATACACCACCACTCCTTATAACACACCCACCCAAAATTCAAACACTGCCACACCCACCCATGGACCAATGAAAAGGGCCCACACACACAAACCATGAGCCTTTGCAACAGACCCACTGCTGCCAGACACCACAGAACCAGACTACAAGCGACACCACATCTTACACTTGCACACCTTCACACGACCACCCTCACAAACACCCTCTCATCACATTCACACACACACACAACCATCCACACCCCCCCCAACATCCACACACCCCCCACACCCACACCATCCCCACCCACACCCCTCACCATGCCCACTACCAAGAATCCAAAGTTCAGTCACCGAGAGTTGGAGGTCCTTGTTGATCAAATCCTCAGAGTCGAGCCACAGATCTTTGGAACATTGGTCAGAAGCACCAGCCAGGCAGCCAAAACAGCCATGTGGCAGACCATCGTCGATGCTGTGAATGCTGTTGCGGACACCAGGAGGACCAAGCAGGATTGCCAGAACAGGTGGTACGATCTGCGGAGGAGGGTCAGAGCCAAGAGACAGGAGGAACACGACCAGGCCAACGCCACCGGAGGAGGGCCCTCCCGCAGAGCCGTACAGTACCATCCCTGGGAGGAGAGGGTGATGGCCATACTGCCGGTGGAGGCAGTTGAAGGAGTAGAAGGACTCCGAGACCCGGGTGAGTACACAAACAACGCACCTCACATGGGGGGAACTGCAACCACAACCAAAATTAATAATAGGCACGCAACCACCACAAGCCATCGCATTACTCAACCACACTCCATGAGCAGGCACATGCCACTGCTGCCACCATGCCCCATGCACCCAGCTGGACAATGTCAAGTCACAGGCCACAGAAGACAACAACACATGACACGGTAACCCGGATGTCGGGAGGCTGGGCACCAAGAATCACATAGTGCGACTCCAAAGCAGACAACAATGCCCTCTGCCCATATGGCCTAGGTCACAGGCAGACAAACACTGTGTCCCAACACAGGAATGACTTGCCAGCAAATGGCGGACGCCTTGCATCAACACATGGGGGGGAAGGCACTGTTTTGCACATGCCAGCAGCTAATGAACAGCCAACAGTGTGAAAGAGTGGCAGCACACACCACCACAGCAGCAGCGCACAGACACACAGCAGACAAAATGGGTGCCTGGAGATCAGAAACAAACTCACATCAACAGGCCAAGGGCCACTCAAAGATCTGCTAACAGTGTGTGCCCAGGAAGCTGGGCCAAGGTGACAGAGGGTGACACACGGAGGGAGGGAGAGGGGGACACAGAGGGAGGGAGAGGGGGACTGAGAGGGAGGGAGACGGACAGAGGGAGGAGGCTGACACACAGAGGGAGGGAGAGGGGGACAGAGAGGGAGGGAGAGGGGGACAGAGAGGGAGGGAGACACAGGAAGATGGACAGAGGGAGGAGGCTGACACACAGAGGGAGGGAGAGGGGGACAGAGAGGGAGGGAGAGGGGGACAGAGAAGGAGGGAGAGGGGGACAGAGAGGGAGGGAGACACAGGAAGATGGACAGAGGGAGGAGGCTGACACACAGAGGGAGGGAGATGGGGACAGAGAGGGAGGGAGAGGGGGACACAGAGGGAGGGAGAGGGGGACTGAGAGGGAGGGAGACACAGGAATATGGACAGAGGGAGGAGGCTGACACACAGAGGGAGGGAGAGGGGGACAGAGAGGGAGGGAGAGGGGGACACAGAGGGAGGGAGAGGGGGACTGAGAGGGAGGGAGATGGACAGAGGGAGGAGGCTGACACACAGAGGGAGGGAGAGGGGGACAGAGAGGGAGGGAGAGGGGGACAGAGAGGGAGGGAGACACAGGAAGATGGACAGAGGGAGGAGGCTGACACACAGAGGGAGGGAGAGGGGGACAGAGAGGGAGGGAGAGGGGGACAGAGAAGGAGGGAGACACAGGGAGAGCAAATCAGTCCTGTGGTGTGTGGGAATGTCTGCTCGTCAGCAGGTGGACTGCGTGCATGTAGACAAGGGTGGCCAGTGCCAGAACCCCCCCTCTTCATCATGGCAAAACGCAGGGCCATGTCACAACCTGTACACGAGCACAAGGACAGCCACCTGCATCATATAAGTGTGTGGATCCACTCCATGTGCACATGTACAGTGCTACAAGGAAGGCGCAAATGCACAGCTCGGCACACATGCACACTCCACTGCTGACTGCAGTCACACTTGACGCAGCAAGTAAGACTGTGCCACACATAGTTAAAGGGGCCAAATTGGTGCCCAAGGGACACACACATGCACAAGTGCACTGTGAGTGGAATGCAAGACAGATCCTAATTCCAAGAGGAAATGTGCCAACTTTGTAACGGATGAAACATGGATGTTGCATGGATCAAAATTAACATTTTCTCTCTCACACACAGGTCAACGTCGTGCTGCACCCCCCAACACTGGGGGGGAACACTCACAGGACCCAGATCTGCAGGAGACCGATCCCACCGGCAGCGACCACTCTCACCACTCTGCGGACGACCCCGACCGACCTGGCCCCTCTGGTGTCCAACCACCTGCAGCACCTGCGTCAGGTACAACCGTGCCAACCACCACCCCCACTCCTGCCACATCCCAGGAGACACCCAGGATCCCTGCCCCAACACCACAATGCAGCCAGGCTCGCCAGGAGGGACACGGTGTCCCGGGCACCCAGGAGGAGGCAGGCGACAACGCCAATGCCACCCCTCAGGGGTCCCGGAGACCCGATGTGCCCACAAGTGCAGGCCAGACGCAAGTGGGCAGGGGTGGTGGGAGTGGAGGACGGCGGAGGCGCGAGCCTGACCAGTTGGCTGGGGATCCGGTATTTTCCCATGTCCGTAACATCCTGGACTCATACCGGCAGGACACCACGGGCATGGCCCAGGTTGTGTCCGTCCTCGAGGGGATCAAGGTCCAGCAGGCCCAGCAACATGCGGAGCTAATAGCCTGTCTACAGCTACACCAACGGAGGATGGAGGACAGACAGGCTGAGCAAGTGACGGCGTCCCAGGGGATTCACGCTGAACTCCGTCGGATGGCCGACACCATGGCCGACCCTCCCTGTGCCAGAAGGCGGAGAACATCACCACCCACAGGGAGGGATCATGAGGAGGAGGAGGAAACATCCGACGGAGCATCCCAGACGTCGTCACGGCCTGCTGCTGAGGTTCCCCGCAGGAAGCCGGGTCGTCCACGGAAAGGACCGTGAGGGTGGCTGCTACATCACCATCTCCCAGGACACCTGGCCTGGCACCTGGCCCACTGGAGCAACAGCATCACAGCATCAAGAGACATTCTCTGCCACATGGCCCTGCTGGTCACTGGCTGACCAATGTTGACAAAGACTGTGGCATGGACTCTGAGGATTTCCAATGGCAAGGACACCAACTCCCCTACTGAACTTTGGATTCCCTAATCCCGGAAAGCCCCTCACTTTGTCCCCCCCCCCCCCAATAATAAATCACACTATTAAGAGTAGATGCCTGCTGGTAGCATTATTACCTAACATGTGTCTTGTACAGTCTAAACATGCCTGAGTCATCTGTTCACTTCAACCATCCACACCCTGGGGCCTGAGTCTGGCACAGGACACATGGGTCACAGTTTATTAGGCAAGACAGACATGGAGCACCATACACACCCGTGATGGTCAGAACCAGCTGAGGGGGTGGCCGAACAACCGTGCTGACAGACACATTGAGTACAGCAACAGTCATGCGCAGAGGTCAGGGATCCTGGCCCGTGTCCTGGGGGGCACCCAGGTATGTGTAGACAGGTGGCATAACCATGTCCTGCAAGCTTGAGTCAGGTGGATGCAGAGAATGGGGGCCTGGCCAAAGTTGGATGCATGGGGATGGCACATGTCACAATACCCACACAGTCATGGACATCATGCCCAATACACAGTCTCAGCACACACACACAGCTTGCATCTTGCCACTCGACACATTGACACATAGCCACAATCAGGGAATACCATGCCAGACATGCAGGATGCACCGTGCCAACACACCAGCATTGACTGAGAAGAGGCACCTTGGAGGCATAGGGACACCTTTAATAGTCATGTTTTTGGGATTGCAGAGGCAACTTGAAGTACACATGAACACATCATGTGGAGTAACATGTGGCTCAAACACTGGCACCCCCCTTCTGCAGCACAAATGCGTGATAGCCATGGAACTGGCACACAAGTGTCGGCTAACAGCTAAATACCCACAGCTGCTCACGGAGAGACTGCCATACACCATACATCCGCTGATGTGGAAGTCCCACGCCATGTCAAGACAATGTTAACCGTATGTTTCCGAGGGCAGTGTCACACACATTGATGCCTTCATCACAATCCACTATCCCATCACTGATGACTGACAACCAGGCAGCCCATCTATTCAGGTGTACCCAGCTGCATGTTGTGTCCCATGGGGATGCCACATGTCTGCAGAGGAACCAAACCCCGACCGGGCCAGTGTGCACACATCGTGAACAACTGCCACACCCAATACACCCCAGATTTAATTGTGGGTTTATATAATTGTGGGTTTATATAGCGCTAGAATCGACTCCCGGAGGAGTATCTCCGCGCTTCGACCGCTGGGGAACCCATCCTGGCTCACCCTGAGAGATGGTCCCTAATGGGTATCTCTAAGGTGCGACCAAGCATCCCCGGCAGTCTGGGGGGGCCGTTGTGAAGATGAGGCAAGCTAATGCCCAGAGTTGCCGAGTGTGGTCCCTGACTGGAGAAGGCACCGAGGCGAGAATTATCGAGCCCGCTGACCCTGGTCCACGACCCTGCATGCATCCCTTACCCCATGGAGACTTCCAAACGTGTCCGTGCCTGTAACGCTGAGTCAGCCCACGATGCCATGTCCATGAGGAATAGCAGTGCCACAACAATGCAACCAGAAGACGGCATGCGCAGGTACCTGGGGAAGAGAGACACACAAGAAGTCAGCCACAAAAAGCACAGCCACTTGCATGTGCATTGACTCGACACATGTATGGATGAAAAAATGCTAGGTCACAATTATGAGTGGGGAAATACTACCATCACTGCCACCATCACTCCAGTGACACACCCACGCACACCTCTGACTCACGTGCCATACATGCAGGTGGAGACACGCATCACAACACATGCCACACGGGGACCAAGGCGTGCACACTCAGACACTGGTACTCACCACTAAGCAAAGAAGTCACGTATGAGCCGAGTCCGGATGTCCTCTTGCGGCTCCACATCCTCCACATCACTAGCCCCATTGCCAAGCCCTTCGTCCTCCACGGGTGGATGGTCCTCGTCATGTTGATTCAGGATGAGTGGCACAGCTCTTTCAACTGCCATGTTGTGCAGCATGCAGCAGACCATGAAGATCTTGCAAACCTTTGCCGGGGCATATGGGAGTGCGCCGCCGGTCTTGTGGAGGCACCGGAATCGGCTCTTCAGCATGCCAAACGTCCTCTCTATCACTCGCCTTGTCCGGCCATGGGCGGTGTTGTAGCGGAGCTGGGCCGGCGTGATGGGGTTGCGGAGAGGTGTCAGCAGCCAAGGCATGTTGGGATAGCCAGCGTCCCCTAAATGGAAAGCACATGGATATCGTTAGAACTGGCGAAGCGGTAGTGCTGCTCGGCCAAACAGAATACAGGACAGATAGACTGTACCCACCAACAACACATGCTCGTTCGTTGCGCAGCTGCATCATCATATCAGGCATCCCGCTACGCCTCATGATGTAGGCATCGTGTGCTGATCCTGGGAAACGAGCACAGACATGTGAAATCACCATGTTGGACAGACACACCACAAGGGCATTGATGGAGTGGTAGTGCTTCCGATTGCGGTACGCCACCTCCCGTGCGTGTGGTGGTACCAAACCTACATGTGTCCCATCTATGGACCCAATGACATGGGGCATCCCTCCCAGGGCATAGAAACCACGCTTGACCTCAGTCATCTGTTCAGGGGTTGGGAACTTGATGAAGTCATCCAGGTGAATCAACATGGCCTCCAAGAAATCATGCAGCACACCGCTGAACATGCTCTGGGACATGCCACCAACATGAGCTATGGTATTTTGGAAGGTACCCGTGGCAAGGAAATGTAGGGCAGCCATTACCTTCAGCTGGGGTGTCAGTGCCGTAGGATACCTGTGCTGCGGTTGCAGGTGTGGTGCCAGTCTCGCCGTCAGCTCCAGAATCAACGGTTGGGTGAAGCGGTAGAGCCGGATCCTGTCATTCTCCTGCATGGTGGCCAAGTCTGGAATTCTTCGGGCAACAGGAGGCGCTCTGCAGTAATTTGGAAGTGACAAGGAAGAGTGAGTGCACTACGAGAACAACTCATGTCTACTGAGCACATGTAAATCTGGCAATACACACATGCCACATAGGGAGTCAGGCATGTGCTACATGCCCAGGACACGTATGGATGCAAGGTGACACTCCTTCCAAGACCCAGCTACACACGGTGATTGAGAACCTCCCCATGCCACGCCATGGAAATAGCTGTGTCCCAGTGCAAGTGCACTGCCCGACGCAAGACAGGAGTGACATACAGCCACACATCAGCAGAAGTGTGATGCCGATTGCAGAGACTGGCAGCGGAACACTTGAGCCACAGGTCACATGACATTACACTAGTCCAGCCCACACACCTTGCCATGAAGGTGCACATGTCATGACTCACCACACATTCCCTGTGAGTTTGCTGACATGGCCTTGTCACGCTACTCCGTGTCCCTTGCATACATGTGCACCTCACATCCGAGAACACATGTGGCATGGTGTTGGGAACAGTGTGCAATGACAATCTACACACAGCCACATGTTGGTTGCTGCAACGGCTGCAGCTTTTGAGGGTGCTACAACATCAACCTGATGTAAATCCCGGACACATATATGGCATAGTCACATTGTGCACTGTGGGTAGTGATAAGTCATGTGTCATGACCCCTGTACCGGGCATCATGGGACACTTCCGTGTGTTGGTGTCCGTGCCATGCCAGTGACGCTCACCCCAAGTGCGCAGTCCCACATGCACACATGTCAAAGGAGTCAAGCGCATGCCTGGCACACATTGCACCCTCACACAGTACACATGTACACATCTCATCATACATCTGGTGCCTTCTCCACTCAGGAGGCATGTTCCACATCACAGCCTGTGACACCTGTGCCCCACACATGTGGTAATGCACAGACGATGCCTTGATGTCCATTCCTGGACAAGTATGTCCATCCATGGACAAGTATGTCCGCCCTATTCCTACATGTGTGTCGCCTATCACCACAGTGATGTGTAAAATCCGCCGTACTGCTGCTGAGAGGGCCTGTGCATGTTCCCAAATCACTGTGGGAGTGCTGCCGTATGTGTACCCATCGTGATAGTGAGCGTAGATGCGAGTGTACGGTCCGTACCACTACGGGTACGCATACGCGTGCAGACCCATAGTGATAGTGAGCGTAGATGCGAGTGTACGGTCCGTACCACTACGAGTACGCATACGCGTGCAGACCCATAGTGATAGAGAGCGTAGATGCGAGTGTACGGCCCTATCACTATGGGTCTGCACGCGTATGCGTACCCGTAGTGGTACGGACCGTACACTCGCATCTACGCTCACTATCACTATGGGTCTGCACGCGTATGCGTACCCGTAGTGGTACGGACCGTACACTCGCATCTACGCTCACTATCACTATGGGTCTGCACGCGTATGCGTACCCGTAGTGGTAAGGACCGTACACTCGCATCTACGCTCACTATCACTATGGGTCTGCACGCGTATGCGTACCCGTAGTGGTACGGACCGCACACTCGCATCTACGCTCACTATCACTATGGGTCTGCACGCGTATGCGTACCCGTAGTGGTACGGACCGCACACTCGCATCTACGCTCACTATCACTATGGGTCTGCACGTGTATGCGTACCCGTAGTGGTACGGACCGTACACTCGCATCTACGCTCACTATCACTATGGGTCTGCACGCGTATGCGTACCCGTAGTGGTACGGACCGTACACTCGCATCTACGCTCACTATCACTATGGGTCTGCACGCGTATGCGTACCCGTAGTGGTACGGACCGTACACTCGCATCTACGCTCACTATCACTATGGGTCTGCACGCGTATGCGTAACCGTAGTGGTACGGACCGTACACTCGCATCTACGCTCACTATCACTATGGGTCTGCACGCGTATGCGTACCCGTAGTGGTACGGACCGTACACTCGCATCTACGCTCACTATCACTACGAGTACGCATACGCGTGCAGACCCATAGTGATGGAGAGCGTAGATGCGAGTGTATGGTCCGTACCACTACGGGTACGCATACGCGTGCAGACCCATAGTGATAGTGAGCGTAGATGCGAGTGTACGGTCCGTACCACTACGGGTACGCATACGCGTGCAGACCCATAGTGATGGAGAGGGTAGGCATGCATGTACGGGCCGTTGCCATGCATTTGGGGTGCCCTAGGGCCCCCACACGCACCGTACCTGTGTGTGATGCTCCAAATTACATAGGGGACAAGTATTAAGGCCTACATGCATGCTGGTTGTCATGGAGACCAAGTTCAAAATTCGAAATTGTTCTGGAAGGTGCACAGCAGAAGTCAGTTGGAATTTGTCTACTTTGTTGCAATGTGTTTGTGGGGCTGACATCATGCAGGAGAATGAAACCGATAGAGAACCCACAGACTGCTAGGTTTGTAGGGATTGGTGGAAACATAGGATGCAAATGTGAGTGACCAATCTCTCTGTACTCCTGTGCATGAGACTGGGCAGAAGGGCACATATAAGGCAGCCAGGTCCCATGAGGGAGCACTTGCCTGCACATCTTTGCATTCGTCGACCCAGCTGCTGCTACTGATTCCCTGGAACCATGTCAAGGGCTGTGGAGAGGACACAGCCATTCACCCTGGAGGAGAACATGGCTCTGCTGGATGTGATCCTCCCACAGTACTCCATGCTGTATGGGCGACCAGGGTATCAGGTGAGTGCATAGGCCACTGCCACAGACTGTCCCTATGTTGTGACTGTGACTTCTGCCATTGCGTCCAGGTGTAACACACATGCCATGTACTGTCGGGGGGGTCCCAGGGGGGGGGTGCCTGATGTCTCCCAGCAGTGCCCTGAGACAGGAGGGGTGGGGGCCTATCACTCACAGCAGTGCCCTGAGACAGGAGGGGTGGGTGTGATGCACAGTGTGAGCCTTGATCATTGATTGTGACATTGCCATCATTCCACCTGTGTACCCACTGTGGCACGTAGTGCTTTTTCCCTCACCAGGGGATGATGTCCCTATGACAAAGGTGCAATGCGTTGGCTGCATGACATGCCTTGTTGTAACCAGCTAATTTGTACCCATATGTCTCTCTGTGACATGTGGCTGGTGTATTGATGTGGTGTCACTTGTTCTTCCTCACAGGTAGGCGCCACTGCCAAGGAGCAGATCTGGCTGACCGCCGTCAGTGCCGTGAGGCGTGTGGATGGTCGGAGGCGGAGCCTGTCCCAGGTGAGGAAACGCTGGCAGGATATCCGGTGCTGGACGCGGAGGATTGCACGGCTCCTGCTGGGGGACTCACCTGAGAGCCACAAGAACCGCGGCCGCCGCCGTCTGAGCCACCTCCACAGGCGTGTGCTGCCGGTGGTCTTTCCAGACCTGGAGAGGCGCTTACAGGCGATGCAGCAGCCGGAAGGGGGTAGGTACATGTGTGTTTGTTGTGTGTCACCGGCATTTGTAAGGGCACAGTAGCATGAATTCACTGGCAGGGTTTAAAGGTGCTGTGCAGGTCCTGTTTGCCCCAGTATAGCGCTGTGCCCCTGCCACCCTTCCCCTCCTTGCAATGTGTTCCCTGGTCTGTGTGTAGTCACTCCTTCACAGGGTAATGTAGGCTGGCGCTTTGTCCACGGGAACAATGTCTGTAGCATCATGTGTGGGGGTGGTGTGTAACAGGTTGTGGGACATTGCCTGTGCACTGTCAAGTTCACTGCATGTGGGTTCCATATCAGTTGGCACTGATGCTGACTCCAGACATGGGAGTTGGTCTCTCATGTGTCATGCCTTACAGCGCGCATGTCCCATGTAGTGGCCTGTGACATGATGTGCATGAGTGTGCGATACACATAGTGCAGGGATGGTGACGTGTGTTGCAGTCATTACCATTCAGTAGCATGTAGTTGCGTGCCCACTACTGTCCCCTGGGGCACCTTTTCCTCAGTGGTGTATGTGTCATCATAAACGTGGCCACTGTCAGTGTCTACAGCGTAAGTTGTGCTCTCTGCCATTGTCCCCTGTCACCATGTATATAGACGTGCTATTTTGTACAGGTGTCCACTGTGCAGCCTGACCTGATTGTCCTTCTTCATACTCACAGTTGCCAGTGCCTGTGTGTCTTGCTATACTCATCTGAGGATGGGCACTGGTACCTCATTATTTGTACAGGCGCACCTTGGCTGTTTGGCGTCCAATCTTGCTTTTTGCCTGCCCCTGTGTGTATCACCCAGACTATGAGATGTTGGTGCCACCTGTGTCTCAACAATTTGCCTCGTGTAGGGTCTTGTTGGGGCGGGCAATGCCTATGTGTTAAATCCTGATTACCACTTGCTGGGTCTGGGCAGTGTGTGATGTGTCTGGACACACACGCAATGTGCAGTGACAGAGTCATGTTGTGCATGTTTTCAGCATTACCTATGCAGCATGTGTCTCAAGTTCATGGATATGGTCCCTGGTCATCGGTATTTTCGCCAACGCTGTGTGGTGCAGATGCAGTGCTGGATTGTCCCCAGGGCCTGGGTGCTATGTCAGACTCCTTTTCCTGTGTTTAGCTATTGTCTCATGCTCTCCATGGTATTTCAGTGGCATGGTGGCTCAACCAACTGTGTGTTTCATGCCCTACATCGGTACCCTGTTCAGTAGATGTTGGGAATCTTCCTTTTCAGGCCATGCAATGTTACCTATGTAGATTGGACTCATGTGACAGATGTGTACAGATGTCTGATTATTTCTGTCTCTCCACCCTGCCCACAGCATCGTCGGGGGACACAGAGGGAGACATGGACACAGACCAGGCGGAGGGACCGAGCACCAGTGCCAGCCGTGACATCGGGGCTGGCACATCGAGTGGGACAGAGGCGGAGGAGAGTGTGGCCGAGGACCTGTCGACTGGCACATCAGACTACGAAGCTGACAGGTCCGGGGACGATGTCTCCGAGTGGGCGGAGGCTGCACCAGCAGCTGACAGCGGAACAACACCTCGCACCGCCCCCTCAGTTTCCACCAGCCGCCTCCCACTTGCTCGTGTCCCTTCCCAGCGTGCCCGGTCACAGCATGTCTCCTTCCTGCCAGGCACCGCACCCCCTGCCCCTGTCTCCACTGCTGCCGCCAATGCAGAGTCTGTGGACATCCAGCGGCAACTGCAGGTTGGTCAGGCTGCGATCCTTAATGTCCTCCATGCCCACGGCAAAACCCTCACCAACATCGAGGCTTTCTTGGAGGGCATTCATTCATCGCAGGCTGACCAACGCAACTTGCTGAGGTCCATCGACTCCACACTGACTGCAGCAGTGGGTCTCCTGCAGCGCGACCTCCCCCCACCTACCCCTGCCCCATCCACACTTCCCACTCCCATGCCTGTCACACGTACACCCAGACGTCGGCATGCACCCACATCAACGGACACGGGCACCACACCACCAGGGAAGGTCCACCGCACTCCTCCTGACACACACACACAGGGTGAGGTAGGCACACCCACTGGGTCGGGGGGCAAACGTGTGACACGCAGCCATAGTGGGAGTCCGCATTCCACCCAGTCCACTCCCTCCAAATCCCCTCCCCTCAGCTCTCCTGGCCACATCTCCCCCAAGGACTCCTTCATGGCCGCTCTGTCCCTGAGCCCCACAGTTACACCACCACGCAAGCGGTCAAGGAGGTCCCCGGTCAGGGTGGTTGAGTCTCCCCCCCTGTCTCCACCCTCCCCCGGTGGCGCTGCGACCCATCCCTCTGACCCCCCCCCCTCCTTGGGGCCTGAGGTCCCTTCGGGTGCAGGGGACTCCCTGGAGGACCTTGCAAAGGTGTGTAGTGCCATCCTGGCCTCCGCCTTTGTCACTGACCCACCCCCTGTGGTGGAGTCCTCCATCCCTGCACCCACAACGCCGCCCCTTTGCCCTGATGTCCCTGCGGTGCCTGTTGCTTCCCCCCCCCCCTGATGCCCTCACCAGTGTGGAAGACGATGCCATTTGACTGTGCAGGCAATGTAGGGGACACGCATCCCACTGTGTCCCCCATCCAGCTGAGAATCATTGACTGCCCTATGGGCTTTGTGAAGATTGAACTGCTTGCGATCCACGGACATTGTGCTCATGCTGAATAAAGCTTAATTTTGTTTTCATTATCACACTACTGCTATGCTGGTATTGGTGTTGGTGGGGCTGCTACATGGTTTTGGGTGGTGTGTAAGGGTTTGGGTGTGTGGGATATGTAGTAGTGTACTGCTCATTGGTGGGACCCTGTGATCTGTGTGCCATCACAAGGTGTTGGCTAACTTTCTTTGTTCATGTAAGCAGTTACTGCATGGTGCACTTGTCCCAGGGTGTATTCCTTCCTCTGTGTACCCAGCTTTCTTCCCTGCAGGGTGTTCCCAATGTTTAGCGCAGAGCTGTGTCTTCATGAGCTGTGTGTGTGACGGAGCCCTTCTACTTTGGCCATGCATGCAGGGCCATGTCTCCACCTGCGACAATCGTGGCATCCTTGGTGATCACTGTACTTGTGTGTGGAGTCTGTTGACATGAGTTCATGGGGACATGTTCCCTTGTAGCCAGTATGCATGTGGATAATTCTGGCCTCACACACATGTGTTACACCCCTCCTGTCTCAGGGCACTGCTGGGAGTGATGGGCACCCACCCCTCCTGTCTCAGGGCACTGCTGGGAGGACTCTGCACCCACCCCTCCTGTCTCAGGGCACTGCTGGGAGGACTCCACACCCACCCCTCCTGTGTCAGGGCACTGCTGGGAGGACTCTGCACCCACCCCTCCTATCTCAGGGCACTGCTGGGAGGACTCTGCACCCACCCCTCCTGTGTCAGGGCACTGCTGGGAGGACTCCACACCCACCCCTCCTGTCTCAGGGCACTGCTGGGAGTGATAGGCACCCACCCCTCCTGTCTCAGGGCACTGCTGGGAGGACTCCACACCCACCCCTCCTGTCTCAGGGCACTGCTGGGAGGACTCCACACCCACCCCTCCTGTCTCAGGGCACTGCTGGGAGGACTCCACACCCACCCCTCCTGTCTCAGGGCACTGCTGGGTGGACTCTGCACACACACCTCCGATTTCAGGATATGTGCGCTTGGCACATACACGGTGGGGGTACGCACAATGCATTCGAGGTGAGGGTACGAGTCTACTGACACTGGTGTGGTGGGGGTACGCTCCGTACGTCCGCGGGTGTGGGTACGGGTTGTACTTACACTGTTGGGCTGGGGGGTACGCTCCTTGCATTCGCGGGTGGGGGTACGGGTCGTACTTACACTGTTGGGCTGGGGGGTACGCTCCTTGCATTTGCGGGTGGGGGTACGGGTCGTACTTGCACTGTTGGGCTGGGGGGTACGCTCCTTGCATTCGCGGGTGGGGGTACGGGTCGTACTTACACTGTTGGGCTGGGGGGTACGCTCCTTGCATTCGCGGGTGGGGGTACGGGTCGTACTTACACTGTTGGGCTGGGGGGTACGCTCCTTGCATTTGCGGGTGGGGGTACGGGTCGTACTTGCACTGTTGGGCTGGGGGGTACGCTCCTTGCATTCGCGGGTGGGGGTACGGGTCGTACTTACACTGTTGGGCTGGGGGGTACGCTCCTTGCATTCGCGGGTGGGGGTACGGGTCGTACTTACACTGTTGGGCTGGGGGGTACGCTCCTTGCATTTGCGGGTGGGGGTACGGGTCGAACTTACACTGTTGGGGTGGGGGTACGCTCCGTACGTCCGCGGGTGGGGGTACGGGTCGTACTGACACTGTTGGGCTGGGGGGTACGCTCCTTGCATTTGCGGGTGGGGGTACGGGTCGAACTTACACTGTTGGGGTGGGGGTACGCTCCGTACGTCCGCGGGTGGGGGTACGGGTCGTACTGACACTGTTGGGCTGGGGGGTACGCTCCTTGCATTCGCGGGTGGGGGTACGGGTCGTACTTACACTGTTGGGCTGGGGGGTACGCTCCTTGCATTCGTGGGTGGGGGTTCGAGTCGTACTTACACTGTTGGCATGGGGGGTACGCTGCATGCATACGCGGGTGAGGGTACGGGTCGAACTTACACTGTTGGGGTGGGGGTACGCTCCATGCATACGCGGGTGGGGGTACGGGTCGTACTTACACTGTTGGGCTGGGGGGTACGCTCCTTGCATTTGCGGGTGGGGGTACGGGTCGTACTTACACTGTTGGGCTGGGGGGTACGCTCCTTGCATTCGTGGGTGGGGGTACGGGTCGTACTTACACTGTTGGGCTGGGGGGTACGCTCCTTGCATTCGCGGGTGGGGGTACGGGTCGTACTTACACTGTTGGGCTGGGGGGTACGCTCCTTGCATTTGCGGGTGGGGGTACGGGTCGTACTTACACTGTTGGGCTGGGGGGTACGCTCCTTGCATTCGTGGGTGGGGGTTCGAGTCGTACTTACACTGTTGGCATGGGGGGTACGCTGCATGCATACGCGGGTGAGGGTACGGGTCGAACTTACACTGTTGGGGTGGGGGTACGCTCCATGCATACGCGGGTGGGGGTACGGGTCGTACTTGCACTGTTGGGGTGGGGGTACGCTCCATGCATACGCGGGTGGGGGTACGGGTCGTACTTGCACTGTTGGGCTGGGGGGTACGCTCCTTGCATACGGGGTGGGGGTAGGGTCCGTACATATCCGTCCCCACGCTATGTGATGTTTGTGCGGCCCGTACCCAGGCCTTTGCCACGTGGGTGCGATCCGTCCCGCCATTGTTGGGGTGACGTGTGTGGGCGTGGTCCGACTCGTACCCACGCTCTTCAGGCGTGGGTACGGGACGTACCTGTCTGGTTGTGTTGCCGGTTCGCGTGGTGACGGACTTCCGTTGTGGCGGTCGCTGGCTTATCAGGACACGCCCCCACCCCCTCGTGGTGACCAGGGCATGGGAGTCAGGTATGTCCAGGCCATGTGTGGTGTGTGACTTATGTGGTTGTTTTGTGGCCTGCCCTGGTCGTGCCACCCCCACCCCACCCCACTTTCCCCCCTCCCTTAGTTATTCTGACCTTCTGCGGCGTCTGCGTCGTAACCTGTAGAGGAGGTGTACTGCTATGAGGGCAGGGATGACTCGTAGGTTCGGGTCCATGTCTGTCCGTCGCGTACTGGTCCTCCTTGTTCGCGTCGTCGTCTGTCCGTCGCGTACTGGTGGTCCTTGTTCGCGTCGTCCTGATTTCCCGGCAGTTTTTGGCTGCCGCAAAATATTCACCGTGCGGGGTGACGTCGGTGCGAATCGTGATTCCTGGGTCGTGAATGGCTGGCTGCGAGCGTCCCGACGTCAGGTCGGCGCTTTCCCGGATCGCATTGGTAGGTGTTTTTTGTTCGGTCGGGCTTTTTTACGAATCGTACGGTAATGGTGTACCCGTGCGAATCGTAATTCCTTGTTTGTAAAAATTGTCGACCGGGTACGCGTCGGGCGGAGATTATGCTCCGTCCGACGGTTCGTACCCGGTTTTTACCGGATCGTGATCGGCACCAGAGTCTGAAAAATGCTGAAAGTGCAACATTGTTGCACATACAATCCAGACAAATGTGTTGAAATTGGAGGATATATTATAAATATCACAAAACTGGAGGAAGATTTGAAACCACTGGAAGTTGACAGTGTATGGAAGAAACTAACAAACAGTATCACTACCATAGGGACCTGGTTTTCTAACAAAGGTAAGAGCATTATAGGTCAATTAAGATTACCAATATTTGGAATACCTCTATTAGTCTTAGCAATAATGATATGGTTCAAATGTTGTAAGAAAAGAAAGAGATATGAAGTGACTGAAAAGGGAAAGAAAAGAAAATACGATGAGATCTATTTAAAAAGATGAGGAGTTTACAGTACAATAACGAAAAAGAAGGACATGGAAAGGTTGAAGAAGGAATTGAGATCTGTTAAAGTTGGCATCTGATTTTGGTGGTGGGAAATTAGTGATGGTGATGGAGCAGGTAGTGCAAAATTTTGTATACCTCCTCTATTCTTGCATGAAAATACTAATGATATAATCTATTAACTATAATATTATTAAACGAGTGTTGCATGTATACTAATCAACATTCTAAAAAAATAAACTACATGTGGGATTTGCTATTTGCATGGCTCAATAACTCTTATAACTAAAATCTGTATGCATATTAATAATAGTATATGTGGTAATAGAATATCGCATGATATGTTGCTTTGTGACGTTTGCATCTTTGTGGAGGACTGAAAAAAAAGATGAATATAATGGCTTTAAATGTCGCTATATGCTAGATAAATACAAACACATAAAGGGATTAGTAAGGGGTTAACATTAGGATCATCATTTCTATGTATTAATTGTTCTTTTGTGTCTGTTTCGCTTAAGTTGACATCTGGGCCTAATTCAAAATGGTGGCTGACACCGCACGCAGAAGTGGCCATCGTCTCATGAGGCGCGGAGTCAACTGCGCATGACCAGACAGTATCGTGAACTTCTTAGCGACCTTTACTCATCATGTTCCCTGTCAAGGATAAGAATTTGGTTGCCTGCCAAGATAAGGGAACAATCAACCTTACAGTAAACCTGAACAAGCCGATACAAGAGCAGACTAGTGACCTCACCCCTTGAACTGTACTAAGAATCTGCGAATAAGAATCGGACGATCCCAACCAGCCAATCACCACTGTTCTTGGTTTAAAAATGTATCATGTTAACCTGGTTTTCATTATAAAAAGGGTAGTGGGTTAGGAATTAATTAACTGCAACACTTTTTTCTTGATGGTCCAGATGCTGCCCGACGCTTGATGACTGCAAACCTTTCCAAACCCCACAGGCTATGATAGATGTTTGCACGATTTCTGGTCCTTTGATAAAATTTGGGACTGTAACGTGCTGAGCAGAGGACTTTGGACTTTGAGCCTTGGCCTGCTGTATTCGGACAATTTATGACAAAACTCGGTTATGCAGAGCCAATGAATTAGAGGACACCAGATAGCCAAAATTAGGTAAATATGATGTTCTCCGATTTTCTTAAATTGATCTAGAAATTCTAAACTTTGACGAGACAAATGCAAATATAAATTATTATGAAAATTTAGATAAACAAAAATTGATTAACAAGAATATATGAGTTTGTGGTTTATCATTTAGAGAAATAAGGATTCTGATTCTTAAAACGTGTTTTTAGCTGGTTCTAAATCACCATCAACCAATCCAACTAATTGGTCCGCCGCCCAAGTGGGTGGAGTGCCTTGATGTTTGAAAATAGGGATCTATAGGTTGACAAATGTCAATGTATATAATGTAAATGAACTCTTCTCTCCCTATAGGTTATAAGGTGTTCCCCTACATGTCCAGCGCTTGAATCACTCATCCTTCCTGTGTGTGTTGACTCGAGAATGGTGGCGTGTGTATGTTGGTGTTATGGGTCCCACCAATGACTGCGTGTATGAATGAGAGTGTGTGACGACAGGTCTGCAGGGAGGATATTGGTATATGTTGTTCCCCATTTTTCCTGGATCAGTTTTTCAGGTAGCAGTATGATGGTTATTATTGTATTGGTTTGGTGATAATTGCTTGTAAATTGCTTATTGACTATTGACTGTTGTTTGACGGCTTCTGGGATGTAGGAAGTCGGAAGTTTGTAATGATTCCGTAGTAGGGCAGACTATTCACTGCTCTCGGGAAAGACGGAATTATTGTGCCCTGTAGGTGCACGGGGAAAACGTGTGACGATTGGAGTTGCACGACGCATTGTCTGGGTTCGATTTGGTAACATCGTCGTGTGTTGCCGCTAGGGAAATTTTCTGTATGAGAGAACTGTATGGTAGCGAAGGTCACTTGTGAAATTTTGGTCTTAGGTACCAGGAGTCCAAAAGGCACACTAATTACGCTTATCACTGGAAAGGTAATAGGTGTTCCCTAAGCTTGATAGAAGGATAAAGTAGAGGGAAGTGCTACTTTATTAACCAGTGACATAATTCTGTAGTAGGGCAGATTGTTTGCTGTTCTCGGGAAAGACAGAATTCTGTGTGAATGAACTACATTTTCCGTTTGAAAGTGCGTGAATGAAATACTATTCAGGCTAATTGTGAAACTCTGGTTTTATTTCTCAGGAGCAGAGCGTCTCCAGCAGGTGTCTTAATTCTAGAGAAACAGTTTGCTAATGCTTGCTAGAAGGGTAAGGTAGAGGGAAGTGCTACGTTATCAACGGAAATAACGATTCCGTAGTAGGGCAGATTGTTCGCTGCTCTTGGGAAAGACGGAATTCTTGTAAGAAAGGTCATTAACTATTCTTTTGTTAGCAAAACAGATAATGGTGGCGTTTTTATGTCGTTACTAACTGAATTTCAGTAAAAAAGTGAATGTAAAAAGTTTGCCGACAAATTTTGTAAAGGAGGGGTCAGCAGAAGCAGGAGTAGCGAGAAAAGCTGACGTCAGAAAGACCGCGCTGGGATTGGCCAGTCAGTAAGAAACGTAGACGCTCCTGATTGGTGCGTTAGTGTATGCCGTGCTGAGAGTGGAGAATTACAGGGTGACGTAGACGCTCCTGATTGGTGCGTTAGTGTGAGTCGCGCTGGGATTGGAGAATTACAGAAGTGACATAGACGCTCCGGATTGGTGCGTTAGTGTAAGTCGCACTATGATTGGAGAATAACAGCAGAATAGTCGCAGGGAAAAATCTAGCGATACTGAAAAGACAAAATGATGTATTACGATCCACCAGAAAAGGAGAAAAAGTCCTGGTTTGGAAAGATCAAGAGTTTATTTAAAAAGGACAAACCGATTGTGACTAGAGAGGGACAGTTGCTTCCTCCACCAAAATCGCCCGCATCCTTTATGGTTGCGCAATACGGATATCAACTTGTATTTGGTTGGACAATTGGGCAAAGTATACAAAAGATGATGGAGTCTTAGCGTTTCCGGAACATGGTTCATTTAATATAGCGGTTTTGAGAAATTTGAGAGAAAGAATGAGGAATCTAAAACCGAGACCTAGACCAACTCAGTTTGAAGCATTGACAGAATGGGAAGACGAGATGCATGACAGAGAATGGCAGAGTAGTGGCGGAAGGTACAAATATATGTTTGGTAGATCATATGGACAGGAGAATCATGAAGATAGAATGAGGAGATGGCGAAGCGCAAATTTGACTGATGGGTTGTTTCCTGTGAGAAATGCTGAAGAAATTAGCAACAGAAAATGTATGGAAAAGAGAAATAATACAGGAGGGTATGGTGTGCATGAATCGGAAGATGATGTTCTTGATGACATGTTTTATAAAACTCCACCCCCATATCAATCAGATTCCACATTATTGACACCAAGTGCCCCCATGAGAGAGACTCCACAAAATATAAAATTTGAACCAGTACCACAAGAAGTAGGGAGAAACAATCCTTTTAGAGAAATAGAGAAACAAAACATGGTAAAACGGGTAATGAAAATTCAGCTGAACTAGCGAAAACCACTTTAGAGTTAACCCGAAAAGATTAGGAAATTAACCAAAACTTTGGAAGCCGTAACCGTTCCTATAACTATAGGACCTGTAATGCCTATTTTTGATAAGCAGAAGGATAGTGAGCATTGTCTGACGATTCCTTATAACAGTAATAAACAGACCGAAAGGCCAGGAAATAATTCAGATGAGAACCCATAGAGACAAACAGCAGGTATTTCAGAACAAAGTAAGCCTAAAAACTTGACATTAAATCAAAGTTTAGTGGATAGAATAATAATGATGACAGAATCAGTCCCAGGAAGACCAAAGAGTTCAGAACAACCAAGTAGTGAGAAAAATCCCATAGGACCTACTTCAGAAAAATTAAGTGAATGGTTGAGGAGTTTACAGCGGAAAGATACAGAATCCCAATCTATAGATGTGGCCAAGCTGAAGATTGTTTTGGAAGAATTAATAGTAGGGACTATCCCCACGGAGAAGTTAAAAGCCTATCAGGATGAAGAATTATTATTTTTATGTAAAAGTATAACTTGGAGAGCAAGGAATCTACACGGAAGATTAGAAGAAGTGGCAAATGAAATGGGTATAGACTTCGATAGAGTAAAGGCTTTACAAAAACCATACAGAGTAGATTTTTCTGAAAAAGATATTGAAAATCTGAATACTGCAGGACGAACAACCCATATTAAAGACATAATCATTTTGTTAAGAAAATGGGGAGATGTAGATAAATGGAAAAGTAGGTGGTTTCGAAAATGAGATGATGTCTCAGACAAAACGTTTGCAGTTTTCCCAGTGAGAGAAAAGGAAAAGGTAGTACCAGAATGTCCCATGAGAGAAATTCCAGGCGGAGGATATGTACATGTCCCTTGGACCGGACAAGATATTTTGTCATTTACCAATGATTTCCCTCAATTGTGTGAAAAGCCAGTCGATTGGTATAGGCAGGTAGATAGGTTTGTAAAGTTATCAAAAGTTTTATGGATTGATTTAAATAGCCTTTTTGACATAATAGTGCCAGCAGATTTATGGACAGAATGTAAGATAATGATTAGCTGGCCTACACAAGAGTACCCTAGAGACCCGAAAACAGGTGCCCCTGATCCTGAAGTAATTAAAAAATATGAACATGTAATTGCCTTTCTGAAAAACAAACTGCCTCCCAAAGAGACTGATTGGGTAAAAGTTGACCGAACTAATCAAGAAGCTAAAGAATCGGTACATGCCTATTATCAAAGGTTAATACTCGCCTTTAAGCAGTTTAGTGGTGAAAATTTGAGTGAAAAAGATTTGAGTCATTTTGTCTACCGATTTGTATATGGGCTGCGTCCAGAAATAAGTGAAATGATTAAACAGCATACAGTGGACTGGCAAAATAAGAAAATAGATGAAGTACTGAGATATGCAAAATATTTTAGTGATAAAATTGAAGCAAAACAGCGTAAATTAAAAGAAAAGGCGATGTAGGCACAGGTAAAAGTGGCAGCAAGACAGGAAGCTCAATTGATTGAACAGGCCAATAGTGCAAGTATGAAACCCAAATTTAATATTGGAAAAGGAAAGGGACAATTTAATATAGAAGAAGACAAAAAGAAATGGCCATGTCATAATTGCGGAAGACTAGGGCACTGGGAAACTCAGTGTAAATTTCCCCCGAGTACTAATGGTGATAATGCATCATTGAATTTGCAGGTGCAGAAAGAGGTGAGTTGTCAACGACAGCGACAGCAGCAGGTTGTTGCCCAAGAGAATCAGGTGCCAAAACCGCCTTTTCCACAGAGCATAAATCCTCAGAAATACAGTAATGAGACAGGATTCTACAATGAAGTGCTTTTTCGCAGTATTGGCTACAACGCGATGAGAGTGAGTCGGAAGAAAGCTATTGACAGTGCCGAGGGGAGGAAGAAGAGTGCATACTTGGCGCAACTCTAGAAGTAGACCAGACAGGTCCTTTTGTGGATGGAAAGGTAAATGATGAAAATATTACTTTCCTAGTAGATACTGGTGCTACTCGTTCAACTGTTAGGTCAGCTGATGTTAAAAACCTTCCTCTCTCGGATGAAACAATCCAAGTAGTTGGAGTATCCAACAGACAGATTAAAACGTATCTCACTGAACCAGTAAAAGTTAACATAGGGAAATGTTCTGAAATGCACCGTTTTGTCGTGTGCGATTCAAGCCCTGTAAATTTGTTAGGAAGAGATTTATTGTACAAAATGAATTGCACCATATTTTGCACTTCCAATGGTATAGCATTTGAGACCCCTGATGAAGATGTATTGTATAAAATGACTATGGCTAATATGGAACCTGAGATTACTGAGGCTGTATTTAACCCTGAAGAACAATCCAAAGAGCTGAAAAAGACAGTAAAGGCGGAAGTCTGGGATTTCACAGGAGAAGATGTGGGATTAATGAAAAATCTAGTTACCTGTAAAAGTGACTGTAAAAGGAAGGAATAAGTTACCCAAATATTCCTCAGTAAAAAATGGACACCCGAAATAATTGAAGGAGTTACTCCTATAATAGAGAAAATGATTAAACAAGGTATTTTGAGAGAAATAATGAGAAGTCCATGTAATTCGCCAATTATGGGCCTGAAAAAGCCTAATGGAATGTTTAGAATAGTGCAAGACCTGAGAAAGATAAACAAAATTGTTGTGTCATGCTGTCCTATTGTACCAAATCCATCTGTGATTTTGTATCAGATTCCTCATGATGCGGAATGGTACACAGTAATTGACCTGTGTCATGCTTTCTTTTCTATCCCATTGCATCATGACAGCCAGCAGATTTTTGCGTTCCGGTTTGGCGAACGTATTTTGGCATGGTGCCGATTCCCACAAGGGTATACAGAGAGCCCCTCAATATTTAACCAGATATTGAAAAAGTCCTTAGAAGATCTAGAGATGCCCGAGAGCTCAGTACTAGTGCAGTATATTGACGACCTACTTGTGGCGTCAAAAACTCGAGAAGCTTGTGTAGTGGATACCATAGCATTGCTAAATCATCTGGCAGGTGGAGGACTTAAAGTATCCCCATCGAAATTGCAATTCTGTTAGAAAGAAGTACAATATTTAGGCCACAAAATTGAAAAAGGACTGAGAAAAGTAACTGCAGATAGAATCAAGATAATAAAAGGAATGAGAGCCCCAATGACGCAAAGAGAAGTGATAATGTTTCTTGCAATGGTTGGATATTGTCGTCAGTGGATAAGTAACTTTTCCCTGATTGCAAAACCTTTGGTACGCCTGACGAGAAGTGATGTAAAAGACCCCATTGAATTAAATAAAGAAGAGTTAACAGCCTTTAAACAATTGAGAGACAGTTTGTGTGAGGCACCAGCACTTGGTATGCCTGACTATGAGAAGGAGTTTGAACTCTACTGCAGCGAAAGAAATGGATGTGCACTTTCTGTATTAATACAGAAACATGGAAAACTGAGGAGACCAATTGCATATTTTTCAGCTATACTGTAGCATTGCCTGGTTGTTTGAAAGCTGTAACAGCCACCTGTAAGAGTCTGGAACAGAGTGAAGGAATTTTGATGGGATATCCTGTGCGAGTGTTTGTACCTCATGATGTGGCAATCATTTTAACAAGGAGCCACACTCAGTTTATGACGCATAGTCGCCTGACTAAATATGAGAAAGTCATCCTAGGTGCAACAAATGTGAGCCTTGTAAGATTTCTGAATGTGAATCCTTCAACGTTATTGCCTGATGCTGAGAATGTGGAAGTCAGAGACGATGTGGGTTATGACTGTTTGGAAGTACTTGATTTCTGTACCAAACCACGTCCTGATATAAAAGATGTACCTTTGACAGAAAGTGACTATTTGATGTTTGTGGACGGGTCATGCTTGAGAACAGATGAAGGAATTCTGAGTGCAGCATATGCAGTATGCACAGTAGCAGCGGTATTGGAAGCGTCATGCCTAAAAGGAGTAAAATCAGACCAGGTTGCTGAAATTTTTGCGTTAACAAGAGCATGCAAGTTGGGAAAGAATGTGAGAGTGACTGTGATAACCGATAGTCAATATGGCTTCAGTGTAGTGCATGATTGTGGCCAAATTTGGTCCCAAAGAGGGTTTTTGACTTCAAGTGGAACCCCTATAAGGAATGCTGAAGTGGTTGGGAAATTGCTTGAGGCGATGCAGCTGCCTAAGCAATTAGCTGTTGTGAAATGTGCTGCACATTTGAAGACTGGAGATTACATTTCAGCTGGCAACCAGTTTGCTAACGATATGGCTTAATATTGCGCACGCAATCAGAACTCTGTAAATCGGGCAAAAGAAAAATAAATGAATTCATGTCCCTTGTTGTTTACTAATATTGTGAATACATGGGAAGAAGTGAGGCAGTTACAGGAAGAAGCAGGAGATGAGGAAATGAGACAGTGGGTAAAAGCAGGATGTACACCAAGGGAAACAGATCATATGTGGGTTTATCGGGATGGAAGACCAGTTATGCCTGACAGCATGGTGTCCGCCATGGCACAGATGTATCATGGACAAGCACATGTAGGGAGAGATGCAATGATTAGATTGTTCAAACAAACAAGGCATAATGCAAAATTCAGACTTGTAGCTGAGAGCCTTTGTACAAGATGCCTTATATGTCAACAGTTCAATCCTGGAAGAAAAACAGTGGTAAGTCTAGGAACGATAGTTCGAGAACGAGGGCCTTTCACTAGAATGCAGATTGACTTCATTGAAATGCCCCCCTGTAACCGGTTGAGGTATGTTTTAGTGATATTCTGTCTGTTTTCTAGATGGGTAGAAGTATATCCCACAAGAAGAAGTGATGGAATTACAGTAGCCAAACTACTAATGAGAGAGTTCATCCCTAGATTCGGGTTTCCGGTCACAATTGAGTCAGATAGAGGAAATCATTCCCATAATGAAATCATGAAGCTGATTTGTGAAGCATTAAATGTACAACAAAAACTACATTGTGCCTATCGCCCAGAGGCTTCTGGTGTGGTGGAACAAGTAAATGGCACCATTAAAAACAGATTGGGAAAGATGTGTTTAGCCACAGGTTTGAAATGGCCTGATGTCTTGCCTCTGGTACTCATGACTATTAGATCAATTCCAGATAGTAACACAGGTATGAGTCCCCACAAAATTGTGATGGGGAGAGCAATGAGGCATGTATTCATACCAGTCATCAAGCTGTTGCCTATATCTGATGACTTGGTGTTGGATTACTGTAAGGGGTTGGCTGACTCCGTTCATTCTGTGTTTCATCAGGTTGGATCGGATGCCTCCACCCTTGAAAAGAAGCCAGCTCATGATCTAAGCCCAGGAGACTGGGTGAGAATTAAAGTGCACAGAAGAAGGAACTGTTTGGTCCCACGTTGGGGAAAACCACGACAAGTGATTTTAACAACGACAACAGCTGTGAAGTGCGCAGGAGTAAAGAACTGGCTTCATGCTAGCCATACCTTGCGAATTCCAAACCCAGTGGATAACAAGGAAGGAGAGTACTTTGAAGAATCAGAAACTAGTTCTGAATCCGATACTGAGGACACAAGAACAAGACAAAATCCTGAAAGGGGGGAGTCAGAACCAAATTTGACTTTTGCTCCAGAGAACATTCCCTTGAGGAGGAAGTTGCAGATTTCTGACACCAGCTCAGACTCAGAGACTGTACAAGAACAGGTACATTCTGGAAAAGAGAAAAGCAGTGAGGAGACAATTAAATACATTTTCGATAAGGAAGTTCCTGATGGAAAGTTGAGGGAAATTCCACCTGAAGTAACAAAAGTAGATGGTCAGGTGTAGGCCTGGGCGGTAAATTCCGTTCCGCTCGCGGAATTTGCGCAATTTGCGTAATTTCGCGTTCCGCGGAGAACGCGAAATTGCTAAAAAGTCTGCTTTCCGCGATTTCGCGAAATTTTTGCTTGTTCGCGATCTCAAAATGCGTGTTCGCGAGATATTTCTCCCCGAGCACGCAAACAGCAATTGTGAACAGGAAAAAAGCATCGCGAACAAGCAATTCCGCGTGTTCGCGGAATTTCTGCGTGTTCGCGGAGATTTTTTACCGTTTCGCGGAGATTTGCGTAACGCAATTCCGCAAATTCCGCCCACCCCTAGTCAGGTGCCAGATACAGAAAGTGAGGGAAAGATTTTTGCGGAAGACTCCCAAGGAGTTGTAGGGAATTCACACATCCAGTTAGAGGAAGGGACGGTTAGTCAGCAGGAAGATTGTGTGGAAGAACCACGAGGAGGGACAGAAGTAGGGAAAATAAAAGAAGTGGTGGAAAGAAGAACAGTTGAAAGCAAAAGTCAAGTTGAAACAGAATCAGAGGACAGTGATGAAGAAGTACCAGAAGGTCGAATCCAGAGAAAGAGAGCATGGAGAGCTGAGAAAAATGAAAAGGGAACTAAATTGAAAAGATCAGCAAGAGATGAAATTTGGCAAAACAAAATAAAGAGATTGAGATACAGATTGACACGGGTAAATTCATCTAGTGTTGAACAAGTGAAGGAAGTAATTAGTCAAGAAAAATTGAAAGACGGGGGAAAAACGTCAGCAGAGGAAAATAAGAGAACTAGAAAACCTAACCAGAAGTATAAGTCGCCGGAATGGTCATATGTGGCACTGCCTGAAATAAAAGCAGAGGCGGATAGCCAAGGGAATCCAGAGGTGACTGTACCAGAAGTGGTTGAGGAAGACAAAGAATCAGAAATCCTGAGAGTTTTCTTGTCCGATATTGGAGAAGAGACAGATGTTCAGGAAGTTCTGTACCAAGATTATGAAAGAAAAGTGAAAGACGATCAAATGCCAAACTGAAGAGACCAAAAGTGATCCAAATTGAAAGACAATAATTTACTGGAAAAGATAGAACTGATAGAACCAAGTAGGTGCTTAGAGCCTTGGGTTAGACAAAACTAGTTGTGAAGTAGAAGAGGCTAAGTCAAAAGACACTGATCATTTTTCAAAATGGCAAACACAGGAAGTAGAAAAGCCAAATGTGTATTTCTTAGAATATGGTTTAAAATGTGTTGTTGTTGTACAGGATTACTAATGCTTCTATGGAGTATGTTGGCTTTAATGATTTCATTTAAAGTTACACTAGAAAAAATAGAAGGACATAGTGAGAATAAAACTAATGTAGAAAAGATTCAGAAAGTATATCCGACTAAAATAGATAGAAATTATTTACATAAAGACTGGTCTATAAATGATTTCTCTAACAATGTATTTTCAAAATTACTATACGAATATGTAAAGACGATGGACGTGAGGTACTGCTACGTCTGCATGCAGTTACCTGCATCTGTGTCTGAGGGAGTGACCTATCATCACCTCCCAGTAACATATGGAATAACAGGTAGTGTAAAAGCCAGTTTGTTTTACAAAATAGGGAAATTAGAATATTATTTTTCATATGTAGATAACATATTTTCACAAGTACCTGTAGTTAACAAATTGAATAAAGTAAAGCCTGCAAAGGTGTTAGGTGATTTTTTCTTAGAAACTAAAGAACTAACATTAGAGTCTATATTTAGAAATAATCTAACTTGCAGTTTAAAGAAGGAGGAAAGGATTTTCTTGGATATGGTTGAAGAAAGGAGACTAAAAATGCAATGGAAAATACCTGAAGGAAAAGAAGAAAAGACAGTTTGGGATGTTTAAAAAGAAAAACATTTGAAAGGAGAAGCTAGTCCAACAATGGCTTTAGATTGGCCTCAGAAAGGAAAATTGTGTATTAGAAGGAATCAAACTGCATATGATAATTATTTTGTAGGCACAAGTGATTGCCATGATACCTATCGAATCATGGGTGGATGGGGATTTAAAGGAGGAAATGATCCAGTCTTTCCTGGATTATATTTTATCTGCGGGAACAAAGCATATTATCGGTTATCAGGCCATTGGTTTGGCACATGTTATATAGGCCATAGATATTTTTCCCAAAGATATTCCATGTGGGAAGGGGAAGAGATGGTGTACATGAGTTAGGTAGTCAACTACCACGTAGAAAAAGAGAATCTTGGTCAGAAATTGTAGGAGACATTTTGGAGCATTGATACCAGCAGTGGGAATATCTCTGAATGCACACAAAATTAGAAAACTATCAACAGTAGTGGATCGCTTGTCAACAAGCACCACTGGAGGATTTTTATTGGTAAATACTGAGATGGTTGCCATGCGGGCCATGGTAACGCAAAATAATTTTGGCGAAAGAGGGTGGAGTCTGAGGAATGCTGAAAGTTCAACATTTTTGTACTTACATTCCTGACGAAAGTCAAGATCTAAAGACATACATTAAAAATATAACTGATTTGCATGAAAAAATTGCACCACTGGAGGTTGTAGGTGTTTGGGAAAAGATTGGAAAGAAATTCTCTTTTATTAAAGATTTCCTATTAAAATGAGGTAGTACATTTATAGGTAAGATCCTATTTCCATTAACATGTGTGATATTTATAGTATTAATTCTAAGACTAGGATGTTTATGTTGCAAAAGAAAGAAAATACAGAAAAACATAAAAAGAGTAGAATTAGAAGAGATGAAAGATAGTATGTATAGAAGAGCAAGAGAAGAAGAGATAGGTGAAACAGAAATATGAAATAATTCATTTCTTTTTATGAGAACATTTTACAAAATTTTAGGTAGTGTGGTGATATAATCACCAAAGGGGGGATTGATGGAGCAGGTAGTGAAACATTCTGTATAGCTCCTCTATTCTTGCATGAAAATACTAATTATATAATCTATTAACTATAATATTATTAAACGAGTGTTGCATGTATACTAATCAACATTATAAAAAAATAAACTACACGTGGGATTTGCTATTTGCACGGCTAAATAACTCTTATAACTAAAATCTGTACGCATATTAATAATAGTATATGTGGTAATAGAATATCGCATGATATGTTGCTTTGTGACGTTTGCATCTTCGTGGAGGATTGAAAAAAAGATGAATATAATGGCTTTAAATGTCGCTATATGCTAGATAAATACAAACACATAAAGGGATTAGTAAGGGGTTAACATTAGAATCATCATTTCTATGTATTAATTATTCTTTTGTGTTTGTTTCGCTTAAGTTGACATCTGGGCCTAATTCAAAATGGTGCCTGACACCGCACGCAGAAGTGGCGACCGTCTCGTGAGGCGCCGAGTCAACTGAGCATGACCAGACAGTATCGTGAACTTCTTAGCGATCTTTACTCATCATGTTCCCGGTCAAGGATAAGAATTTGGTGGTCTGCCAAGATAAGGGAACAATCAACCTTACAGTAAACCGGAACAAGCCGATACAAGAGTGGACTAGTGACCTCACTCCTCAAACTGTACTGAGAATCTGGGAATAAGAATCGGATGATCCCAACCAGCCAATCACCACTGTTCTTGACCTAAAAATGTATCATATTAACCTGGTTTTCATTATAAAAAGGGTAGTGGGTTAGGAAAAAATTAATTACCTGCGATGCCTTTTTCTTGATGGTCCAGATGCTGCCCGACCGCTTGATGACTGCAAACCTTTCCAAACCCCACAGGCTATGATAGATGCTTGCACGATTTCCGGTCCTTTGATAAAATTTGCGACTGTGACGTGCTGAGCAGAGGACTTTGGACTTTGAGCCTTGGCCTGCTTTATTCGGACAATTTATGACAAAACTCGGTTATGCAGAGCCAATGAATTAGAGGACCCCAGATAGCCAAAATTAGGTAAATATGATGTTCTGCGATTTTCTTCAATTGATCTAGAAATTCTAAACTTTGACGAGACAAATGCAAATATAAATTATTATGAAAATTTAGATAAACAAAAATTGATTAACAAGAAAATATGAGTTTGTGGTTTATCATTTAGAGAAATAAGGATTCTGATTCTTAAAATGTGTTTTTAGCTGGTTCTAAATCATCATCAACTAATCCAACTAATTGGTCCGCCGACCAAGTGGGTGAAGTGCCTTGATGTTTGAGAATAGGGATCTATAGGCGACGAATGTCAATGTATATAATGTAAATTAACTCTTCTCTCCCTATAGGTTATAAGGTGTTCCCCCGCATGTCCAGCGCTTGAATCACTCATCCTTCCTGTGTGTGTTGAATGGTGACATGTGTATGTTGGTGTTATGGGCCCCACCAATGACTGCGTGTATGAATGAGAGTGCGTGACGAAGTTTCTGCGACGCAGGGAGGATATTGGTATATGTTGTTTCCCATTTTCTCAGTCTCACGCTGGATCAATGGCATAAAATGCCGTATAAAAGAGACTTGCTCGGATGCAATCTTCTCAGATAACTCATAATACCGTAATAATTGTGTTTGTGAATACTAACGTTCATTACAGTTATACATTTAAGTTTAGGGGAAGCTTGAATATGTGTCGTACTAACAAGTAACCCGAGTGCGACTAAAATGGCTGCTAAAGCAAAATTCTTTAATGCGCATGCATCAACTACATCTACGTAGTAATGACGAGTACTTACTTGGAGGGAAATCTTTGCAGCTGTGCAATCGCTTTCAAGATGGCCACTTGGAACTCACATGTTAAAGCGCATGCTTTTGCTGAAACTAAACCATACAAATGTAATAAAATGATAACGCGAAAGATTTACATAAGTAGAGGGTGTTAGAGTAGAGATCGGTGGCATACAGTGAAATAATTTTATTTTGAATTTAATATGTCTCTTTCTGGCTTCTTTACTAGTTCATATTTTGGGCCTCAAGGGGTGACCGATGTACATACCCCACGTGGTCTCCACACAGGCGCACTTGTAACCCGCCAGGAACCATGACGATGTACTTGAACCTCAGCCAAGGACACGACCGCTACATGTCCTGGGAAAGAAGTTGTCTTCCTGACTGATGAATGAAGAAAACACTAAATGTATATTTTTGATCAATAAAAATGTGAATGCGGGTGGGAAATATAGCTTGGGAAAGTAAATTTAGGGGCGGGAACACTGAACAATAAGCGGAAAGAAAAGTATTAAAACTTAGCATGGTGTGATGATCATCTCTCCTTTTGTGTCCAATCAGAGTTAGGAGTTTCATATATTTGAAACATTTAGGGGTGGTACATGCCATTAGAAAAGTATAATTGAGGTAGTTTAGTTAGTAAAAAAAAACACAGAGGACCGCAGCGAGACCAGAATGCTTAGAGACCGGGATGCTGTCCGAGAACTGAATAAATGCTGAAGAAGAACCATTTTCTAGACTTGGAATTTTGAGCCAATTAATTAGAACATCGCAGAAGAACCGAGGAGACACAAAATAGAAGAAGATCGCGGAAGATCGAGGAGGAAGATAGTATCAGAGAGGGGTGCAACGCAGGCGTGGTATCTAGAAGAGGTCATCTATCCTGGCCCTGAATCCCGTCCTGAGCTTTTGTCACCTGATCTGTCCGAGGGGACCCATTCCAGCTCCTTGGCCAAGGGGTTGGTTCCACACCATCCTAGGTAACTATAATTCTGTGTAGTATGTCATTGTACTGCTCTCTCTGTTTTCTCCCTATTCAGGTGCTGTCATCGTAATAACTTTGTTTAACGATTATTCTGTCTTAACTTTTATTCCCTTCCTTATAGAAAACGGTGTTCTAATTGTATTTTGGTTCTTGGCTCACATGAATTTAACTAGATAAACATTTAAAACTCTCCGAGTCTGTGGTTATTTAAAGAAAGTTTTATTCTAGGCCAATTTTTACCTACAACAGTTAACTAAAAGGTCAATTGACCAGAGGAAAGTACATTCGGTCAGAAAGGTTTGGTAAGAAATAATAAGTTAAATTCATCTAACAGGTATTAGTACAACAAATTGACCCCAGCGGTATCTACTAGCCTATGTGAATGTGTGTGTGTGTTTATGGCCCCTGGTGAGTATATGGTAGTTGAGTACCTGAGGTTGGTAACCCACTGGATCACACTTCAACATAAGGCTTGGAAGCATTACCAAGACCTTACAACAGTTAGGACACTATACATATAGATTACACTCTTATTGCAATAGTATCTTGTAGTACCACATAAGGTTTGGGACATTTGAACAACGGAGACTACAATCAATCAACAAGACCACAATCAACAAAACATGATATAAAGAAATACAACAAGCATAAAGCCAACGTCAGGATCATGGCTCAGTAAGGCTTTGAGATGAGATCAAGTCCTTACGAGTACTAAGGGATTGTCACACGCAAGACGCGCAACAAATAAAGTCAAGAATATCCACAACCTACAGGAAAGTCCTCTACAATAACTGTAATCAAAAGATAATGCCCAAAAATAAAGGAATTGCAGTGGGGGTACTTATCTGAGTGGGATCCATAGCAGCCCAGTAATTGTGAACGAGAGCCGAGAGAGAAAAGACAAAGAGCAGCAGTACCGCTCTGGCAAAAATCCTCGATGCGAAATTTGTGGATTGCTGGGGTAGGGTTCATATACAGGCTGGCGAATCAAGATGGCCCCCACCAACTCAGCGGGTTGCATGGCGAGAGCCCCAGCTGCATCGGGCCTTCTGTGCAGCAGCGTAGAGGAGCTCAGGCTCAGCCGCTAAGGGCCTGCCAGGCATAGAGAGTGAGCGAAGCCCCAGCCTCTGTAGGGCTGGTCCTACCCTTCTTTGGATTCCTCAGGAGCCTGCAACGCCTGGAGGAAAGAAAATAAGGAAAACAAGACACAGCACAAGAGGGCACACCACACTATCACAACAGGTACACTTTGTATGCCCAGAATAGGTGTGATGTGTGGTAAGTGGTAGGGGGTGATTTATAGTTGCACAGTGTGTGCTTGTGAAGGGGCAATGGAGTGGGGCGCCAAAGCAATTTTCTTAGGGATTAAATACATTACCTGTAGAGAGCCACCTGTCTGATTAGCCCAACCCTATTAGATAAAGTATGAGGTATAGCAGCCCGGGGGACTCTGACATAACTACAGCGAGAGTGTTGTAACCAGAGCCAGTTAAAAGAATTACGGTGCAAATTCACCCTAACCGCTCCTGGATCTGTCACACTGGATTTGTTCTCCTCTTCTACTGCTGAACTCCAGGAATAACAGATGGCGTGGTGAGGGCAGAATAATTATTTATAGCTAAGTCCCAACCTACTGTCTCTGACCTGTCGACATTATGTCTTGTGGGCAAGACGCTCACTAAGCATCATGGAACATAACGTTTCATGGCCTGCTGTAAAGAAAATAAAAAGACTCTGAAACTCATCAACAGTCAAATATCAACATACATTGTTTTTTTAATAAGCGCATTGCTCTTACTTGGCCATATGTACAACAGTTCACCCTGTGCCACCATGCAGAAAACGATTTGCTTATCTGTTTACAATAAGTTGCATCATAAGCATCATTCTCAGGTTTCCCTGTGGTACATGTTCATTCAGTTCTGTTGTAAAGCTGCGTGGCCTGTGCTCTCCTGGCAGCATTCACTGTTCTGAGTTTTCTTACCCTCTTGTCAAGTGTGACAAGGACCTGGCTGGCACTACTTGGAGGAACAGGACTCACAGCAGGGTGGTTGGAGCCTTCTCTGTCCCTGAGGCTCTGGTCAAGAGGCCAGAGAGCTAGCCCTTGAAGTCACTCTGGTAAGCCTGGGTTCATGCTGGTTCATCCCAGTCCTTCTCACTCAGGTAGCAGTTCAGCAAAATAGCAGTCCTTCCTGCAGCAGAGCAGCACAGCAGTCTTTCTTTTCGGTCTTCACTGGTCCAGATGTGTACTAAAGGGTTGGGTGTGAGGGTCCAATATTTATACTTGGTTCCAGAATTGAAGTGGGAGAAGCTTCTAGAGTCCACCCTTTACAGAGGTGGCTGAAATTTCCTGCCCTGACCCCAGCTTGTCTGGGGCACAAAAGATTAGTGAAACCCTTTGTGAGTGTGCGGAGGCAGAATCTTTCTGATGTGCAAGAGTGGTAGGTGCCGGCTTCTCCACCCCCATCAAGTCAGAGATGGACCATCCTGCCAATACTTATTCCCTCCTTTGTCTTACTGTCTGGGAGCAATACACAAAGACCAACTGCCTGCAACACTTAGTCATGTGGGCCAGGATACAGGCTGCAGGCACCAAAAGGATGGGACTAGAAATGGCACCTTTCTAAAGGTGGAATTTTCAGATTTGTTACTTAAAATCCGACTTTTCCATTAAAGAGGGTTTGAAATTACAAGTCTTCAGATATGAAGCTCAACATTCCTACCTGCTGCCAATAGAAAGCTATTACTTATTAAATGTAATAAGGTAACCAAAAGTTATTATATGGGAGAGGTGGGCATTGCAATTGGGAAAACTGAATTTAAGAGGTTTAAACTAGCAGGACATGTAAAGCTGAAAAGTTCCTGGCCATCTTTATAAATACAGTGCACACAACCCTCTGAGTTTTGTAGGGCCTACCCTAGGGTGACATATATCTATTAAAAATGAAAGGTTATTTTGCCAGAACGAAATGGCACTTTAAAACTGCTCATACAGGCTGCAATGGCAGGCCAGGAACGTGTTTAAAAGGGCTACATAAGTGGGTGGCACAATCAGTGCTGCAGCCCCACTAGCAGCATTTAATTTACAGGGCCTTGGTACAGATAGTATCATTTTACAAGGGACGTACAAGTAAGTTAAATGTGCCCATTGGATGGAAGCTAATGTTACCATGTTTTAGGGAAAGATCAGGAGTACTTTAGCACTGGCTAGCAGTGGTAAAGTGCTCATATTCCTACGGTCAGCAAAAACGAAGTAAGCAAAATGCGAGGATTGGAGACACAAGAATGGGGGACAACCATACCAGGGATGTCAGGTCTAACAGCTTATAAAATTATTATTTGATTTTAAGAGTCTGGGTTTGAACCTAAAGTAAGGTTATTCTGTGGAGCAAACAGGGCAACCCACTGTAGTGTCCACCGGACATAGGACACTGATACTGGGCCTGGTTCACATTACTCTTTATTTAATAGGTCCTTCCTCTTCCCTCGCCTACACTGCTCTGCCCGCTCCCGGGCATTCCTGTCCCCTCCCCTGATCCCGCCTCCTACTAGCCTCCCCAGCCGAGGAGGTCCTAGCGCCCCACAACAGTGCACAACATTACATCTCCCCCTTTCTTGACAAATGAGTTAGTCCAAATCTCTACTAAATAACCCAAAACATATTATCACATAGTTACAGTTCCTCATTCAGGCGCCTCGGTTTATTAATAGTTCGATGGGGCCGAGTCTGGATGTCGGGACGGTCAGGTTCTCCTTCATCAGGGGTCACTCTGGACTGTTGGTCATGGGTTTCGGTGGCACTAGACCTAGTCTCTCCAGTGACGGGCCCTTGAGCACCTCTTTAACTTTAGGACTGCACTTCTGGAAAGGCGCCACATTTCGGTTAATTCTTTCCTCATCAGACTCAGCAGTAGTCATGGTTCCCTTCTGTCGAATGACTACTACTGGAACTTTAGGATGGCAACAGTTAGTTGTCTTTGGTTGATCTTGTTTTGCAAGTGCTAAGTCACCTCCGTGAGTCGAGGATGGTGCAGCTTTTCTGCGATGATCTGCAGATGTCTTCATTTCCTCTTTCTTGGATGTGTCAGTGACAGTGATGTCATTGGAATCAGAATCATGGGATGCAGTTCGCTCATTCCAGTCAACCATGGGTATTCTAGTGCACACTGGACGGCCCAGCATTACAGTCGCAGGACACTTACCCGTGCTAGAATGAGGCGCGTTTCTATACGCCCGCAGAGCTTCATTTAGAAACATTTGAGTGTCGTGTTGCATCACTTCAGCTTGTCGAACTGCCTTTGTTAAGATAGACATGACCCTCTCATCCATTACGTTGGCCTGTGACCACCGTGATGTCATTTTGCGATGCTTGAAGTTAAGATCCTTGGCAAAATCCGCAAAGTCTCGACTATTGAACGGAGACCCATTATCCGTTATCACTGTTTTGGGAATACCCCAGGTGGCGAACACTTCATCGAGGACAAGTATTGTGCTGGATGCTTTGGTTGACGCCGTGAATTGGGCTATCGGAAAACGTGAACACTCATCCATGATGACCAGGATATATTGTCCAGATTTAAAGGGTCCAGAAAAGTCGACCACAATCTGCTGCCACACACCTTCTGGCACCGGTGACATTTGCAGTGGCGCGGAGGGATCAGGTCGACTGACCAGTTGACATTTGAGACAGTCCTCCTTCACGTGCTTGAACGCGGCAAGTTCATGTCTGTCACTTACGCTGTTTGAAGTGTCGACATCGGAGTGTATCCAGTTATTATTTTGTCTGTGATACATCACGTCTTGCAGAGCACTATATTCCCCAGTGGCATCTACGATGGCTTCCAGTGGAACTGCTGTCGGTCGAGCCGTCTTTCCCAGGCCAGCAACTGGCTTTGGAGGTCTTTGAGCCACCTCGAGTTCATCATCCATCTTGTACAAGATGTCCACTAATTTTAGCCGCTCAGCAGTCGGAAGACTCAGAAGGCAGTCGGCCTCTGGCCCTTTAATGGCATGGATGTAGGCAGGGATGGTGCGATCTTGGTACGTGAGGTGTGTTAAGAACTTTCCCAAGCAAGGGAGGGGCTTCTTGGACATCCATGTGTAGACTCTCACGTGAGCGGGCTTAACGGCGGAGGAGACTTCATCCTTTGATATTCCAACACTGGTATGTAATTGAGGGAGGCTCCGCTGTCCATCACGAATTTGGCCCAGTGCGTACCAATTTGGATGTTGAGCCTACGATGTTTCTTCAATCCGTTATGGTCAGTGACCATCCATACGTATTCATCACTGTCCTGCGAGATGGAAGACAGTGACCTTGAATCTGGAGAGGACGTGTGTTGAGATTGATGGCCTCGGTGAGACTGACGGCTAGAGCAAGAAGACCCTGTTGATGAATCTCTGCGATCACGTACTGCTTTAGCCTGATGACGCATGCTCGGGTACCGGGATGACCTTTCCTGATCTTTATGTTTGCGTTTCCTGTAGTTCCCACAGACATTTTCAAAGTGGTTCTCCCCTCCACACTTCCAGAATGACTGACCCATGGCGGGGCATCCCTCCGTGTGAGGAAATTCATATCCACCGCGATAGCACTTAAGATGCCGTTCTCTCCGTCTGTTGTTGCCACTGGAGCTACGATGGCGCAGACGCACTGGCTGTTGTTCCCTCCTGGCCCCCGACGACCTGGATTTTGCCGGAGAGCGTCTACGTCGTTTGTGAGATTGAAGTCTGAAGGCTAGCTCGCGCTTCTCACCTCTCCTAGCTTCCATTTTTTTTGCATGTTCTTCCGCTTGATCCTTCACACGCGTCATCTCTTCGATGTCATCCAGTGAGTAGCTCTTCTTCAACAGTTTCTGCCTCAGTGATTCGGACTGACACCCTTCAATGACCCTCAAACGAAGGGCATCCTCAGTCGAGAAGGAGTCAAATTCACAATAGCATGCCAGACGTCTAAGGTGGGTGATACACGTGCACATAGGCTCATCTTTTTCTTGAGAGGCAAGATTAAATGTGTATCTCTCATAATCGATATTTCTTTTGTGCAGAAATTTCCTGTTGAGTGCTGCACACACAGCTGTGTACGACGCCGCATCGGCGGCGGGTAGATCTTTTATTATTTGCCCGACGTCTTTGCCTATTAGGTTGCGTAATGCTATTAGCTGTTGACCAGGATCCATCACTTGCGACCCTTTCATAAAGTCTTCGAAATCCTCGAACCATTCTTTCCACCGGAGACCCATTTCTCCGCCTGTTTCCAGGACCAGCTGTTCGGGTGGGCGTAGAAATGACACTCCGAGCATTCCCATCTGCCCAGCGGTGGCTGACGTTGACCCCGCTCGGCTAGTCGGTGAATTAGACATGGTGAGGACCCCGGCCTTTAGTTGAGATTCTTACTTCCTTGACTATATGTGTCTCGAGGTCTGTTTATTTTGTCAGTGCGCGAGTGCCGCTCAGGTATGCAGTTGCGCTGGCCACTCCTTACTGACTCTGAGGCTTTCTTGATTGACTTTACCAGTGCTTGATGACTCCCAGGCCATTCACTTGCATGTACCAATGCTTGATGACCTGGTTCTTCGGTTCGCTTCTTTAGTTGGTTTCGCCAATGCTTAATGGATTTTCCACCATTCAGTTGCATTTACCAATGCTTGATAACTTTTCCACCATTCAGTTGCATTTACCAAGGCTTGATGATTTTTAATCTCTCTATTGCGTTTTCCCTTGAATCTGCCAGTGCCGACTCCCAGGCCATTCACTTGCATGTGCCAATGCTTGATGACCTGGTTCTTTGGTTCGCTTCTTCGGTTGGTCTCGCCAATGCTTGATGGATTTTCCACCATACAGTTGCATTTACCAATGCTTGATAGCTTTTCCACCATTCAGTTGCATTTACCAAGGCTTGATGATTTTTTATCTCTCTATTGCGTTTTCATTTGAATCTGCCAGTGCTTGATGAATTTCTAGGACATTTTGTTGCATTTACCAATGCTTGATGACTTCCAGGCTTTCCAGTTGCATGTATGTGTGCTTGGTGCTGATTTCTGGACCTCGCCTGACTTTAAAATGGCCGCCAAGGATTCCTCACAGGGGATTGGTGCAGGCGCCTGATTCAAAGATGGCCGCCTAAAACCACGCGCCCCTCGTGATGCAGCCACGCACACACCGGCAGAATCGTCTCAGGCAAACGGGCTTCATCCAGCACTCGGACCAGAAGGAAGGCACTCACCCACAGGTAAATGGGGCACAGGAGACACGCGACTGGGGTGGGCACCCAAATCGTCCTTTCGTGCAGGGACCGTGAGACCTTCACGCCACTTCACCGTCCAGGGGCCGCAGATGTCCTTCTCACTCGCAGCCACTCTCGCGTCGGGGCTCTCAGCAACCCGCAGGCGGACGGCACTCCAGACGCGACCGGGCTGGGCACCCGCGTCGCAGCCCGCCTTATCGAACACGGTCGGGGTAGGCTCCCACACCGGGCCACGTGAATGCAGAGGCGCACACCACACTCGCGCGCAGCTCCTCCAGGCCACCTCGTCACAGGGCTCCACACCGCATGGGCCGTGGCCACCCTCATCGCCAGCTGTAGTGTCCACCGGACATAGGACACTGATACTGGGCCTGGTTCACGTTACTCTTTATTTAATAGGTCCTTCCTCTTCCCTCGCCTACACTACTCTGCCCGCTCCCGGGCATTCCTGTCCCCTCCCCTGATCCCGCCTCCTACTAGCCTCCCCAGCCAAGGAGGTCCTAGCGCCCCACGACAGTGCACAACATTACACCCACTATTTTGTAGCAAACTCTAGTAAACAATTATATGTGTCATCAAGCCCTGAAGCTTCTGACATAGTTGGTTGGCTAGTTTCTCAGCAACTATTTGATTTTTTTTTCATGAAAAATGAGCAGAAATTGATAGGCCATCGATAAAATTCGATAAAAATCTAATGTAAGACATTCCCATATGGAATACTTCGAAACTTCAGCCACCATTTTTCTTGAAAATGCGTCAGTGTAAGTTGTCAGGTTTGCCATGAAAATCATGAAAGTGCTTGCCGTCGTCTGTGTTTAATTATTGTTTGTAACATCTCAACCAGTCTACTTTCCCTTTTTTTAATTAGATTTATGTTTTTGTATAACAGATTGTAGGTTTATCAGCCTTTTGTTCCTCCACCTCTAAGTCCTAGCACGTCACAGTTGCCTCCTTAACTGTGACTTTATCAAGACACAAACCTGATCTAACCAATATGGCCTAAACCTACTATCAGTTTAAATAGAACATTGGTGGGCCACTTTAATAACTGTAATCAAGTCTTTTTCTACACATTTGTGAATAATAATCTATTATCTTTGTAGAGCAGGTGAACTGTATACATGTATACATCAATCAAAAACTTGACAGACCTCTCACAAATCGTTTGCAAGTGAAGATTACAATTGCAACTTTCTCTGAGCACAGAAACCAGAGGAGAATTACTCCTGTCCAGTTAAATCACTAGGAGCCCTTGCAAGGTTCGGTGCCTTGGACAGAAGCACTGTGATCACTACCTGCTCTCTCTACTTCTTCAAAAATTTAGGGGTAGGCAATAAATTCTGCTACGCCGGTGGAGTTAGCAGAGTTTTGCCCATTCTGTTTTATGCTTGTAAGGCGGAGTTATGGCAAAACTCCGCAAACTGCTGCATGGCAGAGTTTTTTTATCACGTGTGGCTCGCCATCGTTAAGTTGGCTAGTGAGAATTGGTGTCCCCTAGCACTATTTGTGGATGATAGAACGGCACCAGGCAAGATTTTATCAACACAGGTCATTGCGACCATTCACAACTGTTCACGGTGAGAAAGCTGCTTTTCGAAGAGAAAATCTGCTCAAGCAGCAGCAAAGAAGCAGTGCCCTTTGGCATGCCACGTGGTACAGTTTGCGCTGATTTTACAGCTCAGATTTCGAGCTCTCAGATGCAAAAATTCAGCACGAGCAGTGCAACGTATCAATTTCGTCCCACTCGTGGAACTCCGCAGAATCTTGTGGAATTTTTTTTGTGAAATCTGTTTTATTGCTGTCAGAAAGTATACATACATAAAAAAAAAATACATGCAAAGCAAGTAGCAACCGTGTGAACAAGGGACATTCTGGCGGGTCCTGGAGTTGCGTTCTTGGGAAAGTAATGAGGACCGTGGGGTCTTGTCCCCACACTGTATGCATATGCCTGTGGACTGTGTCCCAAAATTTCATGGCTGCACCAGTGGGGTTGTCCCAGTAGCGGGAGGTAAGTTGCCACAAAAGTATATGTCTGTCAGTGTCCATGAGAACATGTTAACCAGAAGGGAAGAGGAACTGGGAAAGGAAGGGGAGGGACATGGTGGGGGCCTGGGGTGTCCTTGCTTAAGCCAAGGCCGCTGTCCATAAACATCTTAGGCGCATGAGCAGTGACAAAGGAGGATACGATTAGTGGACTATCAGGGAAGGCAGCCAAATGGAGGGTCTCTCTCGTGAGGAGCCACCTGCAGGGCTTCCCTCTAAGAGTGCCTTCTCTCGTGGTAGCAGGGCATCTTCGAAAAGCTGCAGTGTGCGCAAGCGTGGGGGATGGAAGCGGCAGTGTTCTGTTTTAGAAAGATGCTGATTTAAAGGTAGCCATACTCTCGTGGAGCGAGTATAAGTATGTGTGATGCGGTTAGTCAGGAGTTCCATGGCCATGATGACCACAGGCGAGTGAGCCACAATGGCACCAGGGGAGTTGAGGGCTTCTTCCACTGGGGCGCAATTAGCTGCTTGGCAGCCCCTATTATTTGTAAAATTAGGCCCCAGTCGGAATGTGTCATGCCCTTGAGAGTTTGGGGCCAAATCCCTAAGATGAGGACCTGCGGTATGTTTGGGATGGGAAATCTCACTGCGTCTTTAATATGGCTCAGCACCTCCTTCCGTAATAGAGTTAACCTAGGACAAGATCATCAGATGTGGATATAAGAGCCTATATCAGAGTCACTGCACCAGCATATGGGTGAGTAAGCAGGGAACATCTTTTTAAGTCGGGAGGAGTGTGCTACCAGTGGGTCATCACCTTATAAGCAGTCTCCCATTAGGCGATGCTGTGTATATCCCGCCACAACTGTTCCCAGTGCGCTGAAGGAATGTCCTCTGAGGAATCAGAGAGCCATTGCCGTTGATTAGTGTGAGGGGGTAGCAAGTTGGAGTGTTGCAGGACTCGGTACGTGCAGGAGATCAGTCCCTGCGAGCCCTCAAAGGCCCGCACTAACGTCTCAAAGGGGGTAAGTTGGCACATGGCCCCTTGCATGTGTGTGGGTGCGTGCAGCCAGTGGCAAAGTTGATAGTAGTGCAACCATGTTGTGACTGGAAGGGGGAATTCTTGCTTGCATTGGTCAAAAGACCTAATGTTTCCCCCTCGAAGAGATCGCCCAATGTGCAGCATTCCCCGGTCGCCCAGGCTGGAAAGGAGTTGGGTTGTAAGGCCGGGGGAAGCTCGGGTTTCAGGCCAATGGAGTGTTAGGTGAGGGAAAGTGGTAAGGGCCCTGCTCATTGCCAATTTATCTCAAATGTCCAAGACAGCTCTCATGGGGGTAGCGATGTAGGCGCTGAGTGGTCGCAAGCGCTTTGGGAACCAGGCCAAGTTCCACAGGGGCCTATATGCCACTGCCCTATCCATATGAAACCAGCGTGTCTCGTTCTCGTGGACCACCTACTCCGATATGAAACACAAGTGTGTCCCCCAGTAGTAGACAAGGAAATTAGGCCAAGCGAGCCACCCCCCGGTCCCTTTGGAACATTACAATTTTAATAGAGCATCTTGGATTACCCCTACCCCAAATGAAGGAGTTGACGTCCCTCTGGAGAGTAACAATTTCTGCTTGGAGAATGGGTGTGGGAAGGGTTTAGAAGAGATAAAGCACTTTCAGCAATATAATCATTTTCACTGCGTTTAGGCGACCTAGACACAATATCGGAATCGGTTTCCAGCGTCTTAGGTCTTCCTGGACAGAGCGCTGACATTCTGGCCACTTGGCCTGGGACCACGAGGACAGCGAAGGAGTAATATTAAGGCCCAGATAACAGCCGCCCTTATGAATGGGGTGTGGGAGCATAGTTCTAGGACCTCCTGTGAAGAAAGGGTTAGATTCAACACATGTGACTTTGCTATATTAACTTTGAGGCCTGAGACCCGCGCAAACTTGTGGAGGAGGGAGATGAGTGTCGGAAGGGAATCCCAAGGTGTGCAATAGATCGTCCGTGAACAAAGCGACCTTGTGTACCTCCCAACCAAAGGAGATACCCTGGATCACAGGAGGTCAGCCAGGGGTTATTGCAAGGGGTTTAACTGCTAAGACTAAGACCAAAGGAGATAACGGGCATCCCTGACGGGTGCCTCTTTGAATCTGTACGGGGGGGGGGTACGGAGTCCATTAATCCCTATTTGGGCCGAGGCGGACATGTAGGATGCCATGATCCAGGAGACCATGCTTGTCCCAAGTCCGATTTTCCGCAAGACCGCTCTGAGAAAGGCCCAGTCCATGCTATCAAAAGCTTTCTCAGCATCCAGAGGCAGGAGACATGCTGGGCTATTTCGCCTCTGAGCCTTTTCCACCACGTGGGCTATGCAGCTGATATTATCTGCCCCCTGAAAATGCTGTATGAACCCCACTAGTAGGATTCCAGTCAATGTGCTAATAAAATAGTATATATTTTGGCATCTGTATTGAAAGGAGATATAGGACAGAAGGATGCGCATGATATTGGGTCCTTTCCTGGCTTGGGTATAAGAACTATCTTTGCGCCGGTCATTGTGGGAGTCATGTTAGTACTATCAGAGAAAGAATTGTAGAGGGCAAGAAGGTGGTCTTGAACGTGACGGAGAAACATGCAGTAGAAGGGCCCGGGGTCTTGCCAGTCGGCAAGCTGTTCAAGGCCCTGTGAAGCTCATCTAAAGAAAATGGGGCTTCAAGAAGATCCTCGATTTCCACCTGATGCATGTTGCCTTGCTCATAGAGGGTGTAGAAAAAGGCCTGTGATGCCCGTTGTTTGTCAGATTCAGAGGTCACCCACGAGCCGTCCTCAATTTTCAGTTTAGAGATGTGGGCCCGCAAGATGCTTGTGCGGAGTCGTCGGGCCAGGAGAGAACCAACTTTGTTGCCCCGTTCATAATACTTTTGCTTTAAAGCTAGCAGCGAGTGCTCTGCTTCGTTGACCCGCAATGCCCTAAGTTGGCCGAGAAGGGAGACCAAACGCTTCTGTTGCTGACATGTGGGCTTTGTGTGGTCTATTTGTTCTAGGGCCTTTATGTCCCTAGACAACCCTGCCTCTACTAATCTGGCTTCGCTCATCCTGGTGATGATGAGAGAGGTGATAGTACCCCGGATGGTCACCGGCAAGGAATTTATTTCGAAGTAGGTTTGAATCCCCTGTCCTATTTCTGCCACATTGACCTGGTCACGCAATATATGAGGGGGGAGGTGCCAGCTCAGCATGAGGAGAGTAGGCCTCCCGAGGCCACCCAAGGAGATCTCAATATGCGTGTGGTCCAAGACAGAAATATTCGAGATAGTCGCCGACTCAAATGTCCGAATGAGGGATTGCGAGATGAAGAATAGATCAATGTGTGAATACGAATGATGGACGTGAGAAAAGAAGGTAAAGTTGTGTTCGTCAGAAGCTTTGTAACTCCAGGCATCTATCAGGCCTAGGGCTGTAATGTCTCTCTTTAGCTCTGACGACATAGCCCCGGTGCTCTGGAAGGATGCTGCACTGTGGTCGAGCAGAGATCCCATACCAATGTGAAGTCCCCCCAGAGGATCACGTGACCCTTTTACTGTGAAACAAGGCTCTTAAGGACATTCCAAAGGCACGACTTCTGAGATTGATTGGGAGCGTATACATTGATCAAGGTTAGACGTCTACCTTTGATTAGAGATTTGAATTTTAAGAACCGGCTATGCCTGTCTTGAGTGAGGTGTGTCCTTTGAGGCTAAGGCCCGCTTTGAGAAGGATAGCTATCCTAGCCGTTTTAGAGAGTGAAGAAGCCCAGTATTGATTAGAGTATTTCGTGTGTGCCATGCAACATGTGTTGGATCACGTTAGATGTGTCTCTTGGAGAAAAAAAATTTGCGATCCTACAACAGAAGGTAGTGCCAGATATGTTACCCCTTATTGGGGGCGTTCAAGCCTTTGACATTGAGTGAAAGAAGTTTAAGCTGTGTCATAAATACTTAGTTGAGAAGGAAAAGCAAACGCATGTAGGCTATATGGTGCAGATCTTAAGGGGAAAGAGCGGAGAACGCAAGAGAAGCAATGAGGCCCAACAAGTTGCCCCCTGTCTCTTTATTCGACCTGCTGGGAAAGGTGTTCAGCATGTCCGTTAAGATTGCAAGAGAGGGAATCAGCTGAGCTAGGCAACTGGGTCTTCACAGTCCCGATTGTGGGCATATTCATTGTCTATGATACGTAACGTGAAGATGTGGGTGTGGTGGGTGGGGGGTGAGCTGGTGATCGACCCCCATCCAGAGCCCTCATGTGTTTAATAATTTCTTGTTCAGCTTCTGTAGATGAGTCACTTCCTCGTTGGGTCTTGGTTTTGGACCGTGGCACGGTGGTCCAGTCTGGGCGAAGTGGATTTTAGACCGGGCATTCGGTGAAGTAGGGCTAGAGGGGCAGACGTCCTCAGGGATCTGGAGTAGTTGCTGATCCTCCCGCAGGGACTGTATGGACTTCCATCAGCCTTTCCATGTAAAGGTCAGGGCAAATGGATGACCCAATTGATATTTAAGATTTATTTCTCTCAGTTTATCTGTGACCTGCTTGAATTCTGTGTCGTCTCAGTGTAACGGGGATATATCTTGGAAGATCTGAATATGGTGCCCTTCATAGGTCAGATCCGGGTTTTCCCTGGCGATACGGAAGATTGCCTCCTTCTCCGTAAAGAAGTGGACTCAGGTGATGATGTCCGGTACGAGGCCTGGGTTAACACGCGGGCCGCGACTCGGTGTGCCCTATCCAGGGCTAGCAGGGAGGCATCTTCATCACCTCTAACTTCCTGGAGGAGGTCCGCTTTGTATATCATGATGTTTTACCCCTCCACACCCTTAGGGACCCCTCATATACGGAGGTTGCTCCTCCTAATCCTATTTTCTAAGTCCTCCTGCCTTATGTGGAGTTCTATGTGTTGCTCTTCTAGCATGGACATCCTGCACCAAAGGTCTTCTTGCTCCTCTGTGCATGTGTTGTGAGTTCATTCCAGCTCATACACCGTGCCCCCAATCTCTAGTACATCGTCCTTTAAGTCCCAAAGGGGGAGTCCTAATCTTGCGTAGGAGGTATTGCACTGTGTAGATGAATCCGATGATTGCTCCACTTGCAGGATATAGAGTAGTGAGCAGCTCGTTTTCCACCCACCTATCTCATAGGTTCCGAACCTCAGCGAACAGATGCCCAGCAGGTGGGTAGCAGGTGCCCCAGGTCAGCCACGGTACATGGGGCACCAGAGTGCTGCGGTGTGTCCCCCCCACAGCGGGATGCAGAAGCTGATGCCTCTAGTAGACAAAAGGTGTGGCGACTAAGGCCGGGGCATTCACGCTAGCGGGGAGGGGGCCAAGACAGGGTGTAGCCTCCTTCAGCATGTACCCGCAAACAGATCTCTATTGTCCCAGCGGTGAAGGGGGGACCACCCACCACTGCCGCCCAGGGGCTCTGCAGATCACCAACACCCAGCCACAAGGATCAGGTCAGTTGAGTGAGGGCAGTGGGCTCACAGGCGCCGCTCGATCGCACAGCCAATCGCTCCCCTGCCCTAATGGACCCAACCGCAGCCTCCCAGCAAGGCAGTACCACGTTGATGTTGATGCAGCCAGTTGTGGCGGCCGCCACCATGCAGGGCCCCTCAATCACCACACTCCGGTGGATCACGGGCAGTCATCAGATTCAGGCAGGCTCAGGGGAAGCCCCACAGGCGAGCCTCCAAGCCCCCACAGTGCTAGGGAAGGGAATGCAGCTCCGTCCAGCGCTGTTAGGGACTCGCCAGTGCCAAGGCCGCAGGTCGCCTATAGAGAAGGGGAGATCAGGGGGAGGTGGCAGGGAGAACACTCGCCACGTGAACACACAGCCTATCACACCCCTCACCCCACCGGTTGCATCAACAGTGACTCCGCTTGCAGACTCACCATGCATAGGCTATGGCAGCATTGAGGTTCTCTGCTTCAGTGTCTCGGGGGCCCGATCTCAAGCCACTCCGTCGTGTGGATGCACCAGGAACAGCGATAGGTGCGCTTACTGCAGCCTCAAGGGTATCTCATGAGACCAAGCGAGGCCCCCGCACTGTCCGCCCGACTCCCAGGGCACACGTCTAAGCCCCGTGTGCGGGCAGCAGGCGGAGTCAGCGAGGGCCTCAGGGACTGCAAAATGGCACCTTCGGCTGCCGGAAGATGAGCCGTCTGCTAGGCCGGGCTGCCAAAGGTAGGGTCTCATCCTGTTTCTCCCTGCCTGGGAGTGGTATTCTGATCCCTGTGGGTGGCCAGCAGTGGAGCGTTCATTGGGCCCCCAGGGCCGCCTCGCGTCCTCTGTGCCTGACCCCAAGATGGTGGGTCCGGCCTCCCCTCATCACTGGGAGCACCGTCTAGAGCCTCCAACTCCACTCCAGGGGCACCATCCACGCCAAAAGCAGAGTCTGGGTGTTCAGTGAGAAGGCGCCGGTTCAGCCCCGGACCTCCGAGTCCCGAGGCTGATGGATTCGGTATGGATGGCTGCGGGAGGACGGAGACACCGCAAGGTTCATCCTACTCCATCGGCTGCCTGGCCACGCCCCCTCTTCTGGAATTTTTAAGTAACTCCACTGAATTCCGCAGTGTGAAGCTCTGTGAGTTCCATTGAGCCCGAGAAAAATTTAACATACATTCAATGTGGCAATATTAATTGCTACTTAGGCAATTTATTAATGAAAAGTAGGGACATTTGGGTTACCTGCCTCAGTTTATGCATTTACAATTATAAACCCTTAGGGAACTATTAGTGAGGCTTTTTCCATCACGCTTGCATTGTGCAATGTGCAGGAGCGTCTCAAACTTTAGGACAAATTTTTGAAGCCACGCAAAGCCACTTTGCATGGCTCTGAGTGGCTCCAAAAATCTGGAGTAACGCAACGCAGCACAGATCACTGCATTATTCTGCCTTGGGAAGACATTCCATGGGCGTTGCGTGGCTGTACCGACACAACTCCCATGGATTTTGACACATCCCCAGATTGTATATCTGGGGATATGTCAACATTTTACACCTTCCCAAGGGAGGCGTAACGAGGAGAAATATTTCTATTTTTTCTAGTTTCTTCCTCTTTCTGTGTGAAATGTATTCCTTAGCACACATAGAAAAAGGAATATGCCTTCCAGGACTGTTTTTGTGCAGTAAGGTTTCCTTTCCTGCACAAAAACAATCCTGCATGCAATGCAGGCACCCTTGCATCATGGTACAAGGGTGCCTGCGTGAGCGCTAGGCAGCCCATTGTGTGCCAGCACATGGGAAATGCCAGGAATGTGCCATATTCCATTAAATACTGTGCATTCCTGCCCTTTCTCTGTTACACATTGCAACACATAAATGAGCCCCTTACATATCAAGATTTTAAAATTATGTCAAACCTTTTACACCAGGAGCAAGGCCCCTGCATTTTGCTCCCATATTACAAATATATTCAAAGTTTTCAGTCACTATTCACTATATTTGTAATATTTGTATTCAAATCACACACTCATATACATGGTGTCTCCAGATATTCAAGTACAAACGGGTATTTTAAACGTCGGCCTGTAAGGAATTGGAATATTATTTGGGGTGGGAGACTGTCCAACTCAAAGTATAATCACAAACCTTGTCAGAGGCAACCCTCATTGTCATAAAATAAACTGAGCTCTATCCCTCGTAGCTATGGCACAGAGTAGACAGACTTGACTTAGGGCAGTCTGTAAAGTAGTTATGGAGTACCAAACCAGTAATGAAGTCAAAATGTAAAACAATAAATATCCTAAGAAATATATTGTAAATTTAATAAACAAAACAACATCACAATGAAAAAAAATATAATAAGTGTAACCAAAGATGAAATTTGTGAACGTTCTAAGTAGAATTGCCAAAATGCACAATGCACCAATGATACTCCATGGTTATAGGTGGTTCACAAGCACAGAAGCCAGTATCGCGTATACATCTAGACAGGGTGGGTGGACCACGGTCAGCTCAATTGTGTTTTCAGAGACTACCATGTAGGCAGGCCAGTGGTCTGACCACCAAGATCTAAATCCGGCCCTAAGTGTTTTAATGCCCAATCCAAAGGAGTTATCTTCTAAAGCCCATCCAGGGCCTTAGTGGAGGCGCTGAGAGACTCACAGGGTGTCAGGAAGAGGCTCACAGTATTGTCCAGTACAAGTCCAATTGCCACTGGTCAGCTAGGTAGTGACTAGAAAAGGTCAATTGCAGCTTGTCATCTCCCACTAACCCTACAAGAGATTAGCCAACTGACCCTTTGAGTACCCTTCTTTTTCTGGGGTACAAGAGGGGCCAGGTCCAGTCCTTCATGGCTCCTCTCAGATCACAGACTGCAGGTTCAGGCCTCTTCTGACGTTCCACAGGTCCCAAAACTTTTCTGAAGTGGGTACCTTGAGATGCCACTTTTATGCCTAACACAAGTTAGTGGGTGAGCGACTCCTAGCCAATCCCTACTCAGTGGAGTTGAAGTTCTTAGGCCTTGGCCTACTCACTTTTACAATAGTTCCTGTTTGCCTTACTGCAAACAGTCCCAAAATGAATGAATGAATGAATGAAATTGAATTTCTAGCTACTCAAGTGTATCCTGGTGCTAAAACTCAGAAAAAGCCATGTGTCATGGCATTTTCAAGATGGCAAAAGTCTTTGGTCCTACTAAACCTGGGCTCTGAGGTCTGAGGGTGTGTGAAAGGGGTGTAATAAAGTAATCCTTCTGTTGTGCCACATCTAACACTACAATCCATTTTGGAGCAGGTTCTGTACCTTCAACAAAAGCAGAGTGCTTCAGCAAGCGAATTGGGGATTCACAATAATTATCTTGGCATCCTGTGCACCCCATGTGTTATATGTGAACCCAGAAGACCTGTCAAGCAGGATTTGGCACTATGTTGTCAAAAGGAGGCATACTATCACCACCCTGTTTATTTGTTTGAGCAGAGATGAGTCATATATTATTTAGCTTTCTGACAGATCAAGCAGCTGAGGGGTAAATTTCTACAAGCTACTTTTCCTTAATATTTATTAAAAATCCAACTTCACAATTGAATTGAATTTTTTTTAACTATTAAAAATAGTTCATTATTTTTCTAGCTGGCACCTTTCCCGAAATATGGCATTAGTATTATAATCCACACTCTGGTTTTCTACATAGGACAGCTAGACTGGTCACAATAAAAAACGCTTTTTTGGGGCCTTGCCACTTTAGGGACATGGTAATATTACCTTTCTACATGTCCCACTTTTACCCTTAATAGGGGTAATTTGCTACTACTTAAAGGAGGGGGATACCTGTCAAAAAGTGTTTCTTTTGACAGATTGCAGTGAACGTTTGCACTGCAACAGTCAGGCTACACAGGGTAGGCCTGAAGCCGTGTTTGTATTGCCTCTGCAGTGGATGGCAGTATAGATGCTGCAGCCGACTAGTGGCATTTAACTTTCATGTCAGCGGTACACTCTGTACACCATAGACTTTGGAACTAAGGACAAGAAAAGTATCCTAAGGTAATTTAACCATGTTTTAAGGGACAGCAAAGGAACTTTATTATTAGTTAGCTGAGATAATATGCACAAAGTTCTAAACCCATGAAACAAATATAGGGATCAGCACAGACAAAAAATCTGGCGTGACCATGCAGAAAAGGTGGATTTTCTACCCACTCAAACTACCAGATATGAGTGGAGGATGCTCCAATACACTGGGAATCCACAAGGAATACATATTTCCTTGATGTAGCTATCTCCCTCCTTGAAGCATACCTTTCTGCCTTGTACAGAGCAGCTATGAATGATCAAGCAATCTATGCACACTTTATGACTGGGGCATGTGGTAAATGGGTGTCGCCCAGTTAGTCCACTAGGATTTTTCGCTTATGACTACCTGGTTTTTGGAGCTTTATTGTGGGTGAATCTTACTACCTGAGTCACACTCATGGTAAACTCATGTTAATAGTGGTTTACTGTCAGTGTCTGCCTTTAGGGTAAGACAGCTGTGGCATAGTTAGGTAACGGGGCCCTGGGCTATTTACTTTTGAACATATGTGCAAACATGTGTGTGGGCCCCTTTAGAGGTCCGAAGGGCTATTGAACATGCTCCTGGTAGATTGTCCACAAGGAGCACAAAAATTAGGAGAATTGGCCCAATTGGGCTTGAGATATGCAACCTCAAATATTTGCCCTTGAAAACAGAAAATGGAGCAGATGGTGCTCTGCTCCACATTTTCTAAATACCCCCAAAGCTAGGCAGGGTAAGGGACTGGGAAGAATTATTTATTTTTTGTTGGGGGGAGAGGTCATGTGTGGGGCCCCCTCTCCGAAATCTAGATTGCCACCAGGGGTCCATATCTCTCCAGGGACCAGCGCAAAGAAGCAAAACTGTTATGATGCAGTTCAAAATCCTCACTGGTCCCTGGGGGACCCCAGTTCCCAGGGACTAGAGACCAATCTGGTCAGGCACAATGCCCCCCAACAAGCCCATGTCTTATGGGGGGGTCAGGTCACACCGGCCCTCTGCTGCTAGGCCTGAGATCCTCATGGGCAGTAACAGCTTCTGCCACACGTGGGAGCCAGATGAAAACCTATCCCCTGCCTGGCTGAGGCAAAAAAGAATGGTGTCAGCTGCAACTCACTCTGGGAGGCATGCGGGAGCCAGCGAGGTTGCTAGGAACTCATGCACTCATCACCAGCAGACTAGACTACAACAACACCATCTAAGCTGGAATCAACAAAAAACTCCTCCGCAAACTCCAGACAGTCCAGAACATAGCAGCCAGACTAATCCTCGATGTACCACAGCACAACCCTATCATCGAACACCTCCATGACCTCCACTGGCTCCACGTCAAAAGAAGAATAACTATCAAGCTGCTCACGAACACCTATAGGGTCCTCTACACCACCAGCCACAATACATAAACTACCGCGTCTCCTTCCATACCCCAAAGAGAAACATCCACTCAGCTGACCTCTCCTTAGCCACCGCCCCATGCTTCTACAGGACCAGGGCAGGTGGAAGGTCCCTCTCCTACCTCACAGCCAAGAACTGAAATGATCTGCCCCTTCACCTCTGGTGAAGCCCGACACTCCACTAATTCAGGAAGGACCTCGAGATCTGGCTCTTCAAATGACCCAAACAGAGCTGCTCATACCCACCACTCAGCACCTTGAGACCCTAACGGGTGAGTAGTGCGCTCTACAAAACCCTGATTGATTGATTGATAGGAACTTGGGGCTCCCCCTCGATCCTTCCCCCCTCGATCTCTGCTGCCTGTGGGTACCCCAGGTGGGTCTGGGGCACGCCATCAAAAATACAAAAAAGAAATCTCAGGAGACTAAAACGTTTGTGGTACGTGACCGCTAATGTGAACGTCGTGGAGCGGCTTACCCACTCATTTAATAATTACTGCTCCAGCAGGGAGTGCACAGCTCACAATAAGCACACAATAATACCCTGTGAGGGAAAGATCCTGTGCAAGGTTACCCTGTGGGGCCCAAGGAGGGCTAGAGGCACCATCACTGGATTAAATATTTTCTGGTAAATTAACCCTATGTCTTCTGGGGCCTTGAAAGCCTGACCTCTGGAGAGGTTTGTACTGTTTACACTGTAGACAACATAGCTTTCTTTTTCTACATTGCTAAACAGTATTTATTATCTAAATTACAACCACATAACACAAATTTTTCCCAGACATAATGCAGCTTATGTACACATAAATGAGTATAGTACTACTTTACTAGTGAACTCCTACTGTAAGTTTGGAATGCTTGTGGTCTAGTGAGATTAGTGGGGTGTGTCAGGGAAGGTGTCGATCAGGACTCAGAAGACTGGAAGTCTGGTAGTGGAATTCGTAGTAAGATTCTGTTCCACGGTGATCAAGGTATGCTCAGGTTCATGGGCAGGAAATAAGGAGGAGCAATTTCAGATTATCAGTGTGGTTGGTCACCTTTGAGTCTCATCTACAGCTGCATAGTCTTCATCTCTATGAGGTGCAGTGCAAGATGTTAATTAAAATTGTGTGTAGCTTTCTTGTGACAATAGTAACATTGTATGGAGCTAGTGGAGGAGCAATATCACTTGTAGTTAATAATTTTTCAGACAAAGAGCTATTTTTAGGGTCATTGTTAAACTGGGGGACTAGAAATGGTTCCTTAAGCAATCATTTCTTTTGGCTGTAAATTATGAAAAGTAATTTTCTTTCCTGTATTCAGGATCACTTCCGTAAAGGGCCAGCAAGGCTGAAACCACAGCTACAGTGGTGTTATGTTTGTATCTGTTTATTCTTATTGGAGTTAGCAATTAGTGCCAGCTAGGTTAACATGCATCATGGCCTTCTGGATTTTCTTTTGTTCTCATTTTTCCCAGCTTCGTCTTATCTACTTTCATCTCCATGACCTCCACATCACTCTGTTTCTTTTTATATTCCCCTCTGTATTTGCAGCATTCTTTATCCTGTTGTCTTTTCTTTTTGCTTCTTTCCCATTTTTTACTTACAATGGCATCAACTCTTACTTCCTCCTCTTTCACACTTCTCCTCTTCAATCCCTTCCCCTTCTACTTTGGCTAGCAATAACTTCATATTTTTGGGGTGTTGTTTTTTAACTTGTGCCAATGCTGTTGTTGATAGTAATATTACTAAGTAGGTTAGTTTTTTTTTTGTCCAGGGCTTACCTAGGCTAACATGAGGGAAGCAGAGGGCCATGAGGCGGAGAATCAATATGTGGAGGAAGCATTGGAGGAAGTGTCTACTACTGAGATGAATGGTAAGTCAATTTAATTTCTCACTGACAACTGCTGTTATTGTTAAGGTATATCTTCCATCCTTGTTTCTAAGTTCAGTCCTAAATTGACCGAGTCCTGATTACTTTTTGTTACCACCTTTCTGCCATTTACATTAATGGGTAGAAGGAGTGAGGTGTTGCCAATTGCTACTTCCACCTCCCATTGCGTATCATCCCATTTCCATCCCAGCACATGCCACTTTTTTTCCCACAACTTTTCCCTAAGTTTCTTGTCTCTTATGCCATCTGCTGCACTGTTCCAACTTCTACCTGCCATCAGCCACTTGATGTGTAAGTCACATGGCCAAATATTTCCATAGCCAAACCTAAGCCTATGCCAAGCCCCAACATTTTAGACTTTTACTAACACTCACTTGCTTCCTAACATAGGAATAGTATATTTTCTATTATCGATTAGAGAAAAGGGTGTTATAACATTTGAGAGTAGGACTTGAGGTAAAATCAGGACTCAAAAGCAGTGAATGAACAGGGCCACTGGACTTATGATTGTTATATAACTCATGTGCCAATAGTTGTAAAAAAGTCATGCTGCCCTACCACATTAGCTTAGTTAATTTGTTATGTGTTATATATGTAGTTAAACAAATTGTGCAGCAATAATTAATTTGCCATTTTCTCAATGACAATATGACATTGCAGTTTAGTCATTCTTTTAAACACATGTTAACAGTCCGGTAAAGCGTCACCCCATGAATTCATTTATTTTACACCTTTTACCCATTTTAGTAAAAAAATGTTATTGCAATTATGCATATGGCTTAATTATTGGAACATAATGCGTTCAAAATAGTAGTATGACAGTTAATCCCAGGGACAATGAATCACATAAAATTCCAATGATCCTAAAGATCTAGCAAGACCGTGTGACTGTCTGACTGTACAAGCATGTGCTTGCAGTGGGTACTACAAGGTACTACTCAATTCATGTTCTTGTCTTCTTCCCTAAGGCCACGCAGCTGTACCCCCTAGAGGCCCAGCTCCCCAGAATCATCCTCTGACAATCACTGGCAGGAGATAGGGGCTTGACTGTGCTTCCAAACAGTACCCTTTCACCTGCTAGTCATCCTAGATGAGGGTAGGTCAGCGATGGATGCTGCTTTTAGGATCCAGCCGGCTGAGAGGAGGCAATGCCACCACTGCCACAGGTGGATGAACCCAGTATTAAGTAATACTACCACCCAGCGCTCAGAATCCAGAAATACCTCCACCACAGGAGCTCGCCCCCTCTACCTGCTCCTAGACGTCTGCCTCATCCAACAAATAATAAAGATCAAACATTTTCCAAATACATGATCAATTGGAGAGACACTTATATTATCGTCAGTGTCTCTACATTTTGCGGAGTGAGACTGGTCCTTCTGACCCTGACAATTGTCGAAGCTGCATTGAGCATGCCCTCCTAAGATACACTAACTATAGGACATGCCGGATACTTTATTGCTAAGCTGCTATGTTCTGGCCGCTGTTCCCTCTGTCCATGCCAATAGATCAATAGATCATGTATAAATGTACTCTTGAGGTCACAGTATCTTTTCGCAGTCTCTGATGTGTGTTAAGAAAAAGGAGTATGCTGTTGACCAAAGTAGCTGTTTCTTCATTGTCACTGGCAAATGTATGTTCCACCATTTGCAAATGTTCAATCAACATGTGCAGCAATGGGGTCTCTCAGCTCATGGTACCTCCCTTGCTGACTTCCTGTGTCACAATCTCAACAGGCACTAGTTTTTGGATTTGGCACTCCACTAGTCCCCATTTGTGAACCTCCATCATCATTGCTTTGGCAGTTGTATTCCCTCTCCTTTGTAGTAAATAATCATTGATCAATTGGTACTGCTCAAACAGGTGTTGCAGCATGTAGAAGGTGCAGTTTCAACGGATTGACACCTCCTGTATGAGAGCTTTTACAGTGACACTATTAGCACACTGAATGATCCTCAACTACTTCCGGGCTTTAGAAGAATGACTGAAATGAGTGGAAATCAAGAGATAGAGGATCAGTATATTGTTTCTTTTTGTATGAAGTTCTGCAAAATTAGGTTGAGCAACATGTTAAACATAGGGCTTGGAAGTATCCTCCACCAGCCATTGCTTTGACAATATTACCACCATTGTCAGTAGCACCAAACCCAATGCTGAGTCCCCTGGGTTGAAACCATTTGTAGACTTGGCAGCCGCATGTGATTTCTCCATAGAAGACATTGTGACAGTTTCATGGATGGAAATGCATCTTTCACTGTGAGGCCAATGGCTAGTTTTTGCTTAACCCCCTTAAAATAAACAATGTGAAGTGATATACATGTAGTCTGTTGCTTGGCTACAGAGACACACCAGTTGTGAGGTGGATTAACAGTGCTTTCCTGCATTCCTTCACTAACCATTTCCAGCACTTGATTGTTCAGTGCTGACACAGCAACAGTGGTAAAATAGGCCCGGCTTGGTACTTTTCATTTTGGACAGAGGGTCTCTACAAATTCCAGATATCCTCCTCATCCAGACTAAAAAAGAAAGGGGTCCAATTGCTAATATTTTAGCAAGTTACTAATTGCATAAATGGACTTTACCATATCATATCATTATCATAGGTATGGTGGGACCACAGTTCTTGGCTAAACATAAACTGGCAAATGACCTTTAAAACGCGATACATTTACATCGCGGTCATTACAACGCAAGTCATTACAACGACTTGCAGTGGATGACGCTCTAAACTAAGGAACAGTATAATTTACTATTCCAACACCTTCCCTACTGTTACACACACTGGAGTTGGAATAGTAAATCATACGATTCCTAAGTCCAGCGCCTCTAGCGCAAGCCGTTGTAACGACTTGCGCTGTAATAACCGTGATGTAATGTACCGCAATGTAAATGATCGCGTTGTAATGTCACATATTCCATAAACTTGATAGTGGGTTGTTGTGGCTGATTACTTTGAGATATCTCTACAACTGACCTCGACCAATGGGTAACAGGTAAGCTGCTTAGCAGTGACGGATGGTGAAGTGGTGGGCATAAGACTGAATCATGATTTTACAGTTGTGTGCCAAGGGGACACAAAGGGCTCTCCTACAGGGAATTTTGTTTAAATATCACAACATATCTTAAAATGTTATTTCAAAGTACTGCATCAGATCTCTTAAGTCTTCCTAAAATACAGTTCTGTGACTTCAGTCTCACTTAAATGGTTGAAAAAGCCCCCCGCCTCCCAAATTATCAGATATTGATTCAAGCTGCAAAGAGGACGAGAGAAAACAATATGATTTTCTATTCAATTTCACCCAGCACATATGCATTTTTGGGGTGTCAGGCTATATTAATTTTGGCTTAGAGAAGTGAACGCGGCAACTGGTGAAGAGGGGCTTTTCACAAAGTTTTACTGTTATGTCATAATCAGACAAAAGTTTGCTTGATGTAATTTTGTTTATGTCAACCTCATGAAAATCAGTGGTTTCAAACTTGCACATTTTTATCATAGAAAGCAAAAGGCTGAGGAAGTGAGTAACTCATATGATACCATACATCTCATGACATTAATATTAAAGTTACTTGCAGTAACACATTGCATCCTGTTGGAGCTGTGCATCGTCTGCTGGAACAGTTCGTCAGTTAACTTATAAAACCACAGTGAAGCACCCATTGATCTATCCCCAAAAGCTGGTTTTCTCCTGCACTGGGCAGGGCTCTCCAGTGCTTCCTGCTAGCTATGCCCAGAGTTCCAATGCTTTGATTTCAATTATATGTTTTACAAAATGTTTATAAAACATGGAACTCTCGTAACTACTTTTTACGAATGTTTCGGTATTTCATATATGTTTCATAAAGCTGAAAATTAAGGTAAAGCAACCAGGCTTTCACATTATGCACACTTTTGAGCAGCCCTTTTATATCTCCGCATACATGACTACCTTCCCAACACTGCTAAATGTGAGTCACATGCACACTTTATGCCAACAAGGGCAGTAAACCTCGGCAAGCACAACAGACCTCTAAAAAACCCTCAGCAGAGCACAAGAGGCATCTGCAAGCCTCCACCTCACCTGCAGGCAAAGAGAGCCTCTGGCAGGCCTTGCATTTTCCTTCCCATGGCTGATATGATCCAGCAAGGCCAATTCCAGGACTTCCATGCAACCTCCTGCACAATCATTCAATGGTGTGTAGGTGACTCACTGGCTGGTTTAGAACTGAGGTGGTCACATTTAGAAACCTTTCTGGAATCAATAAGAACTGCCCAGGTGTATTTATATTGGATTCTGGTACATTGTTATTTTATTATAAATATTAGACCTCAAATACCCGAATGCAATGGGAAATCGGCATAGGACAAGGTACATAAACCAAACATGGTACAACACAGGGTGAATCCATCACTGAATTATATGGCATATTATAAGCACTGTACAATACAATGGTATTGGAATAGAAGCTACGTCTGAGAAAGGGTCATGAAATAGGTTAGTATTGTTGCTGGAAGAGGGCAGTACCAGCCTGCATCAACATACTATTAAAGCCTTGGTGTTCAGTATTTATTTTCTTTAATACAAATTAAATAGTGGTCTGTGGTTTAAACCACGAGTTCCCTGTTGTCCATCTCAAGCAGACACCTTTAAAGCTCAGTTACCTACATTGCAATGTCATAATAAATGTGCACGTGAGGCCTTCAGTGATGCTCACACACCCTAGCCTCAACATTCTGATCCAGGCAGATATTGTTTGCCACTTTTCTTGTTTGGGTCAGTGCTCTACACATATTGTAGGTTGATGTTAGCTGAGGTGCCACTTCAGGTGTAAGTAGTCCAACCCCGAATAAGAAAGGCATTTTACCCTACGTTTTGTTTACATACCGATTTGAACTGGGACTCTTCTATGGCAACTCCTGGCTGTTTCGTTTAGACTGCCCTCACCCTCCCACCACCACGTCATCCTCTTTCTATTACCCAATGGTCAGCAGCCCGGGCACCCCTGGAGGTTGCCTCACGCTCAATCTGCCCTATTGACACCCAGCACTAAATTTAAAATTGAACAAATAAGCACCAAGCATCATGTCTCTGCTGTCAGATAGGATTTTCTTGAATTTGAGCACAACATACCCGTACAGGGTCACATTTGCAGCCGAGCAGATACAGCATGCTGTCACCATATGAAGCCACAGCTGTACACGAGTCCTTCCTCGTGTGGAAATAAGAGTGCTGAAAAGCAAATCGAGGTGCATCTGCTGCGACTCGTTTTTTGCTTAATTAATCACCGTTGTTTAAGTAGCGCTCGCTCCTACGCTAATTGTGCTTCATAGCAGTGTAGAAAAATCTATGTGCTATTACATAGTGTAGAGAAATCTTTTTATTATGACATTCAGGTTACTGGGTTCAGACAGGTGGAAGGCTAAGGCGTTCACAGTCTGGTTTCATGCTTTCCACCTGTAACTCGCACAATGTGCTCTGGAGCAGTTGCTTTAAAACGTAGGCCCCTGAGGACATATTAATTACTAACAGAATATGCGCCTTTAAATGGAAGATTTCACATGTGCTTCCAATTTGGCTTCTGTAAAGAACCTAAATGCACCAGTTTGCTGCCTCTTAAGGTGGAATGGAGCTATCACACACTTTGGGATTTCATCCACAGACTACAAATTAATGTCTAAACACTGTTAACATGGCTTGCTGAGAGATGAAACATGGGCATGCATTTTGAGCTCATTATTCTGCAAATATGTAAATTTTCATTACCCTTAACTGAGGTGCAAGGAAGCCTGGCGCAGCTTCTTTCTTTGAACTTTAACCCTCCCTTGCTTGGTTAATCACATGGCAGGGTCGGGTGGAGTTAACAGTGAGACTTGCTGAATTGTGATTGACGTGTAGCCCTGGCCTCTGCAGAGCTGAAGCTCACTGCACCCAGGGCTAACTTTACTGGTGGGGAAGGTCCTTCAAAATGGAATGCAATTGCTTTGCCAAGCTGATGATGTCATGATTTGTGCCTGCCATAAATCTGACTTGCGAACGCTGCCTGAATCAATGTTTGCGTAGTAGGTAGCATGACGCAGTTTCTGACAGAAAGATTTTTGATTCTAAATCGTAAAATAAAAATCACATAGGGAACAGAACAAGCATTGGCATGGCCAATAGGTCTCGCCTTTGGGACCTTGTAAGTGTTTAGCCAGAGCAATTGGGTTTGCCAATGGTTTTAAGCTATGTTGTAGAGCATTGTGGCAACAGTGCAGAATGTTGAAAATATAAAATAAAGTGTTATAAGCATTTTTATTACCTTATATATACAAGAAAAGAACAGGAGAGTGGAGGTTGGGAAATAGTACTTGATTGAATTACGAGTAGTGGACGGACACTCGAGAATAATCAATAAATGCCAGTTTCCGAGGGCAGGCTGAGTTGGTGCTAAGTGATGCCGAGGTGGTGGTGTGCTAGTGCGGAGGTGATACTGAATGATGCTGAGGTGGTGGTGCTGCACTGATGCTTAGGTGGTGCTGAGTGATCCCGAGTTGGTGAAGTGCGAATGTGATTCTGCACTGATGCCAAGGGGGTGCTACGTTAGTGCTGAGGTGGGGCTGCACTGTGGCTGAGGTGGGGCTGCGCTGGTGGTGGTGCACTGATGTGGAGGTGGTGCTGTGCTGATGCTGAAATGGTGCTGTGCTGATGTATTTTGGTTAATTGAAGCTAAGAGCCTTACCATAGGTCGAGAAGACAAACTGATGAAGTTCGCCAAAAAGCTGGAAAAAATGGTGTCACTGAAGAATCTGATGGGTAATTCTAGATATTTATCAAAATATGACTCTTCCTTACAAGTTAGTGCCTGGTCGAAAAATGGTACGACAATGTTATTGAACGCTGCTGTATTGCACACTCAAGGTGGTCGTTTGTCACTAAATAATCAATGCATTTCAAAACTCAGCAGTACTCATAGTATCTGCATCAGAAGTCAGGAAGCGGACAGTTCTGCTGAGATAAATATCTGGCACTTGCTACACACAGATCTCTGCAGCGCGTGCTTTAACATGCAGCGATAAGTATGCTGATGAAATGTTAAGATGCCACTCAATTAACACACAGTGGTCAATAAATGGCACCCTTGATGCCGCTTTCCATATACAATTTTTATTTGGACCCCATGTGGATTCATCTCAGCAGAGCTGATGTCTGATATGCATCGTCTTGTCTCTTACAAAACCCACCTCGCCACACCAGTTGTTTCTCTGGAGCTATCGGGGTCTGCCAAGATGACATGGGTCTTGAGTAGCTGAACATGTGCTTTGTGGGAGCGGAGTGAATATGGGATGTTTCCTGGCAGTCTACATACTGTTGGTATAAGGGTGTATGGGTAGGGCAAATGGAATTATGCGATTCTCCAACGGCGCTGTTTCCGCATAGTTATGGGGTTGCGGCATTTGACACATATTGCATTATCTCTTGCATAAGTTGAAGATTTTACCCCACAAAAAATGTGTCTAGTTCAAATGAATTAAAAGCTATAAAACATGTGTCGAAATTAATGCCATGCAGTGGAGGGCCTTTCACATAAGTGGACTTGCCACATTTCAATCCCTTAGTTCTATATTTGAGTGTTACACTGTTGCTACTGAGGTGGTACCTTAGCTTACACAGTGTTAACGTGTATAAAACACAAAATAATGCAGTAATACTCTCGCAAAATGTGACGCATTACACTTCAAAACGTTCCTTTTGATGCCACATCGTTTAGTCAACGCAGCCATATAATTTGGTCCTCCCCTGTCGCTTAGTCCTAGTGCCCATTACCAGAGGCTTTTCTGAAAGGCCGGTGGGTGTGGGGCTGGACTGGACTCAAAGGGGCTCTAAAAGGCCAGGAGGGTTGGTACATAGTCAGTTACACATGAAGCTTGTATCTGGGAAGGTGGGAGTGCTGGAGCGGACGGACGAATGTCAGGCGCTGGTTGGCATGCTACTGACCACCTCAGCCTAATCAGCTTTGGAGAGGCACTGGCTGTCGAAAATCTTCTCCTTCTATAATATTTGCTTTTTTGAAGCCCAGCCTTGCAACTTCACACCATAACAGGTGCGAGTGTATCAAAATGAATGTCCTCAGTTTAACCTAACGTGTAAGGGTGAAAGGCTGCATTTCCCACGCTGGTACATGTGTTACAGAACTGCACGGCCATGGCTCATGGAAGGACAGAATCTGTCAATGGTAGAATTTAACAAATGATGTATTTTGTGAGTCTTAAATCAAATCCAATGTCTGAATTGTATAGTATGATTGGGGCTGTGAAAGTTGGGTTACAGTGTTGCTTCTTTATCTTATGCAACTAACAACCATTGACAAAGCCAATAGTGCTGTCTTGTTGTAGGTGTAATGTTAGTAGCTGTATTGTATATCTGGATGCAAAGACAGAAGCACAAAATACCAGTCCGCAGCACACTATGCTAAGCGCAGATTTTAGTGTTTAACTGTTTAAGCCGCGCCCTTAATTGCATCGGCCTCATCCTTTGAAAGAACCCTCACTCCAATTTCTTTTCCCATTTAAAGCCCTGCGTTCATCTTTTGCAGAGAAGTGGAACTTTGTGCATTTCTAACCACAGATGTATTTTACTGCCATGAAAAATCCACAATAAGAGGAGTTTACCGGAAGCTAGATCTTTAGAGTTACCATTGGAAACGCTGATATTCTCGATGGATGGCATGACACTTTGTTTCCAAAGGGCAGGAGGAAGTATCAGTGTAAGGTGATTGAAGCAGGAACGTGTACGGGAATAGAATTTTTTTAAACCGGTTATGCCGTGGCGCTTGAACTGTAGAAAAGGGCCTCAATGTTCCCCTCTTTAAAATAATGACGTGGATGGTCCTATTACCAAGTATGTCAGGCCGGGACGGGCAACACCGACAGTGGGTCATAATGGGCGACAAGGACAAGTGGAGGGTGGTACGTAACAGCAAAGAGACAGTACAAAAGCGCAATGACACGACTAGCCCTGGCCGCATCACAGCACCTGCAATGTCGGGGCCAAGTCGCCGGCCATCTCCACAGCCTTCCTACCAAGCCATGAAATGCACGTGGTGGCAAAGCCCACATCTGGGCCCTTCCCTAGGGCATCGCCACAGAAGTACACTAATCCTAAAATCTTTTTTCCAACATCAAGCACACTGAAGTGAGTTTCCAAGTAATTTGAATGCTATATAAAATAGATCAATTACATTATTGGAGCATTTAAAAAAACTGCAGACTATTTACTTAACAGATTGAAAACTTTCTACAGTACAAAGAGATTCGGGCGCAAAAAAAGGCAAATGGATGATGGTCCGAAAGCCTACCCCCTGTGGAGGTGCGTCATATGACACAAGTGGGCGGAATAAAATGCTACCATCAAGTGTACAGATTATGAAGCTTAAATTGTGTCATTGTTACTTTAATTACTTTCAAACTGCACTGTTTAGCCTGTACACCTTTTTATATTTAGGAAAACACTACAACTCATACATCACTGAGGAAATTTAAGAATGTGGGCCTAGCTGTTTTGTATGCTGTAAAAGCAGTTAATACGATTACTCAAGTGCGACTCAAAGGCAAGGGGGATTTAAAAAAATGTTTTATATGGCTTATCACGGTTTAAAAGAGACCAGTTATTTTCAGATGAAGTTATGAAGCACACTGATAACAGTGATTTTGCCCAGGTCCACAAGAAGCGCGAGCAAAAAGTGGACGCAAGTGGTGCGTGCGCGATGGGAAAAGTGAAAGTAGGCTGCGCGTGCGAAAATGAAAGTGATCGCGGCTGTACATATTGCAAAGCTGCCGGCTACGCGCGTGCATGCTCGCGTGAACGGAAGCGCTAGGCCAGCCAACAGCACTTTGAAAACTCACCTACTAAATGTCTCTCCGAGCAGCGCATGCGCGCTGACTCAGCGAGACCTAAAAAGGACGAAGGCGAGGACCACCACCCATATAAATGAACAGCGACTGCTGCATAGATGCTTTATGGTGGCTGTATCCCTCTTTTCCCTGTGCTCTGCCAAGGTTGATGTGGGTGCTAACTGCACACGATCAGCCCAGTCATCGGGCTACTTCCCATTACATCTTCTTCTTCCTCATTGTAGGAGAGTAGGGTCTGCAATCCTATGATCACCCAGATTTTTTGCTTTTGCTTCATTGGTTTACGACTTTCCCCGGCTGTGGGCCTGCCAATCAGACCCACAGCCTAGCTGTTCTCTCTCGAAATTAAACACATGTACATTAGGTGCATCCACCAATTGGAACTGGGCCGCCTTGTCAGTCCCTGTCTCAGCATACCACAGGTATCCAGGGCATCGGTGTACCCAGGGCCTACCAGGGGCTGCAGCATGTATTATGCCACCCCCGGAATGGCCGCCCAAATCTGACACAACAGGCTGCACGACAGCTGGGGCCACGTGGTGTAATCACCCGTTGCTGTAGGTGTAGTATTCCTACACCTAACCCTGAAATGGACACATGGATTCCTATCAGTCACTCCTATGGCAGGCCTTATCAATCCTGAAGGCAGAGTGCAGGGAATCATGTGGGACGGTGCTCTGGCGCGAGCTGAGCCCGTCGACGGCTTGCGGAACCAAGTCCTAATAGCCGTTCCATGGTGACGCGGGCCAACTACTTTTAAATGCATTATAATCCTCGCGGTTATTTGCTAACTTTGGCATCGCATCACCTACACATGTCGAGTAAGGTGTCATACGAATTGGAATACGAACCCCTCGCCAGTTCCGGCGACGGGGTTAGCATTCCCCCCTTTTAGAGGGGCACGACATGGAAGTAACCTTGAACCCCGGATAAAGTTGACTCAAGCCTCAGCATCACAAAATGGATGCTGCCACCAGACACAAGTCTGACCTCCTGCTGCTGGGAGACCTTCCAGCGAGGGGAGCTTGGACAAAGGGTTTCCTGTCGAGGGCGGTGTTAGCACCATCCCAGACAGGGTTTGTGTATCCCAGGTAGGCAGGGCTGAAAGGAAGGTGATTGCCAATGGCACCCCGGTGCTCACTGTGCATAGCCCGGCTCAAACCAGTTTCGGGGGCACACCAGCCCCTGAGCTGGGGCGAAGCCGGACAAAGGAGAGGGGTGTAACCACCCCCCTCCTGGCTCCACCCATAGGTAGAACCTAGTCACGGGCCAGCCCCTTTTCTTAGAATAAAGGTAGGAGTGAGTCCCCTTCCCAAATTGGATAATTCTGAATCTTGAACTACTTTCCACAAAAGGAACTCTTGACTATTTCTGAAGACTCTCCCTTGTGGCTAAGGAGTAGCCACCCTGCACCAGCAGGCACCACCTAAGCGCTTGCGGTTTGCTGTAAGTCTCTCCCACGGATCAAGACTGCCCAGCTCGACGAGACCCGAGTCCCTGCCATCTCTGACCTTTTACCTACCTCATCAGCCCAGCTGAGAACCGTAGGTGTGACGAGACTTGCGGGACCGGCCATCTTCAGAACCTGCACGACGCTTATCTAGCAAGCCCACCGAAAGACCCTCGAGTGAGTGCACCTAGGGTTTGAGAAGCCCTAACCCTGAGCAGCTCCAGCACCGAAGTCTGCCTCCCCAGCATCCACGAGATCTGCGTGTGGGCCCTTCCGCTCCTTGCTGTTCACCGCGTTGTTCGACCACTTGCCGACCGGCTTGTGGCCCTCTTCACGACGCACCACGATTGTTTCATCACTAGTCTGGTTGCTCCAGACTGGCTCTTGCTCCCCTTCAACAGAGGAGTACCACGGACCCTCCTGGTCCACTCCAGACGCCATCTTGACTCCACCGCGTGGGTTTGCCACTGCCAAGATCCGCTGCCCCATTCCTGGGCCCAGCATCATCGACAGCAGACACCTTCGTGGGACAGCTCGCCCTCCATCCGGGTCACCGCCGCGCCTCCTGGTCCGAGGAACAGCAGAGTCCGACGTCATCCACTCACCTGGTCGAGGTGACTTCAGCCGGTACCCTCCTGGTGCCCACGCAATCGCTGGCTAGCGGTTGAGAACTGAGTCCCCTCTGCTTTCAGGTTTCCTTCATCACCGATCCAGGCTTGGATCTCGCTGAACATCGACACTGGTCGCCTGCCAGCAACTCTTCTTTCAGGCTCCTGAGACTACAACGAGGACTTCCGACATCTTGCCGAACCTTCAACCGCCGCAGCCTCTGGGCTAGGTAACTCAAGCATTTCGGTGCTCCATCGCAGGTTCGCTTTACAAGTGTCCAGTTCCTTTCCCGTTTAGTCCCACTGATCGGATCACTCCGGAATCAGTAACTTTAGACTTTCTAACTTCACCCCTTCCACTTGCAGTGTAATGGTTTCGTGCCCTCGGGCATTTGTGTAAATTGTGCAACCAGAAGTATTTTCCTAAGAGTTTTGTATTGTGCTTAGCTCCCTGACTCATAAAGAGCCAGGGTAGTCTTGTTATAAATAAATATCCTTTATTTTCATAACAACTTGTGTGGTGCCCTTTCACTTGGTGTTCAAGGGGTATATGTGATGGTAAACAGCTGGCTTAACACGCCCTCTAGAGTTTAGCCTAAGACTGCTCGTATCCACGCTACTAGGATAGCTGGTCTATAAGGTTGACTTACAACCAATCATCAATAAGGGTTGTTTGGAATGATACACAGTGATCACTAGAATAGTGAGCACTACATATCAGGCCAACTTCTCACATTGGTGAGCAGCGGTTGGGATTTGAGCTTGCTGTTGTTTTACCACACACGTATCCTAAGAATATCGCAGTGAAAGATCACATAAGTACCCAGGTACATATAACTTAACTTAGAATACTCCGAGTTCTACTGAACCGGCTGTTGTAGTGTAACAGGGCTTAGCACACCCTGACTACAACTCTTAGCAAGGGATCAGTAGGTAAACACATAGTGTAGGTAGGTGCATCACTTACACCTCACTAGAAAAGCATGTCGGTCCACGGAGAGTCTTCGCAGACTCCCTTAGTGGTCAGTGACCCTCCACAGGTCGTGTCACGATATGCAGCTCTTAGCTTCAAGGAGATGCGACAACTGTGTGCCTCCAGGAAGCTAAACCAGGGTTCTAACCCTACCATCGCAATTCTGATAGGTCTCTTAGAGGCGTACGATGCTAGGAGGTCCTCTAACACAGGTCCCCCCAGTGCTGATGGGAACATGCCTCCCTTAGAGGGAACCCTCGGTGACCCAGACCTCGACCTCCACACAGAGGAGGAGGACGAGGAGGAGTTATCAGAAGACGAGGCAGACAAAGGTCCAGTGGTAGTCGGCAGGCTTACAAGGACCAACTTAAGCAGGCATGAGAATGGAACTGGGGGAGCCCCGGGCCCACGCTCAAGCAGGCCTAACCTTGGGAACGGATGAGCTAGGTCTCTCTCCAGAGGCTCTGGCAGATCGGTTCATACACATGTCTCTCAGGCATCTTCTCAGAGAGGAATGACGTCCCCTCAGAGAAGGGAGCATGAAGCGAAGATGAGGGAAGTCAATCTGAGGATCGAGCGGGAAGAACTTGCCCTCGCCAAAGAAAGACTTGCCCTGGCCCGAGAGCAGAAATTAAGTGGGTTAGATCCCACTGGTGGCAGCATTCTCAATAGAGAGAAAGACAGGGGTATAGACACTAGACACCTGAGTAAAATAGTGCCCCCCTTTAAACAAGGGGACGACATCCACAAGTGGATAACTGCCTTGGAGAGGGCCTGCACTGTCCAGTGCGTCCCCCCAAGTCAGTGGGCAGCTATACTGTGGCTTTCCTTTGAAGGTAAAGGAAGGGACAAGCTCCTCACTACAAGAGCTGAGGATGCTAACAACTACCAAGTCCTGAAGAACACACTGATTGATGGGTTCGGCTTAACCACGGAACAGTACCGGGTGCTGTTCCGGGACACCCAGAAAATTCAGTCTCAGGATTGGACTGACTTTGTCGATTGTGCCACTAAGGCTTTGGAAGGCTGGTTGCTGCATAGCAAGGTTACTGATTACACAGGATTGTACAATCTTATCATGCGAGAACAGATTTTAAACAACTGTCAGAACCAATTGTTGCATCAGCACCTTGTCGACTCGGATCTGACCTCTCCCCAAGAATTGGGAAAGAAGGCAGACAGATGGGTCAGAACAAGGGTCAAGCAGAACCAGAACCAGGGTGGTCAGAAGAAAGCAGACGAGAAGGGTAGTACCAAGAACGAACAAAATGACCAGAAGTCTTCGACAGGTCCCCAACAAACCAAAGAGGGTGGGGGTCAGGCTTCACAGAAGAAGAAGACTCAAGAAGGCCAGTCAAAAAGGTGGTGCCAATACTGTAAGAGTAAGACTCACTGGTTTAGTGAGTGCACCAAGAAAGGAGGGCAAACTCCTACCACTGCAGCCCCTAAGGCACCTGCATCCCCTCGTAGAGTCAGCAGTGGTAGTGCGCCTCCCAAGGCATTAGTTGGGTTAACCTTGGGAACCGAGGGGAGTGACGACTTAGTCGGCACACTCACTCAGGCCGTCCTTGTCTGTACAGGGGATATGGATATGTCCCCTGATGCCAGTCCCAATACTTTGGGCAAATACAGACAGACACCTTTGATTAATGGAAAAGTGGCTCAGGCCTACAGGGACACTTGTGCCAGTGTCACCATGGTGACGCCTAACTTTGTGGACCCTGGACAGATCCTGCTAGGTACCAGTTACCTAGTGACCAATGCCAGCAACGTCACTACCAATCACAGTATGGCAGTTGTTGATTTCTCCTGGGGAGGGGTAAGTGGCCCGAAAAAGGTTGTGGTTAGTTCAGACCTCCCCGTAGAATGTCTGTTGGGCAATGATTTGGAAACGTCACAATGGTCAGAAGTGGAGCAGAGGACTCACATGGAAATGTTAGGCTTGCCAGCACATGTCCTTGCTGTGACCAGGTCACAGGCCAAAAGGTGCCCCACTGAACAGGTGCTGGATCCTGGAAGAACGGACCAGACACCTTCCAAGAAGAGGAGCAGTAAGGGTAAGGCTTCGCCTTCCCCCTTGCCCCAGGTCGTGGATCAAGTCTCTGAGGAGGCTGACCTTAAAGAACTGAGGGAAACTGAGCCGACAGAGCTTGAACCTGGTCAGGTTGAGTTTCTGGGCTCAGGGGGACCCTCCAGAGAAGACCTGGGAAAGGCACAGTTAGACTGCCCCTCCCTTGAACCCCTCAGACAGCAGGCTGCTGCTGAGGCTGCAGGGAACGCCACAGGTACCCACAAAGTGTACTGGGACGATGGACTCCTGTACTCCGAGGCAAGAGACCCCAAACCTGGTGCGACCAGGAGGCTGGTCATCCCCTTGTCTCTGAGAGGTTTCCTTCTTACCTTGGCCCACGAGATTCCCCGTGCAGGTCACTTAGGCCAGAATAAGACTTGGGACAGAATTGTTCCACACTTTCACTGGCCCCACATGTCCGAAGATACGAAGGAGTTTTGCCGCTCCTGTGTCACTTGCCAAGCCAGTGGTAAGTCAGGTGGCACGACAAAGGCCCCCCTCATACCACTGCCGGTGGTGGGGGTACCCTTTGAACGGGTGGGGATCGACATTGTCGGACCAATGGAACCCCAGACAGCATCAGGGCACAAGTTTATACTGGTGGTGGTGGACCACGCCACTAGGTATCCTGAAGCTATTCCACTTAGGACCACTACAGCACCTGTGGTGGCAAGGGCCCTACTTGGAGTGTTCTCCAGAGTGGGCTTCCCTAAGGAGGTCGTCTCAGACAGAGGTGCAAACTTCATGTCGGGATATCTGACTGCAATGTGGAAGGAGTGTGGTGTCAACTACAAGTTCACCACACCCTATCACCCACAATGCAATGGGCTTGTTGAGAGATTCAACAGGACCCTAAAAGGGATGATTCACGGACTACCTGAAAAGCTTCGGCGGAGATGGGATGTCCTGATACCCTGCCTCTTGTTCGCCTACAGAGAGGTCCCGCAGAAGGGGGTTGGCTACAGCCCTTTTGAGCTTCTGTTCGGACATCCTGTAAGGGGGCCCCTTTGTTTGGTAAAGGAAGGATGGGAGAGACCTCTCAGAAAGCCGGCATCGAACATTGTGGACTATGTACTCGGTCTCCGCTCGCGGATGGCGGAGTACATGGAAAAGGCGTCTAAAAACCTTGAGGCGAGCCAAGAATTACAGAAAGCTTGGCACGACCAAAAGGCTGTCTTGACTGTGTACCAGCCTGGACAGAAGGTGTGGGTGCTGGAGGCAGTGGCCCCAGCGGCACTCAAAGACAAATGGTCTGGGCCCCACACGATCATTGAGCAAAAGGGAGAGGTCACCTACTTGGTAGACCTGGGAACTCCCCGGAGCCCCCACAGGGTGCTCCATGTAAACAGGCTCAAGGCATATGTCGACAGGGAGGGCATGGGCTTGCTCATGGCCACAGACGAGGGACAGGAGGAGGAGAGTGACCCTCTCCCGGACCTGCTCTCTCAGAACCCTGACGATGGGTCAGTAGATGGTGTTGTCTTTTGTGGCAGCCTCTCTGGACATCAACAAAAGGATTGTAAACAGGTTCTTCAATCCTTTCGACATATGTTCTCTCTGACGCCCAGTCAGACCAATTGGTGTACCCATGAGGTCGACACTGGGGACAGTCTGCCCGTAAAGAGTAAAATCTATCGGCAACCTGATCATGTCAGAGACTGCATCAAGACGGAGGTGCAGAAAATGTTGGAACTGGGAGTCATTGAACCCTCGGACAGCCCCTGGGCTAGTCCCGTATTTCTCGTGCCGAAACCTCACACCCAGGGCGGTAAGAAAGAGATGAGGTTTTGCGTGGACTACAGAGGTCTCAATGCAGTCACTAAGACTGACGCCCACCCAATACCAAGAGCAGACGAACTTATTGACCGGTTGGCTTCGGCCAGCTACTTAAGTACGTTTGACCTGACAGCTGGGTATTGGCAAATCAGGTTAGCTGAGGAGGCCAAGCCCAAAACAGCATTTTCTACCCCGGGCGGGCATTATCAGTTCGTGGTAATGCCCTTTGGTTTGAAAAATGCACCTGCCACCTTCCAAAGGCTGGTGAATCAAGTTCTCACTGGGTTGGACGACTTCTGCGCGGCGTATCTGGACGATATCGCTGTCTTTAGCTCCACCTGGGAGGATCACCTGGTCCACCTGAGGAAAGTGTTAGAGGCCCTGCAAAAGGCAGGCCTCACTATCAAGGCCACTAAGTGCCAGATAGGGCAGACACAGGTTGTATACCTGGGCCACCTTGTAGGTGGAGGCCAGGTTCAACCATTGGAGAGCAAAATACAGGCCATCCAGGACTGGGCTCCTCCAACCACCCAGACTCAGGTTCGAGCTTTCTTGGGCCTGACTGGTTATTACCGGAAATTTGTCCGAAATTATGGATCCATTGTGACCCCGCTAAACGACCTGACAAGTAAAAAGATGCCAAAAAAAGTTCAGTGGACAGCAAGCTGTCAGAAGGCATTCGATGACCTAAAGCAGGCCATGTGCACAGCACCTATCCTAAAGAGTCCAGACTACTCCAGACCATTCATTGTCCAAACAGACGCTTCGGAGCTGGGTGTGGGAGCTGTTCTATCTCAACTGAATTTTGATGGTCATGACCAGCCCATAGCTTTTATTAGCAGGAGGCTGACCCCCAGAGAGAAGAATTGGTCAGCTATTGAGAGGGAGGCCTTTGCTGTGGTTTGGGCCCTGAAGAAGTTGAGGCCATACTTGTTTGGCACTCACTTCAAGATTCAGACCGACCATAAGCCCCTCTTGTGGCTAAATCAAATGAAGGGTGAAAACCCCAAACTACTTAGGTGGTCCATTTCCCTACAGGGGATGGACTTCACAGTAGAGCATAGACCTGGCACTGATCATGGCAATGCAGATGGGCTCTCCAGGTATTTCCACTTAGAGCAAGAAGACTCACCTGGTCAAGGTTAGCTTATTGTCCCAAAGTTTGGGGGGGGGTCATGTAGGAGAGTAGGGTCTGCAATCCTATGATCACCCAGATTTTTTGCTTTTGCTTCATTGGTTTACGACTTTCCCCGGCTGTGGGCCTGCCAATCAGACCCACAGCCTAGCTGTTCTCTCTCGAAATTAAACACATGTACATTAGGTGCATCCACCAATTGGAACTGGGCCGCCTTGTCAGTCCCTGTCTCAGCATACCACAGGTATCCAGGGCATCGGTGTACCCAGGGCCTACCAGGGGCTGCAGCATGTATTATGCCACCCCCGGAATGGCCGCCCAAATCTGACACAACTGGCTGCACGACAGCTGGGGCCACGTGGTGTAATCACCCGTTGCTGTAGGTGTAGTATTCCTACACCTAACCCTGAAATGGACACATGGATTCCTATCAGTCACTCCTATGGCAGGCCTTATCAATCCTGAAGGCAGAGTGCAGGGAATCATGTGGGACGGTGCTCTGGCGCGAGCTGAGCCCGTCGACGGCTTGCGGAACCAAGTCCTAATAGCCGTTCCATGGTGACGCGGGCCAACTACTTTTAAATGCATTATAATCCTCGCGGTTATTTGCTAACTTTGGCATCGCATCACCTACACATGTCGAGTAAGCTGTCATACGAATTGGAATACGAACCCCTCGCCAGTTCCGGCGACGGGGTTAGCATTCCCCCCTTTTAGAGGGGCACGACATGGAAGTAACCTTGAACCCCGGTTAAAGTTGACTCAAGCCTCAGCATCACAAAATGGATGCTGCCACCAGACACAAGTCTGACCTCCTGCTGCTGGGAGACCTTCCAGCGAGGGGAGCTTGGACAAAGGGTTTCCTGTCGAGGGCGGTGTTAGCACCATCCCAGACAGGGTTTGTGTATCCCAGGTAGGCAGGGCTGAAAGGAAGGTGATTGCCAGTGGCACCCCGGTGCTCACTGTGCATAGCCCGGCTCAAACCAGTTTAGGGGGCACACCAGCCCCTGAGCTGGGGCGAAGCCGGACAAAGGAGAGGGGTGTAACCACCCCCCTCCTGGCTCCACCCATAGGTAGAACCTAGTCACGGGCCAGCCCCTTTTCTTAGAATAAAGGTAGGAGCGAGTCCCCTTCCCAAATTGGATAATTCTGACTCTTGAACTACTTTCCACGAAAGGAACTCTTGACTATTTCTGAAGACTCTCCCTTGTGGCTAAGGAGTAGCCACCCTGCACCAGCAGGCACCACCTAAGCGCTTGCGGTTTGCTGTAAGTCTCTCCCATGGATCAAGACTGCCCAGCTCGACGAGACCCAAGTCCCTGCCATCTCTGACCTTTTACCTACCTCATCAGCCCAGCTGAGAACCGTAGGTGTGACGAGACTTGCGGGACCGGCCATCTTCAGAACCTGCACGACGCTTATCTAGCACGCCCACCGAGGGACCCTCGAGTGAGTGCACCTAGGGTTTGAGAAGCCCTAACCCTGAGCAGCTCCAGCACCGAAGTCTGCCTCCCCAGCATCCACGAGATCTGCGTGGGGGCCCTTCCGCTCCTTGCTGTTCACCGCGTTGTTCGACCACTTGCCGACCAGCTTGTGGCCCTCTTCACGACGCACCACGATTGTTTCATCACTAGTCTGGTTGCTCCAGACTGGCTCTTGCTCCCCTTCAACAGAGGAGTACCACGGACCCTCCTGGTCCACTCCAGACGCCATCTTGACTCCACCGCGTGGGTTTGCCACTGCCAAGATCCGCTGCCCCATTCCTGGGCCCAGCATCATCGACAGCAGACACCTTCGTGGGACAGCTCGCCCTCCATCCGGGTCGCCGCCGCGCCTCCTGGTCCGAGGAACAGCCGAGTCCGACGTCATCCACTCACCTGGTCGAGGTGACTTCAGCCGGTACCCTCCTGGTGCCCACGCGATCGCTGGCTAGCGGTTGAGAACTGAGTCCCCTCTGCTTTCAGGTTTCCTTCATCACCGATCCAGGCTTGGATCTCGCTGAACATCGACACTGGTCGCCTGCCAGCAACTCTTCTTTCAGGCTCCTGAGACTACAACGAGGACTTCCGACATCTTGCCGAACCTTCAACCGCCGCAGCCTCTGGGCTAGGTAACTCGAGCATTTCGGTGCTCCATCGCAGGTTCGCTTTACAAGTGTCCAGTTCCTTTCCCGTTTAGTCCCACTGATCGGATCACTCCGGAATCAGTAACTTTAGACTTTCTAACTTCACCCCTTCCACTTGCAGTGTAATGGTTTCGTGCCCTCGGGCATTTGTGTAAATTGTGCAACCAGAAGTATTTTCCTAAGAGTTTTGTATTGTGCTTAGCTCCCTGACTCATAAAGAGCCAGGGTAGTCTTGTTATAAATAAATATCCTTTATTTTCATAACAACTTGTGTGGTGCCCTTTCACTTGGTGTTCAAGGGGTATATGTGATGGTAAACAGCTGGCTTAACACGCCCTCTAGAGTTTAGCCTAAGACTGCTCGTATCCACGCTACTAGGATAGCTGGTCTATAAGGTTGACTTACAACCAATCATCAATAAGGGTTGTTTGGAATGATACACAGTGATCACTAGAATAGTGAGCACTACATATCAGGCCAACTTCTCACACTCATCACCACCTCCTTCTAGCTGATCTACCTCTTCTCTATCTCCATTTGCTAGTGCTCTTCCCACACAATTGCGTGTTGATTTTTCAAATGGGCCAGTTGATCCCTGGTGCCGTCATATCCACTTGGCTTACCATAACACACAGGTTTTGGAAGAAGTGAGCAATCTTTGCTTTGTTCTTCATGTGGCCTCAGTGTAAGTAAATTCCAGACTGGGTAGGAGTGCTGAAAACATGTTATAAATGTAATCATCCACTGGGGTTTCCACGATAGAATTCTAATTATAGGCATAGTGTTATTTAAACAGGGTAAACCCAAAATTAGGTTAATTGGAATACAACTCCTTATATAAAGGAAGACGATTTTGGGTCCACGTGGACAGGCATCAACTGCGAAACAGAAAGCAATTAATTTGAAATATATGGTAAACCACCTGTGATGGCTTGCCAATTACATGAAATTTGTGAATGGACCAATATGATTAAAATTCATATTTAACCATGCAATTTCTATTAATGAATCAGGAGAAGAATTTGCTGGCATACTCCTCTGACAGCCTAACAGATTACAAACCATTGGGGATTAACCATCCAACTGTATTATTTTAATGTTATGAATGTCTAATTATTTATTAGATTACTTAAAAAAACATGTATTAGAATTTATTTATTTATGGTTGGGTTGTTATGTTTGTAGGTGAATAGAGTGAATTGTGTTAATGTTTATAAATAGTTTCTTTATTTTATAACTTTTATTTTGTTAATGTGATTATTAACTATGTAACTTAGATACATTTACAATTATTAATTAGCTAACTAAATTGTGTAATTATTTCTTTTCAATAAATACTTAATTAGATAATTGATTTAGTGAATAATTAATTTTTTTTATATTTTAACATAAATCAGTTTGTTTATGTTTGGTTTTTCTTTGATAATGAATGTGTAGAATTATTATCTTTTAAATAATATATGTTGTTAATTTCTTTCTAGCATTATTTTCTTTTGTTTTATTGGGTGTTGGATTCATAGGATAATAGGGTGGAAAGTGTTTTAAATCTATTTTTTAATCTTTTAGTTTGTGAATATTTCTAATACATGTATTTTATCACGTTAATTGCTAATTTAGTAAGTGTTGTTTTTAATTATTTGTATGCATTGTGACGCCCGAGTGCGTCGTCGTCCTTTGCGTAAGTGTGGAAAGATATAATCACGGCGGCCCAGCTGTGGAGGACTGCACCACCTCGATGATTGAAAGAGGGCCGCAGGGCTTTGAATAATGCCGAGTTCCTTTGTGGGGCCACAGCTTTATGATTAAAGGCTGCGAACATTCCGAGGCCCATTGGGGGACTATTAATACTTGGACCCTAAGAATGCAGCACCCATTAGGGTTGGATTTTTCAAGTACACACTACAAAGCCCATCATGCAACAGGGACAATGTTCATTTGAGTGGCCTATCACAGGGCATCTGATTGTTTTTTTTGGTGTGTCAATGCTACGAACTGTTTGTGACCAAGCCTATGATTAGGGAGCAGGAGCTCCGAAACGTTTCAGGCTGTATGACATCGAAATGCGACTGTTGGTGTTTCTCAAAATAAAGGCTGTTTAGGAGTCAACTGCTGCCCGAGTACATAGTCGTCCTGGACCCAAAGAACACATCACGCATTAGGGTTGGGTATGTGTATATATATATATCTATATATCTATACCTATATATCTATATCTATATCTATCTATATATATATATCTATATATATATATATATAGAACATTTTGAGAATCTTTTCCTTGGTAAGTGGGAAGAAGATATAAGAAACAACAGCACTTTAATTTCATCATTTAGCAGAGTCAAACTTTGGCTACGTTATATTGATGATTTGTTTCTTATTTGGTCAGACACAGAAGAAGAAGCCAGTAGATTTGTAAAAAAAAACTCAATAACAACCATTACAATATTTGTATTACCAGCAGCATGAGTAAAGATAAAATAGAATTTCTTGATCTACCAATAACACCCCAAGGTAGTGATTTACAGACAAGCCTATTTAGAAAAACAACAGCAGGCAACACCCTTCTCCACGCTCTCAGCAGTCACCCTGATACGCTCAAGTGGAGCATTCCATACGGTGAGCTGTTGAGAGCGAGGAGAAATTGCAGTACCTTAGCTGCATTTGAACTCGAAAAAGACACCATGGTCAAAAGATTTAAAGAGAGAGGTTACCCTTTATGGGTCCTCCAACCAGCTTTAAATAGAGTGAACCAGATTGATCGTAAACAAACGTTGAGTGATAAAACAGAAACTAGTATCACCAACAAACAAGAGGAAAGTAGAGTTATCCTCATGTTCAATGGCAATTCGACACAGATACAAAAAAAGTGATCCCATTATCGGCAAAACTTTTCACCACAGACCTGGAATCACATACAGAAAAGGTAGAAGTTTGAGAGAAATTCTTACTCAAAATGATATAACTCCTAAATATCCTAACAGTGAACATAACCTTAAAGGTTTCTACCCATGCGGACACTGCAAGGCGTGCCGCAATAGTTACATGACCAAACACTTCAGAATCCCAGGGCAAACTTTACCTAAAAACATTTCTCAGTTCCTAACCTGCAGCACCCCGTATTGTGTGTATGTCTTGACTTGTCCGTGCAAAATGGGGTATGTAGGCAGCACCACATTTATGGCCAAAAAAAGAGTGCTTGAGCACATGCGTGCAATCAACAAAAAGGATACTCATTATCCCATTGCCAGACACTTTGAAACGTTCCATCTGTCTAATAGCTCTCTTCTGGGTTACTTTGTGATTGAGCAAGTACACTCGGGTAATCGAGTATTACAACTTTGTAAGCGCAAATCAAAATGGATAATTGAGCTTTAAACCAAATATCCAAAGGGCCATAATCTTGACGAAGAATTAAGTACACACCTACGTAGCGAATAACTAAGTATTTTGTGTCCATACCTGTACCATGTTAATAATTTGATGTGTTTTTAAAGTAAGAGAACGCACTGTGCTGTCATAAGTGAGTTCCATATCATTTTAATAATCACTTCTTTTTATCTTTTTTCACAGGAGGAAAGGAAGTGTCGCTCCGTTTGCGGACTGTCTCATCCGTTCCGGCCTCCCTACCCTTTTCTTCTTCGGTCTGTGGGTCCACTACAGCTAAGTTTTCTTTTCTTATTCTTTCATTATTCCTTTTCCACTTTGGACACTTTTCTGTGATAACTTAGGTCTAAACAGCATCACAACGGACTGATAATGAACGCCACTATGGTGTAATATTAAGAAACAACAGAATGATCTTAAAAGAAGAAAAAATACGTATGATTCATTAGCGTTATGTATGATATAATAGCAAGAAGGCATTGTAATAAGTCTACTATCAGGGTACACATGTGTTCATTACTATGAATTTGACTGTTCTGATTCAATATGTCGTTAATATTATTTGCGTAAAATCACAAAGTCAAGGTTGTAGCCACTATATAGGCTGATATATAGAAAGGTTTTGTGCTATCAATTAATGGCCGCCGCTATTGTTGTACCGAATTCAGTCCGTTATTTACTGTTTATATTGTATTGAGGTCTTTGCATCAGCACAAAGGACTGTTAAATGAATGCCACTATGGTGTAGATTAATATGAAATTACAACTAAATGACCTCAAGAAGTAGAAAAAACGGGTATGTTTCATTAGCGCTATGATTGTTTATACAACAAGCAGGCATTGTTAAAACCCCACGAGTAGGGCATATTTATGTTCATCACTATGATTTTGATTATGCATCATTTTGGTAATAATTGTGGCATCCAAACCATTTATTTCAGGTTCAAGCCACTATAAAGGCTGATATACATAAGGGTTTTGTGCCATTAAGAAATGGCCGCCGTTGTTTCTTTACCAAGTGTAGTCCGTTATTGATGTTATCTTCTATGTAAGACCTCGTCACCTTAACATGCACTGTGTGAACAAGACAGCGAGTCTGTCGAAACGCAGAACAATTGCTGAATAAATCTATTTGGGTTTAAAAAAAAAACACAATTGCTGAATAAATCTATTGGGTTTAATTTTGAGAGTGCATCTTCCTTGAGGATCGAAAAGTGTGGATTATAATTTCCGGGAGGCCTGCCCGGCGTGATGCACCACCTGTCTACGGGCCACGACTCCGGCAAGGTCGTTTTCTGTGGACATAGTATATATATATATATATATATAAATATATATTCATTTTAACTTTAATTTATGTGTTTGTATTTGCACAGTCACTTTCAATACACGTTTTAGCACTTTATGCTTGTATTGGGACTCAGGACAAATCAGTATCAGTTTTAGAGAAATTGCGATGCAGGATTGTATAAATCAATATATTAAGGATAGAATTATTTATAGGGTCATTTTCAACTACATAAGGAAGTTTGAGGCCAATTATGACTTTAGACTGCTACAACTTCTATGGATGTGATTTTAAATAAATGAACAATAGATATATCATATGTTTATTTAAATACAAACCTGACGATCAATTCACAATATGTGATTAGGAATTCAATAATTATATTCTATGTACACATTTCGGGTTTGATGTTGCATATAACACACACATCTGTATGACATATCCCAAAATCAGTATTGCACAGTCAGATTGTTAAGAATATGATACATATAAATAAGACTCTGAACTAGCTCAATTGGATCTCTTCTTGCACTTTGCACTTTAAATCCATGAGTGGATTCAACCAATGAGTATTTATATATTTGTATTTTTATATATATAATGTATTTTTTATATACTATGAATTCTTGCTGCTACATATATATTGTCGCATTAACTAATACTATGATAGTCCATGCCCGAGTACAAACAGCAACAATGTTGTCTATTTTTACTATCACATGATATACACATGGTGAATGTGCTTAAAAGCGATGATGGACTTTGTCTCGTCATGTGATCAAGCCCACTGGATAGGCGAAACGCGTCATCTGCCATGCTAGCAAAATAAAGAAATAATGAATGCGCTTAACTTGTGTCCGTGTCCCGCCTGTTGAACAGCAATTGTGGGAATCTGGTGAAAAAGTATAGATATATATATATATCAAGAATGTTTGATGTGTCCCCCTCGCTTGCTGCTGGATGAGTATTAATTCCTCTGTGGGCATCGGTCAAATGAGTGGCGTTCCTGGATTTAAATAATGCATGACCTCCAATGATCAACAGGGTTTATCAGCGGCGGTTCAGGCAGGCCAGAAAAGAATGCATCTGTGAACTCCCCACCAGGGCTGCTGAACTCACGACAGGTGCATCCAAAAAGCAGGGTTAGGACCCGCTAGTTACACAACCACTTCTAAGGATACCTGGAGCACTCGCAGGGTATTCAATAAAACTTTATTGCCACAGAGGCATTTCAGCTCAATGTGTTCCTCAGTGCAGCAACAGTGACCGATCTGCGTGGCACCAAGTCCATTTAAATTATCGAGCTACCCAATTGGCTGTTCTCTGGCTAATCAGACGGCGGCAGTCACTCCGGCATGGCAGTGATGTATCGGCCTCCTCTATATTATTAATTAATCACAGGACCTCAATGTCCAAGCAAAGAATCTTCTCCCGATCTTCCCTTCAGATACCGGTTCCCGCCATTCCCATCCGTCCTGCCGTACTTCAACAATCCGTCTCTTAGGGCACCACTCATTGTTGGTAAGTTTTAATGTGTTCCTGTCACCTGCCTCTGGATGAGTTATAATTCTTCCGTGGGCATCGAGATATATATATATATTACCTAATGGCGGTCGTATTATAGTTGGAACCAAGTTTCCATAGGAAGTGCATTTTTTGTTTTGCTTATAATTTTGGCGTCGTTTGATGAATCTTCATGAAATTTTCAAAACTAATTCTTTGTTCATATCATCTCCTATGGTAAAAGTTTTGAGGTAATTTTTGAGAAATATCGAAATTTACAGATATCGATATTTGGGAATACTGCCATCTGATTGGCTGAGGGGTTACGAGCATGAGCTTACTGCTTATTGGTTAAGAGCGCTGTGAACTAGGAAGTGTTGCCCGCCATTTTGTGATTCTGTCAAAGCGAGTAAGGGGAAAAAAGGGCGAAATAAGTTGGAAAGAGGAGGGTAGGAGCACTGTAACCTTTGTGGGGTGTTTAGGGTATGTTATAGAGGGGGTGCGAAGCACACTACTCATACCTACTGGTCTGAAAGTGCTGGGTACGGAAATTAAGTGAGGTATTCCGTAGTCTGTTGCTGCTAAGGTGAGCTGCTGCGGGACTCAGGGATTAAAGCGTGAGCCCAAACTGTTTGTTATGTTGTGAAGTCAGGTGCCCTCTCCGTTGCACCACACCTGTGGAAGTAGTGTCAGCATGTGCTTATACCTACTAGGACAAACTACTGACCCCTACTGGTCTGAAAGTGCTGGGGTACGGAAAATATGTGAGGTATTGTCTAGAGTCTCATGCTGCTGAGCTGAGCTGGTGCAGGAGTCGGGGATGAAAGCATGAGTCCAAACTGTGTGTCCTATGCAGTGAAGTCATGTGCTCTGGCCGCTGTGCCACATCTGTGCAAGTAGTGTCAGCATGTAGTTATACCTACTCGGAGGAACTTTTGTTTCGAATATTGTAAGTTGTGTATGGTGTTTAGGGGGTGTTATACAGTGAGTGCGAAGGTAAATTTGCGCGATCAAATCAATTTGGTATTTGGAAAGTGCAAACTACTCACTCTATTGGTCTAATGGCGCTGGGGGCATAAGCTGAGCTGCTGCCAGACTCAGGGATAAAGGCGCTGAACTACTGACCCCTACCAGTCTGAAAGTGTGGGATACGGAAATTAGGTGAGGTATTGCCTAGAGTGTTCTGCTGCTAAATTGAGCTGCTGCTGGACTCGGGGATGAAACTGTGAGCCCAAACTGTGTGTCCTATGCTGTGAAGTCATGTGCTCTGGGTGCTGTGCCAAGGAGTGTCACTAATATTTTATACGTAGTAGGAGGAAGTTTTGTTTGGAACACGGTAATTTGTATAAGGTGCTTAGGTGGTGTTATACAGGGAGTGCGAAGGTAAATCAATACAGTGTTTGTAAAGCGCAAATTACTCACCGCTATGGGTCTGAAGGCCCTGGAGGCCGGCGTGGAAATTATGTGAGTTATTAAGTGATCTATTGCCCAGAGTCACATGGTGCTGAGCTGAGCTGCTGCCGGAGAAGGGGATTAAACCGTGAGGCCTGTGCTCTGAACTCATGTTTTCTGGTCGCTGCGGCACATCTGTCTAAGTAGTGTGAGCATGTATGCATATGTACTACGAGGAAGTTTTGTTTTAAACAGTGTGACGTCTGTAGGGTGATTGGGGGTTGCTACAGAGGGAGTGTGAAGTTCAATTCTGCCGTTTCCAATCAATGCAGTATTTGTAAAGTGCAAACTGCTCACTCGTACGGGTCTGCAGGCCGGCGTGGAAATTAAGTTAGCTATTGCTCAGAGTCACATGGTGCTACCCTGAGCTGTCGCTAGAGTCGGTGATCAAAGCGAGAGCTCTGTGCTCCAAAGTCAGATGGTGTGGCCCCTGCGCCACAGCTATCTGGAGAATACATTTTGGCGAGGGTGCGGGCGTTGCCGTTACCTGGCACTAAAATAGCGGGCCTAAGTTGTCAGTTATAAGGGGGCTCTCGATTTGCCTGATCTGTGAAGTGTACTCCATCACTTCTGTAGATATCAGCCATATCAAAACATATGTTGTTGTTGTAGATCGACCCCATTCTATGGTCTCTGAGGTATGCAGACACAGCTTTGTTGACATTATTACTAGATTTTTTAATCTGAGGACAAAATTGGTTGGACCATTTCCACTTCTGTCTTTGGCATATATTGAAATATACAAAGACAGTTTGAGGCAAAAGCAACATCAATTGTCAAACGGTGTTCTTCATTAGCATTTCCAAACCTGCCCCATTCAATGTACCTACGTCGTTTCCACTACAATGCACAATCATGAGGTCAGGGTGTTGGAGATGCAAACAGGTTTTAACCAAAGGCAACAATTGGTGCCACTTCAATCCTCTCTGTGCAAACCATTTAACGTCCACATTTTGTAAACCTAGGTCTAAGTCAATACGTCTCTGTTCTGCATACCTCTTGCACCGGAAAACATAGTTCTACGATCCACACTAGCATTTTGAAGGTATGGCTGGAAGGTATGGAAAGATGTCTGTAGCTCATGCAGTTCCTTGGTAGAGTAAGGGATATGTTTAAAGATGGGGAAAAATCTTTTTTTTCCCACAGAAAACGATAATTGATTGAAAGATAAGAAGAATTGGGTACCCAAAAACTAGGGTGCATATTAGTTGAGTGAAAAAGCATGTTTGTCATTGGTAAATAAAGAGCAGCCTAAACGTGGAGTCCATACGATAGGATGAAATGTGCTCAGCTCAACCAGACGTACTACTTGCATTTGGAAGGTACATTTGGAACTTAAAACAATAGTGAACTTTTAACCCGCAGGTGCTGTTAAATGTTCGAGAATATGCTGGGAAAAAAAGTTACGTTTAAAAAAATCATGAACTTGTAACCTGCAGGTGTCGTAGAATTTTCCAGAAGGTGTGGTGATAAAATAGGTTGAACTTCTGACCTGTATGTGGCGCGGAATATTAAGTAGCTTTTTGGATGGAAAATTCAAAAATAACCAATCGTGATAAGTTTTGGAATGTCGATGAAGGAATAAAGTATTCTGATTTCTTCTTTACATGTATTTATATGTGGAGCGACAGATAAATTGTGCCATTACTGGTTCCATTCTTGATGAAAGGGGTGCATTACATGTACTGTGTGACAAAGAAAGAATTGCATGCGTGTGTGACATTTGAAATCTGCATACCAACTACAAAGGTGATGTAGAAATGAACAAGGTGTTTTTATTTCAAAATAATATACTGTTAGTAAAGTGTGGTGTTTCATATTGGTGTTTCATATTGGTTATAAAATATGCATAAAGTTTGACCTGTTGTTAAATAAGTACTTTATATATGTTTAGGAATTTTTCACAAAGAAGAAATGTAGTTTGTCATCTTTAAAGGACTGTATGGTTTTGAAAATGAGGTACAGCATTAATTTGGGTTTGCTAATGTATTTAGGCGAGATAAACAAAATGTCCCATGTTTGCAAATTATACTTTTTGTGGAAGTAGTGGGGAAGGGGGGTGTAGGAGATGTATGTGTTATTAAGTTAAAAGCGAGAAAACCAAACCCAGAAATGTTATGTAGACAGGTTGTGGTCTCATTGTTGACATTGAGCGGTAGATTTGAATATAAGTCTAGGTAGGTTGTTGCACTGTGAGGCCGTCTACAGTGTTTGGAGATTACATGGAGAAGAGATGAAGATAGTAAAAGTTATACGTTCCTTTTATATGTACGCATAGTTGGAATCATTTGATCATAGGTTGAGATATAATATGAACATGGTTTCTGGTTTTCATTTGGGTATAGTAAATAGTTTTAGTAGTGTCTGAATAAGAAAAAGGTAGGTATACTAAAATATATGGTAGTAAACGTATTAATGATTGTCTGTTCTTATGAAATAGAAGTGGTTGGGGAGTGTTTCTTTAGAAGAGATGTTTTATAAATGTGTGAGAGATAAAAAAGAAATGAAAATGTTCGGTATATTTTCTGTATGACTTTCTTGACATTAGTAAACTACACATGATTATAAGTGATACTAATTGTCAGGTTGTGTCCCTGTGCTGAATATACGTAGGTGTTTAAGTGGTCCGGGTTTTACCGGTGCTCAGCTTCACTATCCCTTTTGAGACACTCGTCAATTTTTTCATTCCATTTAATGTCCTTAATATACATACAGTAAAGGGACGGTATATCAAAAGTTTGGGAATTAGAACTTTGTTTACTCTCCTCATCCTCTGCTATACAATCTACAGAGTGTTTAAAGGACTTTATTAACATACAGATGTCTAGCTAGTAAAGGTGATGTAGTGCCAATGGGCCCATTTATAAACCGTGCTATGGGATGGTTTATGTTTTACCCGTCAATTTGCATGTTTGAATACTTTTTGCTGATAAGTGTTCCGGAAGACACCTGTTAAAATTAAGCCCGTGTATGGGTATAGTGGCGCTACTAGGAATGGTGGGGGTTTCTGTTTGATTACGTACGGTTAAGCAAGGGCGGGGGTGGGGGAGGTGGGTATGTTGGTGATTAAAACACAGACTTTAGTAACGTGCAGATGTCTAGCTACTAAAGGTGATGTAGTACCACTGGGACCATTTAAAAAAGCGCCCTATGGCATGGTATATGTTTTACCTGCAAATTTGCATGTTTTAATATGTTTTGCTGATGAGTGTTTCGGGAGAAATCTGTTGAAATTAAGCCTCTTTATGGCTATAGTGGCACTTCCAAGTTTGCTGGGGTTCTTTGTTTTATTGCGTAAAGTTAAGCAAGGGCGGGTGTGGAGTTGGTGTAGTGGTACTGGGACTATTTATAAACCGCCTTATGGTATGGTGTATGTTTTACTTGCAAAATTGCAGGTTTCAATACCTTTTGCTGATGAGCGTTCCGGCAGACACCTGTCGAAATTCAGTCTATGTATGGCTATAGTGGCGCTAACAGGAGTGCTGGGGCTCGTTGTTTGATTTCGTAAGGTTAAGCAAGGGCAGGGGTGGGGGTGGGAGAGGTGGGTATGTTGCTGATTATAATACGGACATTTGTAACGTGCACATGTGTAGCTAGTAAAGGTGATGTAGTGCCACTGGGTCAATTTATAAAGCGCTCTAAGGCATGGTATATGTTTTATCGGGACATTTCCATGTTTTAATACCTTTTGTTGCTGAGCGTTCCAGCAGACACTTATTGAAATTAAGTCCATGTATTGGTATAGTGGCTCTACCAGCTTTGCTGGGGCTCTTTCTTTGATCTCGAAAGGTTAAGTAAGAATGTTGATGGGGGTGGTGTAGTGGCACTGGGCCCATTTATGAACCCCTTTATGGTATGGTATATGTTTTACTTGCAAATTTGCATGTTTTAATACCTTTTGGTGATGAGTGTTCCAGCAGACAGCTACACAAATCACACATTTCTGTGGATAACAAATCTTCATGCTGATAGACACTCTTGCACTGTGGTAGAAGGCTGCCAGCGTTGATGGCAAATTATGAAAGTTGGTGGCATTGCACAGTTAAATGGAAGCTTGGACCATTTCTTTGTTACTATGGTGCAGTCAGGGCTTTAAGTGGGAAAAAATCTGGGGGTGCTCTAAAAGGGGTGGGGCAAACCTGTTAAAGGGGTGTGGGCTATCCAAGTAGAGGTGTGGTCTACATCAAGATAACTAGCATTGTGTGCTTAAGCAAATCCCCTCCAATTATCCTACGTTCAGAAAACACGCTCTTTAAAGGATTTACCTTCCTCCTACAACGTGGCTCAGCTAGCATGATGTCTCCACTTCTCAGTAGTGAGTAAAATGAGCATGCGCACATCGATGTGCCGGCTCTCACTGCAGTCCAATAAAAAAAAAAGAAAACTGACTACCTTTGCGAGGGCCGAAAATAGAGCCAGATAGAGACCCGTTTCGAGGTCTCCTGAAAATAACTGCCGGTGCTCAGACCCGGCCCACTTAAAGCCCTGCATCCATCCATCCTAAGCACTGCGCCATCTTTCAATTCATCCATACATTCCTACCTGCATACATACATACATCTGTCCCTGCACTTATCCTAAGCATCTATCAGCCCACTCGCCTATGGTAAGTACTGTGCCATCCATCCAGTCATACACCCATGTATCCATACATACATGTGTCCCAGAACCAATCCTACACATCTATGAGCCCACCCGTCTATCCTAAGTACTGGTCCATGCATCCATTCATCCTTCCATCCATTCATACATCCATACATCCATCGATCTAGCTATCCATTCATCCATCTGGCCATCCATCCACTCGCACGTTATTCAACTATCTGTCCTTATTTCCGTGCACGCTCCGCCCCGATCCTAAATACCGCGTATTATACTCATCCACCCAGCCTCTTAAGGGACCGAAAAGGCTGGCGATAATTATTGACAGGAAGATGTTTCTGATAAAGAACAAGAAAGCTTTGAATTGCTCTTTGTGGACCATAGTTCACCACCCTTCTCTGGTGGTGTTTTAAACAAAGGTTGATCCAGCGAAAGGAATGTAAAGCAGCTTTTCAGTGTCAGACGTTAATTTAGAATCATAACGGGGCATATTATCAAGAACGGCATTAAAATTATTGCCGCTTCAGCTGCAGGAAACTGCAGCTAAAGCGACAATAATGGGCTTGATAATATGCCCTTGTGAATCCCCATAGCAGCCCAGGTTCTGGTGTGAAGCTGGGCTTCTATGGGAATTCACAAGGGCATGTTATCAAGCTCATTATCGCCGCTTTAGCGGCAGAAGCGGCGATAATTTTAATGCCATTCTTGATAATATGCCCCTAAGTGAGCCAGGTAAAGTGTGTGTTTCTGTAGCACTACAAAAAGACACTGTGAAAGGTGAGAGCAGGGTTGTGCTGGAGTTGGCTGCATGTGGTCGTCTCCAAGGGCACAACCAGAGCGAAATTTCGGTGGAGGCTAATTCTTTCAGTAATAGGCAGTGGGGATGTAGGGTTCTAAAAAGGGGTGAAAAAGAACAGAGCATCATTTACAAGCAAATTGTCTTTCGAAGACCTGTGAAGTACTCGGGTGCGGCTCTGTGTGTGTGATTGGGAAGCTGTCTCAGGGAGTCCGGGGCAATGGGCATTGCATGCCTGGTGGTCAGGACCGGCTTTAGTGCAGGTGGTGCCCTGTGCGACAATGTTTGTTGGTGCCCCCCCAATGACCACCTCCACCACAGATTCTCTCACTAGCACCCTTTAACAGTCACCAAGTCACCATAACCACACTGAATTAGTTATATAACGCCACTCATACCAGTGTAGGGTGTCCGAGCACTTTGCATCTCACACACATTACACAATCAATCATACGTGTGTAATTCAGTGTATAAGAAATGTTACATAAGCCAAAGACACCTGAGGCTTGAGCCGGTTGTGACAGGAGGCGCGCGGCTAGCGAGGTATTGGAACTATTTTTAACCTGCTTCTAACTACTTTTAACTTTAATAGCTGCTATTGCGAATTTGCACACAGAATCCACTGGCTTGCTAAATTTGCACATTCATCTTATTTTACCTGTTGAAGCGAGGGGGACCGCCATCTTGGTTGTACCGGGGTAGGCGCTCTAGGCTTCCACGACTTCCTCTACTTAAGGCCGATGCCAGTGCGAGCGCGCTCAAAAGACACCTGAGGCTCGAGCAGGCTGTGACAGGAGACGCGCGGCTAGCGAGGTATTGGAACTATTTTTAACCTGCTTCTAACTTCTTTTAACTTTAATAGCTGCTATTGCGAATTTGCACACAGAATCCACTGGCTTGCTAAATTTGCACATTCATCTTATTTTACCTGTTGAAGCGAGGGGGACCGCCATCTTGGTTGTACCGGGGTTGGCACTCTAGGCTTCCACAACTTCCTCTACTTAAGGCCGATGCCAGCGCGAGCGTACTCAAAAGACACCTGAGGCTTGAGCCGGGTGTGACAGGAGATGCGCGGCTAGCGAGGTATTGGAACTATTTTTAACCTGCTTCTAACTTCTTTTAACTTTAATAGCTGCTATTGCGAATTTGCACACAGACTCCACTGGCTTGCTAAATTTGCACATTCATCTTATTTTACCTGTTGAAGCGAGGGGGACCGCCATCTTGGTTGTACCGGGGTAGGCGCTCTAGGCTTCCACGGCTTCCTCTACTTAAGGCCGATGTCAGCGCGAGCGCGCTCAAAAGACACCTGAGGCTTGAGCCGGGTGTGACAGGAGACGCGCGGCTAGCGAGGTATTGGAACTATTTTTAACCTGCTTCTAACTTCTTTTAACTTTAATAGCTGCTATTGCGAATTTGCACACAGAATCCACTGGCTTGCTAAATTTGCACATTCATCTTATTTTACCTGTTGAAGCGAGGGGGACCGCCATCTTGGTTGTACCGGGGTAGGCGCTCTAGGCTTCCACGGCTTCCTCTACTTAAGGCCGATGTCAGCGCGAGCGCGCTCAAAAGACACCTGAGGCTTGAGCCGGGTGTGACAGGAGACGCGCGGCTAGCGAGGTATTGGAACTATTTTTAACCTGCTTCTAACTTCTTTTAACTTTAATAGCTGCTATTGCGAATTTGCACACAGAATCCACTGGCTTGCTAAATTTGCACATTCATCTTATTTTACCTGTTGAAGCGAGGGGGACCGCCATCTTGGTTGTACCGGGGTTGGCGCTCTAGGCTTCCACGACTTCCTCTACTTAAGGCCGATGCCAGCGCGAGCGCGCAGCGGACGCGCGCAGCGGGTGCGCCGCTGGCATGCCGAAGGCGCGCCCAAGGCAAGCCCGTCTGCGCCAGTCCGTGCCAGGCCGGGCCCAGGGGCCAGCCATGCCGGTTATCCTACTTCATACTCGGCCAATTTCCTCAGAGAACTGCGACTCTCATACCCTCCACTTTCTCCTGCCACCACCAGCCGAATCACTACAGCTGGCCTTGCGTGCTCAGACTCACATCTCCCCAGTCGGAGCATACCCCCCTCTAAACCGGTCAGGAGTGACACTTCCATCCGGGTGTTGTATTTGAACACCCGTTCCCTGATAAAACACCAAGCCGATATCTATATCCTCCTGTCTAATGAGAAACCAGACGTACTTCTGCTCACAGAAACCTGGCTGACTACAGATTCTCTCCCTGACATTCTGGCGGCCCTCCCCCCAGACTATTACATCCTCCATGCCGACCGCACTGGAAATCGCCCCGGGGGTGGGGTGGCAGCCATCATATCAAAACACCTTAACTTCATCTCCACATCTTCCCTTCTCCTCCCGGAAGTAGACAACCTAATCATCAGTCTAAAAACCGACGTAGGAGCCCTAACACTCCTTCTCTTATACCGGCCCCCACACCTTATGCCGTCCTTTGCTACCACCCTGATCGAACAGCTGTCCGACCTATTTACACTGCACTCCAGATTAGCTTTCTTTGGCGACCTTAATTACTGGTTCAATGACGCCAACGCCGGGCCCCATGCCACAGAACTCTTCGAAGCCCTTAACAGCCTTAACCTGACCCAACAAATCTCCTTGCCCACCCATATCAAGGGCCACACTCTGGATCAGATTTGGACCCAAAATTTAGCACTCTCCCAGCCAGCTGTTTCCCCCTGCGTCTGGTCAGACCATCACCTAGTCGACACCACCCTCTTTTTCACAGGCAGGACTTCCGCCCCTCTTATGGCCGGGGGCCTCTCACGCAAATGGAACTCTCACGACTCCCAAGGCTTTCTCGGGACCTTAGCCAACACCCGCCCAGTCATTAACACACCAGTCAATATCGACTTGATGGAAAGTGATATTGGCACCTGGCTAACGTCGGCCAGTGACCAATTCGCCCCCCTTACCAAGTTCCCCCGCACCAGACACCACAACTCCCACAGATGGTTCTCTGGCGAACTTAAGAAACACAAACTGAAGGTGCGCCAGCTGGAACGAACGTGGAGACGCAATTACTCTGAGCTATATAGACTACAATACACCACAACTCGCAGAGAATAAAAAAACGCAATCTCCTTAGCCAAATCATTTTTCAAACAGAATCTTTTCTGCGGACAATAAATCAAAGGAGGTCTTCAAAATCATGAACGAACTCACCTCAGACGACAGAATTCTCCCGGGCCAGATCCCCACCCAGGAGACCTGCGATGCTCTTAATCTTTTCTTCATCGAGAAAATCAATAAAATCAAGGACTCCATCCCCCCCCTCCCTGAGACACTCGCCCCAGATACCCCTCCGAACAACTCATCGTCCTTCACTCACTTCCCCACCCTCAACCCCAACTCACTAGCTGAACTTGCGACCCGGGTAAAATCAGGCTCCCCGAACGACTGCTGCCCTCCTTCGATCCTACGGGACGTCTGTCTTAAACTACCCGACTGCATTCCACCCTTACTGAATGGTTCTCTCAGCACCGGTATTGTCCCCAGTTCCTTCAAGGAGGCCATTTTAGTGCCTCTCTTGAAGAAACCTGGTGTGGACCCGGCGGAACTTTCTAACTACCGTCCCATATCGCTTTTGCCCTACTTTTCCAAATTAATGGAGGCCCACGTCACCCGGTCTCTCTCCAACTTCATCGAGACCTCCTGCCACCTGGAGCCTAATCAGGCCGGCTTTAGGCAAGCCCATTCCACCGAGGCCGTGATCCTAGCAGTCTTGGACACACTGAGGAGGAACGCTGACACAGGGATTCCCCAGGCCCTCGTACTCCTGGATCTGTCTGCCGCGTTCGACACGGTTGATCATAACATCCTTCTTCACCGTGTCGAGCGGGCAGGCATCCAGGGTCCTGCCCTCAAATGGACTCAGTCCTTTTTGACCGGCAGAACACAAGCCGTCCGCTTGGGCCCCTACACAGCGTCCAAAACTTCCATGACCTGTGGAGTCCCTCAGGGTTCTTCCCTGTCACCCCTATTATTCAACCTCTACCTCCGTCCCCTGATTCACTCGCTTCAGAGCTGGGACATTACAGTGTACAACTACGCTGACGATCTGCAGATCATCTTCCCACTCAACTCCTCGGACGCTGTGAACAAATTCCATTCCGCCATGATACACATCCAGGAGTGGATGAACTTCAACCAGTTAAAATTAAATCCTGGTAAAACTGAGCTCCTTCTCCCCGGCTCCAGCCCCTCCCACTGGGGTCCGCAGTTCTGGCCTAATAAACTTGCCCCCCCCCCCCCCCCCCGGCCCCTGTGAAATCAGTAAAAAGTCTTGGTGTGATCATCGATACCGAACTCTCCCTCAGATCCCATGTGGGCGCTGTGATTTCCTCATGTACGTTCCAGCTTCGCAAAATACGTAAAGTCAGTCACCTACTACCATCAGCCGCTTTGGTCCAGGATATCATTTCCCTGGTACTAGCCCGCCTGGACTTTTCCAACTCCCTGTACTACGGACTCCCAAAATCATTGCTATATCGCCTCCAGGTCGTGCAGAACCAAGCAGCCCGTCTCATCTAAAAAACTCCCAAATGGCAGTCGGACAAACCTTTGCTACACAAACTGCACTGGCTTCCTATAGAACTAAGGGAGGCCTTCAAGCTGGGCTGCCTCACGTTCAAATCCCTCCACTGTTCCAGCCCCACCTTCCTGACAACACTCATCAATCCACACCGTCCAACGCGCAATCTTCGTTCAGCTCTTCTCAACTTGCTTGTTGTCCCCAAAACCAAAACCCACAAATTCTGCGGCCGTCGGTTTGCCTACCTTGCCCCCAAATTTTGGAATCCTCTTCCCCTGACCATCAAATCCAGTAGCTCCCTCCTTCACTTTAGAAAACTGCTCAAAACTTTCCTTTTTCCCCCACTCGGCTAAATTCCATCTCCTCTGACCCCAGAGTCTCCTCTGTCTTACAGCGCCAGGAAACCCACGGTGTCAGTGCGCTCTACAAATTCCACTTAACATAACAAAGGACTGAAAGTTTAGGAGTCACATGTCATCCATACTGGTAGGCTGTATAGTTTAAGAGTGCTTGGTGTGGAGAAGCACAAGCACAGAGTCGAAAAAGAAACCGCATAGTTGGGAATTTTCTTTAATAATAAGAATCGATTTCTAGCCAAATTAACCCTTTTTGCAACATTAATCAATGTTCTAATAATGTATACTTTGCAGTGTATATGCAGTTCTGGGATGAAAGTTAATAGCTCACTATTCTATATTAGGACTTTAAGTTATAAATTGCAAGTAACAAAAGGATGTCTCTTTTGAAAGCAATAACCTGCTGATCTGTTTACATCATATGCACTCTGTAATCTACTTGGTACACGTTCTTTGCAGCAGGCATATTAACCCTCTGCACTAACTTCACCTAAGTCAGAACCTCAACTATACAAAATGCTGATCTCTCTCTCCAGGAAGATAATTAATCACACAAGTTTTCTTGACATTTGGCTGCAAAAGGAGAATGGAAATAGTGAGAGAAAATGGCTCTCTTTAAAGGATTTCTTTTCTCCTACAATGCGACTCACCTTGCATGATGTCTCCACTTCTCAGTAGTGAGCAATATGCATGCTCTCACTGTCTCACTACAGTCCAATAAAACAAAAACTACGGACTACCTTTGCGAGGCCCGAAAATACAGCCCCATAGAGATCCGTTTTGAGACCCCACAAATAAACTTCTGGTGCTCAGACCCCCCCAGGCTCCCCCCCCACTTAAAGCTTTGGGTGCAGTGTTATGTTTGCGAAGTTGTAGATAAAATTGTTAGGCTAATAATGGTAATTTTTCTGTGTGCCGATTGGTTGATAATATCATCCTAAGTACAATTTTTAAAAATACTATCTATAAAGTTGTCTACGGTGGGTTGCAGAGGGAGTGCAGTGGGGTGGTGGGGTGCGGTGGAGAGGTGAAAAGTACGAGGTAGTGCAGTTACATGTAAATTGTGAAGGTGTATGTAAATAATTAAATAAATACTTGCTGTATGTTCTATGGCACTACCCGTCATCCTACTGCTCCTCTGCCCTGCTTCATCACGTTGCAGCACTGCCTCTGGAAGCCGTCAGTAGAACTTATGTAATTGTATGTTATTATTTTAATATATTGAACCGATGTAAAAAATTATTGAATCTATTTTTTTTTTCAGAAAATTATTTTGTTGGAGTACTACACAAACAGTTTCTTCTGGTAAAAACACTAGACAATTTCTGAAAAAAATATTACGAACATTTAATGAAAATAACATCACACAAAGGAAAAAGAAGACATTTTCAAGTAAGGAGAAGGAGAGTTTAATTTCAAACAGCAGGAAAAGAAAAAATGATAAAGAAACAGTATCTGTTACCCGGAGACAAAAACAATTTCAAGAAATTCGTTAGAGACTTTTTCGAACTAGAGTGATTCAGAATTTAATGAAAACATGCTGCAAATATAAAAAGAAAGTGCTGCAATTCAAACAGAAGCAGTGTATTGAAAGTATAGTGTATACTGCTTTCACATTAAAACAGAAGTTATTCATTGTGATTTTGAAGAGGATCAAAGTGTTGAATAAAGTAATCAAAGTGTTGAAAGAGAAAAGTAGAAGAAAAAGACTTGTGAACAGAACCAACTTTTGCAAAATCTTTAGTGGACATTGGAAACATACTTCTACTAGTGAGCCTTTTTTAATGAGGAAAGTTACTTCCAGGAAAATAGTTTACCATTTGCAGTTGATAATGGAGGTCGTTGCTACGAAGTTCAGGATGGTTGTCCCCTTCCAAAAGAGGAATTGGTTGGTAAAAGTGCAGAAGAGTTAATAGCTGAAGAAGTGCAAGGGAAACGTACACAAGCTTCTGTGTATAAGTGGGGTTGTAGCAGTATTTGTAGTATTCGACAGGAATCTATTGATATAATGCAACATTTGCTACAAGAATATACACAGAAAAGTATTAAACAGAAGATTAAGTTGTTGCAAGGACTAGATCCATGTAATGTAAGAAAATATACTGAGAAGCATGGGCATTCTCTGGCTTGTCTTTCAAGAAAAGTGTGTAAAAGTGTTTTTCATCACTTGAGGATGTTAGCAGTACACCATTCAGAAATGCGGAAGTTTGTAAGGAAACTGGACTATATAAAAAGTCCTGTATTATGTTTAAGTGAACTGAATACAGCTCTTTTGCATGGTTCTTTATCAGATGTTCAAAAAAAGTGTGATGATATTGAAATGCGATATTTTGGTTCAGAAGAGCAGTCCATAGAAAGTGAAAGTTTGTCAATTACAGGTGTTGAAGGAGATGGGAAAGTGATTAGCACTGATCAGTTTGAAGAAGAAATTGAAAAGTTTAATGTAGTGTGCTCTGAAATACCAAACTATGTTTGTGTCTGTTGTCGACGTACTCATTATAAAAGTCAAACTAGGAATGTTTGTATTTGAAAATGAGAACAAGAGTAAGTGGGAAGAATTTGCAACTTACTTGTTGGTGGAAGGTCGATTTGAGTTAGGTAGTTATCAACGTATATGTAAATATTGTTATAACAAATTAGAAGAGAACAAAATGCCTGCTAGAGCAGTACTTAATAACTTAGAATTAGTAGCTATTCCGGAGGAACTGGCAGAATTGAATACATATGAGTCGTTTCTAATTCAATCTGTTCATCCTTTTCAAACTATAATTCGGATGGAGCCTGAAACAGGTAAACTGCCACCAACGGACTTGCAAAGAGGGCTGAAAGGAAGAGTAGTGTACTTACCTTTGGATTTTAAGAAAAATATTGAAACTATTGCTGGAAAGAAAGAGGAAAATTAGGTAGTAGTCATTCAAGTAAATGGTGTACCAACAAAGAGTCAGAAAATATGGCAGGAATTTGTGGAGGTTAATAAAGTTGAAAAGGCTACCTTATATCTTATAGAGAACAATATTTATTACAAAACTGAAAATGTGGATGAACTGGTGATAAGTTTAGAAGATGAATGTGAAATTTCAAGTGGTCAAATAGAGAAAGTGGACAAGTCAAGGACTGAAGAGATTTATAAACATTGCACAATATTGCATTCAAAAGAAGTAACAGGAAGCAGCATTGAGTAATTTGAAATGAAAAAAGCACAGGGAACTCTAATGAGTGTATGGGAGAAGAGCTTGGAAGCTCATTGTTTTCCACAGCTGGTTCCTACTGGAGAAGGTGGACGATATGATGACCGACCTGTACGGATTCCAGCTTCAGAATATCGGTCAACAAGATTATATTCTGAAGATCCTAGATTTCAACAGTGCATTCCATACATATATCACTTTTTGTTTGAAAGTGATCTATCTTCTCTGTTGTATGCAGTGAACCACATACTTAAAACTAGAGTTCATCAATCACTTCTTTCTGCGAAAGAATTTGTGGAGAAATTTCAAGAAACAGATGAAAATTTAGAAGCACAGTTAATCAATTTGATGGCATGTCAACGTGGAACAAATGAGTATTGGTATCGTCGTCATGGAGAACTCAAGTGTATGTTATGGCACTTAGGCACACCAACATGGTTTGTCACACTTAGCTCTGCAGAGTATGCATGGGAAGATTTGCTTGAGTTTCTAAGAGAAGTGAATTCCAATATAAAATATTTTGAAATAAAGACTCCTGGTGAACTGTGTTCATTGGATCCTGTTAATGTGTGCAGATATTTTAATCATAGGTTTCAAGCTATGATGTCTTTTATCTGCAATAAAAAGAATCCACCTCTTAGAGAAGTTACTGATTTCTTTTGGAGAAAGAAGTACAAAGCAAGAGGTGCACCTCATATACATATACTACTATGGGTCAAGGATGCACCTAACTTTGGAACTGATTCTGATGAAACAGTATTGTCTTTCATCGAACAGTATGTGACATGAGATTCCGAGAGAAGAAGGAGATAGAAGCTTGAGACAGCAAGTTTTACGTTTCCAAAGTCACCGTTGTAGAAGGTACTGCAGAAGAAAATACAAGTCTAAAGGAAAATTTTACACCAAATGTCGGTTTGGTTTTTCACGTCCAGGAAGAGTAAATAACAGAAGTGTCAAAGTATATCAATGACTACAATCCAGTCATTTTAAAAATGTGGAATGCAAACATGGACATTCAGTATGTTGCAGATAACTCAATTGTTGTTGCACGTTATGTTACATCGTACAAAATCAGAAAAAACAGAGATGAAACAAATATGGGAAGAAATTGCACAAGAGAAAAGCCTTAGCAAAAAATTGTACAGCTTTACTTTGAAAATTTAATCCTATGAATGTTCAGACCGCTTGTGCTCTTCAAGTTTGTATTCAAAGTCACAAGGAATCATTTGGGTAAGTTTAGGCCTTGTCTGCTCACGGAATAGAGTGTTGAAATCATTAGAAGAAATTGAATACTTAGCAGCAAATGAACCATTCTTAAAACTAATATGTTGGACACATACTATCCGAAAAGGAGTCGACATCTGGAACAGCTATGTCTGTAGGAAGTACTTCAACATTACAGCTTCAAAAGAAATGTTAAACAGAATTTTAAAGAAGGAAAATATGCAGTAGTTGGTTGTCATGGTTGTTTAGTAAAACATGCAAAGGGTAATCTTATAAACCACAAGAAACTCTGTTGTGAAACTCCAGATAAGCGCGAATTTTACTATTTAGCACTTCTCCAACTCTTTAAACCATGGCGTAGCGAAAGTGAATTACTTGGAGACTTTGACTGCTACGAAGATTCTTTTAATGCATGTAAAGATAGCATTGCACGTACAATTTTCATATTTAAACATGTTGAATGATGAAGTTGAACAGGAAAAGACTATTACAGCTGAACTAGCTAATGAAAGTTCTCAAGATAGTCAAAGTAGTGGTCAATATAGTCAAGATCCTCTTGGACAAATAATACTGGAAAATGAAGCAGTGATTGCTATGCATGGAGCCAAAATTGCAATGCAACAAGCACACAAGGAGAATATTACATTGGAAAAGGTAGAACAACTAAATGTTGAACAGAAAGAAATATATTTACAAGTGAGAGAACAGATAGAACATGGTTTGTTGCAAGAATGTCTGTGTTCATCTTTTAAACCTCTTCTGATGTACATCAGTGGTCAAGTTGGGGCAGGTAAACGTTTTTTAATTAAAGTTTTGACCAGTTATCTTCAAAGAGCTACTGGTTCACATTTATGTTCTGTGGTAACAGCTCCAACTGGATTAGCTGCACACAATGTTAAATATTACTTTGCATAGATTACAGATGTTACCAGTTGAGCATGGTAATAAATTACAATATCAGAATATGTCTGGAGAAGCTTCTCTTGAAGTTTCAAGAGTGCTGAGGAAAATGAAACTATTAATTATTGATGAGGTGAGCATAGTCTCAAACTTAATGCTTGCTTTTGTACACTTAAGATTGCAACAGGTATTAAAAACAGATTACGACGTTCTCTTTGGAGGAAAACATTTAATTGTATTTGGAAATCTGCTACAACTAACCCCTGTAAAAGGAGAACCAGTGTTTAAAACTCTTCTACATGAAGACACAAAGAAATCTCTGGGAAGTATTGGAAATGTGAATCTGTGGTTAAATTTTGAATATAAAGAACTCACACAGAATATGCGACAAGCAAGAGATGAAGATTATGCAAATATTCTAAAGGATGTAAGAATTGGTGTTCTAAGCAAACATGGTAAAGAAACTGTTCAAAGTCGTCTACTAAAGAACTTGTTTACAAATGAAAACACACCAGCAGAAGTAATGTACAAGAAAATGAAAGATAAAATGTCTGTAGTTTGCTTAATGCCTACAGTGGAAGAGTGTTATACATTTTATACATTTAATAGAGAGCTTATGAAATCAAGAAATTGTTCACATTGAAGCTATTGATAAAATCGAGCATCAAGGAATAACAATTCTTCTTTCAGAAAAACTACAGACTAAATTGGATTCTCTTGAAAAGTCTGTATCAAAAATTGCTGGCTTAGAAAACAAGCATTTGCAATGCAATAGGTCTCGCATTAAAGAAGGTTTGAGCTATTGGCGTTGCAAATAATAATGCAACACCAATAACTCAAACTTTCTGTAATGGGAGACCTGTTGCAAAGCAAATGCTTATTTTAAATGAGCTGCAGCTGCGTCCTGACCTGGCTGCTCAAGACACTCTTGCCCCCTTCCAACCACCTACAACAAGCACTGGCACAGCCAGCAGGCTACGCTTTTACAAAATCTATTGGCTCTGTCAATTGTTTTACATATTACACAGCACTAGAGCTGCTGTGCAACATAGCTTATGTTTTTTTGTTTACATTAAGCCATGTTTCACAGAAACCCAACTGCGATGCAATATGTAAAAATAAAAAAATTGCCAAACCCAATAGATTTTATTTTGGCGAAACCGATTAGCAAGTTGACAGGTATGATGGCCTGAGTGAACTTGTTCTCCCTGTTAAGCAGGAAGTCACTATACTGGAGGAAGGGCATCAAGTGGAATGAAAAAACTTGTGAGGGCTCTCAGAGGGGCGTGGTCGATGTAATGAAGGGCGTGACTTAAAAACCCAAACTGAAAATCCATGCTCGGCATTGTGTGTCGCCCCACTGGTAAATATGCAACAGCGGTGGCTTCGATGTACATCATTTTGAAAATGCAAGTATCATACTGCCCCATCAGGTTTGCATTATTCGTCACTGGCCATGCGCCAGGATAACCATATTGACAGATATTGTCCCATCAGGTATGTCCATTCAACAAAGGCCAATAGCCCAAGAGGTGGACCAGCAGCATGCATAAGATACCGAAATCATCCCAGAGAGCAGCTGTGGCTGCTCCCATTAAAACAAATTCCAGTCTAATGATTAACCGCGCTGAGCACACATAACAATATATCATACTTTAGATATGGTATTTTTACACCGTGCTTTTGTGGCAAACAGTAATCTAGCGCTTTATATTTGAGAACAACTTGTTTCACAATAGAAAACGCCAGCGCAAAGAAAACTAGTGTGCTATGTAGTGACATGGTGACAAAAAAATAGCCACTAACCCCATCTTTGACCATCATTCATGGAGAGTGGTGACAGGTACAAGTACTACATGTGTATAACATACACTACAATGTACCCTTCTCTCTGAAAACAGGTATTAATGTCCCCCCAACTCAAATGATTGTATCGATCTTAAAAGGTGAAGAGCTGATTTTCCCCCCCAAATGCAAAATTGTAATCTTCGGATTGCAAGCGGATATTTACAATTGGAAGGACATCAGATAAGAGCAGCATCTGGTGTTTTCACGACGGATCCATGTTCAGCTTCCTGACGCTAATGTTCTTTCTTTTGGGGTTTTAAGAAGAGGCACCTTAGCAGATAAGAAAGAGGTCGTAGTGGTGAGCATCTTTTTCATGTTTAAGGGCCGTTCCAGCGAGAAACCAGGGAGTGCATTAGCAAGGCCTGGTTGTCTAATATTAATGAAGCTAGTGTGCATAAGTATACAGGCCGGACTGATTAACCTTCCCATTTAGTAAAGTAGAAAGGGTTTCCGGCCTCCATCAATTGACTCTCCTCACTACATTTCGTCAGTTAAGGCTTTTTGATGAAGTAGGACAAGAAAGCGTGCGTGGGGGAGGGGGTGGTGGGGGAAATGACACATTTCAGCAGGATGTGGTGACAATGTATTGAAAAACATAATAGAGTCTACTTTTTAAACATGCGGGGACGGTAGGGATGGGCGTAAGCTTTGAAACAATGTGGGATTTCTGATGTGAAAAACGCATTATTCATGCAAACAACGCACTCACTGCCTTCAGATATTTTTAAGCCTCGCTGAATATACAAATATAATTTTGCAACCGGAGGCAAGCTGGACAGTTTTGTAACTGTCGGCAAACTGTGTTTTTAGTGTACCAGAGCTAATGGGGTTCTGCTGGAGGGTACTGTAAAAGGAATAAAATCAATTAAATGTGTCAACAGCTCAGTGCTACAGTCGTCTCTTCCAAATTATAAAGCGAGTTCTGGCTGATGCGCAAATGCTGACCCGAGGGCAGATAGTCTTCGGACTTGAACCGCAGTAGTAAAAACAATCCAGTGTCCAGCAACGTGGCATTTACCATCTGTTCCCGTGCACTGCAAGCTGTCTCAAGCGCCTTATCTTGCCGGACAGCGCCATATCACTGCCGGAGGCGGGTAGTCACCGAGAAAAGGCAGAGTCTTCAAAACAAGCCTTCTGCTGAAATGGAAGGCGAGGTGCCTCTCATTGAAAATAAACGTCTCTCTTGTGAAACGCGCACCAGAGGAGGCTTGACGCCTGGTGTGCGGCGCTGGAAGTGTTTGCCAACACTGCCTGAAAGTACAGCGCATACAAACAGAAAAAAAACTATATTAACAAGTGCTCACCAGGCAGCCACAGCAGAACAACGAAAGAACGCACGCAAAGTGAAAGTAATCATTTCGCGGCCGCTTTGATGTTCTCAGTGGCCACGCAGCTCACTGAGAACATCATAGGGGCCGCGAAATGATCACGCAGGCTGCCAAATGGTGCGCGCGCCCGGCGCACATGCACTGTAGTTGGCGGCCTGAAAGCACTGGTTTGCACTTCCAGATCCCCCTTTTACACAAGCATTTGCAATGCAATAGGTCTCGCATTTATACGAGTTTGAGCTATTGGCATTGTAAATGACAATGCTTTTTATTTAAGTTTGGTTTTTTAAAAACATAAATAAAAGGCACTGTCATTTACAATGCCAATAGCTCAAACTCGTATAAATGCGAGACCTATTGCATTGCAAATGCTTGTTTGACTTGCAAATACTGCTCTTGTGGGACTAAAAAAATTGCACTTCCTTCTGAGACCTTCTCCAGCCCCGAGAGTGTGCTGTCGGGAGGTTTCACGTTACATTTTGTGAAGATTTTAAAACCCGTCTGCTGACTAGTTTGGAAGAGCAATGCTGTGTATATTTTATTCTTGCTGTCATTTAGATTTGTTTTAGCTTTACCAAGGTAATACCCTCGCCTTTACTCTGCCTGCCTTTAGTAGAAATTCCATTATAAATTGCTGCTTTGAACTTCTGAACTCGCAGAAACTTGTGCATAAACATGATAAGGGATAAAGTAATTCTGTGCTTGAAACTTGTTCGCACGCGCATTTTTTCCCTAGTTTGGGAAGGGGGGGGGGGTTGGAGAGCCTAGGTTTTAAATGCCCCGCCCACGTACATCTCTTTATGGTATAATGTTGCATGACTGATGCAAAGTACAGGGAAGACAATAATGACAAACATGTGCAGAGAAAGCTGTGGGGTAAAAACCAGAAGCGCATACCTCAGAAAGCTGCCCTGCCTCCCATTAAAACCTCACTCGTCCATTGGGTGCTCGTTAAATGCACAAGAGAGATTATTTTCCTTCGTGCCATCCCTTTGCCTCTCTTGACACTTTTGAAGCTTGTCTCATCATTCTTCGATAAACATTTATCACGGCCTGCAGATGAAGTAATATTATCTTTCGGGGATTACTATCAAACAGGAATTTATAACCTAATGGTTTTAAACGATTCCTGCTAAACGGTACTATTGAAAGCTATATCAGAGAGAGGAGGGGGGGCAGGGTTGAGTTATGCCAGATGAAAAGTGGGGGGAAAAGGGCATCACATGAGAAATGACAATAGTTTGTGTAAGAGGTCTGGGTGGGAGAGTAAGGGAGTGTAGCGTGACAGGAAGCAAAGGCAACAAGCAGGAAGGGGGTGGCAAATGGTGTGCACTTTCACGGCCGCTTTGATGTCCTCAGTGGTCGCGCGGCTCACTGAGGACATCAAAGCGGCCGTGAAAGTGATCACGCAGTGCTTTTCAGGCTGCCAAATGGTGCGCGCGCCCGGCGCACATGCACTGTATTTGGAGGCCTGAAAAGCACTCGTTGCACTTCCAGATCCCCCTTTAACAAAAGCTCTCGCGAGGGCAGCGCTAAAGCGCTGTCTCAGGCGAGACCTAAAAATGTAGATGTATGTTTAAACTGTCGGGTAATTTTGTGGCGTAATCTGAATGTAGAAGAAGGTTTAGTGAATGGAGCAATGGGGAAAGTTGTTGATTTTGAGAAATATCAAAATAGAAATGGAATTGAATTCTTGAAAGTTAAATTTGATCAGATTACAGAGGTGAGACAGATTGCGCTTTGTGCTGTACGTTTTTTGCTTGTAAAAGACTTGTATGTTCATAGAAAACAGTTTCCCTTCTGTTTAGCATATGCAATAACTATTCATAAATCTCAAGGTTTAAGTGTAGATAATGCTTTGGTAAATGTAGGAGGAACTGTGTTTAAAGAGGGAATGGTGTATGTTGCATTATGTCGAGTTAGAATGTTGTCTGGATTGTATTTAATTGATTTTGATGAGAACAAGGTTAGTGCTGATGTTAATTGTGTAAGAGAATATAATCGTTTGAGAAGGCTTTTTGCTCCAAGTTTAGGTGAATATCCTATTTATGAGAAACATGTTGTGTGTTCAAAACGCAAACATGTTGAAGAATCAACTATGGTTGGAAAGCAGAAGCAAAATCAAGAGGAAAAAAAGATGTAAGGAAACAGAAAATACAAACAAGTGATGATGTTGTCGGTTACCAATTAGAAAATGCTTCTGGTGTCAACTGCTATGGTAATGTTATTCTAAACGTTATATTTTATCTTGAAGATGTTTATGGTAAAATTATGGAAAGTCAGGGAAAAAGATTATGTTCGGCACTTTATACTTTATTTCAAGAATTGAGAACTGATAGAAGTAAGATCCATTCTGCTTCTGGTATTCTCCAACTGTTGGATACATGAACTGGATCTTTAACGTTCAGTGCTAATATACAACAAGATGCACAAGTATTTCTGATGGTTATGCTTGGAGTACTAGAAGATGTAGGAATTCAGATTGAGAGTTTATTTGGACTCAGTTACAAATGGGAACATAAATGTGAACAGTGTTCATTAACTTCAAGCACAATAGTTGACACAGAACGATTTCTATATTTGACAATACCTGACTGCAAATCTGTACCATTTTCCAAATTAGTAAAAGAAGCTAATCACGAGATGGTCTGTTCTCATTGTAAATCAACAATGCTATCTACATTATAACTACAGAGATATGAAAAATATTTGATTATAATGCTGCACTGCTGTAGACCAAATGGAAGAAAAGTGGAAACCAAAATTAAAAATGTTGTTGCTAGTCAAGTATCTATTTCTGGAAGAACTTTTGCAACAGTTGCTATTGTTTTCCATGCTGGAAGTGGACATTATACAGTTTATTTAAAGTGTAATAATGGTTGGAGTCACTGCAACGATACACACTTGGAAATGAAACTGAGATTGCCTTATGAATTACCCAACTCATACTTGATATTTCTAAAACAAAGATTTTAGAAACATCATTCGGCCTAGTGGGAAGGTGTAAAGATACTTTAAGGAATTCATACTGGATGATTTCAAAGCGTAATTTTTGATACATTATTTGGCGTATTGCAAAATGTGAACAGAAACTACAAAGTAAAGGTAATATTTAAAGATTGGAAATAGTATTAGATGTGTTGATTTTGTATTATATTTGTGAAAATTAGGGATTTTTTTTTTTACAATCTAGTTGATTGTTTTTTTCCCCTGTTGTGTATGATGAATCTACACTGACATCACTGTGAAGTTAAGTAGAAGCTGATGACAGCAAAAAAAGGGAGAAAAATTGTTTGCTGAATGTTAAATTATTTTGTATTATTTAAAAACTCACTGTAATTTATGAAATATATTACGTTACATAGCTGTTTTGGAGTTTATTTTATGTAGTTGAAAAGTTAGAAAAAACAGTACTAATGACAAATAGCAGAATAGTAGTTAGATATTTAAAAAATCTTTGAAATTCACTGAAAAAACCATAGGTTTTACAGACGTTGTAGTTAGTGGCCAGGCCCCAGGGATGGGGTCCCCGGGGCTACAAGTGGCCCAGAAGGGGGGCCACATGGCCCCCCCACAAAACATAAAAAAAATAATATTAAAGGCCGGCCCCTTGGGGATGGGGTCCCCAGGGCCAAAAGAGGCCTCAGGAGGGGGCCACGCAGCCCCCCTCCTTAAAAAAATATATATATGTGGACTGCCCCAGGGGATGGGGTCCCTGGGGCGAAAATTTGCAACAGGAAGGGGGCCCACGCGGCCTCCTTCCCGTTTAGATTATTATTTTTTTTTTTAAAAAGGGGTCAGGCCCTGGGGGATGGGGTCCCCAAGGCCCAAAAAAAGGAAAAAGAAAGGGGGCCACACAGCCCCCCTTCTAAAAAAAAAAAAGACCGAAATCGTGCCGGAGGCCCCGCCCTCATCCAGCAACACTCTGTAAATGCGCCCTGTGGCGCGTTTTAAGTTTGGGAATTAATTCCCCTTCAATACTGGGGGTCCCTGGTGGCCAACTAACCCACCAGGTACCTCCAGTATGCGCCACAGGGCTGCTTTGCAGAGAGGTGGTCTGAGGCCACGCCCCTTTTTACACCTCTCTGCAACGCAGCTCTGTGGCGCTTACTGGAGGTACCTGGTGGGCTAGTTAGACCCCAGGGACCCTTAGGACTCAAGGAGATTTAATCCCCCAATTTACAGCGCACCAGGGGGCGCGTTTGCACAGTGGTGCAGGGAGGGGGCGTGGCCTGATTTGACAAGTGTGCAAACGCTCCCTGTGGCACGTTTTAAGTTCGAGGATTAAGTCCCCTTCAATCCTAAGGGTCCCTGTGGGCCAACTAGCCCACTAGGTACCCCCAGTAAGCGCAATGGAGCTGCGTTGCAGAGTGGTGGTCCAAAGCCACACCCCCTTTTTATACCACTCTGCAATGCAGCTCTGTGGTGCTTACTGGGGGTAGCTGGTGGGCTAGTTGGCCCTTAGGGATGCTCAGGATTCAAGGGGACTTAATCACCCAACTTAAAACACGCCACAGGGTGCGTTTGCACACTTGTGACATCAGGCCCCACCCCCTTCCCTGCACCACAGTGCAATCGCGCCCTGTGGCACGTTTTAAGTTGGGGGATTCATTCCTCTTCAATCCTGTATGGAGGGGGGGCTTAGAGCTGTAAACGGTCGCTCACCCTCTGACAAACAGGGAGCCAATACATTTAATAATGGTGTAAGCTCAAGCCGAATAGACTATATACTTATGAATTTGGAATATTGGTGTTTAATTAATGATATGGAGCTTGTGGAGAGAGCTGAAAGTGACCATAATCCCCTTTTATTAAAGATGGAAACCATGGGTATAGCCCAACCGCCAATCCCGGTCCAGCTATGCTCAGCTATGTAATAACATGAGAAGGCTAAAATGGGACAAGATAGTGAGTAATGAACAAGCACTTACAGGTATAAAGGCTGCAGTTTCAGCAATGCTGGGAGAGCTACGAGCTATTACCACATAGCCAGATTTAAATGATAGAATTACGGTTCTGCATGAAGAACTATTTTGTAATATTAGAACTTTTTTCCTAAAACCAGTTAGTAGCACGAATAAACAGAAGAGTAAAAATGCCACCAGTGGTAGTGGACTTAAACCCAGGTCGAAATTGACCTCAACTTACCCCCAGACAATTGCTGTGAGCTCTTCTCTAAGAATGTTTGTAGGGATCTGGACAATATCCCTCATACAGCAATGATGAAGAGATGGACAGCTGCCAACAACCTTGGGGAGAGAAGGACACTTAAACAACAACAAGAGGATGACACACTGATTATAAGGGAGGCTAACAAAGAGAGCTGTGTTGTAGTCATGAATAAAAGTGACTACAACAGAGAGATCTATTCTCAACTAAACAATAGAAACTGTTACTGCCCTCTTGACATTAATCCACTGCAACGTATACCAAATGACATAAACCACAATGTCAAAACATGGTATGAGCAGGGGCAGATCTCGTTTGAGGAGTATATGTTCCTGAAAGTGGACCACCCGAGATATCCTTGCCTATACACATTGCCCAAAATACACAAAAAGGCTACCTTCCCAACAGGTAGACATATTGTGTCGGGCATTGGTGGGCCTACCGAATGACTATCCCAATTTGTAGACGTTTTCCTACAACTGCCAGTCCAAAATTTGCCTTCCCACATCAAAGATACGAAACATGTCCTGAATCTGATGAGTGATGTTACATGGGAGGAGTGGATGATTATGGTTACATTGGATGTGGTATCCCTATATACAAATATACTGACATAATTTGGGTTGATGGGTGATCACATATTTTCTAAATAGGTGACCGGCACAACTATTGTCACACATGGAGATGCTAATTCAGATGGCACGATTGATACTGGACAACAACACCTTCCTCTTTGAAGGGAAGTGGTATCATCAGTCAGCGTGACGTTGATGGGCTACAGATTCGCTCCCTCTTATGCCAACCTCTTTATAGGGTGGTTTGAGGAGGAGCGGGTTTGGAGCCGCGCTGGTTCCCGGTGGAATGAGCATATACACTATTGGGGAAGAGTTATAGACCATATCCTTATGATATGGGCTGGATCTGCAGAACAACTACGAGACTTTGAGGAACACCTGAATAACAACCCCAATAACATGCCCTTTACTGTGAACTTTGATTGCCGTATGATTCAATTCCTTGACATCGAACTCTATATTCATGAGTCGAAAAGATTGAGTAGGATGTTCGGAAAGGATACATCTTGTAATGCAATACTACATGCTAGCAGCGCCCACCCTAGACACCAACTACAAGCTATACCCTACTGCGAAATGGTTAGGACCAGGAGAAATTATAGTACAGACAATGAATTTATTAAAAACTTGGTGGACATTAAACAGAGATTCCTTGTCAGAGGTTATGAAAGAAAAACGATTAAGGAAGCCAGCAGCAGGGCTGTCAAACTTGAAATAACCAAGCCACTTATTTACAAAAAACCTAAGACAAGGACTGACACTGAGATGATTAGACCAATACTCCCATAGGGTAATAACACTGGCAGTATTAGTAAAATATTAAAGAGACACTGGCACCTCTTGAAGGATGACAAGATTATTGCACAATATACAAACCCAAATGCTAACATCACATTCCGGAGAGGAAAGACGCTCAAAGGGCTAATCAGTCCATGCTACCCCAGTATCACTACCAAGCACAATTGGCTGACACAGCAGAGCAAAGGTTCTTACAGATGTGGTCACTGTTCATTATGCACACGTAACAAAGAAACCTCATGTTTAAAGTACACCAATAGCTGTACATACTACATCACCCACAACATCAAATTTAATACTTGTTTTGTTTTATATATTTTAATATGTAAATGCAGAAGGATATATGTGGCAGTACCATTAGAATGATGAAAGAAAGGATACTGTAACACCTTAAAGCGGTCTAACAGGGAGATCAAAAGTACCCCTTTGCTCTTCATACACTAACTTGCGACAAACAGACTCAATACAGAACATTTCAATTCCATGGTCTGGAAAGGGTCAAATGAAATGAAAGGAGTGGCAACTGAGAACTTCAATTGAGATGACAAGAAGCTATATGGATATTGTGTCTCAAAGCTGTAGATCTGGGGTTGAATATTGACCGGGAACTATTACTTCCTAGAGGATTAAAATAAATCTGCCCTGAAGAAAGCAATAGAAAGGGCAGCAATCACCTGTTATTGATGCAAGAAACTACATAGCAGTTGGTTTATGTCGATAATGATGGAATAGGATGCCTCTGTGGGAATGCCAAAGTGCCTTTAACAATGATTGGTTGGCCTCTGTAATAGAAAGTGAATGTTTACCTGCTGGAATGTACAATGAATCTTGTTTCAATATTTAGGCTATGACTATTGTATGAATATGTCAATCTGAAAATGAAAATGCTATCTTACTGAGATGAAATGGTTCATATCAAGCATAGGGATATAATGTTGATATTTGCTGACCTTATAGGAACTTTATACCACTTCTCTGGAGATCACTGGCTCTCTCACATACTTTTTCACGCTCCCCAATCATGCCCGACCACACTACTCACTCAAATGATAACATGAAACTCTGATTTCATTAACCAGGACATTCAAATTTCTTCTATCATTGAATAGACTCTCCCATACATAATCTGTGATTGTAAGACTTAAAATATCATTACAGAGCATATTTGTTCATTATATTTTAATGGCCACACATAATACGGAACAATCCTGTTAATATACATTGTAGGATGGACTCATAATCATACTCCCCAATAAGTAGACAGAATTACTGTATGGGCCGCATGGAAGAACAGTATTACCCTCCAAGACATAGATTGAATTTACAGAGTATTATCTTGAGTATGACCACTATTATACTCATTGAAATGATGATTGTTAGTTTACAGTAGAAAGTCACACAGAGATTTCTAATCATTTGATTATAATTAGCCTGATCTATGCTTGATCCACTACCTCAAAAGATGACGAATATTGATTGCAAGATTAGGAATTAGCCTCCTATGTCGCTGATACACTTCCCATTGGAACATATTCCAATATGGCCGCTGCCGATCCATACCGAAGAATGAGACACTCAACCATTACTATTAGACGTCCTCTATTTTAGACTGTAGGAGCCGCATGGATGAATAGTGTTACCCTCCAATACTAAGGTTGAATTTATCGACTATAGACCTTAAGTGTACTCATTGGGATGATGATCATTAATTCATAGTAGAGACCCACACAGAGATTTCCAATCATTGGATTATAATTAGCCTGACCTGCACTTGATCGACCATCATAGACTGTGAACATTGATTGAAAGATTAGGAATTAGCCTCCAATGTGGCTGATACACTTCAATGTGGCTGATATGCTTCCCATTGGAGCAGATTCCAAATGGCCGCCGCCGATTCATACCGAAAAGCAAGATACTCAAAAATTTGTTGATGGGCATCATCTAATTTTAGTGATACGTAAAAGTAAACTAAGATGGCGGCCAACCACAACGCCGGTCGCACGCACTCTACGGACCCGAAACGAGAAGAAAACGTTACTGACAGAACTTCACAAGTAAGTCTTATACCTCAAGCACTCTTAATATATTTCTAGTTTGCTATTTGTGGACTAGGACGACTACGGGTTGCGTCAGCTGTGACAGAAATTAAACTTAGCTCCTAACTGACCACTCGTTATTACTTGTGGTTGATCAAGCTGGTTACATTTCATAACTTGCTTTTTTGGATATGACAGCTGTAATAATTGCCCTAGAAGTAATTTAGCTTGCGCCGGTTGTTACCATATTATGTGGTTATCTGGGTACTAACGAATTTTAGATTGAGCGGTAACATGGCATTCAGCCCATTTATATTCCTTAACTATGACCGCTGTAATAATCACTAAAAAGTAATTCAGCTTATGCCGCTTGTCACCATATTATGTGGCAATCAACCTGCCTATGAATTTAACACCACAGTCAGCCTATTTATATTCCTTAATCTATACCCTTTTTTAGGGTTGGAGTTGTCCATGAGTTTAATTCACAATGTCAAGATTTCTGGGATTAATATTTGTCTTATTCCGCACATGTTAAATTGAATGTAATATTGTCAGTAATGAGTTGACATTTACTGGCATAACAGATTTAGCATGCTTTTGAATATGCCACTAATAAATATTGGTGACCTGGTAATACCAACTTATCATTTATTATAGATCACCACCACACTATTTTTCTTGGGACAGAAAGAAAGGATTATGAGGTAAGGTTACTGTCAAATTACGTATATATTGATGTGCACGTAAGAGCTAGCACTGACTTTTTGAATTAAATATAAACTTCACAGAATACAAGTGAATCTAATGTGGAAATCTTTAATCTGAACACATGTATTAAGGTCAATTTAGATCAAGTGAGTATGAGATCCCTTCTCCCCCCACAGCAGTCCCTAACTCACATTTGGATATAAAATATAAAGGATGCACTAGCCTAATAATATTGATTAGAATACATTTTTTTGCATGTAACAAGAATTCCTCCTTTTAAACACGAAGCACCGCACCAATAAACGTTGTTCACCATTGGATTAGGCACTAAGCAAAACAACCAGCACTTATACACACTCGGGTGAAACTCTAAGGTCATCTGACCCAGGTGACGGATAGAGGAAACTATAGAGATACTCCTCCTGAATACAATATGACTTTGTTTTAGATATAAAGCCCGGACAAAGTCTGCTGTGATTGGAACAGAAATAGACGAAACACATGTTGGTGAAGGGGCATGTCTAATATGATTGAATAAAAGACAACTGAAATCACAACCTTAACGTTGGATTTCTGTGTGCTTGTAGACATCGTTGTTTGCACTTTCCCTACAGCTGGTTATTTGAGTGGGAACAGTAAATCTGACTCCTTTGAAAGCACAACACTTTCATTACTTTTGCTCAGGATGGATTTATATTTAATATTAGTAATTGTGTTGTATACTTTGTGATAATTACATATTATTAGTTTTTATTTTTCTGTTTATTTATTACATTTATTTAAAATCATATATTTTTTCATTTATTTTAAATTTTATGTGTGACAAAGCGTTGGTTTTTTGTGTGACCCGCATTTTTTTCTGCTGACTGGCTTTGCACATAGAGGGACTGCTGTCCCCCTCTCTCCCTAAAAAAATGTTAAAGATGGCTAATTTACAATTGAAGTCTAATCTTACTCTTTATTGACATGAAAGTACACTACTTTTCAATATTAATTAAGTCACCCCTAAGTAGGTCCTCTAGTCTACAAGGTATGGTGCCTAGTATTTAAAAGTGGTGCATGCAAGAATTTAATGCTGGCATGTGAAGTACTGGGTATTTTAGTCCCAGCGGTGCAGGGGCACACACCCTATGACTTCTGGGTTCACCCTGTTTCAGACCTACAGAAACACAGAGTCTTCTGGGTGAAGTCAAAGATCGTTTATTGGCTGCAGACCAATTACAGGTATCCTAGAAGTACAACAGCGTGTATGTTCTCAGGAGACTGCTGAAAATCATAGAAACGGACTTCATCTTAAATACACTTTTTCTTGCCTCAAGCATACATTCCTAGGTTTTATGATACGGCAATATACAAGTGTACATTACAAACGAAAAGGCAGAGTCATGATGACCATCCCACATTCCAGTTCGGCCAGCCCACAATAATTTACACAGCAAGGTTCAGATCCCACATTAGATAATCGATAGGCCCCAATAAACATGAGCATCTCCTGTTTTGGGAAACAAGCCATAAAGCAGGAACAAGCAGGTGCGAAAGTGATTAGCCGGAGGCTTGTGTGTGATGAAAGGACTTTATGGTGCGCTGAGCCCTGATGCTAATCACAGGTGGCCGGAGGAAGGGGAGCTCGTGAGACCAGTTTGACCTGGGGCAGCAGAGCCAAGCTGCCCAGGTCACAGAAGAGTCATGGAAAGGCACATGGATTGCAAGGCCCGTAGTTGCTTCATTATAGCCTATGTGAGGGCAATCACAAGATGGCCACTGCCTTTAAAATGGAACCCGCGTAGTGAAGCAGAATAACGTGTACACAGTGCATTCATAGCTAGAACGATATATAAAGCACTCGTACATACCGCATTAACCATTTGCGGTTTGCTAATACCAGGATAGACAGTGGTGGGGCCCTGTCCCCTACGCGGTAACAGAGATTAAAGTACGACAGACCCTCCTTTTGCCCTTACATAGGCAATCACTATACTCATCTTAATCCGAGTCTAGGTCAATGTTCACAAAGTCATGGAGATGTTGCTGTAGCATCATCCTATTACTTAGCTCGTCCCTCGATACAGGTTTCCTTACACATAGGGTAGCACAGAGGCTACATATCGCAGGAGCACACTGTATGCACAGAGAGAACAGGAAAAGAATGGCTAAGATCATTCCAATGATCATTAGAACTTTCCAACCCCAGGCAGATATCAGTTCCCAGAACCACCCCACCAGTGACCAGTCTCCCTTATCCACGTGTATGGATTCAGATATTTTATGGAGTTTGGAGATGGCTTGATAGACTGTTGGAGCGTTATCTGGTATGAAAATGCAACAACTGGATTGGATAACCTTACATACCCCACCGCGGTCTGCAAGAATAACGTCTAGAACCATGCGGTTCTGAAAAGTCATAAGGCGATCCGCTTGGAGCTCAGCGGTCAGATTACCAAGGGCACCAGCCGTCACATTGACAGTGGATTCAACCACACGAGTCAGTTGTTTCAGGTTCCTACTATTTACCATAGGTCCCCAAAACGGCAGGAAACCCAAGAAGAAGTCTCCTGCCTCCTGACCGGCAGTATCCTCCTTACTAATCACACCTCTCACAACTCTGGTTTTGTGATAGTCAGCGGCAGCAGTAAATGTTGGCGGTAGCAAGTTCGCAATATAACATGTGCCCGAGAAATCAGGGGGCAACCATGTATATGCTTGGTCATTGCAGATGAAATATGTACCCCTGGCAGCCAAAAACGCAGGGGAAAACTGTGACGGGAAAGTGTACGTTTCAGTACAGTCACTTCTTCCCAGTTGGGCTCTAGGATTCTGACCATTACCCTGTAAGCAGAACCGACCTATGTGGGGTACGACCCAGATTGGAGATGAGATTTTTCGCTGTCTTTCACCCAGACTAATACTATACCCCGTCGCGTTCCACCCTACATAAGCTCTCAGCTCTTCTTTGGAAATGGATGAGTATGCATCAATATCCCTACTCATATCGGCAATTCCTCTCACTAAGGCTTTATTATTTGTACTAGGTCTGATGGAACGCGGTTGTCGCGGGGAGTAGGCATCTAGAGCGTAGAGGAACATGGTCTGGAATGCCCATGACGATCCATTGTAACTAAATGGCAGCACCAAATAGGGAATACCCTTGTTAATGGTATGTGGCATTAACCCACAGACCCAGCAATTGGTCGTATTCATTACTAGTTGGTGTTGGTGCAAGAGCTGGATAAACGAGTTATTTACAAACTCTGATCGTCTGGTTTGTTCGTGCTCAGGCAGAGGGTGAAAAGAGTGAGAGGAGGCAGTAGAAAGAGGTATAGGCTGTACAGTGGGCGCAATGGTCTTTTGAGAGGAGAAAAACACAAATCCTACGATGGACATTATTATACTGCACAGTGTAAATAGGCACAAAAATACAAAACATTTACTTTTTACAATTCTACACATCCTTGCTTTAAAGTTCATTTCCTCAACGGGTCTCTCCATCTTAAAAAACTCCATCCTCTAATCGGGCCGCTCGCGGCGGATGAGTTTCTTCTGCTAAGGAGTACGCCTGTCAGTCCAGGGAAACGCCCTAGACCAACCAGAACCGTTGACCTAACGTCTTCGGCCTGTACCCCAAAGTCTTGGCACCGCGACCCTGCGGCTGAACCCGGATGGTGGTTCGAAAAACAAAAATCAAGAAAGTCCTTCAGATGGGAGAGCTAAAATGTCAAAAAGGAAATAGTAAGGAAATCTTTATTTGTCCATAGGCCTTGGTCTCAAATTATAGCGGAGACGGCCAGGTGCTGTTTGGTCTTGGAACAAAAGTTCAGGCTCTGTGGTGTCCAATCGATTTGATGGTGCCCAGCTTCTTGCAGAAAATTGTCACTCTCTTGGTCCGAAACTGTGCCTTTTATGCGTGCATCACTGAATGATACAAAACGAGGTACAGTGTCTGTCTCGGAGTCGGCGATACCCTCCTGGACCCACCGGTCATATGGCAGGGGCAAGGGAACTACCTTGCAGTGGGTGCCGTGGATCCAGTGTTTCTTCCCCTTCACTCGCACCGCTGATCTTGTTGATAAAAGGACTAGGTGAGGGCCGATCCAGCGAGGCTCGTCGTTGCTCTTGCGCTGGAAGTTTCTAATCAGCACCCATGTGCCAGGGTCGATAGGGTGTCCAGGAGTTTCAGAAGCTTGAGGAAGAGTATCATGTACCTGTTGGTGCAAAACACGCAGTTTAACAGTCAAATCATACAGGTAATCGAGTAGTACTGGATGCTCGATTTCACTAAATTTCGCCGGTCTTGGCACACCCCATACAATAGCCGGGCGGCCAAAGACGACCTCATAGGGACTAAGTCCCACTCGTGAGTGTATGGTCATTCTGGTGGACAGGAGTGCTAAGGGCAGGGCGTCAGGCCATTTAAGACCGGTGCTTGCCTGGATTTTGGCCAGCTTAAGTTTTAGAGCACCGTTGTAGCGCTCTACTAATCCAGCTGATTGGGGGTGATTTGCAGCGTGGAACTTTTGCTTTATACCTAGCCCTTCACACACATTCTTCATCACTTTACCCACGAACTCACTTCCATTATCACACCACACCATTCTTGGCATTCCAAACCTGGGAAAAAACTCCTTCACAAGAGCTTTGGCTGTGGACAGGGCAGTGTTATCTTTCAGAGGATAGGCCTCTACCCATTTGGAGAAAGCACAAACAACCACCAGTACATATTTCAGGTTGTTGCACCTTTCCATGTGGATAAAGTCCAGCTGCAAAACTTCAAATGGGTATGATGGGGGTGCAAAATGACCAGCTGGAGTTGGGGTTCCCCTACCAGGGTTGTATTTCAAGCATACCATGCAATTCTTGACCACATTCTCTGCACACTTGGGAATCCCAGCATTCTGCCATACTGGAGCCAACAACTTACAAATTCCTTTCGTACTGATATGTGCCATCCCATGTGCCATTGTAACTACTGGAAGCACATATGCATCGGGCAACAACCATCGCCTATGTTCTGTCAGATCAATCCAACAACTATTCTCATCTAACTTACCCACACTTTCTCTCCACTTGCTTAATTCTTTCTCTGTAGCTTCAGCTTGAAGCGACTTCACACTCTCTATTGTGTTTTCACACATCCCAACATCAGCAACCCATCTTGCGGGGCCTGCAATATACATTCTAGTCTTTACATTCTGTGCTGTTTCTTTCGCGATCTCATCAGCAAACGCATTCCCACGTCCAACATCATCTGTGATTTTCCTGTGCGCACTGCATTTCATAATCGCAACTTGTAATGGTAGGGTCAGTGATTCAAGGAGATCATTCACCAGCTTGCCATTCTGAATTTTAGCTCCATGCGACGTCAGGAACCCACGTTCTTTCCACAGTCGTCCAAAATTGTGAGCCACGCCAAAGGCGTACTGGCTATCCGTGTATATATTCACTCTCATTCCTTCAGACAACACGCACGCTCTCGTGAGAGCGATTAATTCTGCTGCTTGGGCCGAATTATGTGGCACTCGTGCAGTTTCCACGACCGTGTGTAACGTCGTGATAGCATATGCAGCAGTCGTATGACCATTAGGGAGCTTGAAACACGAACCATCCACCCATAAAGTACCATCACACTCAGTCAGGGGAGTATCTTTTAGATCTACTCTCCCTTTCGTCTCTTCTTCTGTTCTGAACAGACAGTCATGTTGCTCATTCTCATCTAGGTCTGCTGGATTTGGCAATAACGTAGCTGGATTCAGCGTGTTGCATCTCTTTATGTGTATGTGATTTGCTAACAGTGTGAGCTCATAGCCTGATAATCGCGCACTAGTCAAGTGTTGTGTCTTGGTTCTGTTTAATAATGTGTCTACAGCATGTGGAACCATAACGATCAATGTGTTGTCCATTACCAGACCAGCAGATTGTCGGATAGACATAGCTGCAGCAGCTGTCGCTCTCAGACAGCTTGGCAATGCCCTCGCTACAGGGTCCAAGGTTGATGAAAAATATGCGCATGGGCGCGGTCTGTCACCAAAAGGCTGTGTTAACACTGATAATGCGCAACCATCTTTCTCGTGAACATACAATGTAAAAGGCTTGCTGTAGTCAGGAGTACCCAACACAGGTGCTGAACACAATGCATTGCGCAATTCCACAAAACTTTTCTGGCACTCTTCAGACCATGGGATAGGATTCGGTGTGTCTTTGCATGTTAAGGCTAACAAAGGTTTTGCCAACAAGGAAAAATTTGGGATCCAGTGCCTACAGTATGAGGTAATACCCAAGAAAGCACGCACTTCTCTCTGTGTTCTTGGCACACTCAACTGCGCAATGGCTTGAATTCTTTCTGGGGTCAGTTTCCTTCCCTCCTTCGATAAGAGATGACCTAAGTAGGTCACTTCTTGTCGACAATATTGCAGCTTCGAGAGAGACACTTTATGATGGAAAGCAGATAAATGGCGCAACCATGACAATGTGGCTTCTTTGCAGATCTTTTCAGTATCCGCGGCGATTAGTAAATCGTCCACGTACTGAATCAGGATAGCGCCACTAGGTAAAACAAGTGCATCAAGCTGCGCTTTCAAAGCTTGACTGTATATGGATGGACTCTCACAGTAGCCCTGGGGAGCGCGTTTGAAGCGGAAGCTTCGGCCTCCCAGACTAAAGCCAAAAATGTCTCTGCTCTCTTCTGCAATTGGGATGCTAAAGAAAGCATTCTTTAAATCGATCACTGAAAACCATGCAGCACAGGCTGGAATCATCGTTAACAAGGCAGTTATATCAGGGACAACTGGAAACTGTGGCACAACAATCTTATTAACCTCTCTAAGATCAATCACAAATCTGTAAACAGGTGGCTGTGAAGGGTCCGTTCGTTTTAAAACAGGTAAAATCGGACTATTGCAAACGTTGCCTCTTGTCTCTTCAATTACACCCTTATTAATCAAATCGCTGACAATGTTTAACAATGCTTTCTGGCCTTCATTAGAGATCTTGTACTGGGGAATACGTGGCAGTCTGACATTAGCCTTTAAAGTTACCACGTATGGCGGTATCTCCAAGAGGCCCACATCATTGGGACCAGTAGCCCAAAGGACATCCGGAAGGGTTGACAATTCAGGCGGCATTGTATTTTTAGACAAGTACATCGGGGAAATCACTTTCCTGCCTAATGTAAGTTGTACCCCTGACGGTGAACAATACAGTGTAGCATGTAATCTTTTCAACAAATCTAACCCTAGCAAATTCTCACCACAACCTGTTGTTAGAATCAGGGGTGCTTTCAGCTCGCAAGGTCCAATAGAAAGTGACATGGGACTAGAAATCGGGTTTCTAACTGGGGCGCCAGAAAAACCTACTGAAACATTTATATCGCCAGACAAAGGTGCGCCAGGGAGTTTTGAATGCATGATTGAACTCTTTGCAGCACCAGTGTCTAGCAGAAAGGGCTCCGTTACATTTGCTGTAGTCACCTCAACATACGGTCCGCTCTGATCCACTGGCACTGAAACAACTCCCTCTCTCTGTCTACGGCTGTCCTAGTAACCATTATTTTATGCATCGCCGTCCTCTGCATAATAATCATTATTGTAGTACTGCGCTGTATTACTAGTCGCGTTAGCTTGCTGGTCAAAACTATTGATGGTATTTTGAGGCGGCAGAGGACGCACGTTCTGGGGAGCATTTCCACGCCCTCTGCCTCTAGGAGCTTGCTGACCACCCCTACCTCTTGTGCCATAAGCATTACCGTTCCGCTGCATTAATTTAGGGCAACTATATTTAAAATGACCTTCCTCTTTGCAGTATGAACATTGGTTGGGACCTACAGGGACACGTGGTTGATAATACCCATTCATTTGCTGATTGTTCTGAAATTGTTGGGGTTGGTGATAGACACCTTGGGGTTGCCTATAATTATTCTGACCTCCACGTGGCGGATAGGCCTGCTGCAAAAGGACCTTTGTCTTTAGTTCCTTCGTTTTCTTATCTGTTCTATCTTTTTCATCCTTATCTCTGTTCTCGTAATACTGTGCAGTAGCCAGTATTTGCGCTGAAGAGGAAACAGCCCAAGAACTTTCTGAATCTTTTAACTTTTTACACAGGTCAGGAAGTAAATTCTGCACAAATTTATCCACAAATAACCGTTGGCCACCCTCAGTACTCATATCTTGCCCACTGTGATCAATAAACGTTTCTTCAAACCTGGTAAAGAAGTCTGACACTGTTTCATCTTTCTTCTGCTTGCATGCAGATAGCTTGTCCCAATTTACGCGCATCGCGGGCATTATTGTCTTCATATACGTGATGATTCTACCAGGGAGTTCTGCTATTAAAGGCTCAGGTTTTGCGCCACCAGTTTGTCTAGCGTCAGCGGCAATAATATCAGCCCATGTAGCACCTAGTTCTGCATCGTGATCTGCATTACGAATTGATCCCCATAGGGGCTGTGGAACAACATTACCAAACAACATGTCTATGTCGGCCAGATTCATAACGCATGACCCTGCCGTCTGTGACAACTCTTTATAATATCCTGCAGGGTTTTTACGGGGATCAGGCAATGTCTGCTTAAGCGCTAGCACCTCAGAACGCTTCCATGGAACATGCACCCAAACACGCTGGAAATGCGCTGGCACAGCAGCGATACCGGCACCGGCGTCAGCTGCAACTGCTTCCTTCCATACCGGGGGAACTTCTCTCATGGGGTATTGTCGCGCTTTTACCTTCTTCCCCACAAGGACATCTTGTTCAAATAATGACTGTTGACAATCAGCATTCCTGAAGGATAATACAACTGCAACTGCTTTATCTACCTCGCGATCCACAATTGTACCAGTTCCAAAATCGAACCTCACTCTACACAACTCCTGCGGGCTCGGGTCTTTACCACTATCCTCCAATTCTTCACAGAGAATTTTGCACATTTTCTCAAACACATATCTCTGTTTTGGGGCATCCCATTGATGGAAAACGTTGACAACTGATTCCACATCATACAGTGAAGGGAAAACAATCCATCTACGCGCCATGCGATCTATTACCTTTTTCTCATCGGGGTTAGGCAATTGACTGCGCAATTGCTTACGCTGTAAACCAGGAGTCGCACCAGATGACTCAAAGAGAGGAGACATTAATGTAGTAACCACATTAGCTAAGCGCTGTCGCGCTGAAGGAGAAGCTGAGGCGAAAACAGGGGGATAAACAGAGGGGAGAAAAGAGGATGCGGAAACAGGTACTGGAGTGGTGCAAGGAAGAGTATCAGGGGAGGCAGTCAATATGCTAGGCAAAGTCGCAGGAAGCGCGGGGGCAGTTGGAAACACAACTGGCGGCCCTTGAGAAGGCTGCGCTATAGGGATAGGAGCTGGCTGCAAAGCAACTGGCGGTAGCGGCAAGGCTTGCAGTATATTGACTGGAGGTGGCATATTCACAAGCTGGGGAGGCGCCGTGGCATTTTGAGCATACGGGGGTGGCGAACTCAACAAATGCGACATCAGGGGATCTTTCTCCTTTTCTTCTAACTCATTCTGTTTAGAGTGCGGTAAAGCTGGGTAACATTTGTCGATCCCTAACTTACGCTGCCTGTGCAATTGCTCATTCATCTGCTCCTCCTCATTGTCTTTGAATTGTACAGCTGCTTGCATTACTGTCATACCTCTCTCCCTTTTATTCTTTTTCGCTAGCTTAATTTCCTTCTGTTTGGCTTCCTTTTGCCATAAGCGGAAAGAATCAAACATCGCCGGCCGGGCTTTCTTTTTAAACAATTTAATTTCCAAATTATCTAAAATATCGGTATCGAAACTACCATTTTGGGGCCATTTTAAAACACCGTCTTTTCTGGTGTAGTGGATCCACACTTCGTTATATGCAATAGGGCCTACGCCATGTTTTACATAGAGCTCATAAGTTGGAGTTCCAACCGGAGGAACCGGACATGATTCCTCCAGCTGGAAATCTCTTCCACAACCCAAACTAAATATTCTACCAAATATTCTAGAACCAGGCATCTTCGCTCACTAGTCTAGATCTAAACGTCAGAGGATTATCGATTACGATAGTCTTGTGAATACACGAGTCCTCTGGCTTTGGCGTTTGCAAACTCCAAATTTCCAAATCAAAACGATCCCGAGGGATACCAAACAAATGGGAGACGCTCCACTTTTACTTAACTGAATATTGCTGATCGATGGCGTCACCAGAAGACTCTCTCGATTGTTTCGCTCTCTCAAAACTCGTCAAGGGTCCAAAACAGGTCAATTAATCAGGGCAGCAGTCCTTCGTAGCCGTCGGGACGCGGAGAACCTCGCAGAAAAGACTTTCGGACCACGTCGACATGCAGGGGTCGATGAAGTGGCGGCCTTCCTCCAGAATTTCCACACGAAGCTCCTCACGAACCTCTGGCTTGGACCGGTACCGCTGAAATCGTCCCGAGTTGGGCGCCAAACTGAAGTACTGGGTATTTTAGTCCCAGCGGTGCAGGGGCACACACCCTATGACTTCTGGGTTCACCCTGTTTCAGACCTACAGAAACACAGAGTCTTCTGGGTGAAGTCAAAGATCGTTTATTGGCTGCAGACCAATTACAGGTATCCTAGAAGTACAACAGCGTGTATGTTCTCAGGAGACTGCTGAAAAGCATAGAAACGGACTTCATCTTAAATACACTTTTTCTTGCCTCAAGCATACATTCCTAGGTTTTATGATACGGCAATATACAAGTGTACATTACAAACGAAAAGGCAGAGTCATGATGACCATCCCACATTCCAGTTCGGCCAGCCCACAATAATTTACACAGCAAGGTTCAGATCCCACATTAGATAATCGATAGGCCCCAATAAACATGAGCATCTCCTGTTTTGGGAAACAAGCCATAAAGCAGGAACAAGCAGGTGCGAAAGTGATTAGCCGGAGGCTTGTGTGTGATGAAAGGACTTTATGGTGCGCTGAGCCCTGATGCTAATCACAGGTGGCCGGAGGAAGGGGAGCTCGTGAGACCAGTTTGACCTGGGGCAGCAGAGCCAAGCTGCCCAGGTCACAGAAGAGTCATGGAAAGGCACATGGATTGCAAGGCCCGTAGTTGCTTCATTATAGCCTATGTGAGGGCAATCACAAGATGGCCACTGCCTTTAAAATGGAACCCGCGTAGTGAAGCAGAAAAACGTGTACACAGTGCATTCATAGCTAGAACGATATATAAAGCACTCGTACATACCGCATTAACCATTTGCGGTTTGCTAATACCAGGATAGACAGTGGTGGGGCCCTGTCCCCTACGCTGTAACCGAGATTAAAGTACGACACATGCACCAACAGTGGTATCCCTGCTATTTTCACTGTTATGGCTGTAGCTCTCTAATTAGAGACACTAACGTTCAGATAAAATTAATATTCTGCTAACTTTGAATTGAGATAATCTACAGAGGCAATTACACCACTATATTTAATATGAATTCAAAATCTAATTCATTGGTAAAGTCAGATGTTTATTAAATATTTTGGAAAAGTAACTTTTAAAAAGTTACACTTTATCTGCCTGAACCTCAAGTAGTCTAATAAGCATTAGCCAAAAGCTGGAACCTGTCAGTGGTTCCACTTAATAAAGCGTAGAAACTGTTCCCAGAGCAGAAACAAAGGCTTAGAACTTTTGACCGTAGGTCCTTAGCGTGAAGAATGTGTCTGCTCTCAGCCCAGGAAGGACAGGTGAGGAGGGCCTAGGAAGTTCATCAACTTGAAAGGGACCAGTGTGTTGCCTGCCCATTTGTAGTTAAGTGTAATGGAAGATTTGAGGAATGGTAGCCTTTTTCCTCAGGCCATCTTTCACCAGCATGGTGCCAGCCCAGTGGGAGGTGGAGCAAGTGCCAAAAACAGTTTGGTGTAGCTGAAGACAGGTGGGTACTGCTGATTTCCCTATGCACGCCCCTGGTTGGCACAAAAGCACCCTTCAGGGGCAGGAAGATTCTGCCATGTTGGATTTTCCTCAAAAAAGTGCACTTTGGGATAGACAGGTTGTGCTGCAAATGTGAGAAGATTGGCCTTTAACATGTTTCTCTATAGAGACCTGAATGGTGGACTACTTCTACCCAGGACTTAAAAGTGGACTTTAAAAAGTAGTTGGCTAACCTTCTTTGGGGCTACAGTGACATAGTAGGCTACAAGAGGCCTTTTATTCAGAAGTGACCATGTAAAAAATTGACAGGGTGAACCCTCAAAGTCACTCTATTAAACTGAGCTCAACCCCCTGTTAGCTGTAGAATAGAACAGACAGGCTTAACTTAGTGGCAATGTGAAAAGTATTTAGCAGTGCCAAAACAGTAATAAAGTTGCAATGCAACATGGTAAACATCAGAAATTAGAAAAAAATGAATAGAATTTAATTAACAAAATGGCACCAAAATGATAAAAATCCAATAAGGGAAACTGGAAATATGGTTTAAAAAATGTTTTGAGTAGTAATAGTGCCAAGACTCATAAAGTGCCTTTGATGATAATCAATGGTCAGAGTAGACTGGAACCTAGGCGTAATTTGAGGCTGACTGCGATGGAGAGCAGGTTAGACACATGCTAAAATGAGTGACGTCACGTAAACAGGTCATGTAGGTAAAGGTTATGGATTTATTCTTCAAGTTACAGGTTACAGAAAGATGGTAAGATCCTTATTTTGCCCCACCAGGAGCAGCCTCCTTGCTGATCAGCCTATCCACTCCAACTGATTCTTCCTCAAGCACACACACTCTGAACATTGCAATTACCTCACCATTGGCTGAGCAGCAAGGCAGAGAAGAACAATAGGGAGGATGCATTAACCAACAAGTAGATTATAGCAACACACCAACCAGGTTCTTCCTGGTCAAAGAATTATCTTCTGAATTTCATTCTTTAAGTCCTAATCTATCACAATGGGTAAACTTGTAAAGCCCCCCCGCAATACCTCAGACTTGAAAGGTGTCAGGCAGAGGCCAACAGCAAGGCCCAGTCCAGGTCCAGTTGCCACTGGTCAGCTGCAGGAAGAAAAAAATCTTTAGATTGCTGTATCCCTGCAGCTTTGCCTGGGTGCAAGAAGGAGCAGGTTCAGTACTCCAGGGCTCCAGAGGAAGTGTTGTTATATTTTCTGTCATACACCGACTGTCAATGCCAGTCGATCACTTGGTATTGTGTACTCATGATCTCATAGTTTATATGTTCAAATTATCAAAAGCAAATTAAAATATTTTTCACACAGTCCTCCAGGACTCCTCTCAGGTCACAGACTGCAGGTCCAGTCCTCTTCTCTTTTTCCTCAGGTCAAGGAACATTCTGAAGTTGGTGCCTAGATATGTCACATTTATGCCTGACAAAAGCTAGTGGGTGGGGATGACTGCTGGGCACGCCCTAACCAATGGGGTAAACATTCCTGGGGCCAAGCCTGCCCACATTGACATTTTCAGGATGCCAAACATCTTCAGCTAATCTAAACCTGGACTCTGAGGACTGGGGTGTGCTTGGGTAGTTTACTATGGTAAACTTAGTGTTCTCTAACATTTAAAATGAAAATGCTGTTTGGCGAATCCACCACACTCACAAAAAACCCAGAGACAAAAATCTGGTAGAAGAAAAGTAAGGTGTTCCAGCAACCAGACAGTGGCTACACAAGAATTGGTTTGGCATCCTGTTTCCCTTCCTTCCAAGTGCATCCCCAAGAGTTTATTGGAAACAGGGCAGAATTGTAAAGCAGGAATTTGAATTCGGGAGGATTTGGCACTGCAATGTCATAAAGGATGCTCACTGCTCCCATCCTGGACATTCTGGGAGGTACAGAGGACTTACCTGTGCCCATTCAGGTCACCCTTGTTGTGTAGTTCCTACCAATCTGTAGACCTGCGCATTTTCTGGACAACATAAACTAGGAGCCTGGTGTCAAGATTGATTCTGGACACCCTTGCAGGATATGTTTGCCTGTAGACTCGCTAACCATAGTGCCACCGTAAGCCCCCCTAACCTACCAGGGAGCGAATGGCTTTGAGCAACTGCTGAACATGACAACTGTGACCCCTCAGGGATCGTGGAAACAGCACAGAATCATTTGCTCAGTCACTCATGCCTAATTATTCTCAGAAAAATATACAGAGAATATACAGTGGTTCGTTTTCAATAATATTTATTGAACAAACATTATTCTTGCATTAAATACGTATGCTCCTATGATCAGTAGGCAGAAGCATATAAACGTGATTATGAGCACCAAAAGTGTAAATAGTAGATATAACTCTACCACGGTGCTAAACAAAAGTATATATGCAGGCAGATAAACAAGGTAGTTATCTAGTGTACTCCTACTATGCCAACCCTAATCTTAGTGTACTAGAGTTTGTAGTTGTAGAGCCACGAATATCCCCATGGAATGACCTAACCCATTACCTGATGGGATAGAGTGAAGGACCCCGTCTTGGTCACAAACTGGACACCCCTCAGACCGCTCCATGGTACCAGCAGAAGTACCTCCTCTGCTAATTTATCAGGATGCTCATCTTTTATAATAGAAAGCAGCCTTGCGATGTGCATATAGATCAGTGATGTTATGGATATGTAGATAGCCCTGTCACCCCATGGATGAAGATAATGATGACATTTGTACGTAGTATGAAACAAGACCTTAACATGATGTTCAGGGCATTGTGATAATGTTGAGCGAAGCTAGATGTAAAAACAATTTTAGTTTCAGAGAAATAGATCCAACATTGTCATGCGTGCAAATGTTTGCAAAAAATCACCGCTGGAAATGTTATTTGTGAGGACAATGCAAGAAATAAGCTGCTTCGCTACATAAGCATAACTCGGGAATATAACAGCCTATTATCTTTTCCTGAGATGTACTTTGCACCTTTTTCACACCTATCTACATGTTAATTACAAGCTCAGAAAAGTAGGAATGCAAAGGCAAATTTAGCCTCAAGGACGTTCAGAAAGATAAAAGGCAACTTTCTAAATTGTACTTCTCTTAATATTTATTAAAAATCCAACTTCAACATTGAATTGGATTTTTAATAACTATTAAAAATAATTGTTCAATTATGTTTCTAGATAGTCCCCTCCCAAGATACAGTATTAGTATTGTACTCTGTACTCTGGTTTTATACATTGGACAGCTAGGCCTTCCACAGTGAAAAATAGCTTCTGGGTGCTAGCCACTATAAGGACATGTTAACATGAAATAACTACATGTTCTACTTTTAAATTCCATGCACCCAATCTTGTGGGCTCCGATACCTACATAGGGGTGACTTATTAATATTTAAAAGGGATGTTTTGACTTATCAAATTGGTTTATTTGACAGGTTGAATTGTAATGTTCAAATTGCCACAGTCAGGCTACAGTGGTAGGCCTGAGGCCATGTATTACGCTAATTCTGTAGAGGAGGATGCACTAAGTGGTGCGGTCCACTAGTGACATTTTACTTCCAGGCCTTGGGTACATTTTGTACTATATACTACGTATTTATATGTAAGGTAAATTTACCAGTTACAAATATGCCAAATTGATCATGTTTATGTGGGAGCACAAGTACTTTGTTACTTGTTGGCAGGGTTAAAGTTGACAGAGGTTTAACACCTGCAAAAAATAAAGGGTCCAGCAAAAGGTAAAAAATATGGAGTGACCATGCATAAAATTTAGATTTCCTACAGACGAGTAACAGCTGCACCCTGCTAGTGGCCTCTGCTGGGAGATATCTGGCACTTAAGGGCTGTACCTGAGATACTTTGAGCCCTAGAAGTGACAATGTAGAGCTGCTCCAGAAATTCTGAATAGTTGAGACATAAACTTTTTTTTAACTTCCATGAATTCTGAAGCATAAGTATCAGGTAGAAATCTTGACTGTGCGAAAGCATGAAAAGAATCCACCCCATTAAAGGATTTCAGTGGCAGCAACATTTCAATTTCTCATGCTCTGGGCTTTTTCTGACAAAATCAATGGAGTCAGTGGGACTTTTTCCAGCTACTATTCGGTTTCACAAGAGGGCTTTGGTGGATAAAGCCTGCAACCTTGCTGTGCCAAGGATTTTGACATCCATCTCAGAGACTACAAAGGAAAAGAAAATATGTGACCACAACAAACTTGCTTTATGCATCCAAACTGCACTCTATCACCGTTGGCCTGAAATCGTGCCTAGGTCCCGGTCAACCATGAACAGTGACTACTGACTGGTGGTTTACTTTTTTTTGTGCTTTTTGCCTTAAACAAATTATATGTCTGGTACCGTTTATTGGATTTTTGTCATTTTGGTGCCTTTTTACTTACTACAATTTTCTACGAAATTGGTTGTGTGATTATTTCTGTGTTGTGTTTTGACATTTTATCTGTTGTGCTATTGCTAAATACTTTGCACACTTTCTTAAGTTAAGCCTGTCTGCATGTGCCATTTCTAACAGGAGTTTGAGCTCCGGTTTAAACTATTGAAACTGTGTTTTACCCTGACAAGTTTGTTATCTTATATTCTGTGGGGAACTCACATTTATCCTGAATAATAAATCATTGTCTAAAAATATTTTTGTATGTTTATAATATGGGGATATTTTGGTCTTCTATATTTTTATAGGCAATATTTTGAACTTTAAATACAAAGAGGGAGATTTTGCACCGTGTTCGGGTCACAAAGTGACGCAAATGGACAAAAAATCAGTTTTTTCCCAATTTACTTTCCACCGCTAAACTTGTTTAGCTCTGGAAATAACGGAAATGTAATGTGAAGCAGCACATAGTACTGCTTCGCGTTACGTTGCACCATGGAGGCATTCATGGGCGTTCCCATGCAACCACCCAAGGTTTCTCACATTAAACTCAATTTACTAAATAAAGTAGATTGGGTTTAGTGTGAGAAACTACACCCTTTTCAAGTAGGCACAAGGAAGAAGAAATGCTTTCATTTCTCCTTCATTTTCTCACTCTGCATGTGTGCTGCACTTTACAGCACACATACAAAGTGGGAAAATAGTTAAAGTAAGTTTGTGCATTGTATTTTGTACTGGAAAGGTTCCAAAACCTATGCTTGACTCAAAGAGACACCCTTGCACCATGGAGCAAAGGTTTCTCCGTGGTGCACAGCAGCTAATTTTCAGAGCCGGCACTAGCGAGAGGGGAGGAGAGTGCCTTATTTTAGAAAATAGGGCACTCTCCTCCTCTCTCCTTTTCACGTAGTGCAGAGCACCATTTGCGGCTGCTGCAGTGCGCTACATAAAAAAAATAGTAAATCTGCCCCAAGGTATGCATAATCTATATTTTTGCCCTTCATATTCTTTTGTGATATACTGTATCACAGTACTTTTATTGGTGATATTCTGTCATGCAGCTGAACAGGAGGGAAGTTGAGAGGTATTAAGTGATATAAATGTGCAAAGGTGGGAAAGGTCTAGGTCTTTGTAAGTGTCTTGGTGTAATAAGTTTGGGAGGCCATCCATATTCATAATTCTTCTAAGGTGTGTAGTTGGCTGGTGGGGATAAAAGCGTAAGTGGAAGATAGAAGATGGAGTGGAAGAGAGGCAGAAAACTGTGAAGATGAAGTAGATGAATAGGCCTACACTCTGATTTGGCAAAAAGCATAATCCTCTTGTTGTTTGTGTGTGCTTCTGAGTCTCCATCTAGGAATATTTCCTATTTGGTGTGCGTGTTTTGGGTTGGGTAGGTATGTGTATGCATGTGTGTGTGTGTGTGTGTGCGCGCCTTTGTGTGTGTGTATGTGTGTGTGTGTGTGACTTGATTAATGAGAAAGGATGGAGACTGCAAATATAGACATTGTCTGTCACTTGCACTTTGCATGAGCAATGTAATGCAGATTGAATAAACGTGTTGGAGCTTACACTGGAATTCGCATCTGCTTGTAGAGTCTGCACATGTTGCACAGATTTGTTGCTTAATTATTGAACTTCATGCAGTTCTTCAAAATGTGATGTGCGTGTTTATGACATATTTAGATATCCCAGGCTTCACAATAACTGTGAAGCTTATAATTTAAATGCTATTATTTCTGCTTGCTTTACTGTGGTCTATAATGTTTATTTATCTTCTTATTATTCTATTTCTGAGAATTATAGTTAAGAAAAAAATCTACATCTTAACTCAGCCATCTTCATGCTTCTTGCTTCATCTAACTGAATGAATTAAGTTGAACAGACTGGAACTTATCATTAAATGCTCCATTCAAATTTATAATTTAGTTTTCACGTAACAAACATTAAATACAGGACTACAGCTTTTTAATGTATTTGCTGTGACGGAAATGTTTACAGACCTTCTGTCCATGATAGGTCCTTTAGAACAATTGTATAAATCCCACCTGATTACCTCTAAATGGTTTCAAGCCTTCTTTCCCTCTCAGTTCAAAGTTATTTCAATTTTCCCTTACGACGCTTGTTAACTATCACCCTCACATTCCTATTTAGCCTTTAATGGAATTAATCCCTCACTTAGTGCTGCATTCTAATGCATTCTTGCCACATACACTTCTGTACACCCCATTTTTGAAGTCCTACCTCTCCTGACAGAATTTTGGTTGCTCTCTTCTCCTCTCATTATTCATATGCTTAAATTCAGCGTTTCATTGTGTTTGATTTCAGGTCGTTATCGGATGTCACAACCTTGGGAGTGGGGAGAACCGCTGGGTGCAAGGGGCCCACAGTGGAAGTCTCTTTTACCAAGAGTCGAGCAACCACACCTTTTCCCAGATTGGAGATCAAAGACTAGATGTTAGGAGTCTGAACCCAAACCCAAAAGGAGTTGTGTGGCCTCCAAGCTGTGATAGAGGCTCCCAACATTGTTAGCACAAATCATATATGGCATGCAGCCATGCCCCTAGGAACTTCTCCCATGGATCACCCAGGATGGCTTCCCATCATGAGAGAGGGACTTCAAGTGGGTTGTAGCATGCCTCTGCATCAGAAACCTGAGTTCTGCAACAGAGGACTGGGGGTCTGACATTCAAATGGATAAAATAAGCAAAGGCCTATGTGTCAAAATGCATCAAATCAATTGAAGTTCGGGATAACCTGGGACAAGCAAATCCCCACAAAGAGGATGATGAGCAACAGATCAGGCTTCCCCTCAAGGATTCAAACACAATGGTTCAAAAACCATAGGGGTCCATTACAATGGCGGACGAACGAAGTCCGGCTGCCATCGCAATGGAGCCAGGGACCAACCGCCGAATTTACGGCGGTCCCGCCATGTGTATTAGAATGCGCCCGCAACACTGGCGGACGCATGCTGGTCGTTTTACATTGCGGGTGGATCTGCTGGCTGCAGACCCGCTTGCAATGTAAAAGGACTGTGCACAGCATTGCCATGAACTACATGGCAGGCACCACGTGGTGCCTGCCACGTAGTGCATTGCAATGAGGGGGGTACCATAGTTACCCCCATGTGCACCCCGACCCGTACCGACACCCTGGGGGCCTGCTACAGGCCCCCAACAGCAAGGACCACATGCCTTTCCATGGCGGCAACGCCACCATGGAAAGGCGAATCCCTGCCTGAATCATAATATGGATGGCGGTGTCTTGCAGCTGCCGCCACCATATTGTGCTCTTTTTCCGCCCGGTTGAGGAGTCGATCGGCGGAAAAGCGGCGGACGGTCATTACGCCCGCGGCGGACCCTTCAGCCATACTAATATGGCAGGGGGTCATTCAGGCATGGATGGTGGGTGGATCGGCCCAGCGGGGGCGATCCGCCCGCCATCCTAATGGCCCCATAGTTTCCAGGATATCAGCCTGTGACATTATGTGGGCAAGCAGTTCCCATAGGTATAGTCAAAGTCATTTTCACTGCCAGTTCACCTGGGCAGGTGTGCAGATGCCCAGGCAGGGCCACACGAGTCTTTACATCCAAATCAAGCAGCATTAGATGGAGCATCCAGGTACCTGGCTATGACTAGTAGATGCCCCACTAAAACATCAGCTGTCCGCCACCAAATCAGCCACCATCAGCTGTCCGCCAATCTGTCCATGTTGAAAATTACCTGCCTAGCCAATGGCACCAATTCGTGCTGGCAGGCTGGACCTCAGCCTGTAGAAGCCACCAAAAGAGAAGATCCAAGATTACCCCACCGTTGAGGTGACTCTTGCTATGCATGAGTGGAAGTCTGAATGACGGGGTGTCCATTGAAGAAGCACATAAACAACAGCTGGGGTTCACCCCAATGTATTCTCTGTGGGGGCTTTCTGTTCCATCCTCCTGGGCCCCATGGCCATCATTTCTACTACATGCCTCTACTGCAGACTGATCCACCAATCTCCCAGCACCTTAAGGAGGGAGAGCATTAGGTTGCACATCCTCAGTGGTGTTGGTTGGGTCCTCTGGGGAGATACCCATTCCATACCTGCTCCTCGTCCAAGCATCTGGCAACCACAAACCTCTCCGCTGACCCACGCACAAATTAAGGGCCAGTCCTGGGCTTGGGTTAAATCTGGAAGGCAGTCGAGGTCAGACATATGCTTTCACTTAGGCTGCACTGCTGTTAAAAATCCCTACACAGGTTCCCCTACTGGAGCCTAGTTACTACTTTTCAAGCTTTATCATCTTGTCAACATTCTGATATGACCAGTGCTATGCCATGGCAGGTAAGGTTTGTCCAAGTACCTAAAGGGTGAGAATTTGTCAATCTTGGTAACTATTTGAAATCCCCAATCTTAAAATGGTTCAGCAAGTTACCTGTGCATATCAACAAAGGTTCAACACACAATAGTTCATTCAGTATACCGCATTGGCACTTTTAGACATCTAAGGGCATCACAATACCTGTTATTGCTTGACCTTTTGTGACTGAAAACAATTTGTCCACTTAATATGTTGAATGCCAGCCACAATGGATTAAATAAATAGTTCGCATAGAGGTGTCTCATACGTTATTGGAATTAGCTACACAGATTGGTTCTCCAACTAAGAAAAAATATTCTCCATCCTGCACAGACTCAAGAATGACAAAGCCCTATCAATCTGTCAGTCCTTTGTATGTCTGGGTGGGGTAACGTTTCCCATATTGAGTCAAATTGACCTGCAGACTCCACTTTAGGTGGTACCCTTGTGACAATTCCTTTAAGTTTCAACTTTGCAACTGTTTGAACTGGGATTTCCGGTTGTCAGAATATGCACCCAGTACAAGCAGGAACCATCGTTTTAGTCAGGGTCATCTAAATACACACTAAAAGATAACCTGTGCTCACCCTAAGGTAGCTTGACACAGAGTAGTCAGGATTATTTAAAAGGCAATGTCCAAAGTATTTGTGCAATACACACACAATGACTACATTGTGAAAACACCATAGAAAATACTCCAAACAGGGTTAGGAAAATAGATTATATTTTTATGAGTAAAACAAGACCAAAATGACAAACTTCCAATAAGTAGAATTGGAGTTCTGAATTTTTAAAGAAAAAATTAAACAGTTGTGCTTAGAAACATATAGCACTTATGGGTTACTTGAGGTCACTCTTGACCGTGGTGAATCCAAAGTTCAGGCCGACCGTGATGAAGGGCAGGTCAGCTACAGGTCTAGCTGAAAAAAAACCTTTGCAAGAGCAAGCGTCATTGTGGGAGGCTCAATGAATCAGCTCTGATCTGCAGAGGCAATGAGGGCATCCTCTGTATAATGCAGGTGCTGCATCGTAATCGATCTGCACTGTTTGTCGTTATCGAGCCGCGTAGTCCATCGCACCATTGTTGTCTATCGGCTCCTGCGTGGGCGTCAAAGGGCAACGCGTAGGTTCAGATCGGTGCAAAGTTGTCACTGCATCAATTTTGACCATTCTGGACAGCAAAAGTCATCTTTCAAGAGCCCAAGACTGGACTGACAAGACTTGACAAGGCAGCACCCTCAGATAGCAGAGTCCAGGTGCTGTTGCAGAGTTGAAGAAAGTCTTTGATGGCCCTAAAACTTCAGAAAATGGGTCAAGCCAGCAAGCCCTTGCAGTCACTCTGTGTTGAAGTAAGATGGGTCCAGTCCTCAGCATGGCAGTGTTCAGCAGGCACCATGGCAGCACAGCAAAGAAGAACAGCAGCTCTTCCAGAGCAGCAAAAAACCAGAGTGGCAATCCTTGAAGCACAGCAGTCTTTACTCCTGGCAGAGTTCCTCGCAGGTCCAGTAGTGTACTTTCTTGGTGGGGTCAGAGGTCCAGTACTTATACCCAGTTGTTAATTTGAAGTGGGGGTGAGTTCAAAGCAGGACCTTGAAGTGCACAGGTCCCCCTTTCTTCCAAGCCCTGGCTCCAAACTATCACTAGAAGGTAATCAGCCCTTTGTGTGAGAAACAGGACACTGCCTATTCATGTGTAAGTGTCATCCCCCTCCCTCCCAGGAAGATCGATCATAATAAAGTAGAATACAGACGAGTTCTCTGTCACACCCACTCTTTCTGTGTTTGTTGCTGTCTAGAGGAAACACACAAAGAGAAACACCCACTTCCATAACCAGGAAATGTAAAACTTAAAAGGACATATGCTACACTTTACTTACACATCACCCTTCCCTGAGGGCTATCTGGAACCTGCCTTAGGGGTGAACTGTGCATAATAAAAGGGGTCTTTAAGGCCTGGCAAGGAATTCAAATGTCTAGTCGGGATGGCAATAAACTCCACGCACAAGTCCTGCAATGACAGGCCTGTGACAGGTTTGAAAGGCTACTTGTGTGGGTGGCACATTCAGTGCATCAAGCCCAATAGTAGCATTTAGGTTACAGGCCCTGGGTATCTGGTACACCAATTTACAAGGGACTTATAAGTAAACTAAAAATACCAATTGGGTATACACCAATTACACCATGTTTAGGAGAGAAGCACATGCACTTTAGCGCAGGTTAGCAATGGCAAAGTGCCCAGAGTCCTAAGGCCAACAAAAAGATAGAGCAAAAAGAAGAGGTAAATAGACAAAATGTTTGAAGGGAGACCACCCTAAGGATGGCAGGTCTAACACCTGTCTACCCAACCTCTAGGGAGTTCTCATCGCTAAGGTGGAAGAACCTGGATAGACCATCAGCATTGGTATGGTCTATCCCTGGTCGGTGTTCCACCCTGAAGTCTATACCCTGTAGGGCAGCGGACCACCTTAACAGTTTTGGATTCGCACCCCTCATTTACATGACCAACCTAAGTGGCCTGTGGTCAGTCTGAATTAGGAAATGAGTGCCAAACAGGTATGGCCTCAACTTGTTCAGTGTCCAAACCACAGCAAGAGCTTTTCTTTCAATAGCACGCCACCTTAGTTCCCTGGTGAGTAACCTCCTGGAGATGAAGGCCACAGGTTGTCCTAGGCCCTCTTCATTTAGCTGTGATAAAACGGCCCCTATGCCATGTTCTGAGGCATCTGTTTGAACAATAAACTCCTAGCAGAAGATAGAGGACTTGAGTACAGGGGCTGTGCACATGGCCTGCTTCAGGGAGTAAAAAGCTTTTTTGCATGTCTCTGTTGAAATCAAGTTACTGGGCTGCTTCTTAGAAGTCAGCTCTGTAAAAGGGGGCAACAATGGTGCCATATCCCTTGAAAAATTCCTGTAGTACCCAGTAAGGCCCAAGAGTGCTCTGACCTCAGTCTACGTTTTGGGGGGCTCCCAATCTAGTCTCTAGCTTGGCCTGGAGGAGTTGCATCTTACCCCTGCCCACCTGGTGTCCCAATTACACCACAGACCCCTGGCACTTTCTGACCTTGCTAGTCAGGCCTGCCTATTGCAGAGACTGAAGCAGTTCCTGGAGGTGAAAAAGGTGGTCCTGCCAGCTGCTACTGAAGACAGCTAGGTCATCCAGGTAGGCAGCTGGGAAGGTATCCATACCAACCTCTGGAAGGTGGCAAGGGCATTTTTGAGTTTAAAGGGCATCATGCAAAATTAGTAATGGTCCACTTGAGTGGAGATGGCTGCCCTCTCCTTGGTAAGTTCTGTTAGGGCTATCTGATAGTACCATGATGTAATATCAAAGGTATTTAAGTACTGCGCAGTCCCTAATCAGTCAATCAGCTCATCAGCCCATAGGATGGGATGTGCATCTGTCTTTGATATTGAGTTCAGCCCTCTATAATCCACACAGAACCTGTGGTGCAGCTTTTGGCATCAGAACCAAAGGACTGGACTAGGGGCTACTGGGGGGTTCTATCACCCATAATTCCAGCACTTTAGAGACTTCACTATTAATGCTGGCCCTCACCTTATCTGACAACCTGCAAGATTTATTCTTAACAGGGAGCTTGTCTCCTGGGTCCACATCATGGTTACACAGGTCTGTAGTACCAGGAAGAAGGGAGAACAGAGAGAAGTAATGCCCCAACACTTAGTGGCAGTCTCTCTGCTGTTCAGGAGTTAGACTGCCGAAAGGATTACTCCCTCCACACACCCATCTGAGACTTGCCGGTAGCCCGCAAGTGCCAGTGTGATTTGCTGGCTGCCCGTGAGCGCAGTGAGACTTGCTGACCACTTGCACAGCTTTAGGCCGTGCCTGTGACATCCAGCACCTTTTTTTCAAAGACAGCGAGCACGAATGAATGCCAGAACCGGGACCGCTTGCTCGGGAAGATTTTCTCCTCGCAGTGCCATTCACGTGCCATTTCAAATGCAAAACCGCCCGCCACATTGTTGCACGTCAAAATGTAGCATGAATGGGGGTATTGTGCAGTTCTGCCCACTCGCAGAATGCTGCAGATTCTCACAGAGTTTTGGGTACTCTGCAGAATTCAACATAGCAGAACTCCACGAGCTCAGCCCAGGCCTTGTTTTGCCCTCCTCTTCTCCATCTCTCACCCACAGCATGGTGAGCATGGATGTCTCAAAGTGGGGATTGAGGCGATTGATATTGTGCACCCGGTGGGGTTGCCTAAGGGTCTTGAGGTCCACCAGATAGGTGGCCTTACTCTTCCTCTCCATCACCATATAGGACCCAGTCCAATTGTCCCGGAGGGCGCTGGGTTTCACAGGTTTCTTGACCCACAAATTGTGCCCAGGCTGCAATTCCAAACTGGTAGAAATGTGGTCTTCCTGAGAACATACTCCCATCCTTCCTTGACTAAATTCAGAAGTCCTGGAACCGGGTGCTTATACAGAATCTCAAAGGGGCAGAAGCCCACTCCTTTCTGTGGTATCGACCTGTAGGTAAAAAGCAGACATGGCAAGAGGATGTCCCATTTATTCCTTTATTACTGCCTTAGGTAGGCCTCTAGTCATGCACTTCAGGGTTTTGTTGAATCTCTCAATACGCCCATTTGTGTGTGGATGGTAAAGAGTGGAGAACTTGTAGGTTACCCCACACTCCTTCCTTTTTGACTGCATGTATGGATGCATGAAGTGTGAGCTCCTGTCAGACGGTGAACAACCTTTACAACGCAACTATTACAACGCACTACACTTACAACGAAATTTTTACAACGCAACATCCACTACAACGCATTCCATTACATCGCATGACACTACAACGCATGTTTAAAAACTACCTTTACAACGCATTCCATTACATTGCATACTACCTTTACAACGCATACCATTACAACGCAATCCAACACTTACCCTACTGTTGCACCCCCTGGAGTTAGAATAGTAATTTTTACCCCTATACTATCCAATACTTACCTTAAATGCAATTTAATATTATGCGTTGTAATGGTATGCGTTGTAAAGGTAGTATGCGATGTAATGGAATGCGTTGTAAAGGTAGTTTTTAAACATGCGTTGTAGTGTCATGCTATGTAATGGAATGCGTTGTAGTGGATGTTGCGTTGTAAAAAATGCGTTGTAAGTGCATGCGTTGTAAAAGTGTGCGTTGTAACGACATACATCCCCTGTCAGACACAACTTCCTTGGGGAAATCCACTCAGATAAAACCCCCCCTCAGGGACTTTGACAGTGTAGGTGCAGTCTTGGTCCTCAGAGGGATTCCCTCTGGGTACCTAGTGGCATGATCTCTCAGAACCAGGAAAAACCTGTTGCCTGATGCAGTCTGGGGATCCATAGGCTCAACAATGTCAATGCCTACCTGCACAAACAGTGTGCCAATGACAGGCACACAATTAATGGGGGCTTACAGCCTCTGCCCTGTCTTTCCACTGACCTGGCATGTCACACAAGTCCTACTGAAGGCATCTGAGGAATTATTGATCCTTGGCCAATAGAAGTGGAGGACAAGCCTTGAAAAGGTCTTGTCTTGGCCAGGTGTAATGCCATTGGGAATTTTGAGAGCTAGCTCAGGTAGAAAGCCCATGTAGCACTGGGGGACCACCAGGGCCCTTGTTGTCCCATGCACAGGAGCATTAGGTTTACTTTAAAGGAGGCTGTCCTCCCACTAAATGTGATAACACCCAGAGGCATCACATGCTGCTTGGTCTTCAGCCTATTGTCTCTTGCCCTCCAAGGTTGGACACTGCCTTTCGGCCTTACAGAACTATTCAGGGGGGTCCTCCTTCCACATGCCATCCAGCAAGTGTAGGGTGGTTACCGAGGAAAGCAATGTCCTGCTCAGTGGACTCTGGAGTGGCCATCGCAGGTGCCCAATCCATCTCACTTGGTGTACATTCATAGGCTAGTTTCCCACACCCTCTTCCAGTCCCCTTCTTAGCAGCAGGCTGTGCCATTATTCCAGGCTCCAGTCCTTTTTGACTCCCATCCGGAGCTGCCATGGAGCGTGTGCTAGCATAGATCAAGTCAGGTAATCCCAAAATCTCAATATGAGCCTTGTGCTCCACTTCCTTCCAGGTAATGTGCTTAAGTTCATTACCAAGCAAACAGTCCTCAAGTATGGCAAGGCTCACAGCAACCTTAAGAAGCCCTGAACCACCTCCCCGCTCACATGGAAAAAGGGCAACAGGATAGTGACCCTCTCTGTTGTCAGCCACCACAACCTGGTGGAATGCATCAGAAATGACCTGCTCTGGGAACCCCAGCTGGCATCTCACCATAGTCATGCTGATACCTGTATTCCTCAGAGTCTCAACACCTTACCCATTGATGGTGACGCATTGCTTATAATTGGAAGTATTTGAAGGCACATGGATCTTAGGAACCACCTCACTGTCACCCAGTAACACTTGGGTAACCCCACTAAACTTGCCCCCATTAACTGGGACAAACTGCTCCCTCAGCACTAACTTAGCTAGTCCTAGAGTCTTTTTGCTCCAATGGGAGTTGGTACTCTTTCTGGACATTTAGATCCCCTTTGTAGTGCCCATACTCAAAGCACTAATAGCACGTGGGAGTCTTGAGCTGATGAGTATTGTCAGGGAATTTTTTCTTCTGGTGGCCAGATTGTGAATGAGAACCTGACCCTTTCCCCTGTAAATTATTTGGGGGCCTTTAGAGACCTCTGTCTTTTTATTCCCCCTTCCTTCTTGTGGTGGGAACCCTGACCACCCTTTTGGGAGTCCCTCCAATGCTTTCTTGAACACTCTGGTGCTGACCCGGATGTCCACCTCCTCAACAAGTTTCCTAAGATCAGTTCCCTTGCTATCAACCAGGTGTTGGCAAAGCTCTGGAAAACAAATATCAAGCATGTGCTCCTTTAAAATTAAGTTGAACAGCCCTGAATAATCATCAACCTTGCTGCCCCTCACCCAGCCCTTCAGTGCCTTGCTGGCATATTTCAAGACATCCACCTACGCTTGTTATGAGATCTTGTGGCTGCCCCTGAATCTGAGCCTATCCCTCTCAGGGGTTCAGTCCAAAGTTCCTGACTAGGAGCACCAAAATAGCAGTTTAGCCTGTCGTGTCCTCCTTCTCTAGTGTAAGAAGTGTGTCTCTCCCAACTGTAGGCATATACCTCCATAACCTACCACCCCAGAACTCCTCTAGGACCTTGTACACTGTTAGAGCCACTTCAAAGGCTGAAACTGTTTGTTATGTCACCCCCATCACATACCTGGGCACCACCTCCTTGGAGATCCAGACTCTGGACTCACCAGTGGACACTGCAGATATGCTGCCATCATTGCTGTTGCTGGACTCCACTTGTAGGGCTCTTCTGTCCAGCCTCTCTCATACTGAGCTTATGGGCCATTTCATGGACAGCTTTTTCTCTTCTACAGCTTGCTATTTCTCCATTTTAGCAAAGGCCTGCTCTTTCTCTAGCTTGGCAAGGGCCTGCTCCTTCGGGAAACAACCTTTACAACGCAATCATTACATCGAACTACCTCTACAATGCAGTCATTACAGCGCAACATCCTTAACATCACATGCCATTACAACGCAGCCATTACATTGCATGTCACTACAACGCATGTCATTTCAATGTATGTCACTACAACTCATGCCATTCCAACGCAATATAAGGTAAGTAATGGGGAACAGTAATTCTTACCCCTACACTATCCAACACTTACCCTACTGTTGTACTCATTGGAGTGGAAATAATAATTTTAACCCCTACACTATCCAACACTTACCCTACTGTTGCACTCACTGGAATGGGAATAGTAATTTTTACCCCTACACTATCCAACACTTACTGTACTGTTGCCATAAAAGTAATATGCGTTGTCATGGTATGAGTTGTAATGGAATGTGTTGTAAATGTAGTTTCTAAAAATGCATTTTGATGGCATGTGATGTAAAATCATGCGTTGTAATAGATGTTGCGATGTAAAAACTGCATTGTAAAGGCATGCGTTGTAAATGTTTGCGTTGTAACATCATACATTCGCTTCTTCTCTCATTTTAATCATACAAGATATACTTTCAGCTTTCTCTCCTGTCCTCCAGCTTCTCTGGTGACAAGTTCCTTGAAGACACACTGCTGCCTGGTCCACTGCAGACTTCCTGTCCTGGTAGGATGTTACCCCTAACATCAGCAGACTGTATGACGAGACCTCCAGACAGGTCCTGCTCCAATATCTCCTCATACTCTGACCCCTCTCCTCATCCTCTGGGTTGATCTTGTGGGCTACTGCCCATGCCGTTAATGCTTTCTGAAGCTCTGCCTTCTTGGCACTTTCCTTAGTGAACACCCTTTTTTCCTGGCAGAATACCTTGAGTTGGGCCACTGTGTAGGTTTCTAGATTGGCCAGCTTGAATTCCATATTGCCAGATAAGGCCAAAGACATTGCAGATAAAAATGAATATGGGCACAAAGACTTTTGGAAAAATCAAAGATGTCAATTTAGGGAGCATTGAAAAAGGTTTGAATTGGTCTTAGTATAGAAATTCAGTGAGTAACGAGTTACTATGTGGTATTGCACAAACACAAGTCCTATCCACACCGCTGATCACAAATGTTACAACTAGTGTTTTTGTTTACCAGAGTATGCACCCTGTACAAGCAGGAGCTACCTCTCTACTCAGGGTAAGCTAGATACACACTAAAAGACAACCTGTTGTTACCCTCTGGTAGCTTGGCACAGAGCAGCCAGGCTTATCTAAAGAGACAATTTATAAAGTATTAGTGCAACACACAGACACAGTAATACAATCAAAACACCACATAAATACTCTACAAAGAATTAGAAAAATAGATTATATTTTTATGAGTAAAACGGCAAAAGTCCAATTAGTAAACTGGAGTTATGAATTTAGGGTTTACTTGAGATCATGCTGGACCGGGGTAAATTCAAAGTTCAAGCAACCGTGATGGAGGGCAGTCCAGCTACAGGACCCACTGAAAAAGTACCCTGGATCGATCAAGCGTCTGCGTCGAAGGCTCAATGCATCGGTTCTGATCAGCGCCGGCGATGAGGGCATCGTCGACAAACTCCTTCATGATAGAGGTGCTGCATAATTGTTAAGCTATGCTATCCATCATCGCCGAGCAGCACAGTCCGTCAAAGCGATGTCTTCCACTGAAGGGTAATGCGTCTGTTTTGATGAACGTAAAATCATCACAGTGTCGATTTTGATGGTTCGTGACAGCAAAAGTCACTTTTTAAGTGCCCATAACTGGAGTGGCACCACTTGGCAGGGCATGAGCCACAGGTGGCAGAGTCCAGGTGCTGTTGTAGGGTTAAAGAAAGACTTTGATGCCCCTAAGGCTACAGAATAGGGGTCAAACCAGCACTCCCTTGGAGTCACTCTGGGTTCAAGTGAGATGGTTCCATTACATGTCCTCCGAGGGGCAGACATCAGCAGGCAGCAGGGCAGCACAGCAAAGCAGAAAAGCAGTTCTTCCAGAGCAGCAGACAAGCAGAGTGGCAATCCTTGGAGCACAGCAGTCATTATTTCTGGCAGGGTTCTTCACAGGTTCAGTAGTGTACTCTCTTGGTAGGGCCAGAAGCCTAGCACTTATACCCAGGTTTGCCTTGGAAGTGGGGGTGAGTTCAAAGCAGGCCCTTGAAGTGCACAGGTCCCTTTATCTTCCCAGCCATTTCCCCAGAATAACAGTAGGGGGTAATCAGTCCTATGTGGGGGAAACAGGTCACTGCCTATTCAGGTGTAAGTGACAGCTTCCCCCTCCGGCCCAGGAAGAGCTATCAGAATGGAGATTTGTGTAGATGAGTTCTCTGTCACACACACCCTTCCTGTGTTTGTTGCCATTTGGAGGGAATGCACAAAGTGTAGCTTTCACCCACCCCAGATGTGTATTGGAGACAGACTGCAAGGCGCACAGAGCAATAAGAACAGAGAAATGCACACTTTCTAAAAGTGGTGATTCTAAAATAGTAATGTTATATCCAACTTTACCATTCAAGATGATTTATCATTACCATTCCAAATATGATGCAGCTACTCCATTCTGATGAGGAATTACAGATTAAAAATACATTAAGGAATTCCCAATGCTAGCATATGAGAGGAGTAGGCCTCACAGTATTGAAAAATTAATTTAGCTGTTTGTCACTATCAGGACATGTAAAACTTAGAAGGACATGTCCTACCTCTTACTTTCACAGTACCCTGTCTTTAGGGCTACCTAGCGCCTTCCTTAGGGGCGACCTATGTGCAATAAAGGGGAGTTTAAGGCTTGACATGGAGTTTTAAATGCCAAGTTGAAGTGGAAGGAAACTTCACATACAAGTCTTGCAATGGCAGGCCTGAAACAGGATTGAAAGGCTACTTGTGTAGGTGGCACAATCAGTGCTTCCAACCTACTAGTAGCCTTTAGGTTACAGGCCCTGGGTATATCGTATACCACTTTATAAGGGACCTATAAGTAAACTGCATTTGCCAATTGGGTATACACCAATGTCACTATGTTTTCGGCCAGAAGCACATGCACTTTAGCAATAGTTGGCAGTGATTAAGTGCTCAGAGTCCTAAGGTCCACAAAAGGATACAGCAAAAAAGGGAAGTAAACTGGCAAAATGTTTGGGGGAAGACCACCCTAGGGATGGCAGGTCTATCATGTGTCCCCCAGCTGAAAGTGGGGCGATCTACACTACCGCTAGAGCTTTCTCACCACTAAGGTGGAAGAACCTGGATAGACCATCAGCATTGTTGTTGTCTACCCCTGGTTGGTGTTCCCCCCTGAAGTCCATACCCTGTAGAGAAATGGAAAACTTCAACCGTTTTGGATTCTCATCCCTCATTTGCATGAGCCACCTGAGTGGCCTGTGGTCAGTCTGAATCAGGAAGTGAGTGCCAAACAGGTATGGTCTCAACTTCTTCAGTGCCCAAACCACAGCAAAAAGCTTCTCTTTCCATAGCACTCCACCTCTTTTCCCTGGAAGTAACCTCCAAGAGATGAAGGCAAAAGGTTGGCCTGGGCCCTCTTTATTTCACTGTGAGAAAACTGTCACTATGTCATGTACTGAGGCATCTGTTTGAACAATAAGCGCCTGGGAGACGTTAGGGGCCCTGAGCACAGGAGCTGTGCACCTGACTTGCTTCAGGGAGTGAAAATCTTTTTTGCATGTCAAATTTCTGGGTTTTTTCTTGAAAGTCAGCTCTGTCAAGGGGGCAACAATAGTGCCATATCCCTTGACAAACTTCCTGTAGCACCCAGTGAAGTCCAAGAGTGCTCTGACCTCAGTCTGAGTTTTGGGGGCTCCCAGAACTTGATAGTCTCTAACTTGGCCTGGGGGCTTTGCATCCTACTCCTGCCCACCAGGTTTCGCAAGTACACCACAAACCCCTGCCCTATATGCACTTACTGGCCTTGATAGCCAGGCCTACCTGTTGCCGAACCTGAAGCACTTCCTGGAGTTGAAAAAGGTGGTCCTTCGAGATGCTACTGAAGACAGCTATTTAGGACCTTTTAGGCCATACCTGAACCATTGTCCTTAATTATTTACTATCACCCCAGGTACGCATATTGGGGTACCCTTGTCTCCTAAAACCTCACTGAAGACAGCTATGGCATTCAGGTAGACAGCTGAGAAGGTCTCCATACCAGCAAGGTCCTGGTTCACCAGCCTCTGGAAGGTGGCATGGGCATTTTTTTGTCCAAAGGGCATCTCGTGAAATTGGTAGTGGCCCTCTGGAGGGCAGAAGGCTGACCGCTCCATGGAACCTTCTGTTACGGTGATCTGCTAGTACCCTGATGTAAGATCAAAAGTACTTGAGTACTGGGCAGTCCCTAACCGGTCAAACAACTCATCAGCCCGGGGGATGAGATGAGCATCTGTCTTTGTTGCTAAGTTTAGCCCTCTATAATCAACATAGAACCTGTGGTGCCTGGTGGGGCAGCGTTTGGAACCAGAACCACAGGACTGGACTAGGGCTACTGGGGAGATCTATCACCACCAATTACAGCATTTTAGAAACTTCACTCTTAATGCTGGCCCTTACCTTATCCGACAACCTGTAAGATATAGCCCTAACTGGGAGGTAGTCTCCTGTGTCCACATCATGGGTACATGGGTGGGTAGTCCCAGGAATAAGGGACAACGGAGAGATGTAATGCCCCAACAGTTGGTGGCAGTATTTCTGCTTTTTAGGAATTAGACTGGGGAAAGGATTACTCCCTCCACACACCCATCCTTCTCCTTGGAGTCTAAGAGTTCAGGGAGAGGATCACTCTAGTCCTCCTCTTCTCTATCTGTCACTAACTGCATAGTGAGCTGAGACCTCTCAAAGTTCAGTTTGAGGCGATTGATATGAAGCATCCTGTGGGGTTGCTTGGGGTCTTGAGGTCCACCAGGTAGGTGGGTTTACCCTTCCTTTCAATCACCTCATAGGGCCTAGTCCAACAGTTCTGGAGGCCCCTGCATTTCACATGTTCCATAACCCACACATTGTGCCCAGGCTGCAATTCCAAAGTGGTAGAAATGTGGTCATTCAACTCTTTCATCACAACCTGACTGATTCTAAGTTGTCTGAAGCTTGTTCCCACAACTTAGCCATTTGGCTTCTAAATGCCAGCAAGTAGCTCACTACATCCTGGGAATCTTCCTGAGAGCTTGCTCCCATCCTTCCTTGACCAAACTCAGAGGTCCTGTGACAGGATGGCCATCCAGAAGCTCAAATGGGCTGAAGCCCACTCTTTTCTGTGGTATCTCCCTGTAGACAAACAACAGGCATGGCAAGAGGATATTCCACTTATTCCTCAGTGCCTCAGGTAGGCGTCTAATCATGCCCTTCAGGGTCTTGCTGAATTTCTCAACACACCCGTTTGTTTGTGGATTATAAGGAGTGGAGAACTTGTAGGTTACCCCATATTCCTTCCACTTTGGCTGCATGTATGCAAGCATGAAGTTTTTGCCCCTGTCAGACACAGCTTCCGTAGGGAAAGCCACTCGGGTAAAAACCCCCCTAGAACTTTTGCTGCTGCAGGGTCAGTCATGGTCCTTAGAGGGATTGCCACTGGGTACATAGTGGCATGGGCCACCACAACAAGAAAAAACCTGTTGCCTGAAGCAGTCTGGGGATCCGTAGGCCCAACAATGTTGATGCCCATCCGATCAAAGGGTGTGCCAATGACAGGCAAGGGATTAAGGGTGCTTTCAGCCTCTGCCGTGTCTTCCCACTGGACTGGCAGTTCACACAAGTCCCACTGAATGCATCTGAGGAATTCCTGATCCTAGGCCAATAGAAGATTTGCAAAGGTCTTGTTGTGTCGTTTCCACCTGAGGGGAGGAACTGCGTGTTTGTGGACGGAATAACTGGTGGGATGGTGGCACACTGATTCTTTGCACCTCTTCAGGATATGTTGTCCTATAGGCCAGCTAGCACACTGTGCCACGGTAAGTACCCATAAACCTAGGCGGGTACCAAATGGTTCTGGCAAACATTGATCATGACAACCCTGATTCCCAGGGATAGTGGTAACAGATCTAGAACCCTTTTGCTCAGCTACTCGTGCTCTCTTATACTCAGAAAAATATGCAAGGAATACCAAGAGGGATGTTTTCAATGTTTATCGAACTAACGTGACTCTTGTATATAATATATGTGATGTAATGATCAATAGGCAGAAGCAGATGAAAGCTATTAGAAGTACCAAGACAATAAACAGAATAAAAGTCCCATCATTGTGCTGATACAGTGCATATATGCAGGCATACAAAACTATCTAGAAATCTGGCATACTCCTATTATGCATTCCCTATCCTAAGTGTCTTGGGCATGTGTGTGTGTTCTGCCAAGAATCCCCATACTGGATGATAAAAACCTGGTTACCTGAAGGGAAAGAATGTAAGTCTTCATCTTGATCATGAGCTAAACACCCTTTGGCTCCAAGATGCGCCTCTGGCAACATAGTCTGGTATAAATCCAGGGCACATTCAATAGTGCACAGCAGACAGCGGAATATAGGTGGCATGCAGTGCAGCCAGGCATGCCAGAAAGACAAGAACCACTGCTCATTCAGTTCCTAAAGCTGAGATGTGCTGAAGCAGTGCACCACACATCAGCACATGTGGTTGTGCTCATTCCATTTCATTTTGAACTGGGTCATCCATTGCAGAGCAGAAAAAATAAATTACAGTCCCGGCAACCAGGAGCAGGACAAGCGGAAAACCTCCAAAGACGCTTCAAAGTGTGGAGTGTATAAAAGATGGAATAACTCCGAAATCTTTCTGGAATGTACTAACCAATCCAGAGCCTATACACTTAAAAAAGGCTGCTATTCCCTTTGCATAAGACATGTTAAAAATACAATGGACCAGCTCTCCAAAAGGCAGAGGGAAGTTAGTATGAAGTAGCGCCTGTATCCCTGAAGAAGACCTTGCAAACTGGAGATCAAACGTCTCTTTAGTGGATGTTAGGGCCACATCTTGTTGAAACAGCATGGCTTTCAGATTGCTTAGAGCATCAAATTGTATGTTGGAAACATTTATCAAAGGCAATAGCATTGACTCCCTAACTGTGAGGGCATGTGGAAACAAATGTTAAGTAACTATGGAATTTACCTTCACCAGATAAGCGATGCTGGGTTTCATTGTACAACAGCCCCGATTGTTAAGCATCAAATAGCTCCCATTAAAGAGCAATCTGTAAACAGATGAATCGTGGCCCCTGGGGAACCGTTCAGATAACAGGACAAGTTCAATACAGACGCATTGAAAACCCCATGGAGTGAGATGTCCTTGCAGACTAAGGACCCACTTAAGGTGTTCTCACAGTCGGAACCACTGAGAAAGACTTCAGTTTCCCCATTTCAACATAGAAACTTGAAAGACAGTTCCCAATACCAGTGCACAAACCCTTCCCCTAATGCTTCATATCTGCCTACTTGCTGATGTTGTAGACAATATTGGAAATGCAATGTCGAAATTGGCAAAGCAATATACCCATGGATTATACAATCCAGAGAAGGTTTTTCCGCAATGGTGAAAGGTAAATTTTCTAGCTTTTGCAAGTGTAACATTGTGTATTTTGCATCCTTACATGCCATGAATGTCTGTTGCTCCATCAGATGATATGGCGAAAACAGACTAGTGGCATTAACATGGTACATTGACACCTGGCCAGAACGTAATGTTTGAAGTGTCCAGTTTAAGAGCATAATAGACCAATGTTGTAACGAGAACATGTCTATTTGTGTAATGTCTATTGCAGATAACACTATGTTGCCCAAAGAGCATATTCTAGAGGATAAGGTGGTCATACCATTGTCCACCACTGCTTAAGTCTTTTCAAAATGAACCCTGACAATCTTACACAGCCTTACAGCAGCATCCTGCTGAGAGACTTTCCAAAATTCATTGTAAATTGCATACAAGAAGCAATTTTAACATAGCTTCTGAGGGCCTGATAAGAAGTCCTTGAGATCCAGATCATCAGATGAAAGGGACAAGTGTTATTTCACCTGAGACAGTGTCCAGGTTTTTAGCCAATCAAGGTACAACTTCCAAACATTGTAAGTTGTCACCACCCTGATTGTTCAGACTGCACATAATGCATGTAAGTTAATTTTTAAACCCTAGGTGTTACCCAGGAATTGGGCCTGACACCCATTAGTGACCAGTGGCCAAACTAACCATCCCTTCCAATTGGTGTCAGGTCTATCCTGCAGTGTGTAAATTGTTGCCAATTCTCAAAACGTGCAGATGTAGAAACTCATGGTGTATTCAAATCTTTCATCTTGATTATTCTAATACATGTTGTTTGTTGCAGTTTTGTTCAGGAATATCATTTGTTGTGGTATCAGGCCTGCTCTAAACAAAGCCCCAGCTTCTTGAACCCACCAGTCTCTTGTCGCCGAAATAGATTCTAGAACTATAGTGTCCCAACAGAAGTCAAAATCCTGAACAGACAACTGGGAAAAAAGACGCAGAGTATATCAGCCTAGTGTCAGTTAGCATATTGTTCTTCGCAGGTGATGGTGCAAGCCTATAAAAATATTATGCCTGGTCAGCAGTGTCATAACCAGAAAAATAGGCAAACTTCTGTGCAAATCTTTTTGAACTACACCATGGTGGCGGAGGGCAATGTTCCTCCTCACCACTGATCACCAATGTTAGAACTGGGGTGTTCTGGTTGTCAGAGTATGCACACTGTTCAAGCAGGAACCACCACTCTAGTCAGGGTAAGCTAGATACACATTCAAAGATAAGCTGTGCTCACCCTCTGGTATCTTGGCAGGGAGCAGTCAGGTTCATCTAAAGAGGCAATGTGTACATTATTTTTGGAACACACAGACACAGTAACACAATGAAAACACCACAAAAATACTCCACACAGCGTTAGAAAAATAGAATTATGAGTAAAACAAGACCAAAACGACAAAAGTCTAATATGTAGAACTGGAGTTATGACTTTTTAAAGAATAAATCAAAAAGGAGTGTTTAGAAAACTTTACAGATACAGTCTGCAACCTTGCGCCACTGAAGGATTTTCGAATTTCATTTCAGAGACTGTATCAGAAGGTAAAATCTTTGACCAGGATGATTCGCTTGTTGTATGTGACCCTGCTCCATCATAGTCAGTCTAAAATCGCATCTAGGTCTCAGTCAGAAGTGAACAGTGACTATGATTGGTGCTTCACTTTTTCTTGACACTTTTTGCCTTAATTCTTTAAATATTCCTTTCTCCAGTTCATTTTATTAGATTTTTGTTGTTTTGGTGTCATTATGCTAATTAATATTTTTCTCTATGTTGATATTGGTTGTGGAATTTTCATCGTGTTTTTCATTTTTATAACTGTTTTATGCTGAATAACTCATGCATTTTCCTAATTTAAGACTGCCTACTCTGTGCCACAGCCTCCGGGGAAGGGAGTTAGTCCTAGGTTTAAATTAATGAAATTGTCTTTTACCCTGCCAAGTATGTGGCCTTATTCGTTGTGGTGGTGAACACACTTCCACCTCAACTAATAATTCACTGTCTTACAAGTGGAAATTCGGTCAGAATGAGCTATGCAGCATGAATAGGGGAACCACCGCTAAGACTGAAGAAGCGTAGCTTGGGACACCAATAGTCAGTGATTGGTACCCAAGGCCCAAATACTATGCCACAGGCCTATCGTAGCTCTGTCCAGGAGCTGTCAGAAGTTGCAAGCCCTCAGGAACTGGGGAGCCTACCCTGAACCTGTGCAAGCCCGTCCTGGGTGGGCAAAGAAGGCTCTGGTGGATGAAAGAGCCTGTCAATCCCCATTGAGCCTAAAATCAGCCATGTCACATCATGTGAAGGGGAGTAGGACCAGGTTGATTCAGCATTCCCTTTTGCCCCAACAATAACTTTCTCTGGGAAGGTTACTATGCTTTCTTGTAATCTGAGTGCAAAAGGGGTTTTGAACAGAGGCGCTCATCCTCTCAGTGCCCTGGCTGTGAACACATCTAAAATGGGCCTTGTTCAGGACTTCTAGGGTAGTCAGGCATTCTGATCTCTGAGTCTCTCCCACAAATAAAGTGAGCTAAAATCACCAGTGACGTTTTGGTGAGAAATGTTGCACACCCGATACATGAAAATATAGCGCAGGCCGTATTTCACAGCCCAGATTATTAACATTCAAAGTTGGATGGGCGAGATTATAAAAAGAAACTGAGACATTGAAACGTAACTTGGAGTTTATTCTCCAATACAGTCAAAACCAACACAAATCACCAACTCAAGATACCATTTCAATACAAAAAAAGCCAAAGCCAGAAATCAATACATGCCAAAAAGAAAAGGACCTGAATAAATGAAGACACACCTTTCTACCCTGTGTTCAACAGACCCAACTGTCGAATAAACTTAAGACTTGACTCACTCACTCCATTCTCTACATTGGGCATCTCTTCAACAAACACCTCATCCTCGTTTAATAGGAACATCCATACTCTTCTTGCCCCCTGGAGAAAACCGTGAACCCCTGAACTCTATCTTGAATCATTCATTACCTCTACGTCCCTCGTCCTCGACCCAGTCATCACTAATGAGGTATTCCACAAGACAGGAAACAAAACAGGAAACGCTTTTTAGGCTCCACCCACCCTCCCGTCAGGGCCTATAAGAACCCAGCCAACCAAAAGCACATCCTGTTTTGTTTCCTGTCAGTGGACCTGACGGAGACGCTGGGGTAGGTGCCAGGCACTTACCTGCTTCTAGTTGCTGTTGTCCTGTGGTGTCCTCCTCTGCTGGGCTTTGGGGGCGCTGCTGGACCTCCGTGGGACTTCATTTGAGTCGGGCTGCTGGGATTCCTGGACTCTTCAGGTGCTTGGTTGCTGGTCCTGCTGGGCTGTGCTGGCTTCCTGTGGTGCCTGCTGCTGCTGCTCCTGTTGGGATTCTTTCCCTCTTTCCTTCGGTATTTGGGTTTGTGCTGTCTGGAGGGAGAGTCCTTGTATATGTGCTCCGATGCGCTCGTTCTTTACTGCCTGCGTCCTGGTTGGTGTCCGGGCGCTCCCTTTCTGTCTTGCGGATGCACTGGGGTTCTCCGAGTACACCGCTGTCCTCCTCAGTGTTTTGGCGCCATTTCTGTTGCCGGAGCGCCCGGTTTGGGGTCCGGCCGCTCCGTGTGCTGGGTGTTCGAGGCTCTCGCCTCTGAGGATCCAGGTGGGGCCTTTTTGCTGTTGAGCGCCCGGTGTGCGGTCCGGGCGCTCAGTCTTTTGCTGTCCCGCCTTCTCGTGGAGCGCCCGAGATGGGGTCCGGGCGCTCCGTGATCTGCCTGCCTTGGAGCACTCAGGTTGGGGACCGAGTGCTCCTTCTCTCTTCCAACGGTGGTCGCAGCGTCTGGGTGGGCTCCGGATGCGCTGCTGGTCCGATTCTGCCTTCGGCGGCCGCGCGCTGCCTGATTTTCAGTGTCCTGTCCTGGCCACGCCCCCTTTTGCCTCGCCTTCAGTTTCTGCTGAGGGGTGGGGGGGGCGGGGTTTGTCTTGGTTCTGTTTCGTTTATAAAGGAGGTGGGTTGTCATTACTCTGCTCCTCTGCTGCCGTGGTGGATCTTGCTGGTTTATTTGCTGTTTCTTGCACCCTGCTGATTCTTGATGGGGAAACATCTTAAGAAGCGGAGACATGTGTCTCCTGTGTCCTATTCCTCTTCTCCTTCGGATAGTGAGGATCCTGCGCCTGCGGTGAAGCGTCCCAGGTTGGATGAGGACAGGTTGAAACGTCTGATTTTGGAGACTTTATCTGACATTAAGTCCTCCAAGAAGTCTGCTGGCGGGCGTTCTGGTGGGGGCGCGACCCTTTATTCTGACATTTCATCTTCTGGGTCCTCTGATGACGCTTCCTTGGGTGCGGTGGATCTAAAGGGAAAATATGTCTCCAGAGAACTGTTGCCGGATTTGCTGTCTCATGTACGTGAGAACATGGGGTTTCCGGATGACGCTGTGGCTGGTACTTCCTCGGATGCTGTTCTGCCGCAGTTTCGGAAGCCTGTTACGTCTTCGCTTCCTATTCATCCATTTGTGATGGATGTGCTGTTAAATGAGTGGAAGGACCCGGATCATATTATGTTGCCACGCTTCATGACGAAACTCTACCCTTTGCAGGACATGGAGGAGTCCTTTCCTGAGTCTGTGCGGGTGGACTCCATTGTCGCTAGTTTGGTTGGTTGTCCTTCCATGGCAGATGATAACATTCTTCGCGATGGGGTGGATAGGAAGATTGACACTGCTTTGCGCAAATCATATGCTGGTTCTCACCTTGCCATCCGTGCAGGTATTTACGGGGCTTATGTGGCGCAATCACTCTTGACTGACTTTAAGACTTTGTTCTCGACTATGCAGGAGGGTGGTTGCTGTCCGGATTTACTGGAATCGATGGAACGTCAGGCTGAGTTCCTATCGGATATTGCCTTTGATTCCGTATGTGCTTCTGCTCTGTCTTGTGGTTCCTCTGTCGCGGCTCGTAGGAATCTGTTGTTGAAAGGTTGGAATACCGATGCCGCCCAGAGGTCCATGGCCTTACGTTTGCCGTTTACTGGCCCTCGTCTCTTTGAGGATGCACTGGAAGACAAACTGCATAAAGTGTTTAAAGAACGTAAACATTCCTTTTCCTTCCGGAGGCAACCTTCCCGTAAAGATTTTTCCTCTTCGCAGGCCAAGTCTTTTCGTCAACCTTCCCGGTTTCAGCTATCCTCCTTTAAAGGTTCTCGTGGTGCTGGTCGGGGTTTCCCTCGGAAGTTCCAGAAGAAGCCTCCTCGTGATGCTGGTCCTGGGCCGCAGCGTTCCTGACTATGCCCCTCCGTTCGTGGATCCCGCTGGAGTGACACCCATGGTTGGTGGGAGATTGAGGTTGTTCCTTCCAGCCTGGCGTCTGTCAACCTCGGATCAGTGGGTGCTGGATGTCCTGGACCGGGGGTATCGGATCGAGTTCCTGTCCCCTCCGCCTCCCTCCGGTGTGGTGCGGACTCCGACTCCCTTGTGCCACTCCCGTCGCCAGTCCTTGAGGGACGGTGTTCAGGCCCTGTTTCTCAAGAACGCTATTGTTCCGGTTCCCAGGTTGGAGTGGGGTCTGGGGAACTATTCGATTGTTTTCCTGGTACCGAAGGTCACGGGGGGATTCCGGATTGTCATCAATCTCCGGAGTCTGAACTTGTTTGTGAAGAAAATCCCGTTCAAGATGGAGACCTTGCAGCGACTGGTCCCACTGATTCAGGCCGGATGGGTGTTTACTACTCTAGATCTCCAGGACGCATACCTTCATGTGCCGGTGGCCCGGGAGGATCAGATGTTCCTGCGTTTCTGCCTGTAGGGTCATCATTGGCAGTTCTGTGTTCTTCCATTTGGTCTCCGGTCCGCTCCCCGGGTGTTCACCAAGGTGGTTGCTCCTTTGGTGGCCCTTCTTCACCTCCGGGGGGTGTCTGTGTTCCCCTACCTGGACGATTGGCTGCTCCAGGCTCCTTCCCCGGAGGTCATGTCTCAGCACCTTTCATTGACCATCCTTACGCTAGAATCTCATGGGTTTCTGGTGAACTTTCCAAAGTGCCAACTCCTTCCTGCGACTCGTCGGACTTTCATTGGGGCCGTCTTCGACTCCGTCCTGGGCAAGGTGTTCCTGCCGGATTCTCGGATTCGGCGTCTTCAGTCCCTGTTGCGGATCTTGTTGTCCCAGGCTGAGGCCCCCCTTCTTCAGTGGCTCGAGGTTCAGGGTCATATGGCCGCTACTGTCTTCACGGTACCCTGGGCCAGGGTTCATCTGCGGCCTCTGCTGTGGCATGTTCAGCATTGGATGCCGTTTCCAGTTCAGGACTATGCTCTGTCTGTGCCTGTGTCCTTGGGGGTGGTGTCGGATCTCCAGTGGTGGCTGGATTCCGCGAATCTCTCGAAGGCGATGTGGATTCACCTGCCGCCCCCTTTGGTGTTGACGACGGATGCCAGTGCGGCCGGTTGGGGGGCCACGTTGGGACAGTGGTCTGTTCAGGCTCGCTGGCTCCGGATGGAGTCCCGTCGCTCGTCCAATTGGAGGGAACTGTCTGCTGTGGCCAGGGCTCTTCGTTTCTTCCATTCCCGTCTGCTGGGGTGCAATGTCCTGGTGAGGTCGGACAACACAGTGACTGTGGCTTACATCAACCACCAGGGCAGTACTCGCAGCCCTTCCTTGAATTTGGTGGCTTGTGCGATTGCAGGTTGGGCAGAGCGTCATCTTCTGGCTCTCTCGGCTCAGCATATCCGGGGGGTAGACAATGTGGTGGCGGACGCCTTGAGTCGCAGGTTTCCATCTTCCCTCTCCCTGTGTCTCTCCCCCAGGGTGTTCCGGTTGATCTGTCGGAGGTTCGGGACTCCCCTGCTGGACTTGTTTGCCTCCCGGGCGGATGCTCAACTCCCCCTGTTTTGTTCTCGGACCCCGGAGTTGGGTGCTTGGGGGGTGGAGGCGTTGTTTCTTCGGTGGCCTCCTTGGTTGCTGTACGCCTTCCCCCCCTTCCCCCTGATTCCTGCCTTCTTGCTGAAGGTCCAGAGGTTGGGTGCCCAGGTGGTAGCGGTCTTACCTCACTGGCCGCGGAGGTCCTGGTTCCCTTTGTTGTTGAACCTGGCGGTGGGCCCTCCTTGGATTCTGCCACGTTATCCGTCTCCCCTGAGGTCCCCCTCCCCTTCCCTCCTGGTCCCTCTCACCTTGGCGGTTTGGAGGTTGAACGGTTGTCGCTTGGGGTCCGGGGTTTGCCTGATCACCTCATCACTGTGATGCAAGGGTCTCGTAGGGGTTCCACTTTGTCCTCCTACTCTAAACATTGGGCTTCTTTCTCCTCTTGGTGTGCGGGGCTTGGTCTCTCTCCTGTCTCTTGTCCTATCGCTTCCATTCTGCAGTTTTTCTTGGATGGGTTTCGGAAGAAATATGCCTTGTCTACTCTGAGGGGCCAGTGGGCTGCTCTTCGGGCTTTCCGGGATCCAGCTTCTCTTCCTCCTGCGGATGGTTTGTTGGTTTCCCGTTTGTTCCGGAGTTTCTCTCTGTCATCTCCTTCTTCTCGCTCTCCGGTTCCTCCTTGGGATCTCTCTTTGGTCTTGGGTGCTCTGCAGTCTGCTCCTTTTGAGCCATTGGAGTCGGTGGACCTTAAGTTTCTTTCTTTTAAGGTGGCGTTTTTGGTTGCTGTGACTTCTGCCAGGCGGTTGGGTGAACTCACTGCTTTGCGTTGTTCTCCTCCCTTTTTGCGTTTCTTGGATGACGCGGTGGTCCTTTCTTTGGATCCTGGTTTTGTTCCCAAGATTCGTTCTAAGTTTCGTTGCTCTCAGGAGTTGATTCTTCCTTCTTTCTGTCCTTTTCCTTCTTCCCCTGCTGAGTTGTTGCTTCACTCTTTGGATGTGCGGCGTGCTTTATCCCTTTATGTTGCACGGTCTGCGGGGTTCCGTTCCTCGGACTCCCTTTTTGTGACTTTTGGTTTGGCTGGTCAGGGTAAAGCTGCGTCTCGGCTTACTCTTGGTCGCTGGATCAAGTCTGTTATTTCTTTGGCTTATCAGGGATCTGGTTTGCCTTGCCCTTCTGGTGTTCAGGCCCGTTCCACTAGGGGTGTTTCTGCTTCCTGGGCTGCTTTTCATGGGGTTTCCCTTGATGAAATCTGTCGGGCTGGGACGTGGGCCTCTGAGTCTACTTTTGTGAGGCACTATCGCTTGAATTGTGCTCTGTCTGACCGACCCAATTTCGGTTGTGGTGTGTTGCGTGCTGTGGAGGTTGTTCCGCCTCCCTGATTCTGTGTGTTTCATTAAACTATTTTTTGCTGCACGCCTCTTTGTGTTCGGTCTCTGTTTTCTGTGTGGTTTGCCAAAGGCCTGTTGTTGGGGGTGCTTTGGTATGCCTAATTAGTGATGACTGGGTCGAGGACGAGGGACGTAGAGGTAATGCTATGATTACTTACCGGTAATCCCCATTACTCTTAGTCCTACTCGTCCTCGACCCAGTCATACTTCCCGCCCGCCCTCCCTGTCCAGGCCTTTGTTGCTTGGTATGTCAGGATGTGCTTTTGGTTGGCTGGGTTCTTATAGCCCCTGACGGGAGGGTGGGTGGAGCCTAAAAAGCGTTTCCTGTTTTGTTTCCTGTCTTGTGGAATACCTCATTAGTGATGACTGGGTCGAGGACGAGTAGGACTAAGAGTAATGGGGATTACCGGTAAGTAATCATAGCAATCCTGTCTCTGCACAGTGCCCACTGCTATCCAGTTTCATAAACACCAATGCATGCATGCAAGCATTAAATGTTGGAACTGGGGTTCACCCGAAACGCAGTGGGACATACATCGACACTTTCTCATCCTTTATCACCTGCCTTCAGTTAAACATAGCTCCCATTCGTTGCTGTATGTTTTGTGCATTTGCACAGCGCCTTTCACCATTAGACTGGCACCGCAGCGCTTTTCCTCCACTGCTGTCTAGATGCCAGCTGCTTATACTCTGTGGAATCTTTGTAAAAGAAGCATATGGCTTCCCTTCTGCTTGTTAACCTTGTTCTCCTAGTAATGGAAAATAGTTAGCGATGGTTGCCCAAATTATAGATTTATATTGTATTCCAGCCGGGTTTGTAATGGGCACCACATGTGCAGAGAAAAGAATTAGTTCTGGTGATTACTTTCCACAGCCGCATGGAAGGTAAAAAAAAGAATGTGAGGAAAACAGCAGCTCTCTGGCTCTGCACGCTGCTTTAGCGAAGCGCTTGCTGCTAAGTCCGACAGCCCAGGCCGCGCATTATTAATACCATGTAATGTAATACGCTGTGCGGAGCCACGGGCATCAAATCGGCAAATCCTTAATTCGCAATTCATTATACAGAGCATGTCCCTCATCAGGGCATGTTCATTGCGCGCGCTGCTCGCTTTCGGATCTGGTGATACATTATTACACACAATGAACACGGCAAACAGGTGACAATCAAATGAAGGGGTTTACTTCTACCCACTTCTCTTCGCTGCAGTATTGTGGTCTTATTTCTGCAGGTTAACCACCGCCTGTATGCACCTTTCTTTGATAAAACATTCAAATGTGTGCTGTTCACAAGAGCAGGAAATACTACAACTATCCACACGCATTAATATTTTACGGGATTTACTTCTCTGTTGTATTAATTATTTATCACCTTCCCGATATAATATCATCTGAACCCACAGAAACCACAAGAAAGCTGATGCTATCGTTATTATTTTTGCTGAGCTGATATCCCTTTTTGAAATTGGCAGGCCTATATTTAGGTCGTCTTAATACATATTTATTAAATCTATCACAGATGCCAGTAATTCCCTTGTCATGGAATGCATGGCCACCGCCACATCACAAAATTCAGAAATTTCCGCTGATGTCTTACAGTACATTGCAGTTCCATTTCTCATTCTCAGAGGCTCAGGGAACGGAAACCAGGGAGGGTGATTCACTTTGTGCAAATGGGAAGACTGAAATAGCCCAGGCCTCAAAAATACACTTCTCGAGCACGGCGGACACGTGCGAGAAAGCGTGTGGCACAAACCGAGGACAGGCACATGACAGAAAGCCAAAACCAGCTGCAAGGAGAAGAGCTATATCCTCGTCGACTGTCTGGCCTGCCATTGCAGAGCCTGTGTGCAGCCTGGGGCTGCCATGTTGACTTGGCAAGTGCACCCACTTGCCAGTCCCTAACCCTTCCCTTTCCTACATGTTAGTCACCCCTAAGGTAGGCCCAAGGTACCCCCAAGGGCAGGGTGCATTGTATGTGAAAGGTAGGACATGCCCAGGTGTGTGTGGCATGTCCTGATAGTGAATTACAGTCAATTTCAAAAAGTCATCCTGGTTAGACACGATAACTAACTGTTATCGTGTCGAACCAGGATGACTTTTTAACACGTTCACGGTCTCTTATTTTATTTTATTTCACGCTCACCTTTGGCAACACAGCAGCACTTTTTTAGGTTACTGTGTATTCCATCACCTAAACTTCGACCTCCTCGTTTACATTATAACGTGACTAATCATCACGCTCCCCTTTTTTCAACTTTCATTTTGAGGGACACGTTTCACTAACGGATTACCTCTTTTCATTGTACTTTGGAATGATTTCACAAGCACACGTTCCTTTCTATTTAAAAATACCATGGTTTTTATTGGGTTGTCTTTTAGTTTATTTTCAGCACTTTGAAAAAACAGGTCGCCTGATTGTTGTCTATCTTTATTTTCTTTAGAAAATTACTCCCTGATGTATCTATGGACAATGAATAACCCATCTAACGTATTCTAAAGGATTTCGCATAACTTTATTGACTATCTTGAAAAAAGTATCAGTTAAACCTTTGTGTTCTTGGCAGTGCGCACGGAGGGACATCTCCCGTTAAGGGATATGCTACCTTACTGTTTCTATGACGCCTTGGTTTAGAGGACACCACCTCCTCGCACGTCCATCGAAGACAATGTCTTATCGAACTGTGTAAATTGGAGTGCGTGATTCACAACCACTACCTTTTACCTACACAGCACCCTGCCCATAGGGCTAGCTAAGACCTACCTTAGGGGTGACTTAGATTGAATAAAAGGGGAGTTTCAGAAGTGGCAACTACTTTAAATGCCATGTGACTACAGCAGTAAACTGTGTGTGCAGGCCCTGCAGCGGCGGAGGCCTGAGACAGGTTTGAAAGGCTACTTCAGTGGGTGGTGCAAGCAGCGCTACAAGACCAAGAGTAGCATTTAATTTACAGGCAGTGGGTATATGGCATACCACAGCACAAGGGACTTAACGATAAATTAAATATGCCAAACTGGTGTAGACCAACCTTACTCAAGTTTACAAGAGAGAGCACATGCACTTTAGCATTGATCAGCAGTGGTAAAGTGCCCAGAGTCATAAATCCACCAACAACAGGTCAGAAAAAATACAGGAGGAAGACAAAAGGTTCTGGGATGATCCTCCAAAAAAGGGCCAGCTCCAACAGTCCAGCATTAATGATGCTGTGTGGTATTCACTGCTCAGGACCATGTTGCCTTTTGAACACATGGGTGAGACAAGTAGAGTTAAATGAAGAAGCTGGATTGGAGTTCTGTTTAATTCACCTGTAGTGTCTTGTGTATTTATAGCGTGCGGGACTGTTATGTTACCTAGCGTATCCGTAGTCTTAGTCTAGTGACGGAAGTGTTTGGGTGTGGTTGATAAAATTCATGATGCAGTATGTGTCAGTTAATGGTTACACTCTAAAGAGTAAAGACGTGTAATACCGAGCTCCATGTGTGGCTCCATGTGTGGCGTGATTCTTGCTATCATGCTTGGCTTGATTAATGCTCCCATGCTTTGGAAGACGCTACACCATCCTGGGGTTGTAATACAAGATGAAATATGACTCACACTGCTACATTTCTTTGTACATTAAACAATGGCCCTGAGGAACCAATGACTGAGAAAGTCCATCCACAATCCAAAGACAAATAGTTAATTGTCTCTGAAAACAGGGTGTCTTAATGGTGAGGAGAGACACACTCCTTTTCTAGTCCACGGCCACCTGTGCATCATAATAAATAAGTAAAACATGTATAAGGGCAAATAAGATCAGTTCAAACGGGAAGAAGTGTGGCTCAATGATTAGAGCGGCAGACCCTGATGCAGAAGTCTAGCCCGGGACCAGGGTTCAATTCCCTGCCTCGGTGGGTCTTGGGCTCAAATATTCCACGGACCTGATAAATTTTGCCTCGGTGCTATTCCAATCATGGAGTCCCACTCTGCAACTCTGGGCAATAGCTTGCTTAATCTCCACAACGGCCCCAAAAACGCTAAGGATGCCTGGCCGCCACCTTGGGGGTGCCCAGGAGTGGACGCCTCACAGGGAAAGCCAGGATGGGTTCCACAGCGGTATTCGTACAAGCACCTTGAGACCCTTGCGGGTGAGTAGTGCGCTATACAAGTATCAAATTTACATTTCTTTACATTTTAAAAACGAAATGTTCAATTTCTCACCAGTATATCTAGTATCATATTTACACTGTGTTTGTTGACAGGCGCTGAGGCGCCAGTGCACTAGTGTGGGTGTTTTTATCTTTGGCACATAACGAGCTTATACCAGTGATATAAATACTTCAGAGGCACAGAGTAGACATATTGATGTAGTACACTATGAAAGAGCCAGCACAGGTAGCATATCTGTACACACAACTTAAAAAAGAGCATGTGCTCGGGCCCCACCCCCCTATTGCCTCGATAATGTGCTTGGTTCAGCGGCCAGCAGGATTCCCATAACGTACTACAATGTTTCGACCCTCCAACCATTCATGCCTAGACCCTTCACGACAGCAGCAATTAATCTGTTCTGAGTACATTAAGGGTTTCCTTCTGGGGAAAACCAACGTGTCATTAATATATTACAAAATGTAATATAAACCCAATAGCCGTCTCACATATCTTTGAAATAGTTAAATCATATGCAAATAAAACATTGCATCTGATCTCTCACGTTTGCTTTAATTCGTTCAAATGAGACAGGCGTATGTCTTTAGGTCAAGTCACTCTCTATTGGGTGACATCCCTATCGGAATGTCATACATTATTGTTTCTAAGAAGGTAAAAGAACACTTTATAGTTGGTATGGAGTTCCCATGAACGTGATGCCGAACTGGACATAAATAGATTATACCTTGGAGGGTGGAACGAGGGGGGGGGGGGCTATTTTATCTCTCTTGGTCTGTTCGTTTATGTAAAACGACAGGGATGAAAGAATAAGCGGATGATCTATAAGCTGCATCCAAGGTGTGTTCTACTAAATATCTGGAAAACTCCAGGCCTTACCTGTTGGCATGCACCCATGAAGTGAGGGTTGAGAGGCTCAGGAGGGGTCATTGGTAACCTCAGGAAAAAGCACCATTGGGTGACCACAAACATGGACTACTCCGGACAAGACTGACTGGTATGGGTACAATACACTCTGTGCTGTCCAGGTTGGTGCACATGGTCATGGTCACGTGTGTCATTAGTATTTTGGGAATAGCTAAGGAGACAATTGAACATTTGATGTGATCTGAACACCACTAATTAAACTGCACCGTTGATATAGATCCAGGGATGTACAGCTTTATGTGTTCACTAATTGTTGCTGAGTTGGTCTATATGTGGGAGGTTTGTAGCCAGAGTCAGTCTGTGCATTCCTGCTGGCTAACCATTCATGAGATCACGGTCCTTGTCAAGTGGCCATTTGGCTTAGGTAGTTTTTAACATCTATTCTCTTGTCACAAATTCAGGAGGCTGTCCCTGATGTTAACTAATGACAAACCCTCTAGAACACCTGTTTTGCAGCCCCTCCTCTGTCCACTATCACATCCCTGTTAAAGGCTGAGTCAAAGTTGCACTTAATTCACGTCGAATACATGTGATCTTCTGCACACAGCAGTATTAGACAAGCAGCACCACAAATGACACCATTATACGTTTGCAAACAGCAGAGACAGCAGTAGCAACTCAGCTATATGGTCCAAACATCTTCATGAAGCTATCAACATAGTAACATATGAACATATGTTGCAGAGAGGGCAGGGTTGATGTGTGTCCCCGGTTGTAAACGTGCTAGGCTCTTGCAGGGGGATTGTAATTGGAAAGGTACTCACTGTTATTTTACATTTGTGTACAGTCATGCACACTGGGCCGGCTCTAGGGCGGTGCAATCGGTGCGACCGCACCGGGCGTTGAGCTGGAGTGGGGACGTCATTTTTTAAAATGGGTATTATCATTTTAAAAGCACCTGCTGCCTGGTTCCTGGCCTCCAGCAACTTTCAGACATTAATTAAAATGTCCAGAGAAGTCCGGTGATTAATCAATCGTCTTCCTGGATAGGGGCCGAGGTTAGTCTAGTGGAAGTTTTGACTCCTAAGGTAGCACAGAGGGTTAAAATGCCTGCTGCTAAGAACATGCACCCTGCAGATAAGGAATTGCATATCATGTAAATAGGTTAGTGGGTTACTGCTTCTGTAAGAGAGCTTCTTTTGTTACTTGTGGTTTAAGAGTCCAAATCCTAATATAGAACATTGAGCTATTAACTGTCATCCTAGAGCTGCATGCAAACTGCAAGGAATATGTTAGAGCTATATGTTTTTTTTGCCCAGTATTTCATTATCCTAATCTTGTGAAAAGGGTTCAATTGGGAAGAAAACAATATTTATTATGAAAGGGAACCCTTAACAATGATATTACGTTTTCAATTCTGAATTTGTGCTTTTCCTGAATAAGAACTTATACTATATTGCCTACCAGTATCAATGGCATGTCACTCTTACACTACACCTTGTAGTACTGTCTGATGTAACAGTTCCTATACACTGATTTACACACATATGTGCAATGTGTGTGTGGTGTAAAGTGCTCTGACACCTTACACTGGTATGGGTGGTGCTCTAAAACTAAATAAATCTGAGAGACAGTGGTTATGGAGACTTGAGAGGCACTGTTAAAGGGTGCTAATGAGGGAATCCATGGCAGAGGTGGTCATTGGGGGGGCACCAACAGACACTGTCGCACAGGGCGCCACCAGCGCTAAAGCCAGCCCTGCATGCACACCCCGCTTGCTCCGATTCCTCCCCACACAACTTAATAAATGCCAACCTGGTCCCTTTGGGGAACTGGGTGGTGTTGGTAAATGCCATCAGTCTCTCTGGGATACCAGATACAGATGTTTAGAGTAGTTTAATTTGCATTATGCATCACTTAATGTTGATTAAGTGCTTCCTATAACTACTATTGTTTTGAGTGCCACACGGGTGAAGCCAGTAGCTCCAACTGGAAAGTATTGGGTAACACAATACCTTTAGGTTACTATGCTCCTATCTTGACAGCAACTGACATGATTTTATGAGCAACCACATGAGTGAGTAATGCAGAGACCAGTGAGCACCTAGAACTGTGCCTTAAACTGGCTAACCCGAGAGCCAGTGCTGCATCTGAGTTACTTTGAAATGATTAGTTGGGAAGGACATGCAGTCAGATCCTTAGCAGGAGCTAAACGTGCACAGAGTACACGTGCAAGCTAAATGAGAATTGTGATGTCAGTATTCCTTTCCTAAATTGTGTCTAAAATTACATAATGAAATAAAGGTATAAATTGGATGCTGTTTGTTTTTTTCACAATCTGGGGGCTTTGGACCTGCTGTCCCACACTGCACCTGTGAGGATGATGAGGGGTCAGACCCCCAGGAGCCACCTCAGGTGCATTGTAGCCCCACAGCAGGGGACGTGCTTTGGATTTTGCACACAGTCTGGGGGCTTTGGACCTGCCGTGCCAAACTGCAGCTATGAGGAGGAGGAGGGGCCAGATGTTATAGCCTTGCGGTGTGACACAGCCAGCCCAAAACAGGCCCGTCCGAGCCCATATGAATCTGTCAGAGCCTGACAGAGGCTGGGCTGGGCCACCCTTCTTGGTTCTTCAACCTTTATTTTAAGTAGTCTAAGATGGGAAAAGGAAAACTAGAGCTTCATACATGGGTGAGGATAAACCTGGTAGGATTGTGACTTTCCTTACAAGTGTAATGGAGGCCATAAATAAAGAGATCAGCCTTATGGAGGAAAGTTTGATTACTAGAGAAAAATGTCTCCTTCCTATAGTCCTGTGGCTATTTCATTGGAAGTGGTGTTCTTGCCTTAGGTGTTGGAGTCTTCCGCCATGCCATCAAAAGGTTAATCTAACCCTTGTACTGGAAACGATTCCCTGACTACTGAAGCAGTTTCATTGCCTGACCATAAAGTACACAACAAAAAGAAGAGGCTTTAGAGGGACCAATCTATCTTATTTTGCATCAACAATAACACCTCAATTATTATTGGATATATATTTGAAGAATTTCTCATGCAATATTTGGGTACTTAAACATGGATTTCTCCTGCTGAGCATCTCATAAAATTGAAATATCCGGTGAGAGCAGAACAGATACATCAAAACAAGCTTTTTTTTAAAGTTATATCAAATAAATATAAAAAACATTTGCAAAAGATTGTACACAGTCCTTCTCAACCCACCGCTGGATTAAATTGTGGAAGGTTGTTCAAATTCAACCAGATACCTTACACACAGGTTAATTTGATGGTCTCAGCTTCAGTGGGCAATCTCAGATGGCTCATAATGAGAAATAATGTAATGACCATCTCTTGATGGAATTATGTACAATATGCAAGGAGGGTCTACAATCTTTTGCAAATGTTTTTGAGATGTATTTGTTATCATCTAAAAGTAAACTTGTATTGATGTAAAATTAGAAAGATTGGTCCCCCTGGAGCCTTTTCATTTTGTTGTGTATCTTAGCCCAGGCTCTAGAGGGCTATATGAGCTCTTCCTTTTTTTGTAAAAAGAACAATTGATGGACAGAATGCAGAACAATGTCATACATTCATTCCAGTACAGATATCTGGGCCTAAATCCATTGTTTTTTTGCTCACCATGCCATTCCAGTTTGGACACAGCCATACGCAAATCAGTCTTGACCCTGCACCCAATGGGAACAGTCCAGCCCGAACCGCCAGGCCAGGTCCTCCCTGGACTGGAAACAAGCATCCTAGGACCTTTTTCAGGCTTTCAGCCCTCATTAGCCAGGATAGCTTGACTCCAGTGGCATGGAGAGCACGAGACCCACATCTGGTCATACCCGTCCCACTTGGGGTAACAAATGCAAAAAGAACAATTGATGGACAGAATGCAGAACAATGTCATACATTCACCCCAGTACAGAGATCTGGGACTAAATCCATCGTTTTATTGCTCACCATGCCATTCCAGTTTGGACCCAGCCATATGCAAATCAGTCTTGACCCTGCGCCCAATGGGAACAGTTCAGCCCGAACTGCCAGGCCAGGTTCTCCGTGGCCTGGAAACTAGCATCCTAGGACCGGTTTCGGGCTTTTAGCCCTAATCTGCCAGGATAGCTTGACTCCAGTGGCATGGAGAGCACGGGACCCACGTCTGGGCATTCCCGTCCCACTTAGGGTGACAAATGCAAAAAGAACAATTGATGGACAGAATGCAGAACAATGTCATATATTCATCCCAGTACAGAGATCTGGGCCTAAATCCATCGTTTTTTTGCTCACCATGCCATTACAGTTTGGACCCAGCCATATGCAAATCAGTCTTGACCCTGCGTTCAATGGGAACAGTCCAGCCCGAACTGCCAGGCCAGGTCATCCCTGGACTGGAAACAAGCATCCTAGGACCAGTTTCGGCCTTTCAGCCCTCATCAGCCAGGATAGCTTGACTCCAGTGGCATGGAGAGCACGGGACCCACGTCTGGGCATACCTGTCCCACTTGGGGTGAAAAATGCAAAAAGAACAATTGATGTTGGTCTGGACTGTTCCCATGTGGCACAGGGTCAAGACTGATTTGCATACGGCTGGGTCCAAACTGGGGTGGAGTAGTGGGCAAAAGAATGATGGATTTAACCCAGGTCTTGTGACTAGGGGAGAATGTTTGCATTGTCAGCATTCAGCCCATCATTTGTTTGCTGTAACACTTTTCACCCTAAGTGGGATGGGTATGCCCAGACATGGGTCCCTTGCTCACTGTGCCACTGGATTCAAGCTAGCCTGGCGGAAGAAGGGTGACATACCCTGAAACCGGGCCCAAGATGCTTATTTCTGGTCCAGGGAGGACCTGGCCTGGCAGTTTGGTCCGGACTGTTCCCATGGGGCACAGGGTCAAGAATGATTTGCAAATTACTGGGTCCAAACTGGGCTGGCGTAGTGGGCAAAAGAACAATGGATTTAAACCAGATCTTTTGACTGGGGGAGAATGTTTGCATTGTCAGCATTCCCTCCATCATTTGTTTGCTGTAACACGTTTCGCCCTAAGTGGGATGGCTATGCCCCGACATTAGTCCCTTGCTCACTGTGCCACTGGATTCAAGCTAGCCTGGCTGAAGAAGGGTGTCATACCCTCAAAACGGTCCCAGGATGCTTGTTTCCGGTCCAGGGAGGACCTGGCCTGGCAGTTTGGTCTGGACTGTTCCCATGGGGCACAGGGTCAAGACTGATTTGCATATGGCTGGGTCCAAACTGGGGTGGCGTAGTGGGCAAAAGAACAATGGATTTAACCCAGATCTTTTGACTGGGTGAGAATGTTTGCATTGTCAGCATTCAGCCCATCATTTGTTTGCTGTAACACTTTTCGCTTTAAGTGGGATGGGTATGCCCAGACGTGGGTCCCTTGCTCACTGTGCCACTGGATTCAAGCTAGCCTGGCTGAAGAAGGTGACATACCCTGAAACCGGTCCCAGGACGCTTGTTTCCGGTCCAGGGAGTACCTGGCCTGGCAGTTTGGTCTGGACTGTTCCCATGGGGCTCAGGGTCAAGACTGATTTGCATATGGCTGGGTCCAAACTGGGGTGGCGTAGTGGGCAAAAGAACAATGGATTTAACCCAGATCTTTTGACTGGGTGAGAATGTTTACATTGTCAGCATTCCCTCCATCATTTTTTTGCTGTAACACTCTTCCTTTTTGTAACCATAAAGTACAGCCCCAGCCCAAAAAGTTAAATCATACAAAAAAGTGGTTTATTGCAATGCTAGAGTTAATCTCAGCCACGGGTAATAATAAGGGGTTGCATTCCAATTCATCAGTATTTTGGACAACCTTACCTCAGTTTGATCCCAGCTATATGCAGATCAGTCTTGACCTTGCTTTAATCGGAACAGTCCAGTCCAAACTGCAAAGGCGGGTCTTCTTTTAACCAGAATGTAAGAAACCCAGGACTGGTTTTGCCCTAGTTATGGGCTCACCAGCAGGGTACAGCTTGGCTCCAGTGACACAGTGTGCATGGGACACATGCCTGGGAATACCTGTCCCACTTAGGGTGACACACTGACGTATGCAAAAAATTGATGGATGGAATGCTTGAATTAATCTCAGCCACTGGTAATAACTTGGGCAGCATCCCAATCCATTGTTATTATGCACACCATGTCACCTGAGTTTGAAACAGTCCAGACCAAACTGCCAGCCAGGTCTTCCCTGAACCAGACCCAGAACACAAGCAAACCAGGACCGGTTTTCGCCCTAGCGAGAAACAATGGATTGTGTTGCGGACCTAAGCGATTGCCAATGCCGGAGATTAATTCAGCAAACAAATGATGGATTTAGGCCTAGATCTCTGTACCTGGGTGAATGTATGACATTGTTCTGTATTGTGTCCATCAACTGTTGTTTTTGCATTTGTCACCCCGAGTGGGACGGGTATGCCCAGACATGGGTCCTGTGCTCTCCATGACGCTGGAATCAAGCTATCCTGGCTGAAGAGGGGTGAACCCCCGAAACCGGGCCTAGCATGCTTGTTTCTAGGCCAGGGAGGACCTGGCTTGGCAGTTCGGGCTGGACTGTTGCCACGAGGCACAGGGTCAAGACTGATTTGCATATGGCTGGGTTCAAACTGGAATGGCATGGTGAGCAAAAAAACGATGGATTAAGGCCCAGATCTCTGTACTGGGGTGAATGTAAGACATTGTTCTGCATTCTGTCCATCAACTGTTGTTTTTGCATTTGAGATTAATTCAAGCATTCCATCCATCATCTTTTTGTTTTTGCAAAAAAATTAAATCAGCACCCCTTTTCACAAGACAAAAGGGTAAGATTAAGTCAGTTAAGTGTCTAAACATAACTGTCACTTCCACCTTGGAAAGCAGATCATTATATTCTGAGTTCCCCTGGGGCAACTGGGATCATCAAGTATCAAATTTAGATACTATTAGCATCCAAAGTAAAGTCAGCAAGATGGCCAGTATTGGAGTATTATGCTGGAACACTGTGGGTATTCGTTCCAAGCTCAATAATTATGACTGACTGATATTCAATAATGATAATGCCAACCTATGCTTACAAAATATCTGGGCTGCGGGACCTTTTTACTAGGCTGGGGCAGAGTTTGGAACTCTGCGAAATGAGCAGAAAACTCAGCTGTGCTACGCGGAATTCCACAAGCAGTGGAGTGCTTTAAGTCAAGCAGATTTTTAGCTCTGGTTGTTTGTCCCACGCTGGAAAATCTGCACAGATGTGCAGCGAAAGAGGGCGCAGCTTCTTTCTGACACTCAAGTAGATGTTTACTCAAGTGGAAGCATCCTCAGAGCGAACGGAAGCTTTCTCAACACGAGCCATCTACTACGGCCCACATAGAGAAATCTCGCCGGGAGGTGTTCTTTAGTAAGATTTTCTTCGCTCGCGCTTGCCAACTTAATGTTGGCGAGCGTGAGCAAGGAAAAATCTCTGCTCCGCTATGTGGAAGGGAGTTTTTGGAAACTCCCTACTCTATGCGAAGTACAGACTGGAAAAACTCTGCAAACTCTGTGAGCAGAGCAGAATTTTATACCAATGCCTAATTTTTACATTGGTGGGTATACTCCTTATTGCACAGATGCTATTTTATCCAACCGGGGGTGGGTGGTGGGGAGTTTAGTGACTATGGTATCAACCGCTGTTCTGGGTATTGCAAGCCTCCATCAAGGGAGGGTTGTAATTTGGTTGATGCTAATGGGCCAGACCTGACTAACTTTCTTGCTAATGCTTTTGTGAAGCTCTAAACAGTTTTAGGATTAAATTACACTTTTTGCCATGTGATGGACATCTGCACTTTGCTTCAACCCATGTCCCTCACTTTCTCAGGTAAAGGCAATGCCACTATAGTTGACTATATCTTGGTTACTCGAAATTATGAATTGTTAACACATGATTTTTAAGATAATTGGGGGGAGATTGAAAAACTATTGAGACTTACTTAGGGTTTAGAGGTTAGCAAACGAAATGGGTTGTCGTTCAAATGGTGTAATAGAGATTCACAAAGATTTTTAGCATCTGTTATTAGTGAAATAAAGCACATGTGGATTCTTGCCTGGATGACGCAACTTGCACCAATATAAATATACACTCCTACAGGCTTTTATCACTTCAAATTTCACTGGCCCTTACAAAACGGATATCAAACCAACAATTTAAGTCCAAGGGGTGGTTTGATATCTCCTGTTGCAAGGCACATCAACAGTAAAAAAAAAACCTTACGTTTAAAATAGCTCAGCATGTCTACAAAGATCCTGTTATGAAGCATAAAAAACAGTTAAAGATGAGGCAATGGAGGCATGGCTGCAAACGAGTAAGCTGATGGATAGTTCAGCTTTCTGGAGGTTATTAATGACCTGCATTTGAGGGGCTCCAGTGTCTCCGTCATCGAGATTCTGGTTCTGCCTACCAAATGAGTCAAGCATTTGTATTCAGTCTTTTCTGCCTTTTCCTCCATTGATTGTACTGACCAACATACAGAGCAATGGTATAGGACAAATTAATTTGGCCCCATCAAATTTACCCTTGAGGAAGTTCACAATGCTATCTCTAGTGTTAGAAGAGGGAGAGCACCAGGCCCAGATGGGGTGCCCTTAAATATGTATCTTGGTGAGATAGATTTATGGGCACCCCTATAGACAAATGTTTTGAATGCTGTGGCCAGGAATTGCATTTTTCCTTCCCTGAGGCAATCAATCATAGTCCCAATTTTTAAAAAAGGGGGCTAGAGCAGACCTCAGCTGCTAAAAATATACCTCTCTATTAGCTTCAGCTCTAAACTTTGGCCAATGAGGATAATGTTATCTGTGACATGCAATATGGCTTTCGGAAAGAGATTGTCCCTGCAGAACAATGTTTAAATATTTCCCTTTTGATTAACAAATACCTAATGTCCAAAAAAAGGTTCCATTTACCTTGCTTTCATGGACTTCACATGTGAGTTTGATTGAGTTAGCCATACTAAGTTGTGGGTAATAATGAAGAAAATAGGGGTTCACGCGCACACAAACCACAACCCCTTGCAATTGAAAAATAATGCATCCTGGGCTAAATTTGACAATATTCCTGAAGAAGTGCTCAAATTATTCACTGGCATGAATTCGACTTCGCACATCTCCAATCCTCTTCCTGCTCCGCTTGTCAAAAATCTCAGTCACATCATCTCTCCTGCATGGACCAAAATCATTAACACCTCCTTATCGAGCAGCTCCATGCCGATCTCCATCAAACTCGGTCAAGTCATCCCCTCATAAAAAACCAGATGCAATCAGAACTACTTTAACATTTATAGGCCTATAACTAACCTCCCTCTCTGTGCCAAAACTATTGAAATATGTGTGCTTGCACAACTTAACAATCACATTGAAAAGAACAACCTGCATGACACCTTCCAGTCTAGGTTATGGAGATGCTGCAGTACAGAGACTGCAATACTGAACATCATAGACGACCTACACAGATCTCTGGATGAAGGTCTGGCCTGCATCCTAGTCCTCCTGGACATCTCGGCTGCCTTTGATACTGTCAACCATGACCATCCTAAAAACTCTCTCAAAGCGTGCAGGCTTCACTGGAACTGTCCTTCAGTGGTTTGTTTTGTTTCCTGAACCAACGCTCACAGCTATTCAAACTAAACAACTACACCTCAGCAACATCAGTCTTAAAAGGGATTCGGCAAGGGTCAATCCTGTCTCCTGCCCTTGTCAAGCTCTATATGGAACCTCTTGCAACAAGCCTGAAACAAGCCCGAATTACCTATCATCTCCATGCAGATGACACTCAGCTCTATATTAAAATGTTGTCAGTTAAAGACATCCAGCACTAAAACAGCAATCTTTCTATGGTTCATTCCTGGCTGACCAACAACCATCTTAAGCTCAACCCCAACTACACTGAACTTCTCTTCATTCAACCAAAAGAAAAGTCCTTTCCCTTAGACATGTGGATTGACAACCACACTGCATTAAAATGCAGACTATCCATCTCGAACTCCGTCAAATCTCTGGGTATTTCACTTGACAGAAACCTGACCATGAGAGAGAAAATCAATGCCTCAGCTAAAAGTACCTTTTACACTTTGAAACACCTTAAATAAATTAAACCCTTCATCCCGATCAAAGACCTAAAGACTGTTGTGCAATCCTTAGTCCTGTCCAAGCTGGATTACGATAACGCAACGCTCACGGGTGCCCCAAAAACACATTTCGCCCCATTGAAAGCCACACTCCATGCAGTGGCCAGACTACTGTCAGGGGAGAGTCGCTATGAGCACATCACACCCACTCTCTAGGAACTCAACTGGCTACCAATTGAGGCAATATGTATTCTCAAAACAGCCTGCATAACCCGCAAAGCTCTCTACATGGAAAATCCAGTCTACCTTCCAAACAAACTTTCAAAAGCTGGCCAAAGGAGAGCCCTTTGAATCTCTAATAGTTTACTCCTGATTCCGCCCAAATTTAAGAAAGAAAAATCTCACACTTGCTCCTTCTCTGGGAATGCTCCCAGAATCTGTAACTCAGGAGCTGTGTGACATGCAATCACTCCCTCACTTCAGGAAGAAACTCAAAATTCTTCTCAATAAATACCTAAGCCCTCCTTCCAAAACATCTGTCTGGGCTGATGCCCTCACCCCACACCCTCCAAACAAATGTGAGCATCATTACCACGGGAAAAACTGTGCCTGTACTCTCCCCACTTACACAACAGCCTACCATAACTACCTCAGAACTATTTGTCCACATATCCTATTCTATAGAGCATACTTCTCGTATATACTGTTCCTATGTATTTGTATTCACTCTGTTGGAATTGGGCCTTTCTGAAGGGTCATTCCCAAACTTTTTGTCTTTTGTCACCCATTTTTCTGACCCTTTTTTTGTTGGCTATAGGACTCTGGGCACTTTACAACTGCTGATCAGTGCTAAAGTGCATACACTCTCTGTATAAATTATGAAATGATTGGTAATACATGATTGGCATATTTGATTTATTGGTATGCTACTCCTGTGGGTTGCACTGGTTGTGCCACCCACAGGAGTACCCTGTAAATGTGTCTCATACCTACGACGGTAGTGTCTGTACATACAGTTGTAAACTGCCAAGTTGTACTGGCAAAGGCACCCGCTTGCCAGTCCCAAACCTTCCCTTTCCTTACATGTAAGACACCCCTATAGAAAGCCCAAGGTACCCCCATGGGCAGACTACAGTGTATGTGAAAGGTAGGACATGTACTGGTGTGTATGACATGTCTTTATAGTAAAATACTGTGTTTTTCATTTTTCACTATTGAAAGGCTATCTGTCCCATAGGTTGATCATTAGGGTTGCAGTGTGACATTTTTACATGTGTAACTTTCCATAGGGACAAGATCGAAAACTGGAGTTTAGGCCCTCTGAACTCAGAATTTTTTAGCACACTTTTTGGTTAAGGTAGTTTTTATATTCTGTGTTTGAAAATGGCACTTTTATAAAGTGGACATTTTCTTACTTTACCATTCTGTGTGCCTCTGGCCGTTTGTGTGTTCAGCGTCTGGTGTTTGAGTGACAGGGGCTGGGATGTGCATTCACTCTAGACAGCCACTCGGGGGTTTGAGGTGTGCCCTGCCCTGCCTTGGTGACTCATTACAGGGCTGAATAGACAGACTTGATCCGCATTTAGAGTGGTGGGAGGAGTTTTGCTTGCACCTGAATAGGCTGTCTCCTTTTTTAAAATCCTGTCTCCGCTCTCTGTGGTCATGCTGCACCAGGGAGAGCAGGACTGGTGTGGACTGGATTCAGAGCACCTTACAACAAAGAGAAGAATGACAATTTGGGGTATAAATATTACACCTAAAACACCAGGACTTTAGATTACTTCCAGGATCAAGAGGACCCTGCCAAGAAGAAGAAGAGTGGAAGGACTGTGCGAGGAGAGCTGCCTTTTCTGAGTGAGGGGTAGGTTGGCCCTCAGTTGCTGCTTCAGTCTGCGGTGGAGGAAAAGGACTGAGGGCCATATTATCAAGATCAGCGTTAAAATCATCGCCGCTTTAGCGGCAGGAAACTGCCACTAAAGCGGCGATAATGGGCTTGATAATATGCCCTTGGGAATTCCCATAGAAGCCCATGTTCTGGTCTGAACATGGGCTTCTATGGGAATTCACAAGGGCATATTATCAAGCCCATTATCGCCGCTTTAGCGGCAGTTTCCTGCCGCTAATGCGGCGATAATTTTAACGCTGATCTTGATAATATGGCTCTGAATCTTTTTGCGCTTCTATGTTATCCTGCTTGGGAAGAATCTCCAAGGGCTTGTATGTGCTTGCCTCCTGTTGGAAATCTCAGGGAGATACAAGATTTCAAGATAGATCCTTGCTGGGTCCTAAAGTAACCTGCCTGGAAGGAGGGCGGGCACTGTGTGAGGAGTTCTGCCCCTGATGTGTGTGGGGTAGGCCGGCCTGCTGGTGCTGCGCCTGTCTGGAGAAGAAGAAGGACTGGATTGTTCTTCACTTTTTGTTTAAAAGGAAGCCTGAAATAACACTTTATTCTGGAATTTCTGGGGCTTCCCTTTATTCTAGGATCTCTGGTGCTTTGTGTTACTCTGGGATTTCTGGCACCTCACTTGGCATCGAAATCCTTAGTGCCGTGCTGAACTCCCCTGCGCTGCAGAGGAGTTAATTGATTTAGAAACCCCTGTGTGCTTTTTGTAGCGTGACCAAGATCCGCCCTGATCTGGGCTCAGCCCCTGCTGCTCGAGGACACGCTGAGAGACCACAGGGTGGCAGCTTGTAAGTGGAGCAGGTATTTCAGGAGCTCTATGCATCACCTAGCAACATTCCTGTAGCTGGGGGTTGGTGAGGAGCACAATGGCTTGTCGCCAACCCACCCAGCAGGATGCCGCGCCAAGAGCCAAGGAGAGTGAGTACACTCCCACACCACTAGGAATCTCGCAGCTGTGCTGCAGCTATCAGCACAGAAGAGCCCTCAAGCTTCCCGCTGTGTGTGTCAGGTGAGACATTGCCATCAAGGACCAGCTGTTTTTGGCCGAAGCTGAGGTGAGCCTTACCCACCTTTAAGGCCCGTCAGCCAAGTGGAGCGGAAGCCTTGATGGAGGTCCTGCTCGGCGGTATTGTTTGGGGAAGACCAGCCTCATTTTGAAGCAAGGCACGAGCTGGCGGCCCAAACATACAGGTTAGTGCCCGCACACCGGGTTGGTTTGCCTACAGCCAATTAGCACAGAGGTGCTAAATCCTGAGGTAGGGATTATGGCAGCAGCGACTCCACTTGCAGGGGGATGCACCTATGGGGAAAGCATTCCCACCCTCGTGGTGGCAGTGCATGGGCTTCCATGCAGCCTGGGCCCTACGTCTCTTCCTTAAATTTCTACATTTAGTGTTGTATGTGGGCTGGTGGGCACTGTAGCCTGGGGAAACCACAGTACTGAAGGCATATTATAAGCACAGAAGCGCTGTGCTCTATGCAATTCTGATGATTGAGGTACCCCCTAACAACTGCATTTTATGCCCTAATGTTGTGTCCTGCATGGCCAGGATGACCAGTAATGTTATGCTGGGAAACTGCACCATAAGGTACATTAGGGGTGCACAGTAATGATGTTCTTGTGACAGAACCCATATACATGTCTTGATTGTGTGGCCCTACCTAAGATGCTTATGAAGCTCGCCTTATGGCAAAGTGATTTATGACCTATTTGATGTCATGACCATTGGCTAGTTGGCAAAGTGATTTATGTGAATGTGGTTTAACCCCTTCAGTGCCCATGACGAGCTGGACTCGTCATGGGCCGCGGTGGCGCTGTGCCCATGACGAGTCCAGCTCGTCATAGACCCCGCCCGCTAATGAAAGGCGCGGCACAGGGCGGGGAAAGGGGCGGGCACTGAAGGGGTTAATGTGCTTTATTTACATGCTACAATGTGATTTATGGTCTATGTGTCTTATATATAATACAGTGATATTTTTATATAACCTTGTGTGGAGTCTCTTTTTTTTGTGGTGTACCCAGTGCATCACTGGTGTGTGTTATGCAAACGCTTTACACATTGCCTCTGGGATAAGCCTGACTGCTCTGCCAAGCTACCAAGGGGGGTGAGCAGGGGTTATTTTGTGTGTGTAACCCCCTTACCCGGACTAGAATGGTGGGTTCTGCCTGGCTATGGTGCATACCCTAGCCAACCAGAAACCCCCTTTCTAACATACTTCATACGTATTTGGTGTAATTGCTGCTATGATAACTCTGTCAGCACTCTGATACCTTCGGGTCTGGCTAGCGCTAGCGCCCCGATATTCTACTGTCTATCATGTAATTCTTTTATTTACTGTTACTATGTATTATTATTTACTCCACATGCAACTTGTGTGATTGCTGGTGTGCTAACTCTGTAAAGTGCTCTGATACCTTCGTGTCAAGTTATGCAAAACTCGATAAATTACTAGGTCATTGAACACATTTTTAAGACAGTTATATGCACATACCAAGGCAAGTGCATAGACGAATTTGAGATACATAGAGGTGCAAGGCAGGGCTGAGTATTGGCTTCCATACTGTTTACATTTTATATGAACAATATAGAGAAATTGCTTGTGTTGTCCCTTGCCTGTTTTGCATTATACCAATGTCGCAGATTTGATGGCAAGAACAGGAATTTATCTGCTGTGCCTCCTGAATAGTTTTGTGAACCTCATGAATATTTTAGCTTAAGTGTTAAATGCAGTAAAACCTATACAATACTTTTAGTTCTAAAAGGGAAAAAGCGTGTTCCCATTTCTTAAATGGTCGAAAGACAGCTACAAATGATACCTTTTCCTGTCTAGGTTTACTCTTCGATCAATGGGATAATTGGTCGCATTTGAGGAGCATCAGACTGTCTTATTTTAGAGAAACCAATACTGGCCATGAAGGGTTTTGCTGCAAACCAGGGGCATAGACCTGTTGAAGAGATGCTGAATAGCTACTCAGCAATATGTGTATCAGTTGCCTCACATTGGACGGGCCTTTGCGGCCATGTAAATGTAAGAGCGCTACAGCATGTAGAGAATCAATGTGTTAAAAGTCTTCTAGCCGTTGTGGCAAGTTGTTCCTTCACTATTTGCCATCAGGAGCTAGGTTTACCAATATTTGAATACCATTGAACATTATCACCTCTATTATTATGGCACTCTACATGGTGTAAACCAACTGCTAAACTAAATGGAGGCATTGTCAAAGATTGGCTTAGCCTAAAAGCTGCAGGAGATATCATGTGGTTAGTCTGTATTATAAAAACTAATAAGGAGATGGGAGCCGCTAGGTACTTTGTTAATCCTAAGACCCTGCAGGGAGTAGGGAGGAGGGATTGTAAAACACTATTATTTAACCACAGAGGGAGTGCCAGGAGGAGAGCATCTCAAGACACGCATGTCTGCTAATTCAGAGAGGCAAACAGCCATAAATCACCTTGGTTGCTAACTCCCAGCACAGATTTGCTTTAACTAGATTTCCTTTAAATACAGCCCATCTTCTAGTGTCTTCTCCCCTGAGGTGCAATATGAAGGACACTTCACCGTTAGGTCCTTGTGCTAATCGCTCTAAACAATGTACTTTATACTTGTTCCATTTCTGTGGTTTTGACGTTATCCCAGGGGAAACATTTACTGTCTCGCTGCTGAAATAGCTGTCTTTTACCCAATGTATGCCTGCTCTACAGTACTTACAACAGCTCCACCCCTGTTTTATTTGTCTTTCTATAGCTAAATTTTTATGGCATGTGACAAAAAGCATTTTTTTTTTTTTAAAATAAAATTTTTAGGGACTATAGCGAATGCTCTCTAATTTTAATTTTTTCCTTCCATGGGTGTGTGGCTTTTAATGTTATTAGTCGTCAAGGTTTGAAAAGATCTTATGAATAACTTGAACATAACTTTCTTTTAAAACGATAATTAATATTGTAACATCTTTAACTTGTATGATTTTACTTTTACTAGTTGCAATATATCTATTTTTCCAAAGTGTAATTATTGACAAACTGTATATATTTGTACTGCCTTTTAATAGTTCATGCATTGAGCAAAATAAAGATTAATTGATTGATTGACATATTCCATATGTAGCCTCCAGAAATATGACAAATACAGTAAATCTGAGGCTAAAAATGTACTTTTTCCAGTTCCTGCTCTTTCCTTCCCACCTCTTCTCCAAGAGAGAAGAAATGTAGCAGAACTGTCTTCCCATTCATATTCAGAATTTTGTTTTGTAGACTAATGGCCTGAGGGTATCTTTTCAACCATGTTAGTTGAGCATGTTCTATTGAGTCTCCATGCTGCTGCCAGCATGCCTATATGTGGAGGACAATTAGAGGTCGTGCAAAGTAGCAGCTTCCACCACTAGCTCGCACTTTGGTACACTCGGCACTGCCCTTGAAACTTCCGGTATCAGAAGTCATGAAGGAATCAGCAGCAATAAGAGGCAAGCAATGGTCTTTGAGGCCTGTTTTGCTTCTGTGGGTTTCACACTTTTTTCTTCCCTCAAGCAACACGCGAAAGGCTGTAACGCGTATACAAGGGGCTAAGTTTGGAACAAAGCTTCCACACCAGTGATATCCTTTGCGGGGGTCAAAGGGTGCGAAGTGGGACTTTTGCTAGATTAGGCATTATATCGAATTATTGGTCAGATGCCTAAACTATCTTATCTCTTTTCCTTCCTCCCAGCAAGTAATATTCAGTAAGTTCGCAGATTTTTGGATCTGTTCTCTCCCTCTGCATTGTATTACCAATGACACTACCTAGGTATTTTCACCCTTGTCACCCATTCACTCTTGTGGTCCACTCTCGCGATATGAGCGCCTGACAGCATTCGCAGCGATTATCAGTACAGTAGCTAGATGCCACCTGCAGCACTGGAATGCACTGTACAAACCCCATCTTCTCTGCAGTAGTGCATCATTTCAAGTCTCCACAAAGGGCACCTTTCAAACGGAGAGAACTCAGATGGCCAACCAGAGGGACATCACACTCTCTGACCCCACCCAATGCAGCACCTTTTAAAAAGAGGGTTAATGGATAAAAACACTGTGTGAATTCAGTGGCTCATTTACAAATGTACACCAAAATTATTATGCATTTGCGAAAATAGAAGTTAAAAATGTAAAGTATTTTGTAGTAAATGACTCGGACCAAAGAATGATGTTCTCATTTACTCTGTCATCAGTATGAGAAATCGAGAACTGATCGATAGCGGGGAGACCAGACCATGCAGATGAAGGCAAAAAGGAAAATGGCAAGGAAAAACAATAGTCAAAGGCCTTTTCAGAGCAACACACACACACATCTACACAGATTAACTCTCCAGCTCTTGTACCGGACAAGCGAGGAGTACCTTTGGTTTGATATAAAAAATATCTTCTGAAATTCAGAAAGGGCGACGGACAACGGTGATGTCATGTTGACTAACCAACTAATCACTGGGCTGGTTCCGCAACCCTGTACCCAGGAAACTGTGAACTAATTTTCATGCAACCATTGATGTGGTATGCACTAGCACCTACAGCCAACTGAACACAGGCGAAGAAATGCAAAGAAGGGCATATGGTGAAGGGTTCAACACCTCATGACTCTACTCCAAATTTGTGTGCATAAAATTTAGAAGAGATATGGGAAACTCACACTTGTAAAGTGAATAGCGTCAGCCATTGGCTTTAAATAAGCTGATAAAGCTTGTGAAATCATAGGTGGTAAACAAAATCCCCCAGTCCTTGCTGATAGATAGTCAAGTTTAGACCGAGGCAAACTTATTTCATCAAATATCAAACTAGTTGTAGTATCCAGGTTCTAGTATGGTTCATGCTATGCCAGTGGAGTTCTCCCTGAATGATGTAAGGACCTCCATTTTAAAAAATGAGTATCTGGGAACCTCATGTCAAGGTGAAGCAACCGCTGTACATACAGCTGCGCACATTCATCATTCAACTGACATAACAGCCCCACCAGTGACACTGCCATCGGTCGCCCTCCACACAAGCGTGCCAGTTCATCTCAGTTTCAAGCTACAACTGCAGCTCAACCGCAGGTCAAACAGCTACCTGCTGTCCCTACAGCATTTCTTCAGGCAAGGTAATTGAACTGTCTTCATATGTTCCTGTCTTCTGTGGCCGCATCTACTGGAACTGGATTTCAACTGCAGTTCAAATCACTGCATGCTGCTCCTACAGCTTCTCAACAAACAAAGGACAAGTTTCTAATGCCTGCACCTCTGAGAGTCCATCTCTACTTCTCTTCAAGCGTGCTAATTCTACCTGGCTGTGCCTTCGGTGAGGGTAAGATTGACTCAAAGTGCTCTGGCATAACTCTACTGAATCTGTGATTTGTACCTTCTAAAGATGCCACTCCTCAGCTGCAGCGCGCCACTCAGCGCTTTCATTTGCTTTTTCCTTCTATATTAAGAGCAGTAATCTCTACATTTGGCCTTTCACAAACGGACCTATCATTGTTCTATCACTGGTGGTCACAGTCAACAATGATATTCTCACGACAAGCTTAGCTGGGGACTCATGGGGTAAGTTTGTTTTTATTCAATTATGGGCCCCAGTCTTCCTCCTGTTATTTGGCAGTTAAACCATCTGTTTGAAAATGCTTCACAAGCCAGGCATGGCACACTCAACCTGCGTGTGCTTCATTTTAAAGATGCATCATTACAGCCTCTGCGCGCGCAGTCTTATATCTTGTCGCAGTTGCGAGCAAAGTCTTCGTGCATCCCCTGTGACGTCCTCCATTTGTGGAATATTCGATGTGGTGAAGTCTTCACAACTGCCGGTCTCTGCTTGACGCTTTGATGCACGAACATGCCCTGAGCCACCCGGCGCAGCGTCAAAAAGCATGCCGCCATTTTCTGTATGACCCGGGCTCACATTATATGTTCAAGCAAGCCCCTGAAGCTTTGAGAAAGGACTTAGTGTCTGACTTCCGGTCCGCTCCAGTCTGGTCTGCATTGTGAGTCATTGTGAATTCAGCATTTGGATACTGGAAGTACTCAGGCCTTTTCAAGTTTTCACTACTCCGCATTGGATGCTGTCAACTGCATGGAACTATGTGTAGAGACCTCGGGTGAGATACCGCTCACTGGAGCTTAACAAGTTCTCTTTGGATATGATGTCTATACTCATAATGGGTGTCCTGTATTGGTTTGTACTTTCTTTTTGTGGGCCACTCAGTTTATAACATATACATAACTGTTTTTATTAATTCCCATATCTGTTGTTTATTATGCCTGGCATGACCATGACTGGCTGATCAGTTTCCTTGCCAGACTTCGGTTCTTCATTGGGTGAGAGTTCGCTCACTGGAGTCTGTTCGTGTACAAACAACTTATCAGTCATGATACTTGATGTGTGTCACTACGCATTAAGCTAAGCATTCATTTGTGGTATGCCTTGCTCGTCTACAGTTCGTCTTAGTCCCATTGCTACAGTTACAGTACACAACGTTTTTACCTCCATACGAGGTGTGTTGCACGGGTTCCAATCCCGTCGCTACAGTGCTCTACCGGTGCACAACGTTTTACCTCCACTCAAGGTGTCTCGCATGGGTCCTATTCCCATTGCTCAGTGCTCATTGTCTGTACCTCTCCACGAGGTGCGTCCTTACACATGGTGCACAACATGTGACCTCAATTCGAGGTGCGTTCATTCACGTACTTACTCACATTCATTTATATTCTTTTCTCTCAGTGCACAATTTACCTTTCTTAAGGTGTGTAGTGTGAGTTCTACAATGTTTCGAATAGTGCACAACATATTAATCTCCGCTCGAGATTGCCTTCGCACATTCAAATTGTTACCCTTTTTGGGTGTGTAGTTTGGGTTCTAGTCCCATTTCCATAGTGCATGGTCTACGTTACACTGGCCGTTTGTTTTTTAGGTTTCATGTTTCATTGTCAACACTATAGCCCAGTCTTGTTCTCTATTTTGATTTGATCTTCAATATGTGATGGAGAAGTATGTGTAATCATTTGTATTTCTCTTCTTTTCTGTCTTCTGGTTTCCTCCTGCTCTGACTTGCTTTCTCGCATACCTGTCTGGCCAGTAGGTGTGCAGGTGGTAGTCAGTGATGGCTCTTACTCATGCTCTTCTTGTCTCTCTGGTTCTCTCTTCTCACTTTTGTATCTCCCACTGCTCTTCTTGGCTCTCTGGTTCTCTCTTCTCTCTTTCATTCATCTAGCTTCAGCTAGTGTTCTTTTCTGTTTTCCTTTGGAAGGAAGGAGGATATGTAGTATCCTGGTTCTAATATGGTTCATGCTATGCCAGTGGAGTTCTCCCTGAATGATGTAAGATATAATGCTGGGAGTAAGAACCTACAGTTGGAGAAGGGCTGAGCAGCATGCTGGCTGCTCCTAGTGGGGCTGAACTACCAGAATTGTAACTACTACAATAAATACTCCTGAAACACCACAATCTGTTTGGAGTGAGTTACTACACTTATTGAGTTGTCTCTAAATTTGGAGTTCCTTTCAGTATTGCCTCTTTTCCAAGCCACACTGCAGGTGATGGAGACTGTTGTCCTCGAGGAGAGCCAGCCATGTGAAGTCATGTGAAGTCACATTTCCTGTTAGGAGTGGGTGCCAGTGTAAAAAGAAAGGAGGACAGCAGGCAACCATCCTCCTACCATCCATATGGCCACCCTTCCCCCAACCTCTTACCGTAGTTGACTGAAAAGAAGAAAATGAGTACACCAGGCAAGCATTCTCCACCATAAAAGTTTACATTTTGCTACCTGATTTCTTTTTTTGATGTAAATGTATTCTAAAGTCAAGAACAATGAGAAGCAAGAGTAAAATATAAAGAGAAGTACATGAATCAGAAAAATGACAATAAAATAAACTCCTCCCCAATCTACTAACGCTCTGCTTTAGTGGGCGGACTACAGCCTGGAATAGCCAGGATGCTCAAGTAAAGATAATGCATGTGCTGTGTCCCTTTGACGGCATAGAAGACAAGGACACATTGTAAGTATTTTCCGGGGAGCTTTATTTAGCATGTACTCTCCCTTCACATTCCTGACTCAAACTGCTTTTGGTCCTGCCCCCGTATTTTCGCTTCCTCCTCTTTCCTTTTGCAGGTCCTAGCGCCCCTTGCTCTATATCTGTCACAACATTACAACATTACAACATTACAACATTACAACATTACAACACAGTTGCATGTGGAACACTGAATGCCACAGAACAATTGGATTCCATAGATCCCTGGAGAGTAATTTATGTCCTGCATTTTGGGATATTCTTACTCATCAACTACTATAAGTCGGAAAAGCTTATTGTTTGTTATCCAGGAATTTTATGAGTGGTAAACATCAGGTACTGTTCTTAAGTCCGACAATGTTAGACCATGTCACAATTTACCAAACAAATTACTCTTGTGCCCCGATGTTAGTGCACCGATTAGCTTTTTGTAATGGACGTAGTGAAAGGTATTGGATGATGGATGGTACATGCTTAATTCACTAGAATACAGCTTACAACATGGTGAATATTCAACCCCAATTTTTGAAGTTAGACTGTATCGAAAAGTAGCAATTTAATTAAATATCACTTAATTGGGTATTAGTAGTGAATGGCATTCACACTGCTTATAAACTGCACAACATGCCATAAAGCACCACATACAAATTAGTTGCCATTTGTAATGTTATTAAAAAATAAGAAAATCGGATCTTTATATTTCTGTACCCTGTGTTTAAGGCTTTGCTGTGGTGACTTTCAGAGCATACAATGCTGGCTTGGCTAACACCCAGAGATGGACTGTCTTTTTCTTGACATGATTATGGAGTGGTGTGGCTCACTGGTTAGAGGCGGCAGACCCGGGAGCAGAAGCCGGCCCAGGACCAGGGTGCGATTCCCGACGCGGCAGGGTCTTGGGCCAAGGTCAGCGGACTCGACAATTCTCGCCTCGGTGCCTACTCTAACCATGGATCCCACTCAGCAACTCTGGGCAACAGCTTGCTTAATCTCCACTTACGGCCCCATCAGCGCCGGGGATGCTTGTCTTCACCTTGGAGATGCCCAGTAGGGACCATCTCACAGGGAAAGCCAGGATGGGTTCCCCAGCGGTTTACAGTGCCGGGACGCCTTGTTGCTGGGGCAGCTGTGCGCTTTACAAGTCTACAACATTTACGTTTACATTTACATTTAAATGTAGGCACTATAGGAAAGCCATATGTATGACTTAAAGAAAAAAATACATAGGGAAACTGTCAACAACGTATTAGCTCACTCACATGGTGAGCAAGCAAAGAATATCAATAAGGAAAAGTCGCCATGGAGAGTTCTGGCGGCATCTGTGTCTTCACTCGGTCTGCCTCTATAGCCAGCCCATGGAACCTCTCCCACTCTGAATGAGACAAGGCATCCGCAATGTCATTATCCACACCGTGAATGTGTTGGGCTCTAAATGTGATATCAAGTCTCAAGCAGTACAATACAAAAACCCTAGCAGTAGCCACAACTGTGGCTCCCTGGCGGCTTGGCTGTTAACTAACTGCATGACCGAAATATTCAAAAAAGAACTCTCCTGTGAGCCTAGCACTACCACTACCACCAGGGGAAAGAATTCCAAGAAGGCAGTTCTATGCTTACCCGCTTTCCAGTTCCCCTGCCAGCACCACTGCCCCTGCGAACACAGGCCAAAGACTCAACCTCTAGCTGCGTCTGAGAAGATTTGGTTATTCTACTCCATGTCCATCGAGTCTGCCAGTGGAATCCCATTAATATACTGTAAGAAGGCCCGCCACATTCTCAGATCATCTTTCGCACCTGGCAACAACCTGACATGATGATGAGGTAAGGGCAGAGCCGAGAGAGACAAACCTAGCTGCCTACAGAAAGTCTTCTCTGCTTTCACAACTCAGGAGGTGAAGTTAAGATGACCCAGTAATATCTGCACCCCCTTAACAGTCCCCTTCTGTTTATCCAACATTGCACTCAACAGGGTCAGCATGTTAATCTATTTATCCTTGGGCAGCCGGGCCTCCAATGCAACTGAATTGATCTCAATACCCGGAAAGGATAAAACCGTACTTGGATCCATTGTCTTCTCGGGGGCCAAGGGAATACATAAGTTATCCATGAGATCCCGGAAACTATCTAGCAAGCACTGGCAGTCTCTGGAACTGGGAGCATCTACAAAGAAGAAATTAGTGTGTCATATGGTCATGCCCTGTGTGCCAGATGAATAGACACTGACGAAATGTGCTAAAACACTTGAACATGGCACACACAATGGAACATCTAATTGGGAACGCGTTGACCAAATACCATTGACCTTCAAATTGGATGCCCAGCAGTTGACAGTCTGTCCAACCTTCTCCACTAAAGCTAAGGTCACATCCACAGATGAATATGTCAGTGAGACCTGTTCCGACGGAATGAAGTAATTCACAGACTTGCCCCCAGGCCAAGAGAGGCGCTGGATCAGCCTAAACTGCCCTGGTTCCTTCTTAGGTGCCAATCCCATGGGGGACACACTGAGGTGCTCCATAGGCCAGTCCTCGATGGGACCCGCCATCCTACCTTCCAGAATTTCCTTGTGTAATTTCTCTCTCATCACTTGGGCATGGTCACTCGCAGATTTCAAAATAGAAGCCCAGCGGCATACCCTCAGACTGTTGTAGCTAAGTCTAAACCTGTCCGTAAAGCCTCCTAGCAATAACCTAGCATCCTCAGTTCTGTCATAATGTGAAAGCCAATTTACTAGTCACTTCAATTTAATGGGCATACAAGCCCTTCCTTCCAGATCCCTGTGCCCCCGTATCTGACCTGAAGTACATGGCCTGCCACAGTGCTGCCCTTGTGGTGTCCCTTGGTATCTACCTGGTGCCCCCTGTTGCTTTCAAAGCAGGTGACCAATAGATGTCTACCTGAGCACTTCGAGCACTCATGGTGGAACTTACAAAGATCTCTTGTGCGCATTTCTTTATTGAGGTACCAGCTGGCCCCTCCCTAGTTACTCTGGCCTTTGTATGCTCCCCCACCCCTCCCCAGGTGGGGCGCCCCTGAAAAGCCTTATATACTATCGGAAACTTGATAACCATAAACATGGTTTTACTGAACTTTGCTGGGCCCATAGTGTGTTGCCATAAATCCATGTCCAGTTTCCCCCACTGTGCATCTGCGACCACCACCAACTGAGCATGGAATTCTTTGCCATACTGTGCCCATGCATAGCCCCGTAGTTCAACTGTGCCTTCCTAATCACATCTATGTATTTAAAGAGTGCCACCGATCTTTCCGGGTACTTCTAACTGTAGACACTCGCGTAAATGAGAAAAGCTGCCATCCAGTTTTGTAGCCTCAGCACCAGTCTCGGCTGCTTTGACAGATCCAACTCTTCCTCCTTCAAGCCCTCTTTGGACCTCGACGTACTCCTCTTTCGAAATCCTCTCTTTAGTAGACTGCATGAGATGTGCCACCAAAGGCTTGAATGTCCATGAGTAAGGGAGTTTTTTTAAAATTCCCAATGGGCCCCAGCTTGCTTCTCCCTTTCTTCCCTGCCCAGAATGGACCTGGCCCCCACAGCAGCCCTGGCCAGACATGTGTCCCTGCCCCAGGTGATGCTGTTAAGATCTCTTTTCATTGAGTCATTTATCTCTACCTGCTGCCCCCCTTCCTCTGGCTCTAACACTTCCTCACACACCCACTGCTTTCCCTGAAATCCACTGCAGGAAAGGGCCGGGCCAATTACATTCCCCTGTGCAGCTCCTGAATTCTTTCTTCAAGCCCCCCCTCCCCGAAACGAACTCAACTGGTGCACCCAGTCATCCTACCATTACCCCATTCAAGGCTCTGCCCTCCGTCTCCCTCTACGCAGGGCTGCACGCATGTAAATGGGGGCCTCGCTCCCTTCCTTCATCAGCGAGGCCT